>NC_069677.1:19112500-20362500 GCF_023699985.2 Odocoileus virginianus
AATCCACATAAAAATGAGTAGGTTGCTATAAAATAAAAATATTTAATGTATCACCTAAAAATATTTCAAATACTATTGCTAGTAAGTACAATATAACACATTTTGAGAAAATAAATACATGTTTTGAAATTGGAAATAGACCATAGCAAGGAACCAAAAGGAAAACAAAACCCATAATTTACATCTCCAGAAATAAATATGCAAACAAGTAGTGATTATTTAAAAAAGTTTATCAACTGTACTCAACTTAGGTAAATGAAAATCAAAACAATGTATCATTTTTAACCATAAAAATGGAAACAGTATTAAACATTGCTAATATCATGTGTTGGCAACGCTGTGGGGAAATAAGCATTTTTATATACCACTGGGGGAAGTATGAATTAACATAACATTTCTTGGAGGCCAATTTGGCTACATGTATCAAAAATGATAATACATATTTTCATGGATTTGATACTTCTACACACAGAAGGCAATTTTATAGTTATAATCCTACAAGAAGGCAAAGATGTTTTCAAAAGCATATTCATTGTCACTGTGCTTAATAATAGGAAAAATGGCAGCAACAATGGAGATGATTAAGGAAACAAACAATGGTACATATGAACAAAGAACTATGCAGCCATTAAAAAGAATGAGGTGATATAGGAAATGCTATTAAGTATGAAAAGTGAAAGTGAAAATCTTTCAGTCATGTCTGACTCTTTGTGATCCCATGTATATACAGTCCCTGGAATTCTCCAGGCTGCAGTACTGGAGTGGATAGCCATTCCCTTCTCCAGGGGATCTTCCCAGCCCGGGGATCAAACCCAGATCTCCCGCATTGCAAGGAGACTGCAGGATTCTTTACTATTTGAGCCACCAGGGAAGCCCAGGAATACTAGAGTGGGTATCTTATCCTTTCTTTCTAACCCAGGAATCGAACCAGGGTCTCCTGCATTGCAGGCAGATTCTTTACTAGCTGAGCTACCAGGGAAGCTCATCAATAAGTATAGCTAACTATTAATTTTATTTTTAAAGAGAAGATAAAGAATAGCAGTATGGTGTATATATTTTCAAAGGATTTATATATGCCATAAATTTCAAATCTTTTCTTTGTTAGGATAGAAGAAATACATGGTAGTTATATGTCTTGGGAGAGAGATGGTGGGGGAAAACCATAAAGGTGGGTAAAAGAGACATTGTATAATATTTATATTCTGTATTGTTAAGTTTTGAAAAATCTTACCCATATATAATTTTTCTCTATGTTAACAGACACTCTTTGGGTGAGAGGATAATTGGTGTTTTTATTTGTCTGATGTTTTATTCTTTATTCTTTTCTGTTTTAAACAAATAAAGATTATTTCAATAAAAATTTTAAGTGAAAAATCACCAGATTTTTGAATGGAAACCTAGGGTAACCAATATTGGATTATGTATTATATTGTTTTCCAAATATATCACTGCATATCAGGGGCCAAAATTATTCACCTGAAAGTATTTAGTAGTTCAAAGTTACAGAAACTACTCTAAGGATATAAGAATATATATATTTTTACAAATAATTCCCAGTTTATCTCCTTAAAATGAAATTGGAACTATTCTTTCCAGCATGAGGATGTGGAGATAAAGAAACAAAACCAAAAAGGTAAAAGAATTGATTTGAAAGAAGATTGAAGTGTAATGGAGACTATACGGTAGGAAGATTAATTTGGGAATCAAACTTATCTCTGTGATGGTGAAGTCTGCCTTAATAAGACTTTGCCTCATAGATGATGCTTCAAAGAGGCTGACTATAGAAGGGAAGCCAGGATAGTTACTGGCAGAGTAACACTAGCACCTTATGACCTTGGATTGTATTTCTAATGAGTGCTTTTTAGCAAATTTCTTCATCTTCATTTTCTTTCTTGAAAAGGGGAAAAAATACTATTTTCCTAGGGTTTTCATTTTAAAGTAATTTGTGAATTTTAAAACCATCTTATCCTAGTTATGTTTTGAGGTCATGGAATTACAATCTTTAGCACAAAAGCTGCCCTCTCTTGATTCTATTTCTTTGTACACATTTTTCTCTTTATAAGGAATCATTTCCCTTTTATTTCTTTTCTTTGAAAATGCCTGTCATCTTCCTTTATGCAACTGAAATTTCCCTCTTCTCTGAAGCCTTCCCTGACTCCAAAAGTAGAAGCAGGGGTCACTTTTCCCATGACATTTCATTCACAGCAACATTATGCAATTATTTTATTGTACTCTAAAGTTTCATTTTTTTATGCCTCTGTCCCCTCTATGCCTTAGGCTGCTTGAAAACATAGAGATGGTCTTTCAATAAAACTGCATAAATGCGTGCATGATTAATAGAAGGAACAATTCAATGAACAAATAATTGCATACACTGGACACAAATAAAATATTTAGTTTCTCCAGACTAAGGTATTATCATCATTCATTCACTCATTTATTCACAAATATGCATTAATGGCCTACAATGCATCAGGCACAGTGCCGGAAATACAGCAGTACACAAAGTAGGAAGTGTTTTGCCTTTTCAGAATTTGAAAACTTGCAAGATTGAGATACAGATCAGGAAACCGCACTCATAGTGAAGGGCAATGGGGTAATGAAAGCAGAGCCCTTAGGTGTTGGGGAACCTAGTCTAGTGGAAGTCAGGGAGCCCTCCCTGAAGAAGTGATATATTCCTGGAGACAGGAAGGATGACGGGATAAGAACTGGAAAGGGAAAAGTGGTTCCAGAGCTGAAGCAAGACAAGCATATGGCTTCTGAGGCAGAGGCTGAAGTGCAGTTTGATTGGAGGGTGATAAGATATCATGGCATCTGGTCCCATCTCTTCATGGCAAATAGATGGGGAAACAATGGAAACAGTGAAAGATTTTATTTTGGGGGCTCCAAAATCACTGCAGATGGTGACTGCAGCCATGAAATTAAAAGACGCTTGCTCCTTGGAAGAAAAGTTATGACCAACCTAGACGGCATTTTAAAAGTGGAGACATTACTTTGCTAACAAAGGTCCATCTAACCAAAGCTATGGTTTTTCCAGTAGTCATGTGTGGATGTGAGAGTTGGACTATAAAGAAAGCTGAGCGCTGAAGAATTGATGCTTTTGAACTGTGGTGTTGGAGAAGACTCTTGAGAGTCCCTTGGACTGCAAGGAGATCCAGCCAGTCCACCCTAAAGGAAATCAGTCCTGAATATTCATTGGAAGGACTGATGCTGAGGCTGAAACTCCAATACTTTGGCCACCTGATGTGAAAAATCGACTCATTGGAAAGACCCTGATGCTGGGAAAGATTGAAGGCAGGAGGAGAAGGGGATGACAAAGGATGAGATGGTTGGACGGCATCACCGACTCAATGGACATGAGTTTGAGCAAACCCTGGGAGATGGTGAAAGGCAGGGAAGCCTGGCCTGCTGCAGTCCACGGGGTCACAAAGAGTCAGACATGACTGAGCAACTGAACTGAAGAAAGGGAGAGAGTGCTCAGAGAAGTAGGAGCGGTATCCAAGGACCAAGTTATGGCCGGCCTTTTAAAATCTTGCTAAAATGTTTATTACTTTATCCTAGAAACAATAGGAGGACATGTAAGGTAACATTATTGGATATGTATTTTTTAAAAGCTCCATCTGACTGTGGTGTAAAGCATTGACAGGAGGAAGGGAAAGAGGAAGCTGACACAACCATCAAAGAGAGAAAAGATAATGAACTATATATTGATCATTATAATATCAGCATATCTGAAACTTTTAAAGTTTACAGTACTATAAACAAGGAAATTATATGGTGAAGGACATAATGAAACATCTGTATAGTTGTATTGTCCTATCCCCCTGTGTGGAAATCATCTTTACTGTATCAAGAAAACACAACAGCTAGTTTACAAGAGCCCACACAGACCAAAGGTCTGTATCATTTACAGACAGTAAGCATTTAAGTATCATAATAACAATCACTATTATGGATTAAAGCACATAGAGTTAAGGGTAAATTGTAGGTTGATAATGACACTTAAATACAAACAAATATTGAAAAAACAATATTCATCACTTTTTGAACTATTAAAAAGAAGGGCCATATCTTCTTACCTTTCCAGGAAAGACCTGACTTAATTATTAATGGCCCCTACTTTTACTTTCAAATTGTCCCTGTTTGGATGATAAATTACATACTATCTCACTAATAAACTAACTCTTTATTTTGTATTAGTGAATTGGCAAATGAAGGGGAAGAATTTTAAGCATTTATCCTGCCTTTTCAGGGTAACTCAAAGAAACACCAGGCTTATTTTTCAAAAGAAATTTTACTACAGATGAAGATAGGACAGAATTAGAAAACCATCTTTCTACAAACTGTAAGCAATGTATTGACTCCCATAAAGATTATTAACTTTAAAACTGTTAATTTAAAATTATTATTATGGTTGATCAAGAATAGGATATTTCTGTAATTTATAACATAAAACCACAATAATCACTTGTATTTGTCACTAAAGGAAAAATACATACAACTGAAGAATGGAGGAATCAGATAAGCATCACCCTGATCCAGTGGACAACTTTAGCGTAAAGTCTAAATCAACCAGCTATTAGGTCTCCAAATACACTTCACATCACCTACAGTATGTTTTAGAAACTATTTAACTTCATTTCTTCAAAGCCTTTTGATTTAAATTTCAATTTGCTGGAAAAACAAGGTATAGAAAAACAAGCTAAATAACCACCAAACAGTCCAGAAGAAGGAACAAGCTAGGAAAAACTGTTCAGCTTTTTTTTCTTTTAAGTAAATTAGGGAATGGTGAAAGAAAATGTAGCTTGATTAAAAGAGACTTGAGTGGCATAACAACCAGAGGAAGTGCAAATATTGATTTGAAGAAATCAGTAGTACAGTGCATTTTGAGAAATTTGGGTAAATTTAAACATGGATTGCATGTTAGATAAGATGAAAAGTTATTGCTATGAAAAGACAATGATAATTAATGGAGGAAATTTTTGTTAAAAAGCCACACATATGGAATGCACTCTTAAAAAAGAAATATATTGTCTTTGTACATATATGCATAAACAGAATATCTGGAAGAATGTGCAGATGTTCAATAGGATTTTAGGAGTAGTAATATAGGTAGAGAGCATATGGTCCCACTATATTTTAGCAAGATAAAGTTTTGGTTGTTTGTGCTTTCCAAATTTCCGTTATACAATGCACACAGATAACTTTGTTAATAACAAAATGCTAATTTCAGTTTAAAATGTGATAGTAAAGATTTTATAAATTTTATAAATTTATAAATTTTTATTAAATTTTTTTGTTTATAAATTTTTAATTTTTCCATTTTATAAATTTCATTTTTTCTTATTACAATTAACAGGACATGATTAAATTATAGTGCTCAGATTGAGTGGGCTATTTTAATATTTCAATCTAATAACCAGATATGTATATATTTTGGGCTTATGTTATTTTTTCTTTCCAAGCATGTTCATCTATTATTGTGTCAATTATTGCTTCTTCACAATTTGACATTTGCTTTGCTGTTCACTAGCTGCTTTATTTGGGGATGCTCCATTAAATTACTGTGGACTAGAAATAAAGATTCCCAAGGGAATTTTCAAAAAATTACTAATATTTTTCCTAGGATATGCAAAATGTTTTTATTGAGAAAAAAATTCAAAACAGTCATAGATTTTAATTATTCCCATAATCTTCTGAAATATTTCCTCATAGAAATAAAAACTTTAAGGAGGGAAAAGTTTGTATCTCCAAAATTTAATTAATCATTTAATTAATTTTACCCTGCGTTTTCCCAGAAATATTTCAGGATACTTATTAGAATATACAAAACATGACAGACAATAAATCATAAAATAAATGTGGGAATAAAAAATTTAAATGCCAAGGTTGAGTAAAAAGAACAAAAAATAAATTTTAAAATGCTTAGAATAAAACCCATATAATTAATAAACATAATAATTAATTTTGCTAAATGTCAATTAAACAGTTAATAACATCCATGAAGTAAAAGTGAATCAATCAATCACTCTTAATTCTAAGATTAGACTAGTAATTCTCCTGAGATACTGGTAAAGAGATGCTTGTGAAGTATGAACATCACTGTTTTTTTTCATTTATTTATATTAGTTGGAGGCTAATTACTTTACAGTATTGTAGTGGTTTTTGCCATACATTGACATGAATCAGCCATGGATTTACATGTGTTCCCCATCTTGAACCCCCCTCCCACCTCCTCCCCATCCCATCCCTCTGGGTCATCCTAGTGCACCAGCCCTGAGCACTTGTCTCATGCATCAAACCTGGACTGGCGATCTGTTTCACAATTCATAACATACATGTTTCAGTGCTATTCTCTCAGATCATCATTTTCAATGATATGTAAACAAGATGCTATTATCTTATTTTTACATTATTTAGCTTTTTAAATTGGAAACACTTCTTTTGAAGGCTTCAGAAATTCATAACTGTATTTCCACTTTCCAGAGAACTAATTTTTAGTTTGGTTTTATAATCTATTAAGGTACTGCATGACTATTAATGCTATTCACGTGACTTTCAAGGAAACAGAAAAACTAAGGTTAAATTTTAAGGCTTTAAAAAAACTCTACAGTTTAAAACTTGAAGAATTGTTATATTATGTGTATGAATAAAATGCATTAGCAATATTTCATTGATTTCTTTAAATGTGTATATAACTCTTTTTTTCAAAAAGCACATATTTTGTGAGGAAAATTGACTTTTTTCAGTAGAGAATTGTGAGCCTTTATTGCTTTCAAGCAAAAAAATATTTATTACATTTTATCATATGTTGGCTATTTTGCTGGCTACTGAGGATCCAGTGGTGAGAGGACACCTGAATCAGTGAATTCTAATATGGCACATTCTTGAAAGGCATTTAGATGCCCAATCAATACTAAGTGAACTCCCTGGTTTAGCTATTAACTGCTGTGGTTTAATGTTTGACAATATACAAGCAAACTTAGAGTAGTGATAAAATAATACACAGATCTCTTATGTTGCTCATGAGGAAGAAAGTCAGCACTGACTCTGATATTAATTTGGTATTAATTTAGCATTTGCTTTTGACATTTAGAGCATTGAGAGGGCACCTTTTATCTTTAACTCCCACCAGTGGCTGGTACATGGAGCTGTTCTTTTCTTTTTCTATTTTAACAGAATCAGACCAATGGTAAGCTTTGATATATCGGTTTGAATTTGGAAAAATCATCTTCTTCAGAGTTATCAAATAACTCACTCAGTGGAGAACACAAAAAGTGAGCCAAAAGCCAGGTAAAGAGCTAAGAGCTTGTCAGTCCCTTCAAAGATTAGAATCTCTGGCCTCCTTTGAAAGTTTCTGTCCATTCTTAAAAAGAGTCATTTCATTTTAATACCACCATGTCACTATCTCTAGTAGCAATGTAGAAATCACAACAAATGTTTTTGTATCGCAGCAACCTTATCATCAAATACAGGGGAAGTGTGTGTGTGTGTGTGTGTGAGAGAGAGAGAGAGAGATGATAAAAGAACATGGAAGAAAGTAATAATTGAGAAGGAGAAACAATAAGAGATTCTAATTTTTTGAGTAAGCTGAGCAATTAATTTAGTTGGCCTTGAGGCCTAGATGTCTGTTCCTGGATAGATCTGCTATTTGGTTAATTTGAACTCACTTGATTAGTTAAACAATATATATACACAAGACTGATACATGTCACTTCACACCCTAGTGTCGACAGCATACATTTTGGCAGTCTGTGTTCGAGGTGTCGCATGTGACCAGGGCATGGAAACAGCTGTGGTTGAATAGGCTTTCCTCATGGAATAAGGATAGCTCCTCTCAGGTCCAACATCTGTTTGGAAGAGATAAACGTAGCGATATAAAAATAATTATGGCTCAGTAAATTTTCAAGAAAATATAATTATACATTCTTTCAAAGAGGCAAGAATATAAATATTCTAAGAAGGAATCATCTAAGAACCCTAGAAGAAAATCTAAGGGTTTCAACCTGAAAGTTGTTTTTAGATTTAAAATTCAGCCAAGTAATTTCCCTTTTTTTTTAATGAGAAGAGAAATTTCCTAGTTTTTTTCAGTGACATTTTAGTAACCTAATAGTAACACATTACGTTCTTTAAAAACAAGGATACATTTGATTTGACTCTGCATCTACTTGTCTGTTTAACTCCAGAAAAAAATTTAATCACTTGTGTGATATGAGATATATAAGATAATGAAACATTGAAATAATCATTATCTATTTGGGTATTGGACACAGTTGTAACTGCTTTGCTTTTTTTTTCCCCTTTTCAGCAAATATATCACTAACTGGATAGTAAGGTTCTAGCATTAAAAATCAGTTGTCCTTGAACAACAGAAATTCCTAATGGTAATAGATAAGTATCAAGCTATCAATATTACTTTGGGTTGGTGAGATGTGTTTCCATTAGGTTGGGAGAAATAACACTGGAGGCAAGGAAGTGTGCTATTTTTTTTTGTCCTTACCTTTGAAGAGATATAAACAGCATGTGAGGATAGCACCAGCCAAAAAACAACCCAAAGAACCAGCCATTCCAAGCCAACAGGACCAACCAAATTTATATTGGTTGCCAAGAAATATATTGTGCAAAACCAGAGAAGAACGTTCTACATAAACATCAACAGCATACCAAACAGAGCCAATTATTCCTGGGGCACCTGAAAGAAATGGAAATTGCTAAAAATAATTCAGGTCTTTTCCAAATCTAAATCCAAGAAGATTAAGTTATTCTACCGTATTGTATTTAAGAGTATTCTATCATGTTGTATTTAAGAGTAGTCTATGACTCTCCTGACCCACCACCCAGACCCATGATTGAAGTTACGTCTACTACATAATCAGCACCTGTAATTTTAGTGATTTGGGGTTAAAAACAAATAACTGAAGTAGAAATTGAAAATTTATCTACCACATCCACCATGTAAGAATAGACTAAGAATTTTGTTTATTTCAAATAAAATTTAATCCTCAGAGATTTGTCTTTCTGAAAATTGACTGGTTTTAAATGATGCAACTAAAGTCCTTTCACATGTATAAATTACAGGTATACATTGCATGTCAGGGCTTGGATTGAAGAAAAAATCGTGGGCAGTTGTAGAACAAAAGACTATATGAAAATAGTGTTTCTGGAATCCGTAAGCCCCCAAGAAACTCTCACATTTTTCCTAGTAAGTCTGTGATTTAAAATCACAATTTCATTGCATTCTTTTCACAATTACTTAATGCAACAAGTTTAAGAAGGACCTGATCGTGAACACATAGTAACCTTTAGAATATAGGGCATAAAATATATATTATATATATATATATATATATATATCATACTAATTTCAAATGATTATTCCAAGTCTTTAGTCATCTTGGGTGATTTATTCAGTCATCTCTTTAGCCAATCTGGCAGGAATTTTCTTCATTGACTTATTTTTCTTTAAATTTAGTTCTGATATTTTATAAAAAAAAAATAGTGTAGATTATCTAGTGATGTCTTAAAAAGAATTCTAGAACAAAATTGCATAGCATTAAATGATGTCTAAATTTGCTAAATAAAGCGCATTGTTACATACAAAAGGTTTATGTTTTCACTAAGCTGGATATGGGAATGGATATTTTGAAAAGAAAAAAAAAAAAATAAATTATTGTGACTTTTTGTGCAATTTAGGATCCTTAGGGCCTTGTGTGAAAATATCAGGGAGGTCCCATTTTTGACCATGTGATGGGTAAGACTTTCTGCTATGAGTTTACTCTGCCCACATTGCGATTACAACAACAATTAAGAATGGATACTATTGCTGGGACTCTACCCTAATTTGCAGACCAAGAAAAGGAGACAGATTAATTTAACTGACCTAAAGTCCCACATTACACATATATACATATCTCCAAGTATTTTTGGTTTTAAAATTCTCATCAATTTACCCTTCACGTTTCAGTCAGTTTCCCACTTAAATTTGCTTTGGTGACTGTTAGCTGCTACCAGAAAAGAAGATGGTTTTCACTTTGGAGGGTAAACTTATCAGTTTTCAATCTTCCTACATTTTGGTTTTTTCATAGTGCACTTCCTCCCAATTTGCATTATGATCCAAGAAAGACACTGTGTTCTATTTAGGACGACTAAATTGAAATTAATGACTGACTTCAGGAAAATATCAGTTTTGCTGTTTCACTAATAAACCCCATATAAAGTGCATCTTGATTTATTGTTTTTTAGTCTTGCTTGATTTATGTCTTCAGAAATCCACTTATTCTCTGCTTCAGTGAAGATAAGATCATACTTGTTTATTGTTACAGATATGATCATATGAGTTGGCACATGAGAAAAGTCTAATATAGAACTTGATGCAACTTAGGTCATTGTAAAGAACTGGTGAGGATGTGTACAGGCAAGGTGATGGCAGCTTGGGGATTATTTTAGGATTTAACTTCAAGAATAATCATCAAAATGTTTTTAAAAATTTAAAGCTTTATATACTTTTTAAGTGGTTAAAAATTGTTTGAGGACATCAAAAACCTTGATTGGGGATATTAGCCAAAGATTAATATCTGATTACAAAACTAAGGAAAGCAGGGTTGGTGGATGTGCTCCTTATTCCTTCATTCTAGAAAATCAAGTCACATGCGATCCTAAAATGAACTCCTTCAGAACAACACCCTTCTTCATCCCAAGACCTTAGTTGATTATCTTTATCCCCATCACTAGTCCAGACCAGTACCTGCTATTAGTAATGTGGTTCCAGCAACAAAGCAGATGCGGACTTTGATGTATGGCTCATCAGGGAGGAATTTCACGCAGTCAAGTCCAAGGAGCAGGGTAATAAATCCAAACCCAGCTAGAATATCTGCAGTAATCATCAGCGCCCGAGTTACCACCAGCTTCACTAGAAGATCAGAGCACGTGGTTTCAGCATAATCAGAGGCAGGAGACATGTTAATACATAGAGGTGCACCAAAGAGAAAAACATAACCGTGTTCATCAGCACATGCCCAGTGAACACAATCACACTTTAAATGTGCATGAACTTGAAAATAAATACTTATTTAATTTTTTCATAAAATTCAAAAGTATTATAAGACTACTGACATTAATTGTTTAAACAAACATTATTTGTTTAAGCACTGCTTACTGTGATCTTGTTGGCCTCTTAGCAAAGTGCCTGGCATATGGCGGAGACTAAATAACTATTTCTCTTTTTCCTCCTGTTTTGGAATGAGTCTTATTCACAAGTATTAGCTGAAAGCCGTATTGAAAGTAGAGTATTTCTTCTTCCAAAGATACCCAATAAATATTCATTAAATAACTAATCACTATATTTGTTTGAATTTCTATTGAAAAAGTGTAAATAATTGGTTAGAATTTGATATAGAGGAGAAGAATAAAATACTTCAAGATGTCTCATGCCAATTCAGGTGGGAGCCATCAGAAGATTTTTAGAAGAGAAGGAACTTCTGTTATTAAATAGACTATTTCTGGAAGCCAGAATCATATTTTCTTTTAATTCCCTTATGCTGTAACCATTCCTGGCCAACACTCTGCATTAATCTATCCACCTTGCATTGTCAACTGCACATATTTTAAAGCCATCGCCAATGAGAATATATGGCAGAAAGTCCAGGAAAGAGAAGATCAGGTAAATAGAAGTAGAATAGTAGCAGTCATCTATAATGGGAATATCAACTATGAAAGTTTCCTCAATTGTGAGTCCCAGTGATAGTCAATTAAAACTGGGATAATGTTACCACTAATGGAGGATTAATTATCTGAAGTCAGAACTATTGGTACTTTAGCTGGCTAGTGGAGAGGAGTAATAAAATTTATTGCTTTGATGTTACAGTAATTATGTTTTATTTTCATAGTGATTTGGGGTTTCATTTTATTGAAATAATTTTTTCCCCAATGATGAGATGACTTTAGGACCTACTTAGTTATAGACTGCCTGTAAAAATGTGGCCAATCTTCCTCATTTCAAATATAAAATATTTTCATAATCCATCTAAGAGAGGAAATCAATGCATAAAATCAATCTGTACCTTAATAGGTGAATATTTAAGATATCAAAATGTGATGATATTTTTTAAAATTTAGACTCAAATGTAGGCCAAATCTGAGGTTCATTTTTTTTTCAAAATTGAAGAAAGATTAAAATATGTAACTTGTTAGGTGATAATTTGTATATTTCGACAGCTCTCCTTGATCCTCAAGTGGGTATACACATGTAAGCCGCCTGTTCAGCACTCCAAACCAAGTGGTCCCACACTCTGGAGTATTTCCCTTGAAGTTTTGTAAGTCCCCTTTGAAACTTAGGTCAACAGGGCCAGGATTGCCATCTGGATAGTGTGCCCTGAGATCACTGTGGGCCCTGGTCTTCCCCTGTCTGACCCAGGCTCCCATACAAAGTGTGATTCAGATGCTCCGTAGAACTTGAGGACTCACTCCTATGGTGTCATCCAAGGACCGTATAGCTAGTCCAGTTTCAAGAAGGCAGCTCTGCAAATAGGTTGCTAATGCTGGCCAGTCAGGAATCTCTTTTTGGAGATTGTCTGGGATTTGGCTACCAGAATATTAAATACTCTGATTTGAAGAAGTGAGATGGACTCAGACTAACAGTGTCAACAGAGTCCTAAAAAATGCATCTGAGTCTAAATACCCTAGGTAGACAAGAGCAATGAGAAAGGTGGTCTAATTGTGATTGTATAAAAGATATCAAAGACTAAAAATAAAATCCTACTTTCTTATAGGTAACATCTTAACTTAGAGGATACAGTTCATTAGTTTCTTAGAACACATTTTTATCTCTTTTGTCTTTAAGCGTATTGTAGAATTTTTAAAAAATATTAAGAGATTTTTTAGGATATTATTTAAAAGTAATAGACAAAAATATATCAAGAGGAAAATGTGAAATAGTATAAGCAAAAGATACAGGATGATTTTAAAGTACAAACAGTGGCTTTCTCTGTGTAGTAGGCTTATGAATGATTTTATTTTCTTCTTGCATAAATGTACATAACAATATTTTAAAAGTTGGAAATATTGTAGCTTTCTATTTTCTTCTCAGTTCTAAACATAGCCCTGAATTTCTAGAATAACCTAGTGTTCACATGAACACAAATGTCCATTCCTATTGACCACATCGTGCTTCTTTCTGTGTCGAACTAGGTTAGTGCAAGGAAAAAGAGAAAACATAAAAGGCTTTTTTTTTAACTAAAACAAATAAAATAAAAGCCTTATGAATTATGTCAAACAGTATTCCAGGCACTCAAATCCTAAATGGCAGAGAATGCTGTTTTAAGAGCACAACTCCTTTTAAGTGTTTTTCCCTGGACTGAAATAGCTGTCCAGGGGAAAAGTCACATTCTAAGGGTTTACTTGTCATTTATCTTGAAAAAAGAAGTTGCTATGTTGTACCACCACCCATCATTTTATTCAAAAGAGACTAAAACAAATTTGCTTTAATGATTGCAGCAGTACTTAGCACAACTTGATGTATTAAATAAATAAATAAATAGTATGGAGAAGAGTGGAGAGAAATCAGTAATAAGGCTTTTCAATCTGTGAAATCTCTTTATTCATAGAAACAAGGGCTTTGTTGACACCTAATTATATTTTAAAGCTAAGGGTAGAGAAGATGAAGGAATTGGCTTTTTATATTTTCTAAAAATATGTCACATATCTGAATATTTTTCATTCCCCGATCCCACAGTCTGGGTCTCTGCCTTTCTTTTTGTCTCCCTATCTGCCCCTCTGCCTCGACCCGCTCTCTTTCTTAGCAAATCAGTTATGGAAATATTGTAAGCTTTCTACCTGACCTAAGTTATTGCTAAAAGACTTCTCTGAAATCTTTTCATCTAACCTATCAACTCTAATCGTAAAAATCACTGCCCTTAAAGAATTAATTTCATTTTTTTAAGTGTTCACTATGAGCCTACTGTGTATAAGCACTGTAACAGACTGTTTGTGGGAGAGCAGACCTGAATAAAGTAACAATTTTACCCTAAAGAAATTTATAAATAGATGGGGAAAGATTAAATATGCTAAAAATGCTTCAATTCACATTTCAGAAATAATAAACTAAAATTTTAATTGAAGCATATAAAACTGAACAGAACTTTACTATAGTATAGTAGAAGACAAAAACACATCATGGAAACCTGAGTTCAATTTCCTTTGGTCTCCCTGCCCTGACAAGGAGGGATGTGTAAGGCATACGTACAGGAGTGCTCAGCAAGTATAGAATCATACTCATCACAGGTGCGAATTCCATCAAAAGCATTTGTGACACACTCCCACCAGAGACCTCGGCATTTTGTGCTCACCTAGATGTTGGAGAAGACAACATGTGAAACGGCCAGGCAGACAGACTTCAGTTTATCTTGATCAAAGGAAGAACTTGGCTGTTATGAGACTAATAGCAAAATACAGTGCTTACAAGGGTGATCTGAATTTCATTGACAACAAACACCATATATTCTAGAGTATTTTCTCTTAAACACTAACAATAAGGACTTTTCAACAGAGAGTAAACTTATTTCCTGATTTGGAAGTGGAGGGGGAATAAGTCATGCTGAAAATGGATAAAATCAGAATTAAACATATGCAGATGCCTATGGCTGGTTCCACCATCATGTCAATCTAATCTGGCAGCACTTCATTTCATTTTGCTATGCTGACATTTACTTATTAAAAAAAATCAATATAACAATAGGTGATCACTGTTGACATCTTGAATCTACTAGGAAGGTACATTAATTTTTCTTCATCATGAACATGAATCCCATGAAGAAACATTTATTATATATGAAATTCACAAATTTAAAATAATGGTCAAAGAAAGTTATACAGGAAGACAACAATAAATGAAATATAAAGACCACACAACTTCACCCCTGCTCCACTGACAGACTACAAATGCTTAAGCTATGATGTGGATGTAAACAAACTGAACATTAATTTCATACAACCTGACAGTTGTAAACCACTACTACTTAGAAATGTTGTACAGATGATTCTAAATATCCACTTTAAAGCTAAAAGGTAGCAGTGTCCTGAAACTTCTCATACTTTATAAGCTGTAAGTCAAAACAGATTTCCTAGAATTATAAACATGCCAACAGGAAATGTTTTCAAGTATTCTTGACAGAACTGTTGCATATGGAACAGAGCTAATATGATTGCTTATTCTGATTCAATTACAGATTCACATTATTTTGGCAATCTGGGAATAGTTTAGTAAGATTTAACCAAAAATTATCTTGGAAAATGAAAGCTTAAAATATTCCATAAAGAAAGAATAAATAACAGAGCAGAGTGGGAAGAGAAATGAAAGGCAGGGAGATTATAACTGATGTGGAGAAGAAAGGAATATAGAACATTTTGATTTGCAAAAGAAAATTATATCAGAGAATAACTGTGCTATGAAACTCCCTGCCCCATGTTCTGCTTTGAAGTTGTTTTGTGCAGCAAACAAGATTTCACTGCTGGCTGAAAGTGAAAGCGAAGTCCCTCAGTCGTATCCGACTTTTTGCGACCCCATGGACTGAATCCTGCTAGGCTCCTCATCTACAGGATTCTTCAGGCAAGAGTACTGGAGTGGTTTGCCATTTTCTTCTCCAGGGGATCTTCCTGACACAGGGATTGAAACTGGGTCTCCCACAATGCAAGCAGACTCTTTACTGAAATGACTTAGTACACACATCTGATCTGAGACACCACAGAGACTAAAAATACAGAAAATTCATCTTATGAAATCTATCAGTTTCTGAAGGAGGATATGAACATACAAAGTTATATGAAAAATGAAAGAGTTAGTTGCTAAGTTGTCTGACTCTGCGACTCCATGGACTGTAGCCCGCCAGGCTCCTCTGTCCATGGAATTCTCCAGGCAGGAATACTGGAGTGGGTTGCCATTCCCTTCTCAAGGGCATCTTCCCGACCCAGGGATCAAACTTGGTTCTCCTGCATTGCAGGCGGACTCTACTGTTTGAGCACCAATGAAGCCCAAAATTATATACACATAAAATTTAAACTATAACTGACAAAGCAGACTTTAAATTGACACTCATTACTTGTGTTGTTTCTTTGAGCAAGATCTTACCTTTTTGAGCCTCAAACTCCTTGTCTTTATATGGGAACTAATGCTAGAGTGACTATAAGAACTAAAAATTACAAACATACATAATACAAGTAATTTGCTCAATAAATGATAAAATTGGTAAAGTACTTAAACATCATAATAACCTGAGTTGTGACTTAAGTTGAGCATTACTAATGAACCATATGAAAGTTGAGAAAAGTAGAGGTAATTGGTTGAATGGCAACCCCTGCCCCCAAATGTAACCATGCTCTAATCCCCCAAACCTGTGAACGGGACCTTATTTGGAAAAACAAACTTTGCATATGTAGTTAAATTAAGAGTTTTGAGATAAGGAAACCATCTTCAATTACCAGGGTGGCCCTAAATCTAGTGATAAGTGTCCTTATAAGAGATATACACATGTACACACTGCTATATTCAAAATGAATAACCAACAAGGACCTTTTGTATAGCATATGGAACTCTACTCAATGCTATGTGCCAGCCTAGATAGGAGGAGTGTTTGGGGGAAAAAAGATATATGTATATGTATGGCTGAGTACCTTCCCTCTTCACCTCAGCCTACCAAATATTGTTTATCAGCTATGTTCCAATACAAAATAAAAAGTTTAAAGTCTGAAAAAAAAGAAGAGAAAAGCAGAAGAGAGACAGACAGAGGAGAAGGAGGCCATGTGACCACAGAGACAGACTTCGGAGTGACTCAGCCTCACGTCTCCAAATGCCTAGGTCATCAGAAGCTGGAAGAGGCGAGGAATGCATTTATTCTCTTCTATGATCCTTCAGAGGCTGTGCAGCCCTCCCAACACTTTGACTTCAAACTTCTGGCCTCCAGAACTGCAAAAGAGTAAATTTCTCTTGCGTCAACAAATTGTGGTAATGTGTTATGGAGGCCTGGGGAAATGGATATAGTAGAGACAATTTGTACTAAGCTGTTATAATACAACAGAAAAAAAGCCTTCTCATAGCCTTTTACTCGTTGGAGTCTCAATGAACAGGAACACACTGGGTCTAGTTCATTCCAACTTGAATTAGGTTATGCGGACCTGAAGTCACTATTCTAATAATCAGAGACTGACTAATAATCTCCAATTTCCTGCTAATTCAGCTACTAAAATGAACTAATGAAATCTAATTTAGTCATTCTATGTAAGGTTATTTAGAAAATAAGCTGAGATATATATTTGAGGATACTTATTTTAAGCTAAAAAGTATTTGTTTCTTGCCAAAATAATCCAGTAGTGGTGTCATTTTTCAAGGCTATTGATCATTTACCTGCAATGACCGCATTTAGAAAAGCAATGAGCTCATTAGGGGAAACAAGGAATCCAATTTCATTAGGTATTAATGCTCTAGGGCACAATATTAGATTGTTTGGTATTCACACTCAGTCAAGGTATGTGAGAATAGTGGCTGTAATTAACTAAACTTCTGTGTTAATATAGCACTTACTGGAGACACCCTTAAAGGTGCCTTTGTGCCCAAAAAACAAGGTTAAAAGACTGTAGGTTATTTATCACATTTAGGAAAGCCCTCCTTGCCTAAAATTTAGAGTCTTCACTTATCCTCCTGTTGTATAATGTCTTATTAAGAACTCTCTAAAAGGCAGAAAGATAAGTGAAAGTGTTAGTCACTCAGTCATGTCTGACTCTTTGTGATCTCAGGGACTGTAACCTGCAAGGCTTCTCTGTCCATAGAATGCCCCAGGCAAGAATATTGCAGTGGGTTGCCGTTCCATTCTCCAGGGGCTCTTACTGACCCAGGGATTGACCTTGGGCTTCCTGCATTGCAGGCGGATTCTATACCCTCTGAGGAAGTCAGGTAACTCTATAATCCTTAAAGTCTTAAGAAAAGGTTCTTGCAAAGCAGACTGATGCTTAAAATACTATGGTTAATATTTCTTAAAGTGCAAAAACAAAATTAACTATAATTTTATTTCACAATGTTGTCCAAAATGGACAATTCCAAGTTTAAGCTTTGTCCTTTTAACATGTGATCCATATATTAACAGATAACATATAAAATAAAACTGCCGTAATTTTTATTTTTATTTATTTCAATTTTTATTTTTTTAAATTATAAAAGTATGATAACACATTTACAGAAGACTTGGAAAATACAGAACAAGGTTACATGTGGTTCCACTATATACTACCATTATTTTTTAAGTAGATAAATTAAGATTTTTAGTTGGAGTTTCAATATCAAATTCAAAACTTAACAGAATGAATCTACAGAGAAGTAAAAGGATACAGTAGACCTGAAAAGCACTGTAAACCAATTCAACATAATTAAGATTTATACAATTTTCACACAACAGTAGGATACAAATTCTATTCAAGTCCCCATAGACTGCATGCTAGGAGACACTGGAACATATCTGAGGATATAAAACAAGGTGCAAAAATTCCATGGTGTAAAGGCATTGAAATCATAACAGAGCCTGTTCTCTTATTACTGTGGAATTGTGCTAGAAATTAATATCAAAGATACTCAAAAATAACCCACATATTTTCAAGTGCAATGTGATATTTACCAAGAGAGTTCTTTGACTTAGCCATTGAAAGCCTCCATAAAGTTAGACTGATAAACAACATAGAGGGTGACTGCAAAAAGAAAACATTTGATTTTCTGTAAATAATGTTATCCCTGGTTTGTTTTTCACTTTTTAATTTTATTTTCAAAGAGTTTTTATTTTTATTATTTATTTATTTGGCTGTGACACATCTTTGATCTTTGTTACAGCATGTGGGGTCTAGTTCCCTGGTCAAGGGTCAAACCCATGACCTCTGTGTTAGGAGTGCAGAGCCTTATCCATTGGACCACTAGGGCAGTCCTGATACTTGATGAATTTTTATATCATTTCAATGAATATCTATTGATCCTGAAGTGAGGAGAAATCTGTTTACCCAAGGTGTGACAGTAAAAGTACAAGTCACAAATATGAAGCCAGCATAAATTTCTTAATATTTATTATTTGCCAGCAGTAAAACATAAAGATTTCATAAGAGTTCAGACTTCTGGCCAATCTGGCCACCTGGAATTCCTAGTTCCATGTAGAAACAACTAGCAAGAACTGAGTGGTTCTTCAAATTTCTGCCTATCATTGAAATCTTGCCTCAAAGGTATGTCTTCTTCCATGAGATTCTCCCAGTCTCTCCAGCTGGAGTTAGTGTCTTCTTGGATCCTACAGCAACCTGTCCATATTTCTATAGCATTTATAATGTTGCATTTATCTTTTCATATGCATTTATGTGCATCAGTCTCCCAAGTCTGTCTTTCAGACTGTGTTCATTCATTCAATGTCTGTCCCATGTCAGTCAATCACCTAATGCTGAGGATACAGCAATGACCAAGGTAGGCATGGCACCTTGCTTCAAGGAGCTTACAACCCCTGCTTCTCAGGGTGTAATAGATGCTCAGTAGACATTTACTGAGAGAAAATATTTGTCATTTTTTTTCTAATACATACACATTAACTCTCACTTCAAATTTGCCATGGAAAATGGTTACTGATACACTAGATGTACAATTGATGTTTAATATGTCCTTTCAGCTTGACTGAATAGGGTAGAATAGCCAAAGCCAGGAGTCGAAGAACTATTACTGAAATTAGGAGTTTATGCTGATTGGATGTCAGCCTGGACCCTATATACTCAGTTGGCCCTGGAAAGTATTTACCATGGTGGTAAAGATAAACAGGATACCACATAGACAAGACTTAAGGAAACTAGATTGATGATCTCTCTTCCAGTTGAGTATATAATGGCATAAATTAATTTCTTAATCCTGGGGTTTCTTATTCTAAACTCTTTAGCAGTTTCCCATTAAGGCATCTCTATCCTAGTCTTTGCAAATTTCTCTTTTCTCATCACTCTGTGTTACGAGCAGCAACACACAATTTTGCCTGCATTGTCTTATTTACTACAGTTTTGCATGTGTGTCTTGACTCTATATTTTACATATCTTTTGAGAAGAGAGAAACTTAAAATTCTTTAATTCGGATTTTCATATGTAGTAATTATACACAGAAAGTTGGTAAATATTTTTTCTTGGACCACTATCAAACAAGATTTTTCTTTTTCACTATGCATTATGTTATAAATGCATATGCATTGGGATTTATGTGTAAATATAAAATATAGGAAGAATAATGCATTAGTCAAAAGAAAACTGGAATAAGTCATGAAGATATATTCTTTTAAAAACCACCATAAAATAGAAACTTATAGTTTCACATCACTTTGCCAAACTCATGCTAGTATATTGTAATGTTGAAGATGCAAAGTACTTGTTTCCAGTACTTACTTGAATATATTTGCTAGGATGAAAAAGTTTTAATAATACTATAGTAAACAACATTTTCTAAAACATGAAATATTTTCACTTTGAACAAAAATGGCTTTTCAATTTTTTTATACTAGAGTTCTGAACTTTTAATTTTTATATTTTATTTTCTTTTTCTTACTATTCTAGGGCCTAAAAGAACTCAAGACAGGTATTTATAAGGATGAGGAAGCAAGATTAAAATAAACTTAATAAATGTCATCTTTCCCTTCTACTCCATTTACATACCATGAATTTATTTGCTAAAATATGTTTGGTTAACTCTGCTTACTTAGCTGGGAAGCACTGGCTAAAGGTAAAAATGGCAAGAATGGGACGACGCAAACTTAGTAGGTAAAATATAATGTCTGTGGTCTTCATGATAATATCTAATTTACATATATGGGCTATATAAGTATTTCAATTGTAATATTTATTATTTAATTTAAGCCATAAATATTTCATCTTTTTAGAATGTTTTCCTTATGAAAGTATGGTATCTTAATTTTGCAATAGTTACTATCCAGTGACAGAGATCACAATTTATGTTGAGTGAATTATTATAAAATATTAATTTCCTTTTGTATCTCTCCTTTTCTTCATTTCTTTCCCTCTTTGAAGCACCAGGAAGAAAAGCTATGTTTTCTAGATGAGAATACTGTCTTCACTAATTTTATCATACATCTCAGGGGACAGGATCTTTATTCTTATCTGATTAAAAGGAGGAACCAGATCCACATATTGGAAAAATTTAAATTGCAACAAGATGAAAAGTCTTGCCAAAGAAAAAATAATGATCTTTCTATAGAGATACTTCTTGTTCAATGTGAGATTTCCAAATAGTACTTCATATTTTATTCCATTTATTTATTCATTCTTTTAGTAAGTGTGGCAAGTATCATAGTAGGTATCCATTCAGTTTATATTAACAAATACCTCCTAAGTTCCCATTATTTAGAAGGGGGTGCTAGGAACTGTAGGAGACAATGAGGCGAATTAAAGAGCATTTGTAGCCTCAAATGTCTGCTGAAGGAATTGGAAATCAGTTAAAAAGTACAACTAGTATAGAAATAATCAGAGTATATGCTAGTTATAATAATTTAAATATTTATTTTATATCTGAAAGAATTGTAGCATCATTAATGCTTGTCTTATGTCTGAAAATTTTCTTATGTCTGAAAGAATTGTAGAATCATCAATACAAATGGAAATCCCAGGGGAAAATCTGGTTATGAAAATAAAACGAATCCAAATGTGGATTACCTTTTATTTGAGGTAATAAAATTTTAATCATAGCATTGCTTGGTATAAGGCAGATTTTCTCAGTAAATAACTAACAAAAGTTGAACTTAAAAATGAGAAAAAAAAAACTTGTGAAAACATCTTTTTTTTTTTTTGATAATTGAGAGACCAGTAACTTTGTAGAGAAGCTACTTTTCAATTTCACTATGGGTAACAAAGAATTATATATAATATAATTAACATATTAATAATGTTATTAATTCATAATTTATTTTCTGTTAAAATGCATTTAATAGAATACTTATGCTATTTTGTATTTATTCTCTGCCTTATTCTCCTAGTTAGACAAAAAGGGTACAATCATAGGAACTAAAATGGAAAAACCAACAGCTCAGAGAAATAAACAGAATTTGTCCAAGAGAATCAATAGAGAAAATAGGAACAGGACTTAAATCTCATATTTTTCCCTTCAGTGAACATTCTACAAAATGTCATCTCCTCCTCCAGAGCAAAAACAAAGCAATAAACTGCAAATAGACAATATTGTATCTAACATTTATTGACTGATTTATATTTGCCTGGTACTGTGGTAAATACTTTAGATACATAGGCTCATTTAACCCTCACAAAACACTTATGATGTGCATATCATTATTCTCCCTTTATAGGAGAGGAAATATGGTTTTAGAAAAACTTAAACGTTTGTCCAAATACACAGTTATTGCCTGGCAGGTTGGGATTTCATCTCAGGTCCTTCTAACTTCAAGTGCAACCTGTAAGCATCCACACTACAAAGCACTACCTTTCTGGCCCCCACAAGGTGCTGTGCAACAATCTAAGTGAAAAAGAAATTTCATGGTGTAGGAATATTTTTGCTTAATAACTTTTGCACAAAGATTAATTTTCCTCCATTTAAGCTCTAGGTGAATGATTCCATCCTTCCTTTCATTGTCCCAAAACAGGAAAGTGGATTTCAAATTTTAGTTCTCCTTGTGCATCAGCCTTGCAATCAATTATCAATCCCACCAATTCAAGTTCTTTAGCTTCCCATATCTTCACATCTTTTAATGCTTGTTGTTGCACTAGTTTAGATTATCAATGTTTTCCTCCTGTTCTATGGCAAAAGCTTCCTAATTGCTCTCCCTGTGATTCATTTTACCCTTTCTAATCCCCACATTAACCAGAATGATGGATTTTTCTAAAACATATATATTTATATATGTTTTCTTAGAGTGAACCACTCTTGTCTATGATATAAGATCTATGGTCGTGGTTTAGATCAGTCGTGTCTGACCCTTGCAACCCCGTGGACTGCAGACTGCCAGCCTCCTCTGTCCATGGGATATCCCAAGCATGAATACTGGAAGGGGTTGCCATTTCCTTCTCCAGGGGATCTTTCCAACCCAGAAATCAAGCCTGGCTTGGGTTTCTTGCATCGCAGGTGGATTCTTTACCAGCTGAGATAAGGGAAGGCCCCATATAAGGTCTACATTTTATGTGAAGACAAATCCCTTGATGATCCAGCACCTATATTCTTTCCCTACACTGGAAACTCTTGCCATGCTGAAATATGTCCAAAGCCGCTAACATACAGCATTCTCATACCTAGATCTCTGCCTATATCATATCCTGTGCTGGCAATACTGTCTTCTTTTTCTGGCCCTTTCACCTGTTCCTCTAGTCTGGTTTGGATACTTCTTCTGAGTAGCCGTCACTGATTATTCATGACTGAGTGAGCTGGCCACTCAGAGGTACCTGTAATCACAGTGCTGGCCATAGCATACTGTGTCTATGAGCTCACCTTTTTGTCTCTCCCAATACTCTGGGAGAAACGTAAGGAAGATCCAAGACTCATCCTCTTTCATAATGTGTACCCACTACAGTATCAGGTAGACAAAGAGCATTCGTGGAATGATAGATGATAGAAAAGAAAAAAGGGGAGCACAAATAGAGGGATAAAGAGACCAAGGAGAAGAGGAGGGGAGAAGAAAAAAGAAGAAAAGGGAAGTAGAGCATGATGTTTTTAAAAGAGAGGAAAAAAGAGAAGGGGAGAAGGAAATGAGAGGAGAAAGAAAGAGGAAGAAGGGGGGGAAGAATAGAAAGGAGAAAAAAATAAGGATGGAAGGAGAGTGGGAAACAAGAAGAAAGAACATATGAAGCTACAGAAAAATGAAGACTATCAACACTAGATTTCCTAGTGGAAATTTCTGGGGAGGCTGTAGATGCCATTGGTCCTCCTATGTTGGCTGGCCATCTCTCTGGAAGCCATAGTCATGTCTCTAGACAGAGTCATAGCCAAGGAATTCTGATGTTGAAGAATATAAGACTGAAAAGGGCCTTAAAACAACCGAGTTTGACTTCATGTTTATAATTGAGGAAACTGGGCCCAAGACACGAGCTGTGACTTGCTCAGGAGAAGACAGTTAAGATGCAAACACAGGCTACAATAATCTCCAAACCCAAGGTCTAGTCACACAGCGGTGTTTCCAGGACACATGTGACCCAGGAGTGACAGGAGGAGCAGCATTATGGCTCAGGACCCCTGCGGCCTGACTTGGGGCTGTGCACGACACGATCCCATGTGCTCTTTTTCCTCATGTTTTTATTTCTTTATTTTTCATATTGGAGTACCGTTGATTCACAGTGTTATGCTGGCTTCAGGAATATAGCACAGTGATTCAGTCATACACACACATGCATCTATTCTTTTTCTTAACTCAAAGAACTTTTCTCTTCAGGGCAGATGTAAATAAGACAAAATACTATTTTGTTGTATTTTGAATATTCTCTAGTAAGGCAAAAGGGTGTTTGAGCTTTATCTGCCTCCTGCTCCCTGTTACTCACATTTATTCTGTATTTTTTTCTATTTGTCCTCTCTCGGAAAACCTCTGGGGCCCTTTCTACTCTTTGAAATCCTTTTGGATCTTTTTGAAGCTTTGTTCAATGGCTTTTACTCCCTGAGGCTTGTTTCAATGTCCCTGACAGGAACGAATCGCCTATCTTCTTTGTTCCATTTGGTACTTCATTTCTTTCTCAATATGAATTGGCCTATGCCCTTTATTATCGTTTCATGGTATCTTTGTTCCTGTCTAAGTGTACACTCATGAAAGGCAGGACCTGCTCTTGTTTTATCTTTGCCTCCCCTAGTAGGATTAGCAGAGCACGTTTTACATGACATACATTTCATGTTTGTTATGTTATCCTGAACTATAGAATCCATTTTCCCACTCTGATGTCTTCATCACAATAAAAGATTAACAAAGTTAAAAATGCATTATATCCCTTTTTGTTTAAATTTTCTGTGGCTATGCTTTTATTTTTTTAAAAAGCACTTTTATTGTGTCAACTTTTTTCCAATAGTTGTTTAAAGTGAGTTGTTAACATGGACCAATTTTATATATATATATATATATATATATATCCACGAGAAGGAAGCAAAGAGGGAGAACAGTATAATTGTGTCAGTGAGTATCATATCTTGACATTTAAAGATAATATTATGACTTTATATGTTGCCAAATGAAAGAGCAATTATTATGAGAGATCCACAAAATATTGACAAATAGACTGCTGGAGAGAATTTTTAAAGGTTCTTTTAATGGGGAGGCTTCTTGGGGAGTATTTATTATGATACATTTCAGGTACAGGAAATATGAAAAAAGCTAGGAACTACTAACTATAGCCCAAGGTTCGCAAGGATTTACTGGAGGTGAGTAAACTGGACTGCTCATTCCATTCATTTTCACTAGAAGTGTTCTTGCACAGAAGAGATGGCAAATTGTTTGTATGTACTGAGATGAAATCAAGGAGACACTTTAAGTGCTAGGACTTTCAATCTATCTCAGCAAGGTCTGACCCTTTTAATATTTTTATTTCTTATCAAGTGAAGTTAGCAGTTCCATCAGCTTAAGAAGAAAGATTTTCAAATTGATTAGAAAATATTTTAAGAATGCTTTTAGATGTGATTTTGCATATTTTTAAAAAGGTAATTTTAAGTGTGCTCAAGTCCAGCATATTTTTGTATTCATCACCCGAGTACTGACAGTCCATATTCTAGCAAGCTAATGGTAGCAGAATGTTTCTATATGCACTTTCTGAGTACTGTTAAAAGGACAGTTTTTTATTTCATTCACCAGTTATGTGCATGGTCAGATAATGCACCCTGGACTAATATATAACAGACATCCTTTATAATATTTCAATTCTATCACAATTTTCAGAAATATAATTTTCAAGTGCTAGCTAAAGAAATACTTAAAACTCTATTGGCTTTGAAGTGCCATGTAGGAGTCAGGGGAAATATAAAAAGAAAGAAAAAATAAAACAGAAACATAAATATACACAGAAAAACAGAAAGATTATGACTTTCCATCTGAAACTCCAACAAAATTAGTAGAAAAAAAATATAAAAAACTTGCCCTCGGGTATCTTTCTTAAACTTCATAAAGTTATAGCATTTGTTAGAGTAAATTGTTCTCTTCAGGATGTACACAGGAGAACATAGTGGCTTGCTATATATTCTGTATTTGAGTTCCTGATATAGTTTCTTTTCCTTACCTACTCTTTTTGAGGTCTTGCTAATGAATAGTTGCTGATTCTAAAGAACTTATTTTTACCTCTTTCAGATTCTTATAGCCACTGAAAAAAATTCTAAATTTCAAAATTATTTCATTCAGAACTTCTCTAGTGACAAAAATAAAATTTTCAGATGTGAACTGCTCACTCATCTCTTGGACAAACATTAGGTTCCCAATATTAACTCATTTTTAAAAGAGAGTTTCTTGAGTCCACATCTGTCCCACTTTGGGACATACTGCAAAGATTTGGTTTCACACAGAATTTTTTATCCTGTTTGGAAACTCCTTAAAAGGACATTTTTCCATTACACAGTAATTGGGTAGATTTTATGACTTGAGTTTAATCACTTGATCAACTTTTAGATGATCATTTCTTCAGAAGGTCTGAAGGTCACATTACCCTTAATGCTATATTCAAGATTAGCAAATTTCTATTTGTGAGAAAGGATGTTACTGGAAAGTTATTCAATTGGGTATACACAGCAGTGGAAGAGGTGTTTCTGGAAAGCTTATATAATTACACTTGTATGAGTTTACCTTTATGAAGAAAGGGGGGTTATCCAGTTACCTCATCTGTAAAATGGGATAACAATATCTACCCCATAGATGAGCTGTGTGTATTAAATAAGTTAATAATGTAAAGACTCAGTAAGTAGCAAGTAAGGAATAAGTCTATCCACTTTGGCTAGTACTACGATCACTAGTCCTAGAATGTAATGCGACAGGGGACTTAGAGAAAAGTCAGATGGACTTGGGTCAGTAAAAGAATCTATTGACTTCTTACCTCCAAGGAGTCATCTGCATTCACCATCCAACAGTCTGTCCAGGTGGCCACAACCAAGAACCCAGCGGAGAAAAATGCAAAGAAGCAGGCAACATACTGAAGAAGATCCCTCATCTTAGTGAGCAGACTGTCTGGAAAGGGCACATGGGAAGCTGCCAGCCCTGGGCCCATGCAGGCGGCTGGGATGCTGTCAGTCTCCTGCGCTTCTGGTTCCTGGGGATGTCGAAAATACTGCTGTTGAGGTGTCTTAACAAACAGGCTGTAATCCACAGAGGGGTCTTGGAGGTCATTATCTGCAGCAACCAGCCTCCAATCAGAAGCCAGGTCAGTGAAAGGACTGAGCGTGTTTTGGGTGGGGGAGAAAAAGAGCCCTGTTCATGGTTTCTGCCCAGACCGTGGGCTAATGGGACACGATGGTCACAAGAAGCACGTGCTGGCCCCAAGATGGAGAGAAGGAAGAAGGGTTACACCCCATGCTGACGCCTGTAAACTGATCTTTCTCAGGCCCTCCAGGGAAAGTGAGCTATTCTCCTCCTCCCCTCAGTTAAGGGGGCTACACGGTTGACCAAGCGCTATTTTATTATTAGGACCATTTTAATATTCTCTAACTACCTAAGACAGGCTGCTGGTGAAACTATGCCAACAAGGGCTTGCTCAAGGGAGTTTGCATTCCAAAGTGCTGGGCAGAACAGCCCATAAAGGGTTCCCAAGCACCTGGGCCCCAGGTAGAGCCATGGCTCCTAACCTTTTGACATCATTCAGAGGGAAAGAGTGCGCATTTTAATCCAGACAGCTCAGGGTATAAATCCTTGTTCTGAAGTTTATAGGTTGAAGGTGCTTGGGCTCCAGTTTCTGTAAAATGAGGATATTAATACAAGCAGACATCATGACATGCTTGGGAAAATAAAACAATATTGTGTCTGTAAATCATTTAGAATAGTGTCAGACAAAATAGCTAAATGGTAAATATTAACATGACCGAGAATCCCTATATGATTATTTTTTCCCCATGAACCAATGTTTGAAAAGATGCCTGAAAAAGAAACAGTGTGTGCTAGAATAAAAGAATTTTTTTTAAGTGTGTGATATAGCATGGGCAACTTGAATTTCACCTACATCCAAATGGGTAGCCTTACTGAGTATAAATGCTCAAAGAAGCAAAGGGAATGCGTTCAATATGTCCAACTCTTTGTGATGCCATGGACTGTGACCTGCCAGGTTCGTCTATCCATGGGAATTTTCCAGACAAGAATACAGGAGTGGATACCCATTCCCTTCCCCAGCAGATCTTCCAGACACCCAGGGACTGAAACTGGGTCTCCTGCAAAACTGTAGGCAGATTCTTTACCTTCTGAGTCCTAGGGAAGCTGATAAATATGCCATAACCAGTGGTATTTTCAAAATACTTAAAAGAGCATTCAATCATCATCAGACAGATCCTTCTACACTAAAATACAGATTTGTAAATGAAAATTTAAAAAAATTATGTTGTTCTTAATGCAAGGGAAGGAAGGAGAAAGACAGAGAGAGAGAGATTGAGAGAGAAAGAGAAAGAGGAACAAGAGAAAAGGATTAGAAACAGATCATTACTCTGGGAACAATCAGCTACCAAGATAGTTATTTTAGTGACAGCTGAGGATGGGATTACTTTTTTCCACTTAATGATTCAGTTATAATATTTAGGGTAAAAGGCTAAAATCAGTATTGATAAAACATCCTTCAAGTATATATTAAAATAATATACTTTAGTGACTAAAATTTCTTGTTTTCTAGCTTTAATTGATTTGTGTTCAAAAGTAGAGGATGTAAATATAAATGTGAGAGCTTTTGTAAAGCCATATGTGGAATATGTCTATTTATTGCCATAAACAAGGATACATATATATATACACACACGCATATATGTCAGTAGTTGTCATTAGTTGGTGCATTACAAATTCTTTTAATTTTATTTACTTTGTCTTATTTTGCTTAATAATTGGAGAAAAGAATACTTATTTTTAAAGTGCTCACTCAAAGAGTGGAATTTCCTATAAAGTAAGGCAGCTACAACACATACATGCTGCTTTGTGAGTCACAAGTGAGTCTGTCCCTGTGCTCTAAAATCTAAAATGCTCATGCTCTGTTGATCTGGGCAAGGAAACCAATTCCAGAAGCACATGCCCATTACAGGAAAAGTCCTGGACTTGGCTGCTAGCTTGCCACCCAGGGACCTTTCACAATGTACTTTTCCTGCTAACAATGCACCCCAGGGCAATGGTTCTTAAACTTAAGTACACACTGGAATCTCCAAAGCCACTTGTTATAAATGCAGACCTGGGAGCTCCAGCCTCAGAGATTTGGATTCAGGAAATTTGGAATGAAAGCCAAGAGTTCACATTTTGTAAATGTTTTGTACAAAATTCTGATTCTGAGCCAAGCAACCATGCTTAGAAGGATTAAGAAGAGAAGAAAAATCAGCATTAAAACCAGCATGGTACTTTACAGAGTCACATACTATAGTTCCATGGACGGAGGAGCCTGGAAGGCTACAGTCCTCGGGGTTGCAGGACTGAGTGACTAACACTTTCATACTATATGATAGCTCACAGACAAAGCTATGGAAAGGGGGATACCAGAATCACATCTTTGGTACCAACTCTTCCTTAGTTACTGCCATGCTGCTGCTGCTAAGTCACTTCAGTCATGTCTGATTCTGTGCGGCCCCATAGACGGCAACCCACCAGGCTCCCCCGTCCCTGGGATTCTTCAGGCAAGAACACTGGAGTGGGTTGCCGTTTCCTTCTCCAATGCATGAAAAGTGAAAAGTGAAGTCGCTCAGTTGTATCCGACTCTGTGCGACCCCATGGACTGCAGCCTACCCGACTCCCCCCCTCCATGGGATTCTCCAGGCAAGAGTACTGGAGTGGGAGTGCCATTGCCTTCTCCCAATTACTGCTATATTAGGTCCCAAATTCAAATATCAGAACTGAGTAGAGAAGATGAAATGGAAAAAAAACCACTAAGCACCATGCATGCACTATGTATGCAAACATATACATGTACACACACACACACACACACACACACACATCTATATATATCTGGAAATCAGAGATTCTTTCACAAGAATAATGTAGGCTGTACCTTAATTTATTTCATTCCCCAAGTTGTACTGGATGTTGTATGTGGTTAAGGATTGGGAGACTACTAATATGACCATAGAATTATTCCTGAATCAAAGTATAGTACTTTTAAAGGGTAACGTAGGACAAGCCTGTTTAAAGGTTTATGTCTATGGGTGAGTCCTTCATATGACAGGAGATCCAAGAAAGGATAGCCATGCAGACTAACCAGTGAGTAAGGAGGATATCGCAGGTATGGTCTGAGTGCATCTCAAAAGAGGAGACAGATGTGCTGGGAGCCATGGGGACGGAGGTGCAGGTGCGGAATAAACCACTCATGAGTACAGAAAACAAACTGATGCTTACCAAAGCGCACAGCGGAGGGAAGGGGTTCAATAGGAGCTTGGGATTAACACATGCACACTCCTAGATATAAAATAAGTAAACAACAAGGACCTACCGTATAGCACAGGGAACTATATTCAGTATCTTTTAATAGGTATGATGGAAAAGAATCTGAAAAAAGGATATACAAAATATGTGCTAAGTTGCTTCAGTCATGTCCAACTCTTTGCAACCGCATGGACTGTAGTCCACTGGGCTCCTCTGTCCAAGGGATTCTCCAGGCAAAAATACTGGAGTGGATTGCCATGACCTTCTTCAGGGGATCTTCCTGACCTAGAGGTCAAACCTGTGTCTCTCATGTCTCCTGCATTGGCAGGCAAATTCTTTACCACTAGCACCACCTGGGAAGCCCCGTGTGTGTGTGTGAAAGTGTTAGTCACTCAGTCATGTCTGACCCTTTGCAACCCTGTGGACTGTAGCCTGCCAGGCTGCTCTGTCTATGGAATTCTCCAGGTTGTACTCAGAGTTGGCTGAATGGAACCCTTAACTTCCTCTTGTGTGCTAGGTTTTGGGCCACTCACTGGGCCACTCACTGCAGCTTCTCAAGGACAGGGACGAAGGCAAGAATACTGGAATGGGTTACTACTCACTTCCCAACCCAGGGATCCAACCCAGGTCTCCTGCAATGCGGGGAGTTTCTTTACCTTGAAACTAACACAACACTGTAAATTAATTACACTTCAATAAGACAAAAACAAAAGCAAAAATAAAAAAACACTCATGAGTCTGTATAATTAAATCTATTCTTCATTCTCCTCATGCTCTAGATTCCAATACTTAGCTTTATCAACTCAATCCTAGGTTAGGTCCATTCCATTCAGCACACATACAGCCTACTCCGAGCAGTGCCATGCTAGATCCTGGAGACAGAGAAAATAGAGTACAGAAGCTCTGGTCCCTATCCTTGAGAAGGTGCAGCGAGTGGCCTGAAACCTGGCATGCAAGAGGAAGTGAAGAGTTCCGTTCAGCCACCTGAGTGATAGTACTGCTTCCAAGCGTAGTACAGAGACCCATCAGCTAGAAACATGCAGGGTTTCCCAGTGTAGCATAAACATGAAGGACAGTCAGCACTCTGCAAGTGACCCAGTAGTGTTTAGAAAATATTTTCAAACCCCTGGTCTCATCTAAGCTCCATGAAGACAGACAGTTTTGTTTTGTTGACCAATCTACCCTCAAGTGCTTAAAAGTCTGCCTGCTCTATAGCAAGCTTTCAGCAACTAGATGATACATTCTCACAGCTCTCACATTTGACAGAAGAGATTGGAATAGCGGACTTGGTCCTTCAGAATCGACCAGCATTCCCTAGGATAAATACTGGGCCAACAGGGGTGGCTCCATTACTTGCAGCTGAATAGCTGTTCATTCCTCAGAATTCATAAGACTTGTGGTTGATTCATTAGCACCACATTCCCACTGGCCCAGCATCTGAATGACTCCTGGTTGCAGATTTAGAGCCACCTGGTGATGAGGTGAGTGGTGCTCTCAGCCTAGCACCCTGACTCCGGATCTCAGCTCAGATGGAAATACTGCAATTGTTCCTTTGGCCGGCAGGTGGAAGCAGCTCTGCATTTTCAGCTGGGAAAAAACAACAAGTTGTTTTCGTGCTCTTGTTTCTGTTAGTGTCACACACTGTTCCTTCTATGTTCATTATATGTTCTTAGGAAAAATAAGCTGATTTATACCACATCTTATGAATAATCTTTTCACTACTTTTTAATTGCCCAATGCTCAATGGAAAAATGTGCATAATGAAATCAAGTGGCTGCTGTCAAACACCATACTGCCCACATCTAAGGGCAAAATAAATCCATGGTGAAAGAGTTTGGTGCTCAGAGTCAGCAGACTCAAGTTCAGGCTAAGCCACTTAACATACATGAGCTCATGGGCACACTATTTGCTACTTAATTAATAGCTGGCTCAATAAGATGAAAATGACAAATTCTGTCTAAGATGACTATGAAAAATAAATAATATTTGTAAAGATCTTTGGACAGGGCCTGAAACATAATAAATAAACTATAGCTACTATTTTTTTACATTACAATCTTGCTCTTCTTCAGATGTACTATATATATATATATATATACACATGTGTGTACAGGTATGTATCTGTGTATGCCTCTGCATATCTATGTACATACACATAGACATGATATATACATAGATAGATAAATAGATAGGTAAAACAACTTAGTCAACTGAACACAGAGGAAACAAAATGTGTAATCATGAAGCAATCTCATTTTTCTCTCCTACAGTCCTTTCAAATACATTCATTTGGGGCCAATTCTTCACCTGCCTCTTGGATGAAATCTAGGGTAAGTCCCATGATATTGCTGTCATTATTGGGTAATATACATTCTAGCAGTCATTTCAAGGAACAAAGACACAGCATCATTCCAGTGATATAAACACCCGTACTCTGCACAATGGCCAAACTCTTTGCAGCCAGTCTTCCTTCGTGCAGGCCTCATAGCAATGTGCCTACCACAGTTCTGCCCTTTAGATTTCTTGGACCCAAAGATGGACAGCAGTCCACTATGTCTTTCCAGGTTCAGGGAACAAATACCAGGTTCTCAGTGTAGACGAGTTGAAATTCCTTTCTATGGGCTTAAACTAAGGTGCGAGAACTCTGCTTGGAGACAGGGAAGTGGGACTCAATACATATCAAGGATTTTCTGAAAATCTCTCCTAATATCCATCTCTTTTCTTGGAGATAACTTGTTTATTTTGTGTGTGTGTGTGGCAAGATTGAGAAGGGAAGGCAGAGTGGAGATAGCTGGCCCACTAAGAGTTGCAAAACTGGTTGAAAGACAACTCTTTTGCAACTCCTGTGTGGGGTCCCTCATCTCATTTTGGAATGTGGTATTTACTGCCTAGTGACTTCAGTCAAAACTGGGACTAAAACAGTTCCAACTGAAAAACCTAGAACACAGATGAATACTCCGGTATTCATCTTAGCTAGACCCCATCTGGATTCACTGTGTTTGCTCATGAGTCTTATCATTTAAGATAGACCTAAGCCCACCTAGAAGAGAAGGTTCCAGTTAGTGAAGTAAGTGAGGAGATTGATAACCATCTTATATTAAGTATAACTAAAGGAAGTTGGGAAGAAGAGGATATTTAAAATCTTAATAAAGGAGAGAGTAAACAGGACAGTGGGTTTTAAGTAGTAGAAGGGTTGTCAAAAGGGAAATGAATAATAATCTTTCCAGGAGGCTTCAGAGAGCACAACAAAATATTGTAAATGCACAGAAAGGAAAAGTTATGCTCAATTCAAGAAGAATTGCCAACAATCAGAACTGATAGAAAAGAAAGTGGTCTGGTCTGATGGGTTCCTTAATACTGGAGATGTTCAAACAGAAAGGATTACCATTGGCAAAGCTTCCTGAGTCAATTCATGATGGGATAATTGAACTCTGATTTGGAGAATGCTTGGAGAGCATGGGGTCCTGGAAAATTTGTATTCCTAATTTATCTCTTACCTCACATAGAATATGAGACCTTCTTAAGCCAAACTTCAGAGATGACTCAGTGAATCATTCATCAATAATCACACCTCAAATTCAGCAGCAATGTATATATCATTATTCATTCTGTAACTTATTTCCCCTTGATAACCAAAATTTTCATTACGGTGCAGTATGAGTAAGATATCAAGGGTGCTTTGGGTGAACCACAATATAATAAACCCGGTGTCAAATGTTAGTGTTTTACTCCCTATGAGTTAACTGGTAACTCAGGAAGCCATCCTAACATGAAACTTTTCTCTTGAATGGTTGTATCCTTCCACATGTATCCTTATTTTCATTATTAAAGTGGTTTTAAATAAATATATCAAAATCAGTTATCTTATAATTTGAACATCTTTTAATTGACTCAAGCACATTCGACTATTACAATTTTTTCCTCGTCATTTTGTACTTCCTTCTTATTTTCTTTCCACATATTAAGCATTCACTCATGAGTCAGTTTCAGCTCTTTTTTTTAATTACAAAGGCTATATTAATGATAAATATATTTACAGTGAATGTTCACTGTATACTTAGTCCACGCTGAGTAGGAAAATACTGAAAGTGTCAGGAAACTGTAGGAGATGCCCTTATATACTGTTGAGTTGATCCTTATCATTGTCCTTGTGCTCAGCTTTACAATCCAGTTGTCTTAACTGATTCTTAACTCAGCTCATTTGGAATGGAAATTGCACACAGCCCTTATCTAAGACAGTAGTGGCAAATTTGGGGTTTCATTCAGCATACTGGTGAGAGATTATATCAGTGATAAGAATAACACTATCAAGGGTCTAGAGGCAAAAGGACAAAGTATAAGATGAAAAGCACTGAGTGATCTGCTATGCCCCGAGTTACGTGTATGTTTAGGACAGTAGAGAAAAAGCAAGCTGGAGTGGCAGCATCACAGAAGACCCTCAATCCAAGGCTAAGGAGCATGGATCAGCACACAGTTTGTTGAGAGCCAATGAAGGTTTTAGACAAGGGTGCAAGAGTGGTTAAGTAGTAGGCAGGTCAGGTAGCATCTCTTTTTACTACTATCTGTAAAATTAATTCCTATCTATCCTAATCTTTAGCCTTTAAACCAGAGTGATCTTCTACAAGGTATGAAGAAGCTAATAAACACAAGTTCTAGTCAATTAATTATATTTTAGAAAACTATTTTGGGTCCTCCCTCTTCACTCTGTCCCTAGCACTTTGCCCCACATCATCCTGTACCGCTGCCCTGTCTTCCTGGATTCAGTCTTTGGAGTTTATCTGTCATTGAAATCCCACCACGGACCTTTCAGACTTAGAAGCTGACTGTCTTCCCTAGCTGTTGGTGCCCCCTAGGGCACAGCTCATGCCCACCCTGGCCAATCTGAATAAGCTCATTGTATTCTACTCAGCTCTGGCCCCAGGGACCCGACCTTGTATCAGTTAATTTGCAGGCTTATTTCCCTCTGTCCACAGAGGGAAGGTACCTCCAGGCCTTGGTTGTCTCTCTGATTCATTGGCAGGTGAGCTAAAATTCTACTAATTTAGAAACAAATCTACAGTCCTACTTTTTAAATCTTCATAATTTTCCAACAGTATTTTCATGGTCAACTTTGATCAGGAAAAGCAGGAGAGAGTGAGAAGAAAACAGAAACCCAAAGGTCTTGATTGTTCAGGGGAGAGGAGGTAAGGTTGGGTCACTGCCGCTCCCTCTCTGTATCCTAAGTGATGCTCCATGTAAGTGACTCTTGCCAGAACCACAAATACCCTCTCCTTTCCTGAATTGTACCTTTGTTCATGCTGCTTTTTCATCAGGAATGACCCCTACTAAAATCCAAAATCTACCTATCCCAAATTTTCATATTCTTCAAGATATCTTTTTCATAAAACCTCTTATCAATAATGCTGGATGAAATTATCTTTCTACTATTTCCTCTGTACATCTTTTGATAGGTAACTTTCTGTTTCAAAATGATTGGGCCATAGAGTGACCAGATATTTGGTCAAAAGATCCAAATGTGAGGGTGTTTGGGGTGAGATTAATATTTAAATCAGTGCATTAAATCAAGCCAATTTATGTTAGACATGGGCCTAACATGAGTGGGCCTTGTTCAATCCATTGAAGGCCTGAGTAGAACAAAAAAGGCTGGCCATCCCCTCAATTAGAGAGAATTCTTCCTGCCAGACTGCCTTAGAATTGGAACGTTGGTTTTCCTCATCTATTAGCCTTGAACTGAAGCTAAACTTGGGTCTAGAGACTTCCAACATTAAAATGAGAAATATACCAGTGGCTTTCCTGGTTTTCAAAGCTTTGGATGTTGGACCTAGGATTCTCCAGGGTCTCCAGCTTGCCTACTCACCAAGCAGATCATGGAATTTGACTTGCCCACCTCCATAATCCAGTATGTGTGTGTGTGTGTGTGTGTGTGTGTGTGTGTGTGTGTGTGTGTGTGTCTGGAGAACCCTAATAAATATCTCATAAGAAGATTATATATCACTCCTCTTTGCGAACTCAATCCTTCTCCATAGAGTTTCATTCTAGACATTATGCAATTTTTTCTTAACCTCTGGTCACTTCTGTCTTTGAACATATGTTTATGCTATTTCTTCTGGATGGAATGCTTTTTATTTTTCTGGCCATTTATTATAATCCCAATAAAGCTGAAACTCCAATACTTTGGCCACCTGATGTGAAGAGCTGATTCACTTGAAAAGACCTTGATGCTGGGAAAGATTGAGGGCGGGAGGAGAAGGGGACGACAGAGGATGAGATGGTTGGATGGCATCACCGACTCAATGGAGATGAGTTTGGGTAAACTCCGGGAGTTGGTGATAGACAGGGAGGCCGGCGTGCTGCAGTTCATGGGGTTGCAGAGAGTCAGACATGACTGAGCAACTGAACTGAACTGAGCTGAATAATCAATCAAGGGATGAATATTAACTTTACAAAGCCTGATGTGATATTTTTAGCTCACTCTCCTCTATCTGTTTGACATGTAATCAGTAACCATATCATTTAGCATGTCATTATTTCAAGGTTTCTATACATTAGTTTATTTATTTTGGGGGGCTCCAAAATCACTGCAGATGGTGACTGCAGCCATGAAATTAAAAGATGCTTACTCCTTGGAAGGAAAGTTATGACCAACCTAGATAGCATATTAAAAAGCAGAGACATTACTTTGCCAACAAAGGTTCATCAGTCAAGGCTATGGTTTTTCCAGTGGTCATGTATGGATGTGAGAGTTGGACTGTGAAGAAAGCTGTGTGCTAAAAAATTGATGCTTTTGAACTGTTGTGTTGAAGAAGACTCTTGAGAGTCCCTTGGACTGCAAGGAGATCCAACCAGTCCATCCTAAAGGAGATCAGTCCTGAGTGTTCATTGGAAGGACTGATGCTGAAGTTGAAACTCCAATACTTTGGCCCCCTCATGCGAAGAGTTGACTCATTGGAAAAGACCCTGATGCTTGGAGGGATTGGGGGCAGGAGGAGAAGGGGACAACAGGGGATGAGATGGCTGGATGGCATCACCAACTCAACAGATATGAGTTTGAATAAACTCCCGGAGTTGGTGATGGACAGGGAGACCTGGCGTGCTGCAATTCATGGGGTCACAAAGAGTCAGACAGGACAGAGTGACTGAACTGATACATTAGTTTGATGTCTCCAGATGATGTTTAACAAACACATAAAAAAATTCACCAAGTAGAGAGTGTCAGGCACACATTAAGTACTTCATATCCAAACATTAATAAAACACCATTCATGAAGTTTGCAATTGTTTGGGAGAAGAGATAGATAGATACATAAATATAGAAAGGAAGACCAATCCTTTGTTGAAATATCTGTTTTTGAAAAATGTTTTAGGAGTATAAATGATGGAGTGATTGATATCTCTAGCAAATACAAAATGCTTCATGAAAGAGAAGATGGCTGATTTGGTTCTAAAATGATAATTCATTAAACATAAAAGAAGGGAGCAGACAAATTAAACATCTTGAAAAAAAGAGAGGGAGGGTGAATGTGCATCACATTATTGAGAAATGAGTTTGAGGCAATAAACAAGCAGGGATTCTTGTTTTTTTGTTGCTTGTTTATTTGTTTTTGCCTGTTTTAAATGTTCCACAATATCCAATACAATGATGGCATCATTGTAGAAGCATACTTGCTGGGGACATTTGCCTGTTTATTTAAGAATTTATGCCCTGTGGAAATAGAAACTGTGTTGACTAGCTTTATTAAATGATAGGTTTCAACAAATACATGTTGAATGAAAAAAAATGAATGAATTAGTTCCATGTGTCAGACATCATGTTAGTTTTAAGACAAAATTTCAAGTATATTTCTTTACCTATGTCTCAAATGAGCAAAAAGTCTACATACCAGTTCTTAAAGAATTAATGAAAACACTCTGCATCAACATTCCTAATTTTAGTCATATTTAATTGCAGTTTATAGATATTTTCAATTATATTATTTCATTTTGTATTAAAGACACAATTGGAGAGGCATCATATCACCATTTTACAGATGAGGAATGTAAGGGCTATTTGCTAAGTGACTTATCCAAATTGATAGGGCTAGAAACTGGCAGAATCAGAGTTAGGATCCAAGAATATCAAAGTGGAGCACAGGCAAGCATCCAGTGGAAACTATAAAAATGAATGGAGATGAGTCAGGGAAATGGAAGTCCTCCTGAGGAGAACAGGCCTACTCAAACCTGGCAAGTGTTCAGGGACAGTCCCACTCTATCTGTTACCTGTCCAACATCCTGACTCCTTAATCCTCAAGCAGGAGTCAGATGTAAGATCCATCATGACCACCACTGAATAGGCAAGAATGAGGACCTGGCAGTCATGGTATTTGTATTATCATACCGGTACAATGAAAGCTCTCTACTGAAACTATGAAGCAAGTCATTTTACTCATTTGAATTTATCAGTGACGTAGTTTCAACCAATCTGCCCTCAGGAAGGCAGTGACATCACTCATGAAGGATGGGCCATTCTGTTGTACTTTATGTCCTGTTTTATGCACATGTATAAATGCTGTGAAGTTCTACCCTCCTTCAGAAATGTCTTCTCCTCCCACTCTTGTCTCTTCTCTCTCTTGTCTCCCAAATCTATCCACTGAGATCTTCTTCCATCTTCCAGGATCTTCTCAAATGTTCTCATTGTTTGAGTATATTGTGAGGCTCCCATTTGTATGTAATCTCTCTTTGAATCAATATTAACTCTTGGCTTGTAAAACACTTATTGGGGACTTATTATATGCTATGGACTAAGCTGGTTGATTTTTGAGTGTTATGTTTTTACAGTCTCCCAGCAAGTGCAAGAGGTAGTTCTATTATATATTTATGGATAAATAAACACATGATTAGGGTGAAAACCTCATCCTCTTATCACCTTCAGTTTTGCACAGACATCTTGCTTATAGCAAGTGCTTAAGAATTTAATTTTATTGGGTTGTTTCATTATCAGAGATCACTAGTTAGAATATACATATTTTAGCATATTGGGATTCCCTTGTGGCTCAGAGGGTAAAGAGTCTGCCCACAATGTGGGAGACCTGAGTTCGATTCCTGGGTTGGGAAGATCTCCTAGAGAAGAAAATGGCAACCCACTCCAGTATTCTTGCCTGGAAAATCCCATGGACAGAGGAGCCTGGCAGGTTACAGTCCAGAGGGTCGCAAAGAGTCGGACTTGACTGAGTGACTTCACTTTCACTTAGCATATTGTGATTATTAATTACATATGTAGATACAAACTAATAATGATAATTTATTTGCATATAAAAGGAGGCTTTAAACAGAATAGTAAAACATTGGCATTAGGTATGACTTTATTTACTTAACCATGGACCAACTGAAGTCTGCTTAGCTAAACTGACACACAGAGATGAAACTAACTAAAAGTGATAAAACCCAAAGTGGAGCCCAAGGATGGAAATTCTTATGACAGAAGATCAATCATGTGATTCCTCCATTTTAGTGAACTGTTTCAACTACAAAATTCAAACATTAGCAAAAAAAAAAAAAAAAAGCTTTCAGAATCAAATACATTAGCAGTAATTCCTTGTGGCTCCGCTACCACATTGCTCTCCACTACCCTTTTAAAGATTCTCATCACTCTGAGGATAAAATACAAAGTGTTTAGAATGGCATGCAAGATCTCTCTCAATTTGACCCTTCTCTGCTTCTCTAGGTTCACCTGTTATGACTTCTTACATGCAGGCATGTTCTTTTGAACCAATAACTATCTCTTCAGGATCTGGAAAATGCTTTTCCCTCTGCCTGGAAGATCCTTGCACTTCCCCTCTCCTCACCACTTAACTAATTCCCTCTTGCCTCCTTCTAGACTCAGGTTTCATTATTTCATAACTGGTTGACTATAAAACTTTGCTTGTCTGAATCACCTGCATAGTTGTTACCAAAAAGCAGACACCCAGAGAGATTATGATTTACAGGAATCATAATTTCTTAAAATATCTCCTGGAGATTCTGGGAAATCACTGTCATAGATAACTTGCCTTTTAATCTCTCTTCCATCCCAGGTCAAGAGCTCCTTATCAGCAAAGACATACCTTCCATTTCTCTGATTCCAGTTAGCATTAGACCAGTAATAAGCAGTGGAGGAATAAATGAATAAAAGAAGTTGGCAAATCATCTGTTTCTTTGCTTAAATTGTTTTCTCTACCTACACATGAGCATATCTATGCCTTTATTTTCTGATAACCTTTTCAGATCCTGTTGGTTAATCTTTCCCTGCTGTAAAATACTATGGCAGATATATTTCTTTTTCTCTTGTAACACTATGTGGTTTAGTCGCTAAGTTGTGTCCAACTCTTGCGACCCCATGGACTGTAGCCCACCAGGCTCTGTCTATGTAATTTTCCAGGCAAGAATACTGGAGTGGATTGCCATTTCCTTCTCCAGGGGATCTTTCCGACCTAGGAATTGAACCCAGGTCTCCTGCATTGAAGGCAGATTCTTTACTGACTGAGCTATGAGGGAAGCCCTGTAACACTTTATAGCCTGACTTATATTTATGTATTTGTGTATCTCTCCCGCTAAGTTCTGAGCCCTCAATGTTAGAGACTAAGTCTTTTTCAATTTTTGGATCAGTTTACCCTACCCATACTTTTTGAATTAAACCAAAATTTTATTTAACTTTCTAAAATATTCTAAAATTTTCACATTCCTAAAATAAAAACCTTATGACTACATAACATATAGCATGCAGAAATGCATCCAATAATCTTAAATTGCTCTCACACGCAGAGCTTTGATTCCCAAACTTTATAAGGACCACACTCATATCAATATGGGAGATATACACATATACACACACACACACACACACACACACACACACACACACACACACACACACACACACACACACACATACACACACACATACACACACACACACACACATACACACACACATCTCCAACAAAAGAGAGATGAGGTTTCAGACCTTTGGAGTAGAACCTAATCAGTGCAATAGAACAGGGAGACAAATTCTTAATAATAAGTAAATCTGTAATAGATGATTTGAGTAAAATTTATTCTGAAGGCAGTGATGTGGATTAGTTTGCAAATTGTGCCTCAATCAGCCAAACTTAATGTCTCTTTAGTTCCAAACTATGTCAAGCAGGACCTGTCAGTAAAAACAGTAAGAGAATAGCTGTGGGACTTGACAAAGTGAAGGAAGTGGTTACTGGATTTACTGCTGCAGATGTGAAAACCTGAAACAAAATCCTGAGACAACAGACACATAAATGTGTAACTAGGTAACCAGTAAGGGATTTTGTAAAAGGAAGAACTAATCTCAGGCAAGAGTGAGTAATGGACAAGGTTTAGAGAAGAAACATAACCAGAAGAAGGTAACATTTAAGTTGAAAAGGGTGAATCATCTAAAAATAGAAACATATGAAGCACTTATTTTTGGATTAACTCACAAATACCTTGTTGGGTAGAGAGTAGATGCTTGAAGGGGATCAACTAAATGATGAATAAATAGATAAATAATTAATTAATAAGTGTGTGAAAGATCATGTGGCTCAATTAATGTCCATAATTTTAAGTAGTACCATTACACTCTGTTCTTTTCTGTCACCTTCTTTAAACAGAAAAATCTAAATCTCTCAGATGTAACCGGGCTACAACACAAAACAAACTGGATTCTTCCTTTATGAGTCACACTCATATCTGAAGCATGTTCTCTGCTTTGCTTCGTGTGGGTCTCCCTTCCCCGAGCTCCCGCACGGCCAGGGGTTTTCTCCAGTATGACCCAACTCAGATATCGAATGAGGCTATACTCATAACCCTGACATTCCAAAGAGTCCAGGGGTTGAACCAATATTAAATGCTAAGTCTTCAAAACAGAATAAAACAGCCTAAATCCCCTTGGTCAGTTAACATTTGCAAAAATGCTGTCAGTTAAGTTTTCAAGCAAACACCATTTATTTGACCTTAGAGAATTATATGTAAAAGGAAAAGGTAGGACTACTTACCATTTATCTTAAAGTGTGTTTCACTAAACTGAAGTTTGAACACTCATTCTGAATATCTAAAAATGACAGCGGTAGGCACAGAAAGGAGAAAAACAGAAATAGAGTAATTCACAATAACACACAAGAGGTCTTTGAAAGTTTTGTAAACATACACCCCTTTTAATAAAGAAACATGGCTTAAATATAAATCTGTAATGCCACTTAAACTTATTTAACTGTTCCCTATTCTGCTACTTTTAACCTGAAGATACCACATACAATGTTAGCTCTAATTAATCTTTGGTTATATTCTTATTTAAAATGCTCAAGTTACAGCAAATCTAGTGTTAAAATGCAGCATGTAGTGTGTATAAACTTCTAAAAATATTCTTTTAGGTATTGTACCCTTCAGTCTTTTTAAAAAGACAACAACAAAAAACTCTTTTCTAACAGCTGATATTGCTGAATTTTTTAAAAATAGTGTCAACTGAAAAATTAAGTCTAACAAGTGATGTACCTAGATCTAGGTAGATAAGTTGGTGTCTAGATATGGGTGAGAACTCAAGAATCTTACATGCTGACCTCCATGTGCTGCATGTATTAGGTTCAACCACGAGAGAATTGTTTTCCAAATAGATGGCCAACAGTGAGTCCAGTCCTGCAGAGAGATAGGGAATAGAGTGCTTCATGATATTAGAAAGATCAGGAGAAGAAAATAAGCAGTCAATATGCCACTCCTTCCAATGGCCTCCTTCAGAGCTGTGAACTTTTTCAGCTCTAAAGCAATTCATGGAACTTGCTGAGAACTTACCAGTTTGGCCCTATAGGCATTAAGGGTCTCTGATTCCGCCTCAGGGGAAACTACTACTACTACTACTACTACTACTACTACACACACACACACACACACACACACACACACACACACACACACAGAGAGAGGCTATTTTCACTCTTAGAAAATGGAGAAACTCATTGTTGCTTCCGGTGATGGATGGTCCCACCTATCACATGGTAGATCAATATAGATACTCAGTATCTGGAGGTTTTTACCTGCATTTTTAACTCTACAGAACTTTTTTGTGTCTGAGTTCTATAATTACAAAAGATATAAACTAACAAGCTCAAACTCTCCTGCCTAACATCCCTTCTCTTACTTCCATCACCCATAAGAGAGAAGAAACATCCAAGATGACACTTAGGAAGTTTCTCCTTAACAAAAGTGGAAGAAAAGGGGAGTCAGAAGTTCCTTAATAAGTAAGATAAGATTTTTTAATTGCAGGGTAACTATATGGATCTCTTAGATCCCTAACCAAAGTATGAAAACAATACTCTGATTGCCTAACATTTATAAAAGTATGGGTGTATTCTGAACTCTCATATATTTTCTTTGTCATTGGTTGGTTCTAAAGAACTAGTCATAGATTTTCTACATCATTGACCTGTTCTGAGAAATTTATTCATAAAGAAAAAAATGTTGCCTGAGCGTTGCGAGAGTTATTGAATAACAAACAGATGACTAAGAGGATGTTTTCTAGGAGCTCACAATTTACTTTGACCATAATAGCATTTCTTGGAACAATGTACATTAAATACCATGAGTTACAGCTATATTTGTTACTTATATACTCCTCATACTTAAGAAGTTTCAAAACAGAAGAGTTTCTTAAGACTTCTGTTAAAAACATATTTAAAAGTCAAAGTTTCTCTACTAGAGCTTGCCAAACAGACTAGGAATCACAGAACATACTTCTTTTTCATAAATGAGTCACTTCTAAAAATACAATATGTTCTTTGCCTGTATGGTTTATGGAATCATTAATAAAGTGTTTCTGCTGTCATATAGGTATGAAGTAAGAATTTGCTAGCTAATAGTCTCAGTGACACCCTTGAGATGGAGCTAAGTTATGAATGAGGAACAGGGAGCAAAGCGAATCACTCAATGGACAAGGCACTGGGGAACTAAAGTTTCAGCCCCAATTCAGAAGTATATTCATTATTTTAAATTATTTCATTACCTTCAGCCTCATTTTCAAAGCAAGGGAAGGAAAGGAAGAGGGTTCTCAGCTGCATAAAAGTCTTATTTTAAATTTAATTTCCTAAACCAGACAAGGGAATGGAGACAGAGTCGGGCTGGTGATGTCGGGTACTGGAGGCAGACAAAACAAAAGGGCTGCATTTTGAGAAATGGATAGATAATCAGCATGTACAATAAAGAATGAGAGACAGACAGAAATACCAGAGGTGAGCAGTCAAAGGCTAATGTCAGTAGTTAGGGAATAGAATCCTGAGAAACAGGCTTTGGCAAGCAGATCATATCCACAGACCAGAAACAAGTCAGTTACATTTGGAAGACCTTAATACCTAAGGCTGGCCTTTGCCAAATCCCAAGCCTTCGTTTTTCTCATAAAGTAATTAGCCTCCAACTAATAAAAATAAATGGAAAAAAAGAAAAAGAAAAAGAATAGAGAGACTTCCCTGGTGGTCCAGAGGTTAAGACTTCCCCTTCCAATGAAGAGGGTGGGGATACGATTTCTGGTTGCGAAGCTAAGATACCACATGCTTCCTGGCCAAAAAAACCAAAACATAAACAACAGAGGAAGTATTGTAATAAATTCAATAGAATCTTTAAAAATGGTCCACATCAAAAAAAAAAAAACTTTTAAAAAACTTAAAAAAAAGAACAAAAAAGGAATAGAGAGTAATATGCATGTAATTGTTAGGTGTCAAATGTCATATTACGTCCTTTCACAAATGTGAGCTCTTTAATTCCACTTGCTTTTGAGGAAACTGAGGTTCAGAGAATGTTACCAACTGACCTAAGTTTCCGGGAACATGAAAGAGCTGAATGTCCATTCTGAAAAGATCTGCTGATAAGCCCCTTGGCTGAAAGTAAACCCTGTTTCTTTTTTGCAATGCTTCCCCGGTGGCTCCAACCGTAAAGCATCTGACTGCAAAACAGGAGACCTGTGTTCTATCCCTGGGTTGGGAGGTTCCCCTGGAGAAGGAAATGGCAATCCACTCCAGTATTCTTGCCTGGAAAATCCCATGGACAGAGGAGTCTGGTAGGCTACAGTCCATGGGGTCGTAAAGAATTGGACACGACTGAGTGACTTCACTCAGTTCTTTAGGTTGTCGGGAGGGCATGGAAACAACTTCAAATGCTGTCAAAATTAAAATCTAAAAATAATCAGACTTCAAGTATAGTAAGTCCTGCCAAGGTGTGAACTAAGTAGAAAATGAGGAAGGCTGGGAGGAATTGAGGAGGCCTGGGACCCAGAAATGAGACATGGTTCACGTTAGAGCAGGTGCTCGGAGCCAGGCTAAGCCCTCAGAGATAACAAGGTAAACAGCTCAGAAGGCAGAAGACAGGGGAAAAAAAATCATGTTGGCCATGTATAGGGAGCATTTTAGTCAGGCAGATGTTCAACTCCCTGGGGCAGCATGCATGTAGGTGCCACTGTCAGAGTCTGGGGTCTAGAAACATACAGAACCAAGAAGAATGGCAGAAGGTGTGAGGGCAGATGTCTGGGTGCCTGACTTAGAACTCAGGTTTTGGAGCGGGGAAAATCCCTGCTGCCGGTTGACTTGGATAGGATAATCCATGGTTCTATCCATTAATTAGGGGCTTCCCTGATGGCTCAGTAGTAAAGAATCTGCCTGCCATGCACGAGATGCAGGATATGTGGGTTCGATCTCTGGGTCAGGAAGATCCCTTGGAGTAGGAAATGGCAACCCATCCAGTATTCTTGAACAATCCCATGAACAGAGGAGCCTGGTGGGCTACAGTCCATAGGGTCACAAAGAATCAGACAGGACTAAGCACACATGCATGCATCCAGTAATTAAAATCAATTATTTTGTACGTACTGATCTCAAACTCTTGTTCTAACCTGTGATAGTCTGAGTGAACAAAGCAGACAAAAACGCCCACCTTCATAGAACTTACTTTCCACTGGAAGAAAGAAAGTAGCAAGTAATTCAGGTCCCAAGGAACAAGGCAAGAATGTAATTAGAAGAGCAGACATTATTGAGCAAATTGAGAACATCAGAGAGCCTGATTCTATTCTCTTAGCCTGAAATATTAGCCTAAGACTTAAAAGGTTTCTTCCTAATAGGAACATGTGCTGTGCTGTGCTTAGTCACTCAGTCATGTATGACTCTTTGCAATCCCATAGACTGTAGCCCACCAAGATCGTCTGTCCCTGAGATTCTCCAGGCAAGAATACTGGAGTAGGTTGCCATCCCTCCTCCAGGGGATCTTCCCAACCCAGGGATCAAACCCAGGTCTGCAGCATTGCAGGCAGATTCTCTACCAGGCAAGTCACCAAGGAAGCCAAAGAATACTGGAGTGGGTAACCTATCCCTTCTCCAGGGGCTCTTTCTGACCCAGGAATTGAACCAGGGTCTCCTGAATTGCAAGTTAATTCTTTACCAGCTGGGCTATCAGAGAAGTCATACTTGGTCTTAAATCCTAGAATGATATTGAACCTGTAAAGTGTAGAGTTTGGAAGGGTAGAATAGCAGGAGTCACTACTGGTGTCAGGGTATATATTTTAAAAATTATTATGAATAATCTAGACAGCATATTAAAAGCAGAGCCATCACTTTGCCAACAAAGATCTGTATAGTCAAAGCCATAATTTTTCCAGTTGTCAAGTACACATATGAGAGTTGGACCATAAAGAAGGTTGAACATCAAAGAACTGATGCTTTCTAATAGTGGTACTGGAGAAGACTCGAGAATCCCTTGGACTGCAAGGAGATCAAGCCAATCAATCCTAAAAATTATACCTGGATATTCATTGGAAGGACTGATGCTGAAGCTGAAGCTCCAATACTCAAGCCAACTGATTCAAAGAGCTGACTCACTGGAAAAGACCTAGATGTTGGAAAGATTGAAGGCTAAAGAAGAACGGGGTGGCGGAAGATGAGATGGTTGGATAGCATCATCAACTCAATGCACATGAGTTTGAGCAAACCGCAGGAGACAGTAAAGGACAGGGGAGCCTGGAGTGCTACAGTCCATGGGGTTGCAAAGAGCTGGACACAATTTAGTGACTGAACAACAACAACAACAAACAACATTATGAATAAATGTAACCCTCACATACATATGACTTATTCATATCTACCTGGTTGTCTATATTAGAAGATTAATAATCATGAGAACATCCATAGACACACTAGAGATATAGGCAGGTTCCACATTACACAAGTCTAGTTCATCATTCAGTTCACAGTCTATGTGAATTACCTCTTTACAGATATGGAGCTCACAGCTTGAATGGCCATATCCAACAGTCTTGAACTTTTCTAAGAGATAACTAAGTTCATTCGTATAATTTTTTTGGATTCCACATATATTGTGGTATCATATATTATTTGTCTTTCTCAGTCTGAACATATTTATAAAACAGAATAAGACTCACAGATATAAAAACCAAGTTTACCAAAGGGAAAAAATGAGGAGGGGTAAAGTGGGAATTTTGGATTAGCAGATACAAACTATGACATGTAAAACAGATAAAAAGAAGGTCCTACTTTATAGCACAGGGAATTATACTTAATATCTTATAATAAGATATAATAAAAACTAAAAATTTTAAAGTAGTCTGCTAAAAATAAAGCATAAATTGAGGAAATATCATTTTTCTCCTGTCTTTTTGCAAGTGAAAGGAGGAACTTTCAGATTAGATAAAAATGCTCAAAGAAGCAAAATTTGACTTTCCACATGTTTTTAAAAGAAAAAAATCCACATCTTTCAAACTAACCTGGAAGATTCAAAAACTAGCAGAGCTAGAACACCTCTAACAGACATGGGAAATGAAAAGAGACTCTTCCAACGTTATAGAAGTGCAAGTGACAGATCCAGATTCAGAAACCAGATTCCTGAAGGCCTGTTTGGTCCTCTGTCTACTATGTTATCATGACCTTCATACAGAGAGTGTCACCTAAATGGTGAAAGATTCAGCACGCCATCTCTATGCTTCAGGTTTTCTCAGAGTATAAAAGTTGTCTTGAAACTTTGTGCTAATTCTGACTCAGTTCACAGACGCTTCACAGGTTTCACTTACCCACACCTACTTTTATTTGCGCAAGGAAAAATAGCATTAGTACTTCCCTCTAGCAAGTCTTGACAAAGCCAAAGCTGGTTTGGTCATTTTTCCATCCATTCTTTTATAAGATTTTGTTTATCATAAGGAAGGTGAGTTACTGTTTTTCCTAAAGATAGAAGAAATAAATAACAGAATGATTTTTATTACATTGAACCCAGTAAACAAATTAACATATTTATATTCTTTTGACATGGAAAGATATTCAAGATATATTTTAAATGACAAAAAAGATATATTTTAAAATGACAATTAATAAATAGTAAAGGCTCATTTTTGTAATGTAAATATACAGTCTTGTTTAAAAAAGGGGTAGGATAATTTACTCCAAAATTGAAACAGCCAAGAGTACCCTTTTAGTATAAAACCATCTAGGTCCATCACTCTTGATACCAATGGTAAAATTTAATTCTTTTTATGGCTGAGCTGGGTTTTGAAGAGACAGAGGAACCTGAGATCAAACTACCAACATTTGCTGGATCATAAAAAAAGCAAAGGAGCTCCAGAAAAACATCTATTTCTGCTTCATTGATTACATCAAAGACTTTGACTCTGTGAACCACAACAAACTGTGGAAAATACTTAGAGATGGGAATATCAGACCACCTTACCTGCGTCCTGAGAAATCTGTATGCAGGTCAACAAACAACAGTTAGAACTGGACATGGAACAACAGACTGGTTCCAAAAAGGAAAAGTACGTCAAGTCTGTATATTGTCACCCTGCTTATTTAACTTATATGCAGAGTACATCATGCAAAATGCTGAGCTGGATGAAGCACAAGCTGGAATCAAAATCACTGGGAGAAATTATTGATAACCTCAGATATACAGATGACACCACCCTTATGGCAGAAAGCGAAGAAGAACTAAAGAGCCTCTTGATGAAAGTGAAAGAAGAGAGTGAAAAAGTTGGTTTAAAAGTCAAAATTAAAAAAAAAAAACACTAAGATCATGGCATCCAGTACCATCACCTCATGGCAAATAGATGAAGAAACAATGGAAACAGTGAGAGACTTTATTTTCTTCGGCTTCAAAATCATTGCAGATGGTGACCGCAGCCATGAAATTAAAAGATGCTTGTTCCTAGGAAGAAAAATTACAACCAACCTAGACAGCATATTAAAAGCAGAGACATTACTTTGCCAACAAAGTCAAAGGTATGGTTTTTCATATCTAAACTTGGCTATCTAGTCAAAGCTATGGTTTTAGTAGTAGTCATGTATGGATGTGAGAGTTGGACTGTAGAGAAAGTCGAACACCAAATAATTGATGCTCTTGAATTGTGGTGTTGGAGAAGACTCTTGAGAATCCCTTGGACAGCAAGGAGATCCAATCAGTCAATCCTAAAGGAAATCAGTCCTGAATATTCATTGGAAGGACTGATGCTGAAGCTGAAACTCCTATACTTTGGCCACCTGATGTGAAGAACCAACACACAGGAAAAAGACCCAGATTCTGGGAAAGATTGAAGGTGAGAGGAAAAGGGGAAGATAGAGGATGAGATGGTTGGATGGAATCATCATATCTATGGACATGAGTTTGAGTAGGCTCCAGGAGTTGGTGATGGACAGGGAAGTCTGGCGTGCTGCAGTCCATGGGGTCGCAAAGAGTTGGACATGACTGAGTGACTGTACTGAACTGATACTGGGAGATAATGAAGGACAGAGGAGCCTGTTATGCTGCAGTCCTTGGGCTTTCAATGAGTTGGACATGACCTGGCAACTGAACAACAAATATTCAAAACACACACACACACACACATATAAATACAATTGTGCCTCCAGATGAGACTGCACCCCTGACCAATCCTGAATCAGAACCATCCAACTAAGCTGAGTCAGTGTTCCTGATCCATGAAAACAAAAGTTTACTGTTTTAAGCTGCTTAAGTTCAGTTGCTCAGTCATGTCTGACTCTTTGCTACTCCCATGGACTGCAGCATGCCAGGCCTCCCTGTCCATCACCAACTCCTGGAGCTTGCTCAAACTCAGGTCCATAGAGTCAGTGATGCCATCCAATCATCTATCCTCTGTTGTCCCCTTCTTTTCCTGCCTTCAGTCTCTCCCAGCATCAGGGTCTTTTTGAATGAGTCAGCTCTTTGCATCAGGTGACCAGTTTTGGAGCTTCAGCTTCAGCATCAGTCTTTCCAATGAATATTCAGGACTGATTTATTTTAGGAGTGATTTGTTTGATCTCCTTGCAGTCCAAGGGGCTCTCAGGAGTCTTCTCTAACACCACAGTTTGAAAGCATCAGGTTCTTTTTTTCTTTTTTTTTTTTAATTACAAGGGAAACTTTATTGTTTAGACCTTCCCAGGACAACTGCTAACAATGAAAGTATTCATCTCTGTGAGTCTTCCAGTGCTTATGGCTTCTTACTGTGAGAAGTTAAACAGAAATACCAATGGTTCCTGAAGTTTAGGATGACTTTTAGTAAGAGTTTTTACATTGTTTTATCTGTTTCATTTTTGTTTCCATTTATTTTTATTAGTTGGAGGCTAATTACTTTACAATGTTGTAGTGGTTTTTGCCATACATTGACATGAACCAGCCATGGATTTACATGTGTTCCCCATCCTGATCCCCCCCTCCCACCTCCCTTTCCATCCCGTCCCTCTGGGTCTTCCCAGTGTACCAGCCCTGAGCGCTTGCCTCATGCATCCAACCTTGGCTGGTGATATGTTTCACTCTTGATAGTATACTTGTTTCAATGTTATTCTCTCAGAACATCCCACCCTAGCCTTCTCCCACAGGGTCTAAAAGTCTGTCCTGTATGTCTGTGTCTCTTTTTCTGTTTTGCATATAGGGTTATTGTTATTGTTACCATCTTTTTAAATTCCATATATACGTGTTAGTATACTGTATTGGCCTTTAACTTTCTGGCTTACTTCACTCTGTATAATGGGCTCCAGTTTCATCCATCTCATTAGAACTGATTCAAATGAATTCTTTTTAATGGCTGAGTAATATTCCATAGTGTATATGTACCACAGCTTTCTTATCCATTCGTCTGCTGATGGGCATCTAGGTTGCTTCCATGTCCTGGCTATTATGAACAGTGCTGTTATGAACATTGGGGTACACGTGTCTCTTTCAGATCTGGTTTCCTTGGTGTGTATGCCCAGGAATGGGATTGCTGGGTCATATGGCAGTTCTATTTCCAGCTTTTTAAGGAATCTCCACACTGTTCTCCATAGTAGCTGTACTAGTTTGCATTCCTACCAACAGTGTAAGAGGGTTCCCTTTTCTCCACACCCTCTCCAGCATTTATTGCTTGTCGACTTTTGGATAGCAGCCATTCTGACTGACGTGTAATGGTACCTCATTGTGGTTTTGATTTGCGTTTCTCTGATAATGAGTGATGTTGAGCATCTTTTCATGTGGTTGTTAGCCATCTGTATGTCTTCTTTGGAGAAATGTCTGTTTAGATCTTTGGCCCATTTTTTTGATTGGGTCATTTATTTTTTTTGGAATTGAGCTGCAGGAGTTGCTTGTATATTTTTGAGATTAATCCTTTGTCTATTTCTTCATTTGCTATTATTTTCTCCCATTCTGAAGGCTGTCTTTTCACCTTGCTTATAGTTTCCTTTGTTGTGCAAAAGCGTGTAAGTTTCATTAGGTCCCATTTGTTTATTTTTGCTTTTATTTCCAATATTCTGGGAGGTGGGTCATAGAGGATCTTGCTGTGATTTATGTCGGAGAGTGTTTTGCCTATGTTCTCCTCTAGGAGTTTTATAGTTTCTGGTCTTATATTTAGATCTTTAATCCATTTTGAGTTTATTTTTGTGTATGGTGTTAGAAAGTGTTCTAGTTTCACTCTTTGACAAGTGGTTGACCAGTTTTTCCAGCACCAGTTGTTAAAGAGGTTGTCTTTTTTCCATAGTATATTCTTTCCTCCTTTGTCGAAGATAAGGTGTCCATAGGTTTGTGGATTTACCTCTGGGCTTTCTATTCTGTTCGATTGATCTATATTTCTGTCTTTGTGCCAGTATCACACTGTCTTGATGACTGTGACTTTGTAGTAGAGCCTGAAGTCAGGCAGGTTGATTCCTCCAGTTCCACTCTTCTTTCTCAAGATTGCTTTGGCTATTTGAGTTTTCTTGTATTTCCATACAAATTGTGAAATTATTTGTTCTAGTTCTGTGAAGAATACTGTTGGTAGCTTGATAGGGATTGCATTGAATCTATAGATTGCTTTGGGTAGTATACTCATTTTCACAATACTGATTCCTCCAATCCATGAACATGGTATATTTCTCCACCTATTTGTGTCCTCTTTGATTTCTTTCATCATTGTTTTATAGTTTTCTATGTATAGGTCTTTTGTTTCTTTAGGTAAATATACTCCTAAGTATTTTATTATTTTTGTTGCAATGGTGACTCGTATTGTTTCCTTAATTTCTCTTTCTGTTTTCTCATTGTTAGTGTATAGGAATGCAAGGCATTTCTGTGTGCTAATTTTATATCCTGCAACTTTACTATATTCATTGATTAGCTCTAGTAATTTTCTGGTAGAGTCTTTAGGGTTTTCTATGTAGAGGATCATGTCAGCTACAGTGAGAGTTTCACTTCTTCTTTTCCTATCTGGATTCCTTTTATTTCTTTTTCTGCTCTGATTGCTGTGGCCAAAACTTCCAAAACTATGTTGAATAGTAGTGATGAGAGTGGACACCCTTGTCTTGTTCCTGATTGTAGGGGAAATGCTTTCAATTTTTCACCATTGAGGGTAATGTTTGCTGTGGGTTTGTCATATATAGCTTTTATTATGTTGAGGTATGTTCCTTCTATTCCTGCTTTCTGGAGAGTTTTTATGATAAATGAATGTTGAATTTTGTCAAAGGGAAAGCATCAAGTTCTTTGACATTCAGCTTTCTTTGTGGTCCAACTCTCACATCCACACATGACTACTGGAAAAACCATAGCTTTGACTAGATGGACCTTTGTCGGCAGAGTAATGTGGCTGCTTTTTAATATGCTGACTTTATTGGTCATAGCTTTTCTTCCAAGGAGCAAGTGTCTTTTAATTTCATGGCTGCAGTCACCATCTGCAGTGATTTTGGAGCCCTAGAAAATAAAGTCTCTCACTGTTTCCATTATTTCCCCATCTATTTGCCATGAAGTGATGGGACCAGATGCCATTATCTTAGTTTTTTGAATTCTAAGTTTTAAGCTGCTAAATTTGAGGATAATTTGTTATAAAACACTAGACACCTAATGCAATATTTTAAGCTAATCTAATCTGTGAAGTTCATTCCTCCTGCCATAGTGATAGAATTAGAAGTGGGCACTGACATAAATTCATGCATTCGGGGTGATTTTCAGAACTCCTAGTGGGGATTCCAGTACATAGAGAGTCTCCTATGTCCTAGATGGTAAAATATGCAGGTGTAAACGTTGGAGCCATTTTGTTAGGATGAGAAATCCACCTGGAGGACAAAGCTGTCATTCTTAAGAAGGTAGAACAGAAAGAATTATGGAGAGGTACACAGAACCATAATTAAAAGAAAAAAAAAAGCTTGCATTTAGCTCTATATATTTTCATTTATGCAAGCCAACAAAAACCTCTTGTTGTTTAAACTTATTTGATTTGGGATTTCTGTCAACCTGATACCAAAAAAACCCACAAAAAACCTCAGTCTATACATAGGCAAAGACAAGACCATGTCTCTAAACCTTAACAAACATCTTAACTTATAACTTATCATTACAGCATAAACAGTAGTCTTGTAAAACATCCTGAGTCTCTGTATCTCAAACATCTGGTCAGAGGGTTTGACAACCTGATTAGCTCACCTTTCCCTTCCTCTGGATTAGACTGTCTTGAGTTTTGCTTCTTGACAGAAGAATTCCTTTCAGTGAAACACTGTTGTTCACCCCCATTTAGGTTGTCTCCTGAGTAGAAAATCTTGCTTCCATATTCCATGCTCTAATTCAGACAGCATGCCCAGACCATAACTTCCTTTGAGGGGACAAGTCTAAAGTCAGTATAGTACAGGTCCATTCTCCCTGACACTACCTTTTCTTTTCTCTGTGGTGATTGCCACTAAGGCTCCAGGTCCAGTATATCTTTGCACTGGCTCACTCACAAAGCCATTACAAGGTTCAAATAAAATTCCATGTAGGAATATTGGAGTGGGTTGCAATTTCCTACTCCAAGCGATCTTCCCAACCCAGGTATTGAACCTGTGTCTCTTACATCTCCTGCACTGGCAGGCAGGTTCTTTACCACTAGTGCTACCTGGGAAGCCTGATTTCATAATAGTTGCTTGCTAAATATATATTGGGTGCAATAAAAGATCTCTTTACCTTGAGAAATGAATATTCATAAGGCAGCATGTGAAGAATTGGTATAATTTGATTATTCTATCATTTTTATTAGTGAATATTTATTATAAATAATTTAGAAAATCTAGATAATAAACTACTCTCTCAATTAAAATCATCTAAAATATATCCATCAGATATATTTTATATATAATATAAAATATGCAAAACCTAATTAAAACTGGAAATATATACATATTTTATATATATATATATGAATCCACTTGCAATGCAGGAGATCCCAGCTTGATTCCTGGGTTGGGAAGATCTGCTGGAGAAGGGATAGATTATTCACTTCAGTATTCTCAGACTTTCCTTGTGGCTCAGCTGGTAAAGAATCTGCCTGCAATGCAGGAGACCTAGGTTCAATCCCTGGGTTGGGAAGATCCCCTGAAGAAGGGAAAGGATGCCCACTCCAGTATTCTGGCTTGGAGAATTCCATGGACTGTATAGTTCATGGGGTTACAAAGAGTCAGACATGACTGAGTGACTTTCATTTACTATACTTACTCTCTCTCTATGTGTGTGTGTGTATATATATATATATATACACACATATATATAATCTATATATTTCCAGTTTTATTGAGATACAAATGAAATACAGCACTCTATAAATTTCAAGTGTATAGCACAATGATCTGACTTGCATACATCATCAAACAGTTATCACAAAGTTTAGAGATCTGCTTCCACTCCACTATTTTTGGTAGGCCCTAGTTCTGATCACTTCAGATCTTCATGATATAAGCCCATCCATTGGCTTCCTAGTGTCTTCAAGATACAACAGCTGTCTGCCTACAGATGAGTGGTCAGGGAGAGTGTGCTTTCAAGAAAGAAGCTGCAATTTTTCACAGAACTAGAACAAATAATTTCACAATTTGTATGGAAATACAAAAAACCTCGAATAGCCAAAGTAATCCTGAGAAAGAAGAATGGAACTGGAGGAATCAATCTGCCTGACTTCAGACTCTACTACAAAGCCACAGTCATCAAGACAGTATGGTACTGGCACAAAGACAGAAATATAGATCAACGGAACAGAATAGAAAGCCCAGAGATAAATCCACGAACCTATGGTCACCTTATCTTCGACAAAGGAGGCAAGGATATACAATGGAAAAAAGACAACCTCTTTAACAAGTGGTGCTGGGAAAACTGGTCAACCACCTGTAAAAGAATGAAACTAGAACACTTTCTAACACCATACACAAAAATAAACTCAAAATGGATTAAAGATCTAAATGTAAGACCAGAAACTATAAAACTCCTAGAGGAGAACATAGGCAAAACACTCTCCGACATAAATCACAGCAGGATCCTCTATGACCCACATCCTAGAATTTCAGAAATAAAAGCAAAAATAAACAAATGGGACCTAATGAAACTTACACGCTTTTGCACAACAAAGGAAACTATAAGCAAGGTGAAAAGACAGCCCTCAGATTGGGAGAAAATAATAGCAAATGAAGCAACAGACAAAGGATTAATCTCAAAAATATACAAGCAACACCTCCAGCTCAACTCCAGAAAAATAAATGACCCAATCAAAAAATGGGCCAAAGAACTCAACAGACATTTCTCCAAGGAAGACATACAGATAGCTAACAAACACATGAAAAGATGCTCAACATCACTCATTATCAGAGAAATGCAAATCAAAACCACAATGAGGTACCATTATACGCCAGTCAGGATGGCTGCTATCCAAAAGTCTACAAGCAATAAATGCTGGAGAGGGTGTGGAGAAAAGGGAACCCTCTTACACTGTTGGTGGGAATGCAAATTAGTACAGCCACTATGGAAAACAGTGTGGAGATTTCTTAAAAAGCTGGAAATAGAACTGCCATATGACCCAGCAATCCCACTTCTGGGCATACACACCAAGGAAACCAGATCTGAAAGAGACACGTGCACCCCAATGTTCATTGCAGCACTGTTTATAATAGCCAGGACATGGAAGCCACCCAGATGCCCATCAGCAGACGAATGGATGAGGAAGCTGTGGTACATATACACCATGGAATATTACTCAGCCATTAAAAAGAATTCATTTGAATCAGTTCTAATGAGATGGATGAAACTGGAGCCCATTATACAGAGCAAAGTAAGCCAGAAAGATAAAGACCATTACAGTATACTAACACATATATATGGACTTTAGAAAGATGGTAACGATAACCCTATATGCAAAACAGAAAAAGAGACTCAGATGTATAGAACAGACTTGTGGACTCTGGGAGAAGGCGAGGGTGGGATGTTTCAAGAGAACAGCATTGAAACATGTATATTATCTAGGGTGAAACAGATAACCAGCCCAGGTTGGGTACATGAGACAAGTGCTCGGGCCTGGTGCACTGGGAAGACCCAGAGGGATCGAGTGGAGAGGGAGGTGGGAGGGGGGACTGGGATGGGGAATACATGTAAATCCATGGCTAATTCATTTCAATGTATAACAAAAACTACTGTAATGATGTAAAGTAATTAGCCTCCAACTAATAAAAATAAATGGAAAAAAAAAAGAGATGGGAAAAAAAAAAAGATACAACAGCTGTCTGCCTACAGATGAGTGGTCAGGGAGAGCGTGCTTTCGAGAAAGAAGCTGCAATCATTTTTATAACCTAATCTCAAAAATACCATCAATTCTGCCAAATTTTATCAGTCACACAGACCTGTAAAAGGTAAAAGTGAACTACACAGGATGTAAATACCAGGAGCAGGGAGAACATTGGGGGCTTATTGGAGTCTGGCTACCACAGTCATAATCAGCACTCTGCAGCCAGGAGCAGCATCAGCTTCTATAATACCACGCAGGAATCTAAGATAATTAAATCTCACTGTGTTCCCATGAAACTCTAATTCTAATGGATTGTAAGTTCCACAATAAAGTGGAGTCTGTGAATAGAAGAGTTCAAGCAACAAAATTAGCATGTTTCTTTGGGGAAAATAAAAGTCTTCTTAAACAAAACATTCTGTAGGCCCTGTTTTCTATGAAATTCTCTTTGGCAACATTTAACTGGACATTTGGAGAACATTTTCACTTTGATTTCTCCTTTAATCCTAATATATTATATACTCCTTGATTAGTCAACAAGTGTGACTTGAATGTTCTCAGTGGAGAAGTTCACACCAGAATAGTAGTTCACATGCCAAGTTTCATTATTTGATAGGTTTCAGCTGATGTGTGAGTAAATTCTTGAAGGAAGATAATTTATGCCTATAATTTAGAATCCTAGGCAATATCAATTTTCCAAAAGGTCACAGGATGGAAAGATTGTTGAATGGAAGTAATAATGATATATATTATCTTGCTTTCTATCACACTCTAAGTTTCACCATGTACTTTTATATCCATTGTCAAATACAAACATTTGTAGTTATCAGTACAGAATGTATTACTCCATCATAAAACAAAGAAGAAAAAGAACTTTTCTTTCAGAATGAAAAATTCATCTTCCTACTCAAAAGGAAGCAGGATATGAAAGATAGTCTTTACTTAAATTAGAAGATTAAAAAGTAACTCAGGATTTCAAATCGTGTGTTGAACATTTTGTATGTTTTCATTTATCTTGTTCCTTGAACACTCCCACATCCTGCCATAGAGTAATTTTAAGGTTTTTGCAATCCTCAAACATTCTTATTTTTAGAGGCCCCAGCTCATGTCATATCAAATATAATGGAAGCTGTGGTATGTTGGCCAAACCTTCTTGAAAATTAAAGTATCCACTCCCTTAAGATTCTGGGAGTGCTGGACACTGGTGAATCATAGCTAATACCCTCTTTCAGTATTTCTCTCAGTTATAGGGAGCTCTTAACCAAACATATACTCCTTCCAGGGAAGTAGCTCACATCTTGGGATGTAGGGAAACAAATTAATGGGACCTTTCCCTAGTTTGGGACAATCCAGGCATCCAAAGTCAAGAGTTCCCTCTGGGATTAGCCAAATCCTTGCTGCAACTACATCACAGTTCAACATCTCCCTCTGTTCAACCTTCTCTTCTCACCACTTACAGATGTGTTCCAGTGAGTATTTCTTAGTAAATCTGATTTCTAGTCTCCATCTTGGAATCATTGTTCCCGGGGCACTTAAGACTGTTAGTATTCAGAGTGGGACTAAGACAGATTTTGACAATGGGACTTCAGATGCCAGACTGCCTGCTGATGGAGTAAGTATGGTTTTTGGTATACTACATTAGTGAAATAGTTAAAACTTTCACTAGTGATTAACTTGGATGGCATAACACTGGAATGGAATACCCTGATGGTACAATTTACCATACATTTGGAGAAAGACAACTAAAAGCCAAAGATCATTATTTATTTAAATGATCAACTTAAAGTATAAAGCAGCTGCAATATATACAGAGATTCTTATCTCTTATAGCTGGAAGACTGACACAGTAAGAGCAATCCAGTACTCAAGAGCTCCAAAGAATGAACTGCTGCCTAGTGAGTGTTCTATGCCAAGATCAGGGCCCTCATTGGGATGGAGTATGAGCTTTAGACTTGAAATGGAAATAACTAAGTTGGTGTGCTTGAAAAACTGAACTTCCCAACCTGAATCCCCTGGACCTGTAAGAGTAGCCACTCCTCCAAGTTAAAAGCCTAGTTAACCCCCTATTTAAGAACTATGTAGAGATTTTTGCCTTGCAAAGCAACACATACCCTCTCTACCTTTGAATATTATCAAGGTTTCTCCTCTAGACCAATAATGCTAACATAATTTGACTGGGAAGAAATGGGTCTCAAAAGCGAGGAATGAGATACAATGCTGAAAAAAATTGCTAGATTGACCCAAAGTAGTGACAGGAGCTGCAGCTGAAAGAGTAGGTAGAGGGCAAGCTCTAAGAGTGCAAACTGAAAGAGGCTGGGCAGAACTCAATGTTTGATTGATATGGGATTGCTGTTCTTTGATACAAGATTTAATTCTTTGTCAAATTTTCTGGAAAACAATACTAACACGCTTCTACGATGGCTCTAGGAAGCTTGAGGAAAGAAATGGCTCATTACTAGGTGAAGTGAAAATATGAGAACTCTCACAAAGGATGGTGGCAGGAGATATCAAATGGTTTGAAGAGAGGAACATGCCAGAACAGTTATACTACCTAAGGCTGGAAGCCCACAACCCAACTATTTTCCATGGAAAAGCCCAAAAGATGCTCCATTTACTAATATAATAAGGAATGAGTGATGCATCAGCATGGTTGAAAAGATCAGTCATGGATGTAGATCAAAACTGATGCCAGGAGGGGCAGTTACAGGATAATGAGGATTCCCAAAAGAACACAGGTCAGTGGTGGCAATAGACCATCTGAGGCAAAGTGATCATTGTTGCAAAAGTTAAAGTGGCAGCCAGAGGAAATGAGAGATGTGCACACCTGCAGACTTAAGATGATTAACAGACCATAGTGCTCTCAGGAACAAGATAGTTGGGTAGTCAAAACAGTGCTGCTTAATTTATACAATCAAACAAATTAAGGATGAATAAAGAGGGGCTGGGGGCAACTGTCTAATATAAGTCCTAGTTTCAAGATCTGAACCAGTTCTCAAGACCAAAAGCCATTGGCTAAAGGAGAGAAATGAGAGACAAGGCCCCAATGAGAACATCTAAAAAACATCCAGGGGAGTTTTGAGGGACTTTCTTGGTGCATGGCATTCTAAGTGGAAGTGTTAGTCACTCGGTCGTGTCTGAATCTTTGCGACCCTATGGACTGTATAGCCCATCAAGCTCCTCTATCCATGGAATTCTCTAGGCAAGAATACTGGAGTAAGTAGCCATTCCCTTCTCCAGGGGATCTTCACAACCCAGGAATTGAACCTGGCTCACCTGCCCTGCAGGAGGATTCTTTACTGTCTGAACCACCGGGGAAGCCCATAACTTTCTGAGACTTCTCTGAAATAAACAAACAAAAAACACTGGGCACCTTCTTTGAAGGCAACATACTTCCTCACTTACCAGATGATTTGCAAGGCTGCCAGCTTTGAATGGGCCCAGATCATAAAGGATTCTGTTATTTAGACAGCAGTGAAGATAGTCTTATCACCTGAGTCATATGAACAAGCAAACTCTAATGTTATTAGAAGTATGACTAGTTCCAAAAAGAGAATAACATATAAATACCTAGATTTATGAAACAAGTTCTGGTAAAAAGGCCATGCAAGTAAACACCTTTTGGAGAATAGTCCTTATGTGTTACTGGGGCCTGGTATAGAGAGAATATCTATCTTTGGGACAACAAAAAGACAATTGACCAGAGCTACCCATCATGAACTATATCTTATCAGAACGGCAGAGTCATAATATCAGGAATATACACAGTAATTTTATTGTTAGACTGAAGAGGCACATCCAAGATGGCATGAACAGGGTCAGAGCTAGGTGGTCTAAACTCCCAAACTGTACATTTCTAGAATACTGGAACCTATCTTTGAGTCAAAACTTTGTTAAAAAAAAAAAAAAAACAACTTTGTTCACATGGAGGCTTCTTACATCTGGCTGGATTAAGTGAGAGAAAAACAGGACAAACTTCCATCATAAATAGTTTGGCTCAACATGTGGTGAGAACCAAAATGGGCCATTTCACATTGTAGCCTTATTCAGGGCAATGCTAAAAACAGCACTGAGGAGAAATCCTCCTACAGGCAGAACTTCAGGCAGTTCAAGTAATCATTCACTATGTGTGATAAGAGAAATATTTCTTAGTAAGAATATACATAAACTCAAGAACAATAACAAATAGTTGGCCAGGAGACTGAAAGAAAGTTAGATTGGGGAAAAAAAGGTCTAGGGACAGGTCTATGGGGCTGGGCACAAAGTGTGGTTCTTGGATAACCTGTCCACCAGAGAACATCTATCATGAAAGAGGCAATAAAAAAAACAAATAGGCAGTTGACATCAGTCAATAAGTGTAACTTGTTTGCAGCAATAGCCTCAACTCAACACTTGGAGAAATCAACTGACCAGCATATCACTCTAATTTCCAGACAGAGGAGAGAAACAAAACAAAGCAAAATTATAATTTAGTCTGCATTTTTATTCATAATATCTGAACTATAAATAAAAGAATAGTTAAAAAGTATGAGACAGTCAATGAAGTAGAAATTTGTGACTAATAATAGAAAGAAAATAGAGTCTACAAGCACAGTCTAACAAATGACCCAAACCTATTTATTGGAAGTGGCAAGGACTTTAAAACAATAATTATAAATATGATAAAGCATTTATAAGTGAAGATAGATACAGTTAGAGAGAAAGAAATGGAAACTCTAAAAAGAACCAAAAGGAAAGTTTATAACTGAGAAATTCAATGTTTGAAATTATAATGCTAACTGAGTGGGCTCACATGCTGGAAAGTAAAAGAAAAAAAAATAGTAAACTTGAAGATAAGCCAATAAAAATCACCTAAATTGAAACAGAAAAAATGCTAGGGGTTGAGGTATTAGTAACTTGTGAATAAATGATCAGTGTGTAACATGATTGTAAGTGTTTACATAGAATGAAAGGAAAAATAAATTGCAAGCAAAAATATATTTTAAAGGTTATTGCTCAACTTTGTTTTTTAATTTGATGAAAAATATCAATGTACACATCCAAAAAATTCAATAAGCCTAAATAGGAAAAATACAAAAAGAAGTACACCTAGACAAGTTTTTCATAAAAACCAAAAATAAAGGGAAAATCTGGAAAGAAGCCAGAAGCAAAGAAAAAAGAAACATGAAGAAAAAAATATGTATATAATGTATAGGGAAATAGAATGATTATTTTGATTACTGATTTCTCAGTCAAACAATATAAGTAAAAAAAAAAATAGAAGGACATTTTAAGAGTTGAAACAAAGCAAGTCAAAACAAGAAGTCAAATTATAATTTTAATTCAAATAAAATAGCCTTCTAACATGAAGTTAAAATAAGAATTAAGTGAGATAGTTCAGTTCAGTCACTCAGTCATGTCTGACTCTTTGCGACCCCATGAACTGCAGCACACCAGGTCTCCCTGTCCATCACCAACTCCCGGAGTTCACCCAAACCCATGTCCATTGGATCGGTGATACCATCCAGCCATCTCATCCCCTGTCATCCCCTTCTCTTCCTGCCCTCAATCTTTCCCAGCATCAGGGTCTTTTCAAATGAGTCAGTTCTTTGCATCAGGTGGCCAAAGTATTGGAGTTTCAGCTTCAGCATCAGTCCTTCCAATGAATATTCAGGACTGATCTCCTTTAAGATGGACTGGTTGGATCTTCTTGCAGTCCAAGGGACTCTCAAGAGTCTTCTCCAATGCCACAGTTCAAAAGCATCATTTCTTTGGTGCTCAGCTTTCTTTATAGTCCAACTCTCACATCCATACATGACTACTGGAAAAACCATAGCCTTGACTATACCAATCAAATGGCCATGCCCAAATGTTCAATTCATAATGGGCATTTCATAAATAGTATATAGACTAAGATGTCACTGCCTAATTAGGTGACTTTCATGTAGTGGGCACTCAATAAACACTAGCTGAATGAAAGAATCGCATTATATTTAAGTGTTTAATGTCTGTGTGATTATAATAATAAATGTTTGCCCTTTATCAGAAAAAAATACCAATAAGATGAAAAAAGGCATTTGCAATAAAAAAATTGAGGGAATTAGTTCCTCTCAGAAAATTCACACTAAACCTAACACCTTAAATTCCTTGTATGTTAGTAGCTCAGTCATGTCCAACTCTGCGACCCCATCGCCAGGCTCCTCTGTCCACGGAATTCTCCAGGCAAGAAAACTGGAGTTGGTTGCCATTCCCTTCTACAGAACCCGGGTTTCCTGTATTGCAGGCAGATTATTTACTATCTGAGCCACCAGGGAAGCCTTAAACTAATTTATTTAAAAATCATTTGATGGTTTAAAGCAGAATAGTAACAAATAAATATGGAATTTATCACATTTGAAAACAGCACAGAGAAGAGGAGGGGTAAATATATGTATGTTTTGTAAATGTCTAACTTTTCTAAGTACTATAATATTATCCCAAAATAGACTGATGCAACTGCACTCATTTAAAATGCTTACATGGTAATGATCAAAATCCTTCAAGCTAGACTTCAGCAGTACGTGAATTGAGAACTTCCAGATACACAATCTTGGTTTTAAAAAGGCAGAGGAACCAGAGATCAAATTGCCAATATCCACTGGATCATAGAGAAAGCAAGGGAATTCCAGAAAAATATCTACTTCTGCTTTATTGACTATGCCAAAGCCTTTGACCATGTGGATCACAACATACCATGGAAAATTCTTAAAGAGATGGGAGTACCAAGCCACCTAACCTGCCTCCTGAGACATCTGTATGCAGGTCAAGAAGTAACAGTTAGAACTGAACATGGAACTACTGACTGGTTCTGAATTGAGAAAGGAGTACGTCAAGGCTGTATATTGTCACCCTGCTTATTTAACTTATATGCAGAGTATATCATGCGAAATGCCAGGCTAGATGAAGCTCTAGCTGGAATCAAGATTGCAGGGAGGAATATCAATAACCTCAGCCATGCAGATGATATCACTCTAATGGCAGAAAGTGAAGAAGAACTAAAAAGCCTTTTGATGAAAGTGAAAGAGGAGAGTGAAAAAACTGGCTTAAAATTCAACATTCAAAAAACAAAGATCATGGCATCCTATCCCATCACTTCATGGCAAATAGAAAGGGAAAAGGTTGAAACAGTGACAGATTTTATTTTCTTGGGTTCCAAAATCATTGTGGATGATGACTGCAATCATGAAATTAAAAGATGCTTGCTCCTTGGAAGAAAAGCTATGACCAACCTAGATAGCATATTAAAAAGCAGAGCCAACACTTGTCTGACAAAGATCCGTCTAGTCAAAGCTAAGTTTCTCCAGTAGTCATGTATGGATGTGAGAGTTGGACCATAAAGAAGGCTGAGCACTGAAGAACTGATGCTTTTGAACTGCAGTGCTGGAGAAGACTCTTGAATGTCCCTTGGGCTACAAGGAGATCAAACCAGTCAATCCTAAAGGAAATCATCCCTGAATATTCATTAGAAGGACTGATGCTAAAGCTGAAACTCCAAAATTTAGGCCATCTGATAAGAAGAGCCGACTCATTGGAAACTACCAAGATGCTTGGAAAGACTGAAGGCAGGAGCAGAAGAGGGCTGGAGAGGATGAGATGGTAGGATAGCATCAACCATTTGATGAACATGAGTTTGAGCCAACTCTGGGAAATAGTAAAAGACAGGGAAGCCTGCTGTGTTGTGGTCCACAGGGTCGCAAAGAGTTGGATATGACATAGTGACTGAACAGCAACAATAAGACTGTGATATTTTAAGAATATATATTTTAATCCCTAGAATAATTGGTGGGGAAAAAAGAAATAAAAGGATACAGTCAAAAAGTAATAGAGAAAATTACATGAAACTCTAAGAAAAAATAGCTCATCTAAAGAAAGCAGCGAAGGGAGAAAAGGTCTAAAAGACCGGAAAAATTAAAAAAAAATACAACAAATGGAATGATGGTAGACTTAAGTCAAACAAAATCAATACACACTACTACATATAAAACAGATAACTACATATAAAACAGATAACTAATAAGGACCTACTGTATAACAGAGAACTCTACTCAATACTCTATAATGACCTATTTGGGAAAAGAATCTGAAAAAGAGTGAATATACATTTATGTATAACTGATAACTTTGCTGTATAGCTGAAACTAACAACAATGTAAATCAATTATACCCAAATTAAGATTTAAAAATAAAAATAAATAATTAAAAATTTTAAAAAGATTAAAATCTAATAATTGTATTAAATGTAAGTGGCCTGAAAGCTCTAGCTACGTTATTGTTCTTACCTCATTCGTCCTCTCCATTTTTTCTCTTATTATACTGGTTCAGTTTCTTATCATCTCCATTTTAAAGACTGAGAAGGCTTCCTAAAATGGTCATCCTATCTCAACTTTCTCACATGCTACATCAATACCAGAATATGCAGACCTTTTATCTTAGACTAGATTTCTGAGGGCCTGCTCTAGTTTTTTGAGCATCTATACTTGGTTTGCAAGGTTTCTTTGTTTCCTATAGGTTTCCTAAAGGTTTTCTTTTGTCCTATGTACTGTAGTTGGCTTCTTCTTTGCTCCATAATTAAAGACCAAAAGTTAACCAAGCCTCAATTTCAATTCAGCCCAATCAACAAAGGCAGCTAAACCCAGTTAAAAATCCCAGTCTTGGTCAGAATATACTAGCTTGGCCAGCCGCACACTGTGCTTAGCCACTTAGTCATTTCTGACTTTTTGTGACCCCCATGGACTGTAACCCCACCAGGCCCCTCTGTCCATGGAGATTCTCCAGGAAATAATACTGGAGTGGGTAGCCATGCCCTCCTCCAGAGGATCTTCCCAACCCAGGAATTGAACCCAGCAAGAGAATTCAAAACCATTGCACTGTCAAAATTCAGCTATACGGTTTCCTTCATGCTATGCTTCACAGCTCCTTCTTAAACTATATTTTATAGCTACAAAACTTCAGAAATTCCCTGGACAGGATTTCCATGTCATTTGTTTGCATTGTTATGCAATGCAATGCTCCTCTAAGTGGTGGCTGAAATCTCACACATACTATAAAAAACAGAGTCAGCCTGCCTTCTCGTCCTCAGTGTCCCAAGTTACTTTGGACAGGTCACATTAAATTGTTAAGAACTGTATGCCTGCTCCAACCGTCAATCTGTGAGGAACAAGATTTTATCATTGTATCCTTTTTGCTCTTAATACTAATGCAGATATTAATATTAAAAAGATTTTCACTAAATAATAGTTGAGGAAACATATAGCTTGTCAGGTCTAGAACAAGAAACCTATTCAAAAAAAAAAACAAAAAAAGAATGGAGAATTATATCCACCAACTGGTTAGAAATAACTGTAGGAGTGCAAGAAAGTTGCACTGAATTCACTTATTTAATTCAACCAGAATTTACTAAGAACTTACATAGTGTTAGAGTCCAAGAGTCTTGGGAAGGAACTTATGATTAATAATACAAAATAGGTAGAGAGAGGTCAAATTTATAAGTCTCTCATATAAGGTGTATTAAAAAAAAAAGTGAAGTCACTCTGTTGTGTCTGACTCTGCGACTCTATGGAACTTAGCCTACCAGACTCCTCCCTCCATGGAATTTTCCAGGCAAGAGTACTGGAGTGGGTTGCCATTTCCTTCTCCAGGGGATCTTCCTGACCCAGGGATTGAAACAGGATCTCAAACATTGCAGGCAGACGCTTTACCGTCTGTCTGAACTTAACTTGAATGTTAAGTTTATTTGTTCAAAAGCAAAATTGGTAATAATGATTCCTTGCCAAAACATTTGCATAGATAGGGCAAACTATAGTACAAACAAGATTGAGGAAATAACACTTCAACATATTTTAGCATTTTAAAGTATCCAATCATATACAGAAAATTGATAACCTTATTATAAATCATACTTACTGTGCTGTAAGTTCAAAAGGCTTCTATTCAACAACAGTTTATTAACTAATTTGAATACATGTATGTATCAAAACAACAGTATTATGAAGTTATTCCAGAATGAGACAACCTGCAATTTGTAAAATTGTATTCTAAAAAGAAAAATAAATAAGTTTTCAGTAATGTTCTGGTTTTTAAATACTTTCCAAAGGAAGGGCCATAATATCTTTCATTCAGGTAAATTTACCAACTAAATTGAACTATACATTTCAATAACTACTGAAGCCTTTCCAAGAATGACAACTGGGAGAAATACATCTGATCTGCAGCAGAGTTTGATTTAATTAAAAGATTACATTCTTTGAATTTCAGTTTAGACAGGCCAATACAATTGGTCAAGCCATCATCTGTTTTCTAATACAATCTTGACTTGTTAAAAGTCTTGAACAATAGACTTATGTATGAATTTCTCAGGAAAAATTCACTGCAGAGACTAATTATGACACCCTGGGAATAAGCATCTAGCTCTCATCTCAAAATCCCACACAATTTACAATCCTCTTGCAAGTGGTGGTGTCTCTGGAGATGCTCTGACTTTCCAATCCACCTTTTGTGTGTGCTGCAGAATTTATGGAGTAAGTTTCTCTGACTGATCCATCTTTTTGTACCCAGGAGGGATTTGTCAGATTTTTATTCTACTTTACATATTCAGTTATATGCAGCACTTCTTGAAAGTTGCTGAACTGGAGAAATGAGTGCATTGATGGTTAGATATTCTTCTTACATTGTGAGAGAAAACTTGCTTTATAAAATATATTTTATTTCTGGTTTATCTTTATAGCATCTCTCAGTGGCCCTTATTATGATATAAATTCACAGTCACACTCTGGGTTTACAAAAGAGGAATTTGAAACAAGAAGAAAATGATTTTTACCATATCACCAACAAAAAATATATTCAATCTCATTTGTGAAAGAAATGTAAAGATGAGAGAACTCAGAGAACAGAAATCAAAATTTCAGATTTCTACTATTTTATACTTCTTATTCCTCAACATATATAAATATGTTTAGAATCCCATTCTACAACTATGTATTGAACATTTACTAATAATATTTATAAGCCTTCGTGCTATTCCATATAACCTGGAGAAGAAGTAAAATAAGCAATTCCTCCCCTCAAGGAATTTAAAGGTTGTGGCAGAGAGAGAGAAACTAATGCTAATATGAATTAAAGTGTGAAAAGAACCATGAGACAGTGCCATGGGGTAAATTAGAAAGAAATGTAAGTGACAGGGAGACTCAAAGATGGCTCTAGGCAGGTTAAGATGTTTGAAATGGATTTTAAAGGCAGAGATTTATGAATGATAAGAAAGATTTGAAATCTAGGCTGACAGAAAACCATGGGTAAAGCATCAAAGTCGGAAAATAAAAATCAATCTATGTCCAAGGAGTGTAGGGTGTGGTGTAGGATTCCTTTTACTTTAAGTGCAGTGCTAAGAAATTGGACTTCAGCTTTGGGGATATCAGCAGCCCTTAAAGATCATGTTTAAAATGTAGAAAGATTACTCTATAACAGAGTAAAGTGTGGAAGAATAACTGAAATGAGGATAGAAAAAGTAAATAAAATAAAAACAAGGGAAAAAATTAAGACTGCTTTAGTCCTGGCAAAGATAGAGATTGTAGATTAATAGAAGTTCTAGCCTAAGAAATTAGGTAAGAAAAAGAAATAAAGGTAAACCAAATTGGAAAGGAAGAAGTAAAAAGTATCTCTGTTTGCAGATGATATGATCTTTCATGTAGAAAACCCTAATGATTTTGCACACACACACATATATACACACCACCTGTTAAAACTAAAATGATCTCACCATAGTAGTGGGACACAAAGTCAATGGAAAAAGTGCATTTCTATACAATAATAATGAACAATCTAAAAAATCACAAAAACAAACCCATTTGTAACAGCATCAAATAAATAAAATATTTAGCAATTAACTTAGCCAAGGAAGTAAGACACTAGTATAATGAAAACTAGAAAACATCACTAAAATAAAGAAGATAAAATAGTAAGACATAATGTTACTATTAAAAAGACACAAATAAATGGAAACACATCACATATTCATGGAGTAGAAGATTTAATATGGTTAAAATGTCAATACCCAAAGCAATCAACAGATTCAATATTAGCCCTATCAACATCCCAATGATGGTTTATGTAAAAATATATCCTAAAATAGAATATCAAGGGGCCCTAAACAGCCAAAACAATTATGAAAAAGAAGAATAAAACTGGAGGGCTCAAACTTTTGAATTCAAAACTTACTATAAAACTACAGTAATCAAAACAGTGCAATTTTGACATAAACATAGTATTTAGACCAGTGGAATAGAATAGGGAGCCCAGAAATAAACCCTTTTGTATATGTAAAAATGATTTTAACTGCACCTAGACCATTCAGTGGGGAAAGGACAGGCTTTTTGACAAATGGTACTGAGAAAACTGGATATCCACATGCAAAAGAATGAAGTTGGACTCTTACCTAATACCATATAAAAAAGTAACTCAAAATGGACCAAAGTCCTAAATATAATACCTGAAGCAAAATTCCTAGAACAAAACACAAGACAAAATCTTTACAACATTAGATTTGACATTGTTTTTTTGAATATGACCAAAGGCATAAAGAACAAAAGAAAAAATAGACAAAATGGACTTCATGAATATTTTAAATGTGTGCATCAAAAGATAATATTGATAGAATAAAGAAGGTATGCACAGAATGGGAGAAAATATTTGCAAATCATATAACTGATGAGAAAGACAAACAGCATAGGTAACTCCTGAAATTCAATAACAAAAAAACCCACAAATAATCCAATTTAAAAACACAAAAGACTTGAATAGACATTTCTCCAGAAAAGATACATAAATAGTCAATAAACACATGAAAATATAATCAATGCCACCACTAGGAGAATGCAAATCTCAAAACTACAATGAGATACTACATCATATCCATTAGAATGGCTACTTTTTTAAAAAATGGAAAACAAACGTTGGCAAGAATGTAGAGAAACTGGAACCCTAGTGAACCATTGTTGGGAATGTAAAATGACACATACATTCAGTGTAAGTTCCTCAAAAAATTAAAAATACAATTACCATATAATTCAGTAATTCCACCTCTTAGTATACAAGCAAAAGAATTAAAAGCAAGGTCTTGAAGAATATTTGTACATCCATGATCATATTAAATTTATTCACAACAGCTAAAACTAGAAGCAATCTATGTGCCTATCATAGGACAAATGGATAAGCAAAATGTAGTATATTCAATGAAGTATTATTCAGTCTTAAAAAGGAAGTAAATTTTGCTACAACATGAATAAATTTAAAGAACATTATACTAACTGAAACAAGACAGTCATAAAAGACAAATACTGTATTTGAGACAATAGGAAAACTACATATATATATTTATATACATACGATCTCTGGCCTTGGTTCCTGGCATTGTTGTTGTTCAGTTGCTAAGTCATGTCCGTCTCTTTGAGACCCCAAAAACTGCAGCATGCCAGGCTTCCCTGTCCATCATTATTTCCCAGAGTTTGCTCAAACTTGTGTCCATTGGGTTGATGATTCCATCTCATCCTCTGTTGTCCCCTTCTCCTCCTGTGCTGTCTTTCCCAGCATCAGGTCTTTTCCAATGAGTCAGCTCTTCCCATCAGGTGGCCAAAGTATTGGAGCTTCAGATTCAGCATCAGTTCTTCCAATGAACATTCAGGGTTGATTTCCTTTAGGATTGACTGGTTTTATTTCCTTGCAGTCCAAGGGACTCTCAAGAGTCTTCTCTAGCACCACAGTTGAAAGTATCAATTCTTTAGCACTCAGCTTTTTTTATGGTGCAACTCTCACATCCATACATGACTACTAGAAAAATCATAGCTTTGACTAGACGGACCTTTGTTGGCAAAGTGATGTCTCTGCTTTTTAATACACTGTCTAGGTTTGTCATAGCTTTTCTTCCAAGGAGCAAGCGTCTTTTAATTTCATGATTGCAGTCATCATCCACAGTAATTTTGGAGCCCAAGGAAATAAAATCTGTCACCGTTTCCACTTTTTCCACATATATTTGCCATGAAGTGATGGAACCAGATGCCATGATCTTATTTTTTTGAATGTTGAGTTTTAAGCCAGTTTTTTCACTCTTCTCTTTCACTCTATTCAAGAGACTCTTAGTTCCTCTTCACTTTCTGCCATTAGAGTGCTATCAGTTGCATATCTGTTAAATTAGATACACATATAAGTATTCTGCATATAAGTTAAATAAGCAATGTGACAATATACAGCCTTGACGTATTTCTTTCCTGATTTTGAACCAGTTTGTTGTTCCATGCCCAGTTCTAACTGTTGCTTCTTGTCCTGAATACATGTTTCTCAGGAGACAGGTCTGGTATTCCCAATTCTAATTGTCCACTCTTTTGTGGCCCACATTGTCAAAGGCTTTATTGTAGTCAATGAAGCAGGAGTAGATGTGCTTTGGAATTCCCTTGCTTTTCCTGTGATTCAGTGGATGTAAAACCCTTGTAATTTCCTAGGTGACAAGAGCATGAGGAGCATTTCTTATTGTAATATGTGTCTTTGACCCTAACCTTGACAAAGGGCTCCTTAAGCCATTGTAAATTTCTAAGTGACAAAAGCATTAGGAGTACATTTTGTTCTAACAGGATGACTCTAGGTGGGTTCATGGATGACTTCTGGGAAGGGAAAATGGAGAGTTATTGTTTAATGAGTACAAAGTTTCAGTTTTACAAGATGAAAAGAGTTATGGAGATGGACGGCAGTGATGGTTACACAATGTTATGAATGTACTTTATACCATTGCACTGTATACTTAAAGATGGGTAGGGTGGCAAATTTTATTACTTGTATTTTACCACATAGTTTTTTCAAAGGTGAAGACATTGGTCCAAATTATTGGTTGTGAGGATAAAGAGAAAGCATTGAATGTGAAAATTTTGCAGAGCAAAATTCAAAGTTCTCAGGGAAGAATATAACTTAATTATTAAGTATAGTCAAGGTTGTCATGAGTCTAATCCTAGCCCTGATGTTTACTAGTTTCATAGTCTTGAAGAAGTTTCATGTTTTATGAGCACATGTCCAGAATCCATCCAAAATTTAGTTAATATGACACACTCCACAGAAGGATAGTCATGCCACATGAACATCTTCTATAAAAATGAAGGCAATTTCTTAAATTAAAAGAAAAATTAGAATTGTGATTAAGTAGAATTCCTTTAAAGTGGGTACACTGAAAAGGGTTTTGCATATATTAGATGACAATCAGAAGATGGTTTTAGAAGAAAACTAAACAGAACAATCAGAAGAAAAATTAATACAAAGTATTAATTTTCATCTTTTGAGAATATATAAGACTGCACAATCTAATATAAAGAATCATATACCTACTATACTAATTCCACAATTGCTAATTCACACAAGATAAATTCTAAATTTGGATACAGTATTGTATAGCACACTTAATCATTGAATATTAAGATAAACCTAAATAATGAATGTTACCTGAAATTATTAAAATTCAGAATGATATAAATGATTCATAGTCATAATGATAATCCTTGCTTTCTTTTATAACAATGAATATTTATTTCAGCAAGACTTAATAGTGTAAGGGAAAGATATAACTTTACTTTCTTCAAAATAGAGAACTATTTCAATACCATTTATTGAATATCATATCCCTACTGTTTTAAATGCCAGCTTTGCTACAAAGTAAATTATTTTGTGTTTTAATATGAATAACATTGTGTTTTAGATGAGACTAGGGAAGGGTTATATAATAATTTTGGATAAACATGCCCTTGGTTTACCACAGATAGGTAATTTACTACAGTATTATTTGTGCGTGGCAATTCAAAAACTTTCCATTAGTCTGAAAATCTTCAGATTTGTCCAGACATGAATCTATGCTCCATGTATACAAACAATGTGTTACAAAAAAGAAGCATCTAAGTTTGAAAACTATTACAGCTCCATGATCATATTATGCTTGTGTAAGTCATTCAGCCATTTCATCTCCTGCATTGCAGGTGGATTCTTCACGGGCTGAGACACCAGGGAAGCCCAATGTATATAACTATGTGTTACAGAAAATAACCATTTGAATTTGGAAGTTATTACAGCTCTATGATCCCATATTATGTTTGCTATAGCAGTATTATATCTGCAGTTAAATCAGAACAATCTTAAAAAAAGTATACTCACACTTGTTTGTTAATCTTATAAAATGCAGTTATAAATATAACTTGAAGATGCAATTATTAATTACTGTCAATTATAAAAATACTTGAAGATACAATTATTAATTATTGCTTGCACTTGTTTGATATAAGGACCTGAAAAGAAAAAGATTTCAAATTCTTATCCATCAAGATGATCATTTTTACTATTTTCTGCAAAAATAATATTGGTTTTCCTCTTAATTTCTTCTAGACTCAGTTCAGTTTTTAATGACTGATGATCTTCATGTGACAGATCCTAAATGGCAAAAGTTGAGGACTTCAGATGCCTGTCAAATAGAAAAGTTTAAAAAAACACACAAATTAAAATATAATTACAAACCTGAATACTGTTCCATTCTTTTCTGTTTGAGTACCCAACCTCCACTGATCATTAATTATACTGCAAGTTTCCTTTTATATGGGCCATCTCCTAAAATTGACTATAAGCATGCCACTGGGATGTTAGTGAATGGGAACCCTTCATTAAAATTCCCTATATTCATTCTCACAGGAGTGTTAGGAAATATTTCTTAAAAAGTTATAACAACCTAAATGTTTACTATTAGAATTACTAAGAATGATATTTAAAGTCCATAAATTTTCTAATATTTTGAGACCTGAAATTTTCTTTAAAATTCTTACTATTTTTAAATCAAACTAGAAAAAAAGTCAAGCTTCCTAAATTATTAATTCTCAAATAATTTTTATTAGAAAGTTTTCAAAAAGCAATGAATAAACAGAAGTGCACAGCACATTGCCCTTGTAGTCTAAGATCAAAAGTTGAAAGAGAAAGGATTAGGACTTGGAGATTTTCTATAAATCAGTAATTGTTTAAATATTTGGCTGAAGTGGGGTAAAGAAAGATTACAGAAATCAATGTGTCAGTAGAAATGAAAATATGAAAACAACAATGTTAAAGGTATCAACAAGTCAAAAGCAAATGAGTCCAAGTCTAGCCATGGTAATCCTTACTCATCACAGACATTTAATTACCTGTGAAGTGTGTAATGATGGTGTGAGAAACAGAGGCCAGATTACTAGGAAGATTTGTTGTGTGTAACAGTAAGACCAACACAAGGGAGTCCTAATAATAACGTTTTAAATGTTTTATATATGTTTGAGATTCTTTTTAGTTTCTCTTCTTCAGGTAAATATAATAGTGCCCTTCTCACCAAAAAAAATGAAAGATCTTTAGGATAATGTTTATTGATTTAACAGCTACTGGGTACTCAGTCTGTGAGCCAGTCTACTTGTTAGATACTTTAGAAGTGTTAACCAGAACTCTGTAAATTATATAGAAACCCACTTGCCCTAAATGAGCTGTCATGAAAAGGCAGGGATACCTGAAAAGTCAGGGTTAGGTCTAACCTCAGGGACATCCATATTCAGGGTCTTTTAGGATTTCTCATCTCTTCTCTTTGTTTCTTCTGCCTAATGGCATTATTTCTTTAATGAGAAAAACACTTATCCAGATCCAGCTTATGGTTTCAGGAGGGTCTAAGCTTCCATTCCCCAAAATCTTACAAACGAATAGAACAGAGCTCTTCCTTATTGGGGTCATTTTTAGAAAGTAGAAATGGCTTGTATTGGCTCAGTTTAGGTCTTGCGCCAGCCCTGTCTGTGAACTAAGACATTAGGGTATGATGATTGATGGATCTGTCTTGCCCACATTGGGACAAGAAGACTGCAATGATCAATACAAAACACATGAAGAAAGAATTGCTTCCCAAGGAAAAGGATGTGCTACTATCAAAACAGAGGATGCCCACTACAATAGGGAAATGAGACATTGATAAAATGCAGTTCCTGGCTTCAAGACATTCACAATTCAGCAATAAATATATATGATGTTTTTATGGCAATAAAAATATACTATAATACTGTGATATGAGTGCTGTACCAAAGTTATGTGCAAAGGCCTAATGGACAGTGACAAATTTTAGCCATACCAAATACAGTAGTTGATGAAAAAAGATTCCAAAAGAGGTCATATTTGAGCTGGATCTTGAATAATGAAAGGGAGCTTAATAAGTGAAGGGTAACAGGGCATTCATAGTAAAGCTGTTGAAAGAGAATTTTTAAAAATCATGGAAAATAGAACTGTGCATTAAGTGTTCAGTATTGTTTAACAAAAGGACCAAGAAGATGAGAGGTGGAATGGGAGAGAGTAATCAAAAAACAGGTTGACATCACATTGTAGAGGTCTTTAAATACCATGTTGATAATTTCAGATATTGTTAGACCAGCCAGATACTCAACTAGCCAATCAGTTATATGTCAAATAAATGTTAAGCAAAATATCCTAAGATGAGTAAATTGAGAAGGCCACATGGCTGAGAGATTAACAATGGCACATATGCTCCTTTATTCAGCCACATTGGGCAGTTTACATGGGTTCCTATCAATGGACAATTTTGTCTAGGTTTAGCTAATCTCATCTTAGAAAAGGCTAAGTGACTTTGTATTGCTTTTTTTGTTTTTGTTTAGTCACTAAGTCATGTATATGAATTCCTTATTGCCAAATTCAGACTTAAATTGAAGAAAGTAGGGAAAACCATTAGACCATTCAGGTTTGGCCTAAATAAAATCCCTTATGATTATACAGTAGAAGTGACAAATACATTCAAGGGATTAGATCTGATAGAGTGCCTGAAGAACTATAGATGGAGGTTCCTGACATTGTACAGGAGGCAGGGATCAAGACCATCCCCAGGAAAAAGAAATACAAAAAGGCAAAATGGTGGTATGAAGAAGCCTTACAAATAGCTGTGAATAGAAGAGAAATGAAAGGCAAAGGAGAAAAGGAAAGATATACCCATTTGAATGCAGAGTTTCAAAGAATACCAAGGAGAGATAAGAAAACCTTCCTCAGGAATCAATGCAAAGAGATAGAGGAAAACAATAGAATAGGAAAGTCTAGAGAACTCTTCAAGAAAATTAGAGATACCAAGGGAATATTTCATGCAGATGGGCACAATAAAGGACAGAAACAGTATGGACCTAACAGAAGCAGAAGATATTAAGAAGAGGTGGCAAGAGTACACAGAAGAACTAAACAAAAAAGATCTTCATGACCCAGATAATCATGATGGTGTGATCACCAACCTAGAGCCAGACAACTTGGAATGTGAAATCAAGTGAGCCTTAGGAAGCATCACTACAAACAAAGCACGTGGGGGTGAAGGAATTCCAGTTGAGCTATTTCAAATCCTAAAAGATGATTCTGTGAAAGTGCTGCACTCAATATATCAGCAAAAATGGAAAACTCAGCAGTGGCCACAGGACTGGAAAAGGTCAGTTTTCATTCCAATCCCAAAGAAAGGCAATGCCAAAGAATATTCAAACTACTGCACAATTGTACTCATCTCACATGCTAGTAAAGTAATGCTCAAAATTCTCCAAGCCAGTCTTCAACAGTAGGTGAACTGTGAACTTCCAGATGCTCAAGCTGTATTTAGAAAAGGCATAGGAACCAGGGAACAAATTGCCAACATTGGTTTGTTCATCAAAAAAGCAAGAGAGTTCCAAAAAAAATATCTATTTCTCTTTTATTGATTATGCCAAGGCCGTTAACTGTGTGAACCACAATAAACTGCGGAAAATTCTTCAAGAGATGGGAAACCACACCACCTGACATGCCTCTTGAGAAATCTGTATGCAAGTCAGGAAGCAACAGTTAGAACTGGACATGAAAAAATAGACTGATTCTAAATAGGGAAAGGAATATGTCAAGGTGATATATTGTCACCTTGCTTATTTAACTTATATGCAGAGTACATCATGAGAAATGGTAGGCTGGATGATGCACAAGTTGGAATCAAGATTGTTGGGAGAAATATCAATAACCTCAGATATGCAGATGATACCACCCTTATGGCAGAAAGCAAGCCTCTTGATGAAAGTGAAAGAGGAGAGCGAAAAAGCTGGCTTGAAACTCAACATTCAGAAAACTAAGATCATGGCATCTGGTCCCATCACTTCATGGCAAATAGATGGGGAAACAGTGGAAACAGTGACAGACTTTATTTTTGGGGGCTACAAATTCACTACAGATGCTGATTGCAGCCATGAAATTAAAAGACACTTGCTCCTTGGAAGGAAAGTTATGACCAACATAGACAGCATATTAAAAAACACAGACATTACCAACAAAGGTCCATCTAGTCAAAGCTATGGTTTTTTCCAGTAGTCATGTATGGATGTGAGAGTTGGACCATAAAGAAGGCTGAGCATTGAAGAACTGATGCTTTTCAACTGTGGTGTTGGAGAAGACTTTTGAGAGTCCCTTGGACTGCAAGGAAATCCAACCAGTCTATCCTAAAGGATATTCATAGGATATTCATAGGATGAATAAAGGATATTCATAGTCCTGAATATTCATAGGAAGGACTGATGCTGAAGCTGAAACTCCAATACTTTGGCCAACTTATGCGAACAGCTGACTCATTTGCAAAGACCCTGATGCTGGGAAAGATTGAAGGAAGGAGAAGAAGGGGACGGCAGAGGCCAAGATGGTTGGATGGCATCACCGACTCAATGGACGAGTTTGAGTAAACTCTGGGATTTGATGATGGACAGGGATGCCTGGCATGCTTTAGTCCATGGGGTCACAGAGACGGACACAACTGAGCGGCTGATATGAACTGAACTGAAGTCATATCCAACTCTTGGCGACTCCATGGACTGTAGCCTGCCAGGTTCCCCTGTCCATAGGATTTCCCAGGCAAGAATATTTGAGTGGGTTGCCATTTCCTACTCAGAGGATCTTCCAACCTAGGAATCAAACCCATATCTCCTACATCTCCTGCATTGCAGCCAGATTCCTTACCCCTGAGCCACCAGGGAAGCCCAAAGTATGCATGCTTTTTCCATCCAGTTTCAGACTTGGACCTTTAGCCTGTGAGGCAAACCTGATAACCACTGCTGATGCTGCTGCTGCTAAGTCACGTCAGTTGTGTCTGACTCTGTGCGACCCCATAGATGGCAGCCCACCAGGCTCCCCCGTCCCTGGGATTCTCCAGGCAAGAACACTGGAGTGGGTTGCCATTTCCTTCTCCAATTCATGCAAGTGAAAAGTGAAAGTGAATTCACTCAGTCGTGTCTGACTCATAGCGACCCCATGGACCGCAGCCTACCAGGCTCCTCCTTCCATGGGATTTTCCAGGCAAGAGTACTGGAGTGGGTCGCCATTGCCTTCGCCATGATAACCACCACATTGTGGGAACTGGCTATTCTATTACTATTTTCTGTTTCTCACTAACAGTATACCACACATAAAGTGGCTTAAAATAACACCCATATATTTTCTCAGCTTTCAATGGTCAAGAGTCCAGCAGGGGTCAGCTGGATCTTTGCTCAGGTCTCATATGGCTGCAGTTAAAGTGGTGACTGGGGCTTCCATCCTATACGACACTTGCCATCCTCTTTCAAACTCACTCAAGTTGTTGACAGAATTAACCTCCTTTTGGCTGTAGGAGTCACAATCCTTCCCATTTTCACCAAGAGCAGGTGAAGACCAGCAAGAGAAGTCTTTCAGCCTTCATACCTCTTCCTTTGTAAGGACTTCTGCCTGATTAAGCTGGAGCCACCCAAATAGTCTTCCTTCTGATTAACTCAATAAACTGACTTGGGACCTTAAGTGCATCTTTGAAATCTAGTTTGCCATATAACATAATGTAATCACAGGAATGAAATGCGTCATATCACAGTACCATCTACACTCAAGAGGAGGGACTCATATCAGGCATAAGCACAAGGGAGTAAGAAAATTTGGGGAGCCACTGCAGAATTCTGCCTACTCAGGTTTATTAAACATTTCTGCAGAGAAACTGTGGTGTTTTGAAAAATACTTCCTTAGCTGAGATATCCATGTTGCAATTCCTGCAACCTCTGAATGCTATCTTATCTTCAAAAAAGGACTCTGAAGTTATGATTAAATTAAGGATCTTAAAATGGGTATATTATCTGAGATTATCAGTGTGGGTCCTAAATGCAATTACATGCATCTTAATAAAAGACAGAGGGAGATTTGACACAGACAGAAGAGAAGGCATTGTAATTATGAAGGCAGAAACTGGACTGATGTGATCACCAACCAAGTAATTCCTGCACACCCCAGAAGCCAGAAGAGGCAGAGAGGTAAAGGAAGGACAGGCTTCTGGAGCACACCCGCAGAGGGATGCCACTCTGCCAACACTTGGGTTTCAGCCCCGTGGAACTAATTTCAAAGATCTGGCCTCCAGAGTTGCAAGAGAGTACAATTTTAAAAGAGTTCTTTTAAGCCACTGAGTTTGTGGTAATTTGTTATAGCAACCATAAAAAATGAATGCAGAAGCCCATGAACTAAAGATAAGACTAATATGCAGAAAGAGGCCAACTCCATGAGAAGAGCGGGGCTGTCATTTTTAATAGTAGAACCAGCCTTCTGTCAGAAATTTTACAAACAAAAATTATAATTTCAAGGAGGTCTTAAAGTCAGAAAAATATATATGTAAGAGGACAATCTGATATCTCAATTGTTAATATAGACTTTATCCCAAGTATATATTCTGGCTTGAATATTAAATAGAACCATCAGGATTAGAAAAAAAAAAAAACTTTTAAACTGTTTAAATATGATCTCAGATTTTATAAGCTTTACTTTTAGGTTTTATAATATAAGTAGTGTGATAACTTAGTGGTCCATGGATGTAATAAATAAATAATTAAAGACACAGATTTGGGTGTATGAGTTTTAGTTTTCTGTTTGTTTTTTTTTACTGTTAGGAGTCTGAAGGTCATTTCCATAAAAACAAATGGGGAGCTATGGGTCATGGACTTGTTGTAATAAAATGTATATTAAAAAATAAATTTCGGTGTTACTTTGGAAAGTAAGGGTTAAAGAGAAGAAATGGAAAACAGGGAGAAATTAAGAGGTTATTCAAGAAGATTATTCATACTAGGTCTGAATTGTGAATCAAGGTAGGATCATAGTGCTAACATTAATATAGTTAATTACATAATATTCAGCAACATACAAGATAACCAACTGTGTGGCAGTTTCTGACTTTGAATTAATCCTCATAATAATTATCTGGAGTAAATACTTTGTTGATTCCATTTCACAAAATTATCTATTCAACAAATATTATTGAGTATTTACTATGGGCTCAATAGTTTATTAGGAACTCAGGAGGAGATTAAGAGTAAATTGAGGCCAAAGTCCTTTCCCAAGGACACACCACTTCTACAAGCTGAGCTGGTATCACAAACAGGTATGTCTGACACCTATTTCTGAAAGGTAGAAAGAAGAACAGAAAAAAAGAGAAGAGTAAATATGAAATAATTTAGCATTATTACAACAGCTTAAAACAAATGATCTACTCAAAGCTGGAAGGAGTTAATATAAGGAAAGCAACAGAGTCCTGATAAATTCTAAAAGATGCTCACTGGAGGTCCCAAACTCTTCTCAAAGCAACAGCAACATTTCAAGGTCCATTTGATGTCCCAGAATTATAGCTTTGACTTATTCAAATACAACAATTTTTTGTTCAACTTTTCACAACCATAGGTAATTTGATTTCTAATTACATAATTAGAAGTTAACCTGATTAGCTCTATAAGAAATAAGTAATTCAAATACTTTACTACAGAAAGTGGAATTTACAATTGGATTAGACATTCTAAAATACTGTTATAAATATTCTGAAAGCTGGAAAAGAGTTTGAATGATCATCTTATTCATCCTACTTTCATCCTTCTATTTAGATATGTAGGAAAGACCTACATAAAAATGATTCCAATTCTGCATCCTATTTCTGAAGCATTTCAGTACAATTGAATATAACATACTTATTGAGAATTTATATGCTGGGTACAATGTTTAGAACAAGAAAAATAATTCCCTCAGTAATTTTTCCTTATTCTTCAAAAATTTTTAATTATGTTTGACCTTAGAAAGAAGCCATACTGAACTCCCTTCCCCTTTTAAGTTGTCTTATTTTCCTTAAAAAAAAAAAAAATGGTTTGGTTGCCCTCCAGCTTCAGTCTCAGTCAAATAATGTTGAATAAAGCATGATTCAAATTTTAATCACTATCAAATTAAGACCATTAGTTAACTGTATGCCCTCAACTTAAGCAAAATGTTGAAGGTATGTAATTATTGGTATAATTCAAGCCAGTAAAAACATTTTGCTGCACTTGTAAACCTTTCTCTGACATTATTTATATTTGGGAGATGATGGCCTGGTTTAACCTGAATGCCCTTGAATTTTTCAATCACCAAAGAAAGCTTGGTCCCCAAAATCTCTATAACATGAAGGCCAGGTTATTTCACCCTGGCAACAAATATCACCTTTCACTTTAGATGGCAGCTAACAGGTGATATAGTCTTAGGTGTTTGTGATTTATTTGACTATTTGTATTAATTGTGTATATAGAGTGCTTCATGCTTCATAATTATTATTTTGTTTTCCATTTATTTTATACCTATTTCTCTGCAATAGATAGTCCTCAGCCTAGGATCTGGTAATGCATGTTTTTCACTTAAAAACAAACAAACAAACAAACAAAAACTAAGAAGCAATATTAACAATAACAACAATAAAAAGTTCCTTTAATTAATCTAATGTTTATAAATGCCAGTCACTGTAAAATTTTGCTTTAAATTCATTGATTCATTTAAGCCTTATTATAGATCTACGTGATTCTATATAACACGTGAGAAAACTGAGACTCTGGGTATTGTGATAATCTGGCTCCTTCAGAAGCAGTTGCCAAGATGGGATAAACTGCACAAAAATTTTGTTAAAGAAAACATGTGTGAAAGAAAGTATGAAAAGATCTGGAGGAGGTGAGGAGAGAAACTAGACTACAAGTCTGACCCAGGATTAAGGGGAAAGGGAGAGGAATTTAAGACTGCCCATAGTCTAGGAAGTTTTGGCAATACTGTTGGGACTTCTTGAGTCAAAGTCGTAGGAGACAATGGACCAGCCTGCTATCTCACCATTCTTGGTCACTGACCTGAGTAGCTCATGGAAGGCATGGCCTCAACTCTAACACAATAAAGGATTTCAAATCCAACAGCCAGAGCCATCAGTTATCCTTGCTGTAGTTTGGAAAGGTATGTTCTCATGGCTGCCATAGCTAGGTAAGTGGTGAAGCTAAAACTCAGCACTGTATATCCCTGACTCCAGATACCATCTCCTTTAATGTTAAGTTTACTTTTCATGTTCTCCTGATTTTGGCAATAGTCTTTTCAACATTTAAATTTAAATTCAAAATTAGCAGTTCTTAGTTCTTTGAAGATAAACTTTGTCATTTTTTCTTTTTTATCCATGCATAAATCATTTTCAATATACTTAAGATGGTAAGTAATTTAATAATGCAATCCAACATCTATCATGAGTTTATATGTCATCATAACTTATGATTCTTAAACTCCAAGCACTAATATCATGTACAAAAGTTTTATCATTTTACCCCAGAGTTCGGGTCAATTTAGCAGGGTTTATATAGGGAATAAAATCAATCATGTCTCAAAACCATGTGCCTTTCTAAACCAAATCTGCAGATATACCTACTGGATTCTTAGAACCTTCATGAAATGTAGGATGTAGTCAGATGTGGGAGATGAAAAGCTTCTTTTTTTCATGTCCTTTTCTGACTCACCCATCAATACCTCATTATCCTACAGCTTGTTCAACTAGGTCATCCCTTTAAAAGATTGGTAAATCAGTTCACTATGACAAACCTCGACAGAGACATCACTTTGCCAACAGAGGTCCATCTAGTCAAAGCCATGATTTTTCCGGTGGTCATGTATGGATGTGAGAGTTGGATGATAAAGAAGGATAAGCGCTGAAGAATTGATGCTTTTGAACTTTGGTGTTGGAGAAGACTCTTGAGAGTCCCTTGGACTGCAAGAAGATCCAACCAGTCCATCCTAAAGGAAATCAACCCGGAGTATTCATTGGGAGGACTAATGATGAAGCTGAAACTCCAATACTTTGGCCACCTGATGTGAAGAACTGACTCCTTAGAAAAGACCCTGAAGCTGGAAAAGATTGAAGGCAGGAGGAGAAGGAGATGACAGAGGATGAGACAGTTGGATGGTATCACCGACTTGATGGACATGAGTTTGAGCAAACTCTGGGAGATAGTGAAGGACAGGGAATCCTGGCATTCTGCAGTCCATGGGGTTGCAAGGAGTTGGACATGACTAAGCGACTGAACAACAAATGGTTGTATACCAAACCACTCCAAAACATAGTGCTTTTAACACCATATCTTCATTTTTCTAACTTCTATGCTTATGAGTTGACTGAACTGACTGAGGCTAGTCTGGGCTGGACTTAAACTCCTAAAGCATAGCCAGGGGTACCTTGCTCTAGGCTGGGCTTGACCAGGCACAGCAGGGGCAGCAACATTCTATACATCTCTTAACCTTCCTCCTGGGTCTAGTCTAGCCATGTCTTCCTCATAGTGATGGCAGAAGTACAAGAATCTAAGAGATACTCAGGGCTCCTTGAGGTCTGCATTCAGAACGGACATACTGTCACTTCTACTGTATGTTGTTGGCCAAAGCAAGCCATACAGTCAAATCCTATGAAAGTTAAGGGTTGAGAAACTATACCATGTATCAGTTATGATGAAGAAAAACACACACACTAAAGTCAAAAAGTCAAAGAGGTAGACTTTGGAAAAAAATAAAATTTTAGCATCACTGATAAAAAATACCATAATTGGGAGTCTTACTTTACTATTTGATTTCATCTGTTTGAAATTAATTTGATAAATATTTGTTGGCACAATTTGGTACAAGACACTTTTCTTGGCAATTGAGGAACAGCTTTCAATGTAATAGGGAGAGCACGTAAGAAAACATATTTTTGACCATATCTCTAACCACTTCTTCTTCATGAGTCTCTTCATAAAATTAAAATGACTGCAGGCCTTCCTTTTTCCTCATTCTGTTCTCTCTCCCTGGGTGACAGCTTCCATTCTATGGCTTTAAATAAAACAAAAATCAGATTGTCACTTCCAAAGATACATACACACATACATACATTCAAGGTTTCCCACCGACCTTGGAATCCCAGCCTAATGCCCTACTACCCTCATTCACTCCCTAGGTTCTCTTTGCTCTAGCTACACTGGCCTTTTTTTCTGTTCCTCACAAAATACAAAAATACAACTACCTTTAGGTTTTTGTGCACTGAGCTCCATGAAGTGAGTAAGTCTCAGTTCAAATGTCATCTCCTCAGAGAAATCTACTTATACCGTCCGAACTAAAGAAGGCGCTCTCTACCAATGATTCACTTATGTATCACCCATTTTTATTGTCTACATAGAAATTTTTTCTGTTTGAAGTTGTCTTATTTTTGTTGTCTAACATCTGACTTCCCCACTAAGAATGGCATTTCTAGTACAATAGAGAAAAGACAGTCTTTTCAACAAGTAATGCTGGGAAAACTGGGGAGCCACATGTGAAATAATGAGATAAGAACATTCCTTCAAAACATATACAAAGATAAACTCAAATGCTTTAAAAAACTAAATGTAAGGTATAAAAGCACACAACTCCTAGAAAAGAACTAGGTATAACACTCTTTCATATAAATTGTAGCAGTATTTTCTCAGATCAACCCCCTAAGTCAAAAGACATAAAAGGAAAAATAAACAAGTGGGACTTAAGTAAACTTAAAAGTTTTGAACAGCAAAATAAACCATCAACAAAACAAAAGGACAACCTATGAAATGAAAGAAAATGCTTGCAAATGATGAGACTGACATTGACTTAATATCTAAAATATACAAACAGCTCATACAACTCAGTATCAAAAAACCAAACAGTCCAATCAAAAAATGGCAGAGAGTTTATGAATAAAAATTTTTCCAAAGAAGACATACAGATGGTTGACAGATAAATGAAAAGATGCTCATCATTGCTAATTATTAGGAAATGAAAATAAAACCATAGTAATGTATTACCTCATACCTGTCAAGATAATAGTAGTAGTATAGTGAAGTCTCTCAGTCGTGTCTGATGCTTTGTAACCCCATAGACTGTAACCTACCAGGCTCCTCCATCCATGGGATTTTCCAAGCAAGAATACTAGAGTGCATTGCCATTACCTGTCAAGATGGTACCCTCACAAAGTCTATAACTAATAAATGTTAGAGAAGATGTGGAGAAAAGGAAACCCTCCTACACTGCTCACGGGAATGTAAATTAGTGCAGCCACTGTAGAAAACAATATGGATTTTCCTTAAAAAACTAAAAACAGAGTTATCATATCATCCAGTAATCCTAGCCCTGAGCATATATCTGAAAAAGATGAAAATTCATATCAAAAAGATAAATGCTCCCCAGTGTTTCATAGCAGCCCTATTTATAATAACCAAGACAAGGAAGTACCATAAATACTGATCAACAGATGAACAGATAAAGAGGATGTAGTATTTATATCCAATGGGATAACACTCAGTCATAAAAAGAAACAAAATATTGCCTTTTGCAGCAATATGGATGGACCCAGAGAATATGATGCTTAGTGAAAGGTCAGACAAAGACAAATACTATATGATATCAGTTATAAATGGAACCTAAAAAAATATATGTGCAAAACAGACACACAGATATAGAAAACAATTTTGTGTTTACCAAAGAGGAGTAGAAAGAGGGGAGAGGCAAATTACTATATGTAAAATAAATAAGCAACAATGATATACTATAAAGCAAAGGGAATTTTACCCATTATCTTGTAATTACCTATGATGTAGCATACTCTACAAAAGTACTGAACCACTATGTTATACAGCTGAAATTAACAGAATATTATAAATCAACTATACTTCAATTTTTAAAATGGCATCTCTACTACAGCAGGAACTTTGCCTTTCCATTTACAGCTATGTCCTTGGTGCCTGTGTTGGAACCTGCTACAACACAGGCACTCATAACTAAATAATGAATGACGATTAATTCAATTTTCTGATGTTCTAGCCCAAACCTTTCTCTTGGGTGCCAGACTATCATATCTATTTCCAATTAGATGCTTTGGGTACACCAAACTAAGCCCTGACAACCAAGAAGGTACATTCCCTTTCTCCCCAAAGCTGCCCTTTGCCCAGTGTCTTCTACTGCTGTAAACGGTAGAACCTCCACCCAGTTCCTCAGATTAGCAGCCTGGGAGTTTTACTTAACTTCTCTCTCATTTACTCTTCACATCAAGATTATTAACAAATAGTATAGATTTTATTTTTTCAATATTTACCAGGACCAAGCACATTTTCCATCCTTACTACCAACACCATCATCTTTCTGCAGTGTTTGCCTAACTGGTCTCCCTGCCTTGGCCACACATTAGTTTTGTAACTTTAGAAATATTTCTTAGGCTCTCAATGCCTTGGTTTCCTCACCTCTCAACCTAGGTTAACCTCTTAATGTTATTGTGGTTGGTTAGTGTCCCCCCGAAAATTCATGTCTACCCATAACCTCAGAATGTAATCATTTGCAGGTACAGTCAAGTTCAAATGCATTATATGCACTTGGATAGGCCCTCATTCAATGACTAGTGTCTTATAAGAGGGAAATTTGGACACGAAGGAAGAGACAAAGGAGAAAATGTGAGACATGGGGAAGAATGTAAAGATGAAGGCAGGGACTAGAATGACGAATCTGTAAGTCGAGGAATGCCAAGGATTGCTGGCAGCTACCAGAAGATAGGAAGAAACAAGGAAGGACTCTCTCCAGAGCCTCAGAGAGACCATAATCTTAGAGACACCTTGATTTCAGACTTCTGGCCTCCAAACCTGTGAAGAAATTCTGTTACTCTATGTCACTCAGTTTGCTGCAATTTGTTGCAGCAGCCCTAGGAAACAAATACAATTATTGTGAAGATTAAATAGGAGAGAATTTGTAACTGTGTCTACAGTAAGCATGCAATAAAAGTTATTTTATTTTCATTATCATTATGAATCCAGATTGAAGCTCAAAATCTAAATACGATCAGGGCACATTCTTACTTTAAACTTTCCAGTCTTTCTTTTGCCCACATGATACCGTCCAAAACCTTAAGACAGTTCAAACTGATCTGAACAAAACCTAACCACACAGCCACCTCTGTGTAATTCTTTCTCCTCCATCCTGTCTTCACTTTACAGACTTTCCTTCAAATCTTCGTGTACTTCCATCTCCAGGCATCTAACACGCTATTCCCTCTGTCTCGAGCATTCTTCCTTTTCCTTACTCCTCCTTTAGGTCTTCGTATAAAATGTATTAAAGGAGACTTTCCTGATCAGGAGAGATCCCTCTTGAATCCCTTAATATTCTCTGCTTTTATCTTCTGCTACTTTCATCAAGTCATATATCATCACATCACATTCTTAGTTACCCTGTAAATTCTGAAAGGAGTTGTTCTGTTGTTTGTGCTTGCCAGTACCTGGTATACAGTCAGCAGTAACTCAATAAATATATATTACATAAATAAATAAATATGACTATTTAAGTTTTTGTTTAGTCATTAAGTCGTGTCTGACTCTTGAAACACAATGTGCTATAGCCCACCAGGCTCCTCTGTCCATGAGTATTCAAATGTGTTCCGGTTTGGTTCTCGGGTCAGGAAGATCCCCTGAAAGAGGAAATGGCAACCCACAGCAGCATTCTTGCCTGGGAAATCCCATGGACAGAGGAACCTGGCAGGCTATAGCTCACGGGGTTGCAAGGCCCGGACATGACTTGATGAATAAACCACAACAATGATTATTTAAGCACAATGCCATAAATACAATAATAAAGGTACAATCATAGCCCATAAAGGGAAAACAGATGGGCAGGCTCTCAGGCCATCTAGGACAAACTACGAGTCATAGAATTTTATGGATAGGAAGTCTCTGAAGCACATTTATTTTATCCCTTTCCTGTATTTTATGAGCCAGAAACTGAATGAGGTAAAGCATTTGCCTAAAGCTAAATAGCCATCAATGGCAAAACTAGAACCAGAATTCCTTTTCCTCTCCAAAGAGTTCTTTCATAGCATTAGGCTGCTTACACTAAAGAGAGATGAAGCCAGGATCTTCAAAAAAAAAAAAAAAAAGAGAGAGAAAGAAAGAAAGAAGAGATAATGCAACTGAAGGAATGAACCTGGGGAAAACACTAGACTTGTTTACAGAGGACAGAAATAATAATGATGAGATAAGAGTATGTCCAAATGATTCCCAGATTGCCAAATAGGGTGATTCAAAACTGATAGGAAGTAACTCAAATTCCTTAAGTGCAATCAGAGAATGTGTAACTAAGGGAGGTTAAATTAAATTCCTGAAGTGCAGCAAGTGTGTGATCTGGGGAGGAGGAGAAAAGAAATTCCCTAAATTGAGATATACCACAGAAGGAACAGAGAATTTATGAAAGATTGATTATCTAATAAGTATCCATCCAAGCCGGAATCTTGCCTACTTGCATCTAATAGCTCTCCCCACCTCTCTCTCTGGAGTCATGAGAGTTGATAAAATAACAAGAACTAGGAAGTCACAATGCAGTTTAACTCAGATAACAGAGCAGCACTATGTATCAGGGCAGGAAGGAGTGACTTTAGTCAGATTCCTTTATACTCTAAATCCACAAATTCCAGTGTTAGCACAGTTGCTAGATTAACCCTTCCTTTATACTGAATTCTGCCTATTTTTCCTACACTTTTCTCTGAGTAAAAGCCCAGTCTTCCTATTCACTCTATATACTTCTGGGTAGATAGAATTATATCAATTTAATCAACCAATATGGAAAATTCACAGTTATCTGACTCTCCTTTGCCAATATCCAATCAGTTATTAAGTCCCAAACAAATTCCTAACTTAGACAAGAAGACTTTTTACAGCTTGATCTCAGCTAATTGTTAAACCCTTTCTCAGATATTTATCCTTATAAACCTTATACTCTGGTCACACTGTCCTCTGAAATATTTACATACAATAAGTCCTCTACATGCAAACCTTCAAGATATGAGCTTTCAAAGACAGGAACTTTCATTTGCATGTCCAGTCACATAAGTTAGTTCACATGTCTGGCATACATTGTTATGTGTGTGCACCTTCTACAAGTGATTGTGGTCTTATGTACTTTACTGTACAGTACTGTATAGAGTACAGAAGAGAATCTTTAATTCAAGTCCAGGATGTCTGGAAGCAAGCAAAAAAACAGCAGTGATGTAGCTGGTACTGCTAAGAAGCACTAAGCAATAACAGTGGAAACAAAAGTGAAAATAATTGAGAAAGTGGAGCAAGGTGAAAAGATGGTAGACACCTCTTGTTCTTGTAACATGAGTCATTCAACCCCTGGCATGATTCTAAAGAACAAGGACAAGATTGTGGATCATGTGAAATCAGCTGTGTGATGATGTCAACAATAATATCAAAGAGTGGAGAAAAGGATGGAGGAGATGGAGAAATTTCTCAGTGTGTGGATGCAGGATCAGTATCAGTGTTGCGTCCTGCTCAGCTTAGTGCTGATTCAAGAGAAAGCTAAAAGCCTGTATTAAGACTTGAAGAAGAAACATGGTGAAGACTCGGAGAGCACATTTTTTAATGCCAACCATAACTGATTTTATTGGTTCAAGGCTGGAGCCAACGTTCATAATGTAAAAGTAAGTGGCGAGGCAGAAAATTCAGATATGATAACTGCCTGGGAATTTCCTGAAATGCTTTGAGAAATTATTGATGAAGGCATGTATTTACTTGAGCAGGTTTTTAATGTGGATGAGATAGGACTATGCTGGAAGAGGATACCAGATGGAAGTCACATCAGTAAGAAGGAAAACTTCATGCCAGACTATAAAGCAGCAAAGGATGGACTAACTGCTAACTGTTGTTGGGTGGCAATGCTTCCAGTGATATGAAGCTAAAGTCTCTCTTAGTTTATCATTCAGAGAACCCAAGAGCCCTTAAAAACAAAACCGAGGTTGTGTGGAAGAGTAACCCCAAAACCTGGGTTACATAGGTTATTTTCCAGGACTAGTTTTTCCATCACTTCATCCTGAAGTTAGAGAAATATTGCTTAGAGAAGGATTCCCCATTCAATGTTCTTTTGCTGCTCAACAATGCTCTGGGCCACCCTCCTCCATTTATGCATGACTTTCATCCCAGTGTCAATGTAGTATATCTGCCACAAACACTACATTCTTTATCCAATCTACGGACTAGGGAGTCATTGCAACTTTCAAGAAATAGTATTCAAGTCACACTTTTTTGCCAGCCAGTGAAGGCAAGTGATGAATCAAGAACAATCTTGTGATAATTTTGGAAGGGCTATAACATCTACAACATCATAAAAACATTGACTGCATGGAGTGAGGTTATGGCCATCACCATGAATGGAGTTTGGAAGAATTTTTGCCAAATTTGTTCCTGATTTTCATGGATTTGAGAAGGTGGATGAGGAGAGAAAGGGTCTACAGCAACCTAGTGACCCTCAGTGGAATCTGGAGGAGGCTGGATCTGCACAAGTATGACTTCATTGAACTTGCTGTGCATCACGAGAAGCTCACTAATGAAAACCCAAGGGAATTGGAGGTCCAGTGGAAGAATGAAGAGAGACAGAGGACAAAGTAACTAAATAACTGAAGAGATTCATGACTCAGGCAATATCAAGGGGATTGTCTTTATTTGAGGAGGCAAAGTTAGTTTTTGAGGCACTGGACCAGAACGCAAAGTGGTACATGAAAGTTGCTGCAGCCATTCAGAATGCATTCCAGTGCTACCATGTCATCTATGATAAGAAAAAAAGAGCTACTATCCAGACATCACAGGACTACTTTTTTTAAAGAGGTAGACAGAATTGAAACCAGCAAGAAACTACAACCTGCAGCATCAAAGTCCAGCATGAGTGAAATTGGAGCTTGCCCTCCACCTCTTATTGCTGACATCCTTCAACTCTAGCATCTCTCACCCTCTCTCCCTCTTCCAGTCAGTAACTGTTCTTGCTTATTCACTGGATGCCAGCCCCTGGATGCCAGCCGTTGTACTATACTACTTTTCAAAGTACTGTACTCTAAGACAAAAAATGTTTTCCTTATTTCTTGTGCTTGTTTTTTATGCATTATTTAAGTGAAATGTATTATAAATCTATTACAGTACAGTACCATCAACCCAATAGTTGCATACCTAGGTTAACTTTGTTGGACTTATGAACAAATTGGACTTACGAACACACCCTTGGAATGGAACTCAGTCATAGGTAGGGGACTGACTATTTTTTTACATTTTCACACTTTTGCTTGTGTCAGGAGGAGCAGGGATAATTTAGTTATTTAATTCTGAATGTTTTGCCAAAACAAAAATTTGGGCTAAAATTATAGAGTTATGTACAATTTTAATATATATATTTTGTTTTCACATATATATGTATAATATATAGTGCATAATAAAGTAACTAGCATGTTTAACTACAAAGTTTATATGCAATATTATATGCATTAGTCATTATTCCACTATACTTATATGAAAATTAGAGTTAGAAATTTATTTGCACATTAAACTCATCAAATGCTACTGACAATTTAAATAACATTTAATAGGCATTTTTTGCAATTTTTAACAGTAGTAGTGAATATGATTAAGATAATTAAATATTGTCCCTGGGAAATGAATATCTAAAATTCTATGTATGGGTTTTGTAAGAATTTAAGAAATTAATCAGAGATGTTTGGGTAATGTAGTAATTTCTTTGAAGACATATATTTAGTTAAAGAAATTAGGCAAATTTGTGTTTTATAACCTTAGAATAATGTCTATTCCTTATCATGTGCTTCCACAGTACATTGCTTATAACTTTAGTAAAACATTTAACTTAGTTTTGCCTTTTTAAGTAACTATCAAAATAGGAATGATTCTCCATTAAGACCACAGGGTCTTGTAGGGTAAGAGTAAATGTATTTGATGCAGTAACACAATCATTGTTTATTGTTTAATGAATTCATAAGACATCATATGTGATTTTGTTCTCTCGGGACATTAGGGTATTTTAATCCTTAAACCAATTTTACTGCCTATATATCTGTCAAATTTACCCCCAACATGTTATTTCCATGGATATTGAAATTTAACTTTTTTCAATTATTTTCTGAATTATAATGATAACCCATTAAATAACCTCTCTGTAACTAGACTTGCCTTTCTTATAGTTTAGCTTCTACACTGCTGCCAAATTGATCTTTCTAAATGTTAATCTGATCAGATCATTCTCTGCTTGCCCCTACTTTATTAGCCAGGACCCTTACAGGATGATGTCACGCACAAACGGGGCAATGGAGAAGAGTTAAATGAAGGGACTGTCCTTATGTCCCTTACTGATGTCCACAAAGACATAAGCAAGATCAAAGAAATGGTAAAGACCTCAGCATTCTCAACAGAAGAAAGCCATCACCACAAGGCATCCTAAAAGGGAAAAGGAGAGGGCCTTTACCAAAACCAGGCAAGAGAGCTACAGCCACAGGAAGTGACCAGCAGATGAGACTGTGTTCCTAGGTAGAGGAAGGCAGCCATTGCCACACCTCACTGATTTGGATCAGGTATCAGAGAAGTAGAGCATAAGGCAGTCAGTCTTGTGTAAGTGATCTTTGAGGATGTACTCAGCTGAATCTACAAGGGAGTGAAGTGAAGTGAAGTGAAGTCACTCAGTCGTGTCCGACCCTTTGCCACCCCATGGACTGCAGCCTACCAGGCTCCTCCATCCATGGAATTTTCCAGACAAGAGTGCTGGAGTGGGTTGCCATTCCCTTCTCCAGTAAGGGAGTAAGGAGAGTGAAACAGGCAAAGGATGAAGCTGGGCAAAAAAAAAAAAAAAAAAAAAGAAATGATATCAGGAAGGGTTTAGGCTCAATTTAATCCCATGGGATACTTCAGAACATAGACCATAGCTAGAAGTATTCTTGCCCAGAGAAAGAAGGGTTTCACTTCCTTATCCATGCATTAGACAGGCATTGGAGACTGTTTGACCCTGGAGCTGGGGGAGGAGAGAGTTTAACTTCTCAGAAGTCTCGGTGTGACAGCTTTAGACAGCCTAGGGCAATCCTCCAGAAAAATATGCCAACTTGAGCAATTACCAGCCAAGCCCTACAGCCACTGGGGGGATGGGTGCACCAGCCCAGCCCCAGCTCTTCCCATCTGTTTTCAGCTTCCTGAGAACTTGACTTGGTCTAAATTTCTGGGAAAATTTGTAAGAGAAGCATTAATGGGATGAATCACAGCATTCTTTGCTTCAATTGATTCAAAATTTGTGATACCATCACCTTCTGCTTCTTTTTGTTGATGTTTATTCACTAAATCATGTCCAACTCTTTGTGACACCATGGCACTTAACCCTTCTTTTAAATTCCTCTTATTCTCACCTAGAGCTTCAGATGGCCTCAGTAGCTTATTTGGTGAGACGTTCATTCTCATCACTGAGACTTGATACCACCATTATCATACCCTTACTAGGCAGTGATTGCTGTTCTAGTTGATTTATAATTTGGTTAGGCATGGAAGTATTAAGAAATATCCTGTAGTTCACCTAAGTACCAAACATATTCCTCCATGCTCCTATTAAGTAACAGCAACCATACCTCCTTGGGATTATCAGGTTAAAATACCCATGTGTAAACAATTGTGCCAGTGTGGTAACTCCAGTCAATAGGGTCGCAAAGAGTGGGACACAACTGAAGCGACTTAGCATGCATGTATCCCTCTTGTAGGAAATAGGCCCACAGGATCTTCAGTTGAGCAAACAAGAAACAAAAATTCTTCCAGTTAGGCCAGGAGTGCTTGTGAAATGGAGTCATTCCTTCCTCCATCTCTTGGTTTCTGTTCTCACTGAAATATATGGTCAATAATTCAAGATATGTATACTACTTTCTAAAGGATAGTGTCCTCATTACAGGTTATCTTCTCCAAACTGGCATTGCAGATGTACCTTAAATGGGCATTCCCATGGTCTAAACAGGTCAGCAGCCTCCAGATAAGTCAATATAGGGTAACACTAGAATATTTGTTTGCCATGTTCCCATCATCATGTTTCTTTTGCCATTAAACGTGTATCTTGATCTGAGGAAATAATATATAGGATCTTATTCTCTAGATCATTCTGTGAGCCCTTGTGTGTGATGTTAGTTGTGATGCGAGAGAAGGTGTGTGATGGCAAAAAAGGTAAACACATACTTGGATTATTTGTCATTCTGCTTAAGACAAATTATTGCCCTTGTCAGAATAAGAGAGACCCAGTGTTATCCAGTTACCATCATCAAGTGTCTGGTTGGTGTTCTCAAAGTATGGTATTATATCAGGGGTTCAGCACTAGAAACTGTTTCTAGATTAGATAGACATTTAGCTGTGGCATCAGCTAGAGCAATTTGTGTGAGAAGGAAGCCCATGATATTCAGTTCAGTGATAGTCCCTATCTCTGTCATCATGGCTACTCCATTCAAGAGTCTACTCAGCAAGCACAGAAGCTGGTTTATAATCTATCAGACCAGTCATCCTCCATACCTTGTTAACATATTATAATAAATTCTTCTTATTTTATGTCTATTTCTTTTTGTCTATCCATATTCTTCCCTGGACATCCTTGCCCCTAAATTGGCAATTTTACTTCTTATATGCCTCCAACCAATTAGTCAAGCCATTCACCACTGTCTATGCATTTCTGTATATCTTTATTTGGAGACACAGATCTCTCAACAAAATTGGATGTTGAATAGTACTGACCAAAGTCCTCTCTATAGTTCAAATTCTCTCATCACTATTATCTTTCAAGGCAGCCTCTGAGTAGGGATATACTGTAACAGCAACCCATTTTGGACCCAAACTAAAACCCCAACCTAAACTGTGCATGGATCAAGTCTGGGTTGTTTTCTTCTTCCCCTAAGTTGGTCACAAAGAATCACCCACAAGACCACAATTGTGAGTTTTGTGAGTGGCAGGTTTTGAGGCTTTGCTGGGTGACATGGAAGTCCAGATAATGGTTTGTCCATCTTACTTACACACTTAAGGCTGATCTAGATGTAAACCTTCCTACTTATTTTTATAAGTAACTGCTGCTTAGGTGCTAAAGCTTATGGCTCGGTCAGTCTGACAAGAGCCAATTGACAGTGAGCAGCTCTAGCGTCACAGGGGCTTGATGTCCCTTAGCCAGATATTTATTCTGCCTGTGATCTTGACTACCAAGGAGAAACTGTACTGCTATTCCACAATGGAAGTATGAGAGAGTATGTCTGAATTACAGGAGATCTGTTACGGCATCTCTTAGTATTATTACGTTCTGTAATTAAGGTCAATGGAAAAGCCAACAACCTAATTCAAACTGAACTATCAATAGCACAGATCCTTTGGAAATGAAAGTTTGGGTCACCCCAACACATAAAGAATCATGACCAGCCGAGGTGCTTGCTGAGGGCAAAAGAAATACAGATTGCAGAAGCAGGTATTTATAAATACCAGTTATGACTATGTGCCTAGCATCAGAAACAAGAACTATAATTACCTTGAGCATTTGTTTCTAATATTGTTATGAATAAACTTAGTGTGTATTATACATATGTTAAGCAAATAGCCTTGTTTTCTTTCCTCTCATATTTCCTTACCATGTAATATTAGATTTACTTACTTTCTATCAGTTTTTAAATATTGTTAATTTTAAATCATAGTATTTAAGTTATGGGGAGCTTCACGGGTGGCACTAGTGGTAAAGAGCCTGCCTGCCAATGCAGGTAGACATAAAGAGATGCAGGTTCGATCCCTGGGTTGGTAAGATCCCCGGGAGGAGGGCACAGCAACCCACTCCAGTGTTCTTACCTGGAGAATCCCATGGACAGAGGAGCCTGGCCAGCTGCGATCCATAGGGTCACACAGAGCCAGACACGACTGAAGTGACTTAGCATGCACACATGCATTTAAGTTATGGGATAGCAGGAGAAGAGTAAACATCACTCAAGGATTTTACTTCCTCCACTGGAGACAATATTAGTGCATTTTCAGTTGTATGCAGGGTAGTTGTATCATGCAAGGTGGAACTATGACTTTTTTATTATTTGGAGATTAAGTGTGGTTTAAGAAAACATGTAGAGGGGAGGAAACCAAGATGGCAGAGTAGGAGGACACAGAGCTAATCTTCCCCAAAACACACCAAAAATACATTTACATGTGGAGCAATGTTCGCTTAGAACTGGAGATGGTCAGAAAGACTTTTAAACATCCACGGCTGTAAGAGAGATCGACATGGAGTCACGTAGCAAGGGAAGAAAAGTGATCATGTAGGGACCTTTGCGCTCAAAAAGTGACCCAAAAGAGAAGGATTATACAGCTCTGAGAGTCAGCCTGGGGAATTAGTGGTTGGAAGCACATATGTCAGAGACTTGGAGCCCAAAATCCCTTATCTGGTTTGAAAGCCATGGACTGACTGAGGAGCTGTAAGAAGTCTAGACTCCAGTCATGAGGAGCACACACACACTTGCTAACTCCTCAAGTACATTGGGGGAACCAGATTTAAGCTGCCAAGGACTTTGGCTGGTTTCCCGCAACCATTCCAACGTGCACCCCAGCCTGAGACTAGGGCAAAGGTCACCACAACCAAGAAAGGGATGCATTTGAAGGCCACAAAGCCAGTCTGGACTCAGCACAGCACATGAGTGGGGCAAGGGCAGCTGTTCCTGGAGCACATGAAAGCAGTGGAATCAGGATTGGTCTGGAACTCTAACTGGCATGCCGGTACCACTCCATAGGCGATCATTCTAGCTCCTCTTGCTCCAGAACTGCTCACCTCTGTGGTGAGGGTGCTGGTGCTGGGAGCTAAAAGAGAACATGCTTAGGGGGAACAGAAATAGCTCAGACGAGATCCTTCAGGTTTCTACTCCAGCAACTTGGGACCCAATCCTACTCCCAACAAGGCAGTGTTGATCACTAAGCAGAGGAGAAACCCAAGCTCCCACCTGATTCTGGCTCTAGACGTTTCATCCACAGCCCCTCACTAAGCTGGTGGCTGGTAGCACATATTGAGGGAAGACATGACTCATGCTCAGTTCAGATCCAGTTATCCCACCAAAGTCACTGGGCACACACATACTCAATGGGGATGCTGGCACATAAGCACACTATTTCAAGACCAGGATAGATAATGATCTCACTTAATTTCAAGAGACAAAAATTAATTTAAGCAAAATGAGAAGACAGATTTGTTTCAAATTAAAGAACAAGAACAAAACCTGAAAAACAACTAACATAAGAGAGAAACATAATTTACTAGATAAATAGTTCAAAGACTTAGTAATAAAATGGAAATTGAACTTTGGAAAAGAATAGATGAACACAGTGAGTATTTTAATAAGGAACTGTAAATATTAAAAAGAACTGGTCATAACTGAAATACAAACACACTAGAAGTAATTAACAGTGGACTAGGTAAACAGAAGATTCTATAAGTGATTTAGAAGATAAAATAACAGAAATCACTCAGCTAGAACAGCAAAAGGAAAACTAAGTTAAAAGAGGGGAAATAATTTAAGGAACCTATGGGAGAACATCAACACCATATTTGTAATATGGAATCCCAGAATGAAAAAAAAAGAGAGAGAGAAAAAAGGGTCAAAAATGTATTTGATGAAATTATGGCTGAAAATTTCTTGACTCTGAAGAAGGAATTCTGTAGCCCTCCAGGCTCCACTGTCCACGGAATTCTCCAGGCAAGAATACTGGAGCGGGTAGCCATTCACTTCTCCAGGTGATCTTCCCAACCCAGGAATGAAACCTAGTCTCCTGCATTGAAAGCAGATTCTTCACTGTCTGAGCCACCAGGAAGCCTACAGAAAGCACAGGGAGCCCCAGGTAAGATGACCTGAAACAAATCCACATCAGACGTATTATAATTAAAATGGAAAGTGTTAAAGACAAGGAGAAAATTCTAAAGGCAGCAAGAGAGAAACAAAAAGTGACACATAAGGGAACCCCCTAAGGCTATGAGCTGATTTTTCTGTAGATATTTTGCAGGCCATAAGGGAGTACCTTGATGTATTTAAAATCCTGGGAGGGAAAAATCTACAACCTAGGATACTGCAGACAGCAAAATTACCATTCAGAATTGAAGGAGAGATAAAGAACTTATTTGACAAGCAGAAACGAAAGCAGTCCATCAATACCAAACTGACACTGAAAAAAATGTCAAAGGATCTTCCTTAAGTGAAAAACAAAAGGCTACAACAGAAGAATTTATCGAAAGGAAAAATCCCACTAGTAAGGCTAACTATATAGTAAAGGCTGTGGATCAACTACTTAAATAATCTAGTAGAAAGATTAAAAAACAAAAACTGTAAAATCAACTATAACTACAATAAACAATTAAGGAATAAACACAAAGATGTAAAATATGACATTAGAAAGACAAAATGTGGGAGGGAAATAAAAAATGTAGATATCTTAGAATATCTACATATATTTATAAGTTCTTGAACTTAAACACCTACGAATTTAAAACAAATATATATAGTTATAGGTCAACATATATGAATTCAATGGTAACAACAGATCAAAACCTACAATAGATACACAAAAGCTAAAGATAAATATACCAAGTATACCATAAAGAAAATTAACCACAAGGGAAGAAACTAGGAGACTACAAAACAACCAGAAACCAACTTACAAAACAGCAGTAAACATACCTGTCAATAATCACTTCACATGTCAATGGATTAAATGCTCTGATCAAAAGACAAGGGGTGACTCATTAGGAAAAAAATTATGCTGCTTATAAGATATTCACTTCAGAGCTAAAGAAACCCACAGAGTTTAGGTGAGGGAATGGAAAAAGACATTTCATGCAAATAGAAACAACAAGAAACCTGGGGTAGCAGTACAAAACAGACTTTTAGACAAAGTCTACAACATAAAGCAAAGAGGGGAATTATATAATGATAGATAGTACAAGAAAAGAATATAGAATGTGTTAGAATGTGTTATGTGCACCTAATAAATGACTATTAAATATATAAAGCATATTATAACAGACATAAAGAAAGTGGTTTATAATTATGTAATAATAATATGGAACTTTAACAGCCCTGGTACATCAGTTGACATAACCAGACAGAAAATCAATAAGGAAATAGCAGTCTTAAATGAAAATAAAAACACAACTTTCCAAAATCTATGGAATGCAGCAGAAGCAATTCTAAGAGGGAAGTTTATGCAAAATAGGTCTGTCTCAAGACATAAAAAAACTTCAACAAAAAAGAAACCCTAATCTATCATCATTAAGAATTAGAAAAAGAACAAAGACAGCCCAAAGAAGCAGAAATAAGAAAACAATAAAGATTAGAGAGAAAAATAAATTAAATAGAGATTTTTTTAAAAAGCAATAAAAAGATCAGTGAAATCAAAATCTAGTGTTTTGAAAAGATAAGCAAAATTTATAAGCTTTTAGCCAGGTTCATCAAGAAATAAAGAGAGAGGGTGCAAATAAACAGAATAAAAAATGAAAGAGTGTAAATAAAAACTAATATTAAAGAGATATATACAGTCATAAGAAACTAAGAAAAGTTACATGCCTATAAACTGGACAACTTAGAAGAAGCAAATAACTTTTAAGAAACATACAATCTTCCAAGACTGAACCAGGAAGAAACAGACAATCAGAACAGACTGATAACTCGTAGTGAAATTGAATTTAGAATAAAAATCTTCTAGTAAATCAAAGATCAGAATCTTATGGTTTCACAGGTGAATTATATGAAACATAAAGCTAATACATCAAACTATTCCCAACAAATCAAAGGGAACAGAACACTTTAAAATTCACTCTATGAGGTCAACATTACCCTGATATGAAAACCAAAGACACTACAAAAGAGCAAGTTACAGACCAATATCTCCAATGATTATAGATGTAAAAATCCTCAACAAAAATTAGCAAATATAATTCAAATGTATATAAAAAAAGATCATACATCATGATCAAGTAGGATTTATTCCACAGACACAAAGATGACTCAATACCAACAAATCAATCAATGCCATAAACCATGTCATCAAAAAGAAGGATAAAACTAATAACAGTATCATCTCAATAGATGTAAACAAAATCACTTGATAAAACTCTGATCAAAATGGGTATAGACAGAACATATCTCAACATAATAAAGACCATTTATAAGAAATCCACAGCTAATAACATACTGTTAGTGAAAAGCCAAGAGCTTTTCCTCTAAAATCATGAACAATATAAGGATGCCCATTCTTGCCACTTCCATTAACACAGCACTGAATGTCCTGGTCACAGCAATCAGACAAGAAAAAAAATTAAAAGTATCCAAAATGGAAGGAAAGAAGTAAAACTGTCACTATTTATAGATAAAATAATACTATATATAGAAAATCCTAAAGTTTCCACCAAAAAAACTATTAAAACTAATAAATGAATTCAGTAAAGTTGTAGGATACAAAACTAAAACACATAAATCTGTTGCTATTCTATATATTAATAATGAACTATCAGAGAAGGAATAAAACTATCTTGCTTAAAATTACATCAAAAAGAACAAAGTAACTATAAAGAAACTTAACCACAGAGATGAAAGACTATACCCCGAAAACTATAAAACACTGATGAAGGAAATTAAAGATGATATAAATGGAAAAGTATCCTGTGCTTTTGGACTAGAAGAATTAATATTGGTAAAATGTCCATACTACCCAAAACAAACAACATATTGAATGTGATTATTATCAAAATACTCATAATATTTTTCACAGAACTAGAACAAATAATTTATATGGAACCAAAAAAGACCCCAAATTACCAAAGCTATCTTAAAAAAAAAAAAAAGCTGGAAATATCACACACCCTGAATTCAGAAAATAATGCAAAGCTACAGTAATCAAAACAGTATAGTACTGGCACAAAAGTGATCACATAGATCAATGGAGCAGAATAGAGAGCCCGGAAACAAACACATGCGACTATGGTCACTTAATCTATGACATTCAAGGAAGCAAGAATACACAATGGCACCATCTCTTCAATAAGCAGCACTGGGAATCCTGGACAAGTACATGTGAAATAATTCAATTAGAATACCACATACAGAAGTAGAATCAACGTGGATTAAAGATCTAAATGTAAGAGTGTAAATCATGAAATTCCTAGAAGAAAACGTAGGCAGAGCACTGTGACAAAAATCATAGCAATATTTCTTTTGCATCTGTTCCTAAGGCAAAAGAAAGAAAAGGAAAAATAAACAAATGGGACCTAATTAAACTTAATTTTTTTGCACAGCAAGGAAAATCATCAGCAAAATAAAAAAACAAACTACTAAATAGAGAAAATATTTGCAAATGATATAACTGATAAAGGATTAGTAACCAAAATATATAAGGAGTTCATACAACTTAATATGGAAAAAAAACCTCAATTTTAAGATGGGGGAAAAAACCTGAATAGACAATGGAATATTACTTACCCACACAAATGAATGAAATTTTTCCAGTTTCAACAACATGGATGGACCTGGAAGGTATTATGCTTAATGAAATAAGTTAGATAGAGAATGACGTATACTGTATGTTATCATTTATATGTAAAATCTAAAAAAAAATAAAGCAAATGAATGAATTAAAAAAAAAAAAAAAACAGACTCACAGATATAGAGAACAATATAATGGTTACCAATAGGAAAAGAGAATGAAGGAGGGGCAAGATAGGTGTAGCAGATTTGGAGGCACAAACTATCATGTATAAAATAAACAAGCTATAAAATATATTGTTCAGAATAGAGAATATAGCCAACATTTTATAATAACTTTAAATAGAGTATAATTTAAAAAAATATTAGATCACCATGTTGTACACCTGAAACTAATATAAATTTAAATCAAATGTACTTCAATAAAAATATAAAATAAAATTGACATTAAACATATGTATATGCCAAGTTGTCAGAGGTGAACTTGTGATGGTTAATTTTGTGTGTCAATTTAACTGGGCTAAGGGATGCCCAGATATCTGTAAAACATTATTTATGGGTATGTCTATGAGGTTATCTCTAAAGAAATTAGCATTTGAAACAGTAAATTGAATAAAGAAGATGTTCCTCATCCATGCAGGTTAGCATCATCCAGTATACTTAGGACTTAAATAGAACCAAAAGGTAAAGAAAGGGTTAATTTGCTTTCTGCCTGAGCTAAGATATCTATCTTCTGCCCTCAGACACTGGTGCTCCCGTTTTTCTGGGCTTTGGACTTTGACTGAATTATACCACCAGGTCTTCTGGGTCTCCAGCTTGCAGATGGCAGATTGTAGGACTTCTTGGCCTCCACAATCACACAAGCCAAGTCCTATTATAAATGCACACACATATATAATTTCATTTATATTTGTAAAATATAAATATATTTTGTATATTATTGCTTCTGTTTCGCCAAAAAAACCCAGACTAATACACTATGTCCAACAGCATTCCAGCAATTGCATTTTGAACAATGTTCTCTGTTGCAGCTGGCATGCTCTTTTTCCAAAAATTTCAGTTGCCTGTTTGAAACTATTTTGTTGGTGCTTGCCAGAGACTCTACGCACAAATAATGCATGCACCATTATAAGATCTTCTGGGTCACATGACCCAAGTGGTATGACTACTCGTATTACAGCCTCCACATGTCCTGTCTTGCTCCGGGCCCCAACTGAAACCTGGCATCTTTCCACATCACGTGCTGAATCATTCAGTACAGTGTGATGTTTGCTGCTCATTGCTCCTTATTTAGGGCTAGGATGCACAAGGTATAGTAATTTCCCCTTTACCTTAGATTAGTGCCCCAGATCATTGACTTGCTAAAAGGGTCACAGATTTGACAAGCCACCAGATCTTCATATAACATATCTTTCCTACTCTCTGAAGCACATGTGTCTTATCATGGCATCCAGAGCCACCTAGGTTGTGTATTCCATTTTCTCTGAAATTCTTCTCCTCTCACTATCAAGACCTTTGCTTACTCACCAGTTCAGTATGCTCTCCAGCTACAGGTGACAAGGATCTCTTTAAAGACTGCCAAGGAGGACCTTTCACTTTCATACTTATCTTTAAATAGATGATTAATTATTTTGTCTCCTTACTGTACCAGCATACATTCACCAGTAACTACCCAATTCCATATTCCTTAATTTTACTATTTTTCCTGAACCTTTTGAATGCCAGTGACCCTGTAAAGGTTAGCACATCTCCATCATCTTAGCAAGTGTACTGCTACAATATCCAAGGAACTATCAAGTCACCATCTATCATTAGGGACAGGGTTTTCACTGCCATCCAGTTGGTATATGATCCAAATCCAAAATTACATCTTTAGAATTTGCTTGACAAGACCATTTCTGGCATAAGTTATCTTAAAACAGGCTCCCTAGAATCAGAGTCTTAGGCAGAGAATCTTCAGCAAGTGATTTATTTAGAGTGCTCTCGAGATCAACATTTAAAGAAGGGAGGGAAAGAGGACAGGGCAAGAGAAGAAGCTAGACAAAGATGTGGTTTCAGGAGAAATTCATCCTTAACCTGAACACATGAAGAGCTCTGGAGTCTCAACTGTTTACAGAGGTTGCACTACTTATATCCAAGGGTGTTGAGCTGTTACACCCTTATGTTAGTCAACCACTGATTACTGATCACTGCTAAAGTGGAGGGTTGCATAAGTCTAGGCAGTGCTCACTAGCTCAAAGCTCTCCTCTCCTTGCTCATGCTCATGTATGCATCCTCAGCAGTGGCCGACACTTGGCAATCCCATGGACTGTAGCCCACCATGCTCCTCTTTCCATGAAATTTTCTAAATAATAGAGTGGGTTGCCATTTCCTCCTCTAGGGGATTTGCCTGACCCAGGGATTAAACCCACATCTCCTGCACTGGCAGGCAGACTCTTCACCACTGCACCACCTGGGAAGCCCAAAGGCCCTCCCCATTACAGCTAAGATATAAGTTGTCAGTAACCAGCACCTGTAGCATCTGGGGGATGACTATGACTGTACCATTCCGACAAACAAGATGAGTTTGGGCACCAGCAAGAGCTGACTCATTAGAGAAGACCCTGATGCTGGGAAGGATTGAAGGCAGGAGAAGGGGACGCCAGAGAATGAGGTGGTTGGATGGCATCACTGACCCAGTGAACATGAGTCTGAGCAAGCTCTGGGCAATGGTGGACAGGGAGACCTGGCAAGCTGCAGTCCATGGGGGTCGCAAAGTATTGAACACGACTGAGTGACTGAAGGGCAACAAAGATCTGACACACTGGTCTGATTCCCCTCAAGCTCTCTGATTTCCTGAAGATGTTTCTCTTTGATTAGAGGGTAAGAGAGACCAGAGATGCAAGTGTAAAGATTCACTTCCTAGGACACAGAGCAGGAGATGATTGCAGAAAGAATGTAGAGGAGCACAGAGGAGAAAAGGTCCTGTATTTTTACATAAAATCATTTGGGGCTCTCTCACAACCTATAAGATTAAGCCATCTTTCTAAATTCCATATATATGTGTTAGTATACTGTAATGGTCTTTATCTTTCTGGCTTACTTCGCTCTGTATATAACGATAACCCTATATGCAAAACAGAAAAAGAGACTCAGATGTATAGAGCAGACTTGTGGACTCTGGGAGAAGGCGAGGGTGGGATGTTTCAAGAGAACAGCATCGAAACATGTATATTATCTAGGGTGAAACAGATCACCAGCCCAGGTTGGGTGCATGAGACAAGTGCTCAGGCCTGGTGCACTGGGAAGACCCAGAGGGATCAGGTGGAGAGGGAGGTGGGAGGGGGGACTGGGATGGGGAATACATGTAAATCCATGGCTAATTCATTTCAATGTATGACAAAAACCACTGCAATGATGTAAAGTAATTAGCCTCCAACTAATAAAAATAAATGAAAAAAAAAAAAAGCCTAAGCCAAAGTCCTCAGCACTGCAGGCTTTTCATTGTCTGTCTTAAAGCTTTATACTTCATGGCTATTTACCTGATATAACATATGCTCTGACCAACACTTCTCAGACTTTTATTTCTGAAATCCTTATCTTCTTGCCTGGTATTTCCCTTCCCAATCTCATCACATCTTCCTACCACCCTACCACAACTACTACTGTGCCAAACACACACATACATAGCTTTATCCTAACAACAATCACTCTACTCTAGTTTTTTTGTTTTTTTTTTAATAAGTCCATTTTCCAAATGGATCTTGAATTACTTGAGAACAGGGATAGCTTTTTTTTTTTTTTTTGCATTGCTTTGACAGTAGCAATGAGTGAATAAATGAAAGAAATAATGAATGATTCATTCATATCTTTCAAGGTTCAGTTTCAAGTAACATAATTTTAAAGCCAACTCTAGCCTCTCCTTCCTCTCTCAAATTTGAGATGCCCCCTCTTTTCATCACCCTTTACCTATGTTTTTCACAGGACGTACCACAGGGCATTACATAGTTTAGGTCAGGTGCCTGTCACCGGCACTGGAATATGAACCTTTCATTATTACATTTCCAGTGTCTGGCAAATAATATTTCCTTGAAGAATATGAGAGATGGATAAATGACTGAATGAGTGAATGAGTGTAACAGACAATGACAAACCATACAATTTCCAAGAAAAGGAGCAGATGTTTCTTTTTTAGAATCAAAAGAAGAATTGCAAATTACAATGGAATTTTAATGTGTGGCATGTTCAATGGCTGCACAATATTTTACAGAGTATCACAAACAGACAGATGATAGACAGCCTATACAGAAAGAGAGATAAGGAGGTAGAGATACAGATAGACTTCAGTCAGTTCAGTTCAGTCGTTCAGTCGTATCTGACTCTTTGTGACCCCATGGACTGCAACATGCCAGGCCTCCCTGTCAATCACCAGCTCCCAGAACTTACTCAAACTCATGGACATTGAATCGGTGATGCCATCCAACCATCTTATCCTCTGTTGTCCCCTTCTCCTCCCGCCTTCAATCTTTCCCAGCATCAGGGTCTTTCCAAATGAGTCAGCTCTTTGCATGAGTATAGGGGTTTCAGCTTCAGCATCAGTCCTTCCAATGAATATTCAGGACTGATTTCCTTTAGGATGGACTGGTTGGATCTCCTTGCAGTCTAAGGGACTCTCAAGAGTCTTCTCCAACACCACAGTTCAAAAGCATCAATTCTTTGGCACTCAGCTTTCTTTATAGTCTAACTTGCACATCTGTACACGACTACTGGAAAATACATAGCTTTGACTAGATGGACCTTTGTTGGCAAAGTAATGTCTCTGCTTTTTAACATGTTTTCTAGGTTGGTCATAATTTTTCTTCCAAGTAGCAAGTGTCTTTTAATTTCATGGCTGTAGTAACCATCTGAGGTGATTTTGTAGCCCAAAAAAATAAAGTCTCACACTATTTCCATTGCTTTCCCATCTATTTGCTATGAAGTGATGGGACCAGATGCCATGATCACATGGACCACAACCTTGTCTAACTCAATGAAACTATGAGCCATGACATGTAGGGCCATCCAAGACAGACGGGTCATGGTGAAGAGGTCTGACAAAACGTGGTTCACTGGGGAAGGGAATGGCAACCCACTTCAGTATTCTTGCCTTGAGAACCCCATGGACAGTATGAAAAGGCAAAAAGATAGGACAGTGAAAGATGAACTCCCCAGGTCAGTAGGTGCCCAATATGCTACTGGAGACCAGTGGAGAAATAACTCCAGAAAGAAGGAAGAAATGGAGCCAGCGCAACAACAACATCCAGTTGTGGCTGTGACTGGTGATGGAAGCAGGTCCAATGCTGTAAAGAGCAATATTGCATAGGAACCTGGAATATTAGGTCCATGAATCAAGGCAAATTGGAAGTGGTCAAACAGGAGATGGCAAGAGTGAACATTGACATTTTAGGAATCAGTGAACTGAAATGGACTGGAGTGGGTGAATTTAACTCAAATGACCATTTTATCTACCACTATATATGGGCAAGAATCCCGTAGAAAAAAATGGAGTAGCCATCAGAGTCAACAAAGAGTCTGAAATGCAGTCCTTGGATGCAATCCCAAAAATGACAGAATGACCTCTGTTCATTTCCAAGGCAAACCACACAGTATCATAGTAATCCAAGCCTAAGCTCCGACCAGTAATACTGAAGAAGCTGAAGTTGAACAGTTCTATGAAGACCTACAAGACCTTCTAGAACTAACACCCAAAACGGATGTCCTTTTCATTATGGGGAACTGGAATGCAAATGTAGGGAGTCAAGAAATGCCTGGAGTAACAGGTAAACTTGGCCTTGGAGTACAGAATAAAGCAGGGCAAAGGCAAATAGAGTTTTGCCAAGAGAACACACTGGTCATAGAAAACACCCACTTCTAACAACACAAGAGAAGACTCTACACATGGACATCACCAGATGGCCAGTACTGAAATCAGATTGATTATATTCTTTGCAGCCAAAGATGGAGAAGCTCTAAACAGTCAGCAAAAACAAGACCAGGAGCTGACTGCAGCTCAGATCATGAGCTGCATCCTTATTGCCAAATTCAGACTTAAATAGAAGAAAGTAGGGAAAACCATTAGACCATTCAGGTATGACCTAAATCAAATCCCCTGCGGTTATACAGTAGAAGTAACAAATAGATTCAAAGGATTAGATCTGATAGAGTGCCTGAAGAACTATGGACAGAGGTTCGTGACATTGTACAGGAGGCAGTGATCAAGACCATCCCCAAGAAAAAGAAATGCAAAAAAGAAAATGGTTGTCTGAGGAGGCCTTCCAAATAGCTATGAAAAGAAGAGAAGCAAAAGGCAAAGGAGAAAAAGAGAAAAATAGATAGACTTAGGGTAGTTTTATCTAATAGGTTCCAATTACAATCAGAGAACTTTTCCAATTTATGGTATATGTAACATCAACTATAGTTTTGGAGTAAGGATACATTTAAGTTAGACAGCAGAAGAAGTAGAGGGTGACAGAGGATGAGATGGTTGGATGGCATTACTGATTCAATGGACACGAACTTGGGAAACTCTGGGAGATGGTGAGGGACTGGGCGGCCTGGCGTGCTACAGTCCATGGGGTCACAAAAAGTCAGACACAACTTGGCAATGGAACAACATTTAAGTTAATGTGTTTAATGCCCTCAACACTGCTAATTTGTTAATATATTTAGAGTATTATTGGCATAAAGATTTCTCAGTATCTGATTAATCTCTAGAATGACAGCCTTTAGACAAAATAGCTTTGAAACACCTTGATCTGAAAGTTGTGACTTTACGAATTCAAGATTTATTTAATTCAAAAAGCTTCTCTTACAGAAATAGCCTTTATGTTATTCTTTGGGGTCATCTTTCAGTGAGCTGCTGCATACCACATGTGTGAATGCTATAGCACAGTCTCAGTTGTTTATGAACTTTGTTGAGAGCAAAGGTTTATTTGCATAAAGCCTAATCGCTTTTGACAAGATTGTAGCTCTTCTAATGGTGATAACAGTCATCTGTTTCTCTAAGCACTTGATTAAAATAAAGTGAGGCGATGAAAGGGTGTTTAAACACATTTCAGACTAATTAATAATGCCAGTCTAAACTAACTGGAAAGACAAGCGTGTCCTCTTGGTGCTCCTCCTTCTCATCTTGATCCTTAGTAAAGTAATGTGTATGCACCCACAGTTCCCAGGCTCAGGCTCATTTTGATCATTTTTATCCAATTTCATTACCTCTTCAATCATTCTATATTTTCCCAGAAACAAAAATAAAAACATGCTGTATTTTCTATAATTAAATCACCTCTGTTTAGTTTTCCTGTACCTACTCTTTTATTTTGAAGTTACGTGGGGCAGTTCTGCATTGTTCAATATTGTCCATTTTTCCCCCCAATCTTATGACTTCTTCTACCTTAAAATATAAAGGAAAATTTTAAGAGTTGGAAGGAACCATAGGATAGATCTCTGGTCTTCTACTTTTATCTGTGTCAACAATTTAAATCTAGAGAAACTGCACAAGTTAGTAGGTGACTATGCTAGGAAGAGAATTCTGTTTTCCTGATTAATATTCTCTGAGTCTCCACTTATCCCACACTACTATTAAGACACTATTAATGTCTCTATTCACCCATCCCTTAGTGGTTCATACGTGTAAGCTCTTAGAATCTTAGAACTTAGTGCCTGTTGCACATAATATTTATTAATATCTTATTTTTCTTATAATTAACTATTATTTAATTATTTCATTATAGATAATTAGAATTTTTGTTAAATCAGAACCATATGAATAATTGTCTATAATATATTTACATTGCCTCTCCCTTCAAGGAGAATCACTATACTTTATAAAAACTCATTAAGTTAGGTAGAATAATAGCCCTTCCCAAAGACGTCTGGACCTTAATTCCTCAAACCTGAATATGTCATATTTCATGGCAAAGGGAGAAGAATTAAGGTTGTAAAAGGAATGAAGTTTGCTGATCAACTGACCTTGAGTTGAGATTATTTTGGATTATCCTAATGAGACCAATGTTATCTTAAAGGTCTTTATAAGTGCAAGAGAGAGGCAAAAAAAAGGGAGAAGAGAGTTGGCAGTGAGAAAAGGACTAGCTCAGAATTGCTCACTCTGAAGATGGAGGAAAAGGGCCAAACCTGAGGAATGCAGGTGGCATGGAGAATCTGCAAAGAAAAGGAACGGAGCCTCCAGAACAGTAGGAAGCCCTGGAGGCATTCTCATTAGAGCCCAGTGAGACCCACTGCAGTCTCCCAAACTATAGAGCTGAAAGGTAATATATGTATAATTACATTAGTGGTAATTTGTTACAGTATCCATAGGAAATGAATATACTAATTTTTAGGAGGAAGATAAAAAGAACATTCTTAAATGTAGAGGTTGTGCATTTGGCCAAATCAATTGTAGAAGAGTGACCAGCACACTCTAGTACAGTGTTAAACAGTAGAAGAATCTGAGATAATGGGATATTCCACATTTGTACTGTCCAGTATGTAGCCCTTCACTATACTGAGCTCTTGAAACATACACCAGAGACACTAAATTTTTAAATTTAATTTTAATTATCATTTAAATAGCCATGTGTGGCCAATAAATTGATCATTACGGCTAGTGTCTGGTTTATAATTAATGCTTCTCCCCTATCCTGCCAAGGGACTCAAAGTCAATTCCCACAAAATAATAATGTAGCAAGTCAGAAACAAGTCTTTGCCTGCTCTAAGTACAAAAGTCATGTTTAGTAGATTATGTACTCAGTAAATATTTAATGAGGTTCGTGGGAATGTGGTGGCAACCACCATTAAAATCAAGGAGGGTTAGTGTAGAGAAAGACAGTTACTAGAGGGAAGATAATATTTTCCAGCCAAATTCCAGCAGGCTTGACCTTTGCCAGCAACAAGGTCAAGGGTATCCAACCGGCAACCTGCATATATCCAGTGGCCTTGACCCCACACAGCTGTCTGATAGTACAGGGCAGAGTAACAGAAAATCAGTTAAAATTCACTCCCAACTGTCAGATTTTGCAATGTCCTGTTCTTTGTCCTCTTTGTATTTCTCCTGTTTACTCACTGAGTTTGGTTCCGCCTGGTTTAATCTCTACCTTGTGCAACTTTCATAGGATAAGTATAGTCTTTTCTAATTCTTTCAGAAGTGGAGGAAAAATGGAATGGGAGAGAGGACTGAAACAGCAGCAGATTTTATTCTGAGAGTTAAGTTTTTAATTTGAAGGTAAAACTATATACACACATGCCTTCGGAAAATTAATTTCAGTTATTTTGATTATTTTTCAGTGGGTTATAGAATTTTAAGTATGTACTTATACTTCATTTCATAGCACAATAAGGCATCTTCTTTCATTGCTGAATTTCTTAGCTCCCCTCTCTATTCTCACTATTTAGTACTGATTCAGATCTCTATCGTCTTCCTCTAATACCAACTATTATAAGGGAAAAGACTTATAAGCAGTCAATACGTGCCAGACCCTTTTCTAACACGCTGGTTTTTACCCAATGATGATGGTAATACTAATATTTGTATTTTGAATATGAAGACATGAGGCATCCAAAGGATAATAGCTAACTTGTCTATGTTATACAGATAGCAACCAGCAAAGCCAGGACTGGAATGAAGGAAATCTGCAGATACAACCACTGCTCTCAGCCATTGTGGTCAGACTGACTAAAACCACTTCATAGGACACAGCATCAGTGAGCTGTGTTAGAAGACAAATCATAATTAATGTGCTAGTATTATAAAATAGTGCAGTTACTCTAATAATTTAACAGCTAGTTAGTTTATACCTTAAGCAAACAGTGGATAATGAGATAATACTTTTTCAATAGAATGGAGATAATTCAAATTTATGCTTCTAAAAGTCCCAGGCAGGGACTTCCCTGGTGGTCTAGTAGCTAAGATTTATCACTCCCAAAGCAGGGGGCCCTAGTTTAGTCCCTGGTCAGGGAATAAGATCCCACATGCTGCAATTAAAGATACCACATGCCCCAACAAAATTTGAAGACCCGCACAAATAAATTAATTAATTTTTAAAAAGTCTCAAGTAGAGGACATGCACTTAGGACTCAACAAATGTTAGGTATCTTATTTTTGAATTGGAAAATATTTACATCTAGTGGAAATGATTATGCACTATATTACATGTATATTATATGTACACATATGTATATTATATATTATGTGTATATGTATATTATACATATACAGCTAGTGCATCTGATATGTTAGTGCAAAGAGACAGAGTTTTGCCAAGAGAATGCACTGGTCATAGAAAACACCCTATTAAAACAACACAAGAGAAGACTCTACACAGGGACATCAACAGATGGCCAACACCGAAATCATATTGATTATATTCTTTGCAACCAAAGATGGAGAAGCTCTATACAGTCAGCCAAAACAAGACTGGGAGCTGACTGTGGCTCAGATCATGAATCCATATTGCAAAAGTCAGACTTAGATTGAAGAAAGAGTGAAAACCATTAGACCTAATTTAGGTATGACATAAATCAAATTCCAGATGATTATACAGTGGAAGTGACAAACAGATTCAAAGGATTAGGTCTGATAGACAGAGTGCCTGAAGAACAATGGGCAGAGGTTCATGACACTGTACAGGAGGCAGGGATCAAGAACATTTCCAAGAAAAAGAAACGCAAAAAGGAAAATGGTTGTCTGAGGAGGCCTTACAAACAGCTGAGAAAAGAAGAAAAGCAAAAGGCGAAGGAGAAAAGGAACATACACTCATTTGAATACAGAGTTCCAAAGAATAACAAGGAGAGCTTCCTCAGTGATCAATGCAAAGAAATAGAGGAAAACAATAGAATGGGAAAGACTAGAGATCTCTTCAAGAAAATTATAGATACCAAGGGAAAATTTCATGCAAAGATGGGCACAATAAAGGACAGAAGTAGTATGCATCTAACAGAGGCAAAAGATATTAAGAAGAGGTGGCAAGAATACACAGAAGAACTATACAAAAAAGATCTTCATGACACAGATAGCCATGATGGTGTGATCACACACCTAGAGCCAGACACCCTGGAATGCGAAGTCAAGTGGGCCTTAGGAAGCATCACTACGAAAAAAGCTAGTGGAGGTGATGGAATTCCAGTTGAGCTATTTCAAATCCTAAAAGATGATTCTGTGAAAGTGCTGCACTCAATATGTCAGCAAATTTGGAAAATTCAGTAGTGGCCACAGGACTCGAAAGATCTGTTTTCATTCCAATCCCAAAGAAAGGCAATGCCAAAGATTGCACTCATCTCACAGATGAGCAAAGTAATGCTCAAAATTCTCCAAGCCACACTTCAACAGTATGTGAACCGTGAACTTCCAGATATTCAAGCTGGATTTAGAAAAGGCAGAAGAAGCAGAGATTAAATTGCCAACATCCGCTGGGTCATCGAAAAAGCAAGAGAGTTCCAGAAAAATATCTACTTCTGCTTTATTGACAATGCCAAATCCTTTGACTGTGAGGATCACAATAAACTGTGGAAAATACTAAAAGAGATGGGAATACCAGGCCACCTGACCTGCCTCTTGAGAAAACTGTACACAAGTCAGGAAGCAACAGTTAGAACTGGACACGGAACAACAGACTGGTTCCAAATAGGAAAAGGAGTACATCAAGGCTGTATATTGTCACCCTGCTTATTTAACTTATATGCAGAGTATATCGTGAGAAATGCTGGGCTAGATGAAGCACTAGCTGGAATCAAGACTGCCATGAGAAATATCAATAACCTCAGATATGTAGATGACAGCACCCTTATGGCAGAAAGCAAAGAAGAACTATAGAGCCTCTTGATGAAAGTGAAAGAAGAGAGCGAAAAAGCTGGCTTAAAAACTCAACATTCAGAAAACTAAGATCATGGCATCAGTCCCATCACTTCATGGCAAATAGATGGGGAAACAATGGAAGCAGTGAGAGACTTTATTTGGGGGGGCTCTAAAATCACCATAGATGGTGACTGCAGCCAGGAAATTAAAAGATGCTTGCTCCTTGGAAGAAAAGCTATGACCAACCTAGACAGCATATTAAAAAGCAGAGACATTCCTCTGCCGACAAAGATCTGGCTAGTCAAAGCTATGGTTTTTCCAGTAGTCATGTATGGATGTGAGCGTTGGACTATAAAGAAAGCTGAGCACAGAAGAATTGATGCTTTTGAACTCTGGTGTTGGAGAGACTCTTGAGAGTCTCTTGGACTGCAAGGAGATCCACCCAATCAATCCTAAAGGAAATCAGTCCTGAATATGTATTGGAAGGACTGAAGCTGAAAGCTGAAGCTGAAACTCTAAAACTTTGGCCATCTGATGTGAAGAACTGACTCATTTGAAAAGACCCTGATGCTGGGAAAGATTGAAGACAGGAGGAGAAGGGGATGACAGAGGATGAGATGCTTGGATGGCATCACAAACTTGGTGGACATGAGTTTCAGCAAGCTCTGGGATTTGGTGATGGACAGGGAAGCCTGGCATGCTGTAGTCCATGGAGTCGCCAAGAGTCAGACAGGACTGAGCGGCTGAACTGAACTGACCTGAGTGCATATGATTAAGAGCATGGGAGGGGGGGAGTGGAAATCTCTTCACTACACTATTTCAATTTTCCCTTAATTTGATAGCTAACTGGTGTAAGCATACCAATGAACTAATCCCATCATACTTTTTCCAACCAGTTATTCCCATTTAATTTGCAGCCTCCAAGTCCTGGCCTCCAGCATTTATCCGCATTACAGTCACATTCTTTGAACTGGAATGTACTGCAGTACCCTACTCACAATTCCCCTCCATCATTCATCCCTTACTCTTCAGAGTAACACTGTTAAAAACATTATCAAACAAACCTGACCAGGCCTTGCTCCTACTTAAAACCCGTCATGTCTTTCTATTGTCCTCAAGAAGAAAACCCAAATAGTCCCAAGTAGAATTAATCATTCCCATCTATGTATTCATTGGAAGTAATCATTAATACCCATTCTTCCTCTCCAATTCTCCCTTTCCCAAATCCTGTTCCTCTACAACAAGCAGAGTTGCAATTTACAGTCTACAGTCATGCATAATATAATTGTCCTTGAAAAATCTCTTAGGAAGGAGCCACAGTAAAGACTTATTCTGTGTCAATCCAAAAGGTCCAGCTTCTCCTCCATCTTTGAATGATTAAAACTTAGAGAGGAAATCAGAGTTATGCTTCTCATTGAATGCAAGGACATATATAATATTTCTGTCCTGTGTTGATGGACAAAACCATCCAACATCTTAAAAAATTATCACTCTTGGCTCAGCATAAATATTTTAAATCACATAAAGGCATACCAGATTCATTTCAACTCATCACTGGCAGGTACACACTACTTTCTGCCTCCCACATTGCTGTTTTTGACACTGACCAAACTCTCTCACCAACCTATTCTTGTACTATTTCACAGCCTTTCATTAACTGATTTCTATCTCTGGCTCCAGCAGCCCAGAAAAATCTTTCTAAAATACAAATCTGCTCAAGCCCATGATTAAAATTCTGTGACTGCTTCTGATTGCCTAGGATATGATAAACCCCACACTTCTTAGCATAGCATACAAGTCCTGTCAATTCAGCTACTTACTACATGTACTTCCTATGTGCATACTGGCATCAAGAGCCTATAGTATCCAGAGAAGTAACATAAATGAATGAAGAAAGAATAGCAGACATTGTGGAGAAACAGGAAACCAGAGAGCCTATCCAGAGCTACACAGTATGGCCATCTCTTTTTGATCAGACTCTAAACTTTTTTAAGAGGAATCTTCTAATTTCTCAAAGTTAAATTTAATTTTTGGAAAACTCCTAGGCACTTCAAACAAAAAATCTGAAACTTTTGTTTCAGGCCAAATCTGAAATGCTGCTAACCAGTCTGTAACTCTGCTCTACATTATGGTATAAATTCCTAGGAATTTAGTTCAAATATTTAGTTCAGCCTGATAAAATCAGCCTACCACTCTCTATTCTTTGGCCTTGGGACACTCACTGAGGTTCTTACAATATAACTGTCATTGATTAAATGTTGTCCACATTCTGGGTACAGGGCTCAGCATACAATAGACACAATCTCAATCAATCTGTTTCCTTTCCACAACTCTCTGCTTTACCTCATTTATTTTACTTTACATATGGGAAAGAAGAATCAGGGAGAGATGCACTAACTTATCTAGTATTGTGTCTAATGAAGAAAGAAAGCAGTCTCACATCAATTCAGTCTTATCCCAAAGACCAAGGTACTAACAATTACAATCTTTATCACATTGCAATTTCTTTTTGTTTTGATCTCCCACCCACACCACAAAAAATCTGGATCTCTTCGAGAGTCAAAACTGATTTTACTCACCATTGCATGGTAATGCTTCAGATCCCTCATCATCAAGATTACAGATCCTTCCTCCATCAGTCCATTCATCTGTTCATTCATTTACTTAATTATCCAACACTTTCTGAGCACCTACTACTCACTCTGATATGACTTTGACTTGGAGACTTGTTGAGGGCTCAGTCTGCCGATGTCCCTGTACGGGTGGTTGGAAGAGTCACAAAGGAAATAAACATAAACATGTGCTTCAGGTTAGTGCAGGACACCACCTAAGCCTTCTGCCTCAGAAGCCGGGTCTACTGAGTTCGGATGCCAATTCTGCCCTTACCAGCTGTGTAACTTGGGGCAAACTATTAATACTTTGCTTATTTGGGCCTCAGTTTCCTTACCGGTTGTGATCAAAACTTCACTTACTGGCTTTTTGAGTACTAAGTGAGTTCATGCAAATAAAACTCTTAGGATCCAAATAAATTAGTAAGTATTATTTAGTGTGATGATTAATCTTATGCCTCCACATGGCCAGGCTATAGCGGCCAGTTGTTTGGTCAAGCACCAGTATAGATGTTGATGTTAAGGCATTTTTTTTAAGATGTGAAAGTCATTCAGTCGTGTTTTGACTCTTTGAGAAACCATGGGCTGCAGCGTGCCAGGCTCCTTTGTCCATGGAATTCTCCAGGCCACAATATTGGAGTGGGTAGTCATTCCCATCTCCAAGGGATCTTACAACCCAGGGATTAAACCCAGATCTCCCGCATTGCAGGTGGATTCGTCACTGTCTGAACCACCAGGGAAGCCCAAGAATACTGGAGTGGTTAACTTATCCCTTCTCCAGGGGATCTTCCCGACCCAGGGATTGAACTGGGGTCTCCTGCATTGCAGGCAGATTCTTTACCAGCTGAGCTCCTTTTTAGATGTAATTAACATTTAAATCACTAGACTTTGAGTAAAGCAGATTGCTCTCCATAACGTGGGCAGGCCTCATCTAATCAGTTGAAAGCCTTCAGAACAGAACTGATGTTTCAGAGGATAAAAAAGGAATCCTCAAGACTGCAAGATTTTGAACTCAAGACTGCAACACTAACTCTTATCTGAGTCTCCAGTTTGCTGGCCTAACTACAAATTTTGGTTTTGGAAACTTTTGCAATTTCATGAGTCAACTCTAAAATAAAGAATAATTAGAATGAATAAAGGATAAATAAATAATTATTTGAAATACATCTATCCTTCTCTCTATATATACATATAATATTATAATATATATAAGATATTATTAATATCTTGCCTGCTTCCAAGTTAGAACAGTTGGTAAAGAATCTGCCTGCCAATGCAGGAGACACAAGAGACACAGCTTCAGTCCTTTGATCGGGAAGATCCATCCCCTGGAGAAGGAAATGGCAACCCACTCCAGTATTCTTGCCTGGAAAATCCCGTAGACAGAAGAGCCTGGTGGGCTCCAGTCCATGGGGCCACAAAGAGTCAGGCACAAGACAACACACATGAGCACGTTATAACTTGTCAAACATTATGTTCAATATAAGGATGATCTATCTACTTGTATCTCTATTTCCTATTGATTCTGTTTCTCTGGAGAACTTTGCCTGATACAGTTAGCATTACATTAAGGAGATTTAAAGTAAAATATCACAATTTGACCTTGATTATTGATTATCAAACTAGGGGGCTATTTCTAACATCCCTGATGTTTAAAAGGAAACCTTCCCCCAAACAGAGCACAAACAAAATAAAGTAAGTGAACAATCCTTCACCAAATTGCTTCAAAGGAAGTTTTTATGATTCAAAGAGTCAATTTTATAGTAGAATTCCATCTTTTTTTCTCTCTCCCTCTTTTTTTCTCTGAGGAGATAGATTGTGAGGCTGGGAGTTTATGGGGGGACCTAAGAAGGAAATTTAAGTTCACATAACAAAACAAAAACTGGTTACAACTCACAAACTAAGGATTTTCCCACTTAACCCTTTGAAGAACTATGCTGATCTGCATTTGGTACCATGACTCCATCCTCCCTCTGCTCCTGGCTCACCCCATTGTAGAAAAAGCTCCTTGGCCTTTAGTACTTGCCAAGGACACTTGCCAAGGACTCGGAGGTGAAAACTGTCCAGGGCCACAAGACAGAGCTTAGACATCTCATCTAAAATCCCCACCCCTCTCACTGCTGCCTTTTCAACTTCTGAACATAAAATTATATCTGCATGCTAGAAACAGTTTATATCCTGCCACCATGATTCAACTATGAATGACATTAAGTGAGATTCTAATAGAATGAAGGCAAGAAAAAGAGTCTTTCTGAACAGATGTATCATTTGTAAGTGGCTGGGTTAATAAACGTATCTGTTCTACCTGATATAATAATCATCATTCCATGTGCCTACTCTGTACTAACTACTGCCACAAGTAATGCACACATATTAGCTTAGTTAACCATCACAACACAATAAAGCTTTACTTCTTCATTTGAAAGAGGAAAAATCTAATGCTCAAACATGTTGCGTAAATTCTCTGAAGTTACTCTGCTCCTAAGTGATAGAACTAGGATTGAAATATTTGTGTTTTAAACCATACACCTTGCTACCTCCTCTAAAACCCCAAGGGGATTCAAAGGACTGTTTTAAGTAGTGGTTATGACAGGAAAGCACCAACGTTCTTAGTATTGGTAATCTTCATGTTCTAATACTAGAATTCATATTAAACTTTCACACTTGTACTCTGATTCTTCTCGTAAGTCCTAAATAATCCTACAGTCAATTGTTTACTTAGAAATATGTTCATCCACTCTGCGTTTATGATCAGAGAAGCCCTGAAAAGTCAATAGTAACACACATCGTCCCTAAGTGAAACAATCACCTTCCAACAATTTTGCATTTCTCATCATTCACCATTCCTGGGATCTCTTAGGATCGTGTTTCTTTGTCTCTTCTATCACCCTTAGTCTCACCTTACTTCCATCTCTCTGTGTGTGTCTTGTACTGATTCCTGTTCTCAGGATCATGGCTGAGCTCAAGTATTAGTCACATATGGAGTAAACCAGCAGACTACGTGCTCTTTTCACTCATACCTTCCCCCTTGACAGCAACACTCTCCCCACGTGCTTCCAGATCCCCAAAGTGCAGAATCTTAGTGGGCAGCAGCAGAGATCAAGAAGAGACAGGAAGAAGAAGGAAGTCAGTCACAGAGTGGAGAGAAACACATAAGGATGCCTAATCCCTAAAAGCCAAGGACCCTTATTTGATTTGATTGACAAGGGAACTCCTGTAGGACAATGCTTAAAGGCGCGAGCTTTAGGGTCAAAGTGTATAGTCTGGAACCCCAGCATTTACCGAATCCAGTCCTGGGAACGTGATCTGACATCTCTGTGTCTCTGTCACCTCACATAGGAGATGGTATATATAAACCTCTGAGCTAAACATTTGGTGATGATAGTGTGTAATCCACTAGTATCAGCTATAATTACTTAGAGACATAAAGCTTTAGCCTTGAGTGACCTTCTAGAAGTCAATTCCTAATTTTATTGATAGAGAAACTGAGAAAGAGAACGGAAGTAATTTGTCTGAAGATACCTAGCCAGATTTTCCTACTCAGCTGGCCAGGGTATTTGCCATACTATCACCAGCCTTTCTAGAAATTTCTTGATCACAGAGCCTTCTATATTGTTTATACTTCATATTTAAAGACCAATGTCTGTAATTTGTTTTTCCTCTTTAAGTTGATGGATTTATGGTGAGCCATTATCTCACCTATCTGCTCTGAGGGAAGGACAGAAAACTAGACAGGATTAGATATGCCAGAGATGGCATGGATCACAGTGGAGTAAACAGCATCAACCACAGCCTCACAAATATGCCGTGGGCAATGAAGTAATCAGTCTCACACAGACCTGGACTAAAAAAACAAAAAACATGTGGCCATACTGACCACAGAGCTCATCCCTCTAATTCCCTGACAACTGTAGGTTGATAAAAACAGGTCCTAATGTACATTAAAAGGCCTGTGCACAAATACACTCAATGAATTAAATTCATGTCTTCATTAATCTAAAAAACAAAGACAAAAAATTTAATAGTCTTAATTCTGAATTGACTGGAACAAAACGATAAGACTATTCGATTCACGTGATGGTGGTCTAGTCCTAAGCAAAGTCTGAGAACCTCCCCTGAGCTTAACAGTCCTGGGGAATAAATAAATCAAATGTGATTGATATCTCTCACAGGACCCTACAGAACATTCATCTGGGTATAGAAAGAATTAATAACTCTGGGTCCAGACTCTGAGGACTTAGCCTGGATGTGGTCCTGCCCTAGAGAGCAGCCTGAGAGCCTTCCCGGGGTCTGAGGAGGCTTTCAGGTAAGGAAGGACACCACTTGCTTAATTCTTGCTTATCCCAAATTAAATCTCTTCATCTAGCCTATGCGTTACCCTTTTCATTGGTGGTGGCAGTGGTTTAGTTGCTAAGTTGTGTCCAATTCTATTGAGACCCCATGGACTGTAGACTACCAAGCTCCTCTTGGTCCATGTGGTTTCCAGGCAAGAATACTGTAATGGGTTGCCATTTCCATCTCCAGGGGATCTGCCCCACCCAGGGATCAAACCTGCATCTCCTACATTGCAAGAGGATTCTTTAATACTAAGCCACCAAAGAAATCCACCATCTTCATTGCTAGTCCTTGAATCTCCATGCAGACTTTCCTTTCGATTTAAACTTTCCAAAGGTATCTGATGATAGCCAGGTGGAAATGAGGGTGGTGGGGTTTGGGGGTTTTTGCTTTTTTATATTTTCTTCAAAAATGTAGTTTTAGTCTCACAGCACAATTGAGCAGAAGGTACAGAGATTCCCATATTCTGTCTCACCTCATACATGCATAGCTTCCCCTCCTGCATCACCAACATTCCCCCAAGTGGCAGAGTTCTCTTCACTGCTCTCATTCACACTATGAAATTTTTTTTTAACTCCCTCTCTAATACAAACTGGCAGTTGCCATAGGAAATATTGAAACATATCTTGTTTTCCCTTTTGCAAGTTTATTTCTGCCTGGGAGGTGCTTCTGTTTTTATTAAAACCATAAAAGCCTCTCCTCCCACCACACTGGCACCGCACACACAGAGAGGTTGGGAAAACATTTTAATTATTCCAAACCACAGCATCTGAGGTACTTCTGAGCAACTACAAAGAAGGAAGCTTTAGAGACACACAGAGCAAAACTAAAGGCTGAATAAACTAAAATCTGAGGTGCTGGCCATAGCCAGTCACACTGCAAAAGCCAGAACTTGGACTTCTAATCCCAGGACAGATCTCTTTCTACTTGGGGGGACTTTTTAGATGCTGTCACCTCTGATGAATTACATCCGAGAATTCATTAATGAAACACCCTTTGGAGGGGCAGAGGGCCCGGGTGGCCAGGTCCCTCTGAGAATGAATCACTGCTCTAAGACAAAGTGCTGTGAGAAAGAGGATGATGATGATGTGTGTGTGTGTTCAAGTGTAGGGGTGGCAGAGGGTAGGCTGGGTGCGGGTGTGGGTGTGTACAAGTGAGGGGCGGTGGAGGGTGGGCTGCATTTCCGTAAGGATGGGTGTGTGTGCTTAGTCAAGCCCTACTTATTGATGTACTTTTTGAGACCCCATAGACTGTAACCCACTCAGCTCCTCTGTCCACACAATTTTCCAAGCAAGAATACCAAAGTGAGTTGCCACTTCCTTCTCCAGGAGATCTTCCAGACCCAGGGACTGAACCCGTGTCTCTTGCCTTTCCTGCACTGGTAGGCAGATTTTTTTTTTTTTACCTCTGCACCACCAGGGAAGCTCAAAAGACAAATATTTTGGCCAAGCTGAGATGTAATTGGGCAGAGTGGGCTGAGAACCAGAGTACTGCATATGCTATCAGCTTGCTGTATGGTCTTATGGAAATCACGTTTCCTCTCTGGGTCTCAGTTTCCTAATAAATAAAGTATCAACATTTCCTTTATGATTCTAAGAGAGACCTGGAAGGGAAGAAAGGGCACTGGGAGGAAAGGAAAATGGGGAGGAGGCTGAACGGAAAGGGAGGAAGGTGTGTGAGGGAGGTTAGAGGGGTGGAGAGCCATAGAAATGTCTTTTGATCGGCGGGAGGAGAGTCGAAAATGAAACTGTGCGTCCCTTGAGGTCTTAATTTTTCATCTTGGCATTTTTTAGTGTTTAGACGTACGTAGTCATTTTTGGATAAACGTGGATTGAATGAACGGAAAGCCTGGGAAGGCTCACAGAGGAAAAGGGCAAGGGGAGAAAAAGGAGGAAACGAGCGGCACCGGGACACTATGCGTACCTGATGCTCCTCGAGTTGTCCCCACTTGGCGGTCTGGACCTTGCCCCCAGAGTTCGGTCCCCATCGCGGGCTCCCGCGCTCCCTCTCGCTTCCCCGCAACCCGCCCGGAAACCGCCAGAGGGCGCCGCGCGGCGGCCGGGTCAGGCCGGGGGCGGGGCTGCTTTAAATCGCGGCGCCCAGCGGGTCTGCATCTCAGTCGCAGTCCCGGAGCAGCCTCAGCTTCTCACCTCCGAACTGCAGCCCCGACCGAGACGCGGACCCGGACCTGGAGCGGGTCCCGGAGCTTCTCCGACGTCAGCGCAGGGAGCAGGATTCCCTGCAATAACTTCCTCCGCTAGGCTCGTCACCCCCGCGAGTCCCGGGTGCGCACCTGCAAACTCCGCCTTGTGCACCTGCTGCCCCTGAGCCAGCGCGGGCGCCCGAGCGAGTCATGGCCAACGCGGGGTTGCAGCTGCTGGGCTTCATCCTGGCGTTTCTGGGCTGGATCGGCTCCATCGTCAGCACGGCGCTGCCCCAGTGGAAAGTTTACTCCTATGCTAGTGACAACATCGTGACGGCCCAGGCCATCTACGAGGGGCTGTGGATGTCCTGCGTGTCGCAGAGCACCGGGCAGATCCAGTGCAAAGTCTTCGACTCCTTGCTGAATCTGAACAGTGAGTGCCTTCCCCACTCCCCCAGCTGTGACTCAGGGTGGTGTAATGTTAATCCTTCAGTCGTGTCCGACTCTTTGCCACCCCACAGACTGTAGCCCGCTAGGCTTCTCTGTCCTTGGGCTTCTCCAGGCAAGAATACTGGAGTGGGGTCGCCATTTCCTCCTCCAGGGGATCTTCCCGACCCAGAGATCGAACCCGGGTCTTCTGGATTGCCGACAGATTCTTTACTGTCTGAGCTACAGGGACCCAACCCCAAATGGCTCCCTTTTGGAGTAGTGGCTATCAAATGGTTCTGTTCTGTGATTACATGTCTGTCAACCTTCAGTGGATCAAGTCTTCTGATCCTGTGCCCCGCCATAAGGTAGTAGAGAGAACCCTGGTTTGGGGAAAAGGGACAACCGGACCTAAGCTCTAATTTTTCTTCTAACTCCCTAGATGACACTCTTCTCATGGTGTGGGTTTCATCTTACATACCCATGAATGGGGTGGCAATTGAGCAAGTGGGAGCCAAACTCGAATTTGAGCTCTTAGGCCTTTCTTGGACATTCTCAGATTCTGTGAAAATTAAAGAACTGTAGGGTTAGGGCAAGAAAATGATGTGCCTTGAAAAGTTTGGAGCCTGAAAGCGTCTCCAGTTTGTAAAATTAAATAGATAATGCCAGTTATTAAGTATAACTGTTTTCTCTATCTCTACTATGAGTTATCATGAGAAGAAATCATGTTCCTACATAGACTGTCACAACCTAGTGTCTTCTCACACTTGAGTTTGAATCTTCTGATTCTTTTGACTTCTAAAATCCAGTTAGTGTGAAGAGGGGCTTCCCCAGTGGCTCCGTGGTAAAGAATCCGCCTGCAGTGAGGGAGACCTGGGTTCTATCCCTGGGTCAGGAAGATCCTCTGGAGAAGGAAATGGCAACCCACTCCAGTATTCTTGCCTGGAGAATCCCATGGACAGAGGAGCCTGGCAAGCTACAGTCCATGGGGTTGCAGACTCTCAGATACGACTGAGGAAATAGATAAGTGTGAGGAAGTCTCTCCCTCCAGTGACTCCTTCAAGAAGTACTCTCTTAAGATTCCCCAGAAGGTTTAGCTCTCAGACCAGGAGTCTTCAGAGGAGATAGATTGTATGGTCTTATTTTGGAAAGTGAAGGTGGGTGGCAGGTGGAAAAAGGATGAGAAGAAAGAGAAATTCAAAATTACCTCCCTGCATTATATAAAGGAAAAAATGAAGCCACTGAGGAGAGACAGCTGATGAATGCAGAAGTCAGGAGAGAGAGAGGTCTTCTCTGAGTTTCTGTTTTCCACAGAGGAAATTCTATGTAATGACTGCTGGCTTCTTTCTTTCATAAGTTTGTGCAGGATCATGTAGAGAGAAATAGCCCTAGATATGGTGGAGAGAAGGGTGACAGGATGGATTTTTTCTTTTACTGTTTTTTAAAATAAAAAGTTCTGAGTGTTTTGTCAGAAATTCATTAAATTCCTGCTTACTTAGGTAATAACAATTCATCGCTAGAGTAGCTTCCTTGAGACATGACATTAGTTGTCCTGAACTTGTGTCTGTCATGCACTTGAACTAACTTGAATAAAAGCTTCCTTAGCCTTGGCCTAGACAAACAAGCCTGCCCACCAGTCCCCTTTGTGTGCTGATGGCAAGCAGTGTTCAAGCCGTCGCTCAAGTTTACTTCAGTTGCTTTCTCCACCTCCTGTGTGTGGTTTTGTCAAAAGCCATGCCCTTTAGAGTTGTTCACTCTGTTCCAAATCTGTTTAAAACTCTTGAGTACCTGTGGAATTTGTGAGTCAGTGTACACATGGCGGTTTTTAGTGTTGCCATTTCAGCTTTTCAGAGTTCCCATATTAGGATTCTTTTATGCCAAATATAATGAGTACATTAAGTATATGCCTTTATATAATCATTGAATCTCCTCATGGATGGATAAATACGTGTAAGCAATTGTATGGCATTTGGCATGTCATATTGAAGCCCTGGCAGATGGAGATGGTTCTAAGGACAATTCCAGGTATAGCTCTGATTCCTCTGATCAAAATGATTCATTTTCTTATTTTTAAGTATCTTTCAAATTATATTTATTCAGCTGCCCCGGGTCTCAGTTGTGCCACTCAGGCTCTTTGATCTTTTGGGGGGCACCTTGGATCTTTTACTTATGGCATGTGGGATCTAGTTCCCTGACCAGGAATTGAACCTGGCTCCCCTGCACTGGGAGTGCAGAGTCTTGGCCCCTGGACCACCAGGGAAGTACTAGTAGTTCATTTTCAACATGTTCAAATAGACTTCCTTTTACCTTCCTTAAACGGCCAAATGAAATCAGATCGACCCATGTTGTAATTACCGAAACAGGTTATCCCTACGCATGATGATGTGTTAAAATGTTTTATTTTCATTTATTCCTAGTTAACATAACTGTTATGATTTTTAAAACTATGGTGGAAGATCTAAACAATACCTTTCCTTTACCCATTTTGGAGATTGCTTTCTGATGATTTTTTTTTTTTTTAACTCCACGTCAGTTCCTATTTTCCTTTTGGTTAATGCCAGTGTTTATCGAAGGTGGGGCTGAGGCCTTTCTCTCAAAACTGGCTCTCAGAAGAGAGAGTCTTGACTCACAGGTATACTTCCCAACCTGCCAGTGACTCATTAGATGCCTTTGGATGGAGCCCAGAGAGCCTACCTGTCTCCATTTCTCCACCTGGACAGTTGTGCTCATGCCCACCTGATGTAGAGACCTGAGAGGTGATTCACTGGCTGTTTTTGGTGTAGTAGCATGATATCCAGAGGTGAACAGGATTATCTGTGCATATAACTAGTGCTCCTTGAAGTAAGTTGCACTCCACAAAGTGCTTTTAGGTGACAAACTTAGAAGTTTCTTAAAATTGTAGCTTGTTCTCTTTGCCAGTGGAGCCCACCTGGCAATTTAGGGCTCAGATTCTGGGATTTATAGAGGTTATAGCACTAGATGTGCTAAGATCCCTGGTTCCCCTTCTCTAACTAGTGTCAGCTGCAAAGAGCACACGGCAGTGTCTGAAGGGATGCAGTGTGCTTAAGGCAATATCAAAAATGAGATAGAGCAAAGCTTCTTTAGATGGTTCTTACAAAGCAGTTTATGAAAATGTAACTGGGGAACTTCCTGGGTAAACAAATAATACACCATGGATTGTGGTTTTACTGTGGCTGAGACAGTTTCACTTCCATCCAAGAATCGATGTTTATTGACACTGATGACTGATAGTTGGAATATGCAAAAGAGAGTGCCAGATAGAGTTGCTTTTCTTGATTAAACTGTACATCTTGCCTTGTTTTGATTCAGTTTTCAAACTTTTGGCAAGCTAGTTCCTATTTCATGTGCTTAGTTAATTGCTTCTCCTGGCTTGACTTTAATAGCTAGAGCTGTCCAAAGACTGGGTTGCCCCAGGAGGTTGCATGGTGGGAGGTGTGCCGGCAGAGGAATAAATAAGCATTTTGAAAGAATGCTGTAGGGAAAATCCAAGTCCCAGACAAATGGGAGGTTAGGCTAGACTCTCTGTAAGTCTCATCTAACCTTAGGATTCTGTAATTTGTTTATAAGCTCCTCTGGCCTGTTCAACTTGCTTTACATGAATCCACATGTGTGTAGGTGCGCTTTAATGAGTATTGGTTGTCGGTGAATTTCCCAGAACTCTCACCATGATGTCAGGCTCAATCAAAGAATAAAATGACTGAGTTGGATGGTCTTTGACACAGAGGCAGAGATGAAGGCACCTCCTTACACTTCCCTAGACTGCATTAGGCCTGATGAACCACTGGTGTTTAAGGGGCCATTTGTGTTCAGATCTGTTTTAAGAATTAGTTCTCATTTTTGGAATGATGAAAGTCAAAACCCAAGTTTTGAATACTCAAACTTGAATACTCAGTTCTGACCCTGGTTCTACACGAACTAGCTGGTGTTTATAATGGTGAGCCACTTGATCTCTCTGGACTGTAGTTTCCCTCCTTATAAAGTAGGGCAGAGTGGGAGGAATAGGGAGATGAATCCATGACTCATTCATCCATTCAACCAGCCTGAGCCAGGCCCTATCCTTATTCCTAGAAGTGCAGCTAAGATGACTGATAATGTGCAAATGTTGATTCCTTTCAGCACCAACAGTCTTTGTTACTAACTGCCATGATGCAAAGGACATAGGCAAGTGGCAGAGTTTAGGCTTCCTTGACTGGAGTGATGACTAAGTGGCACAGAAGTAACACAGAAGCATACATTTAATCATGAGACAATTTCTTGTAAGAAACAAAAAATGATAGCAAAAATGTTTGGAACATCCTGAAAAGTGGTTAAGTCCTGCCTTATCCCAGACCACAGTTATTGACTGTGCTGGAGTCTTGAGGTCACACCCAGTGGCCACCAGTTCATACATCAATCAAATGGAAATGCTAACAGTGAAGACTCTTGAGAAACTTTGAACTTGACTAAAAGTGAACAATTTAATAAGTGAAGATGTCATGGGAGTATAGCTCTGTGACACTCTGTGATGAGTTCATTTAATTGCAGAAGAGAAAAGAGGATTTTTGTTCTAGTCATCCAGTGGTCAGTTTATCTGCTTAATACTTGTTAAGCAACTACTGATGCAAAGAGGGACTGCATGAAGATAGAGATATAATTAAAATCTTCTTTATTTATGACATATAATAGGGTAATAATATAGTAATATGGCTAGTAAATAGCATGAACAATGCCAGGTATTTAAAGAAGTTTTGCTGCTTGTATAGTAAGACTTTAGAAATGCTTTAGGAAAAAAAAAAAAATTCCACTGACTTGTCTCTGCTTGTCTTTCTACGCCTATGTTGATTAACCTCTCTGTAGTAGATCAGTAACTTCTAACTCATTTCTTGTCTCGTAAGTAGAGATCTTTGTAAATATGTTTTCAAATTATACTTTCAGGTTGCAAGTGTTAAAACTCCTTAGGGAGTCTTTAATCTCAAGATTATCAGTCTAGCTAAGTATAATTAAAAGACCGCCTTCTCCATGTACTGCTGAATAATTATGAGGAACAATAAACAGTGTACCTTTTTGAATGTTTGCTAACCATTTTCTCCAAAGACAGTTTTAATCGGTGGTAATAATATTGTAGAGGCAAATTTAATGGGCCAAAAAGGAACATACTTGCTTCAGATTGGAGCCACTCAGGTCAACTCAGAGTTAATAGTTCAAGACTTTATCTCTCTGGCCTAAACTATTTGGTGGCTTTCAACTTCTCTGCCCTGCTGGTCATTGTTCCACTAGGAAAAAACTTCATCTTGGAAGCTCATTAGATGCATAATTTAGAAAATTTTTAAAAATTAGATTCGGTTAAACAAAAAGTATGATTTTTTTCTCTGTAGGTGAATTTCTAGCTTTTAATAATCTAAACTAGATCTGGCTTTATGTAGCAAGATTTTAGTATCTTGAGGCTTTCTAAGAGGTGTTTCTCAGTATTATTTCAAAAATTAAGCTTAACACAAAAGATATTTTTACCTATTATATATGAATTTTTAAAAGATAAAGACATATTAAAATTTAAATTAATTGATCCCAGATTGAATAATCCATGAAGCTTGCCAGGCACTGTTCTAAGTGCTTTGAATAGAAATATGAACAAATATTTGGCCAAGTTATCAAGGAGCCCACAATTACATATTTTAGCTCTCTGACTTAAAAGGCTTCCATAAGACGTTAATTTGAAGGATTCATCTGGTTCCAGCTTAAAACTGTGCAATAGATTCTATCTGCATGTAAAACCCTCATAACTTGTAACGTAACACTTGCTTACTTTGATTTGTAATCCACCATTACATGTGCCCAACTAGTGAGTTTTCATGCTGTTATGATTCTCAGCCTTTTTATCCCTATGTTTACATTTCTCCCCACATATCACTATAGTTAAGAATTCGTCCAAATATCTCCAGTGATGCAAGATGAGATTTTGTGTTTGATGCCCATCTAGTATTGTAAAATACAGACATTTCCTAAGCCAGTGGATGTCAGGACATAAATGAAAAAATACTGCTTCACAAAATAACACTATTGCTTTATCAGATTTTTTAAAATGAAACATGATCTCCTTGCAATATATGGTTTATATGATTCCTGAGTGTAAGTTCTCCCCCATTTTTTCCATTATTTTTGTGCATTATGCAAATAATTATTTATACTATAAGGCTTACTAGGGTTTGTAGCACACAGAACAAAATATCTGTTCCTTTCCCCTTAGAAATTTTGTAAAGTAGTGGAAAGAATAAAATGGGGTGTGAATTAAATGTGTTTTCTTTGAGAACTGAAAGGAGAACAAACTCAAGAGATGAAGACTGTGAAAAGGAGATAATCCCAGGCAAGTGCAGGTGGAGTCCTGAAGTGGTCAATCCATGTATGCTCCCTGCCTGGGTGGTTTTATATAGGCCTGACTCAGGAGCTTGAGGCACAGCAGACTCCTCGTGAAGAGTAGCTTGTGATCCAAGTGCTCAGACCTGCTGGGCTGGTGGCCTGCTGTTTACACATGAAGTACAGATCAGAATGATTATAGAAGCTGGATCTGGCTTGAAGCCCTACAACTCAAAGTAGAAAACTTAGACATCAGAGAAAGCAACCAAAGTGATGAATAAAGGTTGGAAAATTGAGCTTAATGGACAGACAGAGCAAAAGGTGGTTGAGAGAAGTAAAAGGCTATACATATTTGAAGGGCTGTCAGAGGAAGACAGAGGGTAAAAAATCTTTTCATTCCTCCTTTAAGATCCTAAATGGCTTCTGCTCACATTTAGAATAAACTCCAAACCCTTTTCCCTAGCTTGCAAAATTGTACATGATAAATGCCTTCTTCTTACCTTGCTAACCCTCTTCATTTTACTTTCCACATCCAACCATCTTCCAATAGTGGCTAGCTTTCCCAGTTTGTCCAGGATTGAAGACCTTCTCAGAAGGCAGGACTTGTAGTTTTAAATCCTAGAGAGCCAGGCAAAATGGATGAGTGGTCACCCTGTCCTCCACATGAATCATCTCTTGAGACTTTCAGCATCTCCTTTTCCAGTGTTCCTTTGACTGAAATGCTTTCTTTCTGAGTGGCACTTAGGACCAGATTGGAAAACTCTGTTATGTAGAAGAGGATATTTATTTTATTTTTTATTTTCCTTCTGAGCATGATTGCCTTTGCAAAACTGTTGGCAAACCAGAAGGAAGGACACACCATAATTATGGTGTCCTTGGTACTTTTCTCTTCATACCACAGTATCGTTGGTGATTCAAAGGGAGATTTCATAATAATCTTATAAGCAGCTATAATTCCTGGTAACCCATGATCCATGAAATGTGTTTTGATTCAGAAGTTCTTGTGCCAACCTTCAATCTTCAAATAAGTGTATAAGTTGGGTGCACACTTGCCCACAGGTGTTTATGGGCAAATGAATCTGTGACAGGCGCATGAGAATGCCTTTGGTTTGCTTTTTAATTAAATCAAATAAAAATTTATCTTGGCTTCCCAAATATCTCTCATATACAGTCAAGAAATGTCTTTGATACTTTCAGAAAGAGCTTACTATGATTTTATCATAGATTGCCTGGTTGTGCAAGGATGAAATTATTAACAAATTTAAATAAATTGATGTTTTAGAACTCTTTAGTGTTAATTATGATGTGTAGCCTAAATTCTCAACCCTAAAATTACTGACACTGAGCCTAAGTCTAAATTAGATACTGAGATATAAAACCTTTCTATCATGTCACCCAGTGTTGAGACCATTAGGAAGTCAATTGTTCCAACTTCCTGGTTAGAGATATCATCATTCACACTTTATGTAATAAAAACATGGTCCTAGAGAATAGTAACCTGCTTACCCATAACATAGCACACTTTGTTATTATAATGTAAATAATTTTTATATTTGCAAAAAGACTTGTCATATGTTAACACTGTCAAAGAAATAATGATCTTTATTTGACTGAGGAAATGAATCTAAAGTCAAACTCATCTAACCAGTGTAGTTTCAGCTCACTTTTCTTTGAAAATTTGTGCCTTTATGCCATAGGGATGGCATCACGCTTTTACTCTTTAATATATTTACTGGTATATTTCAAACCTGGCCCTATATATTTGATCATGACTTAGTATACCAATGACAAGAACAAGAAATTAGAAAATTAGTGGAATCCTAAGAAGTGCTACATTGAATTACTGTCAGCCATTTTAGAACATAGTAATTTAAATAGTTTAAAACACCCAGTGATATTTCTGAATATAAACCTACTATGTTCCAAAATAACATCTCAAAGGCCATTATGTTTTGTTCTGAGAAAATGGTTTTCAGATCGCCCACCCCACCCACATCACTGGAGACATGTGTTGCTTATCCAGCTAAGATAACCTATGAGAAATTCATTTCTTGTCTTCCAAATTCACTCACCCAGATTTTCCCCAGCTTGATGACTGAAGTGTAAAGCTATTGACTGTTACCAAGATATATTGTAAACCATTTAAAGTATAAATGGTTTAACATTAAGGATAATATATGATTGTTATTTCAGAATTGAAATTCTCCATTAGTAAGAATTAACAATGTGTTCTAAGCCTATTCAACCAAATCATTAATTATTTTTCAGAGGATTTTGAATATAATGTTAAAAATATAAGCTGTTAGAGCTGGAGCAATTCTTATTTATCATTCAGCCAGATATTTGTTTTTCTGGAGGAGAAACTATGTTGGTTTCCTGCAAAGGCATCACTAGAACCGGGGTCTCCTGACTTCTGGTTATGTTTTCTGTCTTCCATACAACACTGAAATATACTTGACTTTCTACCACTCTTCTCTTGTTGGTCTAGGCATGATTGTTACATGTTTTAAAATGTTTTTTGTCAGGCACTCTGCAAGCAACCCGTGCCTTGATGGTGATTGGCATCCTGCTGGGACTAATAGCCATCTTTGTGGCCACCGTTGGCATGAAGTGTATGAAGTGCATGGAAGATGATGAGGCTCAGAAGATGCGGATGGCTGTCTTTGGGGGCGTGATCTTTCTTATTTCAGGTAAGAGAGGCCCTGTCCCTCTTAGACCTTATCAAACTCTTTCTGACATTTTTTAAGGTCTAGTTTTTGGCTTCCTTAGATAATGTTGGATTTATGTTGGCTTTATTGCTCTTGAATCAATTGAATTTAGTTCCTTTAAAATATGAAGACATAGAAACTTTAAATCCAGTTGACTTTCACATCCTCAAATGGGAACTGAATAAAAATCTGAAATCTGTGTTCACAGTGGACAGGTCTATTCCCTGAGGTTTCAGGTGCCAACTGGTTCATTAGAAACAGTCTCCTCAAGTGAAGGGAGAGATTTTTTTGATCTAGCAAATACTGAGGACCAATTCTGTGTAATTCAGAAAATTTCTGTGGTGTCTCTACTGATACTACATGGGAAAGATGGGGAATGGTGAGAGAGAGCATGAAGAAGGTATAATTATACAGGTGTGAATGAATGGAATGAATGGGGCTGGAATTATTGGAAGAAGAGGAGGATATTATTCCATATAAGCAATACTGATTCTGAAATGAACAGGTTTTACCCATAGATCAATGAAAAGAAAGGGCATTTAGAGTTCAGGTGGAATGTTGGAATGGTAGGAAATGAGAAAAAATGAGTTAAGAAAGAAAAATAATACAGAAAATCTTGGAATAAAAACCTTGATAAAAGAGTGAGGTTATATTTTCCATAGAAAATAAATATGTATTTATTGCTTTATTCAAATCTTATTTTGTGACCTTTGAGAAAATGAGATAGAAGAGGACATGGACAGTTAATTTGTAAAATCTTATAATAAAGTTAATATTAAATAAGTGTGCATATAACATTGTGCATGTATATAAAATAATAGACTATTATATGTCATATACAGTAGGTATCTATTGTTTTGAAATAGACTATTACATATGCTTTCCTGATGGCTCAACAATAAAGAATCTGCCTGCCAATGCAGGAGATACAGGTTTGATCCCTGGGATGAGAAGATTGCCTGGAAAAGGAAATGGAAACCCACTCCAATATTCTTGCCTGGGAAATCCTATGGACAGAGGAGCTTGGCAAGCTACAGACCGTGGGGTCACAAAGAGTCAGACATAACGTAGAGACTAAACAGCAATAATACTATTACATAAACTATATATGGTAGTCTGTTGTTTTTGGAAATGACATTCCAAAATTCCAAAAGTGGTATAATCTACCACTAGGAAAAACTAGAATTAGATTTTTTCCTCATTTTCTCTTTAATAAAAGTATGTGGATTTCATGAACAATGAAGGAAGAATGCCTGTGGCTTTACTAAACATTTGGTTAAAGATTATTCAAATTGCTACCGCAAAGCATTTTATTCCCAACACTTAGGTTTTACACCAAAGGCTAAGAATACACTTACTGAGTAGAACTTGTCCTCTGCTGATCTTCTAGTAACTCCCGTCCATCAGTCCTGCAGTCTCAGGAACTTCCTAGGAGTGAGGGTTGCAAGTTCCAAAGTATTCATATTTTCTACTCAAGCAGCCAAAAGCAACAGTGTTTTCCTTCAAGTATTAGAGACAATTAGGTTGGAACACTTATTTTGTAGCAAGAAGAGGGCAATGGGTGTAGCATAGAAATATTTAATCTGTCTAAATTGATGAATTTTTAGACTGACTGTGTGCTAAGTCACTTCAGTTGTGTCTGACTCTTTGCGACCCTATGTGCTGTAACCTGCTAGGCTCCTCTGTCCACGGGGTTCTCCAGGCAAGAATACTGGAGTGGGTTGCCATGCCCTCCTCCAGGGGATCTTCCTGACCCAGGGATCGAAACCTGTGTCTCTTACATCTCCTGCATTGGCAGGCATTTTCCTTACCACTAGCAGCACCTAAGCCCAGACTATAAAAAGAAATTATTTAGGTTCTTTGGATAAGAAAAATGGAGGTATTGTATACTTATTTTAATAAATGATAGAGTAGATTATTTTGACTAAATGATTTCTGTGGGGCTGCCCAGGTGGCTCAACGGTAGAGAATCCACCCGCTAATACAAGACATGCGGATTCAATCACTGGGTCTGGAAGATCTCCAAGAGGAGGAAATGGCAACCCACTCCAGTATTCTTGCCTGGAAAATCCCGTGGATAGAGGAACCTGGCAAGCTACAATCCAGACAAAGACTGAGCACTGAAATGTGAAAGGCATAAGAAATTGAGAGTGTGCTGCATACGTTGATCTGATGTGGCATCTCAGTGAATCTCATGGCAAGACCTGGAACATCTGGCCAATAGGGGTGTAGGAATTTAGGTGATTGGTGGACTCTGAGCCAGGTCCAATGTGTTCCTGTTATCTAGCTATTTACATTCATTTTGATCCTTCAAAAATGTGAATTTTGCGTTTTGGCCAAGAAGAATGTAGAAGAGTTTTTACCTTCCCTTTTGTAAGTGACGAGCTTTACTAATAAGGTCTTTGGTTTAATCAAAAGTAGTCTAGCACACTAATTTATAACAATCTATTTTAAAGAGATCTTAAATGACCTGAATCTCCTGAATGTTTCCAAAAGAATGTTATTTGTGCCAGGGACCTTAAACTGTAAATGAATAAGATGACATGAACACTCATGTGTGTGCCTAACTTCAACCTAATATTTTTGTCTCTCTTAAGAGAACACTTATAAAAAGTCATGTTTAAACCTCTATTCATCCTAAATTAATGTCTTCTGAATTAAAATGAACTAAATTAAAAATGTCAGCATTATTGATGAAATTTCATTCTTGTAAAATGTAAATTTAATGAGCCATGCATTTATGCTCAGTGTTCCATGGTGATTAACAGTCTTTTGTTTTGAATTTCCATAGGTCTGGCTATTTTAGTTGCCACAGCATGGTATGGCAATAGAATTGTTCAAGAATTCTATGACCCCATGACCCCGGTCAATGCCAGGTAATGATAGTCACATATAAAATTGTTTGTTCTCTGAGAAAATACTCTTTTATGTTCTGTAAAGTCCTGTTAGTATGGTGAGTTCTCAGACTTGCTATCCAGAATTTTATGGAATTTTCTGCAAAAATTGAAAATAACTTGAATGGCCTGTGACATATTAAAAATAGTTTTATAATTACTTTAACAGCATGTATTGGTGACAAAATAAACTTCAAAGTAGAAAAGTTCCAAGCTGTATACTTTCCAAATGGAAAAGTATGCTGGACCTTTTTTCATATTTTTAAATTTTTGTTTAATATTCATAAAAATACCAATATATTTGAAACTTCATTTTTGAAGTATATTCTGATACAGCACTTAATTGTGATTATTTGTAACAAAACACAGTTTATGACTGATCGCAAAAACAGTTCTATTGTAGAGGTTAATAACCTCTAACAGAAACTTCATTCCTAACAATTTTATTTATTAAAAAAAACAATTTTATTTATGAAAAGGATTAGTTACCACTATGATATTTTGTGTCTCATCACATCCATAAAATAATTTTAGAAAGATCATCCTTCTTAATATTGCAAGTTGTGGAAGTTAAAGAGCTGACTCTTGGCTCTCATGTAATGATACCCTTTGATCAGAGACAGGTTCTTTGTCTCACTGTGTTCACTTCTTTAAAGCCTAATAACTATATTCAGAGTCGGGATGTTAAGATGTAATTATTGTTTGTTGAGTGCTAAGATGAATGGATGAAAAATGCTAGTGGTAGAGAGATAAGGTGTGCTTCTTTGTTTATAATCACCCATGTATAGGAAAACACATATTGCCGTGATGGTGTTGGAACCCATCCCATAAGACTACAAAGTAGGGACAGAAACTGCTGGAGGTCAATAGGCTAAAATTTTACCTATTGGATATGAAAGCACTTTATAAATTGCCAGGCACTATATCCTTACTTCCACTGTCTCACATGATCCTTAAAGTAGTACAGTGAGGAAGGTGGGATCATTTTAAGAGAAGCAGCTGCTGAGGTTGAGACATGGAGTTTGTGGCCCACAATTCAGTAGCTGAGAGTTTGCATCAGGATTCAAACTCAGGCCTTATCATTCTAGATCCAACCCTTCTCTTTCCTTATTGTCCACCATCAGTCACAGGTCTTCTCCCAGAAATATGGCTTAATACATCCACTTGGATCAACTTAACCTAGAACAATCAATGGGTTGTTTAGAAGTTTTTTCCTCAAAACCATAGGTCAGATTTCAGTGTTTATCAAGGGTTAACTGTTGAAAAGTCTAATAGTCTCCAAAACACTCTGGCAGGTTTTTTTTTTTTTTAATAGAATACTGTTGCTACTTGGTGATAGCACAACTTGTTAAGTTTTAGCCTAGGAACCATGTTCCAGACCTGATTTTTAAGGCATGTAGCATGCTTTACAAGTCTCCTACACATGGAAAAGTCTTTGGAAATATTTGTGTAATTAACCTGGTGTTACCTGCCACATTGCCTGATCTACTGTTGTAAATTGTCAACAACTGCAATGTGAACGTTCTCGTGTGTGTGTCTAACAAACCTTAAAGTACTTCATAAAACTTAAAGGGATCACAGGGGATTTTTTTTTCAGTGGAAAAAAATATGAGTGTGATATCGATTTCATTCTTTAATTACATTAGAGAAGTTTCCAATGGTCCATTGATTAAGCAAAGGTATCACCTTTTCTTTTTTAGGTATGAATTTGGTCAGGCTCTCTTCATTGGCTGGGCCGCTGCTTCTCTCTGCCTTCTGGGAGGTGCCCTGCTATGCTGCTCCTGTCCCCGGAAAGCAACATCTTACCCAACACCCAGGCCCTACCCCAAGCCAGCACCTTCCAGTGGGAAAGACTATGTGTGACATAGAAGTGAAAGCTGACAACCCTGTTGGAACCAACAGAAAATGGACATTGAAATACTGGCATTGACATTAAGATCTTAGCTTTTGACTATTGTAGTCTGAACTGTGGTATTACAGCAAAAAACATATTTTTTTAAAAAATATCCATTGCTAAAAATGACTTAGCCTTATCTTATCTCCTTTCCTCAATAGAGAGGGGAAGCGCTTTCCATTTGTATTACTGCTTCCCACTGAGTAATCATCTCAAATGAGGGGAGAGAGCATTTCTTAAATATATATAGATATGTACATAAACATGTTTTTCTATAAAAAAATTAGTAAGAGTTCTTATTCTCATTGTATTGGTACCAGTATTCTTAAAACATATCTAAAAAATGAAAAAAATATTTAATTCTTGATTAAGTCATTTATTTGGTATTTTTCAAATTCTTCTTTCTTTATGTATACATATCTAATAGGTCAAATATCACTTACCCTCCTTCAGAAGCTTTTAGTGTCTTTCACAGAAGACCTGACCTGCTTTTACCAAGTATGAATTATTTCAGTTCTTCACATGTGCCCTCTTTATATGTTTGTATCATATTTTTTTTTACCATGATCTTTTAGCACTTGCTGTGTCATCATTCAGTCATTCTTCATGCCTTTGTTTTTTGTGAGGTTGAGCTTAACTCTTGAATCTGATAACACATTTTATATGCCTATAGGTTAATTCCTAAAGTCAGTAAGAGTCTCTTGCAGACCAGAGCTTTGGGAGCAAATCTTTCTGTGTGTGACTAGATGGTATGTTCCTGTTGACTTTCCCATACGCCTCCTGTACCCTGACCTCTAACACACTTATTTGCTTTGAAAATATTTGTCCCATTGAAGAACTGTGTGCTGCTTTTCCAAGTAACACAATTCTATTGATTGAATTTTTTGAGCTACTTATTCACAGTTATACACCCTCCCATACTACCTATTCTTCTCCCCTTCCTTAACTGTATTGTTTTCTTGTATAGCTTACCTCTTCCCAGAGAGGAACAGACTGTTTGAATGAAGTACTCGAATTTCTATAGTGATAATCTGATGACAAATATTCTCTCTGTAGCTTATGGGCAAGTCACTTAATCTTTCTCCTCTTTTCCCATCTGTCAAATTGAGATAATGATAGTTAACCAGCTGGTAGAGTGATGTGAGTATTAATTAGTTGATATTATGCTCATTCTTTGAACATGAAATATGCCTAAGTAGTGTTTCTATTTGCTAAATTGGCTGTTAAGAAGTCGTTGAACCAAACCTACACACAGGCCTTCCCATGGCTAGGCACCTTCCTGTCTCCACAGGCCTGTTTCCTTCCTTTCAGCTGTGGCCACCATTCTGTTCCATTTTAACCATTGCTCTTAGTTTTCCAGTTTGTGGAAAATAACTCCTTCACTTCAGCAAGATGTTGTAATGGAAAGGGTGTTGACTTCAGTGTCTGGAGACTTGATTTGAGTCTTGGTGCTATCAATTACAGTGTCAGTTTGGGCAAGGCACAGGTTGCCCTAGATTTATTGCTTCATTTCTAAAAAGAGGATTGTAATGCCTGAACTGCCTACCTCACAGGGCTATTGAGGGGATCCAGCGAGACAGGATACATGTAAATGTGATTTTGTAAGGTGAAAAGTATTGTACTGGGGAAAAGAATTAAGGAATTTAAGTGCATAGATTTTAGACTACTTTTCAAATGACTGAAAAGAGAAATTTTAAGAAATGGATTTCCTGTCTTAACCAACCTCTCAAGTGAGGAGACAAGTGAATTTCAGCTTGCTAAGTGAAAAAAAAAAAGAGGTTTAAGGAAGTCTTAGTTTTCTTTGATCAGTGTGGCCTGATACTTTTTGTGTGGCTAAGATTTTCTCCTTTCAGGAATGCAGACTTGACCTAGAACAAGTTTGCAGATGTAATGGGTAAAACAGAAGTGTAAGTGTTGACCAAAGAATGGAAGATTTTTTGAGTTTTAATAACTTGTAAGGGTATACAAGATGGATATTGGTTAAGTGATGTTATCAGAGGTATTGCTACTAGCTGGCAGCTAACATAGCTAGGATAGATAGTTTAGAAAAAACCTAGTAAATTTTAGTGTGTCTTCCAAACCTGAAACTCTATGCTCCTAGAATGTATAATTCAAAGAATCTCTGCTACCTTCATAGATCCTAATGATGGGCAAGTATTAATACATGTGGTTACTCGTTGGTAAACTCTGAAAAGAAATCCATAGTACAAAATGGCCAACAGAATTGTGACACCAGAATCTGTCTGACTTTGATATTTTTGTACTCTGCTACCCTACTTGGATAGATATTTCAGGGTTTTGTAATGGGAATTTGTATAAAGCATTATTCTTTTTCAATAAATTTTTTAATATAAATCTTCAGTTTTTATTTTTTAATCATTTATTTCAAGATTGCCTTGCATGGAAGATGAGATGGCTCAAGATAGGATCCGGCTCACCATGTATTCCTGGGAAATAGCTCTGGTGCCTCTGGGCCACCTGTCAAGTATTTGAGTGACTCCACCCACTGGAATGCCCTATTGCTCTCCAACTGTGCTTCATCCTCATCAAGGGTGGTGATAGAAGAGAATGGCAGGAGATTACTTCATTTCTCTCATCCATAGAAAGGAGACATACTACAATAAATGACTAAGTAATAAAGTAGTCAATTGTAAAGCACTGTGAAAACTTAAGTTGGTTGTGTTTCCTACAAGTTGGCAGAGTGAAAGACAGCTAGAAATCCATTATTGTTTTTGTAATAATTACCAGGTGGTGCAATGGTAAAGAATCTGCCTGCCAACGAAGGAAATGCAGAAGATGTAGGTTCAATCCCTGGGCTAGGAAGATCCCCTGGAGGCAAAAACAGCAACCCACTCCTGTATTCTTGCCTGGGAAATCCCATGAACAGAGGAGTCTGTCGGACTACAGTCCATGGGGCTGCAAAGAGTTCTACAGGATTGAGCACATGAGCACGCACACGTTACCAAAACTACTTCTTAGGAAAGCACGTGATGAAACTTATTCACTCATTATCTAAAAATATCAGTGATTGATACAGCCTTAGTTGTAACCACTCCTTAAGTAATTTACATAGTACAGAGACAGGCTAGTAAACAAAGGATTGAGCTCTATGTGGAGTTCTATGGGGAGATTAGCCTTAAGGATGAGAGATGAAGATTATTGTCAGTCTCTTTAAATTACGCAGATGTGTCAGGTCACCACTGTTTCTACAGAATTGAAATCTTCTCCTGGATGGGTCCAGGCCCATGAATTTGAGAGGAAGTAAAATCTCTAAGTGCTGCTAAGAACTCTGAAGAGAAAAGCTGGATTGTCAATCATACCAAGTAGACCCCACCTCTGTGTAAGCTCCTCCTTCTGGATGCCACTGTCCTGCAAACCAAGCTGTCTCTCCTCCTCATCAACTAGTACTTTCTATGTGGATCTGTGTCCAAGTCCAGGGACAACTCCATACCATCCCCATATTCCCACATCTGAAAGCCTGCTGTTGGTCCTAGTAAAATCTGGTAATGGACTTTTTTTCCCTTCTTTTTGAGTGTGGCTCAGGTGTAAGATTTCTGCAGTCTCCTTTCCAACCCCAGATATACCTTTAGGTACCCCCAATCTGCCCTAAATTCTCTACAATTAGCTGGTACCTTGGAAACTGGCAGAAGTCACTGCAGTTTCCAGGGTTTTGTAGGGACAGCTTGTTGGATTTAAAAACACAGTGAAAAACACTCTCAATGCTCTGAAACTCTGGAGAACTCATGGTATTTTGACTAATCACCTTCCATTGACAGGTTTTTTCCATATGGCCAATGTCAGCAATTAGACAAGAGATATGGATTTATTCAACTAGTATTTATTAAACACCTACCATAGACTAGTGCCATTAAATGAAGACAAGGCTAAAGGGTATAGGAAATAAATAAGACTCTTTCCTAGGCCCCAGCAGGGTGAAAAGTGTTAAGTGGGAAGAAAAGTAAACTTGAAATCTAGCACTGGTTCTGCCAATGATCAGCCTCAGTGAGCTATAGAGATCTCTATTCACTATTTTTTCATTTGTAAAAGGAAGAGCTTGGCCCCACTCAGAGGTTCTTATCCATAACAATGTGGAAGCTTTTGACCATTGGAGGTTTTTGAAACCTCTGACTTTCAAGGACTTAAACCCAGATTAGGGGAATCAGAATTTCTGAGAAAAGTGTATTAGGTACAAGTTTCCCAGGGGATTCTAATGCACTTTCTGAATTGCGAATCACTGGGCTAGGTTATCTCTCAGGACCAAGTGTGCTCAAAAAATTTTCTGTGTAAACACACATCCAGGTGCTTAGTAGACGACAATATTGTTTATTTACCTTTTCTCTAAGGTCATGGTTCTATTTTATGATTCTAGGTTTTTTTTGTTTGTTTTGGTGAGAGTATTAGCGCAAGTTCAGTAAGGCCAAACAAGCTGAAACATCAGAGTTTGGAGCAGGGAATGTTTTATGGCAGGGCCACTCAAGGGTGACTCCTGTCCTAGAAATCCTGAGTTCCCTGAAGGGTTTCAGCAAAGCACTTTTAAAAGCCGGATGAGGGAATAGGGGTCAAAGGGTATGTGATCAACTTGTGCACAATTCTCTGATTGGCTGATGGTGAGATAACAGGGTGATGTAATAGAGGTTAATATTGACAGTCTTTAGGCTTCAGGAGGCCTGGTGTTATGTGTTCTTGGTCAATGAGTAATTAACATTTTCTATTTGGTGAGGGGTTTTCTCATCTGCAAAACAACTCTGGAAATCACATCAAAAACCAGGTACTTCAGAGAGGAGCTAAAGCAGAGGGTATGGGGAAGGACCTGTCCCTGTCCCCAAGGCCCCAAGGGGTCCTGCTCACTTAAGAAGGGAAGGAATTAAAACGAGGCAGTCTTCAGAAGCTATTGTCATATTTCTTTGGTAAATAACCTTCTTTCTTGTCATTTTCTATTATTTTTAAATCACTCACCGTAATAGTCATTAATACAAAGCAAATTCTCTTTTAAAGAAAGCCTTCTGTTTAACAAATAATATTAGTTCAAGGAGGTAAGTGTTTATTGTATTATAATCAGAGTTATTTTCCTTTGTTACATGAAAATTTCAGAAACATCCTTAGCCAAAGCATAATGTTGCTACATTTATTTTTAATTGTATAACATTTCTGAGGTGTTATTTATGGTTTAATTTCTTTAACTTATTGTTTTGATTGTCTATTCCCCCCAAAAGAAAAAAGTAAACACACATACAAACCAATTGAAGGAAGAAAGTTTGAAAGCTATACAAATATTTCTTAAATGAGATGACCTGAACTAGAGCACTTTCTTCTCCCAAAGGGGTATTTTTTTCTTTTAATTGTTTTGTCCATTAAGTTTCCTGTTTCCATTAATGTTGTGGTTTCCTCAGGTAGCTACTGATGCTGCTTAATTAAAAAAAATCCAACAACCTAAGAGAGACCTGAAACAAGCAGACATCTGAAACAAGGGTCAGGGGTAGCAGAGAACATTTCCTTCTAGATGAGAGTGGAATACAAGTAGAAAAATGACCTCTAATAGAGTGAGGACAAAGGAATTTATTTTTGAGGATAATTTTCACCACAATATTTTTTTTCCTGATAATAAAATTAAAACTAATACAAATTAAAACTAATGCTAATAATAAAGTAGAAAAATATAGAAAGGTAGAAATAATTATTTAAATATTGTAATAGCCATACTGTGCTGTGCTACTCAAAAACAAAATTAATAATTTGATGCAACCTTCTCTAATCATATTTTCTTTCCCAAAGATAAGATTTGGAGATTGTTATCTTTTCACTGTTTTCATAGTATCACAAAGTAAAAATAATTTTGATTTCTTTTTCTTATTCCATTCAAGTATATGGTAACATACTATTACCATTCAGAGTTCATAAACATTCATTCATTCATTCATTCTGATAATATTTTTTTAAGCAGCCAAGTATTTTCTGCCACAAAAGAAACAGTGGACCTGGATTTGTACAATGTAACCAACCATGAATAAAATAGACAAAAAAACCTTCACTTCTAGAACTTACATTCTATATGGGGAATACAGACAATAAGACAAACATGCTAAACATATAGTATAAGAAATGGTAATAAACTGTATAGAAAAAAACTAGAGTAGGCAAGAACTGGGAAGCTTGGACAAGTGTTACAAATATTCAGAGGGCTCATGCAGCTTAATATGAGAAAAACAAACAACCCAATGAATAAATAGACAAGAAGCCCTTAATAGAAATTTCTCCAAAGAAGACATACGGATGGCCAACAAACACAAGAAAAGATGCTCAACAATACTAATTATTAGAGAAATGCAAATCAAAACTACAGTGAGGTATCACCTCACACTGTTCAGAATGACTCTGATCAAAAAGTCTACAAATAATAAATGCTGAAGAGGGTGTGGAAAGAAAGGAACGCTCCTATACTGTTAGTGGGAATGTAGATTGAATCAGCCATTGTGGAGAACAATATGGAGGTTCCTCAAAAAACTGAAAATAGAACTACCATACAACCCAGCAATCCCACTCCTGGGCATATACCCAGAGAAAGCCATAATTCAAAAGGACACATGCACCCCAGTGTTCACGGCAGCACTAGTTACAATAGCCAGAACATGAAAATAACCTAAAAATCTCATCAACAGAGAAATGGATAAAGAAGATGAGACACATACATACAGTGGAACATCACTCAGTCATTCAAAGAAACAAAATAGTGCCATTTTCAGAGACATGGATAGACCTAGTGACTGCCATGCGGAGTGAAATAAGTCAGAAAGAGAAAAACAAATACTGCATAATATCATTTATATGTGGAATTTATAAAAATGATACAGATTAACTTATTTGCAAGACTGAAATAGAAACACAGATGTAAAGAACAAACTTAGGGACACCGACAGAGGAAGAGGAAGTGGAATGAATTGGAAGATTGGGATTGACATATATACACTGTGCTAAGTCCCTTCAGTTGTGTCCGACTCTTTGCAACCCTATGGACTGTAGCCCATCAAGCTCCTCTGTCCATAGAATTCTCCAGGCAAGAATACTGGAGTGGGTTGCCATGCTACTCACTACTAGTATGTACACTACTATGTGTACAATAGATAATTAATGGGAGCCTACTGCATAGCACAAGGAGCTCTATTCAATGCTCTGTTGTGACCTAATTGGGAAGGAAATCTAAAAGAGGGGACATATGTATATGTATAGATGATTCACTTTTCTATATAGCAGAAGCACAACATTGTAAAGCAACTATACTCCAATAAATCTTTTTTGAAATAAAATAATTAAGTCGTGGAAGTCCTCAATGAAAAGCTTATTTTTAAGAAACAATATATAGGAAAATAAGAAAAAGATCATTTATACAGGTGAAAGACCTTTCCATTTGAATTCTCTAAAGTGGTGCTGTTCTTAGTTACACTAAGTTGTTTCCAACTCTTTGTGATCTCATGGACTGCAGCTGGCCAGGCTCCTGGTGTCCATGGGGATTCTCCAGGCAAGAATACTGGGGAATCCTCCAGGTGATCTTCCGAACCCAGGGATCGAACTCAGGCCTCCCTCATTGCAGGCAAATTCTTTATGAATTGAGCTACCAGGGATGAAAGAGTACGGACACCAGTGTAGTTCTGAAGGCTTTAAGCTAGGAAGAGACTGATAGGAGACGAAGGCTTGAAAGGAAGGGGAATTTAAACTATAGGGCATGGTGGACTACTGTAAGGACTTCATCTGTCATTAAATAAAAGGAAAGGATAATGTTAGGTTTCGAGCAGAGAAGACATGAGATCTAAAATAAGATGTATCTTTTTTTCTATTGTGTTGAGAATAGACTATAGGAGGGTAAGGAGTAAAGCACGAGTTCAGATGGAAAGTTATTACCAATAATCCTGCAAGATATGGCTTGGTGATACCCGTGTAGTAAGAAGTGATTATAATCTGGATAATATTTGAAAGTAGAGCCAACTGGTTTTGTTAATTGACTGAATGTGGGATGGCAAGTTAAAATAAGAGTCAAAAATGACTCCAAGATTTTTGGCCTGAGCAATTGATAGGATGGAGCTGCTAAAAACCAGAGATGGAAGGCTGCAGGAAAGCAGGTTTGGAAGAGAATATCAGAAGTTTCATTTTGGACATGTTACATGTATTATGCCTATTGCACATTCAAGTAGAGATGATCAGGAGGCAGTGGGAGAAGGCAAGGGTGTGGAACTCTAAAATGAAGAAAGGACGTTAAAAAGAAGGGTGTAATCAATCATTATTTTCATATGACTTAACAAGTTGAAAATATGCCCCAAACTTTGGACACTTAAGTAGATACCTATAATCACTAGGTTAAAAAGTCAATAAAAGTAGAAACCAAATCTATTTTACCTATTATTGAATCTCTTATTACCTTCCAAATATTTCATTCTAGTATTCTCTAAAGTATCCTCATGGAAGTCTGGTGTATTAGAATCATACCTGCCCTGGATTTGGTCCCGAGTCTGCCCTTCACTAATATTTTTAATGATTACATTTTAATAATTTCATGTAGTAGCAAAGACTAATTACTTCAGTGTAAGTATTCTGGGGAGCAAGATGTCAAGAAGGAGTTAGAATTGCAAGAGATGGAATGTTGATTCCTGCTGGAAAGGGTAAAGAAAGCAGGAAAAGAAAGGAAAGCCTTTACAGGGGCAGGCAATCTTTCTGTAAAGATCCAGATGGTAAATATTTTAGGTTTTATGGGATACATATAATCTCTGTCACATATTCTTCCTTGTGTTTTTTTTTTTAACTGCCTACAATGCAAAAACTATTCTTTGCTTATAGACCGTAGAGATTTAAAAAAAAAAAAAAGGCTGTGGTCCAAATTTGGTCCATGGACAATAGCTAGTCAACACAGCCTAGCCTAACACCTGCAAAAGAAGAGTATTAAGGGGAAATTCTGTAGGAAAGCCTCAACCTGCTGTGGTAGCTTTGAGAAAGCCTTGGAGCCAACCCATGGGGAGCTGTGGTTTAAAGGAAGTCCATAGAAGAGTCCCTGAATCGGGCAGAAATGGCCAGGCTCTAGTACACCTGATGTACTTAGTCTTCATCTGAGCGCTGCCCAGCAATAGTGTGGCTTCAACTGGAAGGATGCAGCAGATCCCAATGGCACTACAGCTGAAAGCTGTTGGCAAACTGTCCCCACTATGGCAAATTCCTATTTGAAGAGAAATATAAATAGTGCATCCCCTGGATTTCACATAAAAATACAGAGAGTTAACCAAATAGAGTTTTGTTCATCTCATGTAACAAGTCATCCAGAAGTAGATAATCCAAGGATTGCCTGAGGAATATGTAATATAGCCAAATAACCATGCATATTGTCTTTATCATTCTTAGCATGTGGCTTCCATTCTCATAGCTACTTTATGGCTTCAAGAATGCCTCTCTTCTTTCATCCTTATTACCTGATTCAACATACACAGATGAAGAAGAAAAAGAGGAAGAAAGCAGAAAGGAGAAACAAAAGCAAACATTTTAAAAACCCAAAACTTTCTCAGAAATCCCCACTACAAGGAACAACTGAATAGTGGGATGGGAATAATGGGATGAATAGTCCAATACAGTCCAAGCATATAAAAAACTGTGATATAAGACATGGAAGTATAGCAGATCAGTGAAGAAATGAGAGATTCTTCAATAATATGTTGTGGGGAAACTGTGTATCCATGTAGGGGGATGAATTATGGTGATTTTTCTTATTAGATAAAACACAAACAAACCATATCTTTTCAAAAGGATGTATATAACTACTTTAAAATGAAGAACAAAAAAATAAAATAAAATAAAATGAAGAACATCTGTTCATCAAAGACATAATAAAAATATGAAAAGACAGTTTATAATGGGGAAGAGATAATCACCACATAGTATATAATAAGCAAGGATTAATATCCAGAATATAAAAAGAATCCCAATAAATCAATCAAAAACTACAACCTAATAGAAAAATAAGTAAAAATCATACAAAGTCATTTCAAAAAGATAAATATAACAATGTAATTAAAAGTATGAAAATATGCTTAATCTTATTAATGAACTTAATAATAAAAGATTGTTAATAAAATTAATAAAAATGAAAATTTAGACCCAACCATATTTCCTAGATTGGCAACATTTAAGAAGTCTGATAATACCAGTGTTGAAGGGAATGTGGATCAAGGGTGGCAGGTTTCTTTCAATTTCTCCAACAAATTTTCAAATAATGCATTATCCTGTAAACATCCGAATTCATATAAAAATTCACTACTAGAGAAACTCTTACACACATACAAGGATAACAACTGAGAACAATGGAATCATCTCAAATGTCTGTTGGTAGGGGAATGGTAGATAATCTGGTGTATTCACACACTGGAATATCTTATGACTGTAAATTAATAGAATATAGTTACACATAAAATGAATGTTTTAAGAAATGATTTTGAGTGAAAGTCTCAGAAAAACACATTGGGCATAACATTATTTTTATAAAACTCAAAGCTAGCAAAACTAAATAATATATTTTTAAGGCATTACAGCTAAGAGAGAAAACTATGGAAAAAGAAAACCAGAAATGATAAACACAAAATTCAATATAATGTTACTTCTGGAAGAAGAAAAGCAGTGGGATGGATGAAGAATTTACAGGTATATGGAGGTTGTTGGTTATACTCTAATCTTTGAATTATGTAGTGAGTGGTTTCGTTACACAATTATTATTCTTTAAAACTTACATATATTGTATATATATTCTCTGGATTGTAGCAAATAGTGTGTTAGAAAAGATAATAAAGAAATATGCTATAAAAGGAATGAATCCTTAGGCAATTTCCATTTTTATGTCTCACTGGATAAAGTGATATTTCTATGGTCACATCCAGCAACAAGTGAAGTCAGGATATTTATTTTCACAGATAGGCACACTGCTGCCCATGAAAATCAGATTTGCATGCCTCACTAACTACATCACCCTGACCAAGTTGCTAACATCTCTTCAGTTCAGTTCATTTCGGTAGCTCAGTCGTATCCAACTCTTTGCAACCCCATGAATCACAGCACGCCAGGCCTGTCTATCCATCACCAACTCCCGGAGTCCACTTAAACTCATGTCCTTTGAGTTGGTGATGCCATCCAACCATCTTATCCTCTGTCGTCCCCTTCTCCTCCTGCCTTCAATCTTTCCTAGCATCAGGGTCTTTTCAAATGAGTCAGCTCTTTGCATCAGGTGGCTAAAGTATTGGAGCTTCAGCTTCAACATCAATCCTTCCAATGACCACCCAGGACTGATCTCCTTTAGGATGGACTGGTTGGATCTCCTTGCAGTCCAAGGGAATCTCAAGAGTCTTCTCCAACACCATAGTTCAAAAGCATCAATTCTTCTGTGCTCAGCTTTATTTATAGTCCAACTCTCACATCCATACATAACTACTGGAAAAACCATAGCCTTGACTAGATGGACCTTTGTTGACAAAGTAGTGTCTCTGCTTTTTAATATGCTGTCTAGGTTGGTCATAACTTTTCTCCCAAGGAGTAAGCGTCTTTAACATCTCTTAGGCTCAGTAATAATATGAGTCCTCCTTAACCTTTTTCATTTTAGTGTATCCAATACACTAAACTTGGATTAGATACACTATCCAATTGTATACACTATCCATAAATATACATGAATGTTTTTTGTAAACTAAAATACTAAAAAAAAAAATGTAAAGGACTATGGTTCTCAAGCATAATTCTTTTGGGAAAATGAAAATCTTAATCTTTACAATTTCAAGTACACAGTTGATTGGGTAGAGTCTCTGATTCCATATATGAACCTATCTCAGAGATTGTCTTCCAGAAGAATATACAGATTCAGCATTGAGAGCTCCATGTTATAGAATTAAGAAGGCAGGTTATTATAATGCATCATACATGTGTGCATGGTAAGTCTCTTCAGTTATGTCTGACTGTGCAACCTTATGGACTGTAGCCTGCCAGGGTCCTCTGTCCATGGGATTCTTCAGGCAAGAATACTGGAGTGGGTTGCCCTGACCTCCTCCAGAGGATCTTTCCAACCAAGGGATCAAACCCCTATGTCTCTTGGCAGGTGGGTTCTTTACCACTAGCACAACCTGGAAAGCTCAATACATCATACAGATAAGTACATTTTCTGATAATATGCCTTAAAAATAAATAAATAAATAAAACAGAAAAAATAGATACAATAAAAATAATGTCTAGATGCAGTCACATTACTACATATTTTACTTCTTAACAAGATACTGGAAGCAAAGTAATTTTGCTGAAATGTTCAGTGAAACTATTCTCTATTCAATTCAACATTTATTTAGTGCCTAGTCTATGCCAAATCCTGACCTAAACAAAACTGGTATAGAGAAATAAGTAAAACATTGTCTTTGCTCAGGGCCACCCTTTTGCAGAAACCCAAAATGTAACCAAGGTAGTTTACATGAATGATGATGCCCCCTGTAGGCAGTGCCTACACACAGGGACCTTAAAAACAGAAATAATGGGAAAAAATAAAGAAAGAAAGAAACATAAGTCAAATAGGATACAAATCAGGTTTGTGAGAACTTTGAACAACCACTCAAGGGGAAAATCACTCATTTCATATTCTTTGGATTGGAAAAAAGGGGTTCTCATCCTCATTTAAAAGAGTAAATTGCTAAATCACTTTAGAGAGCCAGTTTTAAAATATCTGGTAAAAGCTGATCCTTCCTCTGTGATTCAGCAATGTCAACCTGAGATCTATATCCTTGAGAAATGAATGCATGTGCATAATATGACCATGTGTAATATTGGTGAAATGATTGATATTGAAGTGCTAAGGAGAGCCCAGAGGAGGGAGGAAATTTAGAGAGTCTGAGAAAGTTGATAGAGCGGGATACATTGAGGAATCAAGAATCTACCAGGTGGACAAAAGAAGCCTGGCATTCCCAGTAGAGACAAGGGTGTACAGAGGTGTGGGGGGAAAACAATGAAGTGAACAAAATGTGTAAGTTATGGAAAGTGACTCAGTTTACTTGAAGCAAAAGTGGAAGAGAAAGTGTAATAGAGATGAGGTACATGCAAGGATTCAAATCTCAGATTAAGGAATTTGAGTAAATGCTTCACTATCAATAAAAATGAAAACAACTTTTTTTGAGAATTACTGGAAAGATACGGTATAAGCCCTAGAGTTTAAGTTTACACTAAACATCTTCTATACTAGTAATCTATGATCTCTGTGTGTGTCCAACATTCACTCTCCCTTAGTAACAGCACAATGGCTAGTTTCAGAGAATATCCTACATGACTCTAAGTAGATGTGGTTCAAATAGTCTCCCCTACTACCCACTCCCAGTGGGGGAGAGAAACAACAGTATATTCCATATCTGTAACAGAGTTGTAAATATCATTATGAATGTTGCTATAGAATATAGAAAAATATTCAAGAATCACTTAAAGAAATATATCCAATCTCATATCTACATTACATGCCAAGGAAGATGGGAGAGTCTGATGAATAATATTCATGATTCTTGGTCTGCCAATTAAAGGAAGATTTTTAAATCCATCAGTGAACCCCGTTACCTTCAAAATTCATCTTCAAAACTGAATCTTATCATTTCTTTCCACCTGCTACTGTAGCTTAAATCACAATGATCTTCTACCAAGACCAGCGGAATAACCACCCAAGTGGTCCCCACATTCCAGTCCTGTGTACCAGAGTTTATTCTCAAAATAGTAATAGGAGTGATCCTTTGAAGATATAAGTTGGATAATTCTCTTGTCTCTCTACTGTTATCAGTCTTCCAGAATGTCTAAGAATAAAACCTGACAATACCTTCCTATCCTGATACTGCCACTTTCCTCCTGAATCATCCTGCTCCAACCACCCTAGTCCCCTTGCTATTCTCAGGGCACAATAAGTTTCTTGATCTGTTTTCTCCCAGCATCACTTTTTTCCCCAGAAGAATCACAAATATCACCATATCAGAAAAGACCTATCTGATCACTATATGCAAAATAGACTCTTATCACTCTCTTTCCTTGTCCTGCTTTGTCCCACTCCATTTATGGAGGCAGGGTATTTATATATTTATATATTTTAAGTTTGTTCACATTTTATCACAGATATCTAAAACCCCATAGTAACTGTCTCATTGTAAAGTTCAAATAATAATTATTTGAGTAATCAACCTTTTTTTTAAACCAATAAATTGTGGTGCATTTAAGGCAGAGCACACAAACCAAGTGAACTAAAGAGACTCCATTCTTTTACTGTAATTATTATTAGGAAAGTAAAACATCTTTCTTTAGAAGTTGCTAGATTAAATGAGAAAAGTCTAGAGCCAAAAATAAATGAACTAAAAAGCCAACTCTATGAAGTAGGCTGGGGGCAGTATGTTGAAAACCCTGACAGCATAATTCCAGCCCCTGGATCTAGCCAGACCTAGAACTAGCTGTAACTCTGGACTTTTCAGTTAAGTGCACTGATAAATGTCTTATTTTCTTTATGCACTTTGACTTGAATTTCTAACATTTGCTTCTAAAAGAGTCCTGATCAATATAATAATCAATCTCCTCAGATAAACGTAGGTAAACTGAGATCTGGAAAAAGGAAGAATTTTGACCAAACTCACAAATTATGTTCAAGCCAAGACAACTCTGGATCTTCTGAGCCCAAGTCCTGGTCTTTTCCCACTTTATTAACTGCTGCAAATTAGCTTTAAATCCTCCCATGATCTCAGGTTGTTGTACATTTACAAAACTGCCTAGTGTTCAGGCCAGGAATCCTAGGAAATTAAGTAGGTTGAGATGAAGTTTCTGAGTTATTTAATCTTTTTAAATTTAAACTGCCACCTCACCATGGGGGAGTCCAGCTCAGAAAAAAAAAAAAAAGGAAAAAAAATTCCTTAAGGAAAATATCAGGGTTAATCCTCTAAATCTAACTTAAGCTATATGTTGGCTAGAGAAAGAAAAATTGCCTTTATAAAGACTTGGTTTTTTTTCTCATAAAACTTGTAACATTCATACTTTTTCTTCCACAGTTTATTGCAAGTCATAAATCTTTTAATTCCCTGCAACCTCTTTAATGTAACCCAATCATTGTTTTTGTGCACTACTGTTGATCTGACAAAACCCACAAGCTCAATTGTGAGACTGTCAGATAATTATAAGAAAATGTTTAGCTCAGTACCTGGAACACAGTGGATATTTGGTATCTTCTATTCTTTATGTGGAGAAAGCAAAGGCAACCCATTCCAGTACTCTTGCCTGGAGAATTCCATGGACAGAGGAACCTGTTAGGCTACAGTCCATGGAGTCGCTAAGATTTGGACATGACTGGGAGACTTCACTTTCACTTTTCACTTTCATGCATTGGAGAAGGAAATGGCAACCCACCCCAGTATTCTTGCCTGGAGAATCCCAGGGACTGGAGAGACTGGTGGGCTGCCGTCTATAGGGTCGCAGAGAGTTGGACACGACTGATGTGACTTAGCAGCAGCAGCAGCAGCATTCTTTACATACAAACATACATGTGTCCTGTGTAGAATACTGTAAAAATGTGCAGGATAGTTTGCTTAAGTTTTACAATCCTCAAGATCTGAGACAATCACCTCTATCGGAAAAAGCATCCTAGACAAGTGGTCATCTCTCCTACCTCCGAAGACAAAAGTAAAAGTGAAAGTTGTTCAGTCGTGTCTGACTGTTTGTGACTCCATGGACTATATACAGTCCATGGAATTCTCTAGGCCAGAACACTGGAGTGGGTAGCCTTTCCCTTCTCCAGGGGATCTTCCCAAGCCAGGGATGGAACCCAGGTCTTCTGAAGACAAGATACCAAGACACTCACTGAAATGTAGGGTAACAGATAGCATAAGTCAGATTCTCCCAAATAATCGCCATTCTTTGGAGTATTTTTCAAAGGTTATCTCCCATTTATCACTAAAGACTTTTCCTTATAAAGTACCCCCAAAGAACTAACTTCCAGATCCTCTTTCAGCCTGGATCTTAACCCAGTGTAAAATCTGTTGCAACTTTTAAGCTCAGTATCAGGTACTGCTTCCTCTGCCAGCCTCAATGCCTTTAGGCAATATTGTCAGACTTTCTGTAACTGTGACTCAGCTCACAGATCACAGCAAAAGACACTAAGAACCTTCCAAGAGAAGCTCTTTTGTCATGAACCTACACCAGAGGTAGATTATGTGAGAGTCTTGTCAGTGCTCATGAATAGTCAAACCACTTACAGTTCAAAGAATGAGGAGCCCTACGCTGACATGAGATTCTTGACTCTCTAACAAGTCAGGAATTCACAATGACACTTAAATAGCTTCATGATTATGTTCTCTTCCACTTACTACCTCTGTTTACCTTGGTGAAGTCCTTAATCCTCTCTAAGACTCAATTTCCTCGGCTTTACTTGAGAGTAATAACTACCTAATTCATGGGTTGTTGTTAGTATTCAATAAGTAACTATATTCCTTAGTTCTAGTAGTCAGTGACATTACCTACTATCATTTATTCTTTATGCAGCTTCTCGGATAGCACAGTGGTAAAGAATCTGCCTGCCAGATGCAGGAGACACAAAAAACATTGGTTCAATCCCTGGGTCTGGAAGATTCCCCTAGAGTAGGAAATGGTAACCTACTTCAGTATTCTTGCCTGGAAAATTCCATGAACAGAGGAGCTTGACAGACTACAGTCTATGGGTGTGCAAAACAGTTGCTATTTATCCAAAGTTCTCACTTAGAAGTAAAAGTAACTGAAAGGTAAGACTTCTCATAGTATAAAGTTTTGAATTATTAATAATTTAAATAGAATTTTTATAAAATATTTTTCAAATGTATGTTTCTAGTAAAAGGTAATCAGATACCTGAAGACATTTCACTTAATAAGAATAACACAAAATCTAGACAATTTGATAACTTTTATATTAATATAAACATTTACCCTTATGGTAACACTGGTTATCTCAGATATATTGAATTTTTGGACAAATGGGTTGGGTCTTGTCAATGTTATAAAAGGAATCATACAGTTAGTCTTTTCTGGTTCTGCAGTACAATCATCCAAATTTAGAGGTTATCAAAGTTAGATGCTCAATCTTCTAAGGAAGCCTAACACTTACTCAGGAGTTTTCTGAAGTAAAAACTATTTTTATAATACTCCTCAGATTTCATGTGCCATTTCCACTGAAGGTGCAAACACACTGGCTGGTGAAACTTCTGGTATCCAAAAGTGAATTAAGGCTTTGACATCAAAATGCATTTGCAGTCTTTATATTTTTCTCTGCCACATATTAATTCAAAAAGTAAGATATTCCACTTTATGTGTATGCCACATGTTCTTTATCCATCTGCTGATGGATGTTTGCTGGTTTCTACATCTTGAGTATAATGAGTAATTCTACCACAAACATGGAAGTGCAGCTATCTCTTTGAGATCTTGATTTCTATTTCTTGGATAACTACTGAACTGTGGGATTGCTTGATGAGATTCAATATTTGGTCAATTTGCCCCTCATATATTTTCTATAAAGTTATTTGCATCCTGTTTTTCTGGACAACAACAATTTCAGGCTCCCAGGTCTGGCTGATCTGATTGTTTCCTAAATGGTATTTAATTATTTTCCTATGTAGAACACTTGGTTCTTTTTTCCTATAGTGTTATTTTATTACTTTTTCCATTATTTTCTTATTTCTGGTACAAGAATATACTTCTAATAATTTACTTATTAGTTTTCGGAGGCTGTATACAGGTCAAGATAACATTTAGGGACTTCTTTGTATATTGTTACCCTGCCTATTTAATTTATATGCAGAGTACATCATGAGAAATGCTGGGCTGGATGAAGCACAAGCTGGAATCAAGATTGCCAGGAGAAATATCAATAACCTCAGATATGCAGATGACACCACCCTTATGGCAGAAAGTGAAGAAGAACTAAAGAGCCTCTTGATGAAAGTGAAAGAGGAGAGTGGAAAAGTTGGCTTAAAGATCAACATTCAGAAAACTAAGATCATGGCATCCAGTCCCATCACTTCATGGCAAATAGATGGGGAAACAGTGGAAACAGTGGCTGACTTTATTTTTTTGAGCTCCAAAATCACTGCAGATGGTAATTGCAGCCATAAAAATTAAAACTCTTACTCATTGGGAGGCAAGTTATGACCAACCTAGACAGCATGTTAAAAAGCAGAGGTCCATCTAGTCAAGGCTATGGTTTTTCCAGGGGTCATGTATGGATGTGAGAGTTGGACTATAAAGAAAGCTGAGCACTGAAGAGTTGATGCTTTTGAACTGTGGTGTTGGAAAAGACTCTTGAGAGTCCCTTGGACTGCAAGGAGATCCAACCAGTCCATCCTAAAGGAGATCAGTCCTGGATGTTCATTGGAAGGACTGATGTTGAAGCTGAAGCTCCAATACTTTAGCCACCTGATGTGAAGAGCTGACTCATTGGAAAAGATCCTGATGCTGGGAAAGATTGAGGGCAGGAGGAGAAGGGGATGACAGAAGATGAGATGGTTTGATGGCCTCAATGGACATGGGTTTGGGTGGACTTGGGGAGTTGGTGATGGACAGGTAGTCCTGGTGTGCTGCAGTTCATGGGGTCACAAAGAGTCAGACACGACTGAGTGACTGGATTGAACTGAACTGGTACGAACTGTTTACTAACTCTTGCTGCTGTTCAGTCACTTCGTTGTGTATGACTCTTTGCCACCCCATGGGTTGCAGCACAACAGGCTTCCCTGTCCACCACCAACTACAGGAGCTTGCTCAAACTCATGTCGACTGAATCAATGATGTCATCCAGTCATCTTGTCCTCTGTCGTCTCCTCCTCCTGCCTACATTCTTTCCCAACATCAGGGTCTTTTCCAATGAGTCAGATCTTCCCAACAGGTGGCCAAAATATTGGAGTTTCAGCTTCAGCATCATTCCTTCCAATGAATATTCAGGGTTGATTGCTTTTAAGATTGACTGGTTTGATCTCCTAGCTGTCCAAGTGACTCTCAAGAGTCTTTTCCAACACCACAGTTTGAAAGCATCAGTTCTTCAGCCCTCAGCTTTCTTTATAGTCCAATTCTCACATCCACACATAACTACTGGAAAAACCATAGCTTTGACTAGATGGACCTTTGTAGGCAAAGTGATGTCTTCACTTTTTATTACTCTGTCTAGGTTTATCATAGCTTTTTTTCCCCAAAGAGCATCATTTAATTTCATGGCTGCAGTCACCATCTGCTATAATTTGGGAGCCCAAGAAAATAAAGTCTGTCACTATTTCCATTGTTTTCCCATCTGTTTGCCATGAGACTGGATGCTATGATCTCAGTTTTTTGAATGTTGAGTTTTAAGCCAGCTTTTGCAATCTTCTCTCACACTTTCATCAAGAGGCTTTTTAGTTCCTCTTCACTTTCTGCCGTTAGGGTGATGTCATCTACATATCTGACATTATTGATATTTCTCCCAGCAACCTTTATTCAAGTGTGAGCCTCATCCAACCTGGCATTTCACGTGATGTACTCTGCATTTAAGTTAAATAAACAGGATGAGGATATATACCCTTGATGTACTCCTTTCCCAATTTTGAACCAGTTCTTTGTTCCATGTCCAGTTCTAACTGTTGCTTCATTTTTTAAATTAATTTATTTTTTATTGAAGGATAATTGCTTTATAGAATTTTGCTCTTTTCTGTCAAATCTCAACATGAATCAGCCATAGGTGTATATATATATATATATCCTTCCCTTTTGAAACTCCCTCCCATCCCCCTCCCCAACCCACACCTTTTGGTTGATATAGAGTCCCTGTTTGAGTTTCCTGAGCCCTAGGGCAAATTCCTGTTGTGTATCTACTTTACATATAGTAATGTAAGTTTCCTTGTTACTCTTTCCATACATCTTGACCTGCATGCATAACTCTGTAGTCTATATCAAACTCTCATTCCATTTTAGCTTGATAATGTTCACTTTACAATTATCTATTCAGATCCTGGAACCTATATATTTATATATTAACTTTTTCTGGTTCTTGATATGGACATTTCCGCCATAAATTCAGAGGTTTTTGTATATGAAAAATGCCAATATGTACCAGCAAAGTGAATTTGCTTGGAATTCAGCATTGCTGGAGCTAATTAATTGTGCTACTAAAATAAAAAATGAAAGGATCCTGTGATTGTGCTGCAACAAGCCCTATATTTCTCTGTAGTCTTTTCAAGAACTAGCACAAAGCTTTACATATGGTAAACACTTAAGTAATGTTTCTTTATTGGGCCACAGAGATACTTTATCATTATAGAGTTAGATTATTATTAATAAAATTAATCTCTTTTTCTTTTTCTTACATTGCTACTAAAGTTAAAATTTTATAAACTAACCGAGGCATTTGGTGTCAAGCTTCTAGCTCTTTGCTGATGGTTTACAGGCAATAGCTGCCAAGGGCAGGCCTAGTGACTACTGGTCCCTTGTGCCCCCTTAAATGCAGTGGTGACTGCATGAGATGAGTCTGCAGTCATTCATGTCTTGGCTCATGAATTCCTCTACACCACATCTTAGTCTCCACATTTGTTCTGATACACCACATCTTTTCTGATACATCACATCTTTTAGTCTCCATCTCTGTTCTAATAGGTCGAATTTAAAATCTTATATTTGGGCTGGCTAATTGGCTTATTGTAGAAACTCTCAAAGTATTTTTCACATACTGTACACCCACATCTGGTAATTATTACCAGAACTGCTTGTTATAGTAACCTTCTCATTTCTCTAGAGAGTTGGTCTTTGTAATTCAATATTGTAAAACAATACTTCTTTTCAGCCTCAAATGATATCCAGAGGCTGTATTATCCTGTAAATCCTCCATTCCTTGGTTATATAACTTTCTGTTCTTCTCTCTTGTGCCTGCTGATGACAATAACCAACAACAATAACCATGGCAACCCATGGCAGCAGCCAATCTCCTTCCTTCTCTGTTGTCTGACATCTAGCCAACTGCTGATGACTCTTTCTTACTTATTAATAACTGGAGGAACAGTTTGATTAAACACACAGGGATTATTTTAAGTGGCAGACTTACCATTCTGCTGAAACTATAAAACTAACCCAAACTATGAAAATGTTTGAAATTGTTCACAGCACTTTCTTTTCCCTTAATTCTCAAACCTAATCTGTCACTAAGTCATGCTGTTTTATTTTTTTTTAATCTAAATATACCTCAAATCATTCTATTTTCTCTGCTGCTACTTTGATCTAAGCCATAGAACTATTTCAGTGCCTCCAAACCCCTCCTTTTCCATCTATTTCTACTTCTTTTGCCAATTCTGGGTCTGTTGTCCTCTGATCAATCCCTTACTCTTCCCATAGACTGTCTGACATTGAAACGAGGCTAACCCTTGCAGACTGTAATAACCAGGTTATGTGTCTGCTGGCCTTTTGCTAATGGGAAATAGTGACAGGAGATGGAAGAATGAAGCCAGCTATTTCCCTCTTCCTTCCTTACCCTATAAACCATCTCTGGCTCTGTCTGCATCACTTCCTTGATCTCGCTCCCATACCTCATGATTCCAGCTTCTGCTAGGAGACCCTGAACCCCAGGCACCAGTTTATCACCTTCTTCCTTGGCCCCTCCAGTCTAGGTGCATTAGAGAATCCCAGCTGTTTTTAACTCTGGGTTACCTTGCTGTTATCTGTTGACTTTTTCAGTCTACTTCATCTGCTGTTAACTGTCAGCTGACTCTTCCCAGACTGGAAATTGCCAGGGAGAAAAATTATGCCACTATAATCAAAGAATTTTAGGGCCCAGCTTTTCTACTTAAGACCAAGATCCATTCCAGGGGCACAAAAGAACAAAGCTATTATTATATATTTGCTGCTTAATGTTTTTTGCAAGAGCTAAGAAGACAAGCATACCACTGAAACTGAATAAGGCGTGTTTCGAAGGAAAATCAGCAACATACACCAAAAACAAACAAACAAAAACTCTGACTATGAATGTTACCTACCCACATAGACCACTAATGATTGTTTATCATGTGGATTCTCTCTGGCTGTTTAACTCTTTCTTTTTGAATATGGTGATGGGTGGGAACATCTGCACTGGCTAGACAGATGATGTAAGGGTAGGTGCAGATACAGCAAATGCTAAGATGAAAGCCTCTTGGGAGAGGACTTCTTTTCTGTTCTGTGATTGTGCAATCACTGAGCAATGGGTCCCAGTATGTGCTTCATCTTTAATTGCCAGATATCTCTGCAGTACACACAATTCCTTTTCTGCAGTCTTAGCAATTTCTCAACAATGCTGGTGGTCACAAATCTACGTACAGTCCAAACACTTTGAACCACAGCATAATTTTAAAATATACAGGTTTTTATATTATATCCTGTGGAAACCATACTTTGGGTCTGGCTAGGTCTCCTTTCCTTATAGATTTAATTTGCTGTACGCTCATTACAACTAAATTGGAAAGAAGCAAAAAGACCCTGAACTGTATTCAATTAGGTTTACCATAATGTTTATAATTTGATACTTAAGAGGGGAAAACAGTCTTTTTTAACTGGGGCTCTGATTCTACTATACTAAATACCTTCATTTGAAGCTGAGTTTTTCAGAGAAAGAAATGATTTTTCCAAGAAGTATTTTCACCATAACTTTTCTAGGTAAAAGTAAATTCATCTCTGTGTTGCCTCTGGTGAGGTAATGCCAGAAAGTGAGTGGTTAGAGCATAACCTCTGAGCTTGAGAGCCCTAGGTAAACTGAATTCCCAGTACCTCAGTTTCTTCCTCTCTACAGCAGGAATAGAATAGAATTATTATGAAAATTAATGACATATTTGTGTGAAAACCTTACTACAATGTTTGACACTTGAGTTTGATAGATGCTAGCTATTCTCATATTATTATTTTTATTCATAATATGTCTACTTATATTGTATGACTTTTATTAGAAAATGTCTTCCTCCACATCAAATATATTCCTCCTTCAACCACCAGACAAAAAATTAAAATCAAGATTGCTATAACAATTAACTGAATATTTTTATGTAATTAAATATGTAATTATTTCATTAAGGTCATACGTACAGAATTAAATAAAGAAGAAATTATTACTCCTCTTCTATGAATACTGAAACCAAGTTTTCAGGAAGATACATTGTTCAAACCAATGTTCTGTGACTCCAAAATTCAGGTTCTTTCAATTCCCTTTTTAGATTTAGTATGCATGAGAGCAGCCAGAAAACAGCTAAGGCTGAACCTTTCTTTCTCACTCTCTCTTTCACACCAGGCAAACTCCACCCTCCTCTCAACTAGCCAGCACGTTTTTTTCAAAGATTTTCTGCCTCATCATCTCCCATTTTCTCACTTCTTATTTACTATCTCTTTAGTTCTAAACAACTTGATTCAATTCAATGAAAGTCAGGATAATAAATATGTAAAAATCCTAAAAATACAGTTCAGCCATTAAAAAATTAAAAATTAGAAAATTCTCAATGATGATGTACAATTTTCAAAAAAGCAAATGGTTACGAAGAAATACAAGAAAGATATCATGGTGTTGCTGAGCTGGAAAATTATATCTTGTTAAGGGATTAAGAAGAGAGATTATGGAGAAGAATTGGAAGATAATAAAGTTTCATCATGACCTGTCTGAGCAAAGATATCCCAGGAATGTACAAGATAGTATATGTGGGGAGCAGGGAATAGTCTGATTGTTGTTAAGATTCTTGTAACTGGAAGTAGAAGCTAGGAGAGAGGAAGGGGTTAGGAATATTTTGTGAAATGTTTAGAATATCAGAATGATAATGTACACCTGATTTGATAAGCCAATAAGGAAACCTTTAAGGTTCACTAACAGTGTTTGCTATTGTATTTTTGTCTTTCTATCTATTTTACTGCCCAGTTTCAGAGTCTAGAATATTTGGACATAAAACACAACAATGCTCAAAATTCAAGCATAAGACCTATCCAATTCCCTTACTTAAAATACAGATATTTGGGGATAGATGTACAGATATTTGGGTTATTAATTAAAGACTTTAGAAATTATTATTTCTTTAAATTCTTTGGGCACAAAAGTAAACATATTCATACTAGTATGTTTTCATATTTGCTTGATTTCATTATAAACTACAAGACATTTCAGAACAAATAACTCAATCATATTCTCCTGCCTACTTTAAACATAGAGAGAAATTCAAGTGTTTCAGTTCAATTCACTTGACAGAGAGTTAAGGAATTTTTGTCCGCCTTTCTATAGAACTTCTAGGAGGAAAAGAGGCTATGTTTTGCATTGTGTTAGTACATTAGTTGTTACTGTTTAGTTGCTCAGTCGTGTCTGACTCTTTTTGACCCCATGGACTGCAGCATGCCAGGCTTCCCTTGCTCAAACTCATGTCCATTGAATCAGTGATGCCATCCAATCATCTCATCCTCTGTTGTCCCCTTCTCTTTCTACCTTCATTCTTTCCCAGCATCAGGGTCTTTCCCAAAGAGTCGGTTCTTCACATCAGGTGCCCAAATTATTAGAGTTTCAGCTTCAGCATCAGTCTTTTCAATGAATATTCACGACTGATTTCCTTTAGGATTGACTGGTTTGATCTCCTTGCAGTCCAAGGGATTTGCAACAGTCTTCTCCAACACCACAGTTCAAAAGCATCAGTTCTTCAATGCTCAGCCTTCTTTATGTTCCAACTCTCACATCCACACATGACTGCTGGAAAAACCATAGCTTTGACTATGTGGATCTTTGTTGGCAAAGTAATGTCTCTGCTTTTTAATTTGCTATCTAGGTTGGTTATACCTTTTCTTTCAAGGTGCAAGCATCTTTTAATTTCATGGTTGAAGTCACCATCTGCAGTGATTTTGGAGCTCAAGAAAATTATAAGATAAAATACCTATTTTTTTAAATCAGCAATTGAGAGTTTTATAAATAGTCGCAAAGGAAACATCCAGCTGGTATAGTAAATCCCTGTGGAAAAAAGTAGATCATTTCTAAACCACTCCTTCGCAAAGTGCAAATACTTGCTAAGCCGCAGTTGCAGAGATGCTGCCCATGGTAGAAATCTTTTTTCTTCACTCTACCCACATTTCATCTTTATAATCATTAAAGTGAAAAAGTCTATTTTCCTTCTTGCTTTTTTGTTTCCTTGTTAATTGCAGCAAAGATTAACAATTTTATTAGCCTCTTCCAACAATAAGCATTTGACTGTTTTGGGGTGCTTTGTACAGTAGATTTATTTCATTGGTATCCATATTTTCTATGTTTTTCATTCTACTTTATTTGAGCTTAATTTGCTGTTATTAAATAAAACTTTTTGAGACAGATGAGCTAAAATTCATTTATTTTTCTCTCATTTTGTTTTGTCTTACATGAATTTAAAGATAAAATTTTCCCTTTAAGAGCAGCTTTCTCTGTATTCCATAGATTTTGGAATGTTATGCTTGTGTTAGCATTCAGTTAAACATATGTTTTAACTTCCATGTTTATTTTATTGATCAATAGATTATTTTAAAACACATTTCTTAATTTAAAAAAGTGAAGATATTAGTTCTAGCTATCTTTTTTAAATCTTTGATTTCTATTTTAATTGTATTTGGGTAAAAGACACACACTTCATGTCAGTCCACTGAAATGTGCTAAGGTTTGCCTTATGATATAGAATTGATAAGTTATTGTAAATGCTCCTTCGCATTCAGTCACTCAGATGTGTCTGACTCTGTGACCCTTTGGACTGTAGCCTGCCAGGTTCCTCTGTCCCTGGGATTTACCAAGCAAGAATACTGGAATGGGTTGCCATTTCCTCCCCTAAGGGATCTTCCTAACCCAGTGTTCAAACCCGCATATCCTGTGTCTGCTGCATTGCAGGCAGATAGATTCTTTTTTTTTTTTTAGTTTATTTTAGTTGGAGGCTAATTACTTTACAACATTGTAGTTGTTTTTGCCATACACTGATAGATTCTTTATCGGCTGTCCTTCAGCAATTGAAAAATACCATGTATTTTAAAGTTTGTAGTATAGTATTTATATATCAATTAGATCAAGTTTTCATTTATATTTTTCAAATATTCATTGAGAACTTGGCTTTTATTGTTTTGCTAAATGACTTTAATCTTAGTAGTTTGAGTCTGTGTTATTAGCTAAATCTGCATTATTATTTGCATAAAAATTAGAATTATATCTTCATTAAAAATTAGATCTTTAATCATTTTGAGATGACCTTTTTCCTAGAAATTCTTTTGTTAAAGATCTTGTCTGATATTAAAATAGCTACATTGATTTTCTTTTGGCTAGTAAATGAGATTCTCATAACTATAAAACTTTTTACTTTGCTATTTTTTAGAGTGATAAGACCTTATTCAGTTTACAAGTAATAATTTCAAAGACAGTAATAGGAGCAAGTTTTACTAATAATAAAGATCATAATTCCATGCCTTATAATTCCCATGGATCAGCTATTCACACAATTATTTTCTAAAAGTGGAGGTGGAAAAAACCCTCCATGTGATATCACTAAGTCACAGAGCAGTTGAATGATAACAAATCAGTTTCAGTTGGAATATTTTCCATATTATGTCTTTTTTTATATTTTGTGTTTTTAAAAATACTTTCATAACTTTGTCAGAAAGAGAAGTAATTTAGCTTTAAAAGCATGCAAAGAGGAATTTATGATTAATTTACTTTGATGATGTGCTTAGCCTGGATTTAATATAATCCCATTCCCCAAGGTCCTCGAGATGCACTAGTTACCTCATAAAATATGGAATTCCTTTTATTAATTTCATATCCAGAATGTTTATTAAATGCCATAGCAATTTTGATAACTGAGTCATGAAAAAACAATCTATGGCTAGGATAAAACAATCTTGAGCTTAAATTATAACATGAATATCGATGTGTTTCCTAAGAATAAACACCACAGCCTTTATTTTTAACAAGTACAATCTTTCCATAGATTGTAAGCATTATGTTTTGTAGTTTAAGACATCAATAGGGGTTATCTTCTCTCTTATTACAAGGTATATCAAATAGTATTTCATTTAATGGTGCAATAATACAATAATCTATTCTCTTTTTCATTGTTATAATTGAAAGCACTCTAATACAATTTCTTATCATTAGAAACATTCATATGAAATCTTTTATAATTACTGATTAAATTGCTATGTTGTTTATTTCTTATTAGTTTCTATCACATATTATAACTCCAGTATCCTGTGATTGTATAAGTTAGGAATATCTAAACTATTGGAGACATCTAATATGGAGGAAAATTTGATATCTTTTCAAATGATATAACTGTGTTTCTTGCTTGCTAGACATGATTGGGTCAACGGTCCATTTCAATTCCAGCTTATCTTAAGAAGACGTCCACAGTCAACCATATGCATGATATTTAGATTGACAAACCATTGATAATGTTGAATTTTTTTTAACATTTACATTTTATGCATCTGCTTGAATTATGGTAGCAGGTCAAAACTTATTGAATTGAAAGATGAAGAGATCTCTCTCATATGTGTTAAGATATATTCAACATTTTCCACTTTAAAAATGATATGTATATTTCATTTCATGCTGTGAAGCATCAGATACAGATAACTTGGAGACAAATGTTTAGATGAATATACAATAAACAAGCGCCCATTATTAAAAGAGGATCATTTATTCTCTGAGTTGAACTGCCAGAGAATCCTTGTTATTATGAGGTTGCAGCAGTTTATATCCTATTGGACTTGTTAGAGCTTCGTTTTTTAAAAAAACATATTTTATTTTCCCCAAATCTGAAGGGCTGTTTTACTACCTTGGCTAGTATTTGCATGGTATATTTGTTTCTACCCATCTACTCTAGTACTTTCTATACACTTATGTTGTAAATGTGTTTCTCATAACAGTATAAAACTTTTTGAGCTGTGGCCTTTGCTAGGTTTTTTAAGGAAGTGACTGGAACAAGACCAGCCTGATTCCACAGGTCTGGACAAGAGCTAACCTAGACTTTTCTGAAAGGACAGTAATAAGGTAGCAAGTTTTACTAAGCTATATAAAGGAGTCCATAATTCCATGCCTTATAATTCCCATGGATCAGCTATTCACACAATTATTTTCTAAAAGTGGAGGTGGAAAAAACCCTCCATGATAAATATCAGCTAAGTTCAGCAGTATGCTATGTTGAATGTATAAACAAGTCAGTGTTTCAGTTGGAATATTTTCAAATATTGAATGCTTCTTTTTTTAATAATTTAGTGCTATTTTAAAAATGCAACTTCTCAGTGACAACTAGTCAGATAAGAGAAGAGTGAAATCTTAGCTATGAAAAGCATGGCAAAGCTGGAAAATTTCAATGCATCCTAACTGTCACCTTTGATGAGTGCTTAGTCCCTGTAGTTTTAATATAATAGTATTCCCTAAAAGGTCCTCGAGGAAATGCTAATAGGTTATCTTATGAAAAGAATAATGAAAGAAATATTTCCATTCATAATTTAATTTTCATATTATCCTAAGAAATGTTTATTATTTAAAATGCAATAGCATTTATTTTGAATAACTGAGTCATGAAAAAACAGATTCTACGGCTAAAAGAGAAAATAAAACAAAATCTTGAGGTTCTTAAATTATAACTGAGTGAAATAAGCAGAGTTAGATTTCCTCAAAGTAAATTAAACAACCACAGCCTTTATTTTTTTAAAAAGTGATAATCTTTCCAAGATGTAAGCATTAATGATGTTTGGAATAGTTTAAGACTATCAACATATTATTGGGTGGTTCATCTTCTTCTCTTTATTACAATGGGTATATACAAAATAGTATTTTCATGTTAAATGGTGCTCAAAATAAAATACAAAATAACTTTAATTCTCTATTTTCATTGGTTATAAAGTTGAAAGCAACTCATAAATACAAATTTTTATCATTGCTAGAAACAATTCAGTTGTGAAATCACTTTTAGCTAGTTACTGTATTCAAATTGCTTATTATAGTTTATAATTCTTTGATGAGTTTCTATCAACATATTATAACCTTCCAAGTATTCCTGTGATCTGATAAGTTAGGAAAATATCTAAACTATTGGGAGACATCTATATATAGGAAAGAAAAAATTATGCATATACTTTGGAATCAGAACTAGATATAACTGTCAGTTCTGCTTAGTAGCTACATGACCTTGGGTCAAGGTCCTTGGTCCACATCCAAGAACCTTTATCCTTACAAGGAAGACGAGGATACCACAGCACAACCATGTATGCATGAAGTTGGAAAGAATATGAAAATAACCATTCCAGTATTTTAATGCTTGAATTTTTTTTATAACATTTACATTTCATGCAATGCTGCTTGAAATTCACTGGTAGACAGTGTCAAACACTTATTGAATTGAAAGAGAAGAGAATTCTCTCTTCATATGTGTTAAAGAGCAACATATGTATTCAACAAATTATTCCACTTTAACAAAAATGATATGAAATATATTTTCATTATGCTGTGAAGCTCAAGGAAACCAGATAACTTGACAGAAAGCACAAAAGTGTGAGACTGAATATACAAATAAACAACGGCCAGACCATATATAAAAGTAGGACTCAGTTCACCTGCAGTGAACTGCCCAGAGAATCAACCTTTTATCTACAAGAAAGAGTCCAGAAAACCAGCTTTCTATAATGGGGACTTGTAGGAAGCCAGGTTTCTATCTCTAGTAACAATCTAGGGAGATAAACAGTGATTCCTGTAATGATTGACCCCAAATGATCAGAACTTGATTTTTACCTGACGGCTTCCTTAATACTCCCCAGTTCCAACTTTGGACCTACAAGAGAAAGTCAAATACACACCGCTTTAGCTTCCCCACACCAACAGCCTCTAATGGGACAGCTGTAGCCTGTCCTCTTTCTTCTACTAGAACATGTTCCCATTTCTCTGCCTGCCTTTGAGTCTTTGCCAAAATGCGAGTAACAGTGGCTGACTCCTTTGCTATAGCAAGTTCCTGGTCAAACAGCTTTGCTTTCCTTATTTAGTTGATTTTTATTGTCATAAAATCTAACAAAAAGTTGGATTTAAGAAATCGCTACATGTGTGCAATAAGCTACATGTATTGGCTTCCCTGGTGGCTCAGTGGTAAAGAACCTGCCTGCCAATGTAGGAAACACAGGTTCAATCCCTGGGTCAGGAAGGTCCCCTGTAGATGGAAATGGCAACCCATTTTTTCTTGCCTGGGAAAACCCATGGGCAGAGGAGCTTCTGAGGCTATAATCCATGGGATCACAAGAGAGTTGGACACAACCTACTGACTAAACAACAGCAACAAAAAAATATTACTTGTGACACAGTTGATGATAGACAAATATCCATCAACAATGGGCAAATAAAATGTGGTATTTGGACTAGTTTGAAGATCTTATCAGTCAATCCTAAAGGAAATCAACCCTGAATTTTCATTGGAAGGACTGATGCTGAAGCTGAATCTCCAATACTTTGGCCGCCTGATGCAAAGAGCCTACTCATTGGAAAAGACCATGATGCTGGGAGAAATTGAGGGCAGGAGGAGAAGGGAGCAGCAAAGGATGAGAGAGACATGAATTTGAGCAAACTCTGGGAAACAATGGAGGACAGAGGAACCCGGTGTGCTGCAGCCCATGGGGTTGCAAAAAGTCATACACGACTTCATGGCTGAACAATGGCAAATAGTTATATAATGGGAAACCTTGCATCAATTAAAAAATTAACACATTGTAGCTATAGACAGCAATATGGATATATCTCCCTTTCAGAGAAAGGGTATTTGTGATTATTAGAAAGAGGTATATAGGGGGCATTGTAGCATGCCACATCTGGTATTTATTGACCTGGTTGGAGGTTACATGGGTCTTTCTTGATTCTCAATCCAGACTCCTTTGCTATACTATATTCCTTTCCCAGGATAGATATCACAATTATTTACTGAACTTGAAGCCTGAGTGTAAGAGTTTGGGGATACTTGCAATTTCTATGTGATTGGTTCTTATTTCATGCTGAGAAAAATTATTTCTTGGAAGCATGAGCTCCTTTTAAAATCCACTCCTGAATTCCTGCTTCAAACTAGGTTTGCTCATCTCCCACAACTATAACCAAGCTCTTCTCTCCATAGCTACTGGGAAAGAATGACCACTTAGCATGCTTTCTCTGAGACTCAGTTGGACTCAGTGAAATTCTAGCCTGTGAATGCAGCAGAGAAGGAATGAGGAGTTACTTCTTATAGTGTGATCAAATTTCTCCTCCACATCCAATATCTTTCTTTATTCATTCCATTAGGAACAAGAAAAAATATCTCTGAATAGAGATACAGGCTTGAACCTCTATGATATAATTTTCCCCATAAAGACATATGGGGAAAGGAACAGATGACTTCTGGGGAGGTTTGTGAAGGTCATGCTGACGTAAACCTTCAATCACAGTAAGCTTTCCAGTTTGTTAGAAACATTTTTACATGGCATATGGACTCAAAGCTTTTCCATTTTCCTTTCTTTCTTTATTTTGAAATAACTTTAAACTTATAGGAAAGTTGCAAAAATAGTAAAGAGATTCCCTACATAACTCCTTTGAGCATTCCCTAATGTTAACATCTGTGGAATATATGTGTATATACTGACAAAGTGTACATACACATCTATCTTTTCATTTCAGCATCTATCTGTGTGTATGTATGAAAACAAGTTTATACTGGTATCTCTGATTCTACTCCACCACCACAAGGTTCATTCTTATCTTATAAGATGAGATGGTAAGATTTTGATAGCAGAGGAGCTCTTTATATTAACGTAAACAGAAACAGAAGTTCAAAAGCCTTAGTGCTACTGAAGGAAATGGGCTGGTCTTGCATGGCTTGGATGGGAAAAGGAGAGTTATACTGTGAAAAATGCTTCCAGTAGAAAAGGAAGAAAAGAGCTAAGTCTGAGTGTTTAGTAAATGCAGAATTGGGAAGTGAGAACAATGGATGAGGAGGAGAAAATTTCTTTATGAATGAGACTAAAATTCCTATTAAGTACTCATGAGTATAATGTAGCTTTAAGTTATAGTCCTATGTTCAACAGTAAATCAACTAAATATTTCATATGGGCTTAATTGTATGGTTCTGCTTTATATCAGTACATTTATCAGACTTATCTCTTTTCTTCCTTTTCTACTGGCAGCATTTTTCACAGTATAATTCTCCTTTTCCCATCTAAGCCACGCAAGACCAGCCCATTTCCTTCAGTAGCACTAAGGCTTTTGAACTTCTGTGTTTCTGTTTACATTAATATAAAGAGCTCCTCTGCTATCAAAATCTTACCATCTCATCTTATAAGAATGAACCTTGTGGTGGTGGATTAGAATCAGAGATACCAGTATAAACTCATTTTCATGTAAAACATTTAGTTGATTTACTATTGAACATAGGACTATAACTTAAAGCTATATTCTATTCATAAGTATTTAATAGGAATTTAGTCTTGATCATAAAGAAATTTTCTCCTCCTCATTCACTGTTCTCCCCTCCCAATTTTACATTTGCTAAACATTCAGAAACGTACAATCTTCCCTCCTAAAAATTGGAAGCAGCTAGGTTAAGATTCATTTCTTCTCTCACAATCTTGGCAGTATCTGGGATATTTTCTGCCAAAATTTCGGGCAGCTGTGTAAAATCTGGTGATTGGAAATGAGCAGACATGTGAATTAAGTGTGTGGGTGCTATTGTTTGGTGAAAATTTATAGGTTTCTCTTTTAAGTTTCAGATTTATAAGCAGTATGAATAATAACTTGCTTGGTATTATGTTGTAAATTTATTCAAGAATGCATATCTAACACTGCAAAACATTACTATACTTCTGTACTGGACATGTCTTTTTTATGATTTATGTAATTATTACACTTAAGAATATTCACTGATTCCGTTGATTAACTTAAGTGTACTAGTTTCCTGACATGTGGAACAGTTTGTATTTTTCTGTTGACTCAACACTAATACTTCATAATCTGTTGAGCTTCCTACTCTATTCTGCTGGGCATAAGGCTTAAGGTAAAGTTGAATAGGGTACAGCATATACATGTCTCTTTCTTTTACCATTTCACAGCCAACTATTGACTTTTGTTCCAACAGTGTAAGAGCTTAGAAGTCATCAGTCCTGTGCCTACAAGAAGAAAAATATGAAAAAATTGAAAACCAATCCAATGACTTTGCTTTGACCCATCAGAAAAGTGAGATTGCAGGGCAAACCACCATCCTAGAGAGGCAGGTGAATTCAGAGAGACTCAGATGAGATCCACTTCCCTAGAGCAAAAGGTACTAAAGTTATAAACTGATAGGAATGATTGAATAGTGATTTTGATGAATTGCTAGAGGCTGAGTGTACATTATCAAGGGAATGTGAAAAAATGGGGGAGGCAGTCTTAGAAAGATTCCCAGTTTTGTGGTTTTTACCTCCAGGAATCCCATCAGATTATAAAATTGAAGATCCAAGAAAATGGTTTCATGTCTCTGGTGGGGAAAGGAATGAAGAGGGTATAATCTTTGTGAAATGTACAAGCTTTCTCCATGACAAAGACCTACTCAGAAGGGAAAAAGACTACAGGAGCTTAATTCCAATTTCCCCAACTTCCATCCCCTCTGGCCTTCCTGTATCACCTGAGGTGGTGATGGGATGGGCCACATCACTGAGGAAACTTGTGAAGGTCATCACCAGAGAAAAAGACATGCTAGAAGACTGAGATGTAATCCTAAGATTATAGAATTCTTCCTGTCCCCCGCACTTGCCCACCATACCAGCAGCTTTCAGTGTTGTAATAGGATTACAGTTGAAAGAGCTGTAAGACACAGACATTCTCTGAGAAAGAGTACTACTGATGAAAATCCGAAATCAAGACAGGAGACAAAAACAAGGAGTTGGCACAGGAACTGGAAGCCTCTGACACCTATAACTGCAGCAGATATATATATAAAAAGAAAAACCCAACTCTTATGCAGATTAACATAAATCCTTACAATAAAGTCCTATTTACCTCAGCTCTTATTACGTGATGACTTGCCTGGTGGCTCAGACAGTAAAGCATCTGCCTACAGTGAGGGAGACCTGGGTTTGATCCCTGGGTTGGGAAGATCCCCTGGAGAAGGAAATGCAACCCACTCCAGTACTCTTGCCTGGAAAATTCCATGCACGGAGGAGCCTGGTAGGCTTCAGTCCATGGGTAGCGAAGAGTCAGACATGAATAACCGACTTCACTTAGCTATTACATGATACATCATAAAAAAATGACATGCCACAATGTGAAAATGCACAGGCTAAAGAAACAAAGCAAGTATCATAACCAGGCTCAGATATAACACAGATATTGAAAATATAAGAGAATTTAAAATATTAATAACTGTGATTACTGTGTTAGAACTTAAATGGAAAAAGGCAACATGAAAGAATAGATGGGTAATATAAGCAGAGATATGGAAATTCTAAGAAAGAATCAAAAGTAAACATGGGCATGCCTCAGTATTTGTGGGGGATTGTTTTCAGGACTCCTCATGGATACCAAAATCTACAGATACTCAACCTTGTATGAAATGGCATAGTACAGTCAGCCCACCATATCCACAGGTTCTGTATTCACAGATTATGCATTTGTGAATTCAACCAACTGCTGATGAACTCATGGTTGGTTGAATCCATAGATGTAAAACCACAGTTATGGATAGCTAACTGTACTAAAAATAAGAAATGCTGTAATGGAAAAGAATAATGTCTTTGACAGGCGTATCAGCAGACTGGACATGGCTAAGGAAAGAATCAGTGAACTTTAAGACAGATCAGTAAATAGAAATTTCCCAAACTGAAAAGAAAACAGCAACTCCAGAATATTCAAGAACTGTGAAAATGTTAAAGTCTAACATGTAATTTTTATACCAAAAGAAGAGGGAATGGAGGTGAAGGATTCAAATTATGACCTGGCAAGAAAGGTACAAGTACTTCCTGTCTGAGGAAGTACATGAAAATTCACAATGGGGCCATGAAGAAACCATAGAACCTCAATGAAACAGAAAGAAGATCTAACAGATCAGAAATGGGATCAAAAGACTGAATTGGATTTCTTCACTTTTCAGTCTATTCCAAAATCTGAGTTTTCCTGCAGCTGGGTAGCTGTATAGGCCTGCTATTGTAAGAGTGAGAAGCTCTCATCATGGTATCTAAGGTCCGTCCGGGAAGATTAGGTCCACCACTTCTTAGCTCTGTTTGTCCTACCGCCCTGTCATCCACAGTCTTCTCCTCTGCTTCCTTTGACTTTTCCCTGTCAAACCAACCTTTTCCAGAGACACAATCACAGCACAGAAGAGGAATAAAGGAAGCTATAGCAACAAAAACTTTGTTTACCCCTTTCTCAAGCACCTTTGATATCTTGTGCTTGGTTTATAACACAATCCTGTACCATACTGTCCAGAAGAAAACATGTATTTTTTCTAATATTATTATATTCTATATAAAAAATGTTCTGTATCCAATTCCCAGACTGGCGTTCAAGGCCCAATTTTTTTTTTAATCTAAAAAGTTAGTATAATTAAAAAGTTTTTTATCAGCATTAATGAGCTGAGTGTGGCTTTTGGAGAGACAAGACCAGCAGTAGAATAGTCAAAAAAAAAAAAAATAGAGAATTAATTCATTTGGAGATAACGAGGGTCTGAACTAAGATTATGGCGATATCAAGTAGAAGAGTTTACTGATGAAAGGGTCAGAACATGGGGCCAAAATGAATGTTGTGGAGAGATAGAAAGAGACATCTGCATTTGAGGATTATATAAACTGAATATGTTACCTGACAAGGACATATTAGTATTGTTATTTCTAGGAAACAAAGTTCACAAATATAAGTAGAACAATTATAAGTCTTATTGGAATAGAGACTATATTATAAAGAGTCAGAGATGTTTGGAAAAGATACGGGAGGCAAGTTGTGAAAAGTCACACAACTTTGACTTATTTAAACATGATGCCGAGACAAGAAGGAGCCAATGGAGATTCTTAAATGACATCATGCAGCAATTTGAAGGGTGAGTGGGAGGGAAGTGAGGTTGGATGTAGAGATAAGAAGTCTTCACAGGAACTCAGGCATGGAGTGAGTGGCACTAAACTAGGTAGGGACCACAGGGAAGTTGGCAAGGACCCCGTACTGATCAAAGGCACACAGCGTATATCTTACCTCTTAGTTCCTCTTCGATAAAGAAAAAGTAGCAGTGCTCTGGTCACACAGTTATTGTAACACTCAGGGCAGCAGTATAATATAATGAATTTGAGTATAGACTGTGGGTTAAAACCCCAACTCTGCTACTGACTTCCTTGGGCACAGGCCTGAATCACATGCATCTCAGTTTTCTCATCTGTAGAATGAAAGCTAAAATAATAACCTACTTCATAGGTTTATGTGAAGATGTATGAAACACATATCCAAAAGAACTCTATTCAGCACATAGTAAATGCATTTCAAGTGTTGGCTATAATTATATTAATATAATAAAAAGCACCTTGTTCAGTACCCAACACAGTGCTCAATAAATGATTTACCTTGTGTTTTTAAAATATAGCAATTGGAAAAAACATGTAATGGGTAAAGACTTAAAAGCCACCTGATTCAATTCTATTTGAGACTCAGTATGAAAGTTTCCCCTCAGCATCCCTACCCCACAGGTGTCTAGCCTCTGCTTGAACAATTCTCACAGCAAGGAGCCCAGAAAGACATTTCGTGGGATGTGCCAGGACTCCAGGTTAAGATTTGTTCTCTGCTTCAACCTTTCTCTTGCCTCTGGCAAACAACCATGAGTCATTGCCCAGTTATTCTCAGTAAGAATAATAAAACCCAGTCAGAGAGCAAAAGGGCTCTGCCCTTCCATCAGTGGTTGCAGCCCTATTTTCTTAAGTCTGTGGCTTTCCCAGAAACTGAATAGAATCTCATTTTTTTTTTTTAATTTTCCTTGTGCAGGTCTCAGGGACACTTGATGTTCCAGTCCTTATCATAACCCTATAAAAAGTGTAGACCTCCGTATTCTTATCTGGATTAATCAACTTCCTGCTCTACTAATTAGAGCAGTATATTTAAAGAGCCCAGAACTTGATAGTTGAAATAATTCAACAAATACTCATTGAGCATATACCAAATATCAGGCACTGAGCTAGAAGGTGAGACTAAAAATATTTATCAATCTTCTTTTCTAGGACCTCAGATCTAGTTGAAAGGACAGATTGACATGAATAAATAAAATGTAGGGCAGATAATTGCAAAGTATAGAGAGAACACAGAAGGAGGAGTCTAACTACCTGAAGGTTTGTCAATAGAAATGATACTGTCCCCAGAGTAGCTCCCAGTCCTGGGCCTCTTGCCTCCTCCACCTTCCCCTTTCTTATCCACAGTAAGCCGCATTACTTTGTGGGTAGCAAGATTTGTTCCCATACAGGTAGAAAGACGTCATTTTATGACTGTGTCCTGATTCTCTCAACTCACCAGTTAATGCACGATCTGACTCATAGTACCACAGGCATTTATTGCTCAACGAGCCAGGTGTGATATCTCTGAGAGATCCAAATCCCACAACCATAATAAAGGCTAGAATTTTCACTTAGTAAACAACTTGGTCTGTAATTTGGTTTTGTTTTCTTATTTGATTGAGCTATTGCCTCAAAACTACAGGCTTTTAAAAGTACACATTTTACTTAAATTTTTAACTTCTAAAAAGTGTGGCAGCTCAACTGGCAATATTTGGAATTTCCTTTCTCTGTTTTCTTGAGTGTCTAATTAGACGTAGTGTTGTTTAGAATCTTCTAGTATCTGCACAGGCTTGAAGCTTGAAAACAGTTTAATCTAGGCCTCCTACCTGATTCTTAAATCAGCCCTTCACTATTCTAGCTATGTCGATGTCTGGCCTTCTGGTCACTCAGCAGTGGCCTGTGACTGTACTTAGCATCAGCCAATGACACTGGGCTTTCTTTATGAAAGATGCTAGTACTTATTTTGTTAGTTATCTTCTCTGGTTTTTAGAACAAAAGTATCATCATAACAATCCTATCATCTTATTGCTGCACAATTTCCAAGTTGTTTTCACTTGAATCTCCATGATGCTTACATCCTTGTGAAGAGGACAAATCCTTACATTATCACCAGGAGAACTGCCACCTGGATCCCCAGTCTTAGATTATGTTTATTACCCCAAACCATGATGAATACGAAAATCTTTTTCAATACCCCCATGAGACTGTTTCAAAGCCATTTATCAGCACTTGACTTACAACATTACAGTTTCCCCAAGGATGAACATGTCATGCCTTAATGTTCCAATTGATTTGTCATCTTCAGTGTGGTCTTCTGGAGTTGACCAGAAAAGAAAGTATAAACTCACTGTACTATCATGCTGCATCATTATTGTGAAGAAAATAATGCCATTATTTTTTTTCCACTCAGGAATAAATTGGATCCTTCAAGATGTCATGATGTCAAACTTTAAAGAGTTACCAGAGTTTATTTAGGCCTAAAGTCATATCAGACAATAGCCATAGTCAACAATGCCCACTATGTGACAATTACTGAGCCATGTTCTTTGTACACCCTTTCCATCAGTGTCATTCTTCTCATTTTATAGTTGAGAAAACTAAAGATTAAAAAGTTGAACAGCCCACCCAATGGCAAATAGCAAGGAGCTTCAGGCTCTGGGATGTAAACCTAGATTTTTTTGACTTGATATCTTGAGCTCTTAGATTCTACATTGCTTGCATGCTTCAGTCATGTTTGACTTTTTTGTGACCCTATGGATTGTAGCCTGCCAGGCTCCTCTGTGTGTGGGATTCTCCAAGCAAGTATACTGGAGTGGGTTGCCATGTCCTTCTCCAAGGGATCTTCCTGACCCAGGGATTGAACCCATACCCCCTGCATCTCAAGCATTGCAGGAGCATTCTGTACCTCCTGAGGCACCTAGGAAGCCCAGATCCTATGTTAGTATTTCTTAAAATTTCATTAGATTACCACTTTCATTAGATTACCTGAGGTATGAATCAATAAATCAGTTTCCTGGGCCTTTCCCCAAGATTATGGAATGGGACTTCTGGAGATATGGCCAAGCATCTTCATTTGGAACAAGTTTTCATTGGGAACGCTAAGGTTTGAGGAATTCTTAGCTACTCAGGCCTCCTTCTCAAACACGTCTATAGGAGGAGAGGAGGATGCGGAAAATCTTTAGCTTCATTGCACACCATAAGTGCTGCCACATGGCAACAACTGCAGCCAAAAGTTACCGGGGCTAACAGTCATTAAGGGAGTTATACTTGGCTACTTTGACAGCACAACAAATGGCTTAAATCAAGTTTTGGGCACAATTTGGGGGTTCCCTGGTGGCTTAGTTGGTAAAGAATCTGCCTACAATGCAGGAGACCTGAGTTTGATCCCTGGGTTGGGGAGATCCCTTGGAGAAGGGAATGGGCAGCCCACTCCAGTATTCTTGCCTGGAGAATTCCATGGTCAGAGGAATCTGGTGGATTACAGTTCATGGGGTCACAATGAGGCGGACATGACTATGCGACTTTTACTTTCACTTTGGCATGATTGGAATGTGGAGTGTTTTTGCTATTTTCCACTTTTATGTTTAAAGATAGTAAGAATACATGAAGACTTAAAATCTCAGAACTTTGTGTTTTGTAGAAAGCCTGCCCAAAAAAAAAAGAAAGCCTGCCCAAATTTCTTTTTGGCTGTTGTTGATTAAATATTTATGAATTTTGTTTTTCAGTTTCCTCCCTTCTTCTTTATTCTCCTTCCTCTTTCCCTTTTTTACTCTTTCATTTTATTTTTTTAATTGGGGTATCAAATTTCTGAATAGTATCTCTTCTCTCTGTTCCAAAGTCTCTGTAGCTATATTGTTACCATCCTCTTGGGTTAGTCCTTCCATAGTGCTTACTCCAAAACCGGATCAAGGGGAGCTAGTATAACTCACTGAGCCATTGATGAGTGTTTATGGAAGAGAACAATGCCAGCTAAAAAATCGTCACCTTGATCAGTGAAGAAGATAGTGCAATGTAGAAGCCACATATCCTCAAAAGCTCTCTGAAAGGTACAAAAGGAGGTGTCTATGGGATGATATAGGGCAAGCCATATGTATCTTCAGAGTTTAGAAATGAGTCCATTATCACACATGAGAGAGCTTCATCATTAAGATATTATTAATAGTAGGAGTTTGCACATTAATGGGCTTCCCTGATGGCTCAGAAGGTAAAGAATCTGCCTGCAAAGCAGGAAACCTGCATTCGATCCCTGGGTCGGGAAGATTCCCTGAAAGTGGGAATGGCAACCGGCTCCAGTATTCTTGCCTGGAGAATTCCATGGACAGAGGAACCTGGTGGGCTACAGTCCACAGGATCACAGAGTCAGACACAACCTAGCGACTAATGCACATACACACATACATTAATAGTGTTCCTTCTTGTCTGATTTTTGTGTGTCGGTCCTGCTTCTCCAGCTAACCCATCTGTCATCACTCTTTTGTGACTTCTCCAAGCTCTAGTGTAGTGAAGTACACCAATTTGATTACTTTATTAATGTTGATTATGAAAATTCAATTGTATTTTGGGTAAAGTATACTTTAAAGTGGAGTCTTAATTTTCAAAAATTGAATCAAAAGTGGTCTATACCTCTTCTTGTTTCATATAATTCTTCAATGTTTTTGCAAAATAAGAATAGTAATAGTTGATAGTACGATGTATTTTTTATCAGTTGTTTACTTCATCATGTATATTTTTACAGAGAGAGAATGTATATCATATATGTATATGTGATTAGCCCAGTCACGGGGGTTGCTTCATGTGGGCAAAATTCTCCTCATTTTATTGAAGAGACATTATGACTCAGATAAATAAAGGTAATTGCAAAAGTAATAGAGCTAATGCCAGGGTCAAAACAGTAATTTAAGCCATGCCAAAGTAAGGGCATTTTCTTCCTCGAGGAAACTCCAAGGGAAAAAATTCTTCAAGGAGGAATAGAAAGTATAAATTACCATTGTTATTGCTATACAATATTGATATTATCATGCTTCATATGGACTTTAGGTTCCCTCCTTCTAAAATGCTGATGCCTGTTCCAGGGACTTCATAATAATAAGTTGTAAAAGAGTTCCTGCTTCGAAATGTTTTGAGATTAAAAGTGCAAAAGTAGCTTGAGGGGCTAGATATTGTTTTCATTTCTTTGCTGTGTGGGTGGTCTGCTGTGATTCCCAAGACCACCACCATCGTGGGACTGAAACACTGGCTGATGGCGCACCAGGGAATTAGGCCGTTGTTTTCCTTCCAAAACAACAGCTTGGCTAGCTGAGCTAGCCAAGTCCAGGTCAGCATACCCACATACACACACACACACACACACACACACACACACACCTGCACAAAGAGAAGAGCCTCCAACTTCAATTCCACCCACTCAATCCCTTCATCAGAAAGAGGTTTCCTTGCCTTTCCAAAGCACCCAGCCCCATCCACAGATATCTAGAGATACAGACGTGCAGATTTCAAGACCCCAGGGACAGTGTTATAAAAGGTATTCCCAATCCAGTGACCCACTTTTCTCCAGCAGCAGCCTGAGCATAAGTTTAGGGACCTTAAATTTCTCAATGTATGTCTCCTATCTTGAAAATACATCTACCCCAGCATCAGCTTCTGCCTCTCTGACCTGGCGCAGCCCGTATGCATTAAGTGCAAAAAACAATTCCGTCACCCATAATGATATGCTTCTGTCTGACTGTTGGACACGTGTCAGGTGTATTCAGCAAATCAGAAGCAAGTCTGGGATCAGGCCAGCCTCTGGACTCTAATTTTCATATTTTTAGATACAGTCTGTATAGCAATTTTGAGAGAAATTCTACCTCTAACTACCCATAGAACTTTTAAAGTCTGTTGCTTTAAAGCAGCCCTCTTAGTAAATAATAATGCACAGTCCCCAGAGGCATGTCAGATTGGTGTGGGAGTTAGCTATATTTCAACATTCCAGGTGAGGAATAACTAGCTAAAGGCTGGTGGAGATACCTCTGATGTGTTGCTTTTAGACAAACTTGAACTGAAAAAGATGGGTTTTATTTTCTTTCCCTTTCTTAGTTTTGCCCCAGTGAACTTTTGTTCTACCAGAACTGTTCTTTCTTCAGAATCTGGCATCTGTTGCTCAAACACCCCCTCATGCGCAGACACGTTTATGAATTTTTCTCAGAAAGTTCTGATGGTACGTCTCTTGGACATTTTGTCAGGAGCTTTTCCTTGTGGCCAAATCTTAATGAATTCACAACTACTTTTTTTAGCCATCATGGCTCTCCTCAGACATTTCAGTGATTGGGGTCAAGGTGGTCAATGTCCACTTTTTAAAAAGAGCTGGAGGAACTAGGATGACCTTGAAAAAATAGTCTGGTTAATAACTTCATTCCTAGGATACTCTCCCATAAAAGGTGCAGCTTGTGCCCTGTGTAACCTCATCCTAGATTTTAGAAATCCCCCAAGGAATGAGCAGAAGAGATGATTAGCTTCACAGGTCATAATAGAAGCCTACGGGAAAAGGCAAAGATAGAAAGAATCACAGCAAAGAGGAATGGAAGAGAGTGTTTGCGAAAAATAGCAATAAGGGTTTAAAAATACAAAAGGAAGGAAACTCATGCTTCTTAGATAGCTAGTAAGTCTTTCTAATTACTGGCTGCTCAGTCACGTCCAACTCTTTGAAACCCCGTGGACTGTAGCCTGCAAGGCTCCTCTGTCCATGGGATTCTCAAACATAAAGAATAAAATGCCTTAAAAACATCTCTGCTGTCATGTTGACACGTTATGGCAGAGCAACAGGAGAACTGGATAACAGGAAACGTAGCATTTCCTAGCCTGTGGTGATCAGGGCAAGTTCTTTCCTCTCAGACTCTGTTTCCCCATCTCTCAGATCCAAGTGATTGCGTCTGTCCTGCACGGCTCACAGACTTAGTGAGATGCCAAAGGAAGTAATGGCCATGAAAAGGCTCTGTAAATCATGGAGCAATGCCCCAGCACAATGAGAATCACTCTCTTACCAAGTTCTCTAAGCAGAAGAAAAATACATAAAAGAAGATACTCAGTGAAATGTGCTGAGGAATCTGGGAGGCATCTTGGGGTGAACGCTCTTGATTTCCAAGCCAAACCCGTAGGAGTTAGGCTGAGCGCCATGGCTGGGAGAATCAGCACACCGTGAAATTATGAAGTGTGATCATTGACTCAGCTGCTCTGCACAGGCCTTCAGCTCCACATTCAGCCTTCTCTTTGAAGTCCATGACCTTCTATGTGTCACTGAACTGTTGAGCGGCTACTCTGAACTGAATCGAGCATCCCAGGCCAGCCTGCTGATGCAATCAGACAAGGTTCACCCCGCACAGCCAGAGTCCCTGGTTGGCATGCAGTCCAGCAATTCAAGTGGAGCGCTTAGGGGGCTGGTAAAACATATAAGGCCTGCTTTCAGGCGTAAGCCACCGACTTCGGGAACAAGAACAAGTAACCTGTGGTTTGTTTTTGTTCTTCTAGTTCTTTTGGAAACTCTTGGAGACTCATTTATTTTTAATAGGAAGTTCAACTAATACTCTCCTAATAACAATGGAAGGGCACTATTTTCACTCAATACCTGCATTTCAAAAGTTTCAGAATGTCAGAAGAGGATGAGGTCTTAGAGGTTACTTGACTCAACCTTTTTTTCTTTCCTTGTTTTTAATAAATGGGCTGATTAAGAACCCAAGAGGGATATTGACTTTACAACCTTCACTCAGTGGGTTAGCCATTATTGAAATGTGATTTTCAAAAGAACCCTGTGAGCTAGTCACAGTCCACACTTTACAGGGCTTCCCCAGTGGCTCAGGGGTAAGGAAGCTGCCTGCAAGGCAAGAGACTGGGCTTCGATCCCTGGGTCAGGAAGATCCCCTGGAGGAGACAATGGCATTCTTGCGTTGGAAATCTCATGGACAGAGGAGCCTGGGGGGCTACGGTCCATTGGGGTTGCAAGAGTCGGACACAACTGACTGACCTACCAACTTTGAGTTAGTCACAGCACATACTTCATGGTTCAGGATCTGAGGCTCAGAAAAAAAATAAATAGCTGCACAGTATCAGACAAACATAAGTGGCAGAGTGGAGACTAGAACCTAGTTCAAGTGATATGATCTCAAAATCCTCTAAATGCTGGACAGGAACAATACATTAGGGGATAGTGAGATCTGTGGAAAATGAAAAGGCTCCAAACATGAAAACATTGACCCGGTATTACCTTGTCTTCTTATTGTTTTAAAGAGAATCCAGAAGTATTTTTATGTGAAGTAACTTAATTTTTAAAACATTTTGAGTTTCAAAGAAAATGTATCCTTGGGCCACTTATTTGCAACTTTTTATCTAGACTAATAAATTCTTGGCTACTATGCCTCTTTCTACTGCCCAGTCTGAATTTATTTTAGAAGAAATTCTGCTTACCATAATGTTTTTCTCTCTGACTGGAATAAACCGAGTTTACTTTTTCTATACTCAAAATCTAGGTGCTAATATCTAACATATTAGGTTGCTAATATCTAACAACCAAGACACACAAGAGAGCCAAAATAAAACTACTGTTTTCTTTCTTCTCTCTCTGTTCCCAAAGCTACTTTCTCCCAAGTCTTCTTTATTCTGATAAATGATACCACTATCAACCTCGCTGCTCAGACCAAAACCCTCCAGTAGTCCTCGATTCTTCTTTCACCTTCACATCCCAGATTCAGCACACCAGAAAGTTCTTTTGTCTCTGTTTCTTTGAGATTCAAATCTAGCTACATCTCATCATGACACCCATTGCTACAATACCAACTTAAACTACATTAGTCTTTGCCTGTTCTATGACGTCATCCTAACTGGTCTCTCTGTCTCTGCTTTTGCTCCTCTAGAATCCATCCTCCCTAGAGCAGTGAGAGTGGAGATCGATACATATACCCTATTGATACATACAAAATAGATAACTAACAATGTAGCACAGGGAACTCTACTTAAAACACTGGTGACTTGAATGGAAAGGAAGTCTGAAAGGGAGGGGTTAGATGTGTATGTAAGGCTGATTTGTTTTGGGGTATACTAGAAACTAACACAACACTGGAAAGCAACTATACCCCAATAAAAATTATTTTAAAAATAATAGAAAGTCAATGCCAGCCCCCCTCCCCCTAAAGATCATTTAAAAATGAAAGCCAGCTAATATCACTCCTTTGCTCAAAACCTCTTACAGGTTTCCTGTTGTAATTAGATTAAAATCCTACACAGCTCTACATGACCAGGCTCTAGCCTCCTGCTTCTTCCTCTTCTCACCCCCTGGCTATGGTCATCAGCCACAGTGGTCTTCTTGTGGTCAAACATACCAAGTCCATTCTCTACTAAGACCTTTGCAATTTCTATTTCTTCTTCCTGGAATACACTACTGCTCCAGCTTTGAGTAGAGATATGGCTTAAGAGTACAAGCTCTAGAGCTGGGCTTCCTAGTTCAAATCCCAGTTTGGTCACATCAGGCAAGTGGTATCATGTCTCCCTACTCCAGTAATCCTCAACTGCAACATGGAGATAAAAAACAATAGTACCTCCCTCATAGAAGTCTGGAACGGTCCCCTAGAGAAGGAAATGGCAACCACTTCTGTATTCTTGCCTGGGAAATCCCATGGACAGAGGATCCTGGCCGGCTAAGTCCATGGGATCACAAAGAGTCAGTCACAGCTTAATATCTAAACAACAAATTTATAACTAAATCACTTTGCTGTACAAAGAAACCAATGCAACATGGTAATAACTGTACTTTAAAAGAGAAAGAAAAACAAAAGAAAAAAAGAATTTGATCCGAGGTTTTCTTACTGTTGGTTACAGGACTCAAGTTTTCCATAAACTCCAAAGAGAAATGCTACCATTTCTGTTCATTATTGAAATATTAACAATAGAAAATATTTAAAAAAAAAAAACCCACCCAATATCCACAATTTTTATTACCCAGAGAGGTTATAAATCATATTCGGGAGAAAATCTTGCTTTTAGAAATGCCCTACTATAACAGATTTTAATAAAATTGTTTATGAGGACATTCATCCCAGGATTATAGCAGAAAAGACCTCGGTCTAATCCCCTCATTCAGCATAGGAACAAATGAGGCCCAGAGAAGGCCCCACTCAGTCAAGACCAGACCCAGGTGGTTTTATTCCCATTCCAGAGGAATCTCCACTATCTAAACTGCCTTTAAATGCTTTCTTTTTTCCTTTTTGTCATTTTCCATTATGAAAATTCCAAGAGATGAAAAAAGGAGAGAAAACAATATAATGTACACTCTAATAATAATAATAACCCAGATTGGATTGAACAATTGTTAACAATATTTTGCTGCATTTGTATGCATCTTGTCACTGTTTCTCATTTCTAAAAATAAGGACATTTCCCTATGTAAACAGAATACTGTCATACCTACCAAAATTAAGGATAATTTCTTAACATCATCTAATACCCAAATCATATTCAAATTCTTCAAAGCACTGCCATCATTTCACTTATAGCTGTTTCATCAACTGGGATTCAGTAAAGGCCCAGACATTACCTTTGATAGTTATGTCTCTTTCAATTTAAAATATTCTTTCTTCTAATGTCATAACATATTATTTGATTTGATTTATTTGTTTTTTTATAATATTGAGTTTCTGAAGACACAGGATAACTATTCTATAAAATGTTTGCATTCTGGGTTAGTTTAAATCCTTCCTTATTGGTATTTGGTTTGTTCTTCTGTTCCCCCCACTCCCTGTGTATTGGAAGAAACATCTAAAAGCTTGATTACATTAACATCAAAGTGCCTCTATTTCTGAAGACCAAAATTTGCAGCCATTTCTCTAGTATAATTAACCGAACAAACCCTGAAGATTGACTTGCAAGAGATGGAAGGGAGAAAACAGGTAAGGCCAGCATGTGGCGTGGAAAGGAGAATATCCCAATTACATTACTGCATTAAGGAGTCTGGTATTTAGCTGTGATCCTTAGAAATGGGATGATTTAAAGAGACACACACAAGAGTAACAAAATACAAATCAGAACATTACTTTCATAATTTGTAATGAGATATGTAAGCATTAAACTAACTAGATGCTTTCCCTGACAGGTCAGTGGTTTTCAAGCCTAGTCCCATATTAGAATTATCTAGGACTCTTTAAAAAAGAAAAAAAAAAAAAACCCAAAGATGTTGATTTAATTGGTCTTGGGTGGGGACTGGATAATGGTGCTTTTTAAAAGCTCCCCTGGTGTTTAAAAAACTCAACCAGGGCTGAGAAACATTGCTGTAGGTAGGTCTAAATCAAAAGCCAATTTGTCATCAGAAAGCTGTTGTGAAAACACAAAACCAGAACTTGCGGTGTCAATGATATACGTAAAGAAAGTCTGCAGGGTCTGTATTAGTCAGTGGTGTTCAACTTCTGCTTATGTAAGAGACATTGGGATATGCTTACTTAAAAAAAGAATAAAGGAAAACATTGGATCCCTGTTTTCTACTTCACTGTTATCTTCCCCCATCCCCTTTGAGATTCTGATTAAAGAACTCTCAGTGGCCCCTTAGATGCTGCTTCAAGAAACAATAAATGTGAGTCTGATGTAGAAAATCCATGTTCCTCACACTAAGGAATACGAGTCTACATCCTCTGGGACACACTTGTTTTGAGGAGTAGGTAAACCTCAAACTTAAGCTGCATGAGAATACACAGCAAGGCAGGCGTGTTAAAACACAGACTGATTGCTCGGCCTCACCCCCCGGAGTATCTCATTCAGTAGATTTGAGGCAGTGTCCGCACTTTACATTTCTAAAGTACTAAAGCAGTGGTTCTCTGCCAGGAAAGACATTTGGAAGTATCTGGAGTTATATTTAAAGACATTATTTTTTAGAATGGTTTTAGACTCACAGCAAATTGAGAGGCAGGTTACCTAGATTTCCTAGATACTCTTTTCCCCATCAACATCCCTTACTCACAGCATTTTGTCATCTCGAATCCTCCTTTCAACTTTTTTCATTTACCTTTAAAATCTCAGGATACTGTAGATCCTTTCAAAGATCACTCTTCCAATTCTCCCTCACTGGAATCTTTGCACATTTTTTACACATTTAAGAGTTTTGCTTTGAAGGTACCTACCCTAAAGCCATCTTCTTTGTAAGTTTCAAATATGGAGTAATTACTATTCTTTTTAAGGATTGCTTGAAATGCTTTTATCTCTAGAGCAATTTAAAAAAGAAGTTAAGATATATTTATTTAAAGATAATAATATACTTTATAATAATATTTATTCTTTTAATGTCCATAATTTTTTTAATGCCCCTTGTGCCACAATACTAGTTTCTTAAAGATTTTTAAAAATCTTAAAGTCTAGTGTTCTATTATGTTAGAACAGGATAATAGATTTTATGAAATGGGAAAGGGTGGAACCTCTTTTTGAAGTGAAGAGCTCTTTTCATCCAGGCTGGAAAACAAGTTCGACAGGTTTGGATTCAGCCCCTGGGGTACATAGGTGACCTCAAACACCCACAGGGTTTGAGGGTTATAAATATAACTTGCTTACTGCAAACTTTAGGAGCAAGGCTTGACGTTTCTTTCTTAACTCTGAGAGGAATGTCCTTATTCAAATGGTGATTTATTGTCACACTCGTGTGTTTCAGAATGAGTAAGAAATAGGTATTATACAATCACATAAACAAAAACCATCTAGTAAAACATTCTGAGATGTGCCTGGTAGGAGAGACTGACAATTACACAAGTGACTCTAAAACAGACAGAAAACCCAAGTGTTCTAGTAGAGACATACACTGTGAGTGGTGGTTATGTTTGATTTGAATTATCAGAGAAGGGTTCAGAAAGGAATGACACTGAGTGATGTCCGGGGTTTGAAATAGTTGAGTTGGTAAGAGAACATTTCAAGAGCTTTTTGGGCATCTGTAGATTAGACACAACAATAGTGCAAGAGTTAAAGGCACATCTCATAGAGCTGCTGTGGCTCCAGGCACGAACAGTAAGACTTAGTGGGGGATACATGGGGAATAAGTAGCTCACTGACTTTAACTGAACACGAACAGCATCTGGGTATTAGTTCTCACTTTGAGAACTGACTGAATCTTATCTTAAAGCACTCTAGATTCTGTTGGTGTTTTCAGTGCTACATCCTAAGGGTAGACAGGAAGCAGGTGATATATTGTAAATCCAGGTCTCTCCATCCTGGAAAGCTCTCTGAGGTCATTCTTAAAAAAGACAATAAAAACCTCATTTCTGGATAGGACTACAGTTGATATTAGGAAGCTTCCAAACATAATCATAGTGTCTTTACCAGTTCTCAGATTTTTCATTTTGGGTTTGTTTTCTTTTTTACAATTGTTTGTCCACATATATTATATTTCATGGAGTATAGTTAATCATCCCCCAGTTCTCAGCTGTAAATAAATCACTGTTGATGAAACTTTTCAAACCACTTCCTGTTGACTGCTTATCCCTATGAGTTCTGCGACAAGGTCGGGAATCTGTTAAGAAAGAGACAGCTGAAGGACATCCAACAGTGTATTTCAAGCACTTCTAGTACACGGTTGAATCAGGCTTTCACCTTACAATGCAAGCAAACTCTGTACTCCAAGGACCCCTCCTCTTGAGGCACCTGAAAGAAACCTAGTCAGCTGCTGGGTTTGCACAATTCCAGGTGTGGCACCTTGTAATAGTGGTATCCTGATGATGAGATCAGCCAAGAATGAACTCCCAGAAAGATCTCTCAGAAAGTCTGATGTCATTTAAAACCTCAGTTATCCAAGTAAATGAAGAAGAATGTGAAATGGGTATTTCCCCTGTCATCAACTTGGCACAGATCCAAAGGTTCTGACTGTGCCACCAAAGGAAGCAGTTCTTCCTCTGCTTGTTTGATGTTCCCTATATTATGAGGCAGGGTTTCATGAGTGGGGTACTTTAGATAAATCAGTGGATCTTTAAGTCAGAAAGGATTGCTGGAAGTTACATTCACTTTCAAAGTGAGTCTTCATACAACATATCAGAGATCGAGATGGCAAAAAAACAGACCTATAGTGGGAGAAGCACAAAACATTACAATCAGAAAGTTGACATCTAAATTCCTCAGTTACCACATTTAGTCATGTCACTGCCTTAACTTCTCTGAGTTCCTCTTGAATAGGGGGTGTGGGGAGGACAAGGTATTCATACTATTTTTAAAACAATAGTCTCAAGAATCAAATGATGCAATGTATCTGATAATGCTTTATAGGCCAGTGGGTCTCAAATTATAATATGCATACGAATCACCAAGGATCTTGTTAAAAATGAAGATTCTGAGACAAATCTGGGGCAGGGCTGGGGAGTTGACATTTCTAACAGTTTTCTGGGTGGTATTATCTTCTGGCTGGTCTGTAGAGCCCATTTCTTTCTCAAACTTTAAACTTCTTATTTTGTATTAGGCTGGTGCTTTCTTGGTTGCTCAGATGTTAAAGAATCTGTCTGCAAAGAGGGAGACCCAGGTTCAGACCCTGGGTTGGGGAAATCTGCTAGAGGAGGAAATGGCAACTCAATCCAGTATTTTTGTCTGGAAAATCCCATGGACAGAGGAACTTGGTAGGCTACAGTCCTTGTGGCTGCAAAGAGTCAGACATGAATGAGTGGCTTACACTTTCACTCTCATAGCTGATTAACAATGTTCTGGTAGTTTCTGGTGAACAGCAAGGGACTCAGCCATACATACACATGTATCCATTCTCCCCCAAACATTTTTAATAGCACATCATTAGAGATTGAAATGTCACACAGTAATTGGTTGTTGTTATTTCAATAAGTTTTCAGAGAAGGATATTCTTCAGTCTTTATATTTAAAAAAAAATTTAATTCCCCAAGTCCTATCTCAACCCTCCACATATCCAACAATTCTATAAAAGCTTACTTAATATAGTTACTCCTGCCCAAAATGTCAATCAGCAGTTTCACTGAAGAGTAGGCGTATGGGAAAATGACTTTTTTACTCAATCTTTATGTTCACTGGTTTCACATTTATCTTTATGCACATCAGACATTTGGGAATTGTGGTGGCACAAAAAAAATAGTACTTGCTAAGCTGCAAAAGATAATTGGAGGACATTTTATACAAGGATCCCTTGAAAATCAATACACAGTATTTGCATATAGTGTATATCAATATAATGTATGTGTGCTGTTATTTCAGTCGTGTCCAACTCTCTGCATCCCCATGGACCATGGCCCGCCAGGCTCCTCTGTCCATGGGATTCTCCAGGAAAGAATACTGGAGTGGGTTGCCATTTCCTTATAAAATAATGTATACATTTGTGTAATATTTTATATAATTTAACATTTTCAGGACACTTTCACATATGTTGCTCAATCATTAATTCTTTGCCTACCAGAAAGGTAGGCTGGGCAGGTCCCATTTGGCCCATTTTATAGATGATGAAACTGGAACACAGAGAAAAGAAGTGAGTTGCTCAAGATGGTACTCATACAGTTGCTGCAACGCTAAGGTAAAGCCCAGTTCTTCAAATTTCTAATTCAGTGCTCTTTCCTTTGTCTCCCTGTCCACAGCACTTACCATATTGACAAAATGTTAGGGTTTGGCTTGTTGAAGCCTGGATATGAGAAAGGTATCCACATTTTAACGTATTAGACAGGCAGTACAGATTTGGTTACTGTGGATACCTTGTCAGCAGTGAGCCCATAAACATGGATATCTCTCACTGTGATCAGAAGAAAACCTGCTCTAACACTGAATTTTTCAGATGATTCATTTGCTTGTTTAATTCCCAGCCAAGAATGCAATGTCCTACTCCTTTTGGAATGTTTACAGATGAGAGTTAGAGCTTGGGGGTGGAGGACAACCTGATTACTACAATCATCTTAAGTGGGTGCTTGGTTTTCTACTCTCAAAAAATATTCTGACCTTTCTTCTTATTTCTTCTATGATATGTCCCTGGCCATGCCAACTCATAGCGATCTCAATCGCTCTCTTTCTCTTTTAGTGTTAACAACCTCATGAGAAATGCTTATGAAGCATCTGGAATTATAATTGATGTTTTGCCTGTAGTGATGTTTCACTCAGGAGTGTGTGTGTGTGTGTGTGTGTGTGTGTTCATTGCCAAATGAAATTGGAAATTCTTCAAGGGCAAGGACAGACATATTTCATGCTTTGTTTCATGCTTCCAGAATGATGGAAATTGGAGTTACAAAGTGAAAACTATATTGAATTTGGAGTCAGATGATCTGGATCAATTTGTCATTAGCCATGTGACCTTAAACAAGATACTGACTGAGCTTTTGCTGCCTCATCTAGAAAATGAGAATATTAGTGCTTATACTACTGTCATGAAAAATAAATGAAATACGATGTGTGAAAATAAAAATGTTTTGCAAACTCGTAAGAGCTATATAAGTTTAAACAATACATTTGTATTTACTTTAATAATAATATAGCTGAGGAATCTACTGCTAACTCTAGTCTTAAACAAATGGATTTGCTTCACACCTCACCCATAAAATGTTTTATATCTCAATGTACCTCTATGCAAAGAAATATAGCCAAATATAAACAATATTATTAAAAATTTTCTTTTCCAAAAGTGGGAATGATAAAAGATTTATGATTTAAGAGTAGTTGATATAACCCAGATGCTAAAAATGTTCATTAAGATCTGTCAACTTTGTAGTTTCATGGAATTCAGATAGTAGGAGTTAAATTTTGGCTTAGGAAATTCCCTTTTAAATTATCAGTATGTTGCACAAATGTTAAGTGAAATAGCATAACTACCAAAACCTCTAAGGGTAGGAAAATGATTCACTCTCTAGAATAAAAGTGATAATGTAAGCAGAACTCACATACTTACCAGCTGCTCTGAACGCAATTGTAAAAACCCAAATCTATCATTCTCTTCCTATTTATCCACTTTCTGTTAGTACCACATCAAAATACTTCCTGTTTCTGGTCTTCAGATAATTTTGAAGCATACCTTCTCCTTTTTCTTACCCCATCACACACATAATAATAGTTCCTACCTATTTTAATACCTATTATGTTTCTGGAGCTGTACCATTGCTCTTTACTATCTATAAGCTCCAACTACATCTTGCAAGAAGGTTTCATTGTTCCCGTGTTATAAAAACCAACATCGCAAGACTCTTAAGTACATTGCTTCCAGCCCTTCTGTGGATCAGCGGACCACAATTCAAACTGGGTCCCTGTGGTTCTTCACCTCTGCTCTTACCAATAAGAAGCACAGTTCAAGTCTCAACTCTCTTCTATCAAACTATTTTACATTAATTACCTAGACAATTTTAAAAATGTTTTCAATCATTTGCATGTACCTGTAGATATCTTTCGAATGAAATTATGAAGATATTGAACATCCTCCAGACAAATACTTTTTGAATTAAATTGGAACACTAGGTAATATAAAAATAAGGGTATGGGCAAGAACTTGCAGCATAATGAATTGAGTAGTGACATCATTCCTATATAAACAAAATAGTTTTTTAAGAAGGAACTGGCTTAGTAAAAAAAAACAAAACAAAAAAGTACTGGGTTATGAAGCAAAATCCCCAAGATCCAGTCATTGCTCTATAAGTGACTTTCTATGAGATAGTTGGTAATTAATCTTATCCTTCAGACCTCAAATTTCCTGTCTGTGACTTGTGGAAGTTATCTGAATCATGTCACTAACATATGACCAACTGTCCTGTGGCATTAGCTTGCCCAGCCTTATCCCCGACCATTCCACCCACACGTCCCCATCATGTCTTTCCTCTTTTTCCAATGTAGACTTACTTGGCATATACTGCCTTACTCAGAAATGCCTTAGTCTACCAATACAATACCCACACTATTTTAACTTAATTTTATTCTCTAAATCAATTTGCAAAACTTTAGCTTTGTTCTAACTAATCATGTCTATGAATTCACACATTCAGAAAAAAATGCTTTCTAATACTCATGAAATGTAATGGATAACTTAAATCTGTTTTTTAATCCCTGCACCCCAAATCTTGTATATATTCCATTATAAGCAAATCATACCTTGGGAAGTTCAAAGTTTCCTTTGGGATTCCATAAAGATACTTGTCCTAATTCCACAGAGCTGTGAGACAAAGTCCAGCTGGGAATGGAGCCAGCACCCTTTTCTATCCTCTCCCAGTATTAGGCGCTTTTCCAATATCTATCTAAGTCACCAGGTTGACCTATTTACTTACTCCATCCTGAAATCTTCTACCATCACCTGGCCTCATCTTTCTGAACTCTTTTCTGTGTCTCATGCTTGGACAAACTTCCTTTCATGGCCAAACACATAAAAGACAACACACTAAGTGAGTTAAAATAGCATAGTTTGAGTAGTGCCCAGTCTACCATCTCCTTGACAAAGAAGGTTCTATCTTACCCAAACTGTATTTTCTCCTTCTGTATATCAGAATGACCGGAACTGCTCAGCATCATCTATCAGACCCTCTTAGAGATCATTTCTACCTTGGGTTCCTGGGCGTCATGACCTTGAGCAAGATCACTTTGTTGTTCCCCCCGCCCCTCCTGGTTTCTTGATTGTAAGGTGAATATGAACACAACTGGAAGTTAGACTGAACTGGGCTTCAGCCTTAGATCTACTACATACTGGTCATGTGTCACGAACAAGTGACTGAAGAACCCTATGTCCCAGACAATTTACATGTGAAATAGGAAAATTATCTTAAAAGTGATTTTTATGAGGTTTAAATGAGGCAACGTGGTTAAAATATCCAGCATAACATGTGGTAGCATTCTTATCAAATGTCATTTCCACTTTCAGTATCTGAAATATAGTTATGATCTGGCTATGATTATTGGTTCTAGCCTGTGAGAATATTTGGCTTCTTTAGCTACATTTAAACTATATTTCTATTTGCCTCCATGGAGATACACTGTCCCCATGAAGGCCTCTTTACTGTACAGCCACGTCCTTGGCAAGACTATCATATCGAAACCTGATTTCTGAGGGACTTCCCATTTTCTTCCTGTGTCAGGCCTACGGGAAGCTAATTTAAAAGCAGAACTGATATGACTTACTCTAAATATATAAATGCTTTCTGGCTTGAAAATCCATGCTTTTTTTCTAATAACCTATGTAAGTACTCAGTCACTACTACTCACAAGAGAAAAAATAATTTGCCTGTTTATTCATTGCAATATTTAGCAAAATGTTGATATTTATCAGCACATATGTAACAGATACAAAGAGATTCATAATTCCACTCTATTTTGTTTTTTCTTTTGCAAGTTTTTTTTTTAATTGAAGTATAGTCAATTTACAGTGTTGTATTAGTTTCAGGTGTATAGCAAAGTGATTCAGTTACACATTACATATATATATATATACACACACACATATATATGTGTGTGTATATATATATATATATATATATATATATATATCTCAATTTTTCTCAGATTATTTTTACTTTACAGGTTACCACAAAATGTTGAGGATAGTTCCCTGTGCTATACAGTAGGCCTTTGTTAGTTACTTATTTTATATGTAGTAGTGTTATCCATCCTCACCCTTTTCCCACTGGTAACCATAATTTTGTTTCCTATGCCTGTGAGCCTATTTGTTTTGTAAAAAGTTCATTTGTATTATTGTTCCTTAGATATCACACACAAATGATATCATATGATATTTGCCTTTTTCTGTCTGGTTAGTTCACTTAGTATGATAATCTCTAGGTCCATCCATGTTGCTGCAAACGGCACTATTTCATTCTTTCCTATGGCTGAATAATATTCCGTTGTGTAAATATACCACATCTTTATCCATTCAAATAAGAACTGAGGGAGAGGGTGTGGAGGAAAAGGAATCTTCCTACACTGTTGTTGGGAATGTAAATTGGTACAGCCACTATGGAGAACAGTAAGGAGGCTCCTTAAAAGACTAAAACCAGAGCTACCATGTGATCCACCAATTCCACTCCTGGGCATATATTCAGAGAAAAGCATATGTATCTTTGAAAAGATACATCCAAATGTTCATTGCAGCACTATTTACAATAGCCAAGACATGGAAGCAGCCTAAATGTCCATCAGCAGATCCCACTTTTCTTTGATGTAGGTGTGAAAATTTCCCTAGCAAAATATTTTAAAATAAAAAGATTTTCTTCTATAGTTTTACAAATTAATTGTTGGGTGACCTTAAAACTGAAATTGTTTCTCCTTATCTTTTATCGTTGAAGATAGTAGTTATCTACAAAATATCTTGCTTTACCTCAACTTGTATTCTCTATTCTGACCAGAAAAACTACCAACTTTCCTAGGTAAATAACGCAGTTGATTTGTCTCCAGAGCTTACGTATATACCTTCCCTTTTTTATGGCTTGCTGCCCACTTTCCTGTCCAATGAACAGAATCACTTTTCTCCTGAACACTGCTAATGATTGTTTCTTCAAAAAGGGTTTTAAGTGGATCCCGCGGAACGAGTCCATCTCTGTGCAGCCACAATGGTCTAAGTATTGTATACAGTGTTTCTATAATAGCCTTGGAGTTTTCTGTTTTTCCAATGAGGTTTGTTCCACCACCATTTTTAAGTTCCTCAAGAACAAAGATGATTTTCCCACTTCCTTAATAATTTGCCACAAAATCAAAAGCAATGTCTTTTGCAATGTGGGACTTTGAGGCATGTAAATTAGAAAATATTTTTTCTGTTGGGAGATCTGAAAAATTCTATGAATATTCTGGGAGACCAATGTGACAAGTTTCATATAGTTTAGGCCACGGAATAAGTGATGTTGGGGATCTGATAGCTAGAGAGCTTGGGTGAGAATTTCTGATTTCATCTTTCTTTTACTATGTGTGGTTGTATTTTTTGATCTCTCACTGCTACAGTCACCCTTGTTCCTTCCTTTTGCCTCCTACTGGTGATTCAGCTACTTTAACAGCTATTAACGGAGGAAAGGAGAGAAATATCTGAGATTAAAATATTAAAAACTTGAATGCACTTAAGAAGCATTTCCTGAGCAAAGAATTGAATTACCATCACTGCTATTTCAGCTCTCAAATTTTTCTTTCTTTGAACAAAAATGAGAGTCTTAAGAAATGTCATTGAGAGGTAAATGGATGCTTTACATGCTAATTATAGAGAGAATAACGCCCTCTTGAGGTGGGCAGGAAGCAGTAAACATATTTCTTAAAAGGAAAGAAAGAAAACTGCTCTATCTTAAGACTCCTGCTACATATCTAGTCAATTGGGAAAGCAGGATTTCTGATGAACCCTGAAATTCCTAAGACTGTGGTCCTGGAAACTCAGGCAGGAGGAACTAGACTAGAACATCATCAAGGGTTCCTGCAAATATAAACTCTGACTCTAACATTTTGGTATGAAAATGTATATAGTTCTATGCATGCATGTATGCACATCCAAGTCTGATTTTTTGAAACATCATGGACTGTAGCCCACCAGGATCCTCGGTTCATGGAATTCTCCAGGCGAGAATACTGGAGTGGGTTGCCATGTCCTCCTCCAGGTCAAGAATCTTCCTGACTCAGAGATAGAACCCATGTATCCTGGATCTACCACATTGGCAGGTAGATTCTTCACCACTGCGCCACCTGGGAAGCCCTATAATAATTTTACTTTTAATTAAGAAGAAAAAAAGAGAGAGAGAAAGAAGAAGAAACTTATGCAGAAAGAAACAAGGGATATTTTTTTTTAATTACAGAAAAAGAAATAATCAAAGAATGGTTAAAAAAAAAAAAAAACAGCTCTTCTATGAAAGTATTGAAGAAAGTAGGGAAAACCACTAGACCATTCAGGTATGACCTAAATCAAATCCCTTACGATTATACAGTGGAAGTGAGAAATAGATTTAAGGCACTAGATCTGATAGGCAGACAGCCTGATGAACTATGGACAAAGGTTCATGACATTGTACAGGAGACGGAGCAAGACCATCCCCAAGAAAAAGAAATGCAAAAAAGCAAAATGGTTATCTGAGGAGGCCTTACAAATAGCTGTGAAAAGAAGAGAAGTGAAAAGCAAAGGAGGAAAGGAAAGATATTCCCATTTGAATGCAGAGTTCCAAAGAATAGCAAGGAGAGATAAGAAAGCCTTCTTCAACAATCAATGCAAAGAAATAGATGCAAATAATAGGAAGAGAAAGACTAGAGATCTCTTCAAGAAAATTAGAGGTACTAAGGGAACATTTCATGCAAAGATGGGCTCAATAAAGGACAGAAATGGTATAGACCTAACAGAAGCAGAAGATATTAAGAAGAGGTGGCAAGAATACACAGAAGAAGTGTACAGAAAAGATCTTCAAGACCCCGATAATCATGATGGTGTGATCACTCACCTAGAGCCAGACATCCTGGAATACGAAGTCAGGTGGGCCTTAGAAAGCATCACTATGAACAAAGTTAATGGAGGTGATGGAATTCCAGTTGATCTGCTTCAAATCCTAAAAGATGATGCTGTGAAAGTGCTGCACTCAATATGCCAGCAAATTTGGAAAACTCAGCAGTGGACACAGGACTGGAAAAGGTCAGTTTTCATTCTAATCCCAAAGAAAGACAACACCAAAGAATGTTCAAACTACCACACAATTGCACTCATCTCACACACTTGCAAATTAATGCTAAAAATTCTCCAAGCCAGGCTTCAGCAATACATGAACCGAGAACTTCAAGATGTTCAAGTTGGTTTTAGAAAAGACAGAGGAACCATAGATCAAATTGCCAATATCAGCTGGATCATCAAAAAAGCAAGAGAGTTCCAGAAAAACATCTATTTCTGCTTTATTGACTATGCCAAAGCCTTTGATTGTGTGGATCACAATAAACTGTGGAATATTCTGAAAGAGATGGGAATACCAGACCACCTGACCTGCCTCTTGAGATATCTGTATGCAGGTCAGGAACCAACAGTTAGAACTGGACACGGAACAACAGACTGGTTCCAAATAGGAAAAAGAGTACATCAAAGCTGTATATTGTCACCCTGTTTATTTAACTTATATGCAGAATACATCATGAGAAATGCTGGGCTGGATGCAGCACAAGCTGGAATCAAGATTGCCAGGAGAAATATCTATAACCTCAGATATGCAGATGACACCACCCTTATGGCAGAAAGTGAAGAAGAACTAAAAAGCCTCTTGATGAAAATGAAAGAGGAGAGTGAAAAAGTTGGCTTAAAGCTTAACATTCAGAAAACTAAGATCATGGCATCTGGTCCCATCACTTCATGGCAAATAGATGGGGAAACAGTGGAAACAGTGGCAGACTTTATTTTTGGGGGCTCCAAAATCACTGCAGTGATGGTGATTGCACTGATGGTGATTGCAGTCATGAAATTAAAAGATGCTTACTCCTTGGAAGGAAAGTTATCACCAACCTAGACAGCATATTAAAAAGCAGAGACACTACTTTGCTGACAAAGGTCCGTCTAGTCAAGGCTGTGGTTTATCCAGTGGTCATGTATGGATGTGAGAGTTGGACTATAAAGAAAGCTGAGCATGGAAGAATTGATGCTTTTGAACTGTAGTGTTGGAGAAGACTCTTGAGAGTCCCTTGGACAGCAAGGAGATCCAACCAGTCCATCCTAAAGATCAGCCCTCTGTGTTCACTGGAAAGGCTGATGCTGAAGCTGAAATTCCAGTACTTCGGCCATCTAATGTGAAGAGCTGACTCATTTGAAAAGACCCTGATGCTGGGAAAGGTCGAGGGTAGGAGGAGAAGTGGACGACAGAGGGTGAGAGGGTTGGATGCCATCACCGACTCTACCGACATGAGTTTTAGTAAACTCCGGGAGCTGGTGATGGACAGGGAGGCCTTGCGTGCTGCGGCCCATGGAGTCGCAAAGAGTCCAACACGACTGAGCCACTGAAGTGAACTGAATGAAAGAAAGAAAAGGAAAAGAAAAATAAAAAAGTTATCTGCTTGAGTGATGAGTTCAAGAGTCTTTCATTGTTTATTTAACTTGTGTTCCTTTGGCTCCCCCTATGGGCAGAAAGATTGTTTTTCAGATCCTCAATCATTGAAGGTTTTTCAAGTGGCAGTTGGTTTCTGTATCAAAGGTGAGAGGTTTATATTCTCCCAGGAAAATGTGCTCTTTGCCACGAATAATGAAAGGAACTAACGTTGAAGATCTATAAAATCACTAATTATTTTATTTTTGAGAACTATATTATAGGACTTTGTGTTATTGAGACATGATAATAAACACTTAACAAGGCTACACATTCTAGAGACCATATTAAAGTACAATTTTTGTTATGATTTCTTTAGACTCTATTTTCAGCTTTGCTGAAAATAGCTAATGTTCATAAATATTTACAACAAAATAATGTCTTTTATGGAATGAGGTTCTTATGAAGTCATTTTTTATTAGTTAATCCTTCAAATAGGGCAGAGTTAAAGCATCGCCATCCCTCCAAATGAATAAATGTCCAAACTAAGGCAAAACTAAGAAAAAAGACCAGTGTAGTAATTTGAGTGCAAATTAGTGGCTGAGGTTCAGGTATCACACTCACACAATTTGGAAGAATTTGCAGGTCAAAAATCAATCAATTTCTTTAGAGTTGCTTAGAAGCTCTGAAATTTTTTTTTCTCATTTCTGCATTTGAAAATTATGATAATACATCAAGACTCAAATATATTACATCTCTCCCAAGCTGTGAAAATTTTTTTTCTCATTTCTGCATTTGAAAATTATGATGATATATCAAGACTCAAATATATTACATCTCTCCCATCATGTTTCCCTGATTTTCAGACTCCAGAAGTAACATTTTCAGTTATATACTCCTGTCACATTTTACCTGTACCTCTTTATAGCCTTTTAATATGTATGTGTGATAATAATTAAGTTTATAGCTATACTGTGATCTCCTCATGGATAAAAGACACAATTTTCATTTCTTTGCTGTCCCAAATGTTCACTGGATGAAGAAAGATATACATATGCAAAAGTATACAGTGCCTAACACAGCATGGTAAAATTCCAAATAAGTGTTTAGGGTAAATTAATTTAATAACTGCTGAGAAGTGAATAAATAAACCCATGAAGGAGCAGTTTCAGTAAAATTCAATCACAAAGCAAATTAAGAGTCCTAGAAGGAAACATAAGTCAAAGCAACATTTATCAATGTTGCACAAACTAAGCAGAACCCAGTGCTAAAGACACACTGGATGAAGATCTGACAGAAATAGGTGTCAGTTTATGCCAAGAGTAGGTCTGATTCTGGACCTATTCTTGTATTTGACATTTCTTTAATCTTTTCAGTATTTTGGGACATACTCAGAGAAGTTTCTCAGCTCTGTTTTCTAGCACATTTTTTAATCCCTTTGTGAATTTTTAAAATTAAAATAATTTTTTTAATTTCTAGAACTTTTATTTTGTTCTTCATGAGCTTTTGTTCTTTATCATAACACTTGGTTCTCACTTTTTGAAGCTGGCTTTGAAAGAAGTTACTTCCTTTGGCTTTTTGTGATATTAAATATTGCTTTAAAACCCTTTTTATTCTGCATTATGGTCTATTCCCTGGTGGTTCAGATGGTAAAGAATCTGCCTGCAGTGTGGGAGACCTGGGTTCAATTTCCAGGTTGAGAATATCCCCCCAGAATGGAATGGCAACCAACTCCAGTATTCTTGCCTGGAAAATTCCATGGACAGAGGAAGGAGCCTGCAAGGCTACAATGAATGGGGCGGCAGGTCGAAAAGAGTCAGACATGACTGAGGGACTAACACTTAAAATACTTTTTAGTTTGCATTATGGTCCCTACTTCCTTAGTTATAAGTTCTTTTGGTAGTTGTGTTTATTTGTGTTTCTGTAAAGATGCAGGTGTTACTTAACTATTTTGTGATTCTCGGCTGTTCATAGAGGAATCCTTTCCGTATTCTGTGGTGGGAATTTCTCCTAGTGTACCAGCTTCAGTATTGTATAGATACTAGTTTTGAAAGTGGTTTGGTTTTAGATTTGTCTGCTAGGCAGTGACATCTCAAAATCTGTTTCCAATCAACACAGCCTTAGTTCCAGCTTCATGATAGTGAAGAAGCACTCTGTGGTGGCTTCAAGTTTGTTTTATTCTTTATTTGTTTTTGAGTGTGGCTAAAAATTTGTTCATTAAAAAGTATATATTTATCATTTTAACTTATTTTGTATAGAAAGAAGATATTTTATCATATTTCTCATCTGCTACCTTGAACTTAAAAGAATCACTAGTATTTCTAGTTTTCTAAAATATTTTATACTGAGAATTATTTTAATACATATCTTTTTAGCAACAGTGGAGCTGAATATTATTGTATCCTCTGTTGTGTTGATACAGTATTTCTGAAGAGAAGTATGAGCACTTCAGTAACTATTTCCCTGCCTTATGTTAAAAAATATTTTAATAGTTCCTATGGGGTACTTCTTTTGTTTTTATTTTTCTATTTTGTTTTCCATTTCCTCATTCTTCTAAAAGTGAGGTCCACTTAAGCCTGGTATTAGAATTTACATGAGTGAATTTCCCTGGATCTATTTTTATCCTCAAACGATGGATGGAAGAATATATCTCTGACCTTACTATTTCACTCTGAGATCTGGTTGATGTGTAAAATGTTTAGTTAAATTTCTAGTATTTAGTTGTCATTTATCAAATTATTTTTCCTAATTCTCCTGCTTTCCTATTGAGTCATTTCTCTTTGTATAGGGAAATATATTTCTGGAAAATTTAAAATTGATATTGTATTTCAATTGAGTAGATGTCCTCATTGACTCAGTGGTAAAGAATCCACCTGTCAATGCGGGAGATATGAGTTCAATCCCTGGATCAGGAAGATCCCCTGGAGAAGGAAATGACAATCCACTCCAGTATTCTTGTGAGGAAAATCCCATGGACAGAGGAACTTTGGAGGTTACAGTCCATAGAGTTGCAGAGTTGGACATGATTGAACACACATTTAAATTGTCTTTTTTATTCTAAAGAAAAGTTATGTCATACACCACATTAACAAAGTGAAAAATAAAAACCATATGATTATCTCAATAGATGCAGAGAAAGCTTTTGATAAAATTCAACATCCATTTATGATTTTAAAAACCTGCCAGAAAGCAGGAATAGAAGGAACATTCCTCAACATAATAAAAGCTATATATGACAAACCCTCAGCAAACATTACCCTCAATGGTGAAAATTTGAAAGCATTTCCCCTAAAGTCAGGAACAAGACAAGGGTGCCGACTCTCACCACTACTATTCAACATAGTTTTGGAAGTTTTGGCCACAGCAATCAGAGCAGAAAAAGAAATAAAAGGAATCCAGAGTGGAAAAGAAGAAATAAATCTCTCACTGTTTGCAGATGACATGATCCTCTTCATAGAAACCCTAAAGCCTCTACCAGAAAATTACTAGAGCTAATCAATAAATATAGTAAAGTTGCAGGATAGAAAACTAACACACAGAAATCCCTTGCATTCCTGTACACTAACAATGAGAAAACAGAAAGGGAAATTAAGGAAGTAATTTCATTCACCACTGCAACAAAAAGAATAAAATACTTAGGAGTATATTTGCCTAAAGAAACAAAAGACCTATACATAGAAAATTATAAAACACTGATGAAAGAAATCATAGAGGACACAAATAGATGGAGAAATATACCGTGTTCATGGATTGGAAGAATCAACATAGTGAAAATGAGTATATGACCCAAAGCAATCTATAGATTCAATGCAAGCCCTATCAAGCTACCAATGGTATTTTTCAGAGAACGAGAACAAATAATTTCACAATTTGTATGGAAATACAAAAAATCTCTAATAACCAAAGCAATCTTGACAAAGAAGAATGGAACTGGAGGAATCAACCTGTCTGACTTCAGTCTCTACTGTAAAGCCACAGTCATCAAGACAGTGTGGTACTGTCACAAAGACAGATATATAGATCAATGGAACAAAATAGAAAGCCCAGAGATAAATCCATGCACCTATGGACCCCTTATCTTTGACAAAGGAGACAAGAATATACAATGGAGAAAAGACAACCTCTTTAACAAGTGGTGCTGGGAAAACTGGTCAACCACTTGTAAAAGAATGAAACTAGAACACTTTCTAACACCATACACAAAAATAAAATCAAAATAGATTAAAGATCTACATGTAAGACCAGAAACTATAAAACTCCTAGAGGAAAACATAGGCAAAACACTCTCCAACATAAACCACAGCAGGATCTCTATGACCCACCTTCCAGAGCATTGGAAATAAAAGCAAAAATAAACAAATGGGACCTAATTAAAATTAAAAGCTTCTGCACAAAAAGAAAACTATAAGCAAGGTGAAAGGACAACCTTCAGAATGGGAGAAAACCATAACAAATGAAGCAATGGACAAAGAATTAATCTCAAAAATATACAAGCAACTCCTGCAGCTCAATTCCAGAAAAATAAAAGACCCAATCAAAAAGTGGGCCAAAGAACTAAACAGACATTTCTCCAAAGAAGACATACAGATGGCTAACAAACATATGAAAAGATGTGCAACATCACTCATTATCAGAGAAATGCAAATCAAAACCACAATGAGGTACCATTACATGCCAGACAGAATGGCTGCTATCTATAAGTCTACAAGCAATAAATGCTGGAGAGGGTGTAGAGAAAAGGGAGAACCCTCTTACACCATTGGTGGGAATCCAAACTAGTACAGCCACTATGGAGAACAGTGTGGAGATTCCTTAAAAAACTGGAAATAGAACAGCCATATGACCCAGCAATCCTGCTGCTGGGCATACACAACGAGGAAACTAGAATCGAAAGAGACATGTGTACCCCAATGTGCATCACAGCACTGTTTATAATAGCCAGGACATGGAAGCATAGATGCCCATCAGCAGACGAATGGATAAGAAAGCTGTGGTACATATACACAATGGAATATTACTCAGACATTAAAAAGAATACATTTGAATCAGTTCTAATGAGATGGATGAAACTGGAGCCTATTATACAGAGTGAAGTAAGCCATAAAGAAAAACACTAATACAGTATACTAACACATATATATGTAATTTAGAAAGATGGTAACAATAACCCTGTATTCGAGACAGCAAGAGAGACACAGATGTATTAAATAGTCTTTTGGACTCTGTGGGAGAGGGCGAGGGTGGGATGAAATATGAGAATGGCATTGAAACATGTAAATTATCATATGTGAAACCAATCGCCAGTCCAGGTTCGATGCATGATACAGGATGCTTGGGACTGGTGCACTGGGATGACCCCGAGGGATGGAATGGTAAGGGAGGTGGGAGGGGGGTTCAGGATAGGGAACACATGTACACCCATGGCGGATTCAAGACAATGTATGGCAAAACCAATACAGTGTTGTAAAGTACAATTAATTAGTTTTAAAAAAGAAAAAGCAAGATATGCAGAGACATTTTCTTAAAGTAATAATTAGCAGTACTTGGAGGTGTGCTTAATGTGAAGAAATAGTAAAAGCAATAACATTTCAAACAATAAAAATTCATGCTGATTCAAATTAAAAAAAAGCTATAATACTATCTTTGAAATGAACCACACCTGTTGGTCTAGAGGTTCTATACTTCACTAAGGCTATAAGAGTCCAACTTATATATTCACTTTTGTCTCTGAAAATACTACATTTCTTTTTGTATAGGTCTGAAATGTGAAAAACACATACTACCTAGGGATCTAGAATATTGTCTTAATGCTGCACCTCATAAAAGTTTGCAGTAATTACTTTTAAACCCAGAAATGGCTTTATGGCTTCTATTCAGCAAATGCTCCATATCTTTGAGGAAGCATGGAGAAGGGTGTTGAAGTCTCTTTCCATGTTCCTGCTTGACTGTGCTATTTTGCTTCATTGTTGCTGTTTTAACTGCTACTGCTACTAATATTTAATACCAAAAGTACTACAGAACTCAAATGCAAATAAAAATTTTCTCTGCTTTTATAGTTTCCATTTTGCTTTTATTTTAGTAAATGTGTTCAAACACGTGCCTGTGTCATAAAAATAATCATTCTTCTTTCCCTTTGAAAAAATGTATCTGTTGAGATGAGCTTCTCTGGTATTGCTCTTAAAAATTTCAAGAACTAGCTGAAGGCAACTTTAAATGATTTTTAAAAGGCCATCAAAATTGTGATTTAATGAATTATATCTAACTTACTAAAGAAGAACTGCAGAGTTCCAGGCTTTTTAAAAACATATTTTAAATTTCAAATATCACAAAATACTATTAAAAGAGCTATTTGCTAAGTATTAAAGTTATCCACGGGTCTTCATGCTGCTGGATTAACATTTATAATGGGCACAGGGTCTGTGGCCATGCACTTAGAAAGCTGTTTTCTGTCTGTGGGCTTTTGATTCTTTTTGTGTAAGCTGAATCTACATTCTACTCGTGGTTCCTTACCACAGAATGGGGAAGAAAAATGAGGTAATGTCTGTAAATGCGTCAAATGTCTAGAACTTCCCGTTCAATAAGTAGAGAAGATATCATTAGGCATGAAAGATTAAAAAAATGATTTATTTTTAAATCAGTGAGACAAAGAAGAGACAAGAGGACAGACTTCTTGTTCCATTCTATTCACTTATTCACACATTAATTCATTCAAAATGTCATTGAGAGACTACTGTGCCCTAAGCACTATGTAAGATATGGGGACTACAAAGTTGAAAATGGTATAGTTCTTAAGGAATCTACCACCTAGTAAGGGAAGCAGTTATAGACAGAAAGAGCTGCAGCAGAACACATGACATGATGAAGACTCAATGTGAATATCAAGGGTATAGGAAAATATCAGTGTAAAAAGGGAAGAGTAAGGTAGGAGTTGCTATAACTGACTAATATTTTTGAAAACCTATTGATAATATTCAACTGTATTTACAAACTGCTCTAAGGCCAAAAAAAATGCTTTAAGATTATTTCAACACTATAAATCCGAGACTGTTAGCATAATTCTCAGTTTTTAATTAACTTTAGTTTTTCTTAAAAGTATATAAAATTAGAGGAAAAAATTAGTTTAAGCTATGACAAACCTAAAGAGAGTATTAAAAAGCAGACATCACATTGCCTACAAAGATCTGTATGGTCAAAGCTATAGTTTTTCCAGTAGTCATGTCCCTATGTAAGAGCTGGACCATAAAGAAGGCTGAACACCAAAGAATTGACACTTTTGAATTGTGGTGCTAAAGAAAACTCTTGAAAGTTCCTTGGACTGGAAGGAGATTAAATCAGTCAATACCACAGGAAATCAACCCTGGATATTTATTGGAAGGACTGACGCTGAAGATGATGCTCCAATACTTTGGCCATCTGATACGAATAGACTTATTGGAAAAGACACTAATGCTGGGAAAGACTGAGGGCAGGAGGAGAAGTGGGTGACAGAGGCTGAGATGGTTGGATGGCAATCACCGACTCAATGGATATGAGTTTGAGCAAAATCTGGCAGATAGCAAAGGATAGGGAAGCCTGGCGTGCTACAGTCCAAGGTGTCGCAGTGCAGGGTTGGACATGACTTAGAGACTCAGCAACAACATTAGCTAAGTAAAATGTGAATCTCTTATTCTGTGTCCCCTAGCCACCACTCCTCCACTCTTCCTCAGACGTCCACACCACTAATAGATTTGTCTGCATTTCTGCAGTCCCCTTCTATGAGCTGACTTTCATATACAGGTAAGTGAATTGCACATTTCAAAAACAAATGGAAACATAGTTAGGCAGTTTGCTTTTTGGTTAAAATTATTTCTTAAAAATTCCTGCGTAATTTCATATAGAAGCTCTTCTTTTAAAATTACTATTGCATAGAATTCCACAGTATAATTTCCTTTTAGAATGAATTTTCAGTGCCTGCATACCCAAGGTTTGTCATACACTTTCCAGGAACACATGTGAGTGAAGAAAGGAATTGATTTCCTGAATCCTTAACTTTCCAGTGTGCTCTGCCTCCAAATCTGTTTGCCTGAGAATGCTCCTGTGATCAGATCGGTTTTCTTTCCTCTCCCCACTTTTACCATCAGTCGCCATTCTTCTTATTAACAGCAGAAAAGCATGTCTTTAACCAGTTCCTATTAGTTAATATGATGTAATTGCCTCAAAATATAAAACACTTCACAGTGCAAATCAAAGGACACTTGGAGAATGAATAGCTTCTGGGGGAAGGGGCCAGGAAGAGCAAGGCATAGAAAATTTAAACATTGAGAATGCAATATTGATTTCATTCAGGCAATTGAAATAGCTTTGCACTGGAATTCAGAAGTAAGATGGCTGTCCCTTGAATAGGTCTATATGTCTATTTGAATTTCAAATGAAGTCAAATATTTTTGATATATGAGAGCTATCCTTGCTATGTGAATTATATGGCAGACTTTTTGCATATATTGATTGAGTGAATTTGTAGCCTTAAACTTGTATAAAAATATTTTTAAAGCATGGGCACAATATTAAAAACATCAGAAATCACATCTGCAATAAAACACTGATTAAAATAAAGCCGATGTCACAGTTTCTCAAAATTCTTCTGAGGAATAATTGAAAAAATAATTTAAAAACAGTAGTCTTCTAATACTCTCCTATCAATGGGCTTCCATCATTCCTTCACTCAGCTGATGCTTACTTGCTACTGTGTGCTAAGTATTAGAAGATGTGGAGGTACACCAGTGAATAATAATAAGCAAAATCATCCAAACAACCAAAGAAAAACGAAATCAAAAACCAATCCAGTAGAAGGAGACAGAAAATAACACACAATTCTATAAAGCATAAAGTATACAGTATGCCAGATGGTATAAGAGTACGTGCACAGGTCTTATGCCGAGGTTATGTCTGGGGCTTTTGAAGATTTAAAAGATGGTGAGCCAAGAGAGTTCTGGTAGGCAAGGTGAGAAAGGTAAGGGGAGGGAACTGGGAAGACAGAAGTGAGGGCTAAAACGTAGGCTAAGATTTAGATAAATTATTGTAAAAATCCTGACTTTTACTCTGAATGAGACGGGAAACCAGTGGAAAATTCTAAGCAGGAGAGACAGAGAATCTGACTTTCATTTTGAAAGAATCACTCTACTGGCCCTGTTGAAAGCAGAGTGCAGGTGGATGAGAGTGAAAGCTGGGAGTCCAGGCTGTTTTAGGCATTTGGGTAACAGATGGCAGTGGCTCAGACCAGAGCAAGCATGAAGGAGGTGGGCGTTGATTGGATTCTTCAAAGATCTTTACAGTACATCTGTAATAAGATTTTACAAATTACTGCCAAATGGGATGGAGATAAGAAAAAGTGATTTCATACAGTGATTTCTAGGCTTTTGGCTTAAACTACTGAAATGATAATTTCTAGTTATTCAGTTCTGGAAGAATAAGATGAGAACAGGTTTGGACGACAGGATCAAAAGCTTATTTTTCGAGCTGTGTGTGAGGTGAGGTGTATATTAGATATGAAAAAGAAGCTGTCATAGGCAGGTAGATGTATGAGTCTGGAGGTCAGAGGGGGAATCTGAGCTAGAAACATAAATTTTCAAATGGAGAGAAATGGTTACTGAATCAGGGAATCTAGAGACTAGAAGAGGTCACAGTATAGACGGAGAAGAGATCTTAGGACCAAGTCCTGGGAAACTGCAACAGGAGGAAGTGAGGAAGACGATGAGAAACCCAGAAAACAGACTCAGTCTCTTTGAGTAAGGGGCCATTTGAGGAAGAGAGAAAGTCAGAAGAGTGCAACATTTTGGAAAGTAAGAGAAGAAAGTGCTTTCACTTTAACATGCTCCACATTTTTCTCTATATTTTTTAAATTAAGCAGCGAACATATATCTTTGTGCACATATGTAAATATTTCCTAAGGATTGATTCCAGAAGTGGACCTGATTTGCCAAAGATGTGTACACTTAAAATTTTATAGATTCTGCCAAATTGCCTTCCAAAACTGCTTCACAGATTTATCACTCTTCAAGAGGGTTTGAGAGTGCCTGTTGCCCTACATTGTTACACATTCTCGATAATATTTAACTTTAAAAATACATTAAAATATATTATTTTGATTTTAACTTGCATTTTTCTTAGTCTTAAATTTGTGCATTTTTCATCAGTTTATTTGCCACTTATATATGCTAAGTGAATCCTGATTCAAATCATTTGCCCATTTTCTATTGATTTGTTTTCTTAATGATGTGTAGATAGAGAAAAGCATTTTTATATTCAGAATGTAATTTCCAGTCTGTAACTTGTTTAATTTTGTTTATGGCATCTTTCATTACAGAGAAATTGAAGATTTTTAAATAGTCAAGTATTTCAGACATTTTCTTTATGTTTCTGGAGTTGTGTTTTGTGTATATTTCCCCCACCATATGGTAATAAAAGCTACCCTGTATTTTCTTCTTAACACTTTTATAGTTTACTTTCTACACTTACCACTCTACACCATAAGGAATTTATACTAATAGATGGCTCAAAGTTGAAAATAACTGTTTTTCCCAAAAGCATAACACATTTTGGCAATGCAATTCATTGGATATTTCCTCTTTTTTTCCAGTGATTTGAAATGTCACTTTAATCATCAGCTGAACGTCAACATTTTTTTTTTGCATGATTCTGTTTCTTGGTTCTGTATGCAATTCAGTCATCCTACTTTTATTTCTGCATACTTTACATCTTTTAATGACTATTATTATGATCTTTATATATCTTAAGAAGGTCTTATGGGGAGTACTGTTCCACATTTTTTTTCATTTAAGCATTGGTACCTATTTATGACATTCCAATATATAACAAAAAATATATTTTGGAAATTTGGATAGGATTTTGTTGGATTTATAGCTAAATTTGGAAATGGCATTCTTATTTATAATAATAAATCTTTTTTTTCAGTAAGTGCAATATACTCTTTCCTCTGTATTCTTTGGTTGTTGTTGTTTAGTTGGTCAGTTATATATGACTCTTTTGTGACTGTAGCCTGCCAGGCTCCTCTGTCTGTAGGTTTTCCCAGGCAAGAATACTGGAATGGGTTGCTATTTCCTTCTCCAGGTGATCGTCATGATCCACGACTGAACCTGTGTCTCTTGCCTTGGCACATGGATTCTTTACCACTGAGCTATCAGGGAAGCCCTTGTTCCTTGGTAGGCTTCTTTAATTATCTTTATATGAGGTTTATTCCTAGTTAATTTATGAGTTTTCCAAGATTTTATGAGGAAGAGTATATTCAAAGGGTGCCCAAGAGAAGGGTCTACCTAAGATTTTAATATTTTCTAGGTCTATTGGCTCAGTTCAGTTCAGTTCAGTCCAGTCACTCAGTCGTGTCTGACTCTTTGCAACCCCATGAATCGCAGCACGCCAGGCCTCCCTGTCCATCACCAACTCCCAGAGTTTACTCAAACTCATGTCCACCGAGTCAGTGATGCCATCCAACCATCTTATCCTCCATCGTCCCCTTCTCCTCCTGCCCCCAATCCCTCCCAGCATCAGGGTCTTTTCCAATGAGTCAACTGTTCACATGAGGTGGCCAAAGTATTGGAGTTTCAGCTTCAGCATCAGCCCTTCCAATGAACACCCAGGACTGATATCCTTTAGGATGGACTGATTGGATCTCCTTGCTGTCCAAGGGACTCTCAAGAGTCTTCTGCAACACCACAGTTCAAAAGCATCAGTTCTTCGGTGCTCAGCTTTCTTCACAGTCCAACTCTCATATCCATACATGACCACTGGAAAAACCATAGCCTTGACTAGACGGACCTTTGTTGGCAAAGTAATGTCTCTGCTTTTTAATATGCTGTCTAGGTTGGTCATAACTTTCCTTCCAAAGAGTAAGCCTCTTTTAATTTCATGGCTGCAATCACCATCTGCAGGTCTATTGGCTAGTCTCCCATATTCACATAGCGCATAACATAATTAAAATATGTCTTCAGGTTAATTTTGGTACTTTCATTTTATAGCTGATAACATAATAAAATAGACCACTAGATGGCAGAAAAAGCCATCTTTTCTGAACTGGCAAAATTTATTTAGAAAGAAATAATTGATTTACAACCCCACTGAGAAGAATAAATTATTTTATAGTCCACAACACACCGGCATTCACTGGCAATAATATTGACCTAGAAAAGTCAATATTAAATGTGTCAATGATCCCTACTTCATGATAATTGACATAAATTATATTTTATTAAATTCCTTAGGTAAATGTGTTTTTTTATTCTTTCTTGAAGTATTTTTCTTCCCCGCCACTCTCCTTGTTCTGTTGCCCATGCTGAAAACTGAGTCTCAGAACACCAAAGATTAACATCCTCAAGATGTTCTGGCAAGAGTATACCTTCACTGTAGTACAAAAAGAAATATGACCTTTGGAGACACTATTCCCTGTTCTAACTCTACACCTAATTCAGTGTCTGGCATGGTGCTCAGTAATGTTTATCGAAGGAATAAGTAAATGTGTGCGTGCACGTTCAGTCAGTCAGTCATGTCTGACTCTTTGAGACCCCGTGGACTGTATCCTGCCCGTCTTGTCTGTCCACTGGATTTTCCAGGTAAGAATACTGTAATGGTTTGCCATTTCCTTCTCCAGGAGATCTTCCCAACCCAGGGATCAAACCCGTGTCTCTTGTGTCTCCTGCATTAGCAGGCAGATTCTTTACCACGGAGCCACCTGGGAGGTCCCAATGAGTAAATACAAGGAATCAGATCTTGACTTTGCTAGTTAATATCCTGACCTCAGTCAAGTTATTCGCCTCTGGAACAAAAATCAGACTGATATATTCTATGCAGCCAAAGATGGAGAAACTCTATACAGTCAGCAAAAACAAGACCTGCATCTGACTGGCTTCGATCATGAGCTCCTTTTTGCAAAATTCAGGCTTAAATTGAATAAAGTAGGGAAAATCACTAGGCTATTCAGGTATGACCTAAATCAAATCCCTTATGATTATACAGGGGAGGTGACAACTAGGTTCAAGGGATTAGATCAAGTGATAGAATGCCTGAAGAACTATGAAAGGATCTTCATAACATTATACAGGAAGCAGTGACCAAAACCATCCCCAAGAAAAAGAAACACAAGAAGGCAAACTGGTTGCCTGAGGAGGCTTTACATATATCTGAGGGAAGAAGAGGAGTGAAAGGCAAAGGAGAAAGGGAAAGATATACCTTATTGAATTCAAAGTTCCAGAGACTAGTAAGGAGAGATATTAGAAAGAAGATACTGATGAGTCTTCCCTGGTAGCTCATTCGGTAAAGAATGCACCTGCAATGCAGGAGACCTGGGAGACCTGGGTTCGATCCCTGCATTGGGAAGATCCCCTGGAGGAGGGCATGGCAACCCACTCCAGTATTCCTGTCTGGAGAATCCCACGGACAGAGGAGTGTGGCGGGTTGCAGTCCACGGGGTGGCAAAGAGTTGGACACGACTGAGTGGCTATGCACACACTCAGCAAGCTGATGTGCCTATTTGCAGGGCAGCAGTGGAGATGCAGACACACAGAACAGACTCGTGGTCACGGGGGTAGGGGGAAGGAGAGGGTGGCACAAACAGAGTAGCAGGGAAACATATACACTAGCATAAGTAAGGTAGATAGCCAGGAGGAATTTGCAGTATGTCTCAGGGAACTCAAACCAGGGCTCTATGACAACCTAGAGGGGTGGAATGGGGTGGGAAGTGGGAGTGAGAATCAAGAGGAAGGGGATATATGTATACCTATGGCTAATGACGTTGATGTGTGACAGAAACCAACACAGTCTTGTAAAGCAATTATCCTTCAATTAAAAATATTTTTTTTTAAAAAAGATCTTAAATGAACAATGCAAAGGAATAGAGGAAAACAATAGAATGGGAATGACTAGAGATCTTTTCAAGATAATTGGTTATGTTCAAAATCCATTTTTTCAACATATACTTCAGCGGTCTGTGAACAGAGAACTTCCAGATGTTCAAGCTGGATTTAGAAAAGGCAGCGGAACCAGAGATCAAACAGTCAACGTTCATTGGATCATAGAGAAAGGAAGGGAGTTCTGGAAAAACTTCTGCTTCATTGACTATGCTAAAACCTCTGTGTGGGTCACAACAAACTGTGGAAAATTCTTAAAGAGATGGGAATACCAGAACACCTTACCTGTCTCCTGAGAAACCTGTAAGTGGGTCAAGAAGCAACAGTTAGAACTGGACATGGAAAAATGGACTGGCTCAAAATTGGGAATGGAGTATGTCAAGGGTGTAACCTGGGTCTCCTGTGTTACAGGCAGATTCTTTACTTCTGACCCAGCAGGAAAGCTGTAGATTGTCTCCCCATTGTACATGATGTAAAATGCCAGGAGGATGGATCACAAGCTGGGATCAAGATTACCAGGAGAAATATCAACAATCTCAGATATGCAGATGATATCACTATAATGGCAGTAAGAGAGGAGGAACTAAAGAGCTTCTTGAAGGGGGTGAAAGAGAACAGTGAAAAAGCTGGCTTAAAACTGAACATTCAAAAAACTAAGATCATGGCATCTGATCCCATCACTTCATGGCAAATAGAAGAGCAAAAACATGAAATCAATGACAGATTTTAATTTCTTAGGCTCCAAAATCACTGCAGATGGTGAGTACAGCCCTGAAATTAGAAAAGACCTTTGCTCCTTGAAAGAAAAGTCACGAAAATCCTAGACAGTATTTTAAAAAGCAGACACATCTCTTTGCTGACAAAGATCCATATAGGCAAAGCTATGATTTTTCTGGTAGTCATGTACACATATGAGAGTTGGACCTTAAAGAAAGCTGAGCACCAAAGAATTGATGCTTTCAGATTGTGGGGCTGAAGAAGACTCTTGAGTGTCCCTTGGACAGCAAGGAGACCAAATCAGTCAACCCTAAAGGAAATCAACCCTGAATATTCATTGGAAGGACTGATGCTGAAGCTGAAGCTCCAATACTTTGGCCACCTTATGCAAAGAGCAGACTCATTGGAAAAAACCCTGATGTTGGGAAAGATTGAGGAAAAGTGAAGAAGCAGGCAACAGAGGACAAGATGGTTGGATGGCATCAGCAACTCAATGGACATGAGTTTGAGTAAACTCCAGGAAGTAGTAAAGGACAGGGGAGCCTGGCATGCTGCAAGCTATGGGGTCACAAAGAGTCGAACATGACTTAGTGACTGAACAACAACAGCAGAACTTAATTTTACTCTTATCCAAAATGATGAAAGTGTACTTACTTACATTTTTGTCATCATGTAAAATGGAAACTTTATGAAAGTGTATGGCAGATAGTAAGCATGTTGTATATTGGTTTTCTCCTCTCTTTTATTGACTGAATAATAAAACTTATTTATCCAGGTACCCCCGTTATTCTACTGTAAAGATTTTATTGTTTTGGTAAGGCTATTACTGTATAGGATAGATGGCAATTTAAAACTGAAATTTAGACTGTGACTATTATTGCTAGCTCTAGAAGGGATATCAGGTTTTCCTATTGCTTCATTTTATAAATGAAGAAACAGAGGCACAGAAAGAGGGAGTATCTTTCTCAAATTTCGTCACGAAGTTCATTGCTGCAGTGAAACTACGCTCCAGATTTTTTAGTTTCCCAGCACAGCACAAGATGTTTTGCTTTGCCTGTTCCTCTTCTCTCTCTCTCTTCTCTGCCTCCCTTTACAAGGCAGCTTTCCAAAATCACAGTCAAATGATCATTAGCCAAGAGGGACCCCCTGGAGAAGTCAGTCAGATGGCAGGCAAAGTTAAGACACTGCATCTGTTAATGTTTTATTCTCATGTTAAACATCAGCTAGAGACTTAGGACAAGCCCTCTGGGGTGGCCAGAGTTCTGCAGCTCACATGCAACACTTTGCATCCACTCTGGCTTTTGAGACACTGGAGCACAGATGAACAGCTGAGGAAAATGTGGGAGTCAGCAGTTAATCAAAGGGCAAATCTGCGATGTGGTTCAGGATCTGGCCCTCTCTTCTGAGCAATCAGATTGTGGAATTGAACTGTCCCACTTCTCTGTGTCACCAGCACCTGTGTTCAATAAATGCTTAGCCTTTGCATCCCCTAATTATTTAGATATTTAATTAGCTGTTTTTCCCCAAAGTATTTCATATTTCCTTGCATCTTTCTCCATCAACTGAAATGTGTTCTTAAGTTACATGTTAAAATTATTTGACTCTAAAAATAGTGTTTAGTAATAAGTAAACTTCATTTTAAATTTCATTTTCTTATAATTGTATTGATCTTTTAACTGAAATGTTTTGCTTAGTTAACCCACTCCCCTCTTCAGATTTTTGTAGAAAAATCTTGGCATCTGGTAAAAATGTGTTTGTAAAAGTAGAGTTGATTTCATCTTTAAATTTTAAGTTTCAGTTTGTAAAAATAGATAGTTGCTCATAATTTTCATTGATTTTCAATGAGTAGATACAATCAGTATTACCTTTTTGAGAATGTTTAATTTCATTGAGAAGTGAAGTTTGTCAGACCCAATGAAGTAGAATTAATTATTTTAAAATATCAGTCACTCATTCATCCGATTGATCATTTATTGAGCATTTCCTATTTTCCAAGACTTTGTTTGCACATTTCTTACTGTGTTACTCATTATAAAAAAGCCTTATAGCAGGTATTATTAACTCCACATTCCAGATGAATTAACTGATATTTAAAGGGGCATGTGTCACAAAACAAATTTTAAAAAAAGCAAGGTTTGGATTCAAATCCAGAGTATTTGGGCTTCTCTTGTTGTCCGATGAAATCTCAATAAACTAATAATGCTGCTGAATAATAGTATTACTTTTAAAGTTAATAATACTAATCATTATTAATATATTTATTAAATAAATAGCATTTAGCAGTGGCCACATGTTGCACATTATTAGAGATAATGTCTGATTTTTTCTTCACATTCTTTCTCATTTCTTTGGTTTCCCTGATGGCTCACCACCTTCAGTGCTTTAGACTCAGGAGAAGTGAGTTTGATCCATGAGTCAGGAAGATTCCTTGGAGGAGGAATACTGCAACCACTCCAGTATTCTTGTCTGGAGAATCTCATGGACAAAGGAACCTGGCCGACTACAGTCCATAAGCTGGCAAGGAATCAGACACAACCAAAGTGACTGAGCAGACCCATATATATATAGCATTTAAATATCATAAGAAAGACGATGACAGGGAAAAGATAAAAATCCCTGATTTTACCCCAGACAGCTCCTGAGGAAGAGAGGCCTCCAGGAGACTTTCCTTCAGAGTTACTTGAGCTACATCTTCAAGAAGAATAGGAACTCACTTTGTAATAACAGTTCAGAGAATGAATGAGAATCCTCATTGAATAGCTTGTGCAAAGCACTACAAAGTGAAAGACAAGGTGCATTTGAAGAATTCAAACCGGTTCAGAATGAGGGGAATGCAAAGTGCATGTCAGGGAGTGTCAGCGGCTAAGGTGCATAGCCAGTGAGGCAGGGTCCTGAAGATCCCTCGAATACAATAAGGTGCTGAGTCCACGGAAGAGGGCAAAGTTTTGGCAAGGATCTATCCCCCATGAGAACGAGCAGCGTGTTTAACAAATAAATGATCAGGATTGATTTCTACATGCTTTCTTTATGTATTCCCTGACTATAAGGGCTGCTTTACTTCAAACCCACCTTTAGAATCAGATCTTAATTTCTTAGAGGTGCAGTGGAGACAGCAGACATTGACGACACACCCCATAAAGTAGCAGGAGCCTCTTGGTGTGGGGTCCTGGGCTCTGAAGTTTTAACCAGATGTCTGGATACAGCCTCAGTTTGTTTTTCTTCTGAGCGTGGTTCTTACTTTATCCTGTTCACTCAGACCTACAGCTGGGAATAGAGACTGAAAACGAGAGGGCTTGCCTGAGATCTAGGAGACAGAAAAAGAGGGAGATGAAAGTGTTGACCCTTCCAATCTTGACTTCTGTTCCAGAGATTAGTGCAGATCTTTCTGCTCTGTTGGGAGAAGAGTACACAGCTTTAGCTGGAAAAAAATGAGTGATGTTTTCCAACACTGTTGAGCTGCACTGGTGGGACTAAAGTTGAGATGGGATGGGCTTGTATACTAATAGGGGCCAGTGATACAATTTATTACAAAAACAGTCACTGGGCCCAGTCTGTGTGTCAAACACTACACTAACCATTTTACAAATATTAGCTCATTTTTTCCTCATGCTAACCCCATGAGGTAGGGATTCCTTTTCCTCTTTTACTGATTAGAAAGCTGTGTTTTGTGAGGTTAAGTAGTTTCTCAGACTTCACTCTACACTTCTCTTGTGCAAGAGCCAAGAGTTATACACAGGTCTGGCTGACTCCAAGCCCATGCTCTTTAGAAAGGCAGTTTTATACAGTAGAAAGAGCACTTTTTAAGGAGTCAATGTGGATTTGAACTCTCATTCTGCCACTTAATTTGCTGCAAAATCTTAGCTAAGTCATTTATTCTCTGCTTCTTGGATTCCTTATAAGCAAATGGGATTGATCATAATTTTATTTACTGCAGATATTTTTTTGTGGAAACCAAATGAATTCATATATATACATATACATGTGTGTGTATATATATATACACTTTCTGATATTGCCAAAGTTTATTTCAAAGAATTTATTTATTTCAAAGCCTCAATTATTGTACTGGGAAATTTGGGAAAATGGTGGTCCTGCATAACTCAGATGGACATTGGAAGAAACAACTGAGATGATCTATGAGGAAGTACTTTATAAACTGCAAAGCACTGTACAAGTGAGGTAATGTGCAAGCAATCACCTTATAATTCTAAAAGGCTGTCAGGGATTATCATGATTACTGTCAGCTCCTTGGAGACCAATAATAAGTATCACTAGTTAATATTCTTTCACTTTTATTAGGTTCCTTAGATTGCTGTGGCATATATTTTCCAAGTAACTTGGCATAGAACTTCATCCTAGCCAGTTCTCCCACTCCCAGACCCTTTGCCACTATAAAATAAGATGACGCCAGCATGAAAGTAGCAGCATGTTCTTTGAATGACCTGCCAAAGTCAGAGCCTCATGTATTACATATCCTAGGATCGGCACATGCATTAATACTGTAAAAGAGGTTTTGTGAGAGAGACAAATACAAACACCATGAGGTCACTTCTTCCAGACTATAACAGGATGCAGACTCTTGGAAGGAAATAGTATAAATGTCCTTTTGGAAAATTTTGTCTCTGAGTACAGAACACATTATAAATTTTTCCAGAACCCTCCAACATACAGTACATCAACAGTGTGCCTTTTCTTTTCTTTCCTTTATTCATCTCTCTGTCTCTTTTTAAGGCATTCTGTTTTCAGAGAAAGGAGGAAAAGCTGGGAGGAAATTTCAGTTACTAAGGATTTCCAACATGAATTTCTGCTCTTCAGGCCTCAAGTCTGTTTGCAAAGAGAGCAGTATGATCAGTCCAGAACCAAGGTCCCAATCTCACTTTTTCAGCTGGGTGAATAGTTCAATACTCAGCCCTCTTCATCTGCCAAAGAAGGTCGTATGACATGAAGTTAAACAGATACTGAAGTACAAATCAGGAGATTTTGGTTTTACTGAATAATTTCACAGATAATTGCAGTATGACAAAATAACTATTTTTAAGTATATCCACTGTGTTTCCGGCACTACTTGACAGAAGTTCACTAAATAGGTGTGGAATTAAAAAACTCAGTAATAAGCAAAATTTTAATGAAGGCATCACTGCACATATCTGATCATTGTACTTCTAGACTTCAAGCAGTGCTAGCCCTAGCATGCAACTTGTTCTTGGAACAAAGAAGTGACTCCAGAGGTGGTATAAGAACTGAGAGTCACACTCAGGTCTGTTGCCTCCACTATTGGATGCTGCCCTTATGGTGAGTGAAGGGCACCTCTCTGAGCCTCAGTTTCCTCACCTACAAATGAAAGAATTAGATTAGATAATCCCTGAGACACCTTCCACTTCTGTGGATCTATTTCTAAATAACAATTTGTTTCACATAACAATTTAAGAACTTTAGATTTAGAAAGAATTTTCTGTAAACACTCAAAGCTAAGTTCCCACTCCAGAAAAAAATAACATCAGACACACAAGTTGTATGATCTCTTCTTCCAGACAGTAGTGCCACAATATTTCTTTCATGTCTTATTTTACAGTTACATATACAAAAATACCAAGTGACTAATTGCCATCCTTTGCTCTCATCCTGTACCCTAGGTAATTGATTTACTTTCTTAAAAAAGCCTCGAACATTTTAAACTGTTGCGACTGTTAATCTTCAGCTTTTTCTTTAGACCAATGTTTTCCATTCATGATGGTCACTAATGTCATCTGTGCAGCTTTTAAAATGTAAGGATGTCTAGAACCATTCTCTGAGATTCTGATTTAATTGGTCTTTGATCAATGTGGAGTCCAGGCCTCTTTTCTAAAAGCTACGCAAGTCAGGGTCCACTAGAACAGTGTCTCTTAAATTTCAATGTGCACATGAATGAGCCAGGGGGACTTTTCCAATGCAGATTCTAATTTCATAGCTTCTAGGCAGGATCTATGCTTACTCCTTGGAAGGAAAGTTATGACCAACCTAGACAGCATATTAAAAAGCAGAGACATTACTTTGCCAACAAATGTCCATCTAGTCAAGGCTATAGTTTTTCCAGTGGTCACATATGGATGTCAGAGTTGGACTATAAAGAAAGCTGAGTGCCGAAGAATAGATGCTTTTGAACTGTGGTGTTGGAGAAGACTCTTGAGAGTCCCTGGGGCTGCGAGGAGATCCACCCAATACATCCTAAAGGAAATCATTTCCTAATATTCTTTGAAAGGACTGATGCTGAAACTGAAATTCCAATACTTTGGCCACCTGATGTGGAGAGCTGACTCATTGGAAAAGACCCTGATGCTGGGAAAGATTGAAGGCAGGAGAAGAAGGGGATGACAGAGGATGAGATGGTTGGATGGCATCACTGACTCGATGGACATGGGTTTGGATGAACTCTGGGAGTTGGTGATGGACAGGGAGGCCTGGTGTGTTGCGGTTCCTGGGATCGCAAAGAGTCGGACACAACTAAGCGACTGAACTGAACTGAACTGAGACAGAATCTGAGATTGTGGATTTCTAATAAACTCCCATGTTAATGTTTTCACCCTTGCCAATAGAAGTGCATTTCATGGATCAGCAATATTAGCATCTTCTGGGAAGATGTTAGAATGCAGATTCTCAGGCCCCACCCCAGACCTAATATGTTAGGATTTTGCAGACAAACAGATCAAATAGGAGATAAATACACACGGAGAAATTAATTATAAGGCATTGACTCATGTGATTATGGATAGTGACAAGACCCAAGAAATACAGTGGGCAAGCTGGAGACCTGGGAGAGCTGGTAGTATAATTCCAATCTGATTCTCAAGGTGTGAGAACCAAGATTGAAGATGGGACTTACTAGTCTAAATGACAGCTGATGAAAGTCAAGGAGAGCCAGTGTTTCAGTCTGGCTCAGAAGGTTGGGGGAAAACCAATGTTCTAGCTTAAGGGTAGTCAAAAGTGGAGGAATTTCCTCTTACTCTAGGCAGACCAGTCTTTTCGTCCTATTCAGGTCTTCAAGTGATTGGATGGGACCAATTCACATTAGGGAGGGCAATCTTCTTTACTTAGTCTACAGATGCAAGTGTTAATCACATCCAGAAACACACTGACATGCCCCAAATAATATTCGATCAAATATTTGGGCACCACATGGCCTACTCAAGTTGACACATAAAATTAACCATCATATCTACTGAATCAGAGGATGTGTTTTGTGTTTTAATATATTATATATATTAAATAAATATTATATATAGTTAATATACAGCCTATAAGAGACACTGCACTGCAATAACAATTCTCAAAATTTGTGGTTCTGTTGACCTCTTTTACATTCTTAAAAATTACTGAGCATCCCAAAGTATTTCTGCTTGAATAAGTTATAATCTATCAATATTTCCTGTGGTAGAAATGAAAACTGAAGGCTTTCAAAATATTTCCTTATTAATTAGTTTTCAGTTCAGTTCAGTTCAGTTCAGTCTCTCAGTTGTGTCCGACTCTGTGCCATCCCATGGACTGCAGCACACCAAGCTTCCCTGTCCATCACCAACTCCCGGAGCTTGCTCAAACTCATGTCTCTTAGGTAGGTGATGCCATCCAACTATCTCATCCTCTGTCATCCCCTTCTCCTCCTGCCTTTAATCTTTTCCAGCATTGGGGTCTTTTCAAATGAATCAGTTCTTTGCATCAGGTGGCCAAAATATTGGAGCTTCAGCTTCAGCATCAGTCCTTCCAATGAATATTCAGGACTGATTTCCTTTAGGATGGACTGGTTGGATCTCCTTGCAGTCCAAGGGACTCTCAAGAGCCTCCTCCAACACCATAGTTCAAAAGCATCAAGTTTTTGGTGCTCAGCTTTCTTTATAGTACAATTCTCACATCCATACATGACCACTGGAAAAAGCAAAGCTTTGGCTACACAGACCTTTGTTGGCAAAGCAATGTCTCTGGTTTTAAATATGCTATCTAGGTTGGTCGTAACTATTCTTCCAAGGAACAAGGATCTTAATTTCCTGGCTGCAGTCACCATCTGCAATGATTTTGGAGCCCCCAAAATAAAGTCACTGTTTCCATTGTTTCCCCATCTATTTGCCATGAAGTGATGGGACCAGATGCCATGATCTTAGTTTTCTGAATGTTGAGTTTTAAGCCAATTTTTTCACTCTCCTGTTTCACTTTCTTCAAGAGGTTCTTTAGTTCTACTTTGCTTTCTGCCATCAGGGTGGTGTCATCTGCATATATGAGGTCATTGATATTTTTCCTGGCAATCTTGATTCCAGCTTCTGCTTCGTCCAGTCCAGCATTTCCCATGATATACTCTGCATATAAGTTAAATAAGCAGGGTGACAATATATAGCCTTGATATACTCCTTTTCCTATTTGGAACCAGTCTGTTGTTCCATGTCCAATTCCAGCTGTTGCTTCTTGATCTGCATACAGATTTCTCAGGAGGCAGGTCAGGTGGTCTGGTATTCCCATCTCATGAAGAATTTTCCACAGTTTGTTGTGATTCACACAATCAAAGGCTTTGGCATAGTCAATGAAGCAGAAGTAGATGTTTTTCTGAAACTCTTTTGCTTTTTTCAATGATCCAACAGATGTTGGCCATTTGATCTCTGGTTCCTCTGCCTCTTCTAAAACCAGCTGGAACATCTGGAATTTCACGGTTCACCTACTGTTGAAGTTTGGCTTGGAGGATTTTGAGCATTACTTTGCTACCATGTGTGGTAGTTTGAGCATTTTTTGGCATTGCCTTCCTTTGGGATCAGAATGAAAACGGACTTTTTCCAGTCCTGTGACCAATGCTGAGTTTTCCAAATTTGCTGGCATATTGAGTGCAGCACTTTCACAGCATTATCTTTTAGGATTTGAAACAGCTCAACTGGAATTCCATCACTTCCACTAGCTTTGTTCGTAGTGATGCTTCCTAAAGCCCACTTGACTTCGCATTCCTGGATATCTGGCTTTAGGTGAGTGATCACTCTATCATGGTTATCTGGGTCATGAAGATCTTTTTAGTATAGTTCTTCTGGTGTATTCTTGCCACCTCCTCTTTATATCTTCTGCTTCTGTTAGGTCTATACCGTTTATGTCCTTTATTATGTCCATGTTTGCATGAAATGTTCCCTTGGTATCTCTAATTTTCTTGAAGAGATCTCTAGTCTTTCCCATTCCATTGTTTTCCTCTATTTCTTTGCATTAATTGCTGAGGAAGGCTTTCTTATCTCTCCTTGCTATTCTTTGGAACTCTGTATTCAAATGGGTGTATCTTTCCTTTTCTCCTTTGCCTTTCACTTCTCTTCTTTTCACAGCTATTTGTAAGGCCTCCTCAGACAATCATTTTGCCTTTTTGCATTTCTTTTTCTTGGGGATGGTCTTGATCACTGCCTCCTGTACAATGTCATGAACCTCTGCCCATAGTTCTTCAGGCACTCTGTCTATCAGATCTAATCCCTTGAATCTATTTGTCACTTCTACTGTAAATCAGAACATTACTGTTTTAAGTAACAGTAAAGTAACTAATAAATCCATTATATGTTAACATAATAACATTTTCATGAAAAATAACCATATATTTTAGAAAAAAATTGTGAGAATAGAGGTATTATACAATTTTCCAAATCTCTTTAGTGTCTGGTTTGATGTAATACAGCTGGATATTCGTACTTCTTCCTGAATTTAACATGTGGCAGTGTTGTATGCCATTCAGACTACAGAAATCTCCATTCTATTCAAATAAGATAAAGGATGAAAGAGCAAATAGCCCACCTTAATATTATTGTAAACATAATTCTAATTTTGAATACTCCCTAAAAAAGTCTCAGGGTCTTCTAGAGGCCCCAAGATCACACTGTGAGACTGCTATTCTAGAGGAAATCTACAGAATCTATACTTCTCAACAGTCAATCTCAGGTCTCATCAGTTCTACTGAAATCTGGGGTAATTACAGCACTATCTGGAGGAAGTCAGCCTTTTTTTTCCACTAGTAAATTATGCAGTGCTGTCAGTAGTTTCAAAGACCAGTGATTATAATGCCAGTTTTGGAAGATTACTAACTCCTCACTCTACACCAAGTTTTCTCAACCTCAGCATTACTAGTACCTTGAGTGGAATAATTCTTTGCTGTACCAGGCTGTCCTGTGCATTATAGGAGGTTTCAAAGCATCTTTGGCCTATATCCACTAGATGCTGCCTACCACCTCTTCCCCAGTGTGACAACCAGAAACATCTCCAGATATCTCAAGTGTCCCCTACCTGAGCAGCAGAGCTATAGACTAAGAATAAATGAGAGCAGTGAAGGCAGCATTCAAGGGTTCTGGCTCAGACTTTGTCTTTTGTGTGAATGATGGTACCTTTAATGGGAATTGGAAATGAAGGGAGAGAGAAGTCTTGAGAGGAAAGACAATGAATTGAAGTCTGAAGTGTTGATTTTGAAATGTCCAAGGGCTCTCTGCATGATTAGAACATGGGATATTATCAGAGGAACTGCTACCAAACGTATATAAATAGAAGTTCTTCATAGTCATACTATAAACTGAGGAGAGAATGTCATGTAATTAGACATCAGAAAGAAATTATTTTCATTTTTTATTATGTTCCAGGCACCTCATAAGACCTTTTATAAATAGCTGTTATTCTAGCTAGTATGACCCTTTTACTGTTATTCTAACTAACATGATTGATTTACTGATGAGAAACTATACATTGAGCGAAGTTGAGTAACTGTTCAAAGTAAAAAACTTCTAAGTTTGGTTAGACTCTAGAATCTAAGGGCTTTTTATCACCATTTTCTGTCTCCCCCTACTGCCAATCTTCTCTCTTTTCTTTCTTTCATTCATCAAATGTAAGTGACTACCATGTCCCAGCAGGTGTATAAGATGCTGGTATACATTAAAGAATAGTACAATCTTTGTCCCTTATGGAGCTTTCAATCTAACAGTAAAATAGAAAATGAGGCAAGGAATAGCAATGTGTTAATTGCTATGGTGGAGAAATCACAGGGCCATAGAATTCCCTGGAAAGACTATTTATTCCAGTCCTGAAGTGAGGGGGAGTCAGAAAAAGCTCCCTACAGGAAGTGATACTTAAGCTAAAATCACATTGCTGAGTAAGAATTTTAAAAAGAGGAAGGGAAAGAATGATCTGCTCTGAGAGAATATTATGTGTGAAGGATCCTTCTCTCTATTTTCTGCTGTTTTAAAGTCTAAATTTTTTATTTTTATTTATTCTTTTATCCCAATGACATTTATATCAGTTTGTCACTATATACTTTCCTTAAGCCCCGTCATAAATATGCAGTTGTAGTTTTGAAAGTACCTTTCAGTTACATTGTACCTAGAAAGGCAGTATGGCATGATGAAGCTTTGAAGCCTAGATTTCAAGAGTAAGACATTCAATAAGGCATCTCCCTCCTAAAGTTTCACTTTCTTCACTTGTAAAATGGCTGTTAAGACCATAAAATAAAATATATATGGAGATGCTTGTGAAAATGTAGACTTTCCTTAATAACTGAACTATTATTCTGCCAAACCAAAAGGTCATCATCAGTTCAGTTCAGTTCAGTTGCTCAGTCAAGTCCGACTCTTTGTGACCCCATGGACTGCAATACATCAGGCTTCCCTGCCCATCACTAACTCCTGGAGATTGCTCAAACTCATGTCCATGGAGTTGGTGATGCCATCCAACCATCTCATCCTCTGTCATCACCTTGTTCTCGTGCCTTCAGTCTTTCCCAGCATTAGGGTCTTTTCCAATGAGTCAATTCTTCACACCAAGTGGCCAAAGTATTGGAATTTCAGTTTCAGCATCAGTCCTTCCAATGAAGATTCAGAACTGATTTCCTTTAGGATTGACTGGCTTGAGTCCAAGGGACTCTCAAGAGCCTTCTCCAACACCACAGTTCAAAAGCATCAACTCTTCAGTGCTCAGCTTTCTTTATAGTCCAACTCTAACATCTATACACGACTACTGGAAAGTCCATAGCTTTGACTAGATTGACTTTGTTGGCAAAACGTGGTCCACTGGAGAAAGGAATGGCAAACCACTTCAGTATTCTTGCCTTGAGAACCCCATGAACAGTATGAAAAGGGTCAGAATAATAAAGTCATTAAGTATGAACACAGAAGGCATGTTCAAGGAAGCAAATAATCCATATTCACCTGGGTCCTTGAGATTTGATTCAAGAAGAGACTGAAAAAGTATATTTAAGCAATATGGTTGTGTGCCTTAAACAGTAGAGGTTGGAGTTTACTGGATTTAATAGGCAATTCTTCCCATGTAGATTTTGATCTTTATTGTTGACACCAGAGCAAGAGCCAGAATTCTCTGGGGAACTCTGTAGCATCTGGTAATATCCATAAAGCTTCTATAAATAACAATTGAATATATGCTATTGTTTTCACAACTAATTCAGAAGCAGTTTAAATATTTCTTCAGCTTCCAAGCATGCATGATCTGAAGTTGGGCTCCAGAAAGCTGTTTAACAGATGCAGTAAGATTTTTAAGGTACACCAAGAGAAATATAAATGTTTGGCTAAATTTAGAAATATCCTAAGATTTTCCAGACTCTGTAGCTATCCAGCCAAGTATCTTGTGTATGCGTGGGGTGGAAAAGTGATATGGTCACAGCAACAAGAGGCTCGAGGACTGAGAACGTGGCATTGGTGAAATGACACTGATGTGACATAGGACTCTGATGTGGATACAGGTGATGGTCTTGAGAAAGCAACTGTGCTATTGAATGTTCTGCTCTCAGACACAGTCAGAAGATTCCACTGAGAAGACCTTTGGAAAATAATGTATAGTCCAGGAGGCAGACATTGCCAAAGATTCTGGTGCAGTTATGAAGAGGTCTTCCTAAGGCCAGAAATGGATCTAGTGTTATATGAAGAGCCTGAGTCCGGCTATAATTACTAGCTAAAATCTTTTACAAGTTACTTCACCACCCCGAGACTCATTTTCATCATCTGTCAAACTGAATAAAATTAGAGCTTATTCATGAGGTTGTTAAGAGAAAGAAATGGTACTGAAGTTTAAAAGACTTTGGTGCAGTTTAAGGTATTACATGAAATATAAATAATACATAAATAATACATAGAATATATGTCACAAACAAGATAGCTCAAAAATGTTATTTCAAAAGGGAAATAATTAATTTTTCTTTGATTTTTTAACAGTATATAGGTATTTGTGGAATTTGAAGCACACTGATTTTCTAAGCTCTAAGCTACCCAAATTTCATGTTAAACACATATAACTCCTTTCCAGTAAAATTAAAGGAAAATTCTCATTTGGAAAGCAAAATGAATCTCAAATAAAGACATACTTAATAATAAAGAAAAAAGAAAAGAGGAGCATGGATTTACAGCATCACACAAGAAACCAAACCGAACACAGGGTTAGAAATGCCCAATATATAGTTCTTGCACAAGCTGAGACTTAGAATTTAGAATTCTCTTCCTGAGGAGAGAGCCTAAGCTCTGAAAGTACTTAAAATTAACATTAGAAGCCTTTGTATTCCAGGGATGTATATTCATTGCTGTATCTTCTTCACTGTGAAATGAGTTTCTGGGACAGAACACGGAAACATAAGGCTTTCCATCTAGAAGCTAAATGTCTGGAAGTAGATCTTCTGAGTCAAATGGAGCGAGACATTTATTAAAGTTTTGCATACATAGCCAAACTGCTCACTAGTGAGCTCTTGACTATTTTTAGCTCTCATTAGCAATCCTAAAGAATGTCCATTTTCCTACTGCCTTGCCAATTTGGGATATTCAAAAATTTTCTTTAGAGTTTAAAAATCTACTGGAATATAAACTGTGACTTACTATTATAGTTTATATTTCTTTGAATATAGTGTGAATTTTTAGTCCTAAGAATTTTGCTCAATGATCTAGATAAAACTCTTTTATCAGTAAACTTTTATGTTCTTCATTTATAAGAAAAATTCATTTCTCACCCTCTTGAAAATGATGTGAATGTGTTTGTTTTCTTGCATCCTAAGTATATTTTCCAACCATCACCTAAAATCTTAAAAAAAGAAAAAAGTTAGTTTTTCATTAATAGGCATTTAAATAAAATTTGGGTAAATCTTTCTAAACGTTAACTTTCAATAAATAAAAAAGGAGAGAATTAGGCTATCTGAAGAATGAGTTAATGTCTGGCGAAGATAGGGTGAAGGTAAAGATAGATGGTAAGTTCAAATGGGATTTAAAAGCCAGAACACTTTTTAAACCAAGATGCAAGTCTTATAATACAAGAAATGGAATCAATGAAATGCAAAAGCAGAGCTAGGAAAAAAATAAATAAAATTGATTACATACAAGTCATTCCATGTACCCAATGAGAAGTAAAAGAAAGTTACACTATTTCAATACTAGATTCCAGGACCTTTCCTCCTTTTATGAGCTGGTGTCAAACCACTTTCCATCCTGCACTTAACCCTTGATTTCATTTCCATCTTGTGGCCTACCTTCTGCCCTTAAGACTTGGCAGGTGTACTTGGATTCCTTGACTTTGAACTTCATTGAGTGCTGATGACTTTGAGTCATACTCTTTTCCAATTCATTGTTCCTGGATCCCTTGGGTAATATCCTTTGGGCCATAATCTTTCCCTTATTTCAGGCCACAAAGTTAGTGTGCAGTGCTTACATTTGGGTGCTGAGTAAAGGTATGAGTAAAAGAGGTACTGATGGGTAAAACTTGGGCTTTGTAGGTGGAAAAGATCTGAGCCTTGCCTCTCTTCTTCAGTAGTACTTGGGCATATAAATGACACTCAATAGTAATAATTATCTCTCATGCTAGGGTCCCAAGCATGACCCTATGTCTTTATTATGTGCTATTTAGAATGCAGAGGACTTCATCCCCCCATTTGCTCAATCAGATTCTTCAAGATTATATCTTGAATATCACCTTCTTTATCAAGTCTTCTTTTATTGGACTAGGCTGTTTTGTTATTTTCCCTCCTATAGCTCTTTGAAGAAATGAACTGTAGGTTTCATGTTGTTTTGTAATGTTTCTGAATAAATATGTATCTCCACAGTCATTCTAGTCATTCTATGCATTTCCCCTCCTTCACCAAACTTAGCAAACTGCCCTATATATAGTAAGCCCTAAGTAAACTCTTTTCAAATAAAATTTTAGTGATGCCAGTGAGGAAAACAAAATAAAAATGGTCACCTTCATTCCACAGAACAGAAGAAGTGATTGAAACGTGAGACACAAAGAGGTCTGCCCAAGGTCACCAAGCTAGGCAATATCAAATCTAATAATGATATTTTTCTCTTCAAAATATCATCTTCTAATCAAAATGGAATAATAGAATCCTTAAACACAATAGCAATAAAGCACCAGTGGCTCAAAATTTAGACAGCAGCAGTACATGAACGGTTTTGGATATTTAGTCCCAGAGCAATAGAATTTTTTCAATTAATTTACTTATTTTAATTAGAGTCTAATTACTTTACAATATTGTGGAGGTTTTTGCCATACATTGACATGAATCAGCCCTGGGAGTACATGTGCCCCCCCATCCTGAATCCCCCTCCCACCTCCCTCCCCATCCCATCCCTCTGGGTTGTCCCAGTGCACCAGCTTTGAGTGGCCTCTTACATGCATCTAACTTGGACTGGTCATCTGTTTCACATATGGTAATATACATGTTTCAATGCAAGATTTCACTTGCTTTTAATTACATCAGAGAAAATGTTATATTCTCCTGATCTTATGCTAAGCGACTGGGTAGTAAATACTCAGTTTAAAAAACTCGGGGGGGGGGGGGCGGGGACCCGGATGGGGAATACATGTAAATCCATGGCTAATTCATTTCAATGTATGACAAAAACCACTGCAATGTTGTAAAGTAATTAGCCTCCAACTAATAAAAATAAATGGAAAAAAAAAAAAAAACTCAGGACTTGTGGCTTCAAAGAAGATACAGATTGGTGAAAAATTTCACAGATTAAGAAATTCTTTTTTTTTAAGTTTTGCAGGTCAGTTATAATGCATTTATTATCATGTTCAAGTTATACAATTTTAATATACATTTTAATTGGAAATTCCTTTGGGCAGTGGTACAAAGTAGGTTAATATAATATTTTTCCCTCTTCTCAAATAAAAAAAGGTAAGCACAGAGGTTAAAAGTAACTGAGGAGCAGAGTCTTAGGTCTTCAGCCTTCTCCTTTGTCCACTGAACTGAATAATGAGACAGAGAGCTGTTTTATGGCTACTTTTCCTCTTCAATCCAGAGTCCTTGGCAGCTCCTAGGTCTGTGAGACCGAACATATGTATTCAAAAACATCCAAGGATCTTTCAGAGTAGAACTGGTGGTCTCATAGTGTTTCTTTTCAGAACAACAGACTTCTAACTTTCAAAAACTTCCTCACTGTGAGATTAAAGCCTCCTCATTGCTCTCTCAACTACTGCTGTCCACTCTCTGAATCCCTCATCTTAAGTTTTTTGTCTCCAGGAACTCATACCCACCTGCTGTCCCAAGATCCAACTTAAGCACCATCTTTAGACTTGTTTCTCCATCCTACATCCAATCAAGGCTGTTGCTTCTTGGCACTTAATCTCTTGCAGCCATCTTTTCTTCCTTCCTTACTGTGACTTGGTTCGGGTTGCTCTACTTCTATTGGACCTCCCTCCATCCAGTCTTGTCCCAATCTAATCAGTTGTACACAATCCAGCCAGGCTATCCTTTAAAGCAGAAAGTAAACTGGTTATTTTGATGCTTGAAATGTTTTCAGGTTTTTTTGACTGACCTTTGTCTCCTCATTCCCTCACTCTAATTCCTTTCACTCCTTCTCAAGAAATAAGTGCAAACACCTTAATATGGTTTAGGAGGCATTCACAATTTGGTCATGTCACACAACTCTAATCTCTCCTCACCTTTTTTTAGTATTCTATGTTCCACCCAGACTGAGCAACTTACAGTGCCATGAAGGCACTTTGCTGCTTTTCTGCACAGTTCTATGGCCAAAGTAAATGCAATTTCCTCCATTTGGAACATCCTTTTACCCTATTCTCCACTTTATTGCTTCTCCTTGTATATTCAGCCTGAATAGTTCCCACTTGTGCTTCTGACCTCAGTCAACATACTAGTTCCTTCAGGAAGCTTCCCAAACCCTGGAAGTTGAGTTAAGGTTTATATGCTGGGCTGGTTGACCACTGGTGTTTACTCCTAATTAACACACATGGTGTTGCTTTAAAACTGCATATTTGTTGAATATTTCCCCCATTATAGTCAGCAATTTACATGCAAAGACAGTGCCTTTTAATTATTTGTGCAATTCTACAATAATTAGCATAATAATTACACATAGTAGGCCTTCAGTAAATAAATAAATGTGTGCTAATTTGCTTCAGTCACGTCTGATTCTTTGAGACCCTTTGGTCTGTAGCCCACCAGACTCTGTCCATGGGGATTCTCCAGGAAAGAATACTGGACTGGGTTGACATGCCCTCCTCCAGAGGATCTTCCTGACCCAGCGATTGAATATTCATCTATTTTGGCTCCTGCATTGCAGGCAGATTCTTTACCACTGAGCCATGGGCTGCTACTGCTGCTAAGTCACTTCAGTCGTGTCCGACTCTGTGCAACCCCACGGAGGGCAGCCCACCAGGATCCTCTGTCCCTGGGATTCTCCAGGCAAGAATACTGATATGGGTTGCCATTTCCTTCTCCAAGGCATGCATGCATGCATGCTAAGCCACTTCAGTCATGTCCAACTCTGTGCGACCCCATAGATGGCAGCCCACCAGGCTCTGCTGTCCACAGGATTCTCTAGGCAAGAATACTGGAGTGGTTTGTCATTTCCTTCTCTGTGAGCCATGGAGGGAAGCCCTAAATTAAAAAATAAATAAACCTAATTAGTGAATAAATGATTGATAGCATGGAGATCTCTGTAAATTCAACTATGTTATCAAGGTGTGTTAACATATTAACACGTCCCTAGCCCTTGCCCAGTACACACCAGTTTTGTAGTATAGGGGAGTTTGATCACATTATGTAACCCTTGCAAGTGTTTATTTTTGCTATTGGGAATAGAGCTAAAGACTACAGTGGATCTTTGATAAGCAAAGTAGCTTAAAAAATCTTGATATTTGTCTCAAGCTTGCCAATTCTCAGGCTTTATTCTGGCTTTGACTTTAGATTTTAATCAACTAGTGGAACCCCTCGCCAAAATGTTCTGGCACTAGTTGAATAACCACAGTTTTATCAAATGAAAAATGAGTCAGAGTCTACAAATTAGCTTCTGGTAATGGTTTAGTGGGTTTGCTGCTCAAGCTTTATTATGCATAAGAATTCTGGAGAGATCTGGTATTTCTGTTGTTGTTGTTGTTCAGTCACTAAGTTGTGTTGGATCTTTGTGACCCCATGTACTGTAGCACACTCAGCTTCTCTGTTCTCCACCATCTCCAGGAGTTTGCTCAAACTCATGTCCATTGAGTTGGTGATGCCATCTAATCATCTCATTCTCTGTCAGGCCCTTCTCCTTGTGCCTTCAATCGTTCCTGGCATCAGAGTCTTTTCTAATGAGCGGTCTTTTAGCATCAGGTGGCCAAAGTATTGAAGCTGAAACTTCAGCATCAGTCCTTTCAATTAATATTCAGGGTCGATTTCCTTTAGGATTGACTGTTTTTATCTCCTTGCTCTCCAAGGAGTTCTCAAGAGTCTTCTCCAGCACCAAAATCTGAAAGCATCAATTCTGTAGCTCCCACCTTCAAAGCTGCTTGGGACATGTCTCAAGAATTTGCACTTGTTGTAGGTTCCCAGGGGAAGTTGATACTGGGACTCACTGATGCCTAGCACTAGCGGAGCATCAAACAAATGTCATTCATTGAGATCTTGCAGTATAAAAGACACAATAGGTGGGGAAAGATCCAGCAAAAGTGTATCCAATCAATTCCACAAATATTTATTGAGTACCTAATGTGCTACCATTAGGCTTCCTTGGTAGCCCAGACAGTAAAGCGTCTGCCTATAATGAGGGAGACCTGGGTTCGATCCTTGGGTCAGGAAGATCCCCTGGAGAAGGAAATGGCAATCCACTGCAGTATTCATGCCTGGAAAATCCCATGGACCGAGGAGCCTGGTGGGCTACAGTCCATGGGGTCACAAAGAGTGGGATGCGACTGAGCAAATTTACTTCTTCTTCACTTCTTCAATGTGCTACCAAGTGCTGGTTGACGCCCTGGAATTCAGACATAAATATGATGCTATTTCTGCTCTCCAAGGGCTTCTAGTATAGTGACAGCAACTAACACTGTATTCTAAGTGAGATTGCAATACATACTATGGATTTCCACATAAGTAGTTCCTCTCCACTAGAACACAGACTAATACATGTGCTGGGCAAAAATAGGGAAGAAAGTTTCAAACCAGAGCATGAAGGGCTTTGAATCCCATCTTAAGGAATCTGCATGCTTTTGCTGGCCATAGAAAGAAGAAATGTTTCAAAAAGGGAATGGTATTAATCTTTTCTTGGAATACTGATAGCAACTTCTGATAGCAATTTATATGGTTGTGTGGAAGCACCAGCTTCCCTGGTGGCTCAGAAGGCAAAGAATCTGCCTGCAATGTGGGAAACCTGGGTTCGATCCCTGGGCCAAGAAGATCCCCTGGAGACGGGAATGGCAACCCACTCTGTTTTTCGTGCCTGGAGAATCCCATGGACAGAGGAGCCTGGCAGGCTACAGTCCATGGGGTTGCACAGAGTCTGACACAACTGAGGGACTAACACTTTCACTTTCAGGGAGGGACTGAGAATGGAGACGAAGACACTAGTGAGGAGGTGGTTACAATGACTCCAGCAAAATTTAATGAGAGGATAAAGTGGAGAGTCGCAGTAAAATTTTAACACAAATATATAGCTCCCTTGAGGCACAGCAACAGAACTCCTGCAGCTTTCTAACTTCTCAAGAATATTTAAGGCATCATAAAGGCCTTCTACATCAATTTGTTGGCTCTTTCTCATGTTGAAATAAAGAGAAACAGCAAGTCTATTTTTCTTATTAATGTATTCCCAGAACATAATAAAGTTCCTGGCACATATCATGCTAAATAAATATGTATTGATTGGTTGCCAAACTGGAAGAAGTCCTGTGCATCATCTCAACTTATCCCTTCATTATTTTTTCACAAATAGTGATACCGAGCTTTGCTGGTGGCTCAGAGCGTAAAGAATCTATCTGCAATGCGGAGACCAGAATTCGATCCCTGAGTCCAGAAGATCCCCTGGAGAAGGAAATGTCAACCCACTCCAGTATTCTTGCCTGGAGAATCCCATGGACAGAGGAGCCTAGTGGGTCACACAGTCAATGGGGTCACAAAGAGTCAGACACGACTGAATGACTAACAGTTTCAGTGACACCGAGGTCAAAAAAGAGGAATAGACTAACATCTGGTTACCAGTCAAACTAGGATTAGAACCCACAGTCCTGACTTCCAATCCAGTTTTTCAACATCACATCAAGCCCCAACCAGGCTTCTATTAAAATCAATATTGTGTTAGGGGTAATGAGCTACTTCTATGACCTCACTCTTCTCTGAGTTTGTGCCACAGGCTGTGGCCTGGCAGACAGGAGCACATTTAAGTCATCTTCTTCCAGCCAATGGCATCCTTGGCTAAGATAATAAAATGTGTTTTTCTTCAACATATATTCCACTTCAAGGAGTTTATTTTTCTCTATTTTGTATTTCACTGCAAGTTACCACCATTTAATTCCATAAGCCTTTCAAATGAAGAAAGTGCTATAGTATGCAATAATTGCTGAGAGGAATTAAATCCTCAAACCACATCTTCAGTTAAAAGATGTCTCACATGGAAAATGCACCAGAGTCTCCTGACCAAACCTTGTTAAATGTCTCTATTGTGAATGTTCCTGGTCATGTCTCCAATAAAACCCCAAATAAATGCATTGCATTAGTCTTAGAATGTGTATTCTGGAGAGTACTAGAATTCTGAAAGGGAAATTGGCCAGGTCCCTACTGTTTATACTTCTCCATCTATGCAATGCCTTCATGTTATATATTTTTAGTCACATAGAGCTTCTTGTGTCTAAGATAAGAAAAAGGCTATGTCATAACTCCCAAATCATAAATGTTGATTGTTATTCAAGGGTATGTAGCCTCAAATTCATTTTAACTCTCTGAGTTAATTTCCTCATGTATTAAAGGAAACTTGCAAGCCAAGTCATTTTGACTGGATACCAGATAGCATGAATTTTACATTCTAGAGTACATTTTATGAGTTTAGTCATGTTCCCCCCAAAAGATGTGTTAAAGTCTAATCCTTAGTACTTTAGAAGGCAACCTTACATGGAAAAAGTCTTTATAGAGGTAATCAAATTACGATGAGGCTATTAGGGTGGGTCTTCTACAATGTGACTAATGCCCTATGAATTTCTGTTGTTTTAAGCCACATGGTTTTTGGTACTTTGTATGGCAGCTAGGAATGGACATTTGTGCTGGATACTTTTATATTCTTATAATGATCCTCCATCTTTGTTCTGGAATGATGTTAAATTACTTGGAAACAGTTTGACCCATTTGAATCTTTCTTTTAAGCTTTTCTAAGACTGTAAAAAGTAGTATCATGGCATCTGGTCCCATCACCTCATGGCAAACAGATGGGGAAAAAGTGGAAATAGTGACAGATTTTATTTTTTTGGACTCCAAAAGCACTGCAGATGGTGCACGTAGACACAAAATTAAAAGTCACTTGGTCCTTGGCAGAGAAGCTATTACAAACCTAAACAGAGTATTAGAAAGCAGAGCTATCACTTTACTAACAAAGGTGCATGTAGTCAAAGCTCTGGTTTTTCCAGTAATCATGGCAGACTTGAGAGTCAGAGTATAAAGAAGGCTGAGTCCCGAAGAACTGACCCTTTCGAATTGCGGTACACAGTATTCCCAGGGAAGCAAATCTAACTCATCCTTGATTAAACCAGGGACCACATCACTCTAACAGTCAATATCATTCCATTAAGGAAAAAATAAGTTAGAAAAGTCCTATATAGAAATTACCATGCATATAATTAATATACCAGCCAATTGATAAATTGGAAACTGAATATTTACACCATATATAATTTTATGAACACACACTAAAATGTCTCTGATATTATTAACTTCTTAATTATTCTCATTGAACAATCAGTAACATGAAAATAAAGCTTAAGAACTAGGAGGTATTACTGGGTGTCTAAGGGGGACCACATTTTTAATGTGCAAAATTTTATGTGGACTTTTTTTTAATATATTTTATCTTCTTCTGTGAGTCTTTTGTGACACTTATAGAAACTATCAAGGTCAGTTAGTAGTCTATTACCCAGGGAGAATTTAATTAAGAAGGCAAAAATAAGGGTCATCTGTTTGAATATCAGTGTGTATCCAGAAAAAAATTAAGAGAAAAAGTGAAATGCATAAATCACATGGACTTGTTATGCTTTAAACTCCTGGGTAAAGTCAAATATTAAAATTGTTATACTCAATTTAATCATTTAACAAAAATAATACTCTTAAGTTTTAAAATAAAAATATAAAAGTTACAAAAAAGTTTTTTAGCCTTTCTTATCTATGAAGGAAATGTTGAAGAACTCAACTCTTATTTTAGATTTATATAAAAGTGAAACATTTTTTAAATCCATTTGAATTCTGGTGGTGACTTGCACAAGTGTTTGAATTGCACAGACTTCTAAGATTTCCTTAAGTCCTGCATTAAAAGTTTACTAGTGGAGGCAGCACAAATTACCAAGGGCATTGGCTTGCACGTCAAAGATCATGGCAACAGATCCTGTCTCTGGTACCATTTGGCCCTGTAATCTCATGTAAGTCAGCTCTCCCCCATGAATCTCAGGGATGTTATGTATAAAATGAAAGAGATAACTGTATTAGTGCGGGACCCTCAGACTAGTGCCAGCTCTTAAAATGTTAGTTACTGCTCTGAGTACAGAAATTGAAAGCAAATATTTAAAAACATTCAACCGCATTCTGACAATCTTTTGGAAACCTAATAAAACTGATCAGGTTTCTTTTGGAAAGATGATAAAATATAAGGCCTATATTTTGCTTATCATTTTTTATAATTTTGTTTTTCTAAAAGTATCAATATTTGGCAGATGGGTGGTGGAGTGAAAGAACCAAGCACCTGGTCCTTTTCACAGAAACAGACAACCAAATGATCCCCAAAGTACCTTTTTGTTCTAATAAACTCTACCACTGTATGATTCTAAGAAGGTAACATTAGGAAAACGGCAATGGTCTGACTTTCACTTCCCTCTAAACTAAGCACTTTATAAAAGAACAAGAAAACACAGGTTTTGCCAAAGTTCACGGAGTGTGCCAACCAATTGTGATTATGCAAGGGTGTCTGGGCTAGTTAGTTATGTAGTAGCTAATTTGGGCTTGTCGGGACAAAAGCAGAAAAGGAATTGTAAGGCTGGCTTTGGTACGAAGCAATGAATAGAACATGTACCATGTTTCCAGTTGTTTCAGGAGAAAACATTTTTTAATTCTAGTTCAGGAAGCAATGCCAAATTTCCAAAGGAATCTACCTAAAACTTGTTAGTGTTTAATATGTAAATAGTGGAAAGATGTTTTTAGCTAAATGTGACACCAAGATGCTCACATGCTTTAGCATTTAAAATAAACATATAAATATTTATACCTTTATGGTGCCTGTTCTGAAGTCCATATAAAATAATCTTATGACTATAAATAGCATGTTGACTTGGAATTGGCATAGGTATTATTTAACAAGAAAAAAATTGCTGAACAGGAATTTGAAGACAAATTCTAGTTCCATTTCTGTCAATGATATTTACCACTTACCTCTCCAGGACATAGGGAAAATACATGTTAAACAAGAAAATTAAACAGATAAATCTAAAATGCCTCCATTTCTAATGATCTGTGTTCCAAAATGATGTTATTTTCTGCATCTAAAAGAGAACATTTTATCTTCATTTTTTATTAGGCATTAACGACAGATTGACCTGTAAGCCATTAGAAAACCAGAAACTACTTAATATAACAATAAAAAGTCTAATTTTTATTACTGTTTCTTTCTCAACTTTGAAACCTAAAATAAAAATATCTACAATTAGTCCATTTTTTTTTTTGTTAAGGATGATGATAATAACCATTGCTCACAGATTGCAAGCTCTTTCTCATAGTAGAAATAGGTTTTTTCTACTATGCTCTCTAGACACCTCTTTCCTTTTTGTTGTCAATAATTTTGTAGTGACTCAAACATGGAGTAAAAATGGAGCAAAACCATCTAAGCTCAAAAAGAGGATTTGTCCCTATCATGATTTGTTAAGCAAGATACTTAATACCACTGAATAAAAGTTCTGGATCTTGGTATAAGAGGTGTTGGAGTGTGTTTTTTCTAATATTCTGATTAGTATTATTACTCTCTGAATGATGACATTCTCTTTAGGAAATTCTGAACAGGACTAGTATCACAATCTTCAAATGTCAAAATTAAGAAAGCAGTACCATTCATTTATTTAATATAAGATTGTCTTAAGATGCAGGAGACACAGATTTGATCTCTGAGCTGGGAAGATCCCTGGAGGAGGAAATGGCAACCCACTTCAGCATTTTTGGAATACTGGGAAATCCCATGGACAGAACAACCTGACAACCATGGGGTCACAAAGAGTCAGACACAATTGAGCAACAGATCACACATGGCCATTATATTTCTATACTGAAATGAATTAAGAGGTCTTTCAATCCATTTTTAAATTCGTCAATATCTGTGGACTGTCTACATTAGAATTTTTCAGTGAAATATTTAGATTCCTTGTGATCTCCCTCCCTCACTTTCTAGACTGCTATCCAGTAGAATCAAGAGCTAGGGTCTAGAAATCTGTATTTTTGAAAAGTTACCTGTACCACATCTTCTTTTTCCATTTAGTAATCTAAATGTCCACCGACAGACAAAAGAATAAAGAAGATGTGGCATATACAATGGAGTATTACTCAGCTACTTAAAAAAAGAATGAAATACTGCCATTTGCAGTGACATGGATGGACAGAGAGATTATCATACTAAATGAAATAAATCAGAGTGATACAAATACCATATGATATCATTTATATGTGGAACCTAAAAAATGATACAAATAAACTTATTTGCAAAACAGAAATAGACTCACAGACATAGATAACAAACTTATGGTTACCAAGGGGAAAGGGAGTGGGCGAGGAATAATTTGGGAATTTGGGATTAACAGATAGATGCCACTGTACCTAAAGCAGAGGGCTTCCCCAGTGGCTCAGTCAGTAAAGAATCTGCCTCTAATGCAGGAGACCTGGGTTTGATGTCTGGGTTGGGAAGATCCCCTGGAGAAAGAAATGGCAACCCACTCCAGTATTCTTGCCTGGAAAATCTCATGGACAAAAGGGTCTGGAGGGCTACAGTCTATGGGGTCACAAAGAGTCAGACATGATTGAGCATCTGAGCAATAGCAATATAAAAGAGGTAAACAACAAGGACCTACTATAGTTTCCTATAGCATCAGAAACTATTTCCAGGGCTTCCCTTGTGGCTCAGCTGGTAAAGAATCTGCCTGCAATGCGGGAGACCTGGGTTCAGTCCCTGGGTTGAGAACATCCCCTGGAAAAGGGAACGGCTACCCACTCCAGTATTCTGGCCTGGAGAATTCAATGGACTGTATAGTCCATGGGGTCGCAGAGAGTTGGACACGACTGAATGACTTACAGGAAACTTTTCAGTGTCTTGCATGATGTATAGTGAAAAATGGGCTTCCCTGGCAGCTCAGTGGTAAAGAAATTGCCTGCCAAGCAGGAGACTTGGACTCAATCCCTGGATCCTGGGTCAGGAAGATTCCCTGGAGAAGGGAATGGAAACCCATTCCAGTATTCTTGCCTGGGAAATCCCATGGACAGACTGGAGCCTGGCAGGCTACAGTCTGTGGGATCATAAGAGAGTTGGACACGGCTTAGAAGGTAAGCAAATAATGAAAAACAAAATGAAAAAGAATATATGTGTGTGTGTGTGTGTGTGTGTGTGTGTGTGTGTGTGTGTGTAAGTAAGTGTTAGTCACTCAATCGTGCCCGACTGTTTGCGGCCCCATGGACTGCAACCCACCAGAATCCTCTGTCCATGAGATTTTCCAGGCAAGGATACGGGAGTGGGTTGCCATTTCCTTCTCGAGGGGATCTTCCCAACCCAGGGATCGAACCCAGGTCTCCGGCACTGCAGGGAGATTCTTTACTGACTGAGCTACAAGGGAAGCCCATATATATATATATATATATATACATAACTGAATCACTTTACTATACCTCTGAAATACTGTAAATCAACTATACTTCAACTTTAGAAAAAAAGAAAAGAAAAAAGTTTATCTAAATTATGCTGAGATCATTAGTTTGTGGAACCTCTAATCTAGTTCAACTGTTTATCTGAAGATTGAATTCCCTATGTGACGGATTCACCAATGGATGATTGGTATGAAGTCAAGTCTTTACCTCCGTTTAAATACCTCCTCTCGGAGAAGGAAATGGCACCCCACTCCAGTACTCTCGCCTGGAAAATCCCATGGACAGAGGAGCCTGGTAGGCTGCAGTCCATGGGGTCGCTAAGAGTCGGACATGACTGAGCAACTTCACTTTCACTTTTCCTTTCATGCATTGGAGAAGGAGATGGCAACCCACTCCAGTGTCCTTGCCTGGAGAATCCCAGGGACGGGGGAGCCTGGTGGGCTGCCGTCTATGGGGTCGCACAGAGTCGGACACGACTGAAGTGACTTAACAGCAGCAGCGGCAAATACCTCCTCTGACAGAGAATGCTTTTCTAAATATCACTGGCCTATTACAGAATAGATACTCAGCAAATGTGTGATAAATGATTGAATATACCAATAAGGAAAGAAGAATTGCTGGAATGGAATGAAACTATCTCAAACCAGACTGCTGTCTTTGGGTTTGGACTGTTCTTTGAGTGTTAGGGGTTTTTTTTTTGTTTGCTTGTTTTGTTCTCTTCATAATTTTCACCCATTATTCCTAACCCATGCTGTAATACTTTAAAAATAAGTGATGTAAAGTTGTTTTTTTAATGTATGCTTTTATATTTATTATCTTGCTAAAGCATCATAAACAAATATCTATATTTTACAGGTCAAAAAATGGAGGCTGCTTCAATAGATTCAGATATACTACCCAAGTCATACATAATCAGAGGTTAGTAGGTAATCACATCGTTAGCACAGCTAAAACTAGAAAACTTTTGTTCTCTCCACTAATATTTCATTAGAACTAATATAGATGTAGTATTTACTACACTGAGCCGTTTTTTTAAGGTTTTTACTTGCTAATACTACACGAATCTTCATAATAATCCATGAAGTAGAGGCATCATTTTTATTTCTCTCTTTACCTGTAAGGACACTAAGATAGAATGAAGTTTTAAATTAGCTTTCCAGATATCACCCAACTAGTAAGTGACCAACCTTACATTATTAGTGCCTTAGCATACTATATTGTCTCCCAAAATGCATATCTGTGTAAAGATAAGAATGTGTTGAAAAGACAGCCAATTAAACTATGGATGTTAATAAAATAAAGAATTATATTAGCATGTGTTAAAATCTTTTTCTTAGCTGCTTTCAGGTCTCTTAGCACTATTTTGCCATTCTCCATCCCTTGATATTCTGGCCAAGGGCAATTAATGTATTAAGATTCTTTTGTCAAATTTTGACTACATGGGACATTGAACATCTAGTCCTAGTTAGTAAAGATATAACTGCCACTAGAAGTCAGGAATATATTGCATCAGTTATATCTGATGATTAACAAATTACCCCCAAACACAGTGGCTTCAAACAATGATGATTATTATTTTTCATGATTCTATAGAGTGATTGGGTGCTTATTCTGTCCATCTCATCTGGTCTTACTTATGTAGCCATGTGCAGCTGGCAGGATGGTTGGAGGGTAGACTTAGCAGTGATATTGACAAAGCTTGGCCTCTTTCTCCACATGGTCATTCCTCCTGGATTTCTTCATAGCATAGTAAAGGGTTATAAGACATGAACCTCAGTGCATGAGCCCTTTTCAAAATCTCTCCATTGTAGCTGATGTTTTCTCACTGATCCAAGAGAGGAACTTGGAGCCCAGAATTAACATGGAAGAGTGCAAAACAAGAACACAGATATACAGAGGCAATGTTCTTGGGAACCTATTATTGTAATCAGCTCAGTTCAGCTGCTCAACGTGTCCGACTTTTTGTGACCCCATGGACTGCAGCACACCAGCCCTCCCTACCATCACCAACTCCCGGAGTTTATTAAAACTCATGTCCATTGAGTTGGTGATGCCATCCAACCATCTCATCCTCTGTTGTCCCCTTCTCCTCCTGCCTTCAGTCTTTCCCAGCATTCAAAGTCTTTTGAAGTGAGTCAGTTCTTCATATCAGGTGGCCAAAGTATTAGAGGTTCAGTTTCAGCATCAGTCCTTCCAATGAACACCCAGGACTGATCTCCATTAGGATGGACTGGTTGGATCTTCTTGCTGTCCAAGGGACTCTCAAGAGTCTTCTCCAACACCACAGTTCAAAAGCATCAATTCTTCAGTGCTCAGCTTTCTTTATAGTCCAACTCTCATATCCATACATGACTACTGGAAAAACCACAGCTTTGACTAGATGGACCTTTGTTGGCAGAGTAACATCTCTGCTTTTAAATATGCTGTCTAGGTGGGCCATAACTTTTCTTCCAAGGAGCAACTGTCTTAATTTCATGGCTGCAGTCACCATCTGCAGTGATTTTGGAGCCCGAAAAATAGTCTGTCACTGTTTCCATTGTTTCCTCATCTATTTGCTATGAAGTGATGGGACCAGATGCCACGATCCTAGTTTTCTGAATGTTGAGTTTTAAGCCAACTTTTTCACTCTCCTCTTTTACTTTCATCAGGATGCTCGTTAGTTCTGCACTTTCTGTCATCAGGGTGGTGTCATCTGCATATCTGAGGTTCTTGATATTTCTCCTGGCAATTTTGATTCCAGCTTTATGCTTATCCAGTCCAGCATTCCTAGTAAAATATCTGTCCCTCTCATATGCAGATTACCCTCAACAATACCAAGATCCTCAAATATCATCCAATCATATTAGACTAAAAATGCTGAATCTTATCTTATGAACTACATTAGTTTTGGATATAGATGAAGCTTAACTGTAGTGGAAAAAGCTCCAGTCTAGGGAGTTATTTTTTGAAAACTTATCCAACAATAAAGTTACAAAGCCAAAACAATTATAGACACTCTCGATCAAAATGAGGATGAGCGGGGAGTGACAAGAGTAATTCAGGTGTGTGTGTGTGTGTGTCCTTAGTCATGTCTGAATCTCTGAGATCCTCTGGACTATGGCCCACCAGGCTCCTCTGTCCATAGGATTTTCCAGGCAAGAATATTGGAGTGGGTTGCCATTTCCTCTTCCAGGGGATCCTCCTGGCCCAGGGATTCAACCTGTATCTACTGTCTCCTGCATTGCAGGCAGATTCTTTACCTGCTGAGCCATAATTGCTTCTAAGCAATTCTGAAATACAGCTAGCAAATGAACTCTGAACTCCCTACTCTAAGAGCAGGGAATATTTTTGAACTAAATTCCTTAATCCAACATTTCCAGTCCAATTAGAGCTCTTCTTTAATCCAAAGTTTTTCAGATTTTTTTAAAATTAAAGTATAGTTGATTTACAATGTGTGTTAGTTTCTGGTATACAACAAAGTGATATATATATAAATATATATCACAGAATATACTATATATGTGTTATATATGTACATACATATATATGCCTTTTCATATCCTATCCAGTGTTTTTGTCTTTCTCATTTCTGCCTCTAAAATGTCTTTCCTTTTCATCAAAAATTGGCCTGTGTTTGTAGCTGAGAATTTTTCTCAACCTACAGCCTGCCCATAGACATTTAGGAGTCCAAAGGTTTTTTTTTTTAACCTTTTGGACTCTCTTAGTCTCCTTTAATCAAAGTTGGTGGTATTTTTCTTAGCACATCTCTTTTAAACTTTATACACTTTCCTTGAAATTGATTAGATGTCGCTGTCTACCCCAAAAGTCACATCCACAACTTTTTTTGAGAAAAGTCTATTTTTATCTACTTGTAAAGCTGCTATGGGTTAGTGCTCTTCATAACTTAGAATACCTTTGTCTAATTGAGAATATACTGAAAACCATAAGTAGAAGTATTTTAAAAAGGAACATTAACACTGGTAATGCTGTTCTTAAGTTAAATAATTTAAAGACAGGACTGATCATTGAATTTGGTTAATGGGCCTGTTGGTGGCCTTGACAAGTAGTTTCAGTGGAGCAGAGGAATAGGTTCTTGATGAGAGTGTGTTGAGGAGCAGATAAGAGGAGGCTAGGGCAGCAGGTACAGACTAATTTCCGAGGAGCAAAAAAAAACGAGATCTATAAAGGTCTGTTGTCTTAAGATAAAACACATTATAGCAGGTTTATGTTGATAGGAATATTTTGACAGAAAGTGTAAAATTTATAAAGTATGAGTAACATCCTTGAGAAGTTAAGAGGAAATAGGGTTTGGCATGCAAGAAAATGCCTACTTTAACATGATGAACAGGGATAGTTCATCATTTTAACAGAAAGGATGGCACAAAATACAGATTCTGCTGCAGTTCAGCTTTAGTTTGTTGAAAGGAGAATGTCACATCTCTATTTTGAGGGATTTTTTTTTTTTGTTTTTCAGGTGAATATGATAAAGTTACATGCATCAGAAAAGGAGGTAAGAGAGAGAAGGTGTAAACTGTCCAAAGAGAGAGTGGCGTATTGACTCACTCAGTGTAGTTGGATTGCTCAGTAGCCCTGAGGTCACATCTGAGGTTTGTGCTATAAATAAATCTAAAGGGAGCTATAAGTTACAGCGTATGTATCTGCTTTTCTCCAGCTACTTTTACTACTCAGGTGTCAACATAGAGTAATCAAAAAGTTGGCTTCTACCAAGAAAGATCAAGGCAGAGAGAGGTATGAAGAAATCCAAGTTCCGTTCAGTTTAGTCGCTCAGTCATGTCTGACTCACTGCGACCCCATGGACTGCAGCACACCAGGCTTTCCTGCCCATCACCAACTCCAGGAGCTTGCTCAAACTCATGTTCACTGAGATGGTGATGCCATCTAACCATCTCATCCTCTGTCATCTCCTTCTCCTTCTGCCTTCAAACTTTCCTAGTATTACGGTCTTTTCAAATGAGTCAGTTCATTGCATCAGGTGGCCAAAGTATTGGAGCTTCAGTTTCAGCATCAGTCCTTCCAATGAATATTCAGGACTGATTTCCTTTAGGATGGACTGGTTGGATCTACTTGCAGTCCAAGGGACTCTCAAGAGTCTTCTCCAACACCACAGTTCAAAAGAATCAATTCTTTGGCACTCAGCTTTCTTTATAGTCCAACTCTCACATGACTACTGGAAAAACCACAGCTTTGACTAGATGGACCTTTGTTGGCAGAGTAATGTCTCTGCTTTTTAATATGCTGTCTAGGTTGGTCATAGCTTTTCTTCCCAGGAGCAACTGTCTTTTAATTTCATGGCTGCAGTCACCATCTGCAGTGATTTTAGAGCCTAAAAAAAGAAAGTCTGTCATTGTTTCCCCATCTATTTGCCATGGAGTAATGGGACCAGATGCCATGATCTTCTTTTTTTGAATGTTGGGTTTTAAGCCATCTTTTTCACTCTCCTCTTTCACTTTCATCAAGAGGTTCTTTAGTTCCTCTTTGCTTTCTGCCATAAGAGTGGTGTCATCTGCATATCTGAGCTTATTATTTCTCCTGGTGATCTTGATTCCAGCTTGTGCTTCATCCAACCCGACATTTCCCATGATGCACTCTGCATATAATTTAAATAAGCAGGGTGACAATATACTCCTTTCCCAGTTTGGAACCAGTCTGTTGTTCCATGTCCGGTTATACCTGTTGCTTCTTGTCTTGTAAACAGATTTCTCAGGAGGCAGATAAGGTGGTCTGGTATTCCCATCTCTTGAAGAATTTTCCACAGTTTGTTGTGATCCACACAGTCAAAGGCTTTGGTATAGTCAATAAAGCAGAAGTAGATGCTTTTCCGAAACTCTTTTGCTTTTTCTACGATCCAACGGATGCTGGCAAGTTGGTCTCTGGTTCCTCTGCTTTTTCTAAATCCAGCTTGAACATCTGGAAGTTCTCAGTTCACGTATTGTTGAAACCTCGCTTGGAGAATTTTGAGCATTATTTAGCTAGTGTGTGAGATAAGTGCAGTTGTGCGGTAGTTTGAGCATTCTTTGGCATTACGTTCCTTTGGGATTGTAATGAAAACTGACCTTTCCCAGTCCTGTGGCCACTGCTGAGTTTTCCAAATTCCTGCATATTGAGTGCAGCACTTTCAAAGCACCATCTTTTAGGTCCCAGAGAAATACAATACGTTGCTTTTGAGGTATGAGAACAATCAACAGTGGTGGCCGTTGAGACGATCAGAATATGAATAAGTAAAATTGCCATCCCATCTCCCATATTTTTCACAATCTTGTTAAGGCAGCTTAATGTGCCCCAGTGCACAGTGAGGTCAAGCAAACTGAAACATTGAAGTTTGGAGCAGGGAAAGCTTCATTGCAGGATCAAGCAAGGAAATTCTGGCCTTAAAAATCCCAAGCTCTGAAGGGTCTCAGCAAAGCACTTAAAAAAAAAAATACCCTTTATTTTGTATTGAGATATAGCCAATTAACAATGTTATGATAGTTTTGGGTGAACAGTGAAGAGACTCAGCCATACAGATACATGTACCCATTCTGTCCCAAACTCCCCTCCCATCCAGGCTGCTACATAACATTGAGCAGTTTCCTATGTAGGTCCTTGTTGGTTAATCATTTTAAATAACAGCAGTGCTGTACGTTGGGATGGACATATTCACCCAGCAAAGCACTTTTGAAAGCCAGATGGCAGAGTAGGTGTCGCAGGGTATGTGATTGGCTTGTGCACAATTCCCTGATTGGCTGATAGTGAGAGAACAGGGTTAACTCTATCAGTCCTTAGGCTCCAGGAGGCCTGGGGCTATGTGCTCACAGTCATCAAGTAGTTAACATCTTCCATTTGATGGTGAGGGTTCACATCTGTAAAACAACTCAGGAAATGTGCATCAGGTGCTGTTATGTGGGTACTTCAGGGAGAAGCTAAAGCAGAGGACACGGTGGAAGCCCTTTTCCCTGCCCCCTAATGTCCCATGGCATCCACCTTGGTTACATTCTCATTGCTATAACCTATTTATAATAAGGCTATTTTAATCTTAAACTGAAAGAAAATGACCTATGAAAATGCAATTTTAAAATTCAAGATTGCTACTAGAAAGCAATAGCTTTTTTTTTTTTTTTTTTTTTAGTTACACTGAGTAGAGTAGTAACTTGAATTAACCCGTGCTGAACACCTTGGCTCCAAGATTTCTTAAGTGAATCTTCTCCGCCAAAGGACATTGTAGCAATTTTTCTATGTGGTGACTGTGTTTCTGATTTTAATTATAAATAAATTGGAGATCCTGGGAGGTAAATCATTTGCCTAAAGTTTAACAGTTAATGAAAGAACTTTATCAAAGCTTTTTTGACACAGCCTTACATCCCCTAAGTCCAGCACTGAATCTTGATGAGACTAAGAAGATTGTTTTTGAAATGATCTTTAGATCACCTGTTTCAAATTCCTTCTTTATATGGCATACTTTGAATTCACTAACACAGCTCTGAGGTGTAAGATGGGTAAGGACTTCAACCTCATCATAAGAGAAAGACTCTGCTTGGATCAGATGCAAGAAATAAAACCATAAAAATAGTCTGATGTGGAGCCAAGCAGGTAACTCATCCTCAAAGGAGTTCTTCAGGAAGCCTGAAAAGGTCAGAGCATCCACCCACACACTCATGGGAGAGTCGTCTGGTGCCGAGTTCTGAGGCCCTTTGGGATCAGCTGAATTACACCCATCTTCATCTGGTTGGGCCCTGAACTATTCACTGCTCTATACCAAACCCCTATAGATCAGGAACCACATTTGGATCATCATTTCCCTCAAAGGCTAGAAGGCACCAGGAATGTTTTTGAGACACGTCAGAAACATTCCATTCCCTTCACTTTTATTAGTGGAAGGGATTTGAAGAAGGACACTGAACGAGCGAGTCAAGCCAAGCTTCTGAGTAATACGTTATCGTATTCCCAGACCAAGACGCAATTAGTTCAGAGCAATAAAATTTCCTTTCAGATGAGGGGGTCTGGAACCCAGAGAGGTGAAGCAACCTTATAAATAACTCACAGGATGAAAGGGTTTCACTAAGGGAAGAAAGGCCTCTGACATACAGAACAGTATACTTTTGAAGGTGTGTGGAGAGCAGGGCTGGGGCTAAAGAAAAGACTCTGTCTCAGCCAGAATGTCACTTCCATAACAACCACCAATATCACTCAAGCAAGTGCTCTCAGGGTCATTAATGGTTTATTGCAAATTCTCAGTTTTCCTGTGAAGGAGCCAATCTGTGTTACTATTCCAGCCAAGAGGACCCACCTTTTGGCAGGTTGACTGGAATTTTAAGAGTGCAGTTACAAAGGCCTCCTGTTTACAGTGGAACCATTCAAGAAAGCTGGTTTTGCCTCGAAAAACATATTTATTTTTTCTTTATAATGAGAAATAGTCAACAGAACGCTTTCTCCACTGGGTGAAGAGCAACTTTGTGCTCTACTTTTCTAGTTATTTTGAGCCTCAATATTGGCTTCTCTCTGGGGTGCCATGAGTAGGCTAATCCTTCCAGTTCTGACCCTTAGTTCACCTCCGATGACCCAAGGCTATATTTGTAGTGACTGACGTGGAAGAGACTCCATCTAAACATGGTCCAACATCTAGTAATACTTGATGGATAATATTCTTATATTCTTCCCTCCAGATTAACATCAATTCAACCTATTTTCCATATTACCAGCAGCATTATTTTGCCGAAATGCTCCCTTGGACCCCTAACTTCTTAATACGGCATTCTCAGCTCTTTACTGTGTTCGTCGCTCAGTTGGGTCAGACTCTTTGTGACACCATAGACCATAGCCTGCCAGGCGCCTCTGTCCATGTAATTCTCCAGGTAAGAATGCTGGAGTGGATAGCCATTCCCTTCTCCAGGGGATCTTCCTGACTCAGGGATTGAACCGGGGTCTCCTGAATTGCAGGCAGATTCTTTACAGTCTGAGCTACCAAGGAAGCCCAGGCTCTTTACGAACTAGCTCCAATTTCTAGGTCCATTTTCTTGCATTTCCCTCTACAATCTGTATGATCCAATCACACAATATTAAGTATTGTTACTAAGAATATCTTAGTGTTGTATCCCTTTGCCTTTTTATTTATGCTCTTCTTTCTGAACACCATTTCTTTCTGTGCCTGCTGTAAAAAATTACTTTTCCTAGACACCAATCTAAAATATTCTATCCACATTGTAGTTTTTTTTTACTTCTGTTCCTTAACAAAAGTTAATATCTTCTATATATGTCTTTCCATAAAAGTTTATACTTACCTTTATACTTATGTATGTGTTTTTTTTTTCGTACTTGTCTTTAGATATTGTAAGTGTCTTGGAAGCATGGACTAAATCTCATTCTCCATATGTCCTCAATTCCCTATGTAGTATGACATAGTTGTGCTTCCATAATCTTGTCAAACTAGTTTTTGCCTTATTAATATCATTATTCAATAGTATGGCTACTTTTCTTCCCTTCCAATTTTCCTGGTTTGTGAGTAATTGACTCATAGGTCTGATGCCATCGGATTCCTCACTGAGAACAATGACTCTCTGCTGCTGCTGCTGCTGCTAAGTCACGTCAGTCGTGTCCGACTCTGTGCGACCCCATAGACGGCAGCCCACCAGGCTCCTGTCCCTGGGATTCTCCAGGCAAGAACACTGGAGTGGGTTGCCATTTCCTTCTCCAGTGCATGAAAGTGAAGAGTGAAAGTGAAGTCGCTCAGTCGTGTCCGACTCTTAGCGACCCCATGGACTATAGCTTACCAGGCTCCTCCATCCATGGGATTTTCCAGGCAAGAGTACTGGAGTGGGGTGCCATTGCCTTCTCTGATGACTCTCTGAGGTTTTCTTTACTCACCTGTCTTTTGTCTCACTGAGGAAAACACTGAAAATTGTCCCTTCCAACTTTCTGCTACTAACCAACTATACCATGCTAACTGTGGTTGGTGTCATATATAGTCTTTACAATTTTACCTTTGTCAAGTAGTGTGAGATCAAAATACCACCAGCAACTATCCCCGAATGAATCCTTTTTCTTCTCTACTACTGCATGACCGGATTCTTTCTGCGGCTCTCCCTATTGCCTCATTTCTAGTTCCTGCTTTGTTTATCCTTCTCCAGCAAGAGTACCATGGAACACTGGTTTAAACCCATTCTCTGTCCTAACAGACCCCCAGCCTTTCTCTCACTTGTCCATTTTCCTTTAATGTTTCCCACTGCCCTTTTCTGACCATAATCTAGCACTACCGGAGTGATTAGCTGATTCATCATCTTTTCAATGTCTGTTCTTTGGTGCCTCTGGGCCACAGTCCAGGAACAAAACAAGATTCCCTCTGTTGCCTCCACCCATTTCTAGTCATCAGCAGCAACCATGGCACCTAGTATATCCAGCCTACACAGGCTCCTGACACACGCATGTCCTGGCAGTTCAAACCCCTGTGACTTCCAGGGGTGTTGGTCTTTTAACACCTGGATAAAAAATGTAAGTGGCGTGTACAAACCATGATTCAACTCAGATCAGACACTCCCTAGGGATGATAAATACCTCTTAGCAGACAAGTTTCCAGTTACCTACCACACCCACTGCCTCTAGAAGGATCAGTCTTATATTTTACATGTCCTGGCATCCTCCTCCCCTCTTCCATCACCACCACTGCTGGACAGCTGAACAAACCGACAAAACCACTGGGTGACCAGATATATCTGACTTACGTGGCCTGGCTTCACATTATGCCCTGGGTCATTGGTTTACTACACACCTGAATATTAGAGTCAATTGGGAATTTTTAAAAAAATCATTACCAGTGCCCAAGAATCTTTCCTGAAGATAAACATTTAAATATCCCAATGTGGGATGATCTGTGTTTTTTAATTCCCTCCCTTCTCCAAGTGATTCTAATAACAGCCAGCATTGAGAATTGAGAACAGAAAACTATTGAAAGCATACAGGTTACTGTCTAAATTAACATGACTTCAGGAAACTCTAGTCCAAGAGGATGAATTTCCAAGTGACTTTCATATTTGTTTCAATAACTACCTTCCAAATCCATTTATCCCAACAACTAACTGCTCAACTACTCTGACTCTATATTAGGACAATAGGAAACTTCTGTAGATTCATCAGAAGACTATTTATTCAGCACCCTTAGAAACTCTTCTCTGTGTCCATCAACCTTAAACTGTATGTCACAAACTTGTTCAATCTAGCTCAAACTACACCTCTGAATCCTCATCTGTGTCCTGAGATTGAAGGCGAAAGAGGAAGGGGGCAGCAGAAGATAAGACGGTTGGATGGAATCACCAAGCCAATGGACATGAGTGTGACCAGACTCTGGGAGACAGAGAAAAACAGGGATTCCTGGCATGCTGTAGACCATGGGCCTGCAAAGAGTCAAATGCAACTTGGTGACTGAACAACAACAAACTCTACTTTCCTTTATCAAGATGCTACTTTGGTGGTCCTTGGTTTATCTTGCTGGTATCTTCAGAGAGCTGATACTAATCTGGGATAATTTGTCTCTCTAACCTGAGACACAGAGATTGTTGTGAACAGTAGATAGGTGATAGACCTAAGTTGTCAATAGTGTATAGCCAAGAATGGTGATCATACTGAATTATGTGCAAGATGAATCTATCAGGGGAGCTGGATAATAAATGGGGAAAAGGAGTAAATATATTTACAGAGAAAAAGCAGTGAGAAAAATGGTATGACTGCTGAGAGATAGTCTCCCTATTACTTGGCATTCTACTGTCTGGGAGGCCTGAGTTCAGTACTTTATTTCTTCACTTGCACATCTGGGAAGCTACCTATGTTTGGATTTTTATGTATTTACTTATTTTGCTGCTTTATCAGGAATCCCCATTTGTCACCTCTTGATGTATCAAGAAGGAAATGAATTACTCTTTTGCCCTCACAGATGGCAAAGAGTAGCAGTTGTGTTCCTAATGATTTGACCCCTCATGCATTCAATGAGGGTATAAAATGTATTTTGTATTGCTAGGTCTTAATGCTCCATCAGATTGGCCATTAAACTCTTTCTGATTAGTATTAAGCCCATATAGGACAAGAAACTGAAGGAGAACTTCTGAAAGAGAAAGTCCAAAGAGGAGGGATCATGAAAGCAGAAAAGGGATGAAGATTTTTCATGGACTCCATCCTCTGGAGTAGTCTATAGGTGGTCTGTGACTTCTACACCAGCAAGACCTGAGGACCATCTAAGTGCTCAGAGCTGTTTTCCATAGAAGTAACTCTGCACCTTGGCCAGCTAATGATTGCTTAGGAAGAGCTGCTCTAGTGTAAAGAGGAATATCATCCCTCCTGTACTTCTGATTAAACATCGAGTCAATACTGTAAGTTTATTAAATGTCTTTCCTGAGCTTCAAGTTTTCATATACCAAGTAAGTGTGCTTAAGCCTGCTCAGTCATAGGGTAAGTCTCTCCGAGCTAGACTGGATATATTAATAGATCCCAAGTTGAGAACAGAGGAAAGTTGAACCCGTTTCACTCTGGCCCTCCCTGCAGAGTACTGCGCCCACTCATCCCTCCTTTATTTGAACTAGTTTCTGTTCCTTGGAATCAAAATCTATTCCTAAGGCAATAATCTTATTGTTATAGGGTATGTGGGTATTTCCAAAGCACTTGAATAAAGATTGACCTTAATCTTTAAAATAACTCTAAGATATAAATGTACTTATCTCCAGTTTATCAATAATAAACAAATACCCCACTTTATAACTAAAGCTGAACTTGAATAACTTGCCCAAAATCAAATAACAAAGCAAAGGCAGAATAATTCTAACACATTTCCCATAACTCATATTACCATCCAGGCCTTTAAAAGGAATTACCAGGACTTACCAGGACTGAAGTAGGCAGGATAACAAGTCCACAAGAGGATGTATTTAAAGTTTCAGCATGGCTCACAAAGTAGTTATCCATGCTACAGAGAGGAATTCATGGAGAATTACAAGTTAATATAACTTTATTTTTATGGCTGAAAACATTCCCAAGTTTCAGATCTGATGGAACTAAATAAGAGGAACATTTTGGCTTGAAGAGGAAAAACACATAAAAAAGCAAAACTCTTCTTCACTATTATTTTCTCTTAATGATTGCTAATGTTTTTAGCAGCTGTCTTGTACCATTGAAGAAAGTATCCATTTGAAAAATATTGAAAAATAAACTCTTTTTGAATATCAAGGAAATCAATTTTATTTGTTTGAGTGACTTTTAGTCCCAAATAACCTTATAACATTTTACAGAATTAATTTAATACTAAAATTTATTTATGAATCAAAATAAAAAGAATGTAATTGTATTATATTTAACTCTATTTATTGTAGTCTCATCTTTAATCATTATAAGTGTAAGGTAATTATAGTTAAGTGTTATTTATAATTTTATCATAGCTTTATCATAACTTTCAGTGTTAATACTCAATAGTTTCATCATCTAGCTACTTTGACCTATTTGCCTATCTATATTCTCTCTTTGAGGTTTAAAGAATATTGACTAGCTGGAATTATCCAATAGCAATAGGGATCAATGGCTATCTCCATTTCTTAGGCTGATATTTCTTTCAACAAATTATTGCATGGGATGATTATCAACTCTGTGCTTTGCTTCCTGAACACAACCTTGTATCATTAAACATGCAGTAAGATCCAATGCTTCATTAGTCTGCTTTTGTTATAAATTCTTATGGCTTTAGTAGGAAAATATTGGCACTTTCATATATAAACTGTGCATATTTCTGTGCTTTTTTTTAGAGCTTTCAGAGACTTGTTTGCTATTCAGGTTTTATTCATTCATTTGTCTACCTCAGCAAAGTTGATTATCTACTGACACTATTAAGCAGATGGATCTATTTATTTTTGAGTGTCTAGCCATCTTACATGTCATGTTTACTTGTGCATCCATCAGACATGCTTGGGAAACAAAAATAAATCAAAATCCCTGGCTTAAATGAGTAAAGAGGAAAACATGTATATAAACACCTATTTATAGGAATGTGGTACATGAATTTGAAAGCACAAAGAGACAGATGCACCTAAGTTGCTCTGGGAACACTGAAGAAGGCATGTAACACTGACAATAAATCAGGAAAAACTTGTTAGAAAAATGGCAACTTAGTTAAATTTTTTTGTTTTGTCTTTTTTATTTTTTGAGGTACAATTGACATATAACATTATATTAGTTTCAGGCATACAACACCATTCAATATCTGTATATGTTTTGAAATGATCACCATTCATTAGATCTAGTTAATATCCACCATGATATACAATTTCTTCCTGTTATGAGAACTTTTAAGATCTACTCTGTTGGTAACTTCTAAATATGCAAAAGATTATTATTGACTATAGTTGCCATGCTGTATTTTGCATCCTTATAACATTCAATTTATAACTGAAAGTTTCAAAGTTAAATAATAGCATTTACAAAGTTCTTATGACAAGCCAGACATGTTTTAAGACCTTACATGTATTAACTCATTTACTAACCACAACAATCCTATGAATTAAATATTACTATTATTTCATGCCTCATTTACACTTCATTTTAAATGAGACGGAAATTGCAGAGTGGTTCAATGATTAGCCTTGTGTCACCTGGTCAGGTGATGCAGGAAATTAGAATGAGATTTTCCCTCTTCATTTTGACTGAGGGCCCAATGATATAAATATTGATTATCAAAGTATAAAGCAAACCCCTTCTTATCACATATTTTTTACCTGAAATGATACTGGAGCCATGAAATCACTCAGACAGATCAAGAATTAAAAAAAAAAAAAAAAGGAAGGACTGGAAGAGAAAGTGTGATGAGGGGATTTGCAGAGACTTTTCTTTGGAAATATCGTGTTATATTCTAAATTTTCACCCCCCCATTTGAGGGGAGGGACATGGTTAACATTTTACCCCAAGCATTAGGAGAAGGTTATACCTGAAAGGGCTTCTTTGAAGTGTGTCCTCAAAAACTGGGCAGTGCAAAACACTGTGCCTGCCTCTTTCCTGAGAAAACTTTTTCAAGCTGCAAACAAGGAATTCTAAAGGACAAAAGCAGTTCAGATTTGGTGGGGAGAGTCCTGAGAGGGCTTCTGCATTGGGATCCATCACTAAGGGCTTTGGGATGCTTGAATATTTACAAAGTTCAAGTAAGGATCGTAGGAGAGAATTCCAGTGAAGGGTCTTCTTGGTCCTCTCCAAAAGGGTTGCCTGAAATGGCAAGAAGACTTCAAGGAAGAGACTGAATGTGTAACCTGGATAACCAGGTGCTAAAGAAAGAATTACAAATATTAGCCACCTGGAATAGAGTTATCCAGAAAAATTAAATGAGAGATCTAGCAAAGGACATCCACAGAACTCATGAAAACTTAACCAGGAAAAGATTTGGCTTTGATCTTTCACCCTATGAATGACAGAAACCCTAGTAAGAAAAGTGCTATCCTTGCTCTTCCCGTCTTTTCCTGCTCACATTCTGGTAGAAGGAAATCTGTAAACAGCTGGTGAGTGGGCAAAAAAGGAAGCAGGAAGGGAGCAGAAAGCAGAAGGGCAGAAAACTACCATGCCCAGCCCAGTCCCTTCCCCACTCTAGGTCTTTAGCCTGAAATAGATCTAGACTTGGCCAGGGGTCAATTAGCTGCTTTGTCAAGAAACAGAAATTTTGTTCAGAAATTTGTCCAGTATCTTGGACAGAACATTATAATATCTAAATTCAGACTCTATTTATGCCCTGGTGGCTCAGTGGTAAAGAATCAGCCTGCAAATGCAAGAGACACCGTTTTCATCCCTGAGAAGACTGGGAAGCTGGGAAGATTCCCTGGAGAAGGAAATGGCTACCAGTCCAGTATTCTTGCTGGGAAATCCCATAGACAGACGAGGCAGGCTACAGTTCATGGGGTAGAAAAAGAGTCGGACATGACTCGGCGACTTAAGAACAACAAAAACCAGGACTGAAATCGTGAGACCTGTGGATCTGTTATGCAGGGCCTGGGAAGACTGATTCCCATTGATTAAAATGTAAATGACAGAGAAATACATACATACATACATACATACATATTTATATCATGAATACAATATGACTTATACTAATAAAAGTTGAAGTCATTGTTTCCTGCTCTTTTAGTCCCTGAAAAAGAGACAAATCTCCAGATATTCTCTAGGGCAGCATGATTTGTAACTAGTAGTAAGTTTCTATGTTTATATAAGTCTGGCTTTTCTATCTAAAGTTGCTTTTTGTCAGAGAAGAGATACTGAACACTGGACTAAGATTAGAACAATTCCAGTTAAGCCTCTTGTCATACATCTTGGTAATTCAGTAAATATCTGTAAAGTGGGATGAATACTTTTGTCTTGTATAACTTATAAGATTATTTTGAAGAGCAAATGACAGTAAAACTTGTTTAGTTTACACAAATGGTGTGTGTGTGTGTAATAAGCATACAACTTATAATACTGAAATAAGAATAAGGGGCAAAACAATATGTTCAGTATAAAATTGTATAAAATTTAAAATAACCCTGAAACACAACACAAAGATTATATATTGTTCATGGAGAGATATATGGATGTACATATGTGTACATACATTTGGGAAACATTTTATCCAGAGAATGTTTATGCTTATTTATAAAAATGGCAAATGTTAATAGTTATTAACACCAGATTGTGAAAACTCAGGAATTTATGTCACTTTTTCTGCTTTTTTGCATTTATGAAATCTTATTTTTATAAAATCCAGAATCACAGAAATGCACATAAAGAGCTCATTAGAAAACATACATGAAAATGCTTGACAAACTCTAAGAAGCTATAGAAACAGAAGGTGACGTTCTAAACATTATAGCATTGAATTTTGAGGTTTTAACCATGTCTAAGGTTTTTTTACATTTCATTACAATAAATGACACATAATATCAAACACTTTGAAATATATGTTTGAGTCAGTAATTGCTGAATGAAAAGTATTTCAAAGGCTAATATATGGCCTGTGATTTAATCAAGTCAGGAAGTCAGCCATGAAAATATTACTGAAGATGTCTAAGGTGGGACTCTATTTTTAAAATTCTGAGATTAAATAATTGAAAGAATCAAAAAATTTAAAATTAAATAACAATCACTTTTTTCTGCTTGCAATTGTCATACGTTATTTGTGGAGGATTTATAAAAGGGTGAAGTTTTAAAAACATTGAAACAACCCATAATTCTACTTTTTTAGAGTTAACAATTTCCTTCAAATATTTTTTTTTATAAATATACAGTTGGTACTATTATTTCATGCATACTTATGTGTCTTGTTCTTACATCAACTCTGGTACCTGTCATCCAATTTGCCTGAATGTATGTTTTTAGTATGGTGTTCAGCATGTGTTGGCACCACTGTTTATCTTACATTCCCCTATTGATGAACATAAAGGTTATTTTCAATTTTTTAATATTAGATATAACACTAACGGATATCCTTATTTATAAATGTTTCTGCATATTGTTGACTAGTTTTATTTACAATAACTTCCTAAGTGTATTATTATTTTTAAGTCAAAATAGAACTTCTCTAAGACACTAGCCAAACTGCTAAAATATGGTTCTTCTCCCCAAAATTAACACAACTCCTTATCCTTAGAGTCATATATGCTCTGGAATTCAGAAATTTTAGGATTTTAGAAAGTATGCTGCATTTACCTTACATTAGGTTACATCCTTCTGTGTGTGTGTGTGTGTGTGTGTGTGTGTGTGTGTGTGTGTGTGCTGTGTGTCTGCTCAGATACTCAGTCATATCCAACTCTTTGCTATCTCACGGACTATAGCCCATCAAGCTCCTCTGTCCTTGGCATTTTCCAGGCAAGAATACTGGAGGGCGTTGCCATTTCCTACTCCAAGGGATCTTCCCAACCCAGGGATCGAACCCATGTCTCTTGTACCTCCTGCACTGGCAGGCAGATTCTTTAGCACTGGGCCACCTCAGAAGCCCAACATCCTTCTTTAGGTATAGAGAAACACCTTCAATCCAATACACTAATATTCCTTAAACAAAATGTATTAATACTCTCGCTAAGTAGAAAAATTAAAATTTTCAGAAACCTACTATCAGTTCAAGTCTGGTTTCACCAAATAAACAAGCGATGAAAACACTTTGAACTTTGGAAGTTTGCAGATCCAGATGAATTTATAATCCTTCCCAGAGTGAATGAGAAGAATAATTCATAGAATTGTCAGTCACTATTATTCAAACATTTTACCAACTTGAAGACTGAAAATGGAGTATTTCAAAAAGTTCAACATTTTTTCAAATGCTATTTGTTTTTTCTTTCTTTTAGTTTCTTAGGATGTCTTTTGCTCTTTAACATTTGAAATATTCAGTTCATTATTTATAATAATTCTTTATATTTAAGACAAAAATTCTGTGTGCGATTTACTTTGAAAACTTTAAGTTAATAATTTATAATTTTCATATTAAAATGTTATTAAATCTATTAATCTCTTACTTTGTAAACTACTAGTTTTCATGTTTCAGAAATTCCTCCCTCACAGAGCAAACATTGACTTTCATTTTTTTCCTATTTCCTTATGTCTACAGATTTTATATTTAACTTTGATTCTGTTGGAATTTTATTTGATATATGTTGAATAAAAGAGAGGAATTTTGTTTTCCTGTTTTCTCCATTAAAAACAGAGCTTTTTCAGAGGATCTTCGGAATTTAATCTTGGGCTGTTGCTGTGTATGTAAAACATAGTCCTCAGGTGCTTTGATTTTTAATCAGTTTGCTGGAAAAAAAATGTTTAATAACAAAATTTGAATACACAGATGCAAAATATTTTCAGATGTAAAGTTCTCACAATTTGATATAATTTACAAATATTTGCTTATTTTATCAGTTCAAATTATACATTATGTTTTGCATGGATTTAATTCAACTCATAATACAAAATCTAACTTCATTCAAAATGTCAAAGTCAAGGTTTGTTGACTATTTGTTCCTTCCAACACTTACCCTCAACTTGCCCTAATCTTGTATTTTCTATTATTATTATTAATTAATATTTTAATTTTTTCAGGTAAATAAACAGGAGTGAAATTGCTGGGTCATAAGGTAGCTGCTTATAACATATGTTCTAAGAAAACTGGGCTCTTTTCTCTTTTCAAAGCTTGTCCTATGATTTCTAAAGTGGTGCATATTTTAATATTTTTTTTTCTCTCCTTGAAGTGCAGTTTTATCTCTCCCATATGACTCTATTGCACTCCTACCTGTCCTATAAATTTCAACTCAACTATAATCTCTTCCATGAAGTCCTCAGAAGCTAGAAGTATTGAAGTCTTTTGAAGTTTCTTAAAACACAAGTCACCTTGTACTTTGAATTGTGCTTGCTTCTATGTTACCTAGATTGTCCTTTTTGAGAACAGGTCTATTATCTACTCTTGCATTTGCCATTAAATAACAAACATAAGAAATATATATATTAAATTCATGCAATTATTACATATCTTTCTAAAGATGACAGAATTCAGAAACAGGAGCTATTTCAAATATCTAAAGAGATACCAAGTGAATGGATTTAACACTTTCTGTTGTTCTCATGGGGGAAGATGAAAACAAATTAATAGAATTTGCAGAGGCCATAGAGATTGAAAAAAATGTTTTCCCTGAGGTTTTCAAGGTGTGTATCAGCTGATTATTTGTTACCCTTCAATTTATTTCAGTCATGAAGTTAAGTAGTCAGCTGACAGTGTTGCTAAACATCAAACACTGTTCTAGCTGCTGGGTACATGATGGTGAACAAAATATCAGATTCCTGCCTTCAAAGAGCTTATGGTTTAATAAAGAGAAAAACAAAAACTAAACACAAATATGTATGTCGTGGTCAGGGTCATGAATTAAAATGATAGTGCACTGTGCAATATAATGACAGGAATTTAGCATAATAGAAACAACAAAAATCCTTCTGAGAGAGTAATAATTAGATAACTCAAATTTAGTTCAGTTCAGTTCAGTCACTCAGTCATGTCCGACTCTTTGCAACCCATGGGCTGCAGCACACCACGCTTCCCTGTCCATCACCAACTGCTGAAGTTTACTCAAACTTATGTCCATTGAGTCGGTGATGCCATCCAACCATCTCATCCTCTGTTGCCCCCTTCTCCTCCCACCTTCAATCTTTCCCAGCATCAGGGTCTTTTCAAATGAGTCAGTTCATCATCAGGTGGCCAAAGTATTGGAGTTTCAGCTTCAACATCAATCCTTCCAGTGAACATTCATGACTGATTTCATCTAGGATGGACTGGTTGGATCTCCTTGCAGTCCAAGGGACTCTCAAGAGTCTTCTCCAACACCGCAGTTCAAAAGCATCAATTCTTTGGCACTCAGCTTTCATGGTCCAACTCTCACATCCATACATGACCACTGGAAAAACCATAGCCTTGACTAGATGGACCTTTGTTGGCAAAGTAATGTCTCTGCTTTTTAATATGCTGCCTAGGTTGGTCATAACTTTTCTTCCAAGGAGTAAGCATCTTTTTATTTCATGGCTGCAGTCACCATCTGCAGGGATTTTGAAGCCCAAAATAACTGAAGGATGGGGAGAATTCTAAAAAGAGCAAGTAACATGTAGAAACAATGTGAGGTGTGAAATATTGGGGCATATTAAGAAAATGAAAGGTGTCCAGTACAGATAGACTAGAAATTAGGAAGAAATTTGCAAGAAATAAGACTGAATTTGGCATCGGCTAGATCATGTATTACCTTGTAGAAAAATTAAAGATTTTGCATTTTACCTCAACTACAATGGGAAAACAATGAAGAACATTAAATGGAGAATGACAAAATTACATTTACATGAATTTAATAGATCATTTTACTGTTGTATGGAGAATAAATTGAAGAACAATTATGAAAGCTGGAAGACCAGAAGATAAGGGCTGTTTCCATTCACCATGTGACAGATTATGGTGATTAGTTTAGAGTGGTGGCCTGGATTGGAGACAGAGGGAATGAATTAGAGATATATTTTAAAATTTGAATGAATAAATGTATTTTTTAATTTGAGTGATTAGCTATTGAGTATGAGGAAAAATAAATCTCAAGAATAATTTTTAGATTTTTTGGTTTGAGCAACTACATGGATATTGGTGAATTTAATGATATGGGGAAGACCAGAAAAGAATAAATGAAATTGAGGCAAAAAGCTTGATAAAGGCATACTTTCTCTTGCATAGTGTTCCCAGAGAAAATAGGTTGGATTTACCTAGTGGCTTTGTCTTTGTTTTTGCAAGTTTATCTGACTTGCCTTTTGGATATAAAATTATTTTTTGAGAGTCCATCCCTGATCCTTTGTTGAATTTTCATTGTGTTTCCATCAATCGTCAGACTATAGATACACTGGATTCAGATTCAGAGCTGCTGACTTCAGGGTGCTTTGTTTGTTTCCTCGGGCATCTTGACTTGGAACCTAAAGCCAATAATATTCTCTTCCACAGAAATATGAGCATATCATAAATGCAATGGAAAATAAAAACAAAAACAATTTATTTCCAATTTATGAAGTCTCACGCAAATGAACAATGTTGATGTTTTCAACTTTGGACCTTTGAAAATTATGTATATGTTTCTTTGTCCTCAGGAATGTCTTCTTCTCAGATCCTACCTGGACCTTTATAAGGTTATGTTATTTGAAAATGTGGTATCTTTGAAATGAGAGTTTTTCAAACTACAGTATCTTTTTTTCTAATGCATTATATGCAAATAAAATCTAAGAACTCTGCCTGAAGAAGGTTTCAGGCACTCTAAGTACCTCTAAGCATCCCACAGATTGCAGTCTAACAATCTAAGCAAATTAGCAACTTGTTGGATTGCTCAGTCATGTCACTCTTTGTGGTCCTATGTACTGTAGCTGACCAGGCTCCTCTGCCCATGGAATTTACCAGATAAGAATACTAGAATGCCTATTCCAGGTGATCTTCCTGTCCAAGGGATCAAACCAGTCTCTTGTGTCTCCTGCATTGGCAGGTGGATTCTTTACCATTAACGCATCTGGGAAACCCAAGCAAACTAGAAAGAGAGAGTTCAAACCTCAATCCTGACAAGGTCTTTCTCCCAACAAAAGGCTTTATCTGCAAAAGTGTATTTCCATGCTAGATTAGCCGTCAGCCATTATATGCTTGTGTGTTAACTTTCCAATCTAAGTCTGGTGGCCTTCAGTTGAATCTGGGATCTTAAAAGCACTAAAGTTTCTCTCATTCCAGAACATAGTGTGAGTTTTAACTTTGCCAGATTGTCTCTGTGAAGACTGATGCTCATAATAACCTCTTCAATTTTCCACTTTGAATGGTAGGTCAGTGTGTGGTCATGGCAGGAAGGGAAGGTAGTGGGAGTTTTGGACAAGCCTGCTGGAAGAGTCTGGTGATTTGGCTCACCACCATCAGATAGCTAGTTACCCAGCTTCATTTGCTGACTTAGTTCCAGACTCACTGTGGGATTGAAGATGATGGAAATCCTCAGGTCCTGATCTGCTTCATTATCAGGAACATTTGAAAAACTTTGATTTATCCTCATGGAAAAAGAATCAAGATTATGAATAAATACATAATTTGGCTTCATTGATCTGTTCTTAAAATGTCAAATGAGAGACGCTCTTAAGAGTAATGCCACTTGTGGAGAAATTAATAAATGAAAAAAATTATCTCTGATTTTTAATGTCTCTAAGTCTTTTCAGAAAGCCTTCATCAATTATGACATAATCTTCCAAGGAAAGGGTTATAAGTTTTGTTGATTAAAATGGGATACTGAGGATAAGCTGTTGTTTTCATCTGTTCTTTTTTGCTCTTTTGAAATACAGAAGCAGATCTCTAGAGAATTTCCAATTTTGTCTGATAGAATCTGAGGTCTGGCAGTCTTTCAGATGTTGAGTGTAGAAGTCAGTCTTGTTTTCTTGTGGGTATATCAGGAATGAAGTGAGGAAAAAACAGAGGAATAGGACATTCAACAGTAACTCTTTCATATATCCCAACATTTGAGAATCATTTTGGTTAAGTTTATCTCTCAACGTGCAACAATACCTTCAGAAAGTTAAGTGTATTACTTTAATAAAATTATTTCTCTCATGGCTAACGTTTCCAATGAGAGATGGAATGAGGTTTTGGAAAAAGAGGAAGGATGGGTTGCTTTGGAGTATTCAGTCCCTGGATATGGGCGAGTAGCTTGCCTCTGGTTTGCTAAAAGTAGTCTTAGCAGCTGAGTGAGATTTTGAATTTCCCTTGCTTTGCAGTATGACCCAAAACCTTTGAATAGGAAATACCCAGGAGACCAGATCAGGTAAGGAGACAGAATCTATCATTTTACGTGTGTAGAAGGATTTTGAAAATGATCAAGTATGACAAAAATTAAGATGATATTATTTTTTAAAAAGTAATATTATTATGCATGAAATAATTATTTCATGAGTCAAAAGGAAAGTCTCTGACCCATTAGAAGGTTGGCTTCAGTCACTCAATATTTTTAATGAGAGTATTCTTTATCTTTCAAAGTACTCTTGACTCCAGAAAACATCCAAGTGTCACTTGAAGCTAATAATCTGGAAAGTAAGTTAAGGAAGACCTTTTTTTTTTTTTTTTTTTGGTAAAAATTCAGTTTTGAGTATAAAATAATATGCAAAATTTCTTTACAAATCCTTCCCAAAACATTGGTATCATAAATGGAATCAGCATATGATATGGCATCCGGAATGTCTACTTTGAAGGCTATCGACACATTTGTTTAATGAATAAACAGATGATTATACTTAGCATGGTAGAATCCAAGGTCTGGCAGTCTTTGAGATGCAGAATGTCAAGTTAGGGTCCCCTATTTTCCTGTAGGTATGTTAGTACTGAAGTGGGGAAAATGGAGATTTTACTTAATCTACATATTTATTTATTTCTTAGATATACTTTATTTAATTAACATCATTGAAACTAAGAGGAAAAAGTTATCTAAAAAGTTTTTAAGCATACACACACACATATATACATATTATGTATAAATATCTATATTTTACAGTGCCCAAAAATTTATGATAAAAAATTTGAAAGTTGTTTGGAGATAATTATATTAAAGTGATAATTAAGATAAATTTAAGTTAAATTGTAAATACAAACTGTCCCTTCCTCCAAAAATACTACTTACATTCTGACCTCCTCCAAGGGTAAGGTGATAAGAGGGTCGGACTCAGTGGGAGAGGAGTTGATTTTGGTTTGGTCAATTATTTATCAAGGTTTTTTTTTTTTTTCAATTGAGCCACTTTATACTGAATTTGGGTCTTACCTTCTCCGTTTATCAACTGAGATGGGAGAATAGGGTAGCTGTGCCTCTACTCATTATTTTCTCTAGTCCCGGATTATCTTCACGATTCTTTCTTGGGGCCAGCTGAGAATACATATGCTGGATAGATTGAAGCTGGAGATTCCCCAGGAAGTGGGGACATATGGATCAGTTCTTCAGTGCCTGAAATTGTTACTCTGCTATGGGCTTCCCTAGTGACTCAGGAGGTAAAGAATCTGCCTGCAATGAGGAAGACCAGGATTTGATCTCTGGGTTAGGAAGATCACTTGGATCTTCCTGGATGATGGCAACCCACTCCAGTATTCTTTCTGGAGAATCCCATGGACAGAGGAGCCTGGAGGGTTACAGTCCATAGGTCACAAAGAGTTGGACATGACTAAGCAACTAACACTTACTTATTTATTTATGCATTGCCTCAAAACAATAACTCCAGTCTCCTGCCCTACTGGCTAAGGCTGGCTGATATTTCAGGCAAAACCAACAAGTTTAGTAAGATGAGACTTTTAATGACCCCAGAGGGAGCTTGGAAATTTGCTTGGGAATCAGAGTTTAGCTTTATCCCAGAGATAAATATAGGAAGAAGGGAAGCAATTCTTTGGAAAACCACTAAGAATGTGATATTATGCTTTTAAAATGTAAGAATCAGAAATTACTTAGAGCTGGAATGAAACTCAGAAGTCTAGTTCCACAAATTCTTTTACTGACTGGAGGTAGAGGAGACCCAGGAAGGAATGTCTTGCCTAGATTATCACAGCTGAGCCAGAATCAGATCCAGGGCATTCAGACTTTCTGTCCAGGGTTATCTTATGTGCATGTTTCTTTTGAAACACATTCATTTAATTCACTCCTTCAAATAATATTTTCTAGAACACAGTGTTAAGATCTCATAAATCTCTTTCTTCCCCAAAGGGTAAGAGGATGATGTTCATTAGGGATTTCTAAAATAAATTTCCATTTGGATAATCTACACATAGTCAGGTCCTGCTAATGAAAGGTAATTCGGAATAGAACCAGTAGGAGTGTACTCATGTATCAGGCAGCATGGCTAAAGAAACCACAGGCAGGCACTCAGCCAGGCTGGGGAGAAGGCACAGGTGGCCAGGTAATCAGAAAGCTGGAGTCTATTTTCAGGGGAGCCAAAAATAAGTCTTAAAGTCAGAATCTAATGTATTCCAATACAATGAGTGACAAGTTCTCCAGCAAAGCCACATTGGTGAGTTTAATGGCAAGTTCTGGCAATGTTTTTGCTTGCATATATTCTTTAAAATCAATGTGATAAGCAAAATAATCTATTTTTAAAAAGCCTATATTTTGGTATTTTAGCTTTGATAATTATATTTTGATGACTAAGTTTTACTGAACAGTTTGAAAAATTCTGCAGAGGATACTTTTCTTTATTCAATAGAAAAAGAAGTTTTTTTCTCTTTCCTACCAGGTGATATAGTATATGTTGCCTCTTCTCTAAATTTTTCTTTCATTCTATAGTTGGTAGTAAATCATATAAACTGTGAGTTTTTGTGTCTACAAATCAAATTCTGGTAAAATATAGGTTACTGATATTTTATATATATTAAAAATAAAAAATTATATGTTACATTATTTTATTACCTTCAAAGCAGTTTATCCTAGTTTTGCCATAGACAAAGCTGTTAATGAGATGCTGAACTTTCTGGGCTGGGGTGGGGAAGGATGGTACATCTTCTTGAGACTTGGAGAGACCTCATTCTGCAGCAGTTTGGGAGGCCTGTTAGTACCTATCAGATACTGGAGCACAGAACAGAGGTGAAGGCTCAGCATACCCAACAGAGGCTCATCTAGATGCTATCTAGAGAAACAGGGATGCCAGCATGCAAAGAGGCTGGACCATTTGTGATGTGGACATTGCTGGAGATGGTCCAAAATGAGGAAAATGTTGATATGTGGGCAAAGCAGACAATGTGAGAGAGATAAGCATCCACTCTAGAATTCAGGAGATCTTAGTAGCTGAGAATTTGAGTGAAAGTGGTAGTGTTGTGGACCCATGGACTGTAGCCCACCAAGTTCCCCTGTCTGTAGGATTTCCAAGGCAAGAGTACTGGAGTGGGTTGTGACTCCCTTCTCCATGGGCTCTTCCTGACCCAGGGATCGATCCAGGATCTCCTACATTGGCAGGTGGATTCTTTACCATCTGAGCCACCAGGGAAGGCAACTGAGGTTTTATTGCCAAATATTTGACTTTTTAATTTCCCTTTTATCCTATCAGAAGCTAGTTTGGAGGTTATCGGAAAGGCTAAAGAAGTTGTCTAGAACAAAACCTCTATCACCATGTACTAAAAAAAAAAAAAAAAAAAAATCCCCTAGACACCCTAACAGGAGAAGGAAAAGAGTTTCAGGAAAGTGGGCTCTGTACTCAATCAAGTTGGGACTCCCTAACTTATTTGGTCTGTGAACTTTTCACTTTTTCTACCAAAATTTCTATATTTGCAAAGTTTTTATAATCATGTTGTTGTTTAGTCACTCAGTCGTGTCTAACTGTTTAGGACTCCATGGATTGCACCACGCAGGCTTCCCTGTCCTTCACCATCTCCCAGAGCTTACTCAAACTCGTGTCCATTGAGTCAGTGATGCCATACACCCATATCGTCCTCTGTCATCCCCTTCTCCTCCTGCCTCCAATCTTTCAAAGCATCAGGGTATTTTCTAATGAGTTGGCTCTTCTCATCAGGTGGCCAAAGTATTGGAGCTTCAGTTTTAGCATCAGTCCTTCCAATGACTATTCAGGACTGATTTCTTTTAGGATTGACTGGTTTGATCTCCTTGCAGTCCAAGGGACTCTCAAGAGTCTTGTCCAGTACCGCAGTTCAAAAGCATCAATTCTTGGGTGCTCAGCTTTCTTTATAGTCCAACTTTCACATCCATACCTGACTACTGGAAAAACCATAGCTTTGACTAGATGGACCTTTGTTGGCAAAGTAATGTCTCTTCTTTTTAATATGCTGCCTAGGTTGGTCATAGCTTTTCTTCCAAGGAGGAAGCATCTTCATTTCACGGCTGCAGTCACCATCTGCAGTGATTTTGGAGGCCAAGAAAATAAAATCTGTCACTGTTTCCATTGTTTCTTCATTTATTTGCCATGAAATGATGAGACTGGATGCCATGATCTTAGTTTTTTTAATTTTGAGCTGTAAGCCAACTTTTTCACTCTCCTCTTTCACCTTCATCCAGAGCATCTTTAGATCCTCTTTGCTTTCTTTTATAAGGGTGGTGTCATCTGCATATCTGAAGTTATTGATATTTCTCCTGACAATCTTGATTCCAGCTTGTGCTTCATCCAGCCTGTCATTTCGCATAATGTACTCTGCATATAAGATAAGTAAGCAGGGTGACAATATACAGCCTTGACATACTCCTTTCCCAATTTGGAAACAGTCCATTGTTCTATGTCCAGTTCTAACTGTTATGTAATCATATATCTTTAATTTTTCCCTAAATCCAAATGCCAAGGAACAAATAAAATCTCAAAATGTCTCCAGCTCAGAATCTTCAATTAGCATTAGCTGAACCTGAACAAAGATGGAAGTTTAATGTTGTGAGGGATTTTAATGTAAATTCTCTACCAAAGAAGTGATAGCTTTATGTCAATATTTCTTCCTGTGTTTTCTACATTTAGCTTTCCATCTAGATCCCCAGCAAAATGTGGAAACTTCAATAGGCTGTTTTTGCTGGAAAGGAATGTGTTTCATTTTGAAGTGATCTTCTCTATCGTTTCCCCATGAACCTGAGACCAAAGAGATGAGAATATCTACAACCCTGCTGTAACTAGGACAGGTCCCAGTGTAAGCTTGGAAACCAGTCACAAGTAGGGTGAATCGGACATGGATGGGAGGTTGGACAATAGATCAGAAACACTTTGGTTGACCAGGCTTAGCAATAAAAAAATCAGCAAGCAACAGGGTGAAAGTCAACCAGTTGGCCCAAAGCAAAACAGTGAGCTTCAGGAGTGGGTATAAGAGGAGACAGAGTGAGCCACAGCAGACAGATAAAGCTCACTCCTAAGGACACTGTCAGCAAGAACTAGGCACTGGTCCAAGCAGCTTAATGGCATTGGTTGGTTTAGTCAGTAAATCGTGTCTAATTCTTGTGACCCCATGGATTGTAGCCCACTAGGCTCCTCTGCCCATGGGATTCTCCAGGCAAGAATACTGGAGAGGGTTGCCATTTCTTTCTCCAGGGATAATGGCATTGGTGATGTCCAAAATTTGGGAATAGGGGATTGTTTAAAAAAACAAAACAAAAAACAGCCTTAGAGCAAGCAGGAACAAGCAGGGCTCCATTTCATAGGAAGTAGGGTGATAATTATTCTATGATTAGATAAGTAAAGTGTTAGAACAGAGTCCCTATTCTCTTTATCTTGAGAAAATCTCTAGAAGAATGTTTCAGAAGTTGCCCAGCTTGGCCTGAGCGTAGGCAGGTAAGTTTGATTTGAGGGCTTTAGGTGGCAGAAGGAATAGAAAGGCCATTTACATGTGTTCTCAGTCGTGTCTGACACTTTGTAACCCCATGGACTGTAGCCCTGCAAGCTCTTATGTCCATGAGATTTTTCAGGCAAGAATGGGTTGGCTTGGGTTGGAGTGGGTTGCCATTTCCTCCTTCAAGAGACTTTTCTGACCCAGGGATAAAACCTGCATCTCCTGTATCTCCTGCGTTGGCAAGTGGATTCTTTACCACTGAGCCACCTGGAAAGTACAGAAAGGCCATTTACTCATATTAAAACTCATGTCCTCCAAACCTGCTTTTCAGCAGCAAAGGTAATATTTGGGAATTTATGCTTCCATTTTTGAGTCTACTCAAATGGTTTAGAAATTGTAGTTGGAAAAAAGAGAGAAGTTATTAGTTATCAACCCAAATATCTTGCAACAGAAGAAGACAGGATATTAGTTTCTAAACCAAATCTCAAGGGCAGAGTAGACCAGTAGAAGAACTGTGAAACTGTCTTTGCCAGGGGAGATAATCTCCTCCAATTATTGCAGCAGGGCTGAGCCTGAAATATGGGATCTCACATGGAGAATTCAACGGTGGAAAAGGGAAAGGGATCTCAAAGATGGCATGAGAGTGATTTCAGAATAGGTCTTCCCTTCTAGCTCAGACAGTAAAGAATCTGCCCACAATGCAGGAGAACTGGGTTCAATCCCTGGGTCAGGAAGATCCCCTGAAGTAGGGAATGGCTACTCACTCCAGTATTATTGCCTAGAGAATTCCATGGGCAGGTGAGCCTGGTGGACTACAGTCCACAGGGTCACAAAGAGTCAGACATGACCTAAGAGACTAACACACACACGATCTCAGAATGATAAACCATTCATATGCAGAGTCATCTCTCCCAGAATTTCTGATTGGTAAGGTTTTTCTTTGTATCTATGCACAGTTATCTGACATCTCTAATCTAAGAATGAATTAAACCTGTTTACTCTCATCATTACAACTGTTTCTACAGGCATCATATCACCCTATCAGGTTGACTTCAGTCATATTCAGCTTCTGTTCAATATATATGGTTTTACACACATATACACACCTTGTCCACACTTATTCTTCAGAAAAATTTTATGAGTCTGTGAGTCTAGCTGAGTGAGGAACATAAAACAAAGTTGGTAACTAAATAAAAAATGTGGTATATACAAGTTTAACCAAAGCAGAATTTTGAGAGGAGCTATGAAGATATTTTAGGTAGGCCTAGAAAGAGGTAGTGTAGTGTGGTGGGAGAAACACTAAATAAGCTTCAGTCCTTGCCCTGTAACTTGCAAACTAACCTTTAGTAAGTGATGCTTTTTTTATAAGCCTCAACTTTCTCATTGGTGAAACTATAATATGAATTAATGCCTTACTCAAAGAGACCCTTGCAAGTTAAGTGACTAAATGTTTGTGAAAAGAACTGGCATGATTCCCAGCCCACTGGATTAGGGAAGGCCCACCAATTCTCAATTTCAATCTAAATTGTGTTTTTAGCTCAGGTTTTATGGGGAATAATTATTATTTTTTATTTAACTATTTTTTCTTGTTCAACTAAAATGTGAGTCTCCTGAGAATTGAAGTTGGAAAGCCTCCATGACAAGAGTGTGAAAACAGGCTGTTTGCAAATGCTTTATTTGATTTGGAGTTTTAGAGCTCAATCAGGAATTAAGGTAAGCACAGGGACAGAGCTATTAAGGAAATTGGAAAGGAACAGACAGTCCTGGAATCTGGCTGCTCCTGTTTGATTTTAAATGTAAGTTAAATATTAATTTTTCTAAAAAAAATCCCTCTTCCTGTAGGGAGGCCTCATTCTCTCTTTCTTGCTTATGTTGACAGATTATTGGTGGCTTGCCTTTCACACTAACTTATTTGGAGGAAAAAAATTTTCAGATGATGCTATTTGAATAAGAAAAAAAAAAATCTTCCAAACAGTTCCCTTGTGGCCAGCATCAACAGTAACTGAACAGGTCCAGGTTGTTGCACAGTGAGAATTATCCCTTTCATTTCAAGAGAATCAAAGATGTTCGGGGTAAGCAAGATCTCTAGTTACACATGATCAAAATAAGCAAGTATTAGATTTGTTTATGGAAAGTGTCTGTTGAGTCTACTGCTAAAGTCTGAGCATACTTTTTATTGCTCCATAAAGATTTTGTAGGAAAGTGAAAAATTAGCTTTGAAAAAAAAAAAGGTAGCTGATTTGGGGAAAATAAGAAGTGTTTGAAGACCTTCCCTTTCCTGTTTTCTTCCTGCTGGAGGTTTCCAAATGCAAGGGGTGTGATGATTCCGTTGACTTATAAACAGAAGTCAAAAGGAAATTCAATCTTCTGTCAAGACTTATTCCAAATATAATTTTAAAAGACAATGATTGAATCCCTCTTAGAGCTTTTGGATGGATTCTCTTGTGCTTTGGTTGTCTCTGAGTTTGTAAGGAATGGTGAACAAGAGCAAAATTGCAGGCTCCCAGTTCATACCCATCTTAGCAGCAGTTCCAACATCTATATTTCCAATGGCTCCTTTTCTCCAGTCATTTGTTTTCTTTCTCTTAAAAAACAGTTACAAAGCTACTATCAGTGCTCCACGATGTTCTGCATACTAGTTTTATGCTTTGGTATATAAAATTAAGCACACTAGTCCAACACTGCCTATATGTGACCTGTGGGACTAAGTTTCCTCATTTGTAAAGTAAGGGAATTGAGTAAGACTTGCAGTGCTCAAACCATGCTCTATCCAAGGGTTTCTCAACTTGTACACTATGGATCCTTTACACTGGATAATTCTTTCTTCTGGGAGGCTGTCTTATTCAGCAAGGGGTGGTTAACATCACCCCTAGCCTCTACCAATTAGATGCCTACAGTACAACTGTACTCTTTCCCCTGGTTGTGACAACCAACAGTACCTCCAGACATTGTCAAATGGGGTGAAAAAGTCATTAATTAAAGGAATGGTTCTCAAACTTTGGTGGGTATCAGAACCTCTGGGGAATTTGGTAAAAACATAATGGCCCAAACTTGATTATATTACAAAGATAGGGCCTCTGTATTTTGTTTTTTAATTAGCCTTGACACATACAGCAAAGTTTGAGTACCACTGTTCATGTGGAATTGTATTGATGAAGTGATTCTCAAAGTATGATTCTTGCAGCAAAATTCTCAGCATCACCAAGCAACTTGTTAGAAATGCACATTTTTTAACTCGACTCAAGATTTGATGAAACAGGAACTCTGAGATGGTACCCAGTTGTCTAAGAAATTGCCTAGGTAAAGAAGTGCATTCTTGGCATACTCAGAAAGACATTAAGGAATGTTAGAGAGCCAGGGAGGACTGTTTTTCTCAACACAAAGTTGATACCATTAGGTAAAGCATTGGCTGGAATAAAATTCTTCACCTTGAATGAATTTTATTACCATATGTTTACATAGTTCTGTTCTGACTGAGTCTTAAAAGGTAGATCAGATTGTCCTTCATGGTGAGGGGAGATCTGAGTGATGGCTCATCTTAGATTCACGAATCCTCTATGGCACCTGGTGCCTTGATTCACAGACTTATGCTTTGGGGCTTTGACTCCAGACCAGTGGTTCTCAATCTGGTTTCATATTAGAGTCACTGAGGGAACTTTAAAAAATCTTAATGATCAGGCCATACCCCAGGTCAAACAAACCAGAAGCTCTCAGAATCAGACTCAGATATCAGTATTTGCCTTCTCAGATAATTCCAATGTATAGGAAACACTGGGATGTCTAACACTTTCTATAAAGTTGGATAGGGTTTGTACCAAGGAAGATAATAGTGTTACTGACTCCAAACTCCCTTTGTTCGCCACACAACAAGCCAATAAATCGGAGACCAGGTGTTGAGGCATGGAATAATGACTTTATTCAGAAAGTTAGTAGACTGAGAAGATGGCAGACTAACGTCTCAAAATAACTGTCATATTGTGGTCTAGATGCTAGGTTCATTTGTAGAACAGAGGTGGGGTAGGGGAGGTGAGGAAGAAAAGCAAAAAGGTCATTAATGTTGCAAATGTTTCCTGGAATGGCCAGTCTCAGGGAGAGTATGTTTTAATTTTTTCCTTCCTGTAGCCATCCACAGGTGGACAGGGTCTTGAACAAAGGCATTTTGATTTACTGTTTAGGCAGAGGGTAGGGTTCTCCAAGGCAAGCAATTATGTATGGACAGTATCATTTTAGTGGACAAAAACAATAGGGAAAGAAAAGTCAAAATAAAAGAAACACATACAACATGGAGTCAGACTTTGTTTTTCCTTATAACAATAAAACATGAAGAAAGTTTGATAGCACATGTCACTTTGAGGATCAATAGAAAGTTTAGTAAGGCTACAACCAATAAGCTTGCAATTCTGTGCCAGTGTCAATTCTTCCCCCTACATTTTCTTAGATCCTTCAACTTGAAGGTCATCTTTGCAGGCTCTGTGTTTCTATAGCACTTTGAATCTAGTTCCAGTTCAGTTCAGTTCAGTCACTCAGTCGTGTCCAACTCTTTGCAACCCCATGAATCCAGCATGCCAGGCCTCCCCGTCCATCACTAACTCCCGGAGTTTACTCAAACTCCTGTCCATTGAGTCAGTGATGCCATCGAACCATCTTATCCTCTGTCATCCCCTTCTCCTCCTGCCCCCAATCCCTCTCAGCATAAGGGTCTTTTCCAATGAGTCAACTCTTTGCATGAGGTGGCCAAAGTACTAGAGTTTCAGCTTCAGCATCAGTCCTTGCCATAGTCTAACATGTACCATTTCTACCTTATATTACAACCCTTTCCCCCAAAATACCTACTTTGAGAGTATTTATACAAAGATGTAAATCTAAATGGTATGTATTAAATGATGTGTTCATGTCACAGAATGTAGAGATAATCTATAGTAAAGCATCCTGGTGCTTTGCCCTCAATCCCATAGCAGGACTTCCTAGCCATTGTGCTTCAAAACCTTCCACAAGTTGGTTAATAACCCTGGACTCCAAAGATTTTATCTGAAAAGAGAGACAATCCTTAGAGCAAACGTCTGAGTATAACCCAAGTTCAAATTCTGGAATACTGAACATCCGAAGTATTCAGTACATACTCATCTCCAAAGTGGAGATTTTCCATCAGTGGAATAAGCCTCACACCAGTGAGGTTTGGGGGAGGAAAGTAATAAGAGCAAGATTCTCTGGGGTCCCTTGGAGTTACAGAGCCGAGACTGTTTATGGCCAAAGTGGTCAAACCCAACAAAATGAGTGAAGGAATTAGCATGAAACTCTGCCAGCCTTCAGGGCATAGTGGTGATCCCACATAAAAGCCTTCTTTGGGGGCTTCATATCAACTATGGGACAAGTGTTCTTTCCTGTTGCTCTTCCCTCTCATTCACCATCCCAGTGGCCAGGGAGACTCCAGTGAAACTGCTACAAGCACTAGGAGACCACAGGAATGCTTCCAGGAGGCAGACTGGAGTCAAGGGTCCAGTGCATAAGCTCTCAGGAATCCTTGTGAGAGTGTGAAGCCAAGGAACAGGAATGAAGGGAACACCTTGGCTCAGGAAGTATTTATAAGGGAGGAGAAACAGAGGAATAGGATAGCCTCCAGCTAGTCCTTTGGAGTTTGGCAGCCATTCTGACAGCTTTCCCATTCCTAGGCTGATGCTCACCGCTTAAGTCCTGGGGGTAGTGGATTTATTAAATTGCCTCTTTGTTCCGCTCTTGCAAAAATAATTTATATCTCAAAACCATTGGACATATTGGGATATTTGTCTGTCCTAGAAGAAGAGGAAACTAGATTCAAGTGCACAAGTTTACAGGGTTGGTAACCTGAAGGAGGCAGGATGTTAAGTGTAACCATTCCAACAATTCTCTGGGTCCTGTAATGCCCTCCTCTACACAGAGAAGTGGAATGTTCATTGTCCTTTTGTTCCTATTCCCTGCCCTAATGCACGGACGCACACCCATACAAAGTGGGTTGAGAAGCAAGGGTGGGACCTTCCCTAAGAGAATGAGCAGTAAGTTTTGATTCCAAAGGTCGAGGGTTGACTCCATTTGCCTTTCACAGTTCTGTGAACGTGGTCTAAGCACTTTGCTCCTCAAGCCTCCCAGCGGGGCCAACTGGCCCTCCAGGGCTTTCCTACAGTCTGAGGTGACGGACAAACAGCGAAATCACAAATTACAAAAAATGAGAGCTCTAAGGTCACTAATCTGGCTTTTCTTCCTCTCTAAGAAAAGGGAGTCATCATGTCCCTTCTGCAACCTCGAAGGGACCCCATACATCAGTTCGCCCCCGGGCCCCTCCTTGGCTGGCCCCCAGCGGCGCGGGCTCTCAGGCGGACACCGGGGTGTCTGCCTCCGGCCTCCGGGAGGCTGCGGCCCGAGCCTGCAGGGCGCGCGCTGAGCGCCGGCGAGCGGCTCGCGGAGGCTCGGGCAGCAGGAGGAGCGTGTGAGCTGTGGGCGTCCCTTTAAGAGCGGCCGTCCGAGCCGGCCTCCGCCTCTCAGTCCGCCGAGCGCCGCCAGTCACCTGAGGCTCGCAGGGCAGCCGGCTGGCGGCGGGGCCGGCCGTCGCGCTAGAGGAGCCGGGAGACGCGCGACCCGGACGCCAGGTGCCGGGAGCCGACTGCGAGCGTGCCCGGCCGGCGCCCGTCCGCCACGGAGGATGCGGGAGCGCATCTGGGCGCCGCTGCCGTTGCTGCTACCCTGGCTACTGCTGCCGCCGCCGCTGTGGGGCGGCCCCCCGGACAGCCGGCACCCGGAGCGGGAGCCCGAGCCCGGGCCTTTGCAGCCCTTCGACCTGCTCTACGCCAGCGGCGTGGCCGCCTACTACAGCGGGGACTACGAGCTGGCTGTGCGCGACCTGGAAGCCGCTCTGCGCAGCCACCGGCGCCTCCGGGAGATCCGCGCACGCTGCGCCCGCCACTGCGCCGCCCGCCGCCCGCTCGCGCCGCCCGGCGCTGGCCCGGGAGCCGAGCTGCCCTTCTTCCGCGCGCTGCTCGAGCGGGCGCGCTGCTACCGCAGCTGCCAGAGCCAGCGCCTGGGGGGGCCCGCGTCCCGCCACCGCGCCAGCGAGGATGTGCGCAGCGATTTCCAGCGCAGAGTGCCCTACAACTACCTGCAGCGGGCCTACATCAAGGTACCCAGAGCGCACACCTCACGCCCTCCCGCGCCTCCAGATGTCTCGAGCCCTCCCGCGGCTCCCGTCTTCCTGGCCGTCGCGCGGCTCCTTAGCGGGTCAGACTGGGTCTCCCTGAACGGTTCTGTCTCTAGATGAATCTAGATATCTGGTGGCCCGAGCTGAGCTCTGTAACCAAGACTAGATGAATCTGGGCAAGCCATTAGCTCTTAAGGCATCCTCTTCTCTCTCAAAAAGAGGACTGCACTGATATGTACCCGTTCAGCACTAATGTCTGAACGTTGGCAGAACCGGATCTAGTGTAAGATCTCCTCTCGCTTCGTTTCTTGGTCTATCTTCAGCTCGTTTCTCTTCCATCTCAGCTCCCTCATCCCTCATACAGGCTAGTCTGCACCTTTTCTTTGAAGTTTAACACAGTGTTCCCGGAACAGCTGAGTTAAAGGGAGACTTGCTCTGAATCCCATTCCTCTTTCTCCATGCACCTACACAAAGAGGGAAGATCAAAGGTTAAAGATCAAAGGTGTAAGAGGTGGTTCTGTGTGAGGCAGTCTCACTTAACGTACCCAAAGTACTGACTCTGTCCTTTGATAGAGTGCTTCTAGTTTCTGGAAGTAAGCATTGTACTGAGTTGTTCACCATCAGATGCCCCCTCCTTCTAGTTTTATTTGTTTGTATTCAACTTGCCTGAAGTTAGTGAAGGAGGTAAACAGTGTACTGACTTTGTCCCCACATTCACGGTTTTGAAGATCCATGTGGATGCTTCAGCAGAGACAATTCAGCCTGTGTTTCTCAGACTCCCACTCTCTCTGATCTATGTTTCTCTGAACTTACACTTTCTCCCCTTTTTGCCTTTCTTTGTCCCTTTGTCAACGTCCCTTCTCCAGCTGTTGAAGTGGCAGCTTTGGGGGTTGGTTGGTCATGCCAGCCAATGGACTGGGCTGCATTTCTGGGATGGTGACAGTACACACCAGGTGCAGACATTCTGATGTCTTTGCAGCTCATCCCACAAGGTCTTTGCAGATTTGCAGTTGTTGGTGGAGCTCAGGAAATCACAACTGTAACTCACTCTTAACTCACAGTGCTCTGGCTAAAGTGTTGGATTTAGTATCTTGGGCAGGAAATAAGGAGAAAGCCTGAATTCTTTTCAGCATCTGTCTTCTACTTGCTTGGGCATCCTTCAGGATTTGCTGAGACATGTATTAATTATAAATCTGCTTTCTCTTAAATGAATATCACAGTTTTGGGTAGTCTTAGAGAAATCAGTCAGTAGTAGGCAGAGAGTGGCCTGTGAGTACCCGACAGCTGAAGGTACACTCGGCTGGTTCCCAGAGCAGAACGTGGGTGGTCCAGATTGGTCCCTGTAACACTCTTCCCAGGAGTCTCAGATGTGAGGTTGGCAGTCCCGCTGATTGTTCTGTCACACATCTTGGGTCCATTTTCCTTTCTCAGGTCTGGGAAAGGAATGCGTATTTATTTTCACTTCTATAAAAATAAATAACCGTGAGGTAATTCTCAGAATGTGAGTGTCTTTGGTTCTGTAATTACCCTTGCTTCACTGTTAATGTTAACATTTATCATGCTCCTGCTTCCATCTCCTGTTGGAAGTCAAAGAAGATGAAGCCATAGGTTTAATATGCCTCAGTTTTTTGTAGTAAATTGATTACAGGAGTTAGTCACTCATGGGTAGTTCTGTGGGTAACCTACTGGGTGTGGTCTGATGAACCAGTGAAGTTAAAGAAGTCCCTTAAAAAATATGTGAGTTCGTGTGCTAATTTCTGTTTTACCAGCAATGTTTCTGAGAGCAGAACACATCTTGCATCTTCCTGTTCATTTCTACTCCAATAGGCACGGTTTCTTGGGTCTACAGAATTGATGATCTCTTAAGTAGATCTTCTGACCCCTTTGGAAATTCATTTTCGGTGAGTTGAAGTCATCAGGACTATCTTTATGAACATCAGATAAGGTGTTCCCCTCCACCCAAGAAATCCACACTTTTAGCCTTTGCTTGGCTTCTTGGAAATTTGACTCATAAACACATACACACGCAATCTTCTGAGCGCAAACCAAAGTTCTGAAAATAACAGAGTACCGTTGGGCTCTGACAGGTTTGAATTCTTAAGTGTTCATTCCCTGCTGATAGAGGGGTTCCCTGAATATGCCTGCGTATGATCATGGTACCTTGTGTTGTTGACTTAACTTTAGACATCAGTGATGCATTCTGCACTTGAAAAGGATAATCCTGGGCCAGATTGAATTCAGTGAGGACTTTGTAACTAAGATTTGAGATAGTGAATCCTGTGATAGTAGACTTCCTAGAGATAAGGAAATACATTTGTTCTCAGCTAGGGGTTTGCAAACTCTGGGAGCTCTCCAGAGATGCTGTTGCTCCCCCAAATTCCAGTTAGTGAGCAACTAATGGAAGCGGATTCTCTATGCCAAAGTATTGGAAGGGAGAGATTGGGAATTGTGAAATTTAAGATCTGTTGATATTAATTTCTCATATCATAATGAGGAAAGGAGAATCCAGATAGGAAAAGGGGCTTACCCAGTGTCACATGTGATTTGCCTTGATGAATTGAGCCTAGGACTGGGAGTCAGAGGTCTGGGCTCTGCCAACAATTGATAATGCCTGTGCACACCCACTGCCCCTTGGGGGCACCTCAGATGCCATGGAATACTGAGTCCCTGGGGCTATCCGTTTGCCAGATTTGGACAGCTCCAGGAATGCCCCTTGGGGTCACCTCAGATCCCATGGAATGCTGAGTCCCTGGGGCTATCCGTTTGCCAGATTTGGACAGCTCCAGGAATGAGTCAGTCCTTGTGCTGTGGGGTAGCAGACATTCATTGTATTTATCTTCAGGGCTGTTCCGTAGACTCTTCCTTAAGTCCTGGCATGCTGGTAATTCCTCTGAGGTGAGGTTGTAGTTCTGCTTAGATCCCAAGCACACTTTTTTGTTTAAAGGCAGGGCAAGGCTCTTTAGACTTTCAAATTCTATCATTTCAGATTGTATCATATAACTCATAATTCACAGCCTAAAACCTAAGATAAAGCTTTGATCAGAATAGTCTCTGCTTGGAAAGCTTCACTGGTTTCCCTTCACTACTGTATAGAGCCCATAGTGTTTACTACAGCCTGTCTGACCTTTAACTTTACCGGTTCAATCTCTCCCCGACTCTGCCGTCCTTCAGCCAGAGGGAGCAATGGATGCTTAATCTTTTGTGTCTGACACTTTTGCACATCTGGGTTTGTTTATTCTTCTTTGAGAGGCACAGAGGCTCTGGAATGGGATCAATCTGAGATTGAACTTTTAGCTCTTCAATCTCCAGCTCTGTGACTGTGAAAAATTCACATAAACTTTCTAAGCTTTAGTTTCCCCATCTTGTAGATAATAGAAATAATAGAACCTAGCTGGTTGGTTTAGGTTTAAGAGAGGATTTATATAAAGCACCCAGAACAGGGCCTATTTCTATTTCCAGAAACACTGGAAATGTGTCTCTTATTATTAGTTATAATAATAGTATGTGTAATGATAACAGTAGCAGACTTAGTTATAGTGGTAGTAGGTTAGTTATAATAAGAGTAGTAGACTTTCCCACCTCCTTCTCTGTGTTCAAATGGTAACTATACAAGCATGAGCATACGTGTTAAGTTGTTTCAGTTGTGTCCAACTCTTTGTGACTCTATGGACTATAGTCCTGAATGCTGCTCTGTCCATGGGATTCTCCAAGCAAGAATACTGGAGTGGGTTACCATGCCCTCCTCCAGGGGATCTTCCTCACCCAGGGATTGAATCCACATGACCCAGAAATTGAATCCACATCTCTAGGTCTCCTGATTGGCAGGTGGGTTCTTTACCACTAGTACCTTGTGGGAAGCATGAACGTACCTATTTATGTGACATCCTCTTTTCCTCAATCAGTAGCCCCCAACAGGCCATTATTCCTCCCTCCTCTGAATATCCACAATAAAGAATATGATTCTATCATATCATGTTTCATTTTTAACATTATTTTGGAGAAGTTCATGTAGTTGTTATCACTTATGTGAGCTCCTGGAGATCGCAGAATGGTCAAAGTCACTTTTGTACCTCCTAATGAGGGAGTTTCCAGATCTGGAAGATCAGTAGACAGATGATTATTATGAATCACCTGGGCATTAAAAATATAATTTAAAATTGGAGATTTAAGTTCATTAGGTCTGAGTTCAGTCTCAGCATCTGTATCCCCCCTACCACAAGCAAATACCTAAAACAGGGGGTGGTAGCAGTAAATATTCAGCTTATGTTTGTTGAATGAATGATATGTTGGTTGCTTGTGTACAAAATATTGTTGAGAAAGGCTGTTGCATGGTGATAGGAAGTCTTCTCATATTAGTTATCAGGTTTCATGGCTGGTCAGTTGGGGAAGAAAGTTACAGAAGAACTGTAGACTGCTTGACTTTTCACTCTTTTCCATATGCAGGTTCTGGCTAATGTTGCAAACTTCTTTTCCTTCCCTCTCCATCTTTTTTTCTAATTTAATCCTTATTTTCTAAAATTATGCTTCGGAAAATTCTTGACACGCTGTGCCTGCTTTATGTACATTTGTGGAATTTAAACAAATGTAAGAGAGATCCTTTTATTTTTTGCTTATCTGTGTACTTTACAATCAGGAATACTTTGACAGTATTTGTTTTTATTTCAGTGTTCCCAGCTATTTAGTAAAAGGAAAAAAATATCCAGTGCTGTTTATTTTTATTTTTTTATTTTTACTTAAAACAAGCTTGCCCTTCCATGTTTTGTTTCTAAACTGGAGCTGTGTGCCATTTGACATTTGTTTTTCTTCTTAAGATTAGAGGCGGGGGTGGGGGGGAATGCAATTAAGTTAGGCAATTCTATCTCCCTCCTACAGTCATCTCCCCCAAATTCCTTTTTCTTGACCATAATTTATTTGATTAGTGTTTTCTAAAAAAAAAAAAAAAAAACCAAACAAAAAAAACAAGCTCAAAGATTTTCCTCACTCTTTTTCTGCTTTATCCATTTCTTTCTCCTTCTAGATGAATGCCTTAAGAAAAATGAGTTTGAAACTTAGGCACATGATATGTGCTTGTTATATATTATTTTAGTTCGGAATATAAGCTTTTCCCAAGTCTCATATTTAAATCTCTTTTTAACCTATCTGTAGACTATGTACATTTTGTCCACAAATTATTTCAAATAGGGAGTTGAATTTATGTCTTCTTGAAATAGTTGTTTTGAAATTTCCTAGTGGTTATTTCCTCAAGGGATGTGGCTTTTTTTCTTTCTTCGTATTACAGTTTTTTTTTCCAGGCTTGATTTATCAAAATCCACTAGTCATCATCTTTCTGTCCCACTAGTTAGGAAAGAAACCTGGGAACTTCTTGGTGTAGCCAGCTGTTAGGTCCTGTGTGCTAAGGAGATAGAATATCAATTGTTTGCTGCTAGGAGGCTGACTTTATGAAGGCCCAGTCAGCTCTTTATCAATCATCCATTGTGATTGGCAAATAGTAGCTTAAAATTCAATTAAATGAAGGAAGCAATTGCTTACAGCTCCTATTTTAGTCTGGTGAAAACTTTCCCCAAATCTCAAAGCTATAAAGGGATTTCTTTATAGGTTTTAATATAAAAGGAAGTAATAAATGACTTGTCTCTCTTCACAGATCCCATCTCTGAGACACAAATGTATTCTGTCATGAATACCATTTACTCAGTGATAAACTCCAAAGGAGTAGGTGTGTGGAATTCTTTTGGGAATGTTTGATGAAATGTCAGCTTGCTTCATGGATTGAGTTTGAAAATTTTGAAAGGTAGATGGATTCATCTAAAATGAAAACTCATTGGATTTGGTGTAATAATGGTCCTTTTGTACTACTAAGGATTTGAGTAAACTTGGGTGTCTTAGAATCCCAGATCTTAGAGAACTGGAAGGGACTCCAAGGGAATATCTTGTTCAACTCTGTCTCTTCAAGTTAAATAGTTGGTTTGGGACAGTGAAGTAAGGGTGAGAGATGGAGGAATACATATTTTGCCTAAAAAATGTGGTCTTGCAAGAGGGGTGATAATTATTAAAAGCATTAAAAGGCTACAGCTGGAAGGACCCTCAGAACTCATAAAGTCTGTCCTTGTTACTTGATAGCTGATGGCCTCTGAGGTTCCATAATGTAGCAAAGAGGATCAGCAAGTGGAGCTGGGGCAGAATGTCCAGTGCTCTTCTGGGCTTCCCAGGTGACGCTAGTGGTAAAGAACCTACCTGCCAATGCAGGAGATGTAAGAGATGCTGGTTTGATTCCTGGGTCAGGAAGAAGGAAATGGAGAAGGAAATGGCAACCCATTCCATGGACAGAGGAGAATGGTGGGCTACAAACCATGGGGTGGCAAAGAATTGGACAAGACTGAAATGACTTAGGATGCATGCATAGTGCTCTTTCCAGACTCTGTGGAATGGGCATGGTTACCTCCAGAGGGGCAGTCTGGTAAATAAATGGTGCCTCTGAGACCTGCAATGGACCTGGTACCTCCAGAGATGGAGCAGACACAAGGCCCAGCTTCCTGGACGGCCCTGCCCACCCTGCATTTTCATTCACATGAGATGTAGGCCAGCTTAGCCAAGAGTCACAGTCGTCTGGTGGAAAATTTTGCATTTCTCATTAGGAAAAAATAATTTCTCCTGTCTTTTTTTCCATTTAGCTTTTCTCCTATAATTCTTTCTCTGTCCTTTTATTCATCCCTCCTTTCCTGCTGACTGACTTCCTAGCTATGTAATTTCCATGAGGGCTGGCCTTCATTTGCCAAATATCCCAAACACATTTTAAAAAAAGAGAGCTGGAGTCAGCCTTCTGTGTGGTATGTTTCAGTGCTGTGTGTATGATTTTGGGGGTTTAGTACAGAGGAGAGCTGCTGGCTATGATCAGAAGAAGCCGATTTCACTTGACTCCACCCCTCTCTGCTTTACTTTCTTTCTACATCTCTCTCTCTTCTTTCCCATTCCTTGTCCTGTTGATAATCTCCATAGTGAAATTACATCTGCCAAGGAGCAGGTTGAGGAAATCAATCAAGGGAAGAGAGAAACAAGTAGCAGTCCAGGTAATGTCAAAGTTCTGGTTCTAATAAAATGAAGCCCAGAGAGCCTCTTACTTAATTTGATACGTAGACATAGGCATCTACTTCTATGAAATTCTTTTTATGTCCTTTTCACCCATATGATCTGTGCAAGAGTTGGATATATGTTGGGAAAGATACTCATTTCCCTCTCCTCTTGGGTCCCCATCTTTCTGCAGCTGCTTCCTGCCACATTCATAGAACATATGTGCCCCCACCCTTTCATTTTAGAGAAGGGAAAATAAAGTCTGGAAAAGAATCAAGTTGTCCACATGTATCCAGCAATTTAATGGAAGAACCAGGATTAGAATCTAACAACCCTGATTCCTACTTCTGTGACATTGCTGATGACCACTATTTATAAGACACACACTGAATACCTCAACTTGCCAAAGTTAGTATCATATGCATAGCATACCACTTACATTATTTCCCAAATGAGATATACCTCGAAAATAAAGCTACCTTATAAATGTTATTCCTTGCACTACTGTTCTGCCCACTTCTGGGAGAAGCTTAGAAACAGGATCCTGGATTAATACTGTTCTCCAATAAACCTAATGAAAATGAATGAGCAAAGAATCTTCTTTGGAAGGGAAATGAAGGTATAAAAGCCAGAAAGAGGGAGATCCAAGATGTCAGATTTTCCAGAAGTTCAGGGCTATCAAAATGATTCTGCTGGAATTCATTATCTACAAATAATAGATTCAGTTTTTCTGCAAGCAATGAGACACTGCTGAAGATTACAGCATAATTATATTGGAACTCGGGAAAAGGAATGGAGAAAAGCAAAAGATATGATAAAATAAATAAATCTGAAACAAAACAGAGGAACTGTTAACAAACCCTGAATCGCAGTAAAGCTAATTGAGCCAATTTTGATTTATTCTTTCTGCTTGAATGCTAAATTTCTAGTTTTCACTTTGCCAAGATCAATATGCTTGCACGAAGAAATCAACACATAATTAGGACACCAGACACACTGGATTACCTTAAAGCCAGATTTGGCTGGTTTCAAAAATGATCTCAAATTATGGTATCAAAGACTAATCCAGAAAGCCATAAAAATTATTTCCCCACTGAAGTAAAAATTATTTCTTAGTAATATTTTTCAGGCTGAATCCAGGATCAACAATCACAATTTCACTGTAGCCCAAGGCATTTAGAAATGCTACTAAGGATGGAGATTTCCACAGTCATTGTTTCTATAGGATGACCAAGGGCTCAGTCATACAATGAAGTCTGCAGGTTTTTGGATCAGTAGGTATTTAAGTTTGAGTTTCTCAGCCTTGGCTTACTGATATTTGGGATGATTGCTTTTTGTTGTGATAGGTTGTCCTTTGCATTTTAGGATGGCATCATCCCTGACTTTTACCTACTAGACAGTAGTCGCAACACACTTCATATTGCTTCTAAGCTGTGACAACCAAAAATGTCTCTGTACATTGCAACATGTCTCTCGGGGTCAAAATCACCCTATTGTGAGAACCACTGATTTAAACCTGTAGCCATATTTAAGATAACTGGACATTAAGATTAGACAAGTACAAATCAAGTGTTTGACAACATATGCTAGATGGCACTGGGCCCAATGATGAATCATATTTTTGGAAAAGTTTGGCTTTAGTTTGATACCTTTTATGAAGGGAATTCCAATTGAAATAGAGCCTCTTTCTCCAAGATGCAAATCACTTGGCTTATACCCCTTCGCTGGTCCTGCCTCATGGCTAAGCTAGTTCAAGTTGAAGGAAAGACCAGAGTAACTAGCTTCTCTCTCCTTATTATTGGAATATGACAGTATAGGTTACTTGAGCAATACAAACTAACACCTTTCAATCGTGAACTCCAAACTCCAGAATTAATGTATTTTTTATTCAACTTGGAAAGTACCCAAACTCAGTCATTTAAAAGTAATCCACTGCAACTCTTAGTTTTCTTGGGGTTAGTTCTTTATCACATATGCTCTTAGAAAATAGCTTGACTCAAATCCAAAATGCCACCTTATAGGATACTGGAAAGTGGCAAAAATGAGAGGGCATCAGAAGAAAAAGGAATGATTGTGAGATTGAGAGAGAGAAGCTCAGAGGGTATCTCAGTCCTTGGAGCTTGTATAACAGAAGACCACATGCTGGTGACTTACAAACAGAAGTTATTAATTACCTATTAATTCTTAGAGTTCTGGAAACTGGGAGGTGAAGATCGTGGTCCCTGCAGGTTCAGTGTCTGGTGAGAGTCATGCTCTGTTGTAACCTCTCACATTGCAGGGTAGTTTCTGGGCCTCTTTTATAAAGGCCTGAATTCATTTCTTCATGACCTAATCAGCTCCAAATGCTCACCTTGTAATACCTTGGGAACTAGATTTCAACATACGAATATTGGGGAACACAAAAATTCATACCATAGCAGAGGGAAATGCAGAAATAGATGGAGAAAGATGGAGTGATGGTAACAAAAATTAATAATGGAAGGCAAGAACAGTACGTTAAAGTCTGAGAGGGCCCTGCATGTGGAAGGAGTTTACACGAAAGAAACATGGATGTTGCATTCTCTGAAATCCATGTCTCTGTAATAAAAACCAATCATTCAGAAGCAGATCTTGGTCGTTCTTCACCCAGGGGCCCCAGACTCAGTTGAGACATTTCTGTCATGATAAGGTCCAGGGTAGCAGAGCCATTCAGTTTCTGTGTGGAAGAGAGAAGCAAGGGATGTCTTTGGGGAGATTTTACATGACCTGCACCCAATGATTACCAAATGTTAAGGGGAAATGCCATTTTGCCATTTTAGCTTTCTTTGAAATCCTAGATGGAGCTAAATGTTCTCCTTTCTTCATTTTGTAATAGGATCATTGATTAAATGGCTAAATGGTATATCTGAGATCCCACAGCTGGTAAGTAAAGAGTCAGAATCTGAATCAAGGTTTTTCTGTGACAAATCTCGAGTTCTCATTCACTTCTCACAACTTTGGTTTTAACATGAAACAGGCCTATATTCATTGGAAGGACTGATACTGAAGCTGAAACTCCAATACTTTGGCCACCTGATGTGCAGAGCTGACTCATTTGAAAAGACCCTGATGCTGGGAAAGATTGAGGGCAGGAGGAGAAGGGGATGACAGAGGATGAGATGGCTGGATGGCATCACTGACTCAAAGGACATGAGTTTGAGTAAACTCTGGAAGTTGGTGATGGACAGGAAAACCTGGCGTGCTGCAGTCCATGGGGTCACAAAGAGTCAAACATGACTGAGCAACTGAACTGAGCTGAACTGCGGCCTGTGTTCAAAAGAGTCCTCCCTTTTATTATATGACACTGGGAAAGTTCACATGTGTAAGTATGAGTTCCTTATTTGGAAAATGGGATACCTACTTCCATGGCTTCTTGTGAGAAGTTAATTTTAAAAAGAAAAAAAATATTTTGAGTTCATCTAGGTCAGTACTGACACAGATGTACAATTGATCCTTGAACAGCACAGTTTGAACTATGAGGATGCTATGGCATTGCATGATCGCCAGCTGTTGATTCTCTAGATTCAGAACCATGGATAAAGAGGACCAACTGTAAATTATATGCAGATTAAAAAAAATTATTGGAATGTAGTTGCTTTACAATGTTGTGTTAGTTTCTCCTGTCCAGAAAAGTGAATCAACTATGTGTGTATATATATCCCCTCTATTTTGGATTTCCTTTCCATTTAGGTCACCACAGAGCATTGAGTGGAGTCCTCTGTGTTATAAAGTAGATTTTCATTAGTTTATAAGCAGATTTAGACCACACAGAGGTTGGAGCCTCCATCCCTCCATATTTTTCAAGGGTCAACTTATTTCCTTGCCTCATAGCTGCTGTGCAGAGAGCAAATTTGTAAGGAAATATGAAATGCGAAAGAAGAGTTAGGCATTATGATAAATTAAAGCAATAAGTACATGTACAGTAGGTAGAGAAAACTTGATTACACACACACACACAAAATTTGACCTGCTCAGTTGGAGCTCCTAACTTCAATTCCCTAGACGTTGGAGTGTGCTTACTGGCCTCCTTTCAACATCAGACTAAAACAAAAGTTCTTCTTATTGATATCTTGAGACTGTTTTTTGCTGCTTTGAGAAAAGTCCTTTTACTCTCTCCCTATTTCATTCTCCATCCCCCTGATTTCACAATTTCCACGAGATTGTGGTCTCTTCTTTGTATTTGTCAAAAATGGACTGTGTTCAAACACATTCCAAACCTTTGCTGTTTTCTATTAACAGATAAAATCTCCTCCCACAGACCAACACACCCTGGGAATTTTAAACTGCTTTAAGCCTTTTCACAACCCTGATCTAGAGTACTCCTGGGAGATGGCCTAGGTTTGGGAATCAACAAACATCTCTTCATCATAGACACCAGAAATAAGACTGCTTCTTGTATGACAGGCAAATGGGAGAGTAGCTCAAATAAAATAGAGGGAATTATGAGTTCAGAAATCAGCAGTTTAGGCTGTGTCCCCAGTAGTGTCACTAATGCCATTAGGTCTCTATTTGGACAAGGGCAGAATTGGACCAGATGGCTTATAAGAACTCTTCTACCTCTCTCAGCCTGAAAGTGAAAGTTGCTCAGTCATGTCTGACTCTTTGCAACCCCATGGACTATACAGTCCTTGGAATTCTCTAGGCCAGATTACTGGATTGGGTAGCCTTTCCCTTCTCCAGGGGATCTTCCCAACCCAGGGATCGAACCATTGTTGGATACTTTTATGGACTGGTGCAGGGAGCTAACAATCTATCTATGGATAAGAGAAATGATGAGATAGTGTATGGAATACATAGTGGTAGAATGGAAGTTTGAAAGGTCAAAGACAGGAGATACTTGCTGGGTGTCTGATGCTAGTCTTCACCTTTGGACAATCATTTTAAAATAAAATTTGAAGAAGGACATGCTAATATTTAATTTGGTGGAACTTTAAGAAGTACAAGATAAACTAGGACATGAGCAGGAAGGACTAAAAGATACAAATAGAAGACTCAGAACTGTTTTATGAGAAACAGTTGGAATAGGGATGAGTAGACTAAACAAAAAAAAGAGGCTTTCAAAAGATCATTATCTGAGACAACTGTTCTGGGTCTTTATGGCACCTAAGAATTGAGCAAGTGGGACCAAGTAACAAAAGTTACGCAAAACAGGTCAAATATGCCTTAGCTCAAATATGGAAGACTTTCCCAACACTAACAGCTGTTCAAATATAATAAATAGCCCAAGAAGAAGGTGTTCAAATGTAAGTCAGACAACTTACATTAAATCAACTTAAATAAGGAGGTTGCATTTAAGTTTCAAACAAAAAAATGATGTTAAAATAAGATTTTTTTTCAACACACACCATTTAATTGCATTTCTATTTTTAAACTAGTTTATACATTTTTAAAGGTTACTTTCATTTATGGTTATTGGAAAATATTGGCTGTATTCCTTATACAATACATCCTTGAGCCTGTAGGATAGATAAGATTTAGTATATTTTCCAATCCAGAGTTAATAAGACTCTATGATCTTATTAATGAAAATTTGTCTTATAGTCACAGATGGTGTATCATTAAAGATTTTTTCATTGGAAAAACCATGCAGCTTTCTCTCTATCCTGCTTCTTAATTCTGGCTAATGTACTCTTAGACCTGGGTCATCAGCATACTCCCTATAAATAATTTAAGGATAAAGGGAAAGAGACCAAAAAAAAAAATGTGCCATGGCCTCAAAACACACATGGAAACACACACATGGAATATTTAGCAGTAACTGTATCCATATGTATGATCTGCATCAGTCGTCTGATTTCTGGCTCAAGTATTTCTGTGATAACATCTGAAAAGGATTTAGTTGCAGCTCCATAGGACCAATGACAGTTTTAGGGTAAATGGGTGACAACTGATCAGAGCATCCGTGCTTAGAAATTGAAAGTGGATGCACCTCTCTTAGCAAGTACATTACAACATACTCAGAAAACCCAGTTTCATTCACAGAGCCTTGGAGCTGCTATTCTAATTTGCTTTGTTTGTGTGCTATCCAGAGGCTAAAGTAAAAAACTGGCCATATTCCACACTGTAGTTCATTTATCAAACCTTTTGCCAATGTCAGTTCTGTTCAGTTTCACATATGAGTTGCTAGGGGGTCTTCCCAGAATATTATGTTTAAGAATATTTAAAGAATATTAAATGTTCCCAAATAATATTTAATAAATTCCTTTATCTGGCTCCCTCTCCTCTGAAATTACTTTCTTACTTTTTAATTGGGGGTGGGGGGGCAGCGGTGCCTGGTACCCTTGGGGAGGAGGGGAGTAGAAGTCCAGGTTCCCTGCACTAGGAGCTGACCAAGGTCAGGAGTCTTCAAGATCTTTTCCCCTGATATTTGGCTAGAGTTCCAAAGGTATCATCACAGATGTTCCTCTTCTATTGTGCTAAATATTCTGTTGCTTTAACTAAAAGGAACATGCTTTGGGGGGGACTTTTTTATGTCTACTCCCATTGGTATGTCCAAGTTACAGGTTTCTGCAGTCTGATCTAGGATGCATGAGTCCAGTTCAGTTGCTCGGTCGTGTCCAGCTGTTTGCGACCCCATAGACCATAGAACGCCAGGCTTCCCTGCCCATCACCTACTCTCGGAGTTTGCTCACTCATGTCCATCTAGTTGGTGATGCCATCCAGCCACCTCATCCTCTGTCATCCCCTTCTCCTCCTGCCTTCAATCTTTCCCAGCATCAAAGTCTTTTCAAATGAGTCAGTTCTTCACATCAGGTGGTCAAAATATTGGAGTTTCAGCTTCAGCATCAGTCCTTCCAATGAATATTCAGGACTGATTTTCTTTAGGATTGACTGGTTTGATCTCCGTGCAGTCCATGAGGCTCTCAAGGGTCTTCTCCAACACCACAATTCAAAAGCATCAATTCTTCGGTGCTCAGCTTTCTTTATAGTCTAACTCATATCAAACACAGCTACTGGAAAAACCGTAGCTTTGACTAGACAGAGCTTTGTTGGCAAAGTAATGTCTCTGCTTTTTAATATGCTGTCTAAGTTGGTCATAGCTTTTCTTCCAAGGGGTACATAGGAGACAAAAGGAAAACCCAGGAAATTTATCACTATGTTCAAGGGCCAGGTCCTTAGTCTGCCTACCTCTTCATGCCATCTTTCAGAGCCTTCCTGTGTTTTTGGTCCGGAGGTTTTATGGTGTGCTCAAGAGAAAGTTTAGGGAGAAATGAGTTTATTTCACTTTGTTCAGATTTAGAAGTCTTCATGCAGATTCTTTTAAATTATGTTAAATTATAGTGATGATAATAAATACGAGTGGGCTTGATTTCAAAAAACTCAAAGTAATCTGTATTACTAATGTTTTACCACAAGAAAACTACAGAAAAGTCTTTCTAACAAAACTCTAGTCAGATTCACCACAACCTCCACCACAACTGGGTTTATGTTAATGAGGTGAAGTTTGGAAAGCACCTAAGGAGGGGAGGGGAGCTGGTTGCAGGGTAATAAACCTTGATTGAAGGGTTGGAACTATCAGTCCTGCCCACTGATTTGCAGAGAGGAGAGGGGGACAAGAGGTTGAGTCACTTACCAATGGTCAATGAGGTAATCAATCATGAGTATAATGAAACTTCCATAAAACCCCCAAAGAATGGGATCTGGAGGGCTCCTGGGTTGGTGAACAAGGAGAGATGCTGGGTGAGTAGGGCATTTGAAGAGTGTTTAGAAGTTCTGTGCTCCTTCTCCATACCTTTCCCTCTGCCTCTTATCCCCTTGGTTGTTCCTGAGTTATATCCTTTTGATAGTAAACCAGTGATCTAGCGAGTAAAAACAAAAAATAATCTCACCACCACTGAATCATTCTTAAGTAGATCAAATAGTCTGTGTTATGGTACATGTCAAGTTGTTAAGAGTCTTTCTTGCTTTGGCTCTAAAGGTGTAAAATATCCCAGCCCTTTGGCTAAGCTATCACCTGCCTGCCTTTTCACTTATTTATAGGTCTGTAGAGGAGACCCCTCTGGTATACTAGATTAAGTGTGATTTGACTCTTCATAAATAAATAAATATGAGATCAGTTCATTTTCCCAACAGGATATTTAATAAAAATTTATTTACCATGTTACATGTGGGAGACTAGTTTATTTAGGATTTAGAATAAGAAAAGAATGCTCCTAAGAAGGGAACGACAGAGGATGAGATGGTTGGATGGCATCACCGACTCAATGAACATGAGTTTGGGTAGGCTCTGGGAGTTGGTGATGGACAGGGAGGCCTGGTGTGCTGCAGTTCATGGGGTTGCAAAGAGTCGGACACGACTGAGCGGCTGAACTGAACTGAAGAAACAGTTCTCTCTCTCTTTTTTTTTTTTTCTTAGTTTTCCAAAACCATATGACATTCCCATAATGTGGCTCAGTTGGTAAAGAATCTGCCTGCAATGTCGGAGATGTGGGTTCAATCCCTGGGTTGAGGAGATCCCCTGGAGGAGGGCATGGCAACCCACTCCAGTATTCTTGCCTGGAGAATCCCATGGACAGAAGAGCCTAGTGGGCTACAGTTCATGGAGTTGACAGTTGGACATGACTGAACGACTCAGCCCATCACGTGTTCCAGATTACTATGTGTAAGTCTTTGACCTCAACATTCAAACATGGCTAACATCACTGTTTGATTTTTTTTTTTTTTTGCACTTGGTAGGAACTTGACACTTGTTTGTTGAAACTGAACTGTCAATTTTCCTACAGCATGAATTTTTAATTTAATACTCCTTGTGATTAGGCATTTGAAATTACCATTCTGTGTACTTGGTCATAATTTGTAAAGTGGGCTCTTTCATGGAGATGCCAACTTTATAAGTCAATAATCATAATCTTTATGATTATGAACATGAGTTTAGGTGGGTACACTGGAGACAGTATTAGAATAAGGAGCTAGGAAACTGGGGCTCTAATTATAACTGTAGCACTAACTCTCTATTGTGATGATGAATTTTCCTTTCCTGGACTTCAATTTCTCCACTTACAAATGAAATGTTTGGAATGTATAATCTTGAAAGTCTCTACTAACTTTAATATATTTTAATGTGTGGCTGAATATTTCCTGTGATAAAACAGGTCATTAAAAGTTAGTAAAATGTGAATTTCAGTGATTGAACTGTTTGCACCCCAGTAACTACTAGTATCTTACCCTCAGTTTTAAAAATTTTGATGTTATACACTAAAATGGTAACCTCAGGCAATATAAAATATTGACTATATTGGAGAGGAAAGCCAAATAGGCAAGCTTTTGCAATCAAAGAAATGTCTTTGTTTTTTAGAAGTATCAGTGTCCTGAAGAAATATCTTGATCTCATCACTCAATTCAATAACTATATCCCTCTTCTCTATATTCAGTGTTAGAAAAAGCATATTTACTACACAGTACTATAGACTTCCTACTGAAAATTTATAAGCTAATAGTTAAGATTCAGTTTTATTCAACATTTTCATTATTTCCTGTAATGACAAGGACAATGGCAATGTCAAGATGAGAATATAAAATGTTAATACCAATTGTTCTTTATGAATAAAGCATTTTGAATATCAAGATTCAGATAAGACCTCTTATGTGAGATGAACCTTTTTTTGCTGCATAAAAAAAATTGGTGCTCTGTCATCCGTTTTGATTTCAACATGTCTTGTTCTAACCCACCCATGTTCTGATTCACAATATGAGTTAATCCAGCACATTGAAGTCTTTTCCATGATGCACAGGCTTTTAGTGATAAATAAACAAGTTACTCTCGATTTTTTCCTTGCATATGTACCAGTTGACCAGATAAAATTCTTCTCTAATGGATTATTCAACTATACAACAAGTTATAGTTATAGCAAAACATATAATAAAAATTGCCCTTCCACAGGGTATTATTTTATTGTTATGTGCCATCTTGCAGTCATTTGAAAATGAAATTTTCCAGATGCTCTTTCTTCTTTCTTTCTAGTCATAATGTGTTATAAGTTTTAGGTTTTTTTTTTTCTTTGTATAAGCTTCTTGGCAGTATTATTTAGTATAATTATTTTTGCTACAAAGAACATAGCTTTGCAAAATGTCTTTTTTATCAGTTATATTATTTTTAGTTCTGATATTTATTACTGCTTTTATCTTTACTATCAGGCTTTAGTGAATCACTAAAGGACCATGGTTTTTTTATTTGTTTTTTCTTTTTTTTTTTGTAGAATGGTGCTATATCAAAATATAGCAATGATAATATAATTGCAAATTTAATAATGATAAAACAATCTATAAATGTTATGCACCTTGATAACTGAATGGTAGCTGATAGGAAACTCCCAGAATGGTGCAGCAAAGAGCTTGTATGACCTTAAGACTGTCATGATTATTAAACCTGTAATGGTATCTGTGGTTTATTCATGTTGATGTATGGCAGAAACCAACACAATATTGTAAAGCAATTATCCTCCAATTAAAAAAAAAGAGATTCTATGAAACTTGTAGTTAAACTTACATTTACAGTTAGTTAAATATGCCTTAACAAGCTCATGTTTAAGTCTGAAGCTGTTGGTGGTCCATGTAATAAGCCATGGACAATGGATGTATTTTAAGTAATATTGGTCTAGAAAGTAAATAAGATGATGTTTTATGACCTTCAGCAAGTTACTTAAAGTCTCTGTCTTTAAAACAAGGTTAAGTCCATAGAAATGTTGTGAGGATTTCTGAGAGGATACCCATCAGGCACCTAAAACAGCACCTGGCTCATAGTGTAAGCATTTAGTACATAATAATTGTTGCTGATGTTATGTTATTATCATTGCTCTTTTTCTACTGGGTTGCCCATCATCTATTTTCTGTCTCACATATTTCTTATACAACCTTAGAATTGTGACAGTTCTAATTTTTAGACGTCATCCTCTTAACTTTTAATTTAGTTGTGTGAGGTTAACTCTACCCTGCGTGCATGCATGCTAAGTCGCTTCAGTTGTGTCCAACTCTTTGTGACCCTATAAACTGTAGCCAGTCAGTCTCCTCTGTCCATGGGTTTCACTGACAAGAATACTGGACTGGGTTACCATGCCTTCCTCCAGGGTAATCTTCCCGACCCAGGAATTAAACCCACGTCTCCTGAATCTGCTGCATTGGCAAGCGTATTCTTTATCACTGGAGCTACCTGGGAAGCCCTAACTCTACCCTTCTGCTGCTGCTAAGTCGCTTCAGTCGTGTCCGACTCTGTGCGACCCCATAGACGGCAGCCCACCAGGCTCCCCCGTCCCTGGGGTTCTCCAGGCAAGAACACTGGAGTGGGTTGCCATTTCCTTCTCCAGTGCATGAAAGTGAAAAGTGAAAGTGAAGTCGCTCAGTTGTTTCTGACTCTTAGCGACCCCATGGACTGCAGCCCACCAGGCCACTCCATCCATGGTATTTTCCAGGCGAGAGCACTGGAGTGGGTGACATCCCCTTCTCCGAACTCTACCGTAGTGTTCCTTAAATCCTAAATGGTATACACTCTACAAAACATAGACTGATTCCACAGATCCCTGGAAAAGTCTTTAGCTTCTTTGAGGCCATTTCCCTTTCTCTGGAATGGGGGCTACTACTAATACTTACTCTATTTATACAACAGGTTTACTGTAAGAATCCAGGAAGTGATTTTGAAAATTTTCAAGTGCTGTACAAATGTAGTGTAAAAGCCAGTAATTTCTTATTCATTTAAGATACGAATTCTTTAGTAAATTGTTTTATGTCATAAAATTACTATTACTATAATAGTAAAACTTTCTCTTTTTTTTTTTTACCACACTAGGCTACTCATTTTTCCTTAAACTATAACAACATCCATACTAGCCATGAAGTTTAATAATGTGACCTAAAAGTATTTTTTCAAATGCTTTTGAGCTTGCATAAATCAAATATGGGCTGTACAGACTTAAGAGAGCATATGTAGAGGTTTCTTTTTGTCCTTGAAATTATTAAGATCTCTGACTTCCTTTAATACATTCCAGACTCATGCATGCCTTTATCCCTGGGGGGTGGGGAATAAGGGAGTGGAAGCTGTTGCTTGAAACAACACTTGGAGCAGGAATTGTTTGATAAGTCCAATGGTTAGAATATTTGCAGCTTCTCGTTTTGAATTCCTGAGATAACACCAGCTCCCAAAGATGATCTGGCAATTTTTGGAAAACTAGAGGCAATCAAAATTGAGCCTTCAAATGAGACTTTCTAGATGTCATATAGGGCTTCCCTGGTGGCTTAGATGGTAAAGAATCTGCTTGCAATGAGGGAGACTCGGGTTCGATCCTTGAGTTGGGAAGATCCCCTGGAGAAGGGCATGGTAGTCCACTCCAGTATTCTAGCCTGGAGAATTCCATGGACAAAGAAGCCTGGTGGGCTACAGTCCATGGGGTCACAAAGGGTCAGACACAACTGAGCGACTGAGTATAGCACACAGATATGATTTAGGAGGTAGAAAGAAATGTAGGAATGTGTTTGTGTGAGAGAGATTGGAGTCGGCTCCATGGTGTAGTAACTGGGATCTCAACAGTTTTTAGTTTTCAATAGCTGGCAAATCATAGGGTTGAAGTTATATCAGAGTTATGCCTTTGTAGGGTTTAAAAAATAATTTTTTTAAATAACTTGTTTGTTTTATCTGTCTCTTTATTGATTGCTTTATTGACTGGCTTTATAAGAAGCCAGCATCATTATTTCTAACATTCAAACACATGGGAAAAAATCAGTGTTGGAAAAAATCAGAGCAATTCCTTCAAGTCGTGCAGTGTATCAGTGACAGAGTCAGCATATGCAGAACACACCCCTGCATTCAGCTTCCTGAACTGGGCTCTCTTTGTTTTCATGTGGTGAAAATGACAACAGAAATGAAAATCACCTCTCATCCTTGCATCACCCTCAAAAATTGATGAAGTACTTTCATACACACATCCTCACTTATCATGCCAACCCTGTGAGAAGGAAAGCTGAGGCTCCCTGGTTTGTCCAGTCAGACACTGAGAGAATGTCCTCTGTGACTCAGTGGAGGTATTCCGGCCCCAAGGCCAGTGTTCTTGCCGACATGTCACAGCTGTTCTCTGTTCAGATTTGAAGAGTCCTTTGTAACCACAAAGCTATCAATTCTAGTAAGTTTCCATTTCAAGGTCCTCATGATGCAGCTCATCCATTTCTTTATCTTTTCTGATATGTGGTGTTTCCAAGCTAAAAAGATTCTTATTCAGCCATTTGGCTGTCTCTTTGATATCTGGTCGCTTCTGGCCTTGTTGGGTGTCTGTGCTCCCTGGTCTATGACAGCTTGGGAGGGGTTGGGTGTGAGAATACTGTTTCCAGCCAACAGCTAGCACAATGGCACAGCTGCATGTGGGATCATCCCAAAGCTTTTCCCATCTGAGGTGGAATACACATCACCCTCTTCCTTCCTTGAGCCATCTGGGTAATAGTCTCAGTTGTCCGTTTCACGTAAAAGAAGTTAACAGTTGTATGGTCCTCGATTATGTTTGTCCAGTTCTTGGGGTATGTTTGGATTTCGTTTGTAAACATACTACTTGTGCTCTATGTAAACACTGATACACAATGTGGATTCCATTCTCTGATCAGCTAAAGGGTGACGCGATTTTCAGTCTAAAATGGTATACTGAAAGAGATGGTTTACAATTAACACGTGGTTCTGTTGTTTTCATTTTGATTTTGCCTTTCATGATGCATTTACTTGTCTTTCCCTTGAGTTGTAATAAGTTAGATTCACAACTTGTTTTTGAGTTTTCGTCTAAGTTGATGTATCTTCATGGATTTAGCTCTCTCTTTTTCTTACTTTGTGGCCCAAGAGAAATTTCCACTTAAATCCCTGCTCTTAAAGTCTTGGATGAGATTAGTGGTCCTTTCTCACTGGGGATTATAAACAAATATTGAACACTGTATCGTTCTGAGAAGCTTCTTTATGTTTCATAGACTTTGGATTAAGGTACAAGTCAGTTTTAAACCCCTCTGTGTGTATAACTTTGTAACTTTGAGCAAGTTACTTAATGTTTCTAAGAATCACTTTTTTCATCTGGAAAATGAGCATGATAATAAGCCTCAGTTTTCCTGTCTGTAAGATGAACAGCTCCTAGAAGTATTATGACAATGAAGTGAGCCAATTCGTATAAAATGCTTAGATATGCCTAACACATTATAAGCATAAAACACATGCTAACTTTTCTGTTAGAACTAATAGATCATACCTTGGGAAATACTCTCTATCCTTTTACTAAGTTTAATACTCTCTATCCTTTTACTAAGTTTTCACATTTGTAGTATTGATTAAGTTTGGCTTGGCTATGGCAGAATTGTCTTGATTTACCAAATAATTGTAGATGATCGCTCAGGAAATTTGGATAATTGTCCTGGTCATTCCCTTTCTAGCTGCATGGTTTTGGACAAATAATTTTGTATTTTTAATCTGAGATTTCTATTATGATAAAGAAAAGTGGCATACTTGTTCATCTTTGTAGAATTACTAGGGAAATATTTCTTTCTTGTATTAGCTGTATAAGAACTTTGTATATTTCAAAATACTCTGTATACATGGCTTCTTTTTATCCCAGATTTATCAATTCTGCTTTTAGGCAGGGCAGAGCAGAATGTCAAAGGAATCTAGTGCCCTACTGTTGTGCTATATTGTACTCAAGCACAACCAAACTGTTATATCAGGTCTGTTGACCTTGAGTCAGCCTTTCCAAGGCCACCATTGTCCCAGTTTTTCTGGCACTGTGCCTGAGTTCCATGGAAATTGTGGGGAAAATGTGAATCAGTGGGCTGTTTTACTTGGCTGCTAAATTTGGTTCACTATTTCATACATTTGGACAGATCTGTCTTGAATGGTTCTCGTTGCTACAAGCAACCAGGGTCATAGAACTGAAGGACATCAGATATGCAAGAGAAATGGAAAATAACTTCCCAAAGTAATGCTTTCTGCAAGAATCCCAAGACTAGGACTGTAGTGGTGAAGAAAGCTAAATAGGAAACATAGCTCACGGCTTGGGATTTCCTGCTTGTAACTCAAAACGGATGTGGATGTAGATGTGAGGATGTGGTCCAAGGTTTTGTTTTCCTGGGTGGAAGGAATAGTATTAGCATTAGATTGCTGTTCAGTGTTTATTGCAATGTATATAACCTCGCAGGTGCAGGCAATAGAATAGAGATTAATTTGCCAGATCAGCGCCTTCCCAAATCTGGTTAAACAGTATATCAGGTCATTAGTCATTACTCTGTATCAATGTTTGTGAAACTCTCAGAAGTTACATCACCTTGGTTTATGCTACGCAGTACCAGTTTTCTTTTTGGAAGCAGAGGTGATAATGGGGAAAGGATGTGAATTTCTCATCATATGAAAGGAAACCCAAATAACTTCAATGGAATCTTTCAGTGAACAATATAAACTTATAGTATTTAATCTTCAATTTTCATGGAAGTTTTACTAAAGATTCATGTGGTAAGTTTTGCAAGACTTTAAAAAAGCCACTGACTTTTCAGTTATTTCTAATGTATCCACTGCTAATCCTGGCAGCAATGATATTAAACCAAAATAGGACAAAGGAAACAAACAGTCCTTGTACAGTCACTTACTTGATTCCCACATCCTGTCACATTTTTACCAGTGCCATCTACTGATATCCATCTTGCCATCTGGATACCTTTCCTGATGGTTTCAGCTTCTTGTTTGTCAATTTGTCACTGCCCTTGCCTTCATCAACTACCAACGTTGGTGAATTCAGCCATCACAAGAGCATTGCTTTGAGTGTTTTCCTTTAATCTTCTCAAATGTCTTTAGTTGATTTTGCCCTTACTAGCTCTCTAGTATTTCAGAACTTACCTCCTTTCTTTCTCTATTTACCTTTCTGTCCAAACCAACCCCATGGACAGCTACTCTAAGTATTCCCTTGGATAGGGGCCTATGGGCATTTGCAGTGTAGTAAGATTGCAGTCACTCTTTCATAATTTTCCATCTTGTCAAGCTTTGCGGGGCTCAGCTACTATTCACTAGCCTTCCCCAGTGGCTCCGTGGTAAAGAATCTGCCCGCAATGCAGGAGATGCAGGAAACGGGGGTTCGATCCCTTGGTGGGGAAGATCCCTTGCAGAAGGAAGTGACAACCCATTCCAGTATTCTTGCCTAGAGAATCCCATGAACAGAGAAGCCTGGCAGGCTCCAGTCCATAGGGTCGCAGAGTCAGACACAGCTGAGCATGCACGCATGCACCCCTATTTGCTCAACACTGAAGATGCTGCCACACAGCCATGCCTCTAAGGTCTACCACTTCCTGACACTGTGTACTCACAGCTAGGGTTTCAATATTGTCTGAAAGTTTTCTGCAGACAATATTGTGTTGTTCAATATTTTTTCTCAGAGTTGATGTCCAGAATTATTTATAGTCCCCAAATCTGTAATCCTTTATTCTAGGAATAACTTCGTCTCCCACATTACAAAGGCAAGCCTTAATAATGGACAGTATTTAAAGTGATGTGTTGGGGAAAAAAAGAGAGGGCATGTCTTAATGAGATGTTAAGAAAGTGAAATTAGAGAAAGAGATTTGGAGCCTAGGGTTTGTGATTCCATGAACATAAACAGAAATATATGAAAGAAAGTAGAATAGGGAGAGAGAATATGAATTTCCCTTGCCACTTCTGTTACTCTTTGCTCTTGTAAAAAGTCTAATTATTTGTGCTTAATTACCTTTCATAAAATAGAAAAATTTATCGCTTCAAATAAATGAGCTTCCAAAATAAAAGGGCACATACCAGAGACAAAAAAAGAGTTCAGGTCCTGGCTTCCAGAAAGAATAATCCTCTTAATAAATCAAGTTTAAGCTCTGTAATGTCAGATAGCTAGAGCAGCATTCTGCCTTTGGAAGCATGCCCTACGTCCTTTGCCCTTCCTCTTATTTTTAAAAATAGCCATGTTGGTGAGATGCAGCTCTTAATGGGAATATTTTCTAGACTTCTTATGTCTTTCTTAAGCACCAGCTATTTTGCTGAGCCAACTGTCTCCTCAGAGGGTTTTACTTTTTAGCAAGTTGAAGATTGACAGAGTTGGTGCCAAGTGACACCTGGCACAGGGATTGTTTTTTAGTAGCAAGTTGTCCTGAATATATATCAACATGGCCCTCGTGTATTATTTCAGCAGACACATTTCCTCTTTGATAGAATTATAGTCTGGCGATGACTTACTGGGAAATGTGGCTTCACATCCTTGATGACACATAAAGCTCAGATCAGCTTCTTTCTTCATTTTCTATAATGTTCTCTTTAATATTCCAGCCATCTTTGTATCCTGCCTTCCCCACTTCATAGAGTATGTCAAAACACAAGAAAGAGATACTGAGTTTCCAGCATCCTTTTTCTTTCATAATGTCCAGATGCCTTTTTACTCTGCCAAGTTTATGGATTCTTAAAAACTTCATCATGCTTTTCACAGTTATCCAAGTTGTCTATCTGTTAGCAGTCTGGCTTCTGCCCTATTTCCTTAAACTTTTATAGATGGCATTAAAAATTATCTATCATAAACATACATAAGAGTGCCAAATATTCATTTATAGACATCGAAGTATTTCTTTTCTTCATCTAAGTGGTCAGTGGTGCTGCATGCTTGTAACAACCCTCTCTTTCCTCGAACTGGGAAGCAGCCTGGGACAGCTTATGATATGATTTCATTCACTGTGATTTAGGGAGAAGCATGAAATTGAGAGTTTATATTCATTAAATTTAGTAACCATTAAATCAAGGTAACGAATGTGTTCACTTTGTGTTTCCATGTGGCCAAAATATGACTTTTAGAACCACTTCCATTAATCTGGATGCTTTACCTCAGACCGGAAGGCACTTAGTAAACTTAAGCTTGATGTTATCCCTTGACAAACATTACCTAGAAGGTAAATTTGTGTTTTCAAGTGAGAGTTAATAAGAAAATCAACACACATAATTTTTGGATTACCTGCTTTATGATTTATTTGTGGCTGATAGTCCTTCTCATTTGTACAATAAAAAATTAAATTAGTATTTAATTCATTTATAGAACAAACCTCATAAACTAAATATAACAGAATGACTGTTTAAAAGACAGACTCTGTCTTAGAGGTTTTAGTTATAAAACTTTTAGAGGTTTATAGTTCTCGGAGGGGTACACAGACACAGAAGTCACGATTAAAAATAGTATGTGAGAAGGACTCATCAGGGATGGATAACTCTGGGTGAGTCAAGGAAAATTTCTCTGGGAAGTTAACATTGAAGTTTGTCTTTCAAATGAGTGAGAGGTCCTCCTACAGAGGAAACAGGATCCAAATAAGAGGAGGATCCTGTATAAGGACTTGGAGATGTTTAAATACCCAATGAGGAATTCTACTGGGCATACAATACAGTCCACTTTCTAAAGTATTAGTTGGTAAAGATTTTTCAAGTCTTTAATATGCTCAGTGAGAACTGCAAAATGAGATCTATACAATTTTTGTCTGTTTACCAGATTAATATTTTGTTTTCAGTAAACATTTAACTCAACATGGTTAGTGCCTATGATCTGGAAGACCCTAGAAAGAAAAGCAAAAGGAATAGTGTCCTCTAAAGAAATGAGCAATTATTTGAGGACATAGCCATGTTTATTTAGGTAAGATGCATAATGAGAAATGAAAAGGTGCTGTTGGGGCAGGAAGGAGGGAGCAGTTGTGAAGCCTTACCCACCCCGTCCTCCTTGATGATCTACCTACAGAGAGTCATTGACTTCACATTTTTTCCACTTTATGGCACAGACACCAGACCACAAATCCTTTACCTCACCAACCACTGAGACTGTGCCAGGCCCGGAACGCCTTGCCCACAAAGGCCCCCATTCATCATTTCTTCACCCTGTGACTGAAATGTGATGTGGAAGCAGGCAATCGTAGAGCTAAATATGGGATCAAAAACCCAAATTGCACTAGGGTGGTAGCTTTGTGGTTTCCAAGTCTTTTTTAACAGACCTCACAACTTGGACACCCATCTTGACCTGCCCAGATGATGATGATTCCATGGAGCTAGGAAGCCCCAGCATGACAACCAAGCTCTTGTCTCCCAGTTTCTGACGTGTTTTTCTTTAAATGTCTCAAAGGCCTCCCTGGCTTATTCCTGTAAAAGGTAATCCATGCACTGACAAGATACAGAAAGAGGAGAGATACAGGATGGGATCTCAGGTAGGCATTTGTGACACCTGAGCTGATAGAGAGTGTCTTTCTGGTCCTGCTGCTGGCTAGAAGGACCAGGGTGGAGAGAGAAGGTCACAAGGAAGGAGAGATTAAGCAGTTCTTGATAATCTGTCTTCAGGACATGGGGCCCCATCCTATGTTGCTTTTGTTTCAAAGGGCTACTTGGGCATTTTTAATTAAATTCAACACCTGATTCACTCAGTTGAAAGTTTCCCTGGTTGTTATCTGTGTGGATGGTAGTGGTAGGGATCCTAGGAGATAAAGGACTAAGCTTGCAGTATGATTGTTGACCCCCCAACATCTGCCTGGGGATACTAGGGGTTATAGGGAAGACTTCTAACAAAACTAGATCTAGCTTTTCTTTTGCCTCTGGCTCTCATACACTCTGAGTGCTCTGGACAGTGTATATGCAGGGGTTATAGGTGGGTCAAGTATTGCACATTCTGTGGGTGGAAGGAAGCTCATTACTGAACATCCCCAAGTATTATAGTGACTATTTTCTTGGCAGTCATATATATATATAAAAATGCTACTTAAGATTTTTCATTTTAATAAAAATGAATCTCGTTAATCAAAAAATACATTTAGTTTTTTATTTTTATTTTTTTAAAGTGAGAAGATATCCAAGCAGAGATCTTTCTTTAGATCAGTCCTTGATATTCTTAAAAGTCCATATCTGTTACTCAGGAGAGATAAAACAATTTCCCTTTATCCTTCTTTAGATCTGGCCTCATATGTTGTGTTAATGTTCACCCCAATATTGCAGTTATCAAGTAAAGATAACTTCTTGAGAAGGGTATGATATTAGTCACACATTTTATCCTTCTATCCCCAAATCTGACTCATTTTGTTGACAATCCAGCCACAGGACAGACCCACATGTTTTCTTTACCATCAGCAATGTAGAAAGAAGCACAGATTTAGTTTCCAGATGAACAAAGACGTATGAAACTTTTGAGCTTAATGAATATTCTGTCTTCTCTCCCTTCTACCCAAGACTTCTCAGAAGTTTCTAATGTGGTCCAGTACAGTCCTCATTATTGCCAAGGGATTTTACTCCACAGTGTGATTATCCAGATACAATACAAGGTATATTCATATTCTGCAAAAATAACATTTTTGTGATTCCAAAAATGTTTAAAGAAGATATTTGTTTTAAGGACCTAAGAAAGAACTTCTTTAAAAAGGCTTTAACATGTATGCTTATCAACAACTGAGCCGTTAGATCTATTGAATTGAAGATTATTTCCATGTGTTCCAGATGGAATTTTATGCTTGGTCTCTGTTAAATTTACCTTGACTGAAGTCAAGTTGAAAATCTGGCCTGTAAGTTTTGATAAGAAAAACTTTAACAATGTAATTCATATGTTGAGAAGTCAGAAGGCAATCACTTCAAGAATTTGTTAAAAACTTGGACAATGTATTTATTTCTAAAATTTGTTTGTTGGTGAAATATAATCAGGCATCTTTCAAATTCGTTGTCTATGACACTATAGGATAGTCAACCTTCCCTTTAATTTATAGTAATCCAGAGAGTTTTTGTCTTTCTCTTCTTTCTTCCACTTGCCTGGCCTTTTCTTCCCACTCATTTTCTATCCAAGAATCATCATCAGAAACAAAACTAACAAAAACCCACAAGAATTGGGAGCATTGAATTTGGAATTGCTCATCAATTCTTCATCAAATATTGAGATCCTGCAGTCTACTAAGATATTTAATTTATATTGCATAGCAGTGTGGATTGACAAGACAATGACCATTCCCTGAAGAGTCTTATGTTAAAGCAGGTGATACAGATGTTTAAAAAGCAGTGATAGAATTTGAAAATTATTTTCATAGAGAGGTACATGCAGAGTGTTGCAGAATATGCATAGAAAGGAATTTATCCTACCTGCTGGTATTTTTAAGACTGCAACCTTATAAAAAGAGGTGACCTTAACTGGGTCTGGGTAGGTGGGTAAGAGTTTGCAGAGTTCAAATTAGAATCAGTAGCATGGATTATTTTATAGAGGATACAAATTTACTTACTATTCAGAAAGAAGTTAAAGCTTATATTCCATAACAGATCTAACCTTCCTCATAAACTTCTATCCTACTGAGCAGTGGCCAGGGGCTGGGTTATGGAGAAGAACTTAACTTGCCAGTTAATCTCATTCCCTTATGGTCTTGTCTGTTTTAAATAATTCAGTCTTTTGGGGAAAATACTCAGTCTTTCAGATTTTACCTTTCTCCCCCATGCTCCTTTCCAATGTAATATAACTTTTTCTTCCCCCTGGGCATTTGAAAGGATTTAATGTGACTTCTTGGTAGCAGAGATTTGTCCAGATCCTCATGGAGTCCTTTGGCTTTGGTCCCAGGACTGGTATTCACTGAGGTACAGTTGATTGCACTTGACCTTTTGGAGAGCAGAGTCCATATTTATGATTTCTTTAGTCCTAATCTTGTATGAAATTTTACACACTGTATTCTTATTGTGTGACTTCAGGCTTCTGCACAACCACAATTGTATCAATTCTGATGTTTCTTCTATGCAAACTAGAGTACTAGAGCCCCTTTGCACTATATGCAGGCTGAGGGAACGAGGAAGGCTGCTGCAGGGTGGGAAGTAGAAGGAAGACCTGGGCATCTGGGCCCCAGCAGTGCTCCTAGATCACACCCAAGGAAGCCAGCACCTCTTGCTATGGTGCTTAGGTTCTTTCATAAAAATCTGGTTCTTTCTTTAGAGGTTCTTCTCTGAGCTATCCATCCTCATTTCTCATCCAGGGAGACACTATCCAGTGACACCAATTAGAGGACTCAGTGAAGAATAAGAGGAAACAGTGGGGTCAAGATATATTAGGAAGATTAAACAGATTTAGTTTGAATTTGGGAGATGAGTAGCTGAAGAAGACAGAAGCATTAGTTGCTTGGGTGATGATGCAGCTAGTGACGCCATCAATCAAATAAATAGTATAATGCATTTGGAAGTAAATTCAATGAGGCTAATTTTAGTAATTGTCTTAGCAGTAATAGAGAATGAGCATAAGTCTTTTCAATATGTTTTGCTGTACTCAATAGACTATGCTCATCTCTCTTTGCCTGCCCAGGGAGAACTTACAAATCAAAACCATTACATGTTCTTAATTTTGTAAAATTACTGGGAACATATAGAAGTGTGGATTTTTCAATTTAAGGTGAGGAGGAAGTTTTCAATAAAGTAAAAATACACCACATTTTAATAATCTATGTCAATGAGTGGAGTGGAACTTTAACAAACATACTAAATATGCCAATTCAAAAGTCAGTTCTATACATAACCAGTAGTATTTTCTCCCTCTGGATTTTCTAATCTATTTCAAATAAAAGTTTAAAAGTAGTTGTTTTCAAACAATGGACAGGAAAATGTGTAACTCCAATGAGAGTAACAATTCTGAAGAGTCACTGATTTACAAGAAGCATGTTTAACCTATTAGATTATGCAGAGCTGCACATGACTGGATAATTTGTGCAGGCATTTGTCTAGCAATTGGGAAGTCAGTCACTCTCCTGCGGTGGCAACACATCTCCATTGAAAAACTTACAAGGAGGGCATGGCAACCTACTCCAGTATTCTTGCCTAGAGGATCCGTGAACAGAGGAGCCTGGTGGACTATAGTCTATGGGGTTGCAAAGAGTTGGACACAACTGAAGCGACTTAGCACACATGCATGCATGCACATATCTAAGATCTGTAGCATCTCAAGGGGTTAGCTATCTGTAAGATTTGTCTGCATCTACAAAGATAGATATATTGTCATTTTGGCCCTCTTGGTTACACTTAAAACCCCCAATAAAAACAGCAAACATCACAAATGACTGCATCCTTAGACAGTGCTGTGCCGCAGAAGGATCACTGTGTTCTAGCACCTCCTCATCCCCTTATTTGATGTAACTCTGAAAAAAAAAGACTTCCCTTGTGGCTCAGACAGTAAAGTGTCTGCTTAAAATGTGGGAGACCCAGGTTCAATCCCTGGGCTGGGAAGATCCTCTGGAGAAGGAAATGGCAACCCACTCTGGTACTCTTGCCTGGAAAAATCCCATGGATGGAGGAGCCTGGTAGACTACAGTCCATGGGATTGCAAAGAGTTAGACACAACTGAGCGACTTCACTTTCTCTTTCACTTTTGAAAAAAATTATCAATTCTTTCCTGAACCTCAGTTTTTATATCCATGAAATGACAGAGTTTCACCAGGAGCAACAAAAGAATAACTTATATCCAAGTTCTTTAAGCACCAAACACAATTCTTTAAGCCAAGCCTGCATGTGTTCTCTAATTCAACATTTTGGATTAATATAATTCTAATTTTTTATCCAAAATCTGTATATCTGATTTTTTAAAAAAATCTAAATAAAAATCTATGAGATAGATATTAGGTCTCTTCTATGACTGTGGCTCAGATCATGAACTCCTTATAGCCAAATATCAGACTGAAATTGAGGAAAGTAGGGAAAACCACTAGACCATTCAGGTATGACCTCAATCAAATCCCTTATGATTATACAGTAGAAATGAAAAATAGATATGAGACTAGATCTGATAGACAGAGTGCATGATGAACTATGGATGTGACATTGTACAGGAGACAGGGATCAAGACCATCCCCAGGAAAAAGAAATGCAAAAAAGCAAAATGGCTGACTGTCTTACAAATAGCTGTGAAGAGAAGCAAAAAGCAAAGGAGAAAAGGAAAGATATACCCATTTGAATGAAGAGTTCCAAAGAATAGCAAGGAGAGATAAGAAAGCCTTCCTCAGTGATCAATGCAAAGAAATAGAGGAAAACAATAGAATGGGAAAGACTAGAGATCTCTTCAAGAAAATTAGAGATGCCAACGGAACATTTCATGCAAAGATGGGGTCAATAAAGGACAGAAATGGTATGGACCTAATAGAAGCAGAAGATATTAAGAAGAGGTGGCAAGAATACACAGAAGAACTGTACAAAAAAGATCTTCGTGACCCAGATAATCATGATGGTGTGATCACTCACCTAGACCCAGACATCCTGGAATGTGAAGTCAAGTGGGTCTTAGGAAGCATCACTATGAACAAAGCTAGTGGAGGTGATGGAATTCTAGTTGAGCTATTTTAAATCCTGAAAGATGATGCTGTGAAAGTGCTGCACTCAATATGCCAGCAAATTTGGAAAACTCAGCAGTGACCACAGGACTGGAAAAGGTCAGTTTTCATTCTAATCCCTAAGAAATGCAATGCCAAAGAATGCTCAAACTAGCCCACAATTGCACTCATCTCACACACTAGCAAAGTAATGCTCAAAATTCTCCAAACCAGGCTTCAGCAATACATGAACCGTGAACTTCTAGATGTTCAAACTGGTTTTAGAAAAGGCAGAAAACCCAGAGATCAAATTGCCAACATGCGCTGGATCATCAAAAAAGCAAGAGAGTTTCAGAAAAACATCTATTTCTGCTTTATTGACTATGCAAAAGCCTTGGTGTGGATCACAGACCACAGGAATACCAGACCACCTGACCTGCCTCTTGAGAAACCTGTATGCAGGTCAGGAAGCAACAGTTAGAACTGGACGTGGAACAACAGACTGGTCCCAAATTTGGAAAGGAGTATGCCAAGGCTGTATATTGTCACCCTGCTTATTTAACTTATATGCAGAGTACACCATGAGAAACACTGAGCTGGATGAAGCACAAGCTGGAATCAAGACTGCGGGGAGAAATATCAATAACCTCAGATATGCAGATGACACCACCCTTATGGCAAAGGGCAAAGAAGAACAAAAGAGCCTCTTGATGAAAGTGAAAGAGGAGAGTGAAAAAGTTGGCTTAAAGCTCAACATTCAGAAAACTAAGATCATGGCATCTGGTCCCATGACTTCATGGCAAATAGATGGGGAAACGGTGGAAACAGTGGCGGACTTTATTTTTGGGGGCTCCAAAATCACTGCAGATGGTGACTGTAGCCATGAAATTAAAAGACGCTTACTCCTTGGAAGAAACGCTATGACCAACCTAGACAGCATATTGAAAGCAGAGACATTACTTTGCCAACAAAGGTCCATCGAGTCAAGGCTTTGATTTTCTAATAGTCATGTATGGATGTGACAGTTGGACTATAAAGAAAGCTGAGCACTGAAGAATTGATGCTTTTGAACTGTGGTGTTGGAGAAGACTCTTGAGAGTCCCTTAGACTGTAAGGAGATCCAACCAGTCCATCCTAACGGAGATCAGTCCTGGGTGTTCATTGGAAGGACTGATTCTGAAGCTGAAGCTCCAATACTTTGGCCACCTGATGCGAAGAGCTGACTCATTTGAAAAAACCCTGATGCTGGGAAAGATTGAGGGCAGGAGGAGAAGGGGACGTTGGAGGATGAGATGGTTAGATGGCATCACCGACTCAATGGACATGAGTTTGAGTAAACTCCGGGAGTTGGTGATGGACATGGAAGCCTGGCGTGCTGCAGTCTATGGGGTCGCAAAGAGTCAGACACAACTGAGCAACTGAACTGAACTGAACTGAGGACTGAGGAGACTATGGCTCAGAAAGTTCAAGGAAATTGCAACCCACTCCAGCATTCTTGCACGGAAAGCCCCAGGGACAGAGGACCCTGGCACACTACAGTCTATGGGGTTGCAAGAGTCAGATATATATTAAGGACTAAACCACGGCCACCACAACCAGGACTGAGGAGACGATGGCTCAAAAAGTCCAGCTGACAAAAGATTGGAAATGGGGTATGTATGACTCCAAAGCTTGTGCATTTTGTTTCATACTGTTTCATTAAAGGTAGAATAAAGAAATAGAAGGCAATTTATGCATTGACATATTTTTATGTATTCAGTCAGTTCAGTTCAGTTCAGTCGCTCAGTCTGTCCAACTCTTTTAAGTATTAATTTTTTAATATTTAATTAAATTTTACAACTGCAAAGCCATTGGTTAAAATAACATATTTACTTTTAGCATTCACAATATTCCTTTATTCAACATGTGTTTGGGTTTTATACAGTCTTCACAGTTGAGTTTCTCACCCTTTCAAAAATGTTTTTAGAACTTGTAAGTAAATAATATGACCTAACTAAAAGTGTGTCTTCTGGCCAAGTGATGGGGAAAATTAAGACAACTTTCTGATAGACACAAAATAATGTTATTTATGTTTTAGATGATGGAAAAATGCTGTTTTAAATCATGGCAGAGTTTGGTTAAAAAAATTCCTCAAATTAATTGTTACCCACATTCCCATTGTTAGTAGAGACCTCTTATTTATGAAATCTTTCCATTCTGAACCTTATTAGCTACAAACACATTGAGCAGGTTTTGCTGTAATATAAAGGAGGTGACTGGTGAGAAATTATTCAGGAATTCTAACTATACACACAGTATGCACAGAATACACAATCAGCTTATTTGAGTCCTGAGCTTTTCATGGGTTAACTCAAACCCTGACTCTGCCTTTTTACAGCTGTTTGACCCAAACTAAATCACTGAGGGATCATACCACTCTTCAAATTATCTTCTCGCTAAGTACGCAAGTTTGATTTGACACATATCTTTTGCATTTTAGGTAATATGTTTTCAGAATAATGAGCATGGAACACATTAAAAGGCTTTTAATCTATCGACTGTTACTATAATAAAGACATCCAAATTCCCATTTTAACTTCCAAACAAGTCTGTGGTTATTGTTTGTCACTTTTAAACAAGCTAGTTACTTTGTTGGAACACAAATACAAGCCCAGTGAGAGCCACAGGCATGATTATCCTGTATGGACCCAGGGTTGATCTTGAGTGCAGTTGGCAAAGGGGAAAACAATGTTTGATGTTAATCTGAAATGTTCCTGAAAGGCTGTGCGTGATTTGCGGATGGGTTTGGTCTCTCTGGGTGCCTCGGGAATTTTTATACACAGCTGATTTTAGAAAGTACTTTTATTTAGAGCTGCTTTCATGCCAGTGATGGGGCAGACCATACCACAATTACACATTTTAGAAGGGAGGATCATTTGATGACAGATGTAATTTCTACCCCCTCATTTTTCCCCAGTTGAAAGATTAACATTTAAAAACACTTTGAAAATGGCTTGGTCCTTTTTTTCACATGTGGATTTTTTTTTTGGGAGTCTTGAGGAAATTTATGAAGGCTGTAGTTTTTAGTGGAAAAGAACACATCAGGGAGTTGATTTCTTTTCCTTATCCAAAATAGAAAGGGTGTGGGCTTTCTCCCTTTGATGTGGATGCATGAGACACACCTCCTCCCCAGCACTTTTGATGACGTTAATATTTCCTGCCCTTCAGACTTTGACAAGAGCCTCCCACCTTTTCTCCCTGTCTTTCCTTAAAATACATAAGAGGTTTTGCATTTCTTAGGCCAAATATGATCTTGGATAAATGCTGAAGAAGGAAGACTGCAAATTATTTTCATAATTTGGTTTTCAAGACTTCCGAAAATCAATTTTATCATAAGAGGAAATCCTAGACACCCTTATTGGCTTCTCAGTTTTGATGATCTTAGGCAGATGCAGGTAAGTTCCATGATTTTCTGCATTATGGGTTTCTAGTTATACATATATATTCACCCACTTAAACTTGGCATATTGTGTTCTTTAACCAAAGTATGATTGCAATAAAATTTCAATTTTCATAAAAAAATGCATTCGTATTAGTTTCTTCCAGAAGGTTATTCTCCATTTACCCTTATTATGAATGGTTTCTTGTTGTTGTTAGACTGTCTCGTCTGTCTTCCACTATCTCCTGGGTGAGTTTGCTCCAACTCATGTGCACTGAGTCAGTGATGCTATCTAACCATCTCATCCTCTGTTGTCCCCTTCTTTTGCCTTCCATCTTGCCCAGCATCAGGGTCTTTTCCAATGAGTTGGCTCTTCACATCAGGTGGCCAAAAGTATTGGAGCTTCAGCTTCAGCATCAGTCCCTCCAATGAACACTCAGGGTTGATTTCCTTTAGGATTGATCTCCTTGCTCTCCAAGGGACTCTCAGGAGTCTTCTCTAGCACCACAGTTTGAAAGCATCAATTCTTTGGCGCTCAGCCTTCTTTATGATCCAGCTCTCACATCCATCCGTGATTACTGAAAAAATAATAGCTTTGACTATATGGACTTTTGTTGGGAGAGTGTTGTCTCCACTTTTTAATATGCTGTCTAGGTTTGTCATTGCTTTCCTTATGGATAATAGTAGTGGTAATTAATCCTTCCTGAGCATTTACTCTATGCAAAGCACTCTGCTAAGCACATCTGCTTCAGAAACTCACTCATTTTCTATAAGTCTTGAGGTAGGCATTCTTCTTCTTTTTTTATAGCTGAAGAAACAGACTGCCTGCTGCACATCATACAATTAGGAAAGACAAATTCAGGACTGGCATCTGAGGGTCCTCTCATGCAAGGCCTGTGTTTTAGCCGTAAATTTGTTTAGCCTCTTAAGCCAACTGTCTTGAGTCTCAGGCCTCAGACTACCATAGTAATTCAGAACATTTCTAACTCCATGAATTGTAATTTTGTTAGATGGAATGGCTAGGTATTTTCACATTCTTCCTACTGCAACAGTCCTATCATTGATTCTTTGAATCCCTTCAGTTTTTCTGCATTTCATATTATAACCTAGTTTTTGTTCTAAGATAGTCTTGGGTTAAAGTAAATTGATCATTTTAAGATTTTGAGGAAAATGATACAATGCAAAATGATAATATCTAGGGTAGGCATAGAAACAGTGCTGGCAGGTGTATCACTTTGCTTCTGTTCCAGACTAGAATGATGGGCTTAGAAAGCATTTCTCGTTCTTATCAGCCTAAAGAGCAAAGTATGGTCAAACCAGATGATAGTGTACTCTAAGAATCAGACTTGCTTTCCTGAAAAAATGTGAAGGGCCTTTCCCCTTTTCAAATAACTCTTTTTCTTTCCACTTATATTCAATTTCAGTTTTGTGAACATATAATATGCTAATATACAACTCAATGTAGGAAGCCCTTCTATTATAATCATTTATTTTGAGGTCAATGGTAACATGAAACTACATTTTTATATATTATATACTAAAATAAGAATAATAAATCAGATAAGAAAAGCTTAAAGATTTATTTAAATGTATAATACCATACTCTGATAATTTCTATAACACAGTGAAAAAGATATGCATGCTTTTCTTATTACACAGGAAACTTAGAAACTGAGGCACAGAAGTACCATTTTTCTGCTGGGTGTCACTGTACACGTTAGATCGTCTACCTGGGTATGAATGTCAGCTGTGAACATAAACATAGTAATCTAAACCTTGCACTTCTTTTGAAGTAAATTATTGTCTGTAAAGGAATGAAACAGAATGCTTCTTTTTCTTTAACTAAGAGGTTCTAGAAGGTGTCTGTGAATCCAGCAGGCCATTATTCTAATTTTGTTCTCCCATACTTCCTTCATCACAGATGTTGCCTGGATTAGTGAGTTTTTAAATAATTTTTCCCTCAAGTTTTATTCCCACCCATAGTGAGGGTTATAAAAATTGCTCAAATTTAATTCTCTGCCAGGTTTGTCATTACGATCATCTGGAGACAATGCGATAAAGACTGAAACTCTTGGGTGTCATGATAATGACACCCAAGGTCCTTTACGCAATCCCAGGAAAACCAGGAAATAAGGTGTCATGTGCTGTGGGGATATATCTAAAGGAATGCTGCCGAATCATATCCTAACAAAGACCCAATTTAAATTAAATTAAAATGTATTTATTGCTCACTTGTGCTTACATGTGTTAACTTTATTGTTATAATAATCTTTTATTGTAGGTGCTGTCATGTCCCCACTTTTCAAAGTGAATGATTGAGGCACAGAGAAGTTAAGTTGCTATCCAGAGTCACACAGCTAGTGAATGACTGAGCTCAGACTGAGGCATGGTGGGCGTTTGGGCTCCAGAGCCCACACCTCTAACTGCTCTGCATATGGCCTTCATTCAAATAGTCCTCTTGCCCTCCTGCACCTTCTACTGAAGAGTCCAAGAGAGCTGTTTAACCATTCTTGCACCATTGAAATAAGAATATTCAGGCATATATGTTGCCTTCATTGCTGCTTCCCTGAAAGTGCAAAATCTTAGTTACAGGAAGTAAGTGATAATCTTAGAAAGAATAAATAAAAAAGAAATGACAAGTCTGTATGTACAATCAGAACTGAGAGAACTGAACCTGGGTTTCCTTCTTTATGAAATTAGGAATGAAGATAGTAATACTTGACATTGCTCCCTATAGCCCTTCCCAGTCTATGGACACATATACCAATTGGTCTTAGCATATACTCTCCTGTCTCATGGGGCTGTTATTACTTGTCAGTCTCCTTTGCTAGATTATAAAGCTTCTAGTATATAATTTCCTGTAATCACTTGCCTTGAGCAGGTAATGAGGAGTGATGATTGAATTAGATAGTAGTAGAAGATGAAAAAACAGCAGTGCCCATTTATTGGGATACTGTTGTTTTTCAGTGGCTAAGCCATATCTGATTCTAACTAGGATCTTATTAAGTGCTGAATGATTGAACAGCAGTAATCATATTAGTTTGAATCAAATTCATTGTAAATGTAAGCAAAACTTCTAAAATGAGCAGTTTCATAGCCCTGACTACTGAATTCTTCCATCTCTCAATGTTTATCAAAAGGCTACCAAATACTGGACTCTATTCTAAGCAATGAAGATACAATGGTAATTCAAGAAAAGAGAAAACAAGTAACTCTTGATCCCTCGATTTATGAAGTTTACAGTCTAGGGACTTTGAAGGATGGCCAAGTTCCTCTTCCCCTTAAGTATTCCCCCTCACACCACCCCCGACCTATCTCTAAATTCCAGTTTTACTATATTGTCTCTTGAGGAAGGCGATGAAGAGGGTTCAGAGTAGCTGTGGTACCTCTATTTTCTCTTGAGCTATGTTGGATGCAATTGGAAGGGCCCTCTATTTATTCACCTTGGGCCCATATGAGTTTTGAACCATCTGCAAACTGTTACATTTAATGACATTTTCCTTTTGTTGGTCTCATATTCCCATCAGTTGCAATCACTGCTTTCTGGGAGGCTCTGATTAAATGTGGTATTTGGATAATGAAGAGATGGTAAATTCCGGTCATGTCATGATAGGAACTTTGATCTTAAGTGAATAATGACTAGTTTTCACAGTCTTGTTCCTTTGTTTCTCTTCCTAAATATGTATCTAAATGATACTTCCTCTGCTTGTTAAAATTAATTTGGTTAGTATAATGACCAAATTATTACAACCATAACCAAGGCTATATGATATGCTGCTGCTGCTAAGTTGCTTCAGTCATGTCCGACTCTGTGTGACCTCATAGACCGCAGCCCACCAGGCTCCCCCATCCTGGGATTCTCCAGGCAAGAACACTGGAGTGGGTTGCAATTTCCTTCTCCAATATGATGTGCATATAGTCTTTATTATTTCAAAACCCTTTATTGTTCATTGTATCTTTTGATTCTCACAAAAGCTCTGTGAAATGGATATTTATCATCCCCCTTTTACATAATGAGGTAATTAAAGAGGTGAAGAGGATTCCTGAATTGACCACTAGTTAAGGAGCATCCTGGGCTTCCCAGGTGGCTCAGTGATAAAGAATCCACCCAATAATGCAGGAGACTTGTGTTCCATTCCAAGGTTGGGAGAAAACAGCAACCCACTCCAGTATTCTTGCCTGGGAAAATCCCATGGATGGGGTTGACTACAGTCCATGGGGTTACAAAGAGTCAGACATAACTTAGAAATTAAACAGCAGCAAAGAATACTCCATGTTTTTGTAATAGACAGTATTACCATTTGAGTAGGAAATGGCAGCCCACTCCAGTATTCTTGCCTAGGAAATCCCGTGGACAGAGGAGCCTGGTGGGCTATATTCCATGGGGTCACAGAGTCAAATATGACTGGGCAACTAACTAAGCACAGTACTGCCATTACTCAGAATACATATCAACGGCCACTCTCTTTGCTGGTGTGTGTGTGTGTGTGTTTGAGTGAGAGAGAGAAAAGAAATTAGAGAAAAGAGGAAAAGAAGATCTAGTTAGGAGAGAAAAAAATTTCAACAGATGTTCCAGATCTGAATCCAGACCTCAGATCCTTTTAATGGCATAAAGGTTTTTGGTTTGTCAGGACAGAGAGTGAGAGGAAAACCTTGAAAAAGAGCCAATTGCTACAGATGACTAGGCAGAGAAAATGTCCAGTGTTGCTAGGAAACCAGTTCTGCCGTCAGGCTCGGGAATGAGAGTACATTGGATGGAGGGCATTGGGCTGGAATTTGTGTTTGACATAAACTATTGAATCACGCATGCCAGTGAGGCTGAGTCAGAATCAACCAGAGCTAAAAGCGGTCAAGAAAGTTTTCCTACTTTCTTTTTTTATTTTTTCTCTTCTTTTTAAAAAAAATTTTGCTTTTTTAGGTATAAACCCCTAATTAAAGATTCAGTGGTAAATATGGGATACTTAGACATTTTTAGTACCACCTGAGGCAGAGGGTTATAAACTGTTTTAAACCATCATTCAGAATGAGAAACACTTTCTCTGAAAATAGTAAGCTAAAAGGGACTTTTAACTTGCTTGTTTTCAGAGTTCCTTTGAGGTAGTTGAAGTTATTGATCAAATGAATCATCATTACTGAGTCAAGGTTAAGATTCTTTTTACTGTTTGTAACAGAAGACAGCATGGTGTGTTCTTACCTGGACTCAAGAAACCTTTTTATTCATCTCTGTACTCATATAAGTAGTCATTACAGTCTTATGCATGTCTTCTTTTCTCTGTGGGTTTCCTTTTACTCAGATCACTGAGGCCAGGTTTGTGGATTACAGTATCTTCTGAAATGTTTAGCTTTATTTCATTCCAGGACCACAGACAGATGTCACCAAACTGATCAATTACATTCATCCTATGTGGATCACAAGGTAAACTTGTAGATGATACGGGTCACTAAGCAAGTCCTGTCACTCTGCTGGAGCCATAGTAATAGAGCCTTCCTCTTTGCATGATTAAGTTAGCACTTCAATGTATTTAAGGACAGCTCAGCATTTCATTTCCTAGAGCCAGGAACAACTTCAGGGAATGTTCTGACTTTTACTGGTTTTTGGTAAAACACGTTCTCTCACTTGTCAAGATTGTAGGAAGCAGGGAGCTCTTGGCTCTCAAAATTCAGAGTGTACTCCTGCCAAAGCATATAAGTCTCTCAAAATTAAGGATATTTGTCTTTAATTTTTTCAGTTTTAGCATATATGTAATTTCACATCCTAAAATAGCTGGAAGCTACCAATGCTGACAGTGAAGGTTGAGCCCAGGAAGAAATGAACCCAAAGTTGTCCAAGAAATATGAACTGAATAGATGAAATAAAATCTGCTTAATCCCCTTTGAATACTTTGAAGAGCAACAGTTTATGTTACCATGAGTAGTATAAGACAAAGCTGTGTTTAAATTTCCCTAGAGGATTTTCTTTGAAAGGTTGCTGATACATCTTCAGAAAAAATACTTTCGTTTGGAGAAGTTTAAGCATGAACCATTCCAAAGTACAGATTCATATTGCTGCTTTAATGTAAAATCTTCAGTGATTCCTATGGCGTGTATAGTGTCTGACTGCCTTAATTTGAAATTCAAGACTTTTAGGATCTGAGCCGTCGTATCTTTCAGGCTGATCTTCCACTAATCCTTTCTAAGTCTCCCAGGTACCAACCCAAACACTTTCCTACTTATCTTTTCCTTGGTACCACTCCCTCTCATCTTTTTTTTTTTTTTTTTTGCAGTTTTATTTTTTTTAATTTTTTTTTCCATTTATTTTTATTAGTTGGAGGCTAATTACTTTACATCATTACAGTAGTTTCTGTTATACATTGAAATGAATTAGCCATGGATTTACATGTATTCCCCATCCCAGTCCCCCCTCCCACCTCCTTCTCCACCCGATCCCTCTGGGTCTTCCCAGTGCACCAGGCCCTAGCACTTGTTTCATGTACCCAACCTGGGCTGGTTATCTGTTTCACCCTAGATAATATACATGTTTCAATGCTGTTCTCTTGAAATATCCCACCCTCGCCTTCTCCCAGAGTCCACAAGGCTGTTCTATACATCTGAGTCTCTTTTTCTGTTTTGCATATAGGGTTATCGTTACCATATTTCTAAAGTCGATATATATGTGTTAGTATACTGTAATGGTCTTTATCTTTCTGGCTTACTTCGCTCTGTATAATGGGCTCCAGTTTCATCCATCTCATTAGAACTGATTCAAATGAATTCTTTTTAATGGCTGAGTAATATTCCATGGTGTATATGTACCACAGCTTCCTCATCCATTTGTCTGCTGATGGGCATCTGGGTTGCTTCCATGTCCTGGCTATTATAAACAGTGCTGCGATGAACAATGGGGTGCACGTGTCTCTTTCAGATCTGGTTTCCTTGGTGTGTATGCCCAGAAGTGGGATTGCTGGGTCATATGGCAGTTCTATTTCCAGCTTTTTAAGAAATTTCCACACTGTTTTCCATAGTGGCTGTACTAATTTGCATTCCCACCAACAGTGTAAGAGGGTTCCCTTTTCTCCACATCCTCTCCAGCATTTATTGCTTGTAGACTTTTGGATAGCAGCCATCCTGACTGGTGTATAATGGTACCTCATTGTGGTTTTGATTTGCATTTCTCTGATAATGAGTGATGTTGAGCATCTTTTCATGTGTTTGTTAGCCATCTGTATGTCTTCCTTGGAGAAATGTCTGTTGAGTTCTTTGGCCCATTTTTTGATTGGGTCATTTATTTTTCTGGAGTTGAGCTGGAGGAGTTGCTTGTATATTTTTGAGATTAATCCTTTGTCTGTTGCTTCGTTTGCTATTATTTTCTCCCAATCTGAGGGCTGTCTTTTCACCTTGCTTATAGTTTCCTTTGTTGTGCAAAAGCTTTTAAGTTTCATTAGGTCCCATTTGTTTATTTTTGCTTTTATTTCTGAAATTCTGGGATGTGGGTCATAGAGGATCCTGCTGTGATTTATGTCGGAGAGTGTTTTGCCTATGTTCTCCTCTAGGAGTTTGATAGTTTCTGGTCTTACATTTAGATCTTTAATCCATTTTGAGTTTATTTTTGTGTATGGTGTTAGAAAGTGTTCTAGTTTCATTCTTTTACAGGTGGTTGACCAGTTTTCCCAGCACCACTTGTTAAAGAGGTTATCTTTTTTCCATTGTATATCCTTGCCTCCTTTGTCGAAGATAAGGTGACCATAGGTTCGTGGATTTATCTCTGGGCTTTCTATTCTGTTCCATTGATCTATATTTCTGTCTTTGTGCCAGTACCATACTGTCTTGATGACTGTGGCTTTGTAGTAGAGTCTGAAGTCAGGCAGATTGATTCCTCCAGTTCCATTCTTCTTTCTCAGGATTACTTTGGCTATTCAAGGTTTTTTGTATTTCCATACAAATTGTGAAATTATTTGTTCTAGTTCTGTGAAAAATACCGTTGGTAGTTTGATAGGGATTGCATTGAATCTATAGATTGCTTTGGGTAGTATAGCCATTTTGACAATATTGATTCTTCCAATCCATGAACACGGTATATTTCTCCATCTGTTTGTGTCCTCTTTGATTTCTTTCATCAGTGTTTTATAGTTTTCTATGTATAGGTCTTTTGTTTCTTTAGGTAGATATACTCCTAAGTATTTTATTCTTTTTGTTGCGATGGTGAATGGTATTGTTTTCTTAATTTCTCTTTCTGTCTTCTCATTGTTAGTGTATAGGAATGCAAGAGATTTCTGTGTGTTAATTTTATATCCTGCAACTTTACTGTATTCATTGATTAGCTCTAGTAATTTTCTGGTAGAGTCTTTAGGGTTTTCTATGTAGAGGATCATGTCATCTGCAAACAGAGAGAGTTTCACTTCTTCTTTTCCTATCTGGATTCCTTTTACTTCTTTTTCTGCCCTGATTGCTGTGGCCAACACTTCCAAAACTATGTTGAATAGTAGTGGTGAGAGTGGGCACCCTTGTCTTGTTCCTGATTTCAGGGGAAATGCTTTCAATTTTTCACCACTGAGGGTGATGCTTGCTGTGGGTTTCTCATATATAGCTTTTATTATGTTGAGGTATGTTCCTTCTATTCCTGCTTTCTGGAGAGTTTTAATCATAAATGGATGTTGAATTTTGTCAAAGGCTTTTTCTGCATCTATTGAGATAATCATATGGTTTTTATCTTTCAATTTGTTAATGTGGTGTATTACATTGATTGACTTGCGGATATTAAAGAATCCTTGCATTCCTGGGATAAAGCCCACTTGGTCATGATGTATGATTTTTTTAATATGTTGTTGGATTCTGTTTGCTAGAATTTTGTTAAGGATTTTTGCATCTATGTTCATCAGTGATATTGGCCTGTAGTTTTCTTTTTTTTGTGGTATCTTTGTCTGGTTTTGGAATTAGGGTGATGGTGGCCTCATAGAATGAGTTTGGAAGTTTACCTTCTTCTGAAATTTTCTGGAAGAGTTTGAGTAAAATAGGTGTTAGCTCTTCTCTAAATTTTTGGTAGAATTCAGCTGTGAAGCCATCTGGTCCTGGGCTTTTGTTTTGCTGGAAGATTTCTGATTACAGTTTCGATTTCCTTGCTTGTGATCATTTTGTTAAGATCTTCTATTTCTTCCTGGTTCAGTTTTGGAAAGTTACACTTTTCTAAGAACTTGTCCATTTCTTCCAAGTTGTCCATTTTATTGGCATAGAGCTGCTGGTAGTAGTCTCTTATGATCCTTTGTATTTCAGTGTTGTCTGTTGTGATCTCTCCATTTTCATTTCTAATTTTGTTAATTTGGTTCTTCTCCCTTTGTTTCTTAATGAGTCTTGCTAATGGTTTGTCAATTTTATTTTTTCAAAAAACCAGCTTTTAGCTTTGTTAATTTTTGCTATGATCTCTTTAGTTTCTTTTGCATTTATTTCTGCCCTAATTTTTAAGATTTCTTTCCTTCTACTAACCCTGGGGTTCTTCATTTCTTCTTCCTCTAGTTGCTTTAGGTGTAGAGTTAGGTTATTTATTTGACTTTTTTCTTGTTTCTTGAGGTAGGCCTGTAATGCTATGAATCTTCCCCTTAGCACTGCTTTTACAGTGTCCCGTAGGTTTTGGGTTGTTGTGTTTTCATTTTCATTCGTTTCTATGCATATTTTGATTTCTTTTTTGATTTCTTCTATGATTTGTTGGTTATTCAGAAGCGTGTTGTTTAGCCTCCATATGTTTGAATTTTTAATAATTTTTTTCCTGTAATTGAGATCTAATCTTACTGCACTGTGGTCAGAAAAGATGACTGGAATGATTTCAATCTTTTTGAATTTACCAAGACTAGATTTATGGCCCAGGATGTGATCTATTCTGGAGAAGGTTCCGTGAGCACTTGAGAAAAAGGTGAAGTTGATTGTTTTGGTGTGAAACATCCTATAGATGTCAATTAGGTCTAGCTGGTCCATTGTGTCCGTTAAAGTTTGTGTTTCCTTGTTCATTTTCTGTTTAGTTGATCTATCTATAGTTGTGAGTGGGGTATTAAAGTCTCCTACTATTACTGTGTTACTATTAATCTCCTCTTTCATACTCGTTAGCGTTTGCCTTACATATTGCGGTGCTCCTATGTTGGGTGCATATATATTTATAATTGTTATATCTTCTTCTTGGATTGATCCTTTGATCATTATGTAGTGTCCATCTTTGTCTCTTTTCACAGACTTAATTTGAAAGTCTATTTTATCTAATATGAGTATTGCGACTCCTGCTTTCTTTTGGTCTCCGTTTGCGTGGAATATTTTTTTCCAGCCCTTCACTTTTAGTCTGTATGTGTCCCTTGCTTTGAGGTGGGTCTCTTGTAGACAGCATATATAGGGGTCTTGCTTTTGTATCCATTCAGCCAGCCTTTGTCTTTTGGTTGGGGCATTCAACCCATTTACATTTAAGGTAATTATTGATAGGTATGGTCCCGTTGCCATTTATTTTGTTGTTTGGGGTTCACGTTTATACCACCTTTCTGTGTTTCCTGTCTAGAGAAGATCCTTTAGTATTTGTTGAAGAGCTGGTTTGGTGGTGCTGAATTCTCTCAGCTTTTGCTTGTCTGTAAAGCTTTTGAGTTCTCCTTCATATCTGAATGAGATCCTTGCTGGGTAGAGTAATCTAGGTTGTAGGTTATTCTCTTTCATTACTTTAAGTATGTCCTGCCATTCCCTTCTGGCCTGAAGGGTTTCTATTGATAGATCAGCTGTTATCCTTATGGGAATCCCTTTGTGTGTTATTTGTTGTTTCTCCCTTGCTGCTTTTAATATTTGTTCTTTGTGTTTGATCTTTGTTAATTTGATTAAAATGTGTCTTGGGGTGTTTCGCCTTGGGTTTATCCTGTTTGGGACTCTCTGGGTTTCTTGGACTTGGGTGGCTATTTCCTTCCCCATTTTAGGGAAGTTTTCAGCTATTAGCTCTCCTCGAGTATCTTCTCATGGCCTTTCTTTTTGTCTTCTTCTTCTGGGACTCCTATGATTCGAATGTTGGGGCGTTTCACATTGTCCCAGAGGTCCCTGAGGTTGTCCTCATTTTTTTGGATTCTTTTTTCTTTTTTCCTCTCTGCTTCATTTATTTCCACCATTTTATCTTCTAACTCACTTATCCTATCTTCTGTCTCTGTTATTCTACTCATGGTTCCCTCCAGAGTGTTTTTGATCTCATTTATTTCATTATTAATTTTTAATTGATTTTTTTTTTTATTTCTTCTAGGTCCTTGTTAAACATTTCTTGCATCTTCTCAATCTTTGTCTCCAGGCTATTTATTTGTAACTCCATTTTGTTTTCAAGATTTTGGATCATTTTTATTATCATTATTCTAAATTCTTTTTCAGGTAGATTCCCTATTTCCTCCTCTTTTGTTTGACTTGGTGGGCTTTTTTCATGTTCCTTTAACTGTTGGGTATTTCTCTGCCTTTTCATCATGTTTAGATTGCTGTGTCTGGAGTGGGCTTTCTGTATTCTTGTGGTCTGAGGTTCCTTTTTATTGTGGAGGTTTCACCCAGTGGGTGGGGTTGGACGATTGGTTTGTCAAGGTTTCCTGGTTAGGGAAGCTTGTGTCAGCGTTCTGGTGCGTGGAATTGGATTTCTTCTCTCTGGAGTGCAATGGAGTGTCCAGTAATGAGTTTTGCGATGGGTCTCTGTGTTAGGTGTGACTTTGGAGAGCCTGCATGTTGACACTAAGGTCTATGTTCCTGCGTTGCTAAAGAATTTGCGTGGTATGTCTTGTACTGGAGCTTATTGGCTCTTGGGTGGTGGTTGGTTTTGGTGTAGGTATGGAAGCTTTTGGATGGTCTCTTATTCCTTAATGTTCCGTGTAGTCAGGAGTTTTCTCGTTTTCTCAGGATTTGGGCTCAAGTCTCCAGCCTCTGGATTTCAGTTTTATTCTTCCAATAGTTTCAAAGGCTTCTCCAACTATACAGCACGTGTTCCGGCCACACTGGATTTGCCCCGCTCACGGGTGTCTGTGCTTTCGCCGTCTACACTGCTCAGGCTCCCGGCTGCTCTATATGGAGCGGGCCCTACGTTGAGTGCGGTTCCAGTTTTCGGGTACTCCACAAAAGGGCAGATTCGGTTGCTCCTGCGTTTTGTGCCTTCCCCGGCCTGAGCGGTTCAGGCAGCCAGAGGCTTGGGCGTACTCTCCCGGATGCAGCACGCCTTTTTCCCTCCGCGGTGAGCTGCCCAGGCAGCCAGAGGCTTGGGCGCACTCTCCCAGGGTACGGCGCGCTTTTTCCCTCTGCGGCCCCAGCACGCACCGCCAGTCGGGTCTCAGGAAGTCTTTAGATAGGAACCGGGGGCCTGTTTGCAGTGTGGGAGGGGGTGGCTTCTCAGGGGCTGAGTTTGCCCTTTCCCCTCCCCCCTGCCTCCTACCTCCAGCGGGGATGGGCCGGCTCTTCTCTGGAGATTCTCAGTCCCTTTGTCCCGCGAACCACCGGCAGTGTGTTCGGGCCAGTTAATTTTGTCCCTTGCTATCCCACAGTTTAAAAAAGCTCCCTCCGATTGCTCTCAGGGTCTTCGGGCCGGTCCTTACCCTAAGCAATGCCGCCCGCTCCTCTCCGTTCCGCCCCGCTTGTTGCTGGCGGGTACGGGCGTCTGGGGTACTTTTCTGCTGGGAGTTGCTTTTAGGCACGTAATCTGTGGGCCTTGTTTAATTTTTCCTCCCAGTTAGATTGCCGAAAACTTCCCCCAGTCCCGCCAGTGCGAGGGTTTCCTGGTGATTGGAAACTTCCTCTATTAAGACTCCCTTCCCGGGACGGGTCTCCGTCCGTAGCTCTTTTGACTCCCTTATTATCGTTTATATTTTGTCCTACCTCCCTTCGAAGACAATGGGCTGCTTTTCTGGGCGCCTGATGTCCTCTGCTAGCGATCAGAAGTTCTTTTGTGAAATTTGCTCAGCGTTCAAATGTTCTTTCGATGAATTTGTAGGTAAGTGGTCTCTCCGTCCTATTCCTCCGCCATCTTGGCTCCTCCCTCCACTCCCTCTCATCTTACATGTCTGGATCCTATCATCTTTTCAAGCCCCTTCTCCTGTGCTCTGTCTTTCAGGAAGCTTCCTCAGACCTGTGCAGTTTGGGAGAATTTTTTCCCATCTCAGAAATCTCAGAAGGTTTTATCTCTGAGTGCATTTATGCTTTTCAACCTTGTGGATCGTTGTTTCATGGTCCAGTTTTCTCTTCATTACTAGGCGCTTAGCTCGTTGAGAAGAGAGCCCTTTCTGTTTTACTTCCAGGTTGGTCAAAATATGCTAATTATATGCTAATAAGTGATGGAGTGGATGAATGGATTATATGCTAATAAGTGATGGAGTGGATGAATGGATTATATGCTAATAAGTGATGGAGTGGATGAGTGAGATCTGGAGGAAGTGCTGTTTGTCAGGTGACCTCATGCAGGGTGAAGGGAGAGCAGCAGTGTGCAAAGTGAGAGGACAAATCCATTCTAACCAAAAGGAGAGGTTTCACAAGGAAGTGATTGTAGGCAGAGCTGTCTTAATTGTCCAAGGGTTTAATTCTTTGCAAATGCTCCTCTCTCTATTGTACTTTCAGATCTTTTCTTTCTTAATTATAGTTTTGTAATTTATCAAAGAACTGCAAAGAACTGACTCATATGGAAAGACCCTGATGCTGGGAAAGATTGAAGGCAGAAGGAGAAGGGGATGACAGAGGATGAGATGGTTGGATGGCATCCCTGACTTGATGGACATGTGTTTGAGTAAGCTCTGGGGGTTGGTGCTGGACAGGGAAGCTTGGTGAGCTGCAGCCCATGGGGTCACAAAGAGTCAAACATGACTGAACGACTGAACTGACCTGAATTTATCAAAGGGAACTAAGAGGATGCATAAGAAAGTGAAAGAGAAAGGCATGAAACAATCAAAAGTTACGGTAAGTCACCTACATATGAACCTTCAAGTTGCAAACTTTCAAAGATGTGACCATGCATTTGCATGTCCAGTCACGTAAGTTATTTCATGTGTCTGGTGTGTATTGTCACCTGTGTGCATCTTGTACAAGTAGTTATGCTTTTCTGTGCTTTACTATATAGTACTGTATAGAGTACAGATATACAGTATCTTTACTTCAAGCCCAGGATTCTGGAAGCAAGCATAAAACAGCAGTGATGTAGCTGGTACTACTGTACTTTTCAAGGTACTATACTATAAGATTTAAAGTGTTTTCTTTTTATTTTTTGTGTTGATTTCTTATGTATTATTTGTGTGAGAAGAATTGCACATCTATTACAGTACAATACTATATTGCTGATGGTGTTAGTCAGATACCTAGGCTAACTTTGTTGGACATAGGAGCAATTGAATTTAACAAATGTGCCCTCTGAATGGAACCTCAGATGTAGGGGTTTCACTGATTGGCTACAGAGACAATAGGTTGCCCTTTACTTGTGGACACACCCTCTCTCTCTTTATCTTCCCCCTTGTGACTGTAATGAGATGGGATTGGTTCCATAATACTCATACACAATACAGCTTTTGTAAACATGGAAATTATGTTGTGTTTAAAAATCTTAGGAGATTGCTTTCTCTTTACAGAAATGTCTTTACTGTGGGATTATAAATTTAGAATCTTAGTGTTCTAGATTTACTTTCAGACTCACTGGAATAAATGTGATCTTAAATGGTTCAATGACACTTTACTAATGATTAAGTTGAAACTATTCAAGAGTGAGTAATTTAGTTAGAGTTGTATATCTTTTTAAATAAAGACTCAAGAGTAAAATCCAATCTTAAATCATAGGTTAAATATCCTGTTTTTTGTTGGTCTGGGGATATTTTTTAATCTAATGATATATCATTCATTGAGTGATCTGAGTCAAAATAAATGAACTGCCCTCAAAGGATTCTTAGTAAGTCCTCTTTATCATTTTAAAATATTCAGGCAAAGTCCTGATTCACCAAACAGTCTTATTTGTAGCTCATTTGAGGTATGGCCTTAGTTCCAAAGGAGCAAAAGTCTTTGGCTGCACTTGAACAGTCTGTTTCCATTATCTATCGCAAGCATCTCTTCCTTTAGTTCTTGATTATGGGGCATCCATACCCGACTGCACCACTGGGTTTGGAAAAAGAAATTCAGCTTACCATCAGCCAAGCCATAGAAATTCTGGCCCTGCTGTTTGCACTTGTCCTACTTTCTTTGACCGCACTGTAGTTTCTGGGCACACAACTGTCATCATCCTTCGATCATACCCACCAGAGCTGTGATGGCAGCCACAATCCCCAGGCCACGTGACAGGATGCATTCTAGGCCTTTGTGGTTGATGATCTTCTCACTGTCTACACTCAAGCATGCCTGTAGCTGATTGTCTCAGACTATGCCTGGAAGTTGAAAGGAGGCAGATGGTTTGTGTTTCATTGTGAGGAGTAAGGCCTTATCAGGGCTTTTTAAACAGTGGAATGCTTCCCAAGCCATTGCAGCATTTCTTATCTGTAGCTTTGAGGAAGTGGGGTGAGGGGTTAGACTCAGTGCCCTTCCAGGTTTCCTGCCAACTCGGCTGTTAGTCTTTAGGAGCAAGCCAGGGCTCAATGGCTGGATTTGCTTTTAATGTTTCTCACCGAAGTATGACATACATAAAATTGCACACATTGTAAGTCACACACTGTGCATCTGCTTAATGCAGACTGTTTATCATCATTTGCAATCTATTCAAAATTCCAAATTAGATATGTCTGTTTCATTTATTGCCAAATTCTGACAATCAAAATTTTTACTGGATTGATTACATGCTACTGTTTATATCATCTTTTTATATAGAGTTTGATTTTGCTTTTGCTATTTGCAGTGATATAAATGCAGTTTAAGTATAGTATAGGAAGATAGTATCTATGATATGAAGCTGTTAAAATAGCAGTTTAAAAATAATATTTATTCTTAAGTGATTTAAGAATGTTTATTTTTCTGGAATAATATATGTTCATTGTAGATAATCTGAAAAATACAGAGAAGCAAAGTACAAAAAAGAAATTCGAGTAATCAATACTTACTCAACTTTATCACCTAAGCCTAACCATTCATAACACTTTAATGTATACCACTTCAGATACACACACACCACATGTTCATGTATATTTAAACAAATTTGAATCATACTAGGCATATTATTATCTAAAATTTATCAATTAAAAATATGGAATAAATCTCTTAAAATATTAAATGGCTAAAATGTAGCTATTATATGAATATATTGTAATTTATTTAACAAATACTTGCTTAGTTATTTGAACTGTGTTCAGTTTTACACTCCCATAGATGTTACATGATGCTCATTATTTAATTTAAATTTTCATTTCTCATCATTTTTTTAAAAATACATTCCTAGGAGTAGATTTGCTGGATCAAATAGTATACATGCCTTAAGACATTTGATATATATTGCCAATTGCCCTTGAGGAAGTTGGTATCACTTAATACTCTAAATATCAGAGGCTGAGTATTTGTTTCCTAAAACCACTGCCAACTTTCTAAATTATACTTACATAAAGGAAACTATACAATTTGATGGATAAAAAAATTCATTTTGTCTTCATATGCATTGTTGATTATCAATATAAATCATCTGTAAAAGTACATTTATTGATCATTGCTTATGTCTTTTGTCCATCATACTGAGGCATCATTTATTTCTCTTATCGCTATATAGAATTTATGTTATGACTAAGGAGATAGTAATCTTACACATATCCTTCTGTTTGTCTTTGTTTCTTGAATTATCACTCAAACTCAGACTTGAGGTCAGAATATTTACCCAGAGCTAATTTGAAATAAATCTTAAAGACTAGAAAAATAAATCCCCTTTTATTCAGTCTCAAAAGACTGTTTTACATTTGCAACATTTTCTTTATGATTTCAGCATGTGTGCCTAGGAAGACCCATGAATAGTGAAGATAGTGACTGTGATCTTTTCTGGAATGGAAAGTAGTGAAATAGGCCAACAGTACTTTTAAAATTCTCATTGGAATAATTTGAGTAGTAATTATCCTATTTTTAACCTTTCTAATAAAAATTGATAGTGACTATCAGCCAATATTTGCTCATTGATTATGCAATGCAGGATTATTTAGTAATTACAGAAGTTAGAATGGATTTATGTGTCTTCAGAACTGTGAGCATATTGAGCTGATTTGCTGGGAAACACTTACTGAATATTTTATTTCAATGTTTTCATCTAGGCGACAGATTCTTTTTAGGGACTGGTACTGAAAAGCCTTTTTACTGTAGTTTGTAATAAAAGATTTCAAAATTAATATAAGCCTTTTAAAGGAAATTTATTTCAGCGTTCAGCTGGTCAACATTTGGTTACTGTTTAAAACAAATCATGACAGCTAAAGCCAAGGTCTTGGAACTTTGCTTAGTTCATCAGTTTCAGTGCAAAGATGTTATCCAGGAATATGTTGGGATTTACTGAGGAAATTAGGTACTTAGATTTGATGTATCTCTTGGAGGCTAGTGGGAAAAAAAATGTTTCAGAACATAGATTAGAGCCAAGTTATTTTACTTTCTAAAATTTCTCTAATAAATTATTTTTCTTAATTTTATTTATTTAAATCATTGAAGAAAGATCTTGAGAAGTCTCTGTGTAATATGATTAAGCTTAAGGACTAACCTTTTGACTCAATTAACAGAAGTTAATGAAGTGATGGCAGCATATAACATGATACTTGAAACTGTAGAGGAGTCTGGTATTTGAGGCAGATTTGAGGTAATGGAAATTACCACTTCAGGCAGGCAATTTGTTTTCACTAAAGATAAGTTTTGAGAAGCCAGACTGTGAATATGACTTGTTAGAAATAAGAAGGGAGGGATAAATGGCTACATATATATATATATATATATATATATATATATATAGTCGAGATTTATTTTCCTGTCAACTTTTGCCTCTTTGCTATAAGTATGAGCTCTCACTCCTTTGATGGGGTACTCTTGATTACAGCTCTTGATAAGCAGGAGAAGAAAAGGAGAGTGAGCAGGACTAAGCAAAGTTCCCAATACTCTTTCAGAGGATGCATCGATTTTTATAACTAGAAACACACTGGACATTCCTCAATGTCCTTAATGTCCTTTGTCCCAATGCCCTTAATGTCCATTGGGTTAATTCCTCAATTAACTCACATGCAAGACAAAAAGATTGAATCAAGATTATTTTTAGAACCCCTTCTACATTTACTAATGTATTATGACTTCAAGAGAATGAGGTAGAGATCATGTGATGAGAACAGTTTCATCTTGTCAAAGTCAAGTCCGTGGGTCCACCAGCTTCTGTAGGTAGATAGACACTGCTTCTTTCCTTCCTATCTCTTCTTTTTCTGTAAAGTTGTTGTTGTTTGGTTTTTTTTTTTTTTTTGATGTGGACCATTTTTAAAGTCTTTATTAAGTTTGTTACAATATTGCTCCTGTTTTATGTTTTGGTTTTTATACGAAGCATGTGGGATCTTTGTTCCCCAACCAGGGACTGATGAACCTGTATCCCCTGTACTAGAAGACACAGTCCTAACCCCTGGACTATCAGGGAAGCCCCTCCCTCTAATCTCAATACTAATGCTAATGATAATAACAACATAAAAGGAAATAAAATAAATCTCTATGAAAAATCACACGATATCAAGATTTTTGATTAGTACCCTAAACCTAGCCTATTTCCCCTAGACTTCCAAAGGATTTCATGCGTGCAATTATTCTTTTTTCTCTCTTACATCATCAGTTTCTCTATAACCATTGGATGACTGCCATCAGCTCACAAACCTACCTTAATTCACCCATCTTAAAACAAAGAAACCACCTTTGACCTCACTTTCCCTCCCTTATCACAACTTTAAAAACTTATCTGGACTTTCTGTCTCTACTTCCTCTCACCTATTTCAGTGCTGATGCTAGATTTCCATCTATACCATGCATTGTAATGACATTCATAAACATCTCCAGTGGTCTACACCTTCTTAGAACCGATGGTCAGTTATCTGAATTAACTTTCTTGACCTCTCAGCTGTTATTTCACTCACATGACATTGTATCTTGAAACACTCCCTTCCCTAGCCTTCCTTTCCTTTACTCTTGCTAGATTTCCTTCTATTTAACCAGCTGTTTTCTATCTCCTTTGCTGGATCTTCTCTTTTACTTTACCTCTGAATTTTGGAGAGCTTGGACATTTCAGTCATTGAAGAGATGGCCCTGCACTGAAGGTAGCAATTTTGTTTTATTGGGAACCAAAGTCTTAGCAATGTTCCAGAAAAGAACCCAAATAAGACTTTCTTATTCTTCTTGGTGTACTATCTGCAAAGGGTACAACTCTATGGTCTGGGGCCAGACCACAGGGAGGCCATTTGTTCCTTAATTCCCTGAATAGTTATTGAGCTTCTACTTCATGGAAGGCACTGACGGGTGAGGCTGTCTTGGACAAATATACCAGGGAATATAGTTTTTGTTGGAACTAATTAAATTGTCACCTATGAAAACATTGACCTCATTAATATGAAGCATTTTTTTCCCATGGTTTCTTAGGATACCACTGGGCATGGAATGATGTCTGTACCAGAAGTTTAGAGAGTCATAATAGGAGATTATATCTGGTCTCTGAAAAAAAAAAAAATTGCAACTTCTTTTTAAAAAATAAAAGTCTTAAAAATTATGCTTATTTTGTTTTTGGGTGTAAAAGAATCAACATATAGGGGAACTGAAAATTATTGCCAAAGAAGAAAACTGCATTATGTAGATCAGCAAGTATCGGTCTTTCCACTGAGCAGAACAGGTGACCCTTCTTGGTGATAAGCCTTCTCACTCAGGAAGCTGCAGCTTTGACTACTATAAAACTGCCTCTCTGCCCCTGTTTCATCCTCCAGGAATATTGCATTGGTGGTTTGATGAAAGGGTAGTTTTTCAAAGTAGACTAATCTACTATATAGTTTTACTTTATGTGTCTTTGCCAAGTTCTTAGAAATGTTTTTTAAAAATAGGAAATTGTTCAGTTTTGATTGATCAGTTAGGGTTTAGAGTAAGTTCAGTTTACCAAATCTGGCATTCAAAGAGTCAGACATGACTGAGTGACTGAACTGAACTGAACTGAACTAGGTAATAACTTCCTACCAACATCTATGTGTGTTCAGCAGGGTGGGCACCCCTCGTGTGGCCAGACCAATGGGGGGACTTGCAGTGACTGTTAGGGTTGAGGTATCTGGAGTCTTGTCAGCATCAGAGGATGGAACAAGGTTAACTTGCCTACTTTCTTCCATTCTTGTTATTTAATGTCGCTTTTAGTTTTAACTGACTGTTGACATTCAACAGGTTGCTTTCCTTCTCAAGGTCCTTTTGAAATGTTTGCTGATGATAAATCCTCTTTAAAGTTCTGAGAAAGGATGCTTTAAATAATTCTAAAATTTATTTATGCTTTTGTAAATACTTAAAATATAACTTTTTGTTGGACACTTATAGGTGAGAAGGATCATAAGTGTATGCTTAATAGTTATGGTGCTTACCTATGGGTCAGCACCATAGGTAAATTAATATTAAATATCAGAGAGTAACCTCATGAGAGAACCACTGAGTATCAAAAGAAAAGCCCTAGAGAAACTGAGCTGACACCGTATGGTGGAAAGGACACTGAAGATTTGTCACTGGGGGTTTTTGTCACTAATTATTTCCTTTTCTTTTGTGTGTAGAAGGGAAAAAAATAACTAAGAGGGATATGAGGATCACAGAAGGATTTGTATCTTTGTTTCTGTGGAAGACACATGGAAGTTAAGTTTCTAGACTGTGGAAAAGGACCTCACAGTTATTCATATTTCTCCTTCCTTCTTCTCTTCCTTCCCCTTTCTCCTCATATATTATTTATTCAATAAATAGTTCTTGAAAGCCATTCATTCTACTAGTTAAAAAGATGGGTCAGATTCACTTTGTGTGTACAAAGACCTAAGAATCCGATAATTATAGCGAAATGTCAAGATAAACTACTTGTGAATATTCTGGAGGGAATTGTTGTTCAGCTAGTGACTTTCAGAGAAGCTTTACCCAGAGAATGACATTTGAACTGGATCTTGAAAGGTAGGAGGGGAAGACATTCTAGGTGGGAGGATCAATGTGAGAAAAAGCCCGGATGAGTGGCTCTCTGGAGTTTTTGTTTTTGTTTTCCATGGGTTCTGAACAGGCAAGACTGGAGATGTAGGTTGGAGCCAGATTGCCCATGAATTTGAATGACACATTAAGAAATCTGTAATGTAGATGGTGGGTTTTCAATGATTTTAAGTAGAGGAACTTCACTCTCAGATTTGTTTCATTAAATTGTACAGACAGTAGATTGTGAGAGGACAGACTGATGTGTGACTGAATTAAATACCAGTATTAAATACCAGCTTTTGCAGTAGCCCAGAAAGATTTTCTCATATCATGGTGACAAAGACAGATATGATGACCAATTATTTCTGGGCTGTTATATATAAAATTAAGGAAATGGTAAAATATATCAAATGATATTTCTCCTTGAATGCTATGTCAATGAAGGATTTGGCTAGAAAGAGAGAGGGAGACAAAGAGAGAAACTTTAACTGAAGTTTCCATAAAGGGGGGAAAAAAAAAACCCTCTGCATTCTTTATTAATATAACCTCTGGCTTTTGTAAAAGATAAACTATGAATCTCAAGACAAAATAATAGAAGTTTCAGTTAGTTCAGTCTCTCAGTCGTGTCTGACTCTTTGCGACCCCATGAATCGCAGCACGCCAGGCCTCCCTGTCCATCACCAACTCCCAGAGTCTACCCAAACCCATGCCCATTGAGTCAGTGATGCCATCCAACCATCTCATCCTCTGTTGTCCCCTTCTCCTCCTGCCCCCAATCCCTCCCAGCATCAGGGTCTTTTCCAATGAGTCAGCTCTTCGCATGAGGTGGCCGAAGTACTGGAGTTTCAGCTTCAGCATCAGTCCTTCCAATGAACACCCAGGACTGATCTCCTTTAGGATGCACTGGTTGGATCTCCTTGCAGTCCAACGAGTTTAAATGTCCAGCTGGTTGTAGGGGGTGGTAGGGAACACCATACCATTTTCAACTTTAAAATGGCTTCCAAGGTCATCTTGGATAATTGGCATTGGCCAGCCAGTTGGTAGACAAGGGAAGAGAGTGCAGGATTGCCAGGATTACACAGGAGGTTTTGGGGGATCAAACCTGGAAATGACATATCTTTTGCACTTTCCCCACTGTCTAACTCAGTCTTATGGCCACAATTAATGCAAAAGAGCTGGGAAATATGCTCTAGCTTTGTGCTCAAGATGAAAGGAAAGCAGATTTAGTTAGGGAAAAGCCAGACAGACGTTGAAATACTGGCAATGTCTGCACTGATCCTGGGAGAGATTGGATTCTTCCATAGAGATCATACTTTCCTAGAGACTTTGAACATCTTGCTTTCTGTAGTAAGGAATCTTTAGGCAGGGAGTCCTCCAATCAGGGTGAGCCAGCCTAGAGCCCAACTCTATGTAAAAGTAGCTTTAACCTTGAAGATGAAATTAGCTGAACAGCCCCTGCAGTCTCCCGTTTGAATCTAATATGTTTGCATTGCATTTTGAATTTGTTCTGTATCTGAAGGCTTTGTCTGTACCTGAAGCTTGCCTGGCATAAAATAAGAAGGCTTACCTGTGATCCTCCAATAGGTCTTCCTCTTATTTCCCCTACCAGGAATATTATGCTCAAGATGCCATGTTCATTTAGCAGAAGATTTGCAAAATTATACAGAATGGCTCAAATTTCATCTTTTTAAAATGTGAGCATCTCTGACTTTTAACATATACAAATTTAGACCATTAAATCATCTCAGTAAAACCTGGAGCTTTGCCATTTGTCTCTGCATCTATTCCTGGTGCTTATCAGCATGCTTTGCACACCCTGATTCTCAGAAAATTTAGGTTAAAACAATAAATACATATGTGAACACACAAAGACTGGATAGGTATATCAGATGTTGTTTGTATTTATATCAAACTGCAAAATGTGTCCCTGCTTGAATTTGTCAGTTCTAGTTTCTAAGTATTCAGGTCATTTGGCCATTCACATTTGCCCTGTTTCCCCACTCACTCCTCAGAGAGGATCAGAAGCAAAATGACCTAATTTTGACCTGGAATTTTGTTGGGAATGTTTATGCTAAAATTATTTCAGTTTACTTTTTATTCAGGATTGAGTTAAATTTAACTGTTTACATGGATACATAGTTAATTATAAACAACATCATGACTAACTCATCACAAAGAAAAGAATGGAAGCTCCTCAGTTTCTTTCCTTGCAGAGAATAGTTAAGAAATGAGCTGTTTCCTTTAAGACCTCTGTGTCTTTCTTCCCACTTATTTCCCTGTAGATCCCAAGTGACAACTTTAGTTCCAGAGGCAACTTGGAGGGTCTCTGCTGGTCACCACAGGCTTCACTCACTCCAAGAATAATATTACCTACAATCACAACAACCATGACAATGAGGAGGAGGAGACTTGGACACACTCACATGTCACTGAACACTAGGGGTGGAAATTTTACTGAAGCACTATCATCTGAATTTCTGACAAAGCACATACCTGGTATTTAATAGAACATAAAACATTCAAACAGAGCCTTTCAAACCAAGAAATGCAAAACAGAAGTCTTGGAAGCAACTGCAGACATGACTTTTAAAAATAACTTTTTTTCTTCTTTTAACCAAACAATGTCTGGTGGAGTTGTCCTATTAAAAAAAATAAAAAACCGTTAGTACTGCAGTCTGTCCTTAATGTAATATCCAAATGCATTGACCAGCATTAAAGTTTAGCAAAATATCTTTGTCCACAGAATATTTTCTTTTGCCTTTGGCATCCTGGGAACTAGAATTCTGAGCTTGGGCTTGAAAATAATGAATTCTGAGTCTCTCCAGGGCAAAATGACTGTTTACCTTTCAATAACTCACAGCTCATGCTATCTGCAGACTATTCATCACTGACTAACTAGAAGCAACCTGCCCTTTGCCAGTAGCTGCATTCCACACATGGCACATTTTTCATAGATTATGAAGCAATTTGTTAAGGTAGAACTTTTAACTTTGAAGTAAAACATCTCAGAAGCCATTTATCAGAGAATTTGATTTGGACCCAGTATACTGGCTTAATAGAAAAATAGCTTGACATAACTTCTTTAAATACATGAAGATATGTGGTAATGGAAGCTTAGAACTAAACACAAATAGAATTGTCCCATAGGATTTGTACATGGCTCCCAGCTACTGCCTACCTCCCAATTACCACCTGCCTCCACACTCTTATCTTTTCTCCCAATGTTGGTATTATACCACTTTAGTATTCTGTATTCTCTTCTTACTAGTTCATTATATCAAGAACTTGTTCCCTACTGAAATCCTTGGGGATGGTTAGGGCAGAGAGTAGGGTTTGTGGATATAAGAGATATTTGTATTTATGAGGAAAAAGTTACTCACTTTGAAGCAAGATGTTGTTTTACAAATGATCAATCCAGGGCACAAAGAGCTTAAGAAACTTAAGATATTTGCCCAAGTTAGTAAATAGAAGATCTAGGATTTCAACATAGGTATGGTAGCTTTGCTTTTAAAATGCAATGCTCACACATGAAAATAATGCCAGAATTATTGCAATTAGTAAGTATTCACTGGAAACCTATAAAGCCTATGATTATAGTTTTTCAACATTCAGTGATGGAAAAGTGGGTAATGCATTGCCCATGGAGTTTCAGTTATCAGAGCTGTTCTTGAGAATAAGAAATAATTTTATTCACATATTCAACTTGAATTTGTTAAATGGGGCTATTCCTTGCAAAACACACTGAGATTAGAGAGTTAAATAAAATGATATGTGCATCCAAGTTTCCAGTAGGAGGGAGTGTGATATATACATCTCTCTACAGTACAGGGCACAGGATTAAAAATTGCCAAAAGACAGTAAATGTAAAGAGTTATGAAATTCACAAGGGAATATGAGGTTGAAGGAAGTAGGGATATATTTGAGAACAAAGAGATAGTATTCTGGTTGCATTTTGAAGGGTGGGTAGCATTTGAACACTTACACCCCTACAGGGTGTGTAAGAAACAAAAGACCAGGAAGGTGGCCAGGCATTTTACATGCTTTTTCTTATGTAATTCTCACAACCACAGATAGTTATTGTTTTCTCTATTTTACCAAGGGGAAAATCGAAGCCTAGACAGACTAAGGAAGTTGCCCAAGGTCAGCGGGAAGTACACTGGGGTTGGAATCCAAACTTGCATGGATTCTCACATATGTTCTTTTCATTCCATGGTACTCTTTTTCTTCTAAAGACAATGAGGAACCCTTAAGATTTCTTAAGAGAGGAATGCATGAGTATATTTACTCTTTACGCATCAGTTTGCTTAATGAGTAGGAAGGAGGCAAAACTGAGAGATACTGGTAGCCTTAAGCAGGATATTGCTAAAATAACAGAAATAAGAAACAGCCTGTAGGACATTGTGGAGTTGAAATCTACAAGGCTTGCAATTGTTTAACTATAGTAGGAGGCATGATAAACACAGACTGAGTGACCTGTCTCTGTCTCTGGGTTTTGTGGTTAAACTCCATTCCCATCAGCCTGCTGCTAGTCTTTGTAATTCCTGATCTTTCCTTGAACCTTTGTTCTCACTTCTATCTTATCACCAGAGGTTTTAATCAAAAGCATCAATACATCTAGCAATAAGTAATATCTACCCATAAACTCTTGACATCAACCTTTCAGTGGAATCTGTGGTCTTATATGGAACATCAGTTTTCCCTCAGTTGAGATTAGGACATGATGCATTCCCAAACACAGCGTACTTTGTGAATGCTGTCCTGAGGCTGAGGGAAAAATAAACTGGAGGAGGGATTATCTGGCAATTGTGGGGAAAGAAGAAAGGAAAGCAGGGAAATAAGATGTTTTAGTTTTGTTTTTGATTCCAGCTCAATCTCACTTTATAAATGCTCTATGGTCAGAAATAGCAGCATTGGCTGTGCCTAGAACCCCACCATCAATAATGAATATTACTAATGGCTCTTGGTGTTATATAAGGGCAATCAAAATAGAGCAAACCAAGCAGTTATTCCCTCCATCCCACCCTCTTTCTACATTTCTAGCATGTTAATATGTGGATTTTGGCTTAAAATCCACTCTTATTTCTCTGAAGTTTTATAATCAGATTCACCCATTTATGAGATAGATGAGCAAAATATACTTTGATGTGAAATCTTTGCTTTGCCCTTGGGGGAGTACTTCATTTTAGGAAGTAGAGATCATTGTCTAAATTAGGCTATTGTGACTAAGATACAGTATATCATTTAGTTACTTAAAATCAGAGAGATGATGGCTTGACCAAAAGCACGAACAACTACTAAAAAAAATAAAAAAGAGTTGGAATTAGAGCAAGTAAGAGGGAAATACTTCCATGAGTCAACGCCTGTTTAAAAATACAGGAATTTTTTTCTTATTTGGCATTGATGGTCCCTCCAGTTCCTACAAAATTAGTATGTGAGCCTGAATAGATTTTGTGTTCACTTGTAACTTTCAGAAACTTGGCAGCTCTGACTGTTGAATGAGTTACAATTTAGATATGAACTTCCTTAAAATCTTAAGCCTAATTTAAAAATAGATACCTAGATTAGGTTTTAGCCATATGCTTTATTAGTAGTGACAGATACTGTATTTTTCTAACTGCTACCACTTTCCCTTAACTTCCACCCATTTTAGGAACTTCTAAAGAAGTGAATTTCAATAAATTTGGTGCTTCCTTCTAAAGGCTACTTGAATACAAACATTTCCAGCTATTTGTTACAAAACTAGGTAATTCTTAGGCATTTGATTAGATTTAAGTGAAATGTTTTCATCAAAATGTTTGAAATGCTCGTTACATATAAAGCCTATCTTGTAAAAAAAAAAAAATCTTTATTTTGGCTAAAACCTTCATATCTCCGCAGTCCAAGATTATTTCTTTGAATTTCTCCATTAAATTGTAGTTGGTAAAAACTTACCTTTTCTCTCATATATGGAACCATAACTCGGGGTTAAGTATGGTTTCCCATAGTTAGGGTTTAGAATCATGATGATACTCCTTGGCCTTACAAAAACTCAGCATATGAGCAGAAACCCTCACTTCCACAGTATGGAAAATAAGATGTCAGTTAGTCTTATGAACATATGTGTGCTGTGAAGAGAGCATGGTTAGGCTTCTTGCAAGACACAAAAGCAAGTTCAAGAATTTATTTGGCCTGGTCCGTTAGTTGACATCAGTTTTTATTTTATTTTTTCCCTCACATCCTAAAAAGTTCACAGAACCAGGAGGTCTGCATTAGTGGGTGGTGTCCAGAGCTGTTGGAGGGTGTGGGTGGCAGATCCAGTGGAGGCAAATTGTCCTGGGAGTCAAGTAGAGCAGTGAAATGAGGGTATGATGGTGAACAGGAAATCGTCATTTTTTCCCCCCCAGTTCTGACAGTTCAGAGCTTTCTCCTTCCTTTGGTCTTTGCTTCTTTTAAGATGCCATTATAGCTGGAGAGGCAGGGAGGGAAGGGTCTCCATAATGGAAACCAGTGACCTTTTCAGTTTTTCATTCTCCAGTGTCCAATGACAATCATGAACTTTTGACATTGCCTCGTGCAGCTGGACTGAGAGTGCAAGTGTCTGCTGCAGCCGTGCTTGGAGCCCCTTACTCATGGAGACAGTCTCTCTGTGATGTATTTCCCAAACACATCCTGAGCACCGACAGTGTTGCTACTCTTTAGTCACTAAGTCATGTCTGACTCTTTGCAACCCTATGAACTGTAGCCTGCCAGGCTCCTCTGTACCTGCAATGTACACCAGCCTTATAAAATGGAAAGTACAAGATCTTCTGCTCAAAGAACATACAATCAGATGTGAAGACAAGTCATTATGCGGCTCTGACTGATGTTAATAGAGGTATGCCAACAGGCCTCTGGATGCACGGGTAGGAAGCCACTGCAGCCTCCCTGCCTGCCATGAAGCAGATGCTTGTCTTCTCTGGTCTAGCTTTGTTCAAGGGAGGTCCTGGGTACCAGGAGGCAATCCCAGAAAGTGGTTATCAAAGAGGAACTTCCATCACTGGTTGTGCCTTGTTGGTAGTTAGTGATAATGTCCTCCTTCCCCAATCCATTAAGCTATCAGACAGCAGAGGAAAAAGGGAGCCACGGTATGTCACTGCAGAGACTCTCCAACAGAAGCCAATTGATGTCACCCTGCATGAAATCTGGCCTTTGTTTGGTTAGTTTCCATTTTGTGTGTGCCTTCTCTGATCTTTTCCCGACATCCTTTCATTATCTGGGATGGAATGCTGTGACCCTTTGCAACAGAGTTAAAATAACAGCAGTAGCTCAAATGAAGATTGAATTTGCTGACCTTTTTACATCGTCCCTGTAACTTGCTGTCTATCAGCAAAGCAGGAGGCCCCTTCTCCCTCCAGCTTCCAGCATGTGGTTGAACCTGTCAAGACAATACATCACTTTTAAGTTGATATAAACATTTCATCCTTCCCATTCCTGCTCATTCCCCTTCTTGCCCTCACTCCCACTCTGTTACCAAGTTTTTCCAGCATTCTTGGGATCATTTATTCCCCATTCCATCTTCAGAACTTTGACCGGGGTTGAAACAACAGGAGCCCGTCTCTTGCAGTTCCTGTAGATCCCAGCAGATTTTGCCTTATTTCAGGCATACTTTTACCTCCTGAAGGGTCATCAGGACCTAATATCTTAACTGTGAAATTAAAAAGAATTGACTCATAAGATATTTGATAAGTACTGCTGAACTGTACACAGGAGAGTGTAGCATAACCCCATATTATTGGAAAAGGACTAGGTCTTCAACCAGACAGTTAAAAGATATGGACTAAAATCTTTTGTGTCCAAGGCACTGTGCTGGCCCCCGTAGGGTGCATGTTAAGAATATGCACTCTCAAGTTAGACTCACTCAGGGACTAGTGATGTGATCTTGGGAATTTCCATGCTTTCTGTTGTATTTTTATTTTGGGGGAAGGGTGCTCAGAGGATAGCTTTTCATCCCCTTTTTGATCTGCCCTCACTGCTTCTCTATCTCAATTACCCCCATCTTTCACAGCCAGATCTCACGTTGTTTTCTTATTTCTGACTATTGTAGGTTGAAGGTCAACTGTGCATTATTAGTGCTGGAAATGATGGAGAAAGAGAAGGGAAGAGGGGAGAGGATCCTGTAATGGTGATTCTCCCCCCCGCCCCGTCATTTTCCATATGCTTTGAAAACAGATTTGTTCCTGTCCTTTCATCTTTTTCTCCACTCCCGTGTTTTTACGGAAAGATGCTCTTGATAGCCAAAGGTTTTGTGTTTCTGGAATGCAGATGAACTTGAAAGATAAAGTGTTAGCTGCCCAGTCATGTCTGACTCTTTGCGACCCCATGGACTGTGTAGCCCACCAGGCTCCTCTGTCCATGGAATTCTCCAGACAAAAATACAGAAGTGGATTGCCATTCTCTTTTCCAGGGGATCTGCTCGACCTAGGTCTTCTGCATTGCAGGCAGGGCCACCAGGGAAATCTGTAGATGGATTTAGATTCTACCTAAAACAAAGACCTCATCCCACACCATCTCTATTTGCCCCACCCTTTAGCAAGTTTGGTTGAATTTTGTCTCCTACAGGAGGATCTGTGAGGTTTGGAAGCCTCTTTCTTCCTTCTTCACATCCACATCATTAACGTAGGTAGATATCTATGGGAAACCTTCAAAGGACCAAGTGCTTGCTTCAGGTGGGGGAGTGAAACAGGATTCTGTCCCCAGGAGACAAGAGAAGGGATTGCCCTGATAGAGAGAGGTCTCAGGAGAGAGTTATGAGGGAGCAAAGAGTTCATCCAGGGCCTGACTGGGAACCAGAACTGGTAGGTTTCAACTTATTCCTAACCCTGAAAACCCGTGCTTCTCAAACCTTCATGTATGTACAAGTCACTTAGTCTATTTCATTAAAATCTGATTTCTATTCAGTAACATTTCTGAAAAGTTCCCACGTGATATTTTTGCTTCTGCTCTGGATCACACCCGAGATGCAAGACTCTTAAGTTACTCATCACTATGTAAAAGGCAGCTGGATAAGAAGATATTTAAAGTCAGACCTTTCAAATGTCTCAGAATTGATTTATAAGTAGTTTTGAGTTCCATCTCTTTCTGCTCTACATCCCTGTCTGTTTCCCTCTATCCCCGCTGCCTTGTCTGAAGGTTGGCAGCAGCTTCATGGGTTCTCTCCATTATAAATGAACCCGGGTCACCCTGGAATGAGGTCATATTTTCCAAAGATGTGTTTCTAGACTGTGGTGAAGGCGGAGAGCCTGTCTGGGCTGTTGAGGCCTGGGAAGGGTAGCCCGTGTAAGACAGAGCAGTGTCTGGGCAGAGCACAGATTTGAGGACAGTCCCCAGGCAGAGGAAGTGGCTCCTCACTGCGGCTGCATGTGCTGTTCTAATCCAGTCTCCTGGACTCATGAAATAAGGCCGTGCTGGTGTGTTTAAGGCATCCAGCAGCCTGCAGCTAGGAAAATGTCTCTGCCATTTCTGTTAGTGCCTAGAAACTTGATTGCGGTCTAAGACTCTTAAAGAGGCAAGAATTAGCCCTGATTATCACCCATACCCTTCTGAAATAATGTTCCCTATAGACATGGCCTTTCAGAGTGTGATATTATGATTTGTAAGAAATATATATTTGGTCATTCAGATGACCAAAATATACTTCTCAGTTGGTGCTTGTCCAGGGTTCCTGCCTCACAGCTCCAAAAACCCTTGAAATTTTCCAGGGAAAGGGTGATGAAGCTGCCTTGTGTTATGTTAATGGGGTGACTCTTGAAAGCCCTCAGGTCACCTAAGGATGGGAGCTGGCTGCTCAAAGAACCCACCACGTGATTAGAGTGTTGGAACTTTCAGACCCAGCTTCCACTCCTCCAGGATGGGGAGAGGGCCTGGAGACCGAGCTCGGCTGCCCATGGCCAATCATACTTTTGCTCCAAAACCTCCTTAAAAGTCCCAAAGTAAAAACCCCCAAGAGCTTTTGGGTGAACACATGGAGATGCAGAGAGGGTGGCATAACTGAAGAGGGCAAACCCTGTGCCTCTTGCCACATACCTTGCCCAGGACCTCTCTTTCATCTGACTGCTCCTGAGTTATTTTCTTTTATAATTAATCAGTTACCTAGTGAGTAAAATGGTTTTCCTGAGTTCTGTGAGCTGCTCCAGCAAATTAGTCAAATCTGAAGAGGGTGTTATAAAAACCTCTGATTTATAGCCTGATCCAAGACACCAATTCTATGGCTCAGGGTCCCATCCTTAAGACTTCATTCAACGTTAATTACCTTCTTAAAAGCCCTATCTCCAAATGTAACCACACTGGGGTTAGGGCATCAGCATATGAATGGGGAAGGGGAGAGAGGAACATAAGCATCCCTACAATACAACTAAATATACAAATAACACCTAATTGCAAAGTATGATACATGCCAAGAATAAGGAAGATATAGACTATTTTTAGAGTTGTATTACCTGGAATTGATTTATAAATATTACTTTTATCATTCATCAAAGATATCAGTAAAGCCAGAAGGATAAAATTGAGAATGATATTGTATTCTATATTCTCTTTTTGGAAACCAGAGTCTATTTTATTCATACTTGCTTCAATGCCCACATAATAATCTTTGACTTCCCTCAAGAGAATGTGATAGTTTTGTGAAATGTAAATATGACCATTGCCTGACTCTTGAAATGTAATTAGCAGATGCCTCACATATCTAAGTACTGGGCCTTTGGTATTTGGTGAAACTAGAGAAAGAGAAAAATAACACTTTGTATCTGGCAAGACTTTCTGTCTAAGAATTTTGCTTACATTTTGTTTAACATCTAAAGGTACTTGTTGTAAGAACTGAAATACATTGTGTTATATATGGTGGTTATTCAAGTAAAGGAGTATAAGTAAAAACATATTAATATGAATTTCAATTTTGCAGAACTTAGATTTTTTAAAAATTAAATGTAATATCACTCTTTGGCAGAAGAATCGACTTGAAACTGTTTAGTTTTATCCAAACTAAAACGAACTTGGATAAGTAAGGAGACTACTAAACATGAGACCGTATATTATTCACACCTTGTTATTATTTCTAACTCGAAAATGCACTATTAAAGCTTGTTTATAAGCACAGAGGTCAGTGTTCTCATTACCATGTGATATCCATGTTGAAGGATTGATTGTGTTCAGTTGTGGGCTAACATTTAAGAATGATATTATAAAAGGAGAGTTATTCAAAGTAGAGAACAAGATGGTAAGGGGCATGCAACTCTATAATGTGAAGAGGGGGGAATGTTAAGATTGGTTTCCTTAGTTCCCTTGCCCCCGATAACAGTGAATGGGGTAGGGTGATTAGGGCAGTAACTGATTGTGTCTTCATATGACTGACGGCCAGGCAGGTAAAATTCATGTGAGGCCACAAAAACTGGATTCATACGTGAGAGTTTCAGGATCATAGAAGTTGCATAGAAAGCAACTTCTATGCAAGATCATAGAACAAGGACTCTCCATAGATGATCAGGCTGCCCTGAGAAGGGGAGTGAGAGAGTTGACTTCTTTGTAGGAATCCAATCAAAGTTTGATAACTGAATAAAGGTATCAGCATGATAAAGATGTTGTCAAACAGCTGAACTGCAAGACTGGTTCTGAGATTCTGTAATCTCTCTGCATTCCCCCAAAACCCCAAAGATAAGACAAAGCTGAATATCCTTTCTGAGATGAGCTCTCAGGTCAAACTGAGTAGCAAGTGATAACTTTACCAGCTCCTCAGAGACCAGGCCAGTCCACTGCAGATTATTCAAAATGCAGGTTCCTTGGACTATGATTTTCTTTTGAACACTATAATTATATAAGCCAGATACTGTCATTGCCTAAATTGCTTCATTTATTTGTTTTTTAGTTACTCAGTGTGTCTGACATTTTGCAACATCATGGACTGCAGCATGCCAGGCCTAACTGTCCTTCACTATCTCCCAGAGATGGCTCAAGCTCATGTCCATTGAGTCAGTACTGCCATTCAACCATCTCATCCTCTGTCGCCCCCTTCTCCTCATGTCTTTAATCTTCCCCAGTAGCAGGGTCTTTCCTAATGAGCTGACTCTTTACATCTAGTGTCCAAAGTATTGGAGCTTCAGCATCAGTCTTTCTAATGAATATTCATAGTTGATTTCCTTTAGGATAGACTGGTTTGATCTCCTTGCTGTCCAAGGACTCTCAAGAACTTCTGTAGCACCACAATTCAAAAGCATCAGTTCTTCAGCACTCAGCCTTCTTTATGATCCAACTCTCACATCCATACGTGACTACTGGAAAAATTATAGCTTTGCCTATAAAGACCTTTTTCAGCAAAGTGATGTCTCTGCTTTTTAATACACTGTCTAGGTTTGTCATAGTTTTTCTTCCAAGGAGCAAACATCTTTTAATTTAATTAGACATTTGGCAACTGAAGTACGGAATGGGTGTCGGGGGCTCTGATTAGGCATTATTTCAGTGACCCCATTGTTTAGCTAATGACCTCTACGGGTAATTCTCTATAATGATTAAGAGCATAGTATGATAGAGTCTAGTTATAAACCTCCTCATATATAGTCAACTAAGGTACCATGGGAATTTGATGGAGAAAGAATAATGTTTTTCAGCAAAGGGTGATGGAAAACTGGATTGCCATATTAAAAAAAAATGAGCCGAAATCCTTATCTCACACTATATATAAAATTTAATTCTAATGGATTATAAACCTACATATAAGAATTAAAATATAAAACTTCTATAAAAAAACATAGGAGAAGAATCCTGGTAACTTTGAATTTGTTTATTATTTCTTAAATTGGGAGTGGAGCGCACACTCTAAAGGAAAAATGAAGAACTTGGAGCCCACTGAAATTTAAAAGTATTGCTCTTCAGAAGACACCATAGTAAAAATGAAAAGACAGACATGGCTGGCCCAAGGGAAATTATTTGCAAAATATGTATCTGACAAAGGATATGTGTCTAGACTATATAAAGAACCCTTTCAACTCAATAATAAGATAATCCAATCAAAAAAAAATTTGACCAGACCCTTCACCAAAGATGATATATAGATGGCAAAAAAGTACTTGAAAAGATACTAAAAATCACTAGAGAAATTAAAAACCTGTAACTGAATGTTTTTAGCAGCTTTATTTGTATTGTTAATAATTGGAAGAAGATGGCTATCAACAAAAATATGACAAAACAAATTGTGGTATTGCCATCCAATGGAATACTGCTTAGCAATAAAAAGGAATAATTGATAATAATTTCACATACTGATATGTGCAACACCATACTTGAATTTCAAACTGCTGAATGAAAGAAACCAGTTAAAAAAGTATATGTTGCATAAATCCTTTTACATAAAATTCTATTGGATAGAAAACTGGATAGAAATTTCTATTACATAGAAAGCATATCAGTAATTGCATTAGAATGTATACAGGAAAAAAGATGGATTACAAAGAGATACAAAGAAATTTGTAGGGGCAGTGGATGTATTAATTATTTTGATTATGATATGCCTTGATGGTGAATACATATGTTAAAATTTATCAAGTTGTGTTCTTTAATACTGCAATTTATTGATCACCAATTACACATCAGTAAAGATGTGAAGTTAAGTGGGCCTTAAAAAGCATCACTACGAACAAAGCTAGTGGATGTGATGGAATTCCAGCTGAGCTATTTCAAATCCTGAAAGATGATGCTGTGAAAGTGTTGCACTCAATATGCCAGCAAATTTGGAAAACTCAGCAGTGGCCACAGAACTGGAAAAGGTCAGTTTTCATTCCAATCCGTAAGAAAGGCAATCCCAAAGAATGCTCAAACTACTGCACAATTGCACTCATTTCACACGCTAGTAAAGTAATGCTCAAAATTCTCCAAGCCAGGCTTCAGCAATATATGAACCGAGAACTTCAAGATGTTCAAGTTGGTTTTAGAAAAGGCAGAGGAACCATAGATCAAATTGCCAATATCAGCTGGATCATCGAAAAAGCAAGAGAGTTCCAGAAAAACACCTATTTCTGCTTTATTGACTACGCCAAAGCCTTGACTGTGTGGATCACAATAAACTGTGAAAAATTCTGAAAGAGATGGGCATACCAGACCACCTGACCTGCCTCTTGAGAAACCTGTATGCAGGTCAGGAAGCAACAGTTAGAACCGGACACGAAACAACAGACTGGTTCCAAATAGGAAAAGGAGTACATCAAGGCTGTATATTGTCACCCTGCTTATTTTACTCATATGCAGAGTACATCATGAGAACCGCTGTGCTGGAGGAAGCACAAGCTGGAATCAAGATTACTGGGAGAAATATCAATAACCTCAGATATGTAGATGACACCACCCTTATGGCAGAGAGTGAAGAGGAACTAAAAAGCCTCTTCATGAAAGTGAAAGAAGAGAGTGCAAAAGTTGGCTTAAAGCTTAACATTCAGAAAACTAAGATCATGGCATCTGGTCCCATCACCTCATGGGAAATAGATGGGGAGACAGTGGGAACAGTGTCAGACTTTATTTTTTGGGGCTCCCAAATCACAGCAATCATGGTGATTGCAGCCATGAAATTATAAGACACTTACTCCTTGGAAGGAAAGCTATGACCAACCTAGACAGCATATTAAAAAGCAGAGACATTACTTTGCCAACAAAGGTCTGTCTGGTCAAGGCTATGGTTTTTCCAGTGGTCATGTATGGATGTGAGAGTTGGACTGTGAAGAAAGCTGAGCGCCAAAAAATTGATGCTTTTGAACTATGGTGTTGGAGAAGACTCTTGAAAGTCCCTTGGACTGCAAGGAGATCCAACCAGTCCATCCTAAAGGAGATCAGTCCTGGGTGTTCATTGGAAGGACTGATGCTGAAGCTTAAACTCCAGTACTTTGGCCACCTCATGCGAAGAATTGACTCATTGGAAAAGGCCCTGATGCTGGGAGGGATTGGGGGCAGGAGGAGAAGGGGGCGACAGAGGATGAGATGGCTGGATGGCATCACCGACTCAATGGGCATGGGTTTGGGTAGACTCTGGGAGTTGGTGATGGACAGGGAGGCCTGGCGTGCTGCGATTCATGGGGTCGCAAAGAGTCGGACACGACTAAACGACTGAACTGAACTGAACTAAAGATTATATATATGCATGTATATGCACTGACACATATATACACACACATATGCATACTCACATACATATACTTTCTTTACACTTGTGTACACACAGCCACATGTTCTTAGTCAAATTAATAAGCTCTCTGCTTTCAGTTTTTATTTGTGTAAAGTGGTGATATAATGTCATTTCCCTCAAGGAGAACAATAATGCTAGGCACAGAGCAAGAACTCAATAAATGCTAAATAAAACTATTCCCCTGTAGTAATACTTCACCTCTTTTTAAACCTTTCTGATTTATTTTGCCTTTTTTTTATTTTTGAGAATGTCAGTTATTAGGAGCAAAACTGTGTTCCCTCAAGAACTATTTTCTAGAGGATTTTTTGTTTGTTTTGTTTTGGGTTTTTTTTTTTTTTTTTTGGTAAGATCTGACTTTTGTGGAAGCATGAATAGAACAAATCTTGTAAGATGGCATTTCCAGGCTTGAGAGGGAAAATCTTGTGCTCAGAATCCTTCCACCCTCCTCCACAGCTGAAATGCCTTCCTTGGCTGAATTGCCTCCCTCAGCATTTTTGTTTTGAACGCCCTTTCTTGGGGGATCCTAACCCAGCTGCAAGAATTCACTGTGGGCTGAAACCTGGCAGATTAAATCCTCGGGAGAAAAAGTAATTTGAAAGTAATGTTTGTTCTTAAAATGACAAACATGTATTGCAGATATTTATTATTTTAAATGTTGCAATTAAATCATTGGGGATTTTACAGATGAGAGACTTTGTAAGGACTAAGACAATTCACAAGACTCTTGAATTTGCCAAGTGGCAGTTTTCCTTTGCTTATTTTAATTTTTCAAAAGAAGTAGACCAAGCTATATAACTTTTCAAATTCATCTCTTCTTTAGGTAAAATCTTATTATTGTAGCTACTGAATATCCAGGATAAAAATCTATTTGGGTGTTTGGTTTTTTAGCAGTACAGAAGACTGAGCAAATTATTTATCCCTTTCACATTAAAGTGTATTGTTTGAGCAAAGAGTGAAATGACATTATTTATTTTAATGCTATAAAAGTCTATGTCACCTCTTTTCCCATTCCCATTTTTTATAAAGAAAAAACAAAAATGAAAGCAAAAGCCTTCCTGTGTACTGATTGCTTATCATCATGACTATGGTGATATTTTTCTTTATTTGCTTCCTCATTTTCCTGTCATTCAAAGTGACCTGTCATCTGTTGACAACACATTTTCTTCAAATCCTAACCTGGACTTACATCAACTACAGTGAACATTGTCCTATTCCATTCCATAACATTCACAACATATCAAATTTTGTGATAGCACTGTTAAAGATGCCATACATGGTGAATTAATAAGAATTGCATTATCTACAGTTATGAGACTGGCTACTTGGGTTTGCAGACCAGGAAATTGTTACAGATCAATATCTTAATTTCAGAAGGCATTTTATTTCAGACAGTGCCTTTTATTATATTCTAATATTCATGATCATCTAGAGAAATGTTTTCTGATTGATATCATGTGGTTTTGTAATGGCTTAGAAGGATTTATATGGTGTCAGATAATGAAGTAGTATTAAATTGGAAAGAGGAGTTTGGTAGAAAATACCAGGATCTGCCTGTCAATGAAGGAGATGCAGGAGATGTGGGTTTGATCCCTGGGTCTCCCCCTGGAGGAGGAATGGAAACCCACTCCAGTATTCTTGCTGGGAAAATCCCATGGACAGAGATGGGCTACAGCCCATGGGGTTTCAAAGAGTCAGACACAGCCGAGCACACATGCGCCAGGATGCTACACCCCATTCTCATAAATGATAAAGCGTTCATGAGACTGAGATAAGATGTCTGAGAAAAGAGAACCAATTTATTATACAGAAGAGTTTCTGTGACGAAGGGCAAATGAAATCTAGCAGACTTGTGTTCTCCCAACATTTCTCAAAAAATCAATACACACATTCTTGCATTGTCACGAAATTTATGAGGACTCAAAAACTTTGGTAAATTAATAGGAATCAGTAAGATATGTCCACCAGACAAAAACTCATGAGATCTAAGACTTCATCTATTAAAGCATATTTAAATTTGTGTTCATTTCTGGGTGCCTTCTCTTAAAGAAGACATTCAGATAGGATTAGAGCATGTAGTTTAACACATTTATTTAAGAACTAGAGTTTTGTTTTCTGCACAATGAAAGCCTGTGTGGGAATTTAACTGTTGCCTAACATATATCACCAGAAAAAGGGATTACATTATGCCTGCTTTTGGCCTTTCAAAATACAAAAATAAGAGCAGTGGTGGAAGGTATAGGGAAGTAGATTATGGTTTAGTGTTAGTGAGATTGTGTTTGATTTAGATATTTTGTAGGACACAATGGACTTTTTTGGAAAGTAGCAATTCACTCAGGGAGAATTCAACCAGAGCCTGGACAGATATTTTAGGTTAACTGAGATTAGCATTTCTTACAACATGTCCTGAAGATCACTACCCCCACAGGACAATCCACAAAGCTCTGAGTCAACTCTGTTTAAGAAAGAATATAAAGGATGTTTCTCTCTTGAATATTCACAGTGTGCATCAGCATAGTAGAAGCTCTGAAGGTCCCTCACTAAAGAAATCTCTGTAACCATGTAACCTAGCATTTCTCAAACTTACTTAAATCCTAAAAACAATGTTACATTTTGTGGGACAAGTGTGCTTCAGAATACATATTGAGAAATGCATTGTTATAGGAGGCAGACCCAATGACTTTAATTCCATGAAAGGATTCTCTCCTTATTTGTTAACATATTCACACGTTAACTAACATTTGTATTTATGTGTGTGTGTGTGTGCATTTCTTCTGCTTGTGTATCAGAGAGTGAGTTTTTTATATAATTTGTTAGGCTTTGATTTATTCTTTTTTATTCAAAGATAGTTGTTATGTAATATTATATAAGTAGCAGGTATACGCTAGTGATTCACAGTTTTTAAATGTCACATTCAATTTATAGTTAGAAAATATTGGCTGTATTCCCTGTGTTGTACAATATACCTTTGTAACTTATTTTATACATACTAATTTGCACCTCCTAGTCCCCTACTCTTCTACAGCACCTCCAAGTAGTAACCACTAGTTTGTTCTCTATGTCTGTGAGTTTCCTTCTTTTTTGTTATATTCTCTGCTGGTGGTGGTTTAGTGGCTAAATCATGTCCAACTCTTGTGACCCTATGAACTATAAAGCCTGTCAGACTCCTCTGTCCATGGGATTCTCCAGACAGGAATATTGGAGTGGGTTACCGTTACATTCTCTATAGTTTGCTGTCTTTTCTAGATTCCACATATAAGTGATATCCTATAGTATTTGTCTTTCTCTGGCTTGTTTTACTTGGCATAATGCCCTCAGAGAGTGAGTTTTAAGGCATGCTTGTAACTGACAAAACTGAAACATAGTTGTCTCGATGGTTGATAAATTGATAGCATGATGAATAAGTAATCCTTTTAGGATTGCAACTGCCTCAAGAAAACTACAATTCTCCACTTTCCCTTAGAAAAGTCATGAAAGCCAGTTATAGTAACCACACATCATCAACTGCTCATCAAGAGAAAAGTAAGCCTGAAACCCCAGAACTTTTTTTTTTTTTTTTTTTAAATTCTCTCCTTCCCTCTCTTGCTGTTTAGGCAAAAAGCCAATTTCTGGAGCGTGGTAAGGGAGGCCAGGAGTAGATGTGAGAGAATACAGGGTTGAAGCACAGCTTAAACATCTGGTTTTATTTATGTGCAAGCACCATGCACAGAGCTTAATTAATGTGACTGAAAATAACCACATGTCTACAGAAATATTGGGTAGACCTTATGTATGTATATTTCTCTTTTCTAAACACTGAGTCTGTGCTCTTCATGGCATTGTCAAGATTTAGTTATGAGCATGAGTTATCAACATGTATAGCAGTTTCTTTGCCTCTTCTTTTTTCTGACTTTCTGGGTTTTGTCCCCCCTCTAGTTTTCTTCCTAGAAAACTACTACTTTGGCAAGGGTTGAACACTGAGTCATGGACGTGCCCTTACTCACGTCTTCTGTAATTTGAAGCCAAAATCTGAACCAAATTCTAATACTGCTGTTTAGTTCTTGAAATGCTATCTGGCACATATGCACACACCTGCAAAGCTATTTTTTTAAAAAATGATTATTTTTGTTCCTCTGTAAGATCCTAGGACTTGGAGTATATGTGGATAAGAGAGAACTAGAAGAATCCCTTCCCTCTGTCTTACAGGACTTTTTTAAACTTGTGAATGATGTGATACTGATCAAGAAGAAACAGTGCTTCCAAAACATGCTGCAGCTGATCTCCAGCTGTTGTCCCTAAGTGCAATCAGACATTAAGTCTTCAAATAGGATAAGCTGCTCCAGGAGAATATGTGTATGAATATTTTATATAAATATTACATAAAGTACAGTTAGCCAAAGAAATGGAAAATAATAGCTTTCAAATAGGTCAAAGATATAATATCAAGCTTATGTTTTCTGTACTTTCTCTGTCTCTCGCTCTCTCTTTTTAAAGTGTTTAGTTATTAATGTCAGAGTCCATCAATAACCTAAGTCAAAAAGGTCTCTAAAAAATTGACACAAAATCTGGAGCCATTATTTTCAAACCGCTTTTCTTAAAATTAGCAGAAGCCATTTTTCAAATGAAAATTCTTGAATGGTTTTGATTTTAAAAAAGAAGCAAAATGTAACAATGAATGAAGAGGGTTTTAATGGTAAAACTCTGTCTCTTCTGTGTCCTCCAGGGACTTGGTGTGAACACCACTGTTCTAGAATATGGGAAACCAGAAGTCTCATATGCATCAGAACAGATGAAATAAGCTCTCTGTGATTAAGTATAAGGCAAATCTAGATCGATAGACAAAATAATTACCTCTTTTTTTAAAGATAATATGGCCGAACTTATGTTTTATCTTTCTTAGTATCACTGCATCCTGAAGCAGGGAAACATAAAGACACATTCTTAGGTCAGATGTCCCAAGCAGCTCTGTATCTCAGGATCCATCTCAAGCTTTCTAAAACACAAGTTTGGAGCTGACAGTCCCGGAAGGTCTGAATTGATAGATATTATGTTTAATATTTTACATCCAAAATATTAAAATAAATAAATTAATAAAACTTACCTAGGTGGGTCTTTTGTGCCCCCAGGTTTAGGAACTACTGCTGCTCTAGGTTCCTTTTTCTTCCTCCCCACAAAAGGCTAGAATCATAGTGTCATTTGGTTTTCAGTCTAAAGCAGTTAATACTTTCAATTGCCAGCATGATACTGATTGTTGTTTAGTCGCTGAATTGTGTCTGACTGTTTTGCAACCCCATGGACTGTAGCCCACTAGGCTCCTCTGTCCATGGGTTTTCCCAGGCAAGAATACTAGAGTGGGTTGCCATTTCCTTCTCCAGGGGATCTTCCTGACCCAGGGATCGAACCTGTGTCTCCTGTAGTAGCAGGAAGATTCTTTACCATGGAGCCACCTGGGAAACCCATGAGGTCATCTGTCCAGAACCAAGGAATTTTGAATTTAGTTCCATTATACAAGTTGACTGTTGCTGTTTTCTTCATCTTCTGCATAGATAAATCAATTTTGTGTGGTCATAGAAGTGAAGGAATCACGCTTATCCTTACCCCTTTGATGTTTGGCATAGATTTTGTTTTACTTCAAAGTAAGTGTGACATAGCATCAGTCAGGTTCAATAGAACAAGATATATTTTAAGAGATTTACTGTGAGGCAATGACTTGCACAATTTGGGGGCTGGCTAGGTAAGTATGAATTCAACTGGACAGGCCATCAGGAAGAGCAAATGTGAACTCTTGGTCATGAGCTGAAGCTGCTACTTGTAGAAGAGAGTTCTTTTTCTTTAGGGAAGAAGAAATTTTATTTTTTAAGGCCTTTCAACTGATTGAATCAGGCCCACTCAGAATATCTAGGATAATCTCCTTCACTTAAGTAAAGTGATTATAGACATCAGTCACGTATACAAAACATCTTAACAGCAACATCTAGGTTAGTGTTTGATCGGGGATGGTAGCCTATCTAATTTGACACATGAAACTGACCATCACAGTTCTGTTGTTAGTTTTCATTCTATCTCTGTGTGTCCTGTTCTTTCTGCTGTAATTGGAACTAGGATTTATGAAAGAATCTGGGGGCAGGGGGATGGGCAAGAATAAAATCTAGTAAATAGGAAGGCAAGTTAATCGAAAAAAGAATATTTTTGTTGATTTTTTTTTCAGATTCCTTTTCTGTCAATGACAGCCCTATTTTTCCTTGCTTAAGAAAAAACAAGTATAAAGATCTCAGTTGCTAGGGAGCTCAGTCTAAGTATAAATTGCACTAATTTTAATTGCATTAACTTTCCTATCATTTAGCAATAAATCTGAGCTCCTTACCTTGACCTGCAATGCCTTAGATGATTTGGACTTTGCTTTCTTATCCAGCCTGTGAGGTTCCAGACAAAGCAGCACTTTTTTTTTTTTTCCTCAAAGGACTTCTTCTAAGACCCTTTGCACTTTTCTCTTTGCCTTGAATACCTTTCTCCAAGTCTTCTCTTTCCTGGTCTTGCTATTGTGGTCTCAACTCAGATATTACCTCCTCAGAGGGGTCTTCCTGGCCAACCTAGTTTAAGGGGTCCCCTCATCCACTTTATCCCACTATTCAATTTTATTGTATATCTCATTTTCTCTGTTATCTTTGGAGGATAGACTGTTTTTGCTTTTCATTGAATCATAGTCACAAGAGCCTTACCTGACATTTTGTAGAGCTTTACTCCATAATTAGGGAATGAATAGATGAGTCTCAGTTTACTTTCCAGGTATCACTCCTTCTGTATAATTTTGATCCTTCCTTCTAACACTATATTTTCCTCTTATATACATTTTTATGGTAAGCTGCCTTAGGATAAATATTATTTTTGGAAGTTTTATGTGTATACACTCTGCTGATAAATGTGTGCTTTTGCAGAATTAATCAAGTGTCCCTGGTGAGGTGTCTCATGCTCCAGTCCTGAGTAGAATATAATATATCAACCTGTAGAATTCTCACTGGGACCGCAGGGAGGCAGATGTCAGGAGAGTGTACTGTATGTGATGTGTTCTGGGAAGTATTGTGGCAGCTGTAAGGAAACTGAGAGCCAAGGGAATGTGCCTTGGCTGAAATTTTCTGTATCATTCCACCATGCTGACTCCTCTGTACTGTAAAATTCCTCCCATTTGGCATCTTGTTCAGCCGAAACTAATATGTAATGTGTTGGGATTATGAAGTGTCGTGAGAAGATGGTGAGTATCTAGGGAATAGCTTCTACTTCTCACTTGTGCTGAACAATGGGCTGATGATTTTCAAACTATCTGGAAAATGAAGTTGGACACCTTTCATTCCCTTTTTGGGCTTTTATTTTGCTTTCATTTTAAAAACATTTGTTTGACCCTGGATATATTTTAACAGATGTGCAATATGCTAAAAGTAAAATAAAAAGTAAACAACTTTATTTTCTATTTTATACTTATTTGCAAAGTATTTATTCTTACCTGGGAAAGCCTGTAAAGCAAGATATTTCTGTTGTTTTGATTTTTCCCTGGAATTCATCCAGATAATATTCCAAAACTTCTATTTTAGTAACAAAGACTTGATTTTAAGACAGATTTTCTGGTTTTTTTTTTTTTTTTTTTTTTTACTCTGCTATGTTTGTGTTCAAAAAAAGCATCATCTTATGGGCAGATTATAAATGCACAATTTGAATATCATAGCACATATTTTATGAAATATGTTGTACTTTATTTTTTCTACATTTATATTGTTCACTGGTAGGAAGAATATGAATTTATATAGATTATCAGGACATCATAGGGGCAGTAATGGTAACAGATGAGTGATTATGTCTTCTAAGAAAACTAAAAACTAAACTAAGAACTAAGATCATGGCATCCGATCCCATCAGTTCATGGCAAATAGATGGGGAAACAATGGAAACAGTGACAGATTTTATTTTTGGGGGCTCCAAAATCACTGCAGATGGTGACTGCAGCCATGAAATTAAAAGACGCTTGCTCCTTGGAAGAAAAGCTGTAACAGACCTAGACAGCATGTTAAAAAGCAGAGACATTACTTTGCCAACAAAGGCCCATCTAGTCAAAGCTATGATTTTTCCAGTAGTCATGTATGGATGTGAGAGTTGGACTATAAAGAAAGCTGAGTGCCAAAGAATTGATGCTTTTGAACTATGGTGTTGGAGAAGACTCTTGAAAGTCCCTTGGACTGCAACCAGTCCATCCTAAAGGAAATCAGTCTGAAATATTTATTGGAAGGACTGATGCTGAAGCTGAAACTCCAATACTTTGTCCACCTGATGCAAATAACTGACTCATTGAAAGAGACCCTGATGCTGAGAAAGATTGAAGGTGGAAGGAGAAGGGGACAACAGAGGATGAGATGGTTGGATGACATCACCAACTCAGTGGACATGAATTTGAGCAAGCTCCAGGAATTGGTGATGAACGGGAAGCCTGGCATGCTGCAGTCCCTGGGGTCACAAAGAGTCGGACGCCACTGAGCGACTGAGCTGAACTGAACTGAAGAATTTATGAATTGGAAAGGGACTACATAGAATTTCACCAGCTCCTACTCAGGTAGTCATGAAAGGGTATACAATAGGATAGAAAGTAATTACTAAGCAAAATAGAACTCAAAAGAGAAAATTATATTTTTAATAATCATCAGAAAAGAATGCTTGTGATTTATGATTGCTCTTCAGCAAATGTGAGTGTTTTAATTTTAGGAGAAAGTTTCCCCAAATGTCATTTGCTTTTATGAAGTCACAATTGCAAGAATGCAATTTTCTGTTTGTATCTCAATGCACTAAAGACCACCTATATTGCCAGTATTATTTGAATTATGAAATAACTAGATTGACTGAATTTTTTCCCAGAATATTTCACCAATATAGATTAAGGCAGGAGACTCATATTTATTTACATATGCTAACTATTTAAGAGGTTAACCTTGACCCATAGTCAGTAGCATAGTTAATATTTATAAATTACAAAAGGAATGTCCTCTCCAGCTGAAGTTGGTCAGTAATTATAAACCTAAAATGGTGAATGAGAGGAATGTTGCTAATGGAGGTCCAGCTAGCAGCATGTCATTTGTACAAATTTTTGGACTACCTTTGGGCAGGATGAAAAACTGTCATCAAATGATTAACCATCTTGTAGTTAGATGGGCTTCTGATTTGGTTTTGTGTCATCAGTAGCATGTTTTGTTCTACATTGTACATAAAACATGTTATAATAGCTGCCAATGAAATTAAGATAGTATATTCATTTAGGTCTAAGAAATGGGAAAATTTAAGAGCTGTGTTCAATATTCAGTGTGAATATAAGGAAGAAATAAGATGGGACTTCTTAGAAATGGCTGGAGAAGTCAGATCAGAACAAATGGAAGGATTTTATAAAGTCACAGTTCAGCATGGTCCAATGTATTATAATTATATATTCTCTTATAATCTATTATAATAGCCCAATGAGCATCTCATCCCTGAAAGACCTCACACAGAGCCTGGACAGTCCAGTGATGTTGTAGATGCAAACATACAGGAGGAAATTGATTGGAGTATTAATAAAGCCCCAAATTTGTTTTAAAATATCATGCCTCAGGCACTACCAATTACTAAAGATTTACTAAATGAAAAATATTGTCCTAGAAACTAGGAAGAGAAAATAAATATAAGTCATATCCTAGTTAAACTTCAGACAAGCAAGTAAGAATCATAGAGGCTCGGTACTTTTGCCAGTAGTTTATAAAACTGAGATTCAAAGTCTTTTTGGATGCCAAGCTTTAGTGTTTTAATTTTTTTTCCCTTTTCCACCAAAAATGAACTTGCTGACTTAGCAGTCAAATTCATTAGATTTCCTTATCTCCTTCCACTTCCTGCAGTTGTAAAAAACTATAAAGGAGACTGTGAATACAGTAGAGAGAATATTTTACTGAGGGTCTGAAAACCTGAAAGTTAGCTCTGATTCTGCTATTGACCCTTAAGACCTTGAGCAAACCTTTCATCCTCACCCTATTTGCTCCTGACCTGCAGTGTCCTCTAGAGAAAAATCAAAGAGGATGGCCTCTGTGCTTCCTTGCAGCCCTGACACTGTGTCACTCTGTGACATCAGCCTCCTCCTCCCAACCCTGGGAGGCATTGCTGAGGATGTGTGGAGCTTTCAGTTGAGAATTGATTATCATTATTCTCATTATCATTTCTAATCATGATCTATAAAGAGTCAATATCACAAACAATATAAGGGCTTGATAGAGGTATAATATTTTGCCAATAAAGATCTTACAAGCTGCCTTTGTCGTTTCCACCAGTATAAGGTACTAGTTCAAGAGTGAAAAGTTGCTGAAAGCTGTGAATTACCCATAGCAAATCAAGACTCTTTCTACTCATCACTCTGGGGCCTCAGCATCTCCATTTGTCTGTGGAATCCTGCATGGCCTTCTGGATGTTAGAGACACTGGCTCCTTAATTTTGATTCGTTGCTCCAATTCTTAGCAGGTGATAACTGCCTACATTTCCATGAAGGCATATAATAAGCCTCAGATGAGATCTTATTAAGTTAACTAGAAATGTGATAAATGTAAGACTCCATCTTCAAATACACACATACTTCCATTTCTGTTCTTTTATAGTAGTGATATTGTAAAAGTGATTTTGGAATTCTGTTTCATTCCATTTATTTCCAAGCACTTTCTTATATTTACTCTCTCACTAGCCTTCACTAAAAGGCTATATATCTGGTTCTGTTCAATTACTGGAGATTATTCTAGGTAAAAAATACAGTGACCATTTCTAATGATTCCATGTCAGATGAAAATCTCTACCTACCTTCATTTTTAGTAGAGTCATCAGCTTCCTTTCCTACTTGGGCTTTCTACCAAACTGTTTGTTTGTTTTTCTTTTTTTCTTAATTTCCGTGAAAAGCAAACATAAGATTTCACCAGTTTCCTCCAGAATGTGGAGCTCTGGGGACAAATTTTCACTGCCTCTTGTTACTAAGAACAGTCAGCATTCTGGAATCCCACATACCCTTAAAAGGTAACAATAACTATGCCAGTGTAAAATAAGAACCATTCCTTTAAATCCAGGCCAAAAGTTTTAATGTAGGAACTGGGAATTATGTGAAATAGAAAATATGGTATTATAGTTTTATTTATAAGTTGTTCTGAAGGAAGATGTTTTATTAATTTTTAAAATCATTCCTTACAAATACAATAATCTCTTACATTACTATTTAGCTTTAGCGTTTGTAACATTCTTTGATATACTTTGTTGTATCCCACAATACTCCTGTGAGACAGGTGGACACACATACTCCTACACACACACACACACACACACACACTATGACGTTTGTAGAGTGTCCTGACAAGAACTCAAAGTAAATAAGTGAAAAAAAAATTTGCAGCCATGTCATCTGTCTCCTGACACTGTACTCTTTCTGCTCTCCTTATTGCAATTTTGTAGATACTTGCAACATACTTTATGGACTGGATCATTTTTGTTAAAAATCAGCAAATATCCAGTGAGCCCCAGTCCCCAACACAGTATAGAATCTGAGGTTCCTATTCATGTCCGCTAGGTTAGTTACACATCAGGGGACTCTACTCCAGATACGTCTTCAACAAAATAAATATCTTTCTTCCTCCGACTCTGCACTGCTCCAACCACTGCATTGGGAAATTGGGGCCAGTTTATGGTATTTAAAAGCAGCTAATTGTCAGATGACATTGAGGCAATTATAAACTTTAACATTAACATATTCCCTTTGAGGAATGTGTTTTATGTTATGTGATTCTAAACTGTAAAAAAAAAAAAAATACTAGGTAAGCAAAATTAAGTAATTACTTTCTTTCGTTGAGAAATTTCAAAAAGCTGAACTTCCTGTGATCATGAAGTCTAAGTTCCGTTTATATTATTACTTTCCACTTAACAATTCAAAATTGTCCTTATGGCCAATAAAGGCAGATTGTCTCTCTCTCTGTCCTTGGGGGCATATAAAGCCATATAAAAGCAATTGAGAGAAATTACTTCATTTAAGTTTTAAAATGTTAATAGAAGGTAAACAGTGACCAGACCAGATGCTGAGCTATTGACCCAGGTCTTTGGGACCTTTCAGGTTGCAGAGTAGCTATTACTTCCTTTAAGTATTTGCAAGTCAGGCATGGAAACTTTTAAGCAGGCTTTGACAAAAGCACTGTTTTCATTCCGTAATTGCACTGAGTTGAAGCCAGCTGTGAGCTTCTCAGGACCCTTTATTGGACTGAGATTTTAAACATTTTGCTGAGTAGGCAGTAAAGATTTCTTGTCTTTATTCCCACCCTCTTAGTGAAAATAAGGTTAAAGGAAACAGGATATGAAAATAAAAAATGAAGAACTTGTATAGAATGCAGATTTTAGTGCTTCCCTAAAGGTCACACAAGTCACCAAATGGAGCTTTATAAATGACTCTTACATAGGAGCTATGTAGTAGATGCTCAATAAGTATTGGTTGAATGGATTGCATGTTGGTTAACTCATTTTTTGCATATAGTATGCTAGATATGATTTCAATCTATCTGCAAGGCCAGTAGCTTTTCAGACAATAATTCAGTTTGCTGTTAGTTGAGGTCACTTTGTATAAAACCAACAAACTAAAACATGTGCATGTCTTAAATTAAAACCTTCACCACACCTCAGACATGCTAATTTGCATGATATCAAAATTATATGCATTAAATTTTTGCAAACTGTCAGCACTATACTGGTGTACAGAATCACTCATATTAAAATGGAATATGTGCTTTCACTTAACTGTCCATTGCCATTTAACTACAACTGGCAATAGTGTTTGAAGGGCTTGCAGGATTCATCTTATTAGTGGAAAACTCAGCCATCATATGTCCCATAAAATTTTCCTTCCTTGTAGTACTCAATTGTTAAAAAAATTAAAGAAGGTTATAATGAAGCGTACTGAGTCTAAAGTTTATTCTTCAAACTTTTAACCTGTCTTGTCCATAAAATATGAATTATTATGGCATATGGTTCTATTCAGGATATGATATTGTATGTACTTTAGGAAGGAAACTATAAGGTGTATTTCTGGCTTGCCTTGAGGAAGAATTAAATGGCTTATGCAGTCACTTCCATCTCTGGTTTTGATGATTAATGCACCTTAGAGGAACAACTTTCTTTAGGCTATCCTTATTTCATCACTGGAATTTTAAATGGAAATTGAACTGAAAAATAGTTAGCTTTTATTTTAGATAGCTGTTTTCTTTGACTCTTACTTGTGTCTTTTACTTTTTTTTCCACTCTGGAGTGAGTTTTTCTTGTGTATATCTAGGTTTTTATCTAGAATATGGGAGATGATTGAGATAATACAGAGTTGTGCCTGAAGTTTGGAGGTAAAGTGGATACTCAGGAGACAGAGAGACCTCAGCAGGTCAAGTGCTGGAAGGAAGGTTCTCACCTGTGTGTCTTCCCTCGTTACTCATTCATAGTCTCCAGGAGGCTTGGGACCAATCATGATTCCATGCCAGTGTCAGTCTTGACTTGTTGTGTCATTGGGTGCAGTAGATGAGCATTTTGTGAAACCATTTGAGCGTGTTTTGCATTTTTCATGAGATGGTTAGTCAGGTGTGGTTGCAAGAAGAGAAAAGAAAGAAGTTTAAGAAAATAGAATTTATTATATTCACAGCTTGGTGAGAGAGAGAGGCATTGCATGCCATGAGGGAGTCATGCAGTGGGAACATTGAGGGACCAGTGCAACCAAGCAGTTGGGGGAACCTAGCGAGAGAGAGGACCCATAGGCAATTGCTTTTGTTGGGGCTGCAAAGAGTCAGACACAACTGAGCAACTGAATTGAACTGAGCCGAGGGTAGAATACATAAGCAAAAGGCACTAGAGGATTTTCTGAGTGTTGAATGTCACCAGATCATAGTCAGGAGAGGGAAGGAAAGGGTGCTTGTGGTAGGGGCCAGCCTTATCAAATTTGTGTATTTAGCTCCCTGGGTAGAAGCTCACAGCTTCTGTTTATTCACTGCAGTGGGAATAATCCATCGTGCCCCCCCCTTTTGTTAAAATCATTATTTCATTTTAACAAATGTTGATCTGCTGCAATATATGACAGCAAAAGGAAAGCAAAAAGCAGATGGTAAAGAATCTGGCTGCAATGTGGGAGAACTTGGTTTGATCCCTAGGTTGGGAAGATCCCCTGGAGAAGGGGACAGCTACCCAATCCAGTATTCTGGCCTGAAGAATTCCATGGAATCACAGAGTCAGACACGACTGAATGACTTTCACTTTCTACTTCTAATATTCTGGAGGAAAGCATGGCAACCCACTCCAGTATTCTTGCCTGAAGACTCTGCATGGACAGAGGAGTCTGGTGGGCTACAGTCCATAGGGTCACAAAGAGTGGGACAGGACTGAATCAATTTAGCCCACTTCATGGTGAATTGAATCAGTCTCAGCTGTTGGCATCACCTAATATAATGGCTTCATGGTAAATTGAATCAATTTACTGGTGGTGCTGACATCACCAGCTTCTTCTGTTATTGAGAGCTCTGTTAAATCAGATAGTATATGTGAGATGCCAGCAAGATGCTAAATTCTTCATAGACACTCAGCAAATATTATCTACCTTCACTCTAGTCCTTAAGAGGTAATAAAATATTTACTTAAGAAATACAGGTCAGCTTTCTAGGAGTTGGCAAAGCCTAAAAAAATCAAAAAGACCTGTAAGTAACATTGTGAGTCAGTGGTAATTTCAGGATTTCTACCTCCATCTTGGCTTCTGGAGATTTCTCTTTTGTGTTCCTCACTCTCCTCTCCCTAGACTTACTTAGCTCAGGTGCTGACACATTATTGTTTTCTGTTCTTATAATCTCAGAGATACGTTTGAATTTTTTAAAATTGGGCTTTGTAGGAAACTAAGAGAAAATGATTCAGTTCAGTTCAGTTCAGTCTCTCAGTCGTGTCTGACTCTTTGCAATTTCATGGACTGCAGCACGCCAGGCCTCCCTGTCCATCACCAACTCCTGGAATTTACTCAAACCCATGTCCATTGAGTCAGTGATACCATACAACCATCTCATCCTCTGTCGTCCCCTTCTCCTGCCTTCAATCTTTCCCAGCATCAGAGTCTTTTCAAATGAGCCAATTCTTCGCATCAGATGGCCAAAGTATTGGAGTTTCAGCTTTAACATCAGTCCTTCCAATGAACACCCAGGGCTGATCTCCTTTAGGATGGACTGGTTGGATCTCCTTGTAGTCCAAGGGCCTCTCAAGAGTCTTCTCCAACACCATAGTTCAAAAGCATCAATTCTTCAGCACTCAGCTTTCTTTATAGTCCAACATTCACATCCATAAATGACTACTGGAAAAACCATTGCCTTGATTAAATAAAAGCAGAAATGATAGTATCATAATAGAACATGGGGTCTCCATTCTAAGAATCACAGAGTTTCAATTAATTCTAGGAGCATTCACTGCCTACCAAACCCAGTGGAGGGTGCTACAAAGATTAAGTCAAGACATCTGTGGTCAAACAGACTCTTAGTCTGATCTGTGGCTAATGATCGGTATAAGAGCATTTCAGCATGGAAACTTCTTGCAGAGAATATCCTGTTCAAGTGTACCAACTGAGGAGATGGGGGATTTCTGGACTCTAGGGCTTGGCCAGCAAGCTCTTTAAACATGTATCTCTGTTCCTCCCAATCCTGACTTTAACCCTGGCTTTGTGCTCTGGGAAAGTAGGGCTGAAAGGAATTATTTTGGGGTATCCTGCACGAGAATGGCTTTCCTAGTCACTTACCAAATATGGTAGTTATTCCTTTCAGGAAAGGACTAACATTTATTATTTGTCTCTTATTAGGCATGGCACTATAAATTGGGTTGCAAATCATGAAAATTGTGAGGATTATCAGTCACTCTTCTGGAAGTCAAGGGAACTTGTTGACATGAATAAGAGAGTCACATCTAATGAAAAGCCAAGGAATGGAGTACAGAGGCCTCAGGCAGCAATATAGGCAAACAAGGTGGCAGAAACCTGGCCTTAAAGCTGTCCTCTGTGATAACAGGGAGGAGGATGGTTGCTCAGGCCTGGGACAGAGGAGCTCCTGTGTGTGGAAAACATGTACCAGCATCCAGAGGACTTCCCAGATGGCACTGGTAGAAAAGAACCCACCTGCATGTTCAGTCCCTGGGTCAGGATGATCCCCTCAGGAAGGAAATAGTAACCGACTCCAGTATTCTTGTCTGGGGAATCCCCTGGACAGTGGAGCCTGGAGGGCTCAAAGAGTCGGACATGACTAAAGCAACTTAGCACACATGTACGCACTGGCATGTGGAGACAGGCAAGACAGCTACATGAAATCCTGAGCAGGGAATGACTGGAAATTAATAGTATGTGAGTCCACTCCGCATGTAAGAGTCAATAATATTAACAGTGTCTTCTCTATTTAGAGAACTTCTTAATTTTATCTTACAGAAAATGCAACACATATTTACAATACAGGTTAACTAATAACCTCCTTTATAATCTGTTGTTTCATTATATGGTCATAATTTCTCACAGTGAATTCTTTTATTTTAGACTTTTCAGGTACCCAGATGCCAGTCTCTCTCATTAGCTAGTTTACATAGGGCTTGAATTAGCTGGCTATGATATACTTTCCTGATTGCTCTTATGGATAGAACACAGAGGTATAATACCACAAGGCAAATTTATATCATCTGTACTTCACAGCAAGATATTACCTATTTGGGCATTTTTCTCTCCAGAGCTAGGTGGCACATGGAATTAATTAAGCATCATAGTTTAAAACCACATGCCTCAGAGCCAAACTGCCTGGATTGGAAATATGTTCTCTGTTATTTCTAGCTCTGTTAGCTTAGGCAAGTTCCTTTAACTTTCAGTGCCTCAGTTTCCCTGCATTTAAGTGAGAATGACAACAGTACCCACTTTATGATGTGTATTAAATGAGTTAATTTAATAACTCATATAATGACCTAAAAAAGGACTAGGCTTTTAGAAAGCTTAATGTTTTAAATAAAATTTAGAGGTTCTCTCCTAGCCTAAACTTTTAATGTTATACTTTTATATACCCAGTAAATTTTCATTGAGCTTATAATCAGGGCCATGAATTTCACTGATTGGAAAACCATATTGCAGTGTTAGAAGGAGTAATATCTATATGATATGTTGTTTACAAAACTCTGCTCTTTTCAGTTTAATTGTTATAACAATACTATGAGGAGCTGTAAGAATTCCCCAGAATTTAATTTTTAAGTAAATAAGCTAACAAAAAGGAAGTCAAGAAATAGATGGATGGATGAATGGATGGGCAGATGGATGACCAGTGGATAGCCAGGTGAGTAAGTATTTGTCAGTATGAATATTAAAGTTTGTACAATTAAGATTTAAATATAGACCTCATTTTTTAAAACTGGCTGATCATCAAGGGTTTACATGATCTAGGAATAAAATATTTGCAGAGAAAAGAAAGCTACTTTTTTAAAAAAAGGAAATTATGGATAAAAAAAATGTGTTTGTTTTGGACTTAGGTATTATAGCAGTGCTGAAAATCTCAAAAAAAGGAAGACTTTAAAAACAAAGTGATACAGGCCAATTGAATTTCACTTTTCCAGGCTCAAGAAATGCCAAAAAATAAATAGAGACAGAAGCAAATTATTATTTCTTTAGTAAGCCACAATGATGCATAAGAAAAGGAACCACTTTTGTACTTTCTGATATGTTTACTTCAGCAGATTAAAACATTTATATAATTGGTGTGAAATTTCTGAAATAGCCCAAATGTTTTTTGTTGTTATATTGATTTTTTCAATTCAAATTTTTTATTTTTTGGAAGCATTTCATGTTGGGTTTTCTGTAAGCATGGGTTTCCAAATGCCTGTAGTAGTTGGGCATTATTAAGACTAAACATCTGAAAGACTCGAGTAGTATAAGGCAAAGATAGTTAGTTAGGGTCTTGGGGATGGAATTTTCCCAAGTGACTTTAGGAAAATAATTTCCATTTTCTGGGTCTCAGTTTCTTCTCATAAAATTGTGGGATTTGTACTGAAATATGCCTCAAAATTTCTTGCAACTCCAGAACTAGCCAGTTTTCACTGCAGCATTTTAACTGGGATTCTGTAGACATTGCTTCCTTTTGTTTTACATTTTTGACTGAGTCTACGCCTTCTTGGAAAAATGACTCCTTAGGAAGCCTTTCTGAAAGGCCAGTTAGGCTTCAGGCATTTCAGTCGGCTTTAAATACTCAAAATGTGTCTATGGCAGCTGCCCAAGTAGGCCTTGCACAGGAAAAGTCACCCCACCCCTGGATGGGCTTCACACTAGAGACCCATACTGAACTGTGACCCTATTTAACTTTGCTGTGTAACTGGGACTGATCAGACATAGGAGGCTTTCATGAAAGGAGAAAGCTTTGACTTTTAAGATGAGACCTGGAGGTCAGGTCTGTTCAGCCATAAAAATGATGCTAATGAGGGAAAGTTCTTGAAGGACTCATTGTAGCTTCTTCAAAGTTACTGCTGATACTATGTTTGGGGATTCAGTAAGCTGCTTCAATTAAAAAAAAAAAAGGAAAATATGATTGGATTAAGATGGAAAAGAAGAAGCATCTTGGCCATTGGGAAAATTCTTCCAGTGTTTCCTGAAAGGAATATTTTAATTGACTTTACTTTTTCCTAAATCTCTTTGACTTTTACTTCAGTCATACAACCCACTTGTGTGCTGATTGTGTGTCCAATGCCATGGAGACTTCTAATATAGGTTTCTTGAATCACTACCTTTGTTTGTACCAGAAACCTTAGGCTTTCTGGAGGTAGTGGCCCCTACAGCTAATGGAAGAAACTTTGAAATCCTACTTTATTACAGAAGTAGACCAACTATGAACCTTTCTAATAAAAGTCCTCAGGCTTGTGCTGTTTCCTGCTGTCAGTAATCAAGACTACTGACAGAACTGTGTCTAATGGGCAAGTCATTATAAATTTCATTCTCATCATTATCATTAACATCCACTGAATGCCTATCCAATAACAAGAAAATATGACAAGTTTTGTTATCAGAATGAAGAGAAGACATACTTAAATAGAAATAATTGCAGCAATATCAATTGTGTGTTTGTTTGTATATGCATTAATGTGTGGGATTTGGAGTAGAGTCACATAGATTTTTCTATTTGTTCCTTACAGCAGCTCCTCAGGTAGACCATCTAGAAATCATCATTGCTATTTCATTAATGAGGTTATTGAAACTAGGAGGGAAGTGTGGTGCCTTGGGTAAGGTTCTGTAAATGTAAGACAGACCCACCTCATCTGTCTGCTTACTATTGCAAAGTGTTGACTTAACACTATCCTTGACCCTAGAACAACACATGTTTGAACCACATGGGTCCACTTATACCCACACTGGTTTCAGTAGTTGAATCCCAAGATACTGAACTGTGGGTATGGGGGAACTGCATGGAGGGCTGATTATAAAGCTATATGAAAATTTTTACTTCATGGAGGATGGGTCCCATGCATTGTTCAATGGTTAGCTGAAGTGGGAATGACCATGAGCATCCTACTATCTATGGTAAAGGAATATTCTCGTGTAAGACTAAATCAATAAATCACTGAACAAATACCACTGAGTGTTTTGACCATTCCTTAGTTCTGGAAACTAAGCTTAACCTCTCCAAGCATTCTGAATATGAAACTCTGATATTGTACTTCTGGATTCGAAAGAAACACCTTGTATCTTGGCATAAAAATAGATGTCTATTCTAGGGGGAAATGTGGTTAAAAGTAATATTGGTATCATTAATCTCCATTGCCTCAGAGGAGTCTGTGTTCAGAGACACTGGGAGGGCCTGTTCCCCTTGGGGGTTTTCCTCCTGTTTGTTTAACTAACCTTTCCTTAAATGTCAGGTCAAAGAAGTGAGTGTACTGAATCGTCCCAGTTATTGAATGAATGGCAATTCTCTTGGCTTTTTCAAGGGAGCCCTTTGTCAAACTAAGTTTAAAATTCCTTTGTGTTCTAAGTCTCCAGTGTATATTTTGGATAGGGATGGGTGGTGCAGAATCTAATGATTTCTTCCTGCGTTAGTCACAGTGGCATTACGGTCTCTGCATCTATTTCCATAATAATCTGACCTACTACCGTATAAGGAGCTTGCAGACATCTGTATTAGAGGGAAAGAGAAACATTTACTCTGCCCTAAATTTTTGAACAACTTAAAGAGAGGAATGTAACAATCCAAGTATTAACATCTGAAAATATATCCACAACCACTTATAATTCATTTTCTCCTTACATTTATGGGCTTCCCAAGTAGCTCAGTGGTAAAGATTTGGACTGCCAAGCAGGAGATAAAGATTCGATTCCTGGGTCGGGAAGATCCCCCTGCAGAAGGAAATGGCAACCCACTCCAATATTCTTGCCTGGAAAATTCCATGGACAGAGGAGGCTGGAGGGCTACAGCTCATGGCATTGCAAAGAGCTGGACACAACTCAGCAACTGCACAACAACAACAAACCTTATGCTTATGGTATAAAAACAAACTGCCAGTGTGAAGTTGTGGAGTTAGAATGACCTGAAAAGTTAAGCCTTGTTTTTCTCATCTTAAAATGAGATTATTACCACCCACCTTACAGTGATCCTATGGACTGTAGCCCGCCAGGCTCCTCTGTCCATGGAATCTTCCAGGCAAGAATACTGAAGTGGGTTGCTATTTTCTTCTCCAGGGTATCTTCCCAATCCAGGGATCAAACTCAGTTCTCCCACATTGCAGGCAGACTCTTTACCCACTGAGCCACCAGGGAATCCCGATATAGTGATGTTAAGAAGACTAAATATGATAATATATTTTAAGTGTTCAGCACAGCAGTACAATGTATGGTAACTATTACTATTGTTATTGCTGTTACTATTATCATGTTACTATGCAGAAATATGCATCTGTGTACGAGTGAGATTGAACTGGTGAGACATGTGAATAATTAGCAAAACAGACAGCAGTAGCTAAGAAAATACATTAAATGTCCTCTTATTAGAAATTATCACAACTGAGTAGAATAACACTTCCTTATAAAGTGTCATATAATTCTTAAACAGTTAATTATAAAAGCAGACTAATAAGAGGATAACCTCATAAAAAGTCTATAGAAATGACCACTGTGTCTTCAGTTATCTGACAGTTCATGGGATAGATAAGCCAAACACATTCATTTTCACTGACTTGTTCAAATCCCTTATACTTGAGTTAATATGTGTGTGTATATATGTATATCAGTGTATATGGGTCTATGGCATCAGAGAGTTTTCTCTGGCATTAACTTTCTGCCCACTTGGGATCAATTTTCACCATTCCAGTATTCTGAAATGTTTGGCTTTAACCACAAAGACAATATCAAGTCAAAGAGAGAAACCTTTCAGAAAATAGAGACTGTGGAGAGTTATAGTGTTCATCTGTTTGCTTGTGAATCCACAAACAAAGCTTGACTTCTGTTCCAAGACTAACAGGAGCTGTAGCATCAAGAGCACTCAACATCTCATACCACATGTATAATGTGTGTGGCTTAGGGGTGTGGCTTGATAGCAAACACATAACTGTGTACTGCTGGCAGTGAATGTGCTAAGGAGAAATCCAGAGGAAAGTTTCTTTTTAAATTCATTTCACATTAACCAAGATGTCTTTGGGACTTGTTTTGGTTATTGTCAAGAATTAGACATGTTTACCATATTGTTAACTGGCTCCATAGAATCAGCAAAACTTTCCCATCTCATGTGTGTGCTATTTACCCTCTGGAAGTAATATATCCTTTTGAAATGTTTTTTGGGATGATTCCCAAACTTGGTAACTGGAGAACCAGTAGTAATTTTTTTTTTTCTTTCCTGAGAGAGCAGCTGAGGTGGCTTAAATTTGTACTTGTAAGTAGAATTTCACTGCACTGCTTAAGTCATGGCTGATTTATGAAGGAAAAATAAATGACATTGCCATATGATATACTGCTTCCTTGAACAAAATTGTTTAGGATTTGGGAGACTATTGACTGACAGGACAGCTGGAAAGGGGCTGAGGACCAAATGCAACAGAACACAGAAGGAGAAGATGGAGCAGGTCCATAGAGTGCTGCCACCTATCTGGCTTCAGATCTAAGACAGCATATTAGTAGCCACTGATAAAATATTCTTAAGGGAACCACATTTTTTGCTGAAAGGACTCAGTGATTTTGTATACACATTTGAGGGGCTACCTTAGACCTATTTGAAATGGCTATGGCTAGTGGATTGAAGATCAGTTGGTAGAAATTTTAAGAGAGATACTAGTCAGCATAAGAGAGGACACTGGAATAGCCAGAGCTGTCCAAAGCTGAAATAGGCTGCTTTGGAAGGTTGTGAATTTCCTGTCACTGGGGGTATTCAAGTAGAAGTCATATGATCATTGATAGAACTTTGCAGAGGATTAAGCACCAAAAGAGAGGGTAGAGCTTTGGCCAGTGACTCTTAAGATCTTTTCAATTGCAATGAGATTGAATTGGAAAAAAACAGTGGAAGTATAGTAAAGTTTTATTAGATTTGTAAGTTAGGAACTTGTCATTCTTTCCACAAATCACATTCCAGATTAAAAAATGAGGTAAACTGAATAAAAATTAAATACTACTATTATTCTCATTAAACACACCAGGCAATTAGATTATGATTCATCACATACCAAAATCAGCAAACGAAAAGGAAATCCCACCAGTGATCTTCTTCTCCTACAGAGATAGAGTGAATGATGATTGAGCAAGAGGATTGGGAGACAGAATGGCAAGCTAAAGAGAAATGCATTTACTAGCAACCCACCAGCGTGCCTGAACTCCAAGGGAAAATACTCATTCAAGAAGCATAATGCAAATACTCCTCCTCCTCCCACCACAAACATATACACAAACTCCTCTATCCAGATTTTCCTGTTTACTTCCAGTGGACCATTCATCTCCGGTCCTATCCTTAGGGAAGACTCTAAGGCCAGGCAAGAATATAGCAATTAGGATTTGTCCAAAGTGGTTCTTCAAAGGTGCTGAACCTTAGCTAGTTCTGGGAATACCCTTAAAAGGCTGAAGTAGTGAGGGCCCCAACTAGTGCAATGATGCTGAACTAAACAGATCCTAAAGATGCCAGTTTAGGAAAGACCAGAAATGCTGAACCCATTATCAAGTAGATATTTTAGCTTAAGGAATAGTTCGAGGTTGGTCAAAAGGGGATGAGAAAGTTAGACAAAGAGAGTTCATGCCAGATTCCTAGATAAATAGTATTTCTAGTAGAATACAGTTTTATTGGCATGAAAGGAAGAGCCTGGGATGAGAATGAAGTATTCTTCAGGAGTGTATGGATATGAGAGTTGGACTATAAAGAAAGGTAAGACTGAAGAATTGATGCTTTTGAACTGTGGGTGTTGGAGAAGAGTCTTGAGAGTCCCTTGGACTGCAAGGAGGTTTAACCAGTCTATCCTAAAGGAAATCAGCCCTGAATATTCATTGGAAGGACTGTTGCTGAAGCTGAAACTCCAATATTTTGGCCACCTGATACAAGAACTGACTCATTGGAAAAGACCCTGATGCTGGGAAAGATTGAAGGTGGGAGGAGAAGGGGACAGCAGAGGATGAGATGGTTGGATGGCATCACCGATGCGATGGGAATGAGTTTGACTAGGCTTCAGGAGTTGGTGATGGACAGGGAAGTCTGGCATGCTGCAGTCCATGGGGTCACAAAGAGTTGGACACAACTGAGCAACTGAACTGAACTGAACTGAGTGTAGGGAGGTAGCGTGAGCCAGAGAGTCTTTGGGTAAAGCTTGTATATTCTGAAACACTCTTAAGTTTTTCACAGTTAAGTTCCTAAAATGGACTAAGTTAGTTTTGCTATTTATGCCTTTCATTCTTGAAATTTATATCATCTTTTTACATAAAGTCATCTTAAAGATCATCTGGCCCCACGCCTTCATTTTACAGGTGAAGTGGCAGATTCAGAGGTATTGATTGGCTTACTTAGGTTACTCAACAAGTTGCCAGCAGAACCAGAACTAGAATTCAAGTCTCCTGTGTCCTGGTCTCACACTTTCTTTGTTACCCAAGTGTCTCCTTCCTCTTTCCTCTGCAAAGAACTTTCTGCAGTTGAAGACATTAGCTTAAGAACATGATGCTGGCTATTGGGAAGAGTGATTTAGATCAGAATGATAAAGATGGTTTCCATGCTAAGACCAACACAGTGGAAAAGTCATAAGACCCCATGAATGGCATAAAAGACAGTGAACCCCTCATTTTGACCTAAGCCACAGAGGATGTTCTGGGCTCAGGGTTGATGTCTACATTTGTTCTTTCATTCAAGTACATTCACATTGAAAATCTCCCCTTCAGCCTAATTTTTCACTCTGCCCATCATCAACCTCAGTTGCAGCCGATTAAGGACTTCTTTGTCAATACATAGCATGCTTTTTCAGTTATAGTTACTTCTCTTAGAACACATGTTTCTATCCATTTTCACCTATCAAACCCTATCCATCTGTCAAGGTTGATCCCAAGCCTCCCTTCCTTCATATAGTCTTACTTCTCTTTACCCAATGATATGCTTTCTCACATAACCATACCTCTTGATCCCCTGTCTAATTCTCTATCAGAAAGAATAAAAATTATTTTATTTTCTAAAATAATACAACTGGAAAATAAAATTATATTAAAAAGTAAAACTGGAAAATGTAATTTTGGTGACAAGAAAATTCAAGAAATTTTCCAATTTCATGTAGACCTGAAATAAGCATTCATTCATCATTTTTTGTTTTAGTTTAACAAACCTTTGCTAAGTGCCTACACCTCATATCCAAATTGCATCTTCTCCTCAAAGACCAGCACATATTTTATTCTTCATGTTCAGTTCAGTTCAGTCACTCAGTCATGTCCAACTCTTTGCAACCCAGTGGACTGCAGCTCGCCAGACTTCCCTGTCCATCACCAACTCCTGGAGCTTACTCAAATTCATGCTCATCGAGTCAGTGATGCCATCCAACCATCTCATCCTCTGTCATCCCCTTCTTTTTTCTGCCTTCAATCTTTCCCAGCATCAGGGTCTTTTCCAATGAGTCAGTTCTTTGCATCAGGTGGCCAAAGTATTGGAGTTTCAGCTTCAGCACTAGTCCTTCCAATGAATATTAAGGACTGATTTCCTTTAGGATGGACTGGTTGGATCTCCTTGCAGTCCAAGGGACTATCAAGAGTCTTCTCCAACACCACAGTTCAAAGGCATCAATTCTTCGGTGCTCAGCTTTCTTTATGGTCCAACTCTCACATCCATACATGATGACTGGAAAAACCATAGCTTTGACTAGATGGACCTTTGTTGGCAAAGTAATGTCTCTGCTTTTTATTATGCTGTCTAGGTTGGTCATAACTTTTCTTCATGTATCTCTCCCTAATTCTTCACCTTTCAGTAATCAGTGCTCCTCATATATCAGCTATTTATTGTCTAAATTTTGCCACCAAAATCTTTTCTCCATCATAGACAGTAAATTCCCAAAGAAGTATTTTTACTGAGAACAAATACAAAGAAAAAAAAATTTTTTTTCTATTAAAAAAAATTGGATGAAATCCAATTTACTGATACTTAACCCACACCAAATTCCTGATCTCAGTGCAATATTTCATATGCAAAAATGAGGAAATGATTATTTAATTGACTCTTAATTTTCTCTTCTCATCAAGGATTTTGAACCTATCACCATTTGGCAGTCAGCACCATTCCATTTACCCTCCAGTTCTGGAAAAAGTATTTGAAAACCCAGCAGCATGCAAAGGCAGGGTTGTTAAAGTAATCATTTCCCTAAAGGATGTCAGAAGTCCTGAGGGAAAGTATTTACAAGGAAAATCTGTTTTCTGTTGGAATTTGCAGGTCTTATTTGTCTATTTTTCTCTTCTCTTCTCACCCTTTCCCCAACCCATGTGGCAGGAATACAGACCTGCTTGTCTTTTCAGTGATGAATTTGTCATCAGGTAGCTGACTGAAATCTATGCCTAATTGAGTAAATGTCTTTCAGTTAGTTTGCTAACAGATCCTTATCACTACCATTAGCTTGCTTTATTTTTTTAAAAATTGTTTAAGAATGACTTGCTAGTTCCCATTGAACCAAACTCCTTTCAGAAAACAGCTATCAGGATAGTGCTATAATTTTTAATCAGCTTCCATAATTTGAAAAATTGATGATATAATGAATGCCACATATTTTAAGTGTTCTTTCTACATTCCCACATCATTCTCTTTTGCACGACCATCTGATTATTGTCTGTCTACTTATTGTGCCTCTGATGATGCTATCATCTCTTACTCTCTTGATATTGATATATATTGAGAGATAGACTCACACTTCATATGCCTTCCATGTGTAATTGCTGACTAGCCTGCAGTGACACCCTAAGCAAAACTCTCCACTGTTTGATGAGCAGACAAATTCATGAACAGCCTTTTGTCCAGTTACTAAAAACCCATGATCTGCCAAAGAGGTTAATCCCTAGCAATGTAATAGCCAATCAGAGCTACAGAGAGACACAGCTTTTTGTGAGCTGAGTATACCTTCAAATTAAAAGAGAGAATATTGTTCTTTTTTTTTTCTTTTTTCTACAATGCATTAATTTTTTTAACTTGAAAATCTCATAATCTTCTTTTGTCTACTGGTAAACAACATCTTCAGAACTCTGCCCCTCAAAGAACCGGTAGAGAACTTAGGCACATCAATGAATGATTGCAACACTTTGAGGGAAGCACTATGAGGGGAATTCAGGAATCTGTCCAGACATGTGAGATTTGGTTATTCATGCAGACACAGCAGAGGAAATGATGTCTAAGCAAACCATTAAAGATGAGTAAGAAAAAATTAGGGTGCAAAGATTTAGGAGAATTTTATGAAAGAAAGGGACATAGAAACTCAGACAGAAGAGTGTAAATGGAACTGATACAAAATTCAACAGGGTATTGTTGAGAAAGAAACAGACAACAGTGAGAAGTGAATCTTGACAGGTAAACCAGGGCCATTTAGGCAGAAGCTTGTGAGATACTTAAGGAATATGAATTTATCCTTAGGCTGGGGCGGGGGTGGGGGTGTCCTCTGAAAATTTTGACCAGAAAGAGATAAGATCAGATTTGCATTTTAGAAACATCAAGGGTAACAGGAGTTTACAAGAAGTTCCCCACACTGTGTGCCTTTTTACATTTAAATATGATGCCCTTTATGCATACACACAGAGACAGATTCTTAGAATTTCATTTGTCTTACTAAAATTCTAGAAATCAAAATGGCCTGGTATATTGATTTCCTGATAAATTCATGATAAACCTTGACTTTCGCTTACTTTCCCACTTGACTTCCATCCTATTTCTTCATAACACACCTATACCATATATTTGTATTTGAAAATTAGAAAAAAGATAAACAATAGTGATTAATTATTAAGTTCTAAGTTCCCTGACTCCACTTGAACACAGCTACTATTAACATTTGATGTATGAAATTTTTTTATGAACTGATATAACATCAGTGGATTCCTACTATACATAGCTTTATCTAGTCTGCTTTTTTTCTTTCACATGTATCATGAGCATCTTTGCATGGCTCATTAGTCTCAGTGGGTGTATAATATTCTACGAGATAATTATGCTATGATTTAGTCTCTTCCTATTGTTATAAACTTCACTTTTAATTTAATCAGATCAGAGTTAGTGTGGAGTCTCAAAAATTCTGCTTAACAAAATTGGGATGATATTTCCCAGGCAGCCTTCTCTGTCTAGTTCTCTGGTATTATGGGTTTTCAGCATTTTGCAGGAACTTTACCAGCTAGTTAAAATAATACCAGGGAAGTATCTTCCCTTTGGGAGCTTTTTGCATTAGGAAAACCTTGTGCTTATAATAAAGTGAAAGAGATCCTTAGAGGAAGAGTTTTGATCAAATTCTGTTTCAGAATAAACCAAACTGAGAGGTTTTAAGTACCATAAATTAAAACAGCTGTACCATTCCAGAATGGAAAAGATTCATTTGCCTTGAATATTTTGGTCTTATCCTGAGAAATTATAAAGGAAACAGGTATTTTAATTTTCATTTGGAACTCTATTTTTTATTAACCTTGTTTCCCACTCTCCTTTAAAGTCAAAACTGGCCTACCAACACAATTCATGATATTTTGATGGAAAGAACACTGATTTAAAAGGTATAATGTCCTAATTTAGTTGCAAGCATTGTCATTGATCAGCTTATCACTTGGGAAGATACAGCAGTGAGATGAAGGGCCAGAGTTCTGGTGTAAGACAGCATTGGGTTTAAAATCAGATTCAGCTACTTATGGTTTTTAGTTTTCTCAATTGTAAATTAAGTCATTGATTCCTCCCTCACTGTTATTTTCATTTTTAGAACATAATATATTACTTTGCTAAGACTGCCATAACAGAACACCACAGACTGGGTGGCTTAAACAGCAGACATTCATTTTCCTACAGTTCTGGAGTCTAGAAGTTCAAGATCAAGTTGTCTGCAGGACTGGTTTCTTTGGACGCCTCTCTCCTTGGCTTGCAGGTGCCTTTCCCTCTGTCCTCACATGGTCTTTCTTCTGTGCACTAGTGACCCTGATACCTCTCTCTGTGTCCTCATCTTCTTATAAAAATACCAGTCAGATTGGATAAGGACCTATCCTAAAGTCCTCATTTTAACTTAATTGCCTCTTTAAAGACCTTGTCTCCAAATACAGTCACATTCTTAGGTCCTAGGGTGAGAATTCAACTAAATTCACATATGAATGTGGTATGTGAATACAAATATTCACATACAAATATGATGATATATGTGACATTCATTTCATGTTTCTGGCATATTATATGCTTAATAATAGTAGCAACTAAATATTTAACCTCTCTGAGCTATTTTTGTCATCATGGAAATTGGGAAGTTCACATCTACTCCACTTACATATGATAATGACTTACATCTGCTCCACCTACATATGATAATGACCTGAGATTAGTTATGTTAAATTTCCTCATAAAATAAGTGGTAGGGCACTGCTGTTTATCTTAAGTATACACACACACATACTTTCTTTCTTCCCTTTAAGGAAGTAAACATTTGCTGTGAGCTTCTTTTCCACTAGAACTGAGAGTAGGAAGAGTAGGGTTTAGGGATCCATTTTACTCATAGGTCTCAGCATCCTCATTTCCTGAACAGGAAAGCACAAGGTTGATAATTGCAATTCATATACCCTTTCTTATAAGACTTCATCTGATCACATGGGAATGAGGCAAAGATTAATGAAAACGTAACAGAATCTCTCTGCCTCACTGTCTCTAAGAAAAGGCAAGGGAGAATTCCTTTAGTGCCTTGTGGGAGTGTTTTCAAAAGCAAAGAATGAACACCACTTATTTTATTTTGGAGTAGGACCACATGTTCTTCTGAGTAGAAAGAGCAGAGATGGCAACTCCTAAATGAAAGGCTGTATTCATTTTAATAATTTGGCTGAGATTCCTTTCTCACTGAAAATTGGACTTGCCATGGAATCTTTAAAAGGCTTTATGCTTTGAAAACCTTAAATCGGTTTTAGATTAACAGAAAGTTGGTCTTTCAGTAATGGGAAATGCAGCGATTTAGCACTCTATTGGCATGCTTGACCAGTTGTAACTTTCAGAGTGTGATTATGTGATCTGATTCCTTAATAATCGGGAACCAAGGCCAAACCAAGACCTATTTGGAGGGGGAGGGGCGAACTGCCACCTGGAGCTCAGTGGATTGATCTTAGCTGCTTATCTCACTACAGACTGTCTAGTATACCCTAGTAACCTAGACTTACTCCTTTCCAATGAGATGGAGATGTTTCGGGAAGTGAGTTTCAAAAGATTTCAGTCACTCTATTTGCTCTCAAAGTTTCAAGTGCTCCTCTGAGTATGACAAAATATGTGATTAACTTCAAACCCATACCGTGCTGGCCTCAGCCTAATTTTTAAGTATTCTCATGTATTCTAAACCATACTGTCAGCACTTGTACTCCCAAAGAACTAATCCTTATGCATGGAGAATACTTTTTATTGGTGTCTTACCAATGCTGAAATGCCCTTCCTGGTGCCTCTATTGAAATTCCATTCTCCCTTCAGGGTCTACTAGAAACGCCATATTCATAATAAAATCTCCATGAAGAATTATAGTATATGTTTTGATTTCTCTTATGGTACCACACACATCCCTGAATTATAGGTGTCTGACAGATTTCCCACCCTACCCGCCAGTGTGCATGCATGCTAAATCACTTAAGCCATGTCCAGCACTTTGTGACCCTATGGACTGAAGCCCACCAGGCTTTTCTGTCCATCAGATTCTTCAGACAAAATTACTGGAGTGGGTTGCCATGCTCTCCTCCAGGGTATCTTACTGATACATAGATCGAACCTGCTTCTCTTAAGTCTCCAACATTGTCAGGTGGATTCTTTACAACTAGTGCCACCTGGGAAGCCACCTACCCCCAGATTAGCTACTAAAAAAGCAGTAATAATCTCACTTTTCCTATACCATCCCCACCCACCCAATACCCAGCATCAGTTCAATTCAGTCACTCAGTCATGTATGACTCTTTGTGACCCCATGAACTGCAGGATGCCAGGCCTCCCTGTCCATCACCAACTCCCGGAGTCCACCCAAACCCATGTCCATTGAATCACTAATGCCATCCAACCATCTCATCCTCTGTCCTCCCCTTCTCCTCCTGCCCTCAATCTTTCCCAGCATCAGGGTCTTTTCCAATGAATCAGCTCTTTCGCATCAGGTGGCCAAAGTATTGGAGTTTCAGCTTTCAACATCAGTCCTTCCAATGAACACCCAGGACTGATCTCCTTTAGGATGGACTGGTTGGATCTCCTTGCAGTCCAAGGGACTATCAAGAGTCTTCTCCAACACCACAGTTCAAAAGCATCAGTTCTTCAGTGCTCAGCTTTCTTTATAGTCCAACTCTCACATCCATACATGACCACTGGAAAAACCATAACCTTGACTAGATGAAACTTTGTTGGCAAAGTAATGTCTCCGCTTTTTAATATGCTGTCTAGGTTGGTCATAACTTTCCTTCCAAGGAGTAAGCGTCTTTTAATTTCATGGCTGCAATCACCATCTGCGGTGATGCATCTATTTTCCGTGAAGTGATGGGACCAGATGCTATGATCTTAGTTTTCTGAATGTTGAGCTTTAAGCCAACTTTTTTATTCTCCTCTTTCACTTTCATCAAGAAGTTCTTTAGTTCTTCTTCACTTTCTGCCATAAGGGTGGTGTCATCTGCATATCTGAGGTTATTGATATTTCTCCCCGCAGTCTTGATTCCAGCTTGTGCTTCCTCCAGCCCAGTGTTTCTCATGGTGTACTCTGCATATAAGTTAAATAAGCAGGGTGACAATATACAGTCTTGACATACTCCTTTTCCTATTTGGAACCAATCTATTGTTCCATGTCCAGTTCTAACTCTTGCTTCCTGACCTGCAAACAGATTTCTCAGGAGGCAGGTCAGGTGGTCTGGTATTCCCATCTCTTTCAGAATTTTCCACAGTATATTGTGATCCACACAGTCAAAGGCTTTGGCATTGTCAGTAAAGCTGAAATAGATGTATTTCTGGAACTCTCTTGCTTTTTTGATTATCCAGCACATGTTGGCAATTTGGTCTCTGGCTCCTCTGCCTTTCCTAAAACCAGTTTGAACATCTGGAAGTTTACCATTCACGTATTGCTGAAGCCTGGCTTGGAGAATTTTAAGCATCACTTTACTAGCGTGTGAGATGAGTGCAATTGTGTGGTAGTTTGAGCATTCTTTGGCATTATCTTTCTTTGGGATTGGAATGAAAACTGACCTTTTCCAGTCCTGTGGCCACTGATGAGTTTTCCAAATTTGCTGGCATGTTTTGTGCAGAAGTTTCACAGCATCATCTTTCAGGATTTGAAATAGCTGAACTGGAATTCCATCACCTCCACTAGCTTTGTTCATAGTGATGCTTCCTAAGGCCCACTTGACTTCACATTCCAGGATGTCTGGCTCTAGGTGAGTATCTGGGTCATGAAGATCTTTTTTGTATAGTTCTTCTGTCTATTCTTGCCACCTCTTCTTAATATCTTCTGCTTCTGTTAGGTCCCTACCATTTCTGTCCTTTATTGAACCTATCTTTGCAAGAAATGTTCCCTTGGTATCTCTAATTTTCTTGAAGAGATCTCTAGTCTTTCCCATTCTATTGTTTTCCTCTATTTCTTTGCATTGATTGCTGAGGAAGGCTTTCTTATCTCTCCTTTCTGTTCCTCATTAAATGTTGGTCAGGTTGAACCAAATGACTAAGTGAAGTAGCCTGAACCTCAGTTTCCCTAAAAGTGTATGTGTGTTCTCAGTCACTCAGTTGTGTCTGACTCTTTGCAACCCCATGGACTGTAACCCACAAGGCTCCTCTGTCCATAGAATTTTCCCTGCAAGAATTCTGGGGTAGGTTGCCATGCCCTCCTAAGGAGATCTTCCCAACCCAGGGCTTAAACCTGAGTCTTGTATCGCCTGCATTGGCGAGTTCTTTACTATTAGTGCCACCTGAGAAGCCCTTCCCTAGAAGTACAAAGATTATATTGCCCTATGCAAATGAAGTGGGAACACTGAACTCCATATGTGGAACTTCATAATGGCAGTTTTTTCTTAGTACAAAGGGAATATGCAGCTGCTAAACTCTGCCACAAAGTAACCTTTTGAGGGGAAAGAAGCCAGTGTAAACCCACAGTATGTGCAAAATCAAAATCAGAAACCCTGAGTTTTTTTAACCACTGAGTATAATTTTATAGTTTATTTGATATGATTTTTCTAGGCTGTAGTTCAGTTCACACCAGTTCTTCATTTGAACCCAATCCTACAGTTCTCTACTGTACTCATTAGCAGCCACTTGGCAGCTTTAATTTGGCTTACTCTGGGTGGCAAGGAGGAAAACATTCTTTTATGTCTTTTGGAGGGATATGTTTTAGGTGAACTTTTTTGTATGTCCTTGTCTAAAATGGTACATTCTTTATCTTCCTGCTGAATATGGAGGATTGGCCACTTGGTCTTACATGAAATGAAGTTTACTAGAAACACCATTAACTTTGGAATCAGAAGACTACTTTGTAAGATCTAACACTTATATTAGGATTCATGAGACCCTGAAAACAATTTTTCACCCTATCTTTTAGTTATCTTAATCATGTAAGTATAATAGAGGAGGAAGTCTTACACCAAATAATGTCTAAGGATCTTTTCAGTCTTTGCATTTTGTGATTCTGGGCTCACTTACATTTAAGGCCATTCTTTCATCAAAGGTAATGGAGTTTACCCAAAATGTGGGTTGCTATATACATACCAACGAGGTAGAGCCTCAGAAAATTGACTGGTAGTCCATTGAGTCACTGAAACAGGAAGGTGGCTTTCTGGCTTAAAAAAAAAAAAAAATATATATATATATATATATATTCCATTCATAGAAATGAACAGTCACAGTAGCATGTTAAAAATTCTAAAAGTCTTCCCCTATTTAAATGTTTACCTTTTAATACAGTTTATCAGGCAATTAACTATAAAAACTTTTTGTCTTGAATGTCTCATGACCATCCAGGAAAGTACACTTTTTAGCAAGATAAAGGTTAATTCCAAACTCAAAGACATTTCCCCCTGTGCTTGTGGATTGCTCTGAGTTACTTGTAATAATTGATCATGGCTTCATCCTCAAAAGTCTTTTCTTACTTTCTCTGGCCATAGACTCCAAGTCTGCCTCAAGTGAAGGCCTTGCCCAGTCCTCATCTGATCAGTTCTCCAGTCTAGATTCTTCACTGCTAAAGAGTTGTCTTCTTTTGCATGCCTCCCATTATACCAAACACAACCTAGTTCAAAATGAAATGGTTATATTCTTCAACCCACAATAAAATTTTGGAATTGCCTAAAGGCTGATTTCCACTGCTGTTTCAGTCATTTTCCAAAATTGACTGTCTTTGAAATTTTAAGGATGTTCTTAATTTTTACATTTCCTTTGACTAATGCAGTTGACAGAATTGGATTCCCCTAATGTTAACATGTTAAATCTTTAATTACCAACCTGATGGCATTTGAAGATGAGGGCTTTAGGAGGTAATTAGGTTTAGATGAGGTCATGAGAGTGGGGCACTCATGATAGGATTAATGCCTTTGTAAGAACAGACACTAGAGAGCTTGCTCAGTACTTATGGAAACAAAAGGAGGTGACCATCTGCAAACCAAGAAGAGAGTTTCCACCAAAACCTGGCCTTGTTTTTATTCTGATATCAGAGATCCAGACTCCAGAAATATGAGAACATAAATATCTTTTGTTTAAGCCACCTATTCAATGTATTTCATTACGACAGCTCAAGCCAAGACAATCAACTTGCTTCTTCTTTTTGTGAGAAAATTATTGCAATGTTTCCCAGGAATTTTGCCTTTCTCCAGTTTCTCTTTACTCCTGGATTATCTTACAAAAACCAGACTAACTTTTCTACAAGAGGAATGCTATCAAGTTGGTAACATAGCACCATTCCTATACTCTTCTCCCTGATGAGAAATGAAATGTATTTCAGACTTCTGATTTCCAGGTCTGAGTGTAAGGAGCTGGGATGTTGCCATATCATCCTAGCAACAAGTAAAAGGCTAAACAGACAGTAAAATCAACAATTATTCTAGGATCCATAAAAGAGGTTGAGACTACAGGGCAAACCAACTGCTTCCAAGATTGGAAAGATAAAGAGATGAATACAGGTTGGCTTGGCTTATGAAGCAGAGACCCATGAGCAGAAACCATTCAGGGAATCAGTGCAGGGGTAGGAAAACCTGAACTATAGTCAACAAATTGCATTTGGTTCAGTGTGGACAATTCTGAAAGTTAAAAACTTCGTGTTGGTGGAGGCAGCCATATAGGGCCACACTCAATATTGTGAGATTTACCTCTAGGAACTCAATTGGGTTCTCACAGTAAGTATTAGGGAAAAATCTGCTCATGCTCCTTGCAGGGGACAAGAAACCATTCTGAAGTACACTAGAGAAACTTCATTCTTCTTAATAAGGCTCATCCTCAGAAAAAACTAACTAACCAGTGCCTAACTTGCCTCAGTGTTATCAGAGACTAGGTCACCTGGGGTAAAGGACCTACAACTTTAATGAGTTTACTTATCAGTTCTACTTTCTTTTCAGGAGGACTAGAGTCTTTAGGACTTACTATATATAGTATCATGTCATCTGCAAATAGTGACAGTTTTACTTTTTCCTTTACAACTTGGATGCCATTTATTTCTTTTTATTTCTAATTGCTGTGGCAGGGACTTCCAATATTATCTTGAATAGAAGTGGTGAGAGTGGTAATCCTTGTCTTTTTACTGATCTTAGAGGAAAAGTTTTCAGCTTTTCAGGGTTGAGTATGATGTTAGCTGTGAATTTGTCATAAATAGCCTTTATTATGTTGAGATATGTTTCCTCTATGAGTGGTTTGCTGGAAATTCCTGTCATAAATGGATGTTGAATTTTGTCAAATACTCTTTCTGCATCTGTTGAGGTAATCATATGACTTTTATTCTTCAATTTGTTAATGTGCTGCATCACAATGATTGATTTATGAATGTTAAATCATTCTTATATCCCTGGAATAAATCCCACTTGAGTCATGGTAAGTAATTCTTTTGCATGCATGGGTGCATGCTCAGTTGTGTCCAATTCTTTCCAATCCCATGGATTATAGCCCACAAAGCTCCTCTTTCCATGGAATTTTCCAGAATACTGGAGCAGGTTGCCATTTCCTACTCCAAAAGATCTTCCTGATCCAGGGATTGAACCTGAGTCTCTTGCATCTCTTGCACTTACAGGCAGATTCTTTACACTGTGCCACCCAGGAAGCCCCATATAATTCTTTCAATACACTGTTAACTTTTGGTTATTAATATTTTGTTGTGGATATTTACATCTATATTCCTCAGGGATAGTGGATGATAATTTTCTTCTTTTGTAGTGTCTTTGTCTGGTTTTGGTATTAGGATAATGCTGTCCTCATAGAATAAATTTGGAAATATTTCTTCCTCTTCAATTTTTTTTTGAGAAGGATAAGTATTAAGTCCTCTTTAATTATTTGGTAGAATTCACCTGTGAAGTCATCTGGACCTGGACTTTTATTTTGGGGGAGCTTTTAAAATCACTGTTTCTATTGCATTACTAGCAAATCAGTCTATTCAGATTTTTTTATTCACTCACAATTCAGTCTTGGATGGTTGTATGATTCTACATACAGTGGAAGTTATCCATTTCTTCTAAGTTATACAATGTGTGGTGAAATGATTATCTGTAGTATTCTTTTATGATCCTTTGAATTTCTATGGCAGTCACTGTAGTTTTTCCGTTTTTATTTCTAACTTTATTTCTTTGATCTTTTTCTCTTTTTTTCTTTTCTTCTTGATTAGTCTCACTAAAGGCTTGTCAATTGTGCTTTATCTTTTCAAAGAAGTAAATCTTAGTTATTTATTTCTGCTCTGATCTTTATAATATCATTTCTACTGAATTTGGGCTTTGTTTATTCTTCTTTTTTTTCTAATTCCTTTAAGTATATATTTAGATTGTTTATTTGAGATTTTTCTTCTTGAACGAGGCCTGTATCACCACAAGCTTTCCTCACTGTACTGCTTTTGCTGCATCCTATGGATTTTGGACAGTTGTGCTTCCATTTTAATTTGTCTCAAGGTGTTTTTTTAATTTCCTTTTTGATTTATCCATCAACTTATTTTGTGTTTAGTAGCATGCTGTTAAGTTTCCATGTGTTTTTTTTTTTTTCAATTTTTTCTTGTCATTAATTTCTGGTTTTATATACTTTCTATAAAAATATGAAGGGCAATTTTACAAAACTAGAGCAAACCCTCCTAAAATTTGTATGGAACCACAGAAGACCCCAAAAAGCCAAAGCAATCTTGAAAAATGTACCAAACATAACATAGCCAAAGCTGGATGTATCATGTGCTCACATTTTAAACTATACTACAAAGCTATGGTAATCAAAATAGTATGGTACTGGCACAAAAACAGATATGTAGATCAATAGGACAGAGTAGAGAGCCCAGAAACAGACCCATAGAAATATATTCACTTATCTTTGACAAAGGAGTGAAGGCAATACCAGGTAGCAAAGGTAGTCTTTAAAAAAAAATTATCTCCTTCCCAAAAATTAACTCAAAATTGATTATAGATCTAAATGTATAATGCACAAATATAAAACTTCTAGAAGATAACACAGATGACTTTGGATATGGAAGTAGCTTTTTGGATATAATACCAAAGGCACCATCCATGAAAGAAATAAGTGATAAGCTGGGCTTCATTCAAATTATAAACTTCTATTCTGCAAAAGACAATGGGAAGAGAATTAGAACACAAGCAACAGACTAGGAAAAATATTGGCAAATGACACATTTGACATAAAAATATGCAAAGAACCCTTAAAGCTCAAAAATAAGTAAACCAACAACCCAATTTAAAAATGAATAAAGACCTTAACATACACCTTACCAATAAAGATATACAAATAATAAATAAGTGTATTAAAAATTTTCTACAGCTTATTTCATCAGGGAATTTCAAATCAAAGGAAAAATGAAATGCTAATATGCTTTTATTAGACCAATATCCAGAACACTCACATCAAATGCTGGCAAGAAAGTGGAGCAATAAGAACTTTCATTCATTGCTGATGGGAATACAAAATGGTGAGGCCACTCCAGAACATGACTTGGTGGTTTCTTACAAACCTAAACTGCTCTTACTACACCATCCAGCAATCTCATTCCTTGGTATTTCTCCAAAGGAGTTGAAAACTTATTTTTGCAAAATAACCTGCACCCAGATGTTTGTAGCAGCTTTATGGCTAATTTGCAAAACTTAGAAGAAGCTATAACATACTTTAGTAGGTTAATAACTAAAGGAACTGTGTTACATCCAGATACTAATGCTAAAAATGCTGAAAAGAAATGAGCTATGAAGTCTTGAAAAGACAGTGAAATCTCAAATGCATATTACTAAGTGAAAGAAGCCAATGTGAAAAGACACTCTACTGTGATTATAGTTATATAACATTCTGGGAAAGGCAAAACTTTGGTGACAATAAAAAGATCAGTGGTTGCCAGGGTTTAGGGTGGGGAGGGATGAATAGGTGGGAGAACAGAGGATTTTTAGGGAATGAAAATGCTCTATATGATACTCTAATGATATATACTTGTCACTACTCATTTCTCTAAATCCATAGACTGTACACTACCAAGAGTGATTCCTGTGGTCTTCAGGTGATTATGGTGTGTTGATATAGATTTCTCAGTTGTAACAAATGTACCACTATGATTAGGAATGTTGATAACAGGAGAGGCTATGCTTGTTTGGTGGCATAGGGGATATTGGAAATCTCCGTGTTTTTTCTTTCTTTCTTCTTCTAAATCTTGCCCTGAACTTAAAAGAGCTCCAAAAAATAAAATCTTAAGAAAAAGTTTTTGTAGTTACCTCAAATATTGTAGTTGTTATTTTCCAAATTCTTTTTGAAATGAAGCAGGGGAGATTTTCATGACTACACTCACATACATGCACACATAGATACATCTGAGTCTCTTTTTCCAAGAATAAAAATCAAAGCACTTTAGTTTAGTGTTCAAAGATCCCCAAATTCCATCCCTATTCAACCTTGTTTTCTATTACTCTGCAATCTAGACCTTTTGCATGAGCCAGTTCAGCCAAATTACTATTCTATAAAAACATTTGAGTCACCCCTATTTCTTTCAGCTCATCCTATTCTGCATCTGAGATATCTACATGTTTTCTGTTCTTCAAGACCCAGTCTCAATCCCACTTTCTCAATGATGTCTTTCCTGTACATTATAGGTTACTGTGATTTCAAATTTCTTTCAATTTCTATAGTACTGTGTTGAGTGTAACTTACTCTCCCCTCTAATCATATAGAATCTTAATTCTTGAGGTTAATAATCTGTGTGTGTCTCCTTGTCCTGTTGAACTGTATTTAACAAATGATTGAGGATAATATTATAAATAATTTATATCTTCAGAGAACATCTATCATAGTTCTTTCTATGGAAGAGGTGATCAGCAAACACTTTTTACATGGGCCAGATATGCATGAACCCACCTCTACTTTGAAATTACAGGGATTAAAATCCCAAGTATGTGTTTGTGAATGTTTTAAGAAAAGATACAGATTCTAACCATAGTCTTGCTCCTGATTTTCTTTGCGAATGTTTTATCCACACATTAAATGACTCAGTGGTACTGTATGATTTAAAGGGCCTTTCTAGCCCTGGTTATCTATGGTTAATAGAAGTTAGTTTTCAGAAGACCGATGCAGCTGCCCCCAAAGTAACAGAAAATGGATGCTACCTGATATGTTTAATAAGTAAGCAAATTCTCTACAAGCTTTAGCCTCCTCAGAAATTCAAATAGACTGGAACTTCTTTCCAGTAGTCTATTGACTGAGATATGGAGGAAATGTCTGGGTTTATAGTTAACCTGTGCATATGCAAGAATATTTAATTTACAATATAGCCTAAGGTTATTGCTGTGACTGAATGTTTCACAAAGTGCAGGTATGATGCCAGAGGAGCTTATGAAACATTGAAAGAACTCTTATCATCAAAACCACCTCTTTAGTAAGACCCTGTGGCCTGTCAGGTTAAGAGTCCCATTAGTCTTCCTGATGGGTTAAAACATGAAAGGACCTTAGACTCTTTTAGACGGACTCTCCGTTTGATTTGCAGCTATGGTGCTTTTTCCATATGAGCTGAAATGAAGGCTTTGAAGTACTTTTTGAAGTAAGTCTCTCCACCCTTATAAGAGTAAGAAAAAGTTGGTATTTCATAGAGGAACATGGCATACCAAAAAGGTGCACGTGTGAAAGTGTTTGCTTCGCTTGTTTTCTTTTCTTACATTTCTCACAGTGGACTGGTTTGGATAGAAAGTTAAATTTTGTTTCATAAATGCAAAATGGAAGGGAGACCAAAATGAAAAGATGTTAGAAACTAACAACATGGGACTTCCCTAGTGGTCCAGGGATTAAGATTTCGCTTTCCAATGCAGAGGGTGCTTGTTCAGTCCCTGGGGAGCTAATAACCCACATGCCTCCCAGCCAAAAAACTGAAACTTAAAATAGAGGCAATATTGTAACAAATTCAGCAAAAGACCTTAAAAATGGTCCACCTCAATAAAGAAAGAGAAATTGCAATGGCTGAATTTTTTTATGTACTCACTAAACTCTAAAGCCCCTCCCCAAGTCATCAATTTTGGCAAGCTGTCTCTAGTGCTATCCTAGTACTGTTACAATTTTTATCAAGGCCAAGCCCAGTATGTTACTTCTTTTCTCTGATACATACTCTTTCATCTGTGGTCCCCTTAGGATACCTGAGTGCTTACGAGAGAAACAGAACATATACGCAAACTTTGAGTCTCAGTCCTTGGTTCTCCCCTTCCTTCTCACCTACGACAAGCATTTTATACCCGTCACTTTTTTATTTCACAAAACCATGCGACTAACATACAGAAAAGTTTGGAAAAGCTTTTTTTCTATTCTCAAGAAATAAAAAATCAGTGTCAGATCTATATTAAGCTATTTCACTGCTGATTTTTAAAGGATACCTTAGAAGCCGAAAGCCCGAATCTAGTTTATTTGCATTTGCAATTATTTGTCAGTCATTTGACAGATAAATTATAGAGATTGCACCTTTGTACAGTTGGGAGTGAAAAAAATGTGATCTGGCTGCTGGTGGCTACAGAGACATAACTCTGGTTGTAAGCAATTAGGCTGTTGGCTCGAGCGAAGTGATGGCTAGCTAGAACTTTTTTAATGGGTCACTAGGGATAGACAACATTCATCTCCATTTATCATAATGAAAACCAGGCAGAAGTTAAGCATGCGTGAACAGTTAGAACAACAAACTTTGTTTTTATACCACTGAGTTTATTAAGGGCCACTCAGTCTGTGCCAGCACTATTTCCCCATGAAGTTATAGCTCATTGTTTGTCTTATAATGTGTTCTTGTAAATAATGGTCAACTACTTTTGTACTGGACCTAAGGTGAGGTGGGGGTTCATCTTCCACATTTTTCAAGAATTTCACAAGAAGAATTGAATATACACTTGATAAATGATCATAATATTTTTATCAGTAGTATTGTAAAGTGTGTTGCAAACTATACAATAGTATACAAGGGTAAATTCTTATTAACAAGCTCACAAACAAAAAAATGGTGCTCACATGATATGGGAGTCACAAAGGAAAGTGCAGTTCTGAGCTCACAAAGAGAAATATTATTTTTTTTTGTTTATTTATTTTTCAAAATCAGACATGAATAAGATTCTTTTCTATTTTTTAATAAGATTCTTTACATGTTGGTAATGACTACTACAATAGATGTGGGACATTGGCAAAACTGGAGTTGAAAATGAGTGACAGCCACCTTCCAAAGACATTTTCAAAGAGGATTAAAGCTGTGTCTCCAAAAACAGTAGCAGGAAGCAAATGTCAGAGAGGTCTTGGCCCAAACTTACTTTTCGGTAACCATTAGTCATTCTCTGACACCTCAAGGGAGATGTCTGGACAACACCACAGAGGTTGAGATGCTTTCTCAGTTGTGCAGTCTTACCCTGGCCTAATGTTTAAAAGCAAAAATAACAGTGGCATACCAGTAAACCACACATCAGTTTCATTTGATATGTGGTAGATAGGACTTGTCCACATTGCATCACTGAGATAGTCCTATCTCCTCATCCAGCAGCCATCCAAGTCTTGGCTGCTGTCTTCTTAGGAACTTAGACAATACACAGCTTGAGAGATTTGGTCCAAATTAAGCACACACATATTTTTTGGCTAATACTTTGAGTTTCCTGTGTGTGTGAGTGGTTTTTTTTCCCCTCAAAAAGTCAAGGACTTTTTGCTTTACATAGTCTCTAATATGAAATAATATGTTTAAAAGTTTTGCTTCTTCACTTTAGTGTTTTCCTTACCCTAAAAGATGGTTTTTATTTAGATAAGAAATCTTCTAGCATGCTTAACTGATAGATTTGTTGTTCCAAAGAGCTCATTTGATGGTGGCGGTTACTATCTGTGTTTAATATTGAGTTGTAAACATCAGATTAAAACTGCACCAGAGTGTTTTAAAAAAACAGAAGTCTATTAATCAGGCTCAGGACAATAAGTAAGGGTATAAGCTGTTTGGCAAAAGAAAGTGCTTTTAAAAACCTATGTTTCCTTTCCAACTTACTCCTCAAGAGAAAATGTTAAATGTTACTCTTTAAATGTGTCACTTCTCATCTAATCCTTACCAAACAGCACTTTGAAAGCTACAAATATTTACTCATAACCATGACTACACTTTAGACTAACATTCCATAAATGCAAAGATAAGTTCCCTTTCTATATTAACATGAACACCTAATTTGTGAATTAATATATGGTCTTTAAAGCTAAAAAATTCTAAATTTTCTACCTTGACATTAGGAAAGAATTTAATTACTAGAAATTTCCTTTAATGAGGGGCATTATCTTTTGAGTAAATTATACCTTTTCTGTGTCCAAAAGAACTTAAAGTTACCTTGCTAAATCAATTATTTCTATAATGAGATTTTTGAAATGGGAAAAAAAACAAAAACAAACTCAAAGAAAAAAATGAAAATATACTAGCTTCTGTTTGATATACTAGAACACATCATAATATAGTTACTGCAAATAAGAATAAAATTTAGTTCTGAGCTTCCTAGTAGTCAAGACAAAAAGGGCAACACAGATTACCAGGTAGTCCTCAATGTCTGGTAAAATTAATTATATGAATTAGGAAAATCAAACAATTATCTAGCATAGCTGAATTATGAAAATAGCTCAATATATGGGGCTTTTTACAAGTTAAATTAGCAACATAAAAGATGGTAACCTCACCAGAAGTTGTGGAATAAGAATGTAAAATTATGCTTCATATGGCTATTTTTGGACTCTCTGAAAGTCTGACTCCATTATATGAAAATGTTCGGCATTTCCTAAGTTTGAATTTTCATTGAAAATCCTGGTCTTTACATTTGAAACACTGTAATTTGTAAGATTTAGTTTAATTCAGTCATTTGAACAAACTGCTTCCAATTTTTTTTCAAAATTTGGTGGGTCTTTATTTTAACGGTCTTCTTTTAATATGTTATTCAATTATATAAAATTTACTTATTTACTGATGTGGTTTTGTGAAGGAAAATTAACTTTGGGTTAGCAAAAATTTGAGGTAAATTTGGAGACATTAACAAGAGCTGAAATATCTATGAAAAGATTGGGTTTCACTATTATTAAAAAAAAAAATCTTCCTGCTTCATAAAAGAAAGATGGACATTTTTAGCCCATAAATTTTTAGGGTTTTGCATTATATGCATGCTGTAATCTGGTGACATCCCTTCCCTCCAGCTGGTGTGATTACACTGCTAATCAAAGCTTAAAAATTCACTATGGCTTAGAAAAGGGATATCTTCACTGTCTATTTACATATTTGGTAGTAGGTAAGAAACTTCACATGGGGTTAAAAATTCTCTTGTCACTGGCGTGAAATTTTAAGCAAAGAGCCAAGATAAAAATATATTTTAATAGCATTGCATCAAGCTGTAATGCATGGTATCAGGTGAATTCTCAAAGTTAGGGTGATAAAAATAGAGAAAGAATTCCCTTCTTTATTGAAAATGTTGCTTGAATACAAGAATTGAAATTACTTATTTCAGGTTTGATGTTTTACCCTGACTGTATAAAAAGCCTTCAGAAGATGCAACATCATCTTAAATACTGTTTCAAAAGTACGCAGTGTTCTCAACGTGTTTCAATGTGCTTTAGAATCAATCCCTTTCCTTTCTTGCCCATGTCTTACAAGCTGTTCTAAACTCATATTCCAAATGTTTGAGCTTCATATTTATGCTAATTCAGAAGTGAAGAAATTTGTGCATCTTCCCTAAAATAAGTTTGAAAATATTAGAATTGTTTCATCTTGGGCCATGCGTCTGCTTTCTGAATTGAGAAACATTGCTATGTCAAGAATGGGCAAAAATGGAGAAGAAAGGAATGCAAGAGGGACGGGTGGAAGAGGAGGAGTGGGGTGGCAAGCCTGTGCTGTCCTATTGGTATTTTGTTATGTAAAAACATTACCTCTGATCTGCATTACTGAAATGTTCTCCTGCCTGCTACCCAAGATCTTTCTCCACATAGCAATCTGAATTATCATTTGAAAATATGAATTAGGCATTACTTCAGATTCCTTAATGGTTTCCTCTTGCACTTAGTTTTGTTGTGTTCAGTCCCTCACTTGTATCCGACGCTTTATGACACCATGGACTGCAGCACGTCCGGCTCCCCATCATTCACTATCTCTAGGAGTTTGCGCAAACTTATGTCATTTGAGTTGATGATGCCATTTTCAAACTCTTTACCATAGCCTACAAGCCATCTGTTCTCTGACTTCTCAAATCACTCTCCCTAGTCTTCACTCTGCTTTTGAAACATGTCAGGACTCTTTCCATTTCAGGGCTCTTGCCCTTGATTTTCTTTGGCCTGAATCACTCTTCTGCCTCTTCTGCTCATTACTGGCTTTTCAGCGTTTAAGTATCAGCTAAAAAATCCCATCGCAGAGTCCTTCCTTGACGAATTCATCTAAAGGAGTCCTATGCCAACCCAGTCAGCTTGTACTGGACTGTCTGTTCATTCATGTCCTCCTAGTACTTAATGCAATCTACACTTACTTCCATTAATGATTTATTTACTTAAGTCTTGTCGCCTTGGATGAGACCATAAGCACCTGGAATGTGGGGTTTTTGTCTGTTTTGGCTGTGTAGTTATTCTCATTGACTTTCACAGTGCCTGGCATAGATTTGGTGCAAGATAAATATTTGCTGAATGAATGAATGAGTGAAATAAAGAACTTGGTATGGCTGGAGTTCTGGGTCTATCTGTGTTTTCTTGAATAAGAGGATAGGAAATTATAAAATTTCTAGGAGTTTTTCTAGAAATTTCCTGGGAAAAATTGCATAGTGGTGAATAGGAATAGAAAGATAGAGCAGGGACCAAATCCTACAGTGTCTTGAATACCATGGAACATAGTTTCTGAAATTACCTCGGTGGTCTCTGGATAGCTATTGAAGGTTTTTCAGTAGTCAATGTATATTTTTGAAATACTGCTTTATTATTTGTTGTGAAAAACCATTTTTGAGTCAGTAGAGTCTGATTCCAACACAATGGACATGAGTTTGAGCAAACTCCCAGAGACAGTGAAGGACAAGGAATCCTGGTGTGCTGCAGTCCACGAGGTCACAAGAATCAGACACAACTTAGTGACTGAACTACAACAGTAAGAGTCTGATTCACTCACCAGTGGAAAGAGTAACTTCCGAACATCAGCAGGGTGTTGATTTAATTAGTTTTTTCCATGCAGCATGGCTGGCAGGAGAATATGTTTGCCTTAGCTCTTCATAGCCTGAGATGAAATGGCTCAGTGCTTCTCAAAGGCATTTCTTACCAGTATTTCTCATAGCACGGTAGAGCAGCAAAGTCCCTTAAAATTGTCATACCGTCTTGTTGAATCATTTTCTTTTCTCCAGCTGTTCTTTATTTTACAGTTTATATTTCTAATGCATTAGAGTTACTCTCTCCTGTGGGTATATTTTAATTTGTTCTTAAAGGAAATCCAGTTTGAAGCCTTTAAAAGCAGTTAGCTTCTTATTTGTTTCAGTGGAATAGTGGGTAGAGGCTTCCTTAGCTGAAACCTAATACTTATAAGACCCTATAATAATCTCCATCTAACAGTGCAGCTGCATATGTAGCATATACATGTTCACCTGGACTTTTTCTACCGTGTTAGGTGTGTGTCTAATTTCTAAAAAGGTGTGCACAGATATCAGGCTTCCAGTTAAAATAATGGGCTGTTTTATAGTCTCTGGCAGGCAGTGCTAGTTTCCTGAACCGGTTCACAATAATTTAAAAGCCAGTTTTATGGATTAAATTTAAGTCATTGAATCTTCTTTATATTTATATTGGAGAACATGGGATTATGTTTAATAATGGGCTATAAATGGGGAAAGCACCAAATAAGCAAAAGACTAATGTGGTCAAATTTAAGAGAAGGAACCAATTTGTCAGTGTTGGCTGACCATTTTCAAGAGCTATTGAATCACATTCATCAGTGATAACCAGTATTGGAAGCTCTCAGTGTGAATAATAGCTTCAGAGATTTTGCTATTAAGCTTCCATCTTTTTAGTCCATTATAACCTGTGAAGAACACTCATATGTAATGTACCTTTTGATGTGTGTGTAAATATTTGCTTCTTAGAACTTGTTTTTATCTTTACTTGGACGTATCATAGACATCATCTATTTATAAAGTAGATGGGAAAAAAAAGATAAACAAGTCCTGTGGTTCCTATCCTCAGAGAGCTTTACTAGAAGTAACCAGTACAGTCAACTAAGAGCCATGCACAGCAAAGTTTGTTAAGTGTCAGTAGAACAATAAGGGTAAGATTATAAGCAGTGCTTGACTATAGCTTTAGGGTTGAGAAAGAATCTCTTAGAGAAGCCAGGATTTAAGCTTGCCTTTATAGGATATGTTAGATCTCAATAAGAGAAGACCAATCAACAAAGGATCTCAAGATCAGGCTACAGTCTAAGCAAAACATGAAGGTAGGAAGGTGAAAAATACATAAAACTTTATCTGTGTTCATTCAATATTAATGGCCGGTGTTATAAAACTAGAGTGTGTCAATGCTAACCTGTTATGTTCATAACTTATAGTAGACTCTTAACTGGAGGCCTTTTTCACTGACCACCGGTACCTTATTATATCCTCATAAATTATATTTTTATGGCAGTTGCAGACTATACATACTCAGCATTAATATATTTACATCCTTGAAATTAATAGATCATATATAAATTGTATCCTGTTATTTATTTTTTCAAGGTTTTAGTGATTCCTGAAGGCCTATCAATAAATCCTTCCAAAGTCCTATGTAGTATCAATAAATTCTTCCAAAATCCTATGTAGTAGGTGGTGTTATGGGGGTTTCTTAATGTAGAACCAAGACACAAATGTTTAAATGACTTTTTTCAGGTTCATTTGTTCAGTCAGTGTACACATATACCCAATTTAGAACCTATTCCTCTTCCTCTGTATCTATATATTTGTCATTATGTAGAGTCCATATAATTCATATTTGTATGAGTTGGTGTGTGAGTAATTGAGGAAATTTTAATTAATGAAGAAACAAGAAATCCTAAATTAGTGATTTTTGACAGCAAAAATAATGATTGAAACCACAGAAGTGAGAACAAGGGTGAAGGTGGCAGGCAAAGCTGGTATCAGGGAAGATTTAATGGAGGGAGGAGCGGTAGCTAAGAATATGCAAATTACAAAGGGAAGTTTTATATTATGGGGCAAAGATACGGATGCCCAATCTTATAATAGAGCAGTTTATATTTTCTATAGTGATGGATAAGATTCTTTATATATCATGAAATAGCTCAGGGTTTCTTACAGATACTTGAGGGCCAGACTGTCAAAAGCCAACTCAGTTGAATATTTTATGTCTTCCATGATTCCATATCTACTTGTTCCGTAACAGTGAATTTCTTTTCTCTACACTTCAAAGTAGACTTAATGTAATTTGTATTTCATTGTGAAAATGACTAGTGCTAGTGTAGACTGAACCGAACTGAACTGAGTGTGAATATTCACTTTTATGAATTGAGGCCAGACTCTGTCTGTAGATATTCTCCATGGAGAAAACATAGGACAAAATTATTAAACCAAGTAAATTTAATTCCATTTTGTGTAAAAAAAAAAAGCATCATTGCATGATACATGGGGAACAGCATATTAAGTGGTTTAAGAGAAGGTTTATAGTGTCTTTGTATTTTATTAAAAATCCTTCCTTTTGTATTAATAAGAATCCAAGTTGTAAGTTTGGAATCAATTTCTTAATCAAAGGAATATAGTAGTACATTTTTTGTACTATATTTAGCATCTCGTATGGATTGGAATAACTAATTCTTTTAAAATTTGTGTTCTTCATATTCTAAAGCCTTTATAACAAACTTGGTGTAGTGGACGTAACCCCAATCTCATACTTCAGAAAGTCACAGTTTATTCTTCTATTGTCAGGATTAAAGGCAAAAGGAACAAAAAGAAACTCAGAGAAAAAAGACAAAAATTTTGAAAATGTGAATCAGACATGGCACAGCATTGGCAGTTTTTAATTTTGATCAGTCACAAAACAAATGGAAGCATGTAGATTCAATTTGCCAGGAAACACAGATGGCTTCAAACTGAGGGAGAAGAGAACAAACTTAGAACCAAGCACATTTATCCATTTTCACCATAGCCAAAATCCCCATACCCACATATCATTTTAGGAGCACTTGTTTATTAACCTCCTGCCCTTTAGTTTGGAGACTGGGTGGAGGGAATGAACCCAGCCCTGGAACTTTCAGTCTGTGAACCCTTGGACTGGTACTGAATGTGGTTTAGAAATATTTGCCTTCATTTGGTCCTTTTTTTCCCCCTCTTTATAGCTTAACCAGATGGAAAAGGCAGCGGCAGCAGCACACACATTTTTCATGGCCAACCCCGAGCACATGGAAATGCAGCAGAGCATTGAGAATTACAGAACGATGGCGGGCGTTGAAGACCTCCAACTGGTAGACCAGGAGGCCAGACCACACCTGGTGAGCTTTGGGGGTCCTGCACTAACCACGAGGAGCTAAGTGCTACCAAGGTTCAATGGGTTCAGAGCAAATTCCTGTGAGTGGATATCTCACATTGATTCTCAATTTCCAATACAATATCATTTTTATACTTTAAGAGTCTCTAGATGAAACATTGTAGTTCAGGGTTAAAAATATTGAGAGAGAAATGAAAATTAACTTAGAAAAGCAATATGATATGGTGAAAAGTAAGACATGAAGTAAATATGTGTAGCCCTTTCTGAGCTTCAGCGTTCCCCTATGCCCCTATGCTTCCCACCCTCAGCACTTTAATTCTACCCACTAGAGTTGAAACCCATGTGAAATGCTCAAAGTCACCCCATGATTTCCCAGCAACCAATTCAGTGGCTTTTCCAGGGCACCCATACTTTTCAAATTTTGATTTTTTAAAAACTACATAAAGCTGAAACAGAAGCAGGAAGCTGAAGCTCCAATACTTTTGTCACCTAATGGAAAGAGCCGACTCATTGGGAAAGATCCTGATGCTGGGAAAGATCGAGGGCAGGAGGAGAAGCAGATGACAAAGGATGAGATGATTGGATGGCATCACTGACTCACTGGACACGAGTTTGAGCAAACTCTGGGAGACAATGAAGAACAGGGAAGCCTGGCATGTTGCAGTCCAGCGGTTGCAAAAGGTTGGACATGACTTAGTGACTGAAAAATAACAACAAAGCTACACAATTATTCCCTCCCAGGAGGCTCAGTGGCAAAGAATGCAGAATTCACATGTCTCCTGTGAATGCAGATGTGGGTTCAATTCCTGGGGCAGGAAGATCCCCCAAGGACATTTCTTATCCCCCAAGAAATGACAACCCTCTCTAGTATTCTTGTCTGGAAAGTTCCATGGACAAGGGAGCTTGAAGGGCTACAGTTCATGGGGTCACAAGGAGTCTGACAGGACTGAGCGACTGAGCATCAAGTCGGTTCAGTCGCTCAGTCATTTCAAACTCTTTGTGACCACATGGACTGCAGCATGCTAAGCTTCCCTATCCATCACCAACTCCTGGAGCCTGCTCAAACTCATGTCCATCGAGTCAGTGACATCATCCAACCATGTCACCCTCTGTTGCCCCCTTCTCCTCTCGCCTTCAATCTTTCACAGCATCAGGGTCTTTTCCAGTGAGCCATCCAACCGTCTCATCCTCTGTTGTCCCCTTCTCCTCCCGCTCTCAATCTTTCCCAGCATTGGGGTCTTTTCCAATGAGTCAGCTCTTTGCATTAGGTGGCCAAAGTATTGGAGCTTCAGTTTCAGCATCAGTCCTTCTAATGAATATTCAGGACTGATTTTCTTGAGGATTGAGTGGTTTGATCTCCTTGCAGTCCAAGGGACTCTCAAGACTCTTCTCCAACACCACAGTTCAAAAGCATCAATTCTTTGGCATTCAGCCTTCTTACCTCCATACATGGCTACTGGAAAAATCATAGCTTTGACTATATGAACCTTTGTCCGCAAAGTAATGTCTCTACTTTTTAAAATGCTCTCTAGGTTTGTCATAGCTTCTCTTCTAAGAGGCAATCATCTTTTAATTTCATGGCTGAAGTCACTATCTGCAGTGATTTTTGAAGTCCAAGAAGACAAAGTCTGTCACTGTTTTCCATTGTTTCCCCACCTATTTGCCATGAAGTGATGGGACCAGATGCCATGATCTTAGTTTTTTGAATGTTGGGTTTTAAGCCAGCTTTTTGTCTCCTCTTTCACTTTCCTCAAGAGGCTCCTCAGTACCTCTTTGCTTTCTGCCATGCAGAGACTGAGCATGCATGCATACAATTATTCCTTTAAATGAAATCACCATTCTCAAAGTATGGCCTTCAAGGGACTGAAGAAAAGAGAGGGAGGTTTTAGATGGAAGTCCTTTTTCCTCATTTTTAAACAATTGAACCAGGCTTGGAAATGAGCATCTCATCCATCCACATCAGTCTTGCTGCACTTGGTTGCATAGCCCTACCAACATTCAAACAGGTTAGAAATCAAAGTCTTGAGTGATCTCAGGAAGAAAATGAAATTGATTGATGCCACAGCAATAGGCTTACTCAGTCAATCCCTTCTCATTTATAATGAGTTGAAGCCAGCGACTGAACTGAACTGAACTGAACTGAAGCCAGAGCAGTTACCCTTTATCTCCCAGTGTGACCCTTTATCTTCCACAGTGAAAGAATCCCTGCCCCACCTCCTAAGTGATCTAGAATCTGCCTGTCTCTTGCCATTCAAGTTCTTCTTGGGTGAGATCTTAGAAAATTTTATTTTTTCTGTTTCTTTACAGGAGAGTTACAGTGCAGGAGTCAAGCATTATGAAGCTGATGACTTTGAACTAGCTATCAAGTACTTTGAACAAGCTTTAAGAGAATATTTCAATGAAGACATGGAGTGCAGAGCCCTGTGTGAGGGGCCTCAGAGATTTGAGGAATATGAATACCTAGGGTACAAAGCTGGTCTCTATGAAGCCATTGCAGGTAAAGATAATTTTTTCTTTGATTTCCTGATTGTAGAAACACTAGATGCCAGACTGTTCCAACAATGTAGATGTATTGTAAAAATCAAATAGTGTAAAAAGATTCTTATGTACATATTGCATCATGTCTCCCAGAATTACTTTCCCTACTTTAAATTTTGGTGACTGTGCTCCCAAGATTTTTCGTGTGCATACTTAAATATCTATGTATTTATTATAATTATTATTTCATTTTTATTAAAATAAGTCAATATTATAAATAATGGTTTTCAGTATATGTTTTGTTTTTGTTTTACTTTATGCTTAACAACATATTGTGGATTTCTTCTCATGTAAGTACATGTAGATCTACCTAATGGCATTATATGGGGAAAGCATAATTTATTTGACTAGTTTTTTACTAATGAATATCAAGAAAGTTACAATGTTTCATTATGTTTAACTATGTTAAACATTGTGTTTCATTATGTTTTCATTATTTTTCATGTAGTAGTGAATACCTTTGTATAGTTTTCTTCAATTACTTAAATGAATAACTTATTACATACAGAAATTTAATATATCACAAAATGACATTTAAAATACTAAGTGCATTACACATTAACTGGGGAGGTTAACTAGTTAACCTAACCTAACTTTATGGTGGGAATTGAGTTCTCTGCTGCATATGAAAAAAATGCACAAAAACAAATTGTATTATACTAATAATATATTAAAAAATAGAACTGTTAGAAGAAAATGTAAGAGAATATTAGTATAACAAAAGGATAGTTCTTAGACAAAAGATGAGAAGTTTGAAGAAAAAGAATTTAAAAGATTGACAAACACAAAAGATACTATAAATCAAGTTGACTTTTAGTGGTAAGTGGAAAAGTTGCAAAATGTTTATAGATAAACAGTTAATATCACTAATATTTAAACAGTCTGTGAATTATTATTAGTAGCAGTTTATTTTTGCTTGTTGGTAGTAATAACAATAAGTAACATTTTTTAGCAGTTGCAGTACACATTTTATATAGTTATATCACTTTTATATTTCTTTTAATCCTCTAAACAACTCCCTATGGGTATTGTTATTCAACCTCCTCTCCCCTTTTAAATGAGGATTTAGACCTCAGAAAGATTAAGTAATGGTATTAAGGTGAAGTTGATAATCAAACCTAGGATTTTCTCACTCTGTAGCCCATACTTTGAAGATCTACACAGCTGAAATATTGGCAAAGTTTATTTAGTCAATAATAAATATTTAATGCATATTTGTTGAGTGCATACTATGTTCCAAGCTATAAAAGCATGAAAAAAAGTGTTCACCTGCACACAGACTCATAGAAATCCAAATTAATAAAGTCAATTTTCTTTCCCCAACTTCCAGTGTTTTCTGTCTTCATCAAAAGCATCACTCATTTAGTAGATCAAACCAAAGCCCTAGATATCTTTAACTCTCACATTTCCTTCAATTCCTATTTGAATGAATAGGGGAGAGGGAATCCCTCTCACTTGTTACTAAACTTTGATAGAGACTGCTTCCTAATAGCATTTAAGGTTTCCTAATTTGTTCCACTCCTTTTGCTACTTCTCCAGTTCAAATCAGCAGTGTATTTTAACTAATCCATTGTGATAGCCTCCCTCCTGGTCCTCATGTTCTGACCAGGTTTTATTCTGTAGAGCAGACAGGACAGTTTTCAAAAAATGGAAATTCTGTTTATAGACATACTGACACCCCAGTGGCTTCCACTGCGCTTGAAATCCAAAACCTTTAACAAAGACTTTCATCACTGCATAGTAGTGTGCATTTCCTTCCTCTGTCTTTTTCTCTCTTTAATCCACTCCTGCTGTACTTCTTTTAATTCCTAGGGTATGTCATACTCGTTTCCACTCATAGAAAATTGAAAATATTTTCTATCACTTGGTTATTGTCAATCTTCTTAAGTACTTAATCCTCACTGCCTACTTATGGTAGTGGTGGTTTAGTTACTAAGTTGTGTCTGACTCTTGTGACCCCATGGTCTGTCACCCACCAAGCTCCTTTGTCCACAAGATTTCCCCGGAAAGAATGCTAGAGTGGGTTTCCATTTTCTTCTCCATAGCCTACTTACAGTGACTGGCAGATAGCAGGTGTTCGGTGAATATTTGTTAAATGAATGGGTGGAAGGAAGGAAAGAAGAAAGGGATGAGGGAAAGAAGAAAGGAGATGACATATCCATCAATCATATTGCAAACATTAAAAGGGCTAATAATACTCTGTATTTGTGAAAATATAAGTCAAATTGTTGAGGTTTTTTAGTGGGGTGATTAGGAAATGTCTATCAAAATTTAAAAATGTCTATCAAAATAATTAGGAAACTGTCTATCAGTTTAGGAAGTAAACTGAAAATCAATTTGCATTTGTTTGGCCTATGTTTTTTTAACATTTTAGAAATGTATGTGCCTACACATTTCAAACTGATTGCCCTAATAAGTCTAGTTATAATATGTCATGATGCAAAGGTTGTTGTTCAGTCGCTAAGTTGTGTCTGACTCTTTGCAACCCAATGGACTGTAGCATTCCAGGCTCCTCTGTCTTCCACTATCTTCCAGAGTTTGCTCAAACTCATGTCCATTGAGTCAGTGATGCTATCTAACCACTAACCATCTCATGCTCTGCCACCCCCTTCTCATTTTCAATCTTTCCCAGCATCCATCTTTTCCAATGACTTGGCTCTTCACATCAGGTGGCCAAAGTACTGGAGCTTCAGCTTCAGCAAAGCATTCAGTCCTTCTAGTGAATATTCAGGGTTGATTTCCTGTAGGATTGACTAGTTGCATCTCCTTGCAGTCAAAGGGACTGTCAAAAGTTTTCTCCAGTGACACCATTCAAAAGCATCTTCAGTGCTCAGCTTTCTTTATGGACCAACTCACATCATAGCTTTTACTATATGGACCTTTGTCAGCAAAGTAACGCCTCTGCTTTTTAATAGCTATCTAGGTTTTTCATAGTTTTCTTCCAAGGAGCAAGTGTCTTTTTTTTTAATCAATTTATTTTAATTGGAGGATAATTACTTTACAATATTGTGTTGGTTTTTGCCATACATCAATGTGAATTGGTCACAAGTATACATGCATCCCACACATCCTGAACCCCCCTTCCTTCTCCCTCCCTACCCTATCCCTCTGGGTTTTCCCAGAGCACTGAATTTGGGTGCCCTGCTTCATGCATCAAATTTATACTAGTCATCTATTTTATATATGGTAATGTACATGTTTCAGTGCTGTTCTCTCAAATCATCCCACCCTTGCCTTCTCCCACTGAGTCCAAAAGTCTGTTCTTTACATCTGTGTCTCCTTTGCTTAGTTTTATGGCTGCAGTCACTGTCTGCAGTGATTTTAGAGCCCAAGAAAATAAGATCTCTCACTGTTTCCACTTTTTTCCTTTTCTATGTGCCATACAGACTATTTGATACAGCCTCTATTTGATACAGACTGGTATCAAGATTGTTGGGAGAAATGTCAACAACCTCAGATATGCAGATGATGTCTCTCTAATGGCAGATAGTAAAGAGGAATTAAAGAGCCTCTTGTTGAGGATGAAAAAGGAGAGTGAAAAAGCTGGCTTAAAATTCAACAGCAAAAAACTAAGATCATAGTATCTGTTCCCAACACTTACTGGCAAATAGAAGGGGAAAAAGTGGAAGCAGAGACATTTTTTTCTACCCCTTTGGGCTCCAAAATCACTGCTGACATTGACTGCGATCATGGAATTAAAACACACTTGTTCCTTGGAAGGACAAACCTAGACAGCCTATTAAAAAGCAGTGACATCACTTTGCCAACAAAGGTCCCTGTAGTCAAACCTATGGCTTTTCCAGTAGTCATGTGCAGAAGTGAGAGTTGAACCATAAAGAAGGCTGAGCACTGAATAACTAATGCTTTTGAACTGTGGTGCTGGAGAAGACCTTTGAGAGTCCGTTGCACTACAAGGAGAATCAAACCAGTAAATCCTAAAAGAAATCAACCCTGAATATTCATTGGAAAGACTGATGTTGAAGGTGAAACTCCAGTACTTTGTCACCTAATGTGAAGAGTTGACTCAGAAAAGACTCTGATGCTGGGAAAGATTGAAGGCAAAAGGAGAAGAGGACGGCAGGGCATGAGATGGTTAGATAGAATCACTGACTCAATGGACATGAATTTGAACAAACTCTGGGAGATGGTGGAGGACAGGAAAGCCAGAGATGCTGTAGTCCGTGGGGTTGCAAAAGAGTCGGACATGACTTAGTGACTGAACAATGATAACAACAATGGGACTGGATGCCATGATTTTAGTATTTTTTAATGTTGGGTTTCAAGTTAGCTTTTTCACTTTCCTCTTTCACCCTCATCAAGAAGCTGTGTAGTTCCTCTTAACTTTTTGCCATGAGAGTATTTTCTGCCTATCTGAGATTATTGGTATTTCCCCCCTTGGCAATCTTGATTCCAGCCCAGCATTTCACATGCTCTATTTCTCATAGACGTTAAATAAATAGGGTGACAGTACACAGCCCTGTTGTACTCCTTTCCTAAGTTTGAAGCAGTCCATTGTTCTGTGTCCAGTTCTTGCTTCTGGACCCACATAAAGTTTTCTCAGGAGACAGCTAAGATGGTCTGGTACTGCCATCTCTTTAAGAATTTTCCACAATTTGTTGTGATCCACACAGTCAAAGGCTTTAGCATAGTCATGAAGCAGATGTTTTTCTGGAAATTCCATATTTTTTGATCCAATGAATGTTGGCAATTTGATATTTGGTTCCTTTACTTTGAAATTCAGCTTGCACATCTGGAAGTTCTTGGTTCACATAGTGCTGAAGCCTAGCTTGAAGGATTGTGAGCATTAACTTGCTAGCACATGAAATAAGCACAACTGTGTGGCAGTTTCAACATTCTTTGGCATTGCTTTTCTTTGGGATTGGAATGAAAACTGACCCTTTTCAGTCTTGTGGCCAGAGCTGAGTCTTCCAAATTTGCTGACATATTGAAGGCATCACTTTAAGAGTATCATCTTTTAGGATTTGAAATAGCTCAGCTGGAATTCCATCACATCCAGTAGCCCATTTGGCTTCACACTCCAGAATGTCTGGCTCTAGGTGAGTGACTGCACCATCTTGGTTATCCAGGTCATTAAGACCTTTCTTATATAGTTCTTCTGTGTATTCTTGCCACCTCTTCTTAAGCTCTGTCATATCTTTTTGCCTTTTCATACTGTCCATGGGGTTCTTCAGGTAAAAATACTGGAATAGGTTGCTGTTTCCTTCTCCAGTGGACCATATTTTGTCAAAACTCTTCACTATGAGTCATCTGTCTTGGGTTGTCCTACACGACATGGCTCATAGCTTCATTGAGTTACACAAGGCCCTTGGCCAGGACAAAGTTGTGATACATGAAGTGGCCTACAAAGATATTACATATTTATTGGCTATATTTCCCATACTATACATTTCAGACCCATGACTCGTTTATTTTGCCACTGTAAGTTTGTATATCTTAAGCTCCCTCACCTATCTGCCTTCCACCCCGACCCACTGGCTTGTTTGTTTTCTGTAACTATGTTTTTGTTTTGTTATATTTGTACATTTGTCTTCTTTTTGGATTGCACATATAAGTGAAACCATACAATATTTGTCTTTCTGTCTCTAACTTAGGAGAATAATACCTTCTCGGTCCATCCAGGTTGTTGCTATTAGCAAAATTTCTTTCTTTTCTATGGTTGAGGGCTGAGTAATATTGCACAGGATATATATATATATATATATATATATATATATATCACATCTTCTTTATATATTCATCTAGTTGTTACTATATCATTTGCAAAATGACTTCTTACATACACATTCAGTTACCCAAAATCAACTCAATTTATTTAAAATCAATACAGAACTGTTGGGGAATTTTCCTCAAAAGGTTTTCTTTTGCTGGGTTTCTTCCAGAGCCATTTACCTGCATTTTTGAAAGTACTGCCCACTTGAATGTCAGTTTATGTGTGCTTCATATTTCAAGTGTTGAATATTCTTTTAACTTGTTTTTCTTTGAGAAAAGGCAGGCTTTTCCTTTATTCGGTTCAGTTTAGTTGCTCACTCATGACCGAATCTTTATGACCCCATGGACGGCAGCACACCAGACTTCCCTGTCCATCAGCAAGTCCTGGAGCTTACTCAAACTCATGTCCATTGAGTTGGTGATGCCATCCAACCGTCTCAACCTCTGTCATCCCCTTCTCCTCCCACCTTCAATCTTTCCCAGCATCAGTGTCTTTTCCAATGAGTCAGTTCTTCGCATCAGGTGGCCAAAGTATTGAAGTTTCAGCTTCAATATCAGTCCTTCCAATGTATATTCAGGACTGATTTCCTTTAGGATGGACTGGTTGGATCTCCTTGCAGTCCATGGAACTCTCAAGACTCTTGTGTAACACCAAAGTTCATAAGCATTAATTCTTCAGGGCTCAGCTTTCTTTATAGTTCAATTCTCACATCCATACATGACTACTGGAAAAACCATAGCTTTTCCTAGACAGAACTTTGTTGTCAAAGTCTCTGCTTTTTAATATGCTGTCTAGGATGGTCATAGCTTTTCTTCTAAGGATCAAGGGTATTTTAATTTCATGGCTGCAGTCACATCTGCAGTGATTTTGGAGCCCAAAAAATAAGGTCTTACACTGTTTCCATTGTTTCCCCATCTATTTGCCATGAAGTGATGAGACCAGATGCCATGATCTTAGTTTTCTGAATATTGAATTTTAAGCCAACCTTTTCTCTGTCTTCTTTACTTTTATCAAGAGGCTCTTTAGTTCTTCTTCACTTTCTGCCATAAGGGTGGTGTCATCTGCATATCTGAGGTTATTGATATTTCTCCCAGCAATCTTGATTCCAGCTTGTGCTTCATCTAGCTCAGCATTTCACATGATGTACTCTGCATATAAGTTAAATAAGCAGGGTGGTCGATATACAGCCTTGACGTACTCCTTTCCTGATTTGGAACCAGTTTGTTGTTCCATGTCCAGTTCTAACTGTTGCTTCTTGACCTGCAAACAGATTTCTCAGGAGGCAGGTCAGGTGGTCTGGTATTCCCATCTCTTGAAGACTTTTCCATAGTTTGTTGTGATCTCCATAATCAAAGGCTTTGGAGTAGTCAATAAAGAAGAAGTAGATATTTTTTCTGGAACTCTCTTACTTTTTCTATGATCCAACAGATGTTGGCTATTTGATCTCTGGTTCCTCTGCCTTTTTTAAATCCAGCTTGAACATCTGGAAGTTCACAGTTCATGTACTATTGAAGCCTGGCTTGGAGAATTTTGAGCATTACTTTGCTGGTGTGTGAGATGAGTGCTATTGTGTGGTAGTTTGAAAATTCTTTGGCATTGCCTTTCTTAGGGATTGGAATGAAAACTGACCTTTTCCAGTCCTGTGGCCACTGCTGACTTTTCCAAATTTTCTGGCATATTGAGTGCAGCACTTTCACAGCATCATCTTTCAGGGTTTTGAAATAGCTCAGCTGGAATTCCATCACCTCTACTAGCTTTGTTCATAGTGATGCTTCCTAAGGCCCACTTAACTTTGCATTCCAGGATATCTGATCACACTATCGTGTATATCTGGGTCCTGAAAATCTTTTTGTATAGTTCTTCTGTCTATTCTTGCCACCTCTTCTTAATATCTTCTGCTTCTGTTAGGTCTGTTATTGTGCCCATCTTTGCATGAAATATCCCTTGGTATCTCTAACTTTCATGAACAGATCTCTAGTCTTTCCCATTCTGTTGTTTTCCTCTATTTCTTTGCACTGATCACTGAGGAAAGCTTTCTTATCTCTCCTTGCTATTCTTTGGAACTCTTCATTCAAATGCAAATATCTTTCCTTTTCTCCTTTGCTTTTAGCTTCTCTTCTTTTCACAGCTATTTGTAAGGTCTCCTTAGACAACCATTTTGCCTTTTTTGCACTTCCTTTTCTTGGGGATGGTCTTGATCAGTGCCTCCTGTACAATGTCATGAACATCTGTCCGTAGTTCTTCAGACACTCTGTCTATCACATCTAATCCCTTGACTCTGTTTGTCACTTCCACTCTATAATCATGAAGAATTTGATTTAGGTCATACCTGAATGGTCTAGTGACTTTCTCTGCTTTCTTCAATTTAAGTCTGAATTTGGCAATAAGGAGTTCATGATCTGAGCCACAGTCAGCTCTAAGTCTTGTGTTTGCTGACTTTATAGAGTTTCTCCATCTTTTGCTGCAAAGAATATAATCAATCTGATTTTGGAATTGACCATCTGGTGATGTACATGTGTAGAGTCTTCTCTTTTGTTGCTGGAAGAGGATGTTTGCCAAGATTACTGCATTCTCTTGACAAAAGTCTGTCAAGCCTGGACCTGCTTCATTTTGTACCCCAAGGCCAAATTTGCTTGTTACTGCAGGTATATCTTGACTTCCTAGTTTTGCATTCTAGTCCCCTATAATGAAAAAGACGTTGTTAGTTCTAGAAGGATGTTAGTTCTAGAAGGTCTTCATAGACCATTCAGTTTCAGCTTCTTCAGCATTACTGTTTGGGGCATAGACTTGAATTACTATGATACGGAATGATTTGCCTTGGAAACGAACCGAGATCATTCTGTCATTTTTGTGACTGAATCCAAGAACTGCATTTCAGACTCTTTTGTTGACTATGAGGGCTACTCCATTTCTTCTAAGGGAGTCTTGCCCCCAGTAGTAGATATAACGGTCATCTTCACCCACGCCAGTCCATTTTAGTTCACTGATTCCTTTATTAAAGTTTATTATTTAGTTTACTGATTTCCTTTATTAAAGTTTACTATCTTCTGTTTTTTTAAGGATAGGTGCCCAGCTTTCATGCCCACATTCGTCTCTATACCTACCTCTACCAATGGCCACTGAACAGTCCTGGCAAATATCCTATATCTGGTTTAAGAGAAATGACTGACAAATTTTTACAGATTAACATTTTGTCATTTTCTGAGGTCACCACAGTTGTTGGTTGCTGGGAAAGAATACAGTCTCCTCACTCAGGCTATTAATACTTTACACAGCTACCACCACCATCACCCCGGTTCCAATAAAGAACAGCAATAAAAAAAATCATGGTCCCTAAGTGCAATCAAACATTATATGTTACAGAAGTATGTTGTCTTCTTGGGAATTTGAAGCATATCCACTTTATTATGAGATAGGAATCTTTAAAAGTATTTCCATACAAGTATCTTGAGTCTCAAACATATTAAAACATACTAATTGCACAATAAAATTTGATGCAGAATGGAGGTGAGGAATCTAACTAATAAAAGGGATATCATTACTCTATGTAAATTCCTATCAGATTCAAAACTATTCTCAATTAGGAGTAAAATTGGCTTTTAAACTACAGAATGTATTTAGAAAGCCAGAATTTTTAATTTTAGATTTAGAAGAATATTGTAAATTGGAGAAAACTACAAATGTCTTCTGAATGAAGTTATTGATTGCTAGCCATGCTCACTGAAAGCCCTAAAGGATATAATTTTGCCACTCTAATTTTGCTGCTTTTTATACCTTGCTTTGAAAAATACTTTCATTCAGATTGTGTTGTGTGCATTTCCCACCTTTTCCTTTTGCTTGTCACTTGAAATTAGTAAGTAGTGCTTATTACAAGGTAAAGAGGAAAGCAAATGACCAGCAAACCTAGGAGAAACATTTGAGAGTTGTTTGTTATTTTCTTAAGAAATAAAATAGTTGTTTATTTCCAACATACTAATCAAATAAACAGAACCCATTCTTCTCCTCACATCCTCGAAGTGGAATTAAGAACCAAAGGATAATAGTGATGCTATTATCTGTCCTATATTGGATTGATTAGCCAGGTTTTAGAGAACTGGCATATTGTCCTACACACCAGAAAACATGTATTTCCTTTCTGTTTTGTTTTGGGTTCTGTCTTCAAGGTCATCAGATATAAGCCAAACTCTGCCTAATAGAGAGCCTTTTGAAAGGAGGCAGTTGTGAATTAGAATATACAGTAATAAACTAGGGAAGTTTTATCATTATTCTTAAGAGAACTTGGTCTGCACAAGCGTGAATGGACTGTTTTCTTAATGGAAAAGACTGCCTCCTTCTTTATTGTAAAAATCAGAGTCAGGGCAAAGTATAAGAAGGGTTTTCTTTCTGGGACATTAGCCTCTTGTGTTTCCTTAGCTCCTACTTGGATGAGATAGAATCCAAAGCTGTTAATAAAAGGAGCATGAAAACTACTACACTTCAGGATCCCCACCCATTTGCAAGTGACAAGAATGGGGACAAAGAAAGGGAAACAGAGAAAAAGAGACAGAGTGCTCCTTCAAATTCTTTACTTTTCATCCTTCTCCTATTTTACCAATTTCTATAGTATTAGGGGGCTTTCCAAGTGGCTCAGTAGTAAAGAACCCATCTGCCCAGCAGGAGACAAGGGTTCGATCCCTGGATTGGAACAATTCCTTGAAGAAGGAAATGGCAACCCACTCTAGTACTCTTGCCTGGGAAATTCCATGGGCAGATGGTCCTAGAGGGCCACAGCCTATGGGGTCGCATAGAGTCAGACACAACTTACATTACTAAAACACCAACAGTATTAGGATTTATAAAGTCCAGGTGACAGACTAATTTGTAACTGAGTAGAATAGGTTCCTACTCAATAGACGTAAAGGAGTGTTGTTTCTATTTCTCCTTTAGTAAAGGTTGCTTAAAAATATTAACCAAGAAAAAGGAGCATTGTGGCTTCACTTCTCTGATGATCTCACCATCTGGTCCTTAACATAACTGGGGTCTGAGGTTCCCATCACAACTCCAGGACACCTCAGACCATCTAAGTCCAAAGAGAGACCTGACGTTGTTAAATAAGGAAGTCACTACTCAGCTGGGTGTGGGTGGGATGAGATAGCCTGAGTCAATTTCAGAAGCCATGTAAAGGATCACAGAAAGGAAGAGTGATGTATGGAGGAAAGACTGGGAGCCAGAAGATTTGGAGTCTACTAGTAATTAGTCTAGTGATCACTGGTTAGGAAGCCTTGCCAAGTCACTTACTTTCTTTTTGCTGTGAAAACAACTTCTGGTCATAAGTGAGAAGAAGAAGAAGAATGACATTGCTCTCAGAGTGTGTGGTTAGAGTGCCGTGTGTGACCGTGGCACTCACTCTGAAGTCTGGTCGTTGAGCAGTGGAGAGGGACCACATCCTGGCTTTTGTTTTCCAGATCACTATGTGCAGGTGCTGGTTTGTCAGCATGAATGTGTGAGGGAACTTGCCACACGCCCCGGCCGCCTCTCGCCAATCGAGAACTTTCTTCCCCTGCACTATGACTACCTACAGTTTGCCTACTATCGAGGTAAAGTGTGAATTATCTGTGAAGAACTTTAGGGGAGGGGTGTGGATTATCATAACAGACATTGAATTGTCAGTGACTTGGTCCTCTGCCTTCTTCAGTTGTGATCAAGAGATGGGAGTGGATGCATTTTCTCTCTCACCTCATGTCGCTGCAGCTCAGAACAAGAGCAGGAGGTGAAACTACAAGTGCACAAATATTGTGACAATGCCCTGAAAGTTATACTACATTGATATTTTATGTGATTTTAAAATTTAATTTTAAAAATAATATACTCTTAGGCTTAAAAGACTAAATATTTAAAAGCTACTCTATTTATTTTCCCCACAACCTAATTTCATGTCCTACGATCCACAGTTTCTTATTTACTCTTCCAAAATTTTATACAGAAAGAGCACACATACACATACACACAAGCACAGTCTCTGACTTATGTTTTCCACTTACAAATAGAAGATAATGCATTATTTATACTTGTCCCTACATTGTTTACTTCACTTAATAATACATATCAGATTTTTTTTGGTAGTTTGGATTTATGAAATCCCCTTTTGCTTGATGAAAAATGGTCAAGTTTTGACAGTTTTATTTGGTTCAATCTAGCAGTTTCAATACATAAAGATCTTTGTTATAAATTTTTTCATATTTATATCTGGTTATCATTATAGTATAATTTATTTAATGTGGCTCCTTACTGATGAGCATTATTTTGTTTGTAATATTTTACTCTTACAATCAGTGATCAAATAAATATTTTATGTGTATCATTTACATTTGCACATAAATATCTGTAGGATAAATTTCCAAAATTACAGATGATGCATCAAACTGTTTATTCATTTGTAACTTTGACAGATGTTGCCGATTTTTCCTCCACATGGAGTACCTTTTTCATTGCTCAGCAACAAAATATATTATCAAATTTTTAGATATTCCCAAATCTTATATTAGGTGAAAACTGATATCTCCATAAAGTTTTAATTTCCATTTGTCCTATTGAGAAATATAGAAGGAATGAGTACCTTATGTTTAAAAGCCATTGCTAGAATTTGGATTGCCAAAGTTGGTCTTAGATATCTTGTTTTCAAATTCAGTACAGAAATCAGAATTAACTCCAAAATTTCTGCTCAGGATTAAATAATATAACTTGCCAACAAACATTTTCGGGTGTAGGCTTTTGATAATTTGTTGAAGACATCAAGCAGCTTAGCAGACCAAAATTAGTACTTTTGGAATATTTGAAATCCCATCCTTCCTCTTATCTGCACTGTTTTTGCAACTTCACAGTATCTTCCCTCTTTTAAGTTTTATTTGATCTTGGAGTACAGTTAATTACAATGTTGTGTTAGTTTCAGGTGTACGGCAAAGTGTTTCAGTTATGCATATACATATACCTGTTCTTTTTCAGAGTATTTTCCCATATGGGTTATTACACAGTGTTGGGTAGAATTCCCTGTGCTATACAGTAGGTAGCACCTTCCCTCTTTTGATCATTTAATGCTGACTCTCATAGACATGTTGACATAGCTCTTAAAAATTTTGTATAAAAGTCTAGGCTGACTCTAATGCCCCAACCCCTGGGTTTTTCAGTTGGTGAATATGTAAAAGCCTTGGAGTGTGCCAAGGCCTATCTTCTACTGCATCCAGATGACGAGGATGTCCTCGACAATGTGGATTATTATGAGAGTCTACTGGATGACAGCTTTGACCCAGCATCTGTCGAGGCCAGAGAGGTGAGACCCATGTCTGAGAAGACACTCGTAATCCTGCTGGGTGCTCTGGTGAGAGCTGGCAAAAACAGAACACTTCTCTTAAAGATAGCTAACAACTGAGTAAAGGTTCTAGGATTCAATTCTTTCTAACTTTAAATATTAGTCCTAAAAGCATGTATTTCACATACATGCTAGCTTGTCAAAATCTTTTTTTTTCCTCTATTTTTTTTTTTCATTTCTTTTTATTAGTTGGAGGCTAATTACTTTACAATATTGTAGTGGTTTTTGTCATACATTGACATGAATCAGCCATGGAGTTACATGTATTCCCCATCCCGATCCCCCCTCCCACCTCCCTCTCTACCCGATCCCTCTGGGTCTTCACAGTGCACCAGGCCCGAGCACTTGTCTCATGCACCCTACCTTGGCTGGTGATCTGTTTCACCATAGATAATATATATGTTTTGATGTTGTTCTCTCGAAACATCCCACCCTCGCCTTCTCCCACAGAGTCCAAAAGTCTGTTCTATACATCTGTGTCTCTTTTTCTGTTTTGCATATAGGGTTATCGTTACCATCTTTCTAAATTCCATATATATGTGTTAGTATACTGTATTGGTCTTTATCTCTCTGGCTTACTTCACTCTGTATAATGGGCTCCGGTTTCGTCCATCTCATTAGAACTGATTCAAATGAATTCTTTTTAATGGCTGAGTAATATTCCATAGTGTATATGTACCACAGCTTCCTTATCCATTTGTCTGCTGATGGGCATCTAGGTTGCTTCCATGTCCTGGCTATTATAAATAGTGCTGCGATGAACATTGGGTGCACGTGTCTCTTTCATATCTGATTTCCTCGGTGTGTATGCCCAGGAGTGGGATTGCTGGGTCATATGGCAGTTCTATTTCCAGTTTTTTACGCAATCTCCATACTGTTCTCCATAGGGGCTGTAATCTTTGGAAATAGAGACACTTTTTGAAGCTGTGAATATTTTTTAGCTCATTTCTTACTGTCTAAAGAAAAAATTTCCACTTGAACATTCAGTTCAGTTCAGTTGCTCAGTCATGTCCGACTCTTTGTGACCCCATAGACTGCAGCATGGCAGGCCTCCCTGTCCATCACCAACTTCCAGAGTTTACTCAAACTCATGTCCATTGAGCTGGCGATGCCATCCAACCATCTCATCCTCTATCGTCCCCTTCTTCTCCCACCTTCAATCTTTCCCAGCATCAGGGTCTTTTCAAATGAGTCAGCTCTTCGCATCAGCTAGCCAAAGTATTGGAGTTCCAGCTTTAACATCAGTCCTTCCAATGAATATTTAGGACTGGTTTCCTTTAGGATTGACTGGTTGGATCTCCTTGCAGTCCAAGGGACTCTCAAGAGTCTTCTCCAACACCACAGTTCAAAAGCATCAATTCTTTGGCCCTCAGCTTTTTTTATAGTCCAACTCTCTCATCCATACATGATTACTGGAAAAACCATAACCTTGACTAGATGGACCTTTGTTGGCAAAGTCATGTCTCTGCTTTGAACATTAATCATACCTTAACTGTTATTTAAACATACATTTAACCTTTAACTGTTATTTGAATATATGTTTTCTTTCCTTTTTTCTATAGGATTTGGCGATGTATGTGAAGCGGCATAAGCTGGAATCAGAGCTAATAAAATCAGCTGCAGAGGGTCTGGGATTTTCATACTCTGAACCAGTAAGAGCAAAGAGTAGAGAGAAAAAGTTATTTAAAAGAACTATTCAGAGTGCTTCTTACTTATAATTTTATTCCCCAGATGCATTTGTTGATGATTCTAACCCCCAACTTTGCATAAACAAAAACTGGTGGCAGGGGGTGTTTACTCTGTATATGTGATGAACTTTAACAAACGTTAATAGATTTCCATATCACTGAGCACTAAAGTCAAAGCAAATATATTTGCATGGGAAAGAAGTGTTTTATACATGATGTGTTTGCCTCAGGATTGTTTTATTTCCTAACTACTGTACATTTTGTATTTTCTCTTAAACATTGTAAAAATTAAAAAGACTTTGAAAGAACAAAATCAAACACAATTGTACTACCATCCTGCTGGTCTTTCTCCACTTGTCCATGTTTCATTTTAAATATTAATCATAGGAATATATTCCTTTTGTAGAACGAATGCTATAGTATAGACAGATTTCTGTTCTGATCTTTAAGACAGCATAAGCAATTTCTATATCATTACACCTTTCAAAATTATTTTTAGCTACACCTATTGTTGGTATTGGGCTTCCCTAGAGGCTCTGTGGTAAAGAATCTGCCTACTAAGGCAGGAGACACGAGTTTGATCCCTGGGTCAGGAAGATCATCCCTAGAGAAGGGAATGGGAGCCCACTCCGATATTCTTGCCTGGAAATTCCATGGACAGGGCAGCCTGATGGGCTACAGTCCATGAAGTTGCAGAGTCAGACACAACTGAGCAACTGAACAACAACAATGATTGATGTAGAATAAATAAATTAATGAGTTCCCTGCTGCTAAACATTTGCTTTGCCTTTTTTTCCTGTCAAAATGAGTACATTAAGTATTTTTGTTCTATTGAACTATATAGCCATAGAATAAATTCCCAGAAGTGGAATAACTCTGCCAACAAAAGATATGAGAAGGTTTAAAGTTTTGAGATTGTTTTTCTAAGAAAGTTTTCTGCTACCTTTATTATTCTTAGCAATACATAAAGTTTACCCTGAACATCTCAGCAATGAGAAATAGCATCTTAAAATCATCCACATTCCTAATATATCGTGTACAAAATCGTGCATCACTATTGTTTTAATTTGTGTTCCTTTGATGACGAGAAAAAATCAATTTTCACAAATTATAATTGATTATTTTCCCTCTTATTTGAATTACTTGGACATGTATTTTGTTCAGTCATCTGTTGGTTATTTGTAAGTAATTTATATATTTACATGTTAATACTTACTATTTAAAAAACACTATTTGTAATATATCCTATATATAATATGTTTTCATCTCTTTATTGTTTATATTTTTATTGACACATTTTTAAAATTAAGATGATTTTAATATACATTTCTAATATGTTTATCTCCAGTCTTACTTGCTATTTGTGAAAGTTATGTTATCCCAAATGACCCTAGGAAAAAAAATCACCTACGTTATGATGCTATACAAATGATTAACCAAACTTAACTTTTTTGTTTCTTTTATTTATAAAAGGGTAGGAGTTGTACTTAATGATTTTATAAGTGTCTTCCTGCCACCAAATTCTAAATAACTTTCTTTAACCAAAAGATGGATGCCTAAGCTAATTCCATGCTATTTTTTAAAAAATCCATCTGTCTTTGCCAAAATTGCATCAACCTTAGCCTTCCCTTTCACTAAACTTTTAAAATAAATAAGTATATTATAGCTTTGTAAAATATGCAAGTTTTCTAATATTTTAGGTCTTTTGAGTGTTTTATTTTATCTTATTTCTGTACATGGAATATTAGTGACAAAACTACCAACTTGTTTTTTTTTTAATTTAAAACAGAATTATTGGATTCGTTATGGAGGAAGACAAGATGAGAATAGGTAAGTTCTCCATATAGAATGCTTATTTTTAAAGAGACGGAAGACTTAGAATTATATTTATCATAAGGAACTTTGGCTCTAGGGATTAGGCAACAGGACATAATTGAAAGAGCTTTGAACTGGGAATTAGGAATTTTGCATTCTGTCCCCAGTTCTTCCTCTTATTTCTGAGGGACCTTAAATAATTTATCTTCCTCTCTGAGTCTCTGGGTTTTTCTGGTGGCTCAGTAGTAAATAATCTGCTTACTAACCCAGGAGATTTGGGTTTGATCCCTGGGTCGGGAAGCTTCCCTGGAGAGGGAATGGCTACCCACTTCAGTATTCTTGCCTGAGAAATCCCATGGACAGAGGAATCTGGTGAGCTACAGTCCATGCAGTTGCAAAAGAGTTGGATATGACTTGTGACTAAACACACAAAAAACAAAACTGGGTCTCCTGTTTTTCCTTATGTGAATGGATTGAATCAGGTAATCTCTGATAGCTAAACATTCTATGACTCTAAATCAGAGAAAGTTGGATGCTGTTTTAGATTTATTAATAGGAAACAAAGCAACAAAATTATCTTTTCAATACTGAATTTTCTTACTGCATTTATTTGAAAGCATCAAGCTTGGAAAGTTTTCCTGCAAGCTAAAATATTAAGTGTCATGAACTCAATCAGAAATGAATAAGTGCAATTTTAAAAAATGACTGATGTCAAAAAATTTACATATTCCAAGCAGTTCAAGGACTAGTAGAACGTTGGACTGATAGTTATATGTCTGATTTTGTCAACTGAAGAGAAAAAAAAAATACAGTCTGAAAGTTGAAAGTTAGGTGTTATTCAGCAAATTTTCTGAAGACTGCAAGCCCAGGATACAAACTCTAAGATTGCTCTGAGGGACTGCTCCAAAGAGCTAAGGGTGGAACCAGGATGTATAGGAGTTTTGTTACAAAAACCAGGTAGTCAGAACCTCAAAAGACTACTGTTAAGGAAAAACATCTCAAGTTAATTTAGCACTTTCCTTTGTATGGGAAGATGGAAGTGCCTGGGCTCACTGAAATCATTCCTTTGAGTTGCACTCAGCTCTTTTAGGACTTCCCTGCTGACTCAGATGATAAAGAATCTGCCTGCCAATGCGAGAGACACAGGAGAAGCAGATTCAGCCTCTGAGTCAAGTAGATCCCCCAGAGAAGGAAATGGCAACCCACTCCAGTATTCTTGCCTGGAAAATTTCATGGACAAAGGAGCCCGGTGGGCTATCGTCCATGGAGTTGCAGAGAGTCAGAGGCAACACACACATTCTTAATCCACAAGATCATGAGGTCCAGACTATTATCAAAATCAGAAACTGAGGCCCTGACAGGGCAAAGGACTTGGACTCAGCGTCTCACCATGGACTGACTGGAAGATCCAGATCTTCTTATTCAAAATCTTATGGTCTTCCTCTAAGAATCAAGAGCTCAACCCTTGTTATTCAGTTGCCAAGTCGTGTCTGACTCTCTACGACCACATGAACTATAACATGCCAGGCTCAACCCCCGGTTAGCCTCAAATTTTTGCAAGGCATCCAAGAATGCTACATGCATATTTGGATTTGCTCAATTTGTGTATATTGAAAGGGCAACATGCTATCATGAGTGTGTTTACAAAGTTTGACACAAAATTGTGTCTTCTTTCTTGGAAAATTCAAGACCCACTACACTTAAACATGATTTATGTCAGATTTGATCATTGTTCAGTGATGCACTCTATGTTTAAGACATAGAACACATTGAGCATTATATACACAATGCTCCTAGCATTATAAACATGTACATGGTTATTTTTTTCCCACTATGTTGGTTTTCAAAGTCTAATATCAAGGAGTTACATTATGGATACAAGGAATATAAAGGTTGCAAAGATTTAGAGAAGTGAGATAGAGCACACTCATTGGGGAAATAGAGAAGAGCTTCATGAAAGCAATGACATCTAATTTGATCTTGAAAGATGGGGACTTATGTATGATATAAACATACAGTATGAAGTTATAGACTACTTGGGTAAGGTATCCTTTGCCTTTGAACAATTTTATTCAATAGGATATTGCTATTTCAACTTTTTTAATTTTAAGTTTATTTATTAATCACAGGATAATTGCTTTACAGAATTGTGTTGATTTTTGCCAAACAGCAACAACATTTTTTTTTGTTTTGAATGGGCAGGGTCCCTTCAGGAGTGAATGTGGAGGGGGCAGAAGTTCATGGATTGTCAATGGGGAAAAAGTCATTGCCCAAGATAGGCCGAGACCTAAGAGAAGGTAAGTATTGTTGACAAGGCCAGTTCTTACCCAGAACAGGGCAGAACACATTTTCACTGAAAAATGAAGGATCAGACTAAACTACACCAGTTCATAACATTCTGAAAGCAAGTTGTAGCAAGGATGTCTCAGGTGTGTATATTATTACCTTTGGTTTTCAACAAAAGGGCTTCCAAATTCATCACAGGAGTTCTGTGAGTTAGGCAGGAACTGTATGATTATGCGGTCTTTAGCTGAGTACTCCAGGCTTGCAGAGGTCACCTATCTTGCCTCTCTCACATGGCAGATGAGTGCTAAACTCATAGAATAGATTGTGTATTGGGGGAAACTTGAAGAGACAGGTCACAGGGATATTGGATTAGTTAACCTAAGATCCTCAAGGCATATATCTGATCAGGGCTTTGATAAATCAGTAGCATTTAGATTGGATTGACAGAAGTGTGGAGGAAGCCATTCAAGTGGATACAACAAATGCCACAAAGGCATTGAGAAGGAGAGAACAGGATATTAGATGTCTACCTGCATAACTTCAAAATGAGAGGAGACATAAGTAGTTTTTAAATAGAGCTAAACATTATCGTTATCATAAATTACTGGCAAGTGTAGTACAAACGACAGTAGCAATCCTTTATAATTTTTATTACCTCTATATGTTTCCCAATTTCCCCAGAAAATTTATTTACAATTCATTTTAACACTGGCAGCATCTCCTATGAGACAAATGTCCCCCACTTCACAGGCAAGAAAACTGAGGGTCACAGAGACTTGCTGATCCATCCAAAGCCCCAGAGCTCATATTAGCTTGAGGAGGATTTTGAATCCAAATCTCGTTTTCTCCTCTTCATCTGATGATGGAACATAGAAATGTCTAGATATCCAAAATGTATCCCCCATTGATTAAATCATTGCAAGATAAGAAGTTTTCAAAAACCTGCATGGAGAAGAAGTACAGTCCTCCTTTCTCTAACAAATGAGCTGTCAGCACATTTCCTCTAGCTGATTTGAAAACATCTGGCTCTGTGCACCTCTCACATTTCCCAGCCGTTTTCCTTCCTCAGCTGCCAAGTCAGTTTGAGGCAGTAAACAGGATAATATGCTCATCTAATCTGACCTGGACCTTGGTTTGTGGCCACGAAGCCCAGGCTGTTTTACAAGTGCCAGGGAGCTTCATGGTCAGCCAGAGTTCATGCTACTTTTTAAGGCGAGAAATCACCCAGGAAGTACATGCCAGTAAGCCGGCACTTTGCTGTAAAAGTTTGGGAAACTTTAGGACAGTCACCAAATTTCAGAGCATTTTCTCCCCCCTTCCCCTGGCTACCAGGGGATCTGATGTCCAGAAACTGACTAGGAAAGCTAGTGGAAAGAGTAGAGCAGAAGACTACACAGGATGGAGCAAGGTCATGATTGACTGGGTTATCAAATTCTATCACTTCTGCAGTTGAATGAGGTAATCTTAGGATCTTAGAATGTTCTCTGGGAACCTACTCGAAAACCTTCTGTGCAATCACTGGAGATCAAAATAAGGTCTAAGTTAAGTACAGTGGTAGACAGCGGTGAAGTTCCCAACCAGAAAACATTTTCATCAGTCTGGCTGAAAGCGTGTGTCAGGGAAGCACAAAAGGATGCATGCTTCCAGAGTAGAATATATTTCACCTTTTCTCATCTTCCACAAAAATATTGTCATCTACTCTGGTTATCTAACAGTATTTAGTAGTATTCATATTGGATGACTCCCAGGCATTTAGATGGGAGTGACTCAGGGCTACTGCATCCCAGAGTGACTCCAGTCCATGGAATATGCATGTCATCTTATTAAAAACATCTGTCATTTATCCATTCTTTTTTCAACTACCGGTTTTCCAAAAACCCAGCTTGATAATAATCGCTGAGTCAGTGGGGATATATTAGAAATAACTTTGACCTTGGAATCAGGAAGCTTATCTTAGTCTGATGTTCTCTAGAGTTATGGGTAACTGGAGACTCATTCTGTCTGAGCTTTGTGATCCTCACCTGAAACAGAAGAATAGCAACTCTTTGGAGAGGATGAACATGAAGTCTTTTGTAAACTGTGAGGGATTGTGCTCATATAAGAGCTTGGTAGCACACTCCTGTTGTTACTTGTATGACCTTGTTGTATTATGGTAAAACAGATCTTCTTGCCATAAGTCATGGGCAGTGAACACAAAGGAGCATTTTCTTAGATGATTCTTCTTTATTGCAATGAGAGAGCCAGAGCCAGGCACATACTTTATGAATGAGAGAAGAATTAAGTTGTTCAACTAACTTTCCTTGGGCTGTGGTTAAGAGTTGGCTGAACCCATCAAATCAGATCCCAGGAACCACAACTTATTGGACTACATTTTTATTTTTATTTTAATGTTTTTCTGTGTCTAGTGTGCTACTAGTCATTCATAGGCTGGTAGAATTTTTTCTACCATGTGCATTTTTGAATGGCAGGATTTATTTTTCCTTTTATATTTTTTTTTTGCTTTTGATTAGTAGGTAGGGTTTTGATTATCTTTTGTTAAATGTATATGTGGGAAGCCTCCATATGAAACTGTGCCTAGTGGTGATTATGATAGCTACATGAAAGACAGATTTCTAGTATAGATTCTGCCTGAACCTGTTGGAACTTAGGTATTTTAGACTCCATGTTACACTTTGTCCCTTAACTTGATCTTTGTTATGTTACTTATGGCATGGTTGGGGAAATTTTGCAATATCTCAGTAGCCCTCTTTTATTTTTTATTTTTAACTGACTTTGAAAAATTTATTTATTGGTGTACAGTTGCTGCAAAATGTTCTGTTAGTTTCTGCTGTGCAATGAAGTGAATCAGCTATACGTGTGTGTATACATATAAATGCCCCCTTCCTCTTGGGCATCCTGCCCGCCCCTCCTCTCACTCATCTAGGTCATCACAGACCACTGAGCTGAGCTCCATGTGTTAAACACTGAGTTCCCGCTTCCTCTCTATTCTACATATGGTGGGGTGTATATGTCAATCCCAGGCTTCCAGTTCATCCCACCCCTCCCCCACCAAGTCCACACATCTATTCTCTACATCTGCCTCTATATTCCTGCCCCCAAAATAGCTTGAACTATAAGCCTGCTTTTAAAAATACCCCATTATGCCATGTGCTTATTTAGAGAGAGATATAATTCAGAGTTTAACACAATATACCAGGCAGATTTTACCAATTCAATCATCATCATCATCGAAAATACTTATACAGCGCACGGTAGGCATTTTTCTGAATGTCTTAGTATTAGGTAACTTTTGAAGTCATGCTCTGAAATAAGCTAAATATATTTAAAGTAATATACTCTCAATACAGAAAATGAGAAAAACAGCAAAGTACAAACCAACCTGTTCCACTAAACCCTTGATCTGTCTTCCATTTCTCTTTGAATTTTATACTAGAAAGTTATTTCCAGTGAATAGACAAGTATCTTGTCTTTTTTGTTGAAGGAACATCTTTCTCTATATCTCTGAATGGAAATGGAATATGCAGTTTGCTTTTGAATATTTGAGGAACTGCCTGTAAATCTTAACTATATGGATTAGTGCAACCTTTCTCAAATGAACTGTGTTTTTTGTTAAGAAGTCCATTCCAATCTGTGAAAAAAAAAATTGCACACAGGTATGTGTATGCATGCTAAGTCACTTCAGTTGTGTCCAACTTTTTGGAACCCCATGGACTGTAGCCCTCCAGGCTCCTCTGTCCATGGGATTCTCCAGGCAAGAATACTGGAGTGGGTTGCCATGCCCTTCTCTGAGCATTAAGATAGCAGCTTATAATAGCATACATTTGCTGTCTAGGTCTATGACAGGACTCGGGTTAGCTTAGCTGGGTCCATTCTTCAGGATCTGTCACATGGCTTCATCAAGTGTTGATCAGGACTGACATCTCTTCTAAAGCTGAAGAACTATCTTCTTCCAAGTTTAATAGCAGAATTTGGTTCCTAAAGGCTATTGGACTGTGGTTCTCAGTTTCTGGCAGACTGTTGGCTGAAGGATGCCTTCAATTCCTTGCCATGTGAGCCTGTCCGATACAGCCACTTATTTCATCAGAATGTACACTGAGAAGGAGACACGTTAAGTCAACCAGAAGATAGGAGTTGCAATTTTATGTAACCAATCAAAGAAGTGATAGCCCATCACATTTGCCATATTCTATTAGTTAGAAGCAAACTCCAGGCCCCACCTACACTTAAGAGAAGTGAAGTACACAAATCTATGAGTACCAGTAGGCAGTGATATTTGGGGGCCAACCTAGAGTCTCTTTTCCATAGGAAGGAAGAGGGGGAGGGAGGAAGGGAAGGAGGAAGGGAGGTAGGAAGAAAAGAGGAAGAGATGAAGGAGGGGAGGAAGAAAGGGTGGACATTATGCTTATTTTAGGGTGATAACTGCTGCATGTTCTATTGATGCTTAGGATATTTATAATGGCTGTTCACATATTAAAAGTTCTAAGATATCCTCTTAAATTTTGTTTAACCCACTACTTCCCAAACATATTTGATCAAGAAACCCTTTTTTCATTAAAAAGTTCTCTGCAATATAAATTTTGAGAAATATTGAATTTGAGATATCGAGTTTATATGTATATTTTCTATTTATCCAAAAGATTGTTACTAAAACTGGGAGCTTGTGGGTATATTGATATATTCCTGGATCCCAAGAAATTCTATATTTATAAATTTTGCTGGTCAGTTAGAAAAATTAACAGGGGCAACTAGTGGGTCATCTGAATAACCACTTCTATCCAAGGATGCCATGAGATTTCATACCTCAGTGGGTATGGATTCAGTTACCGTCACATTGGCATCTGTTAATAACACTTCAGTGGTCAAAGACTAATAAGAAATGAAGTAGGACAAACTTATGAATAATGTATTAGGACCAGATGAAGGCCCAAATTCATCATGGTCCAGTAAGATTCCATAGTAGTTTCAACAGAGAAAACTTGTAGTAGTGAGTCATTACATACCGAAAGCACTCCGAGGAATGCTGGCTCAGAAGGACCTGGGCCAGATTGCTCAGTAGAATATTCATGTGGAACATTGCCTTTTAGTTTCCGCAAAACAACATTAGCCATTTTATTAACACTGTTAATTTGAATTTAGCTCATTTTATGGTCCTGCTTTTATCTAATCTTGTAAATTGGTTTGGATATGATAGTTATATGAAGCTATAAAAATAAATACTGTACTCATATTTTTATGATTGTAAATGTGAAAGTAAAATCGCAGTGCAAATAATTTGTCAGCAGAGATAACCATACATTACTGAAGACTGAGAAACACTGAATCATTATTTTAATATTCCATTAATCATGGGCTGTAGTGACTCTTTTACCCCAATGGACTAGTAACATTCAGTGTTGTTCTCTAGTTTGACTAATCTAATTTAAAGCCAGAGGGTAGACGTCAATTTCAATTGTCTCTTTCTTGTTTGAAACAAGTGTGGGAGCCCCACCCACCCCCGTGTCCTCCATGGTAAGCTGCTACTGTTGACAGACATCAGGTCCTACAGGAATATTATAAAGAGAAAAACAAGTTCCACTTTTCTGTTCAGTTTGTTCAAGATGGTTGTACTTTGCTACAGTGGAAGATTTCTTCACCATCAGAGGCTTTGTCCTTCAGTCTTATTCTCTGTAAGGAAAGGATCATGTCAGATCTAGATTTTGTAATTTTACCACATAAAATGTAGCCCCAAAGCACCACATTTTAAAGAGTCTATGTGTGGGGCTAGATTTATAAACTGTGTGTGTGTGTGTGTGTGTGTGCATAAAAATAAGTATTCCAAAAGCCAGACCATCTGGAATCAATAGGTGGTGGAAAGAAGACTGAGAAGGAATCAAGTGACTTGATTGTGACTTTCCTGATGTGCATTTATTCCCTGACTTATCTGGTGAAGGCACTGCTCTAGATACGTGTGAAACTGACAGCACAAATATGTCATCAAGTAAATGCTTTTCTTTCTTTTTTCTCAAGTGTTTGGTTGTCCTGCTGTCTTTTTTAAAGGTCTTCACCTATCTTGAGGTTGTGTCACCCAGTAATTGCATGAGATGTTGTAGCTGAAGTAGGAACCGAGAGGCTGTGGAGAAGGGAGGGGCCAACTGCTGAGAATTCTGGAAAATTCTATGATTTTCTGAGCCAAATCCCATAAGATGCCAACTCTGTTTTGCAGACTCTTCCCTGGAATCAAGTGAAAAACTAGAAATTCCTATACAAATATAATACATATTAATTATGATATCATGGAGAAACCTGCTAGCCAGACATCTGCCTTTTTCTTGAATCTGTATGGAGCTTCTCGAGCTTCCCATTGTGTGGTTGTGTCCTTGCATTCCTCAACATCAGTGAGGAAGCCGACTCTCCTGAGCTACACGTTGAAAGCTGCTGGGTGTTCCAGCCTTCCCGGCTTAGGGACAGAGATCACAAGGATGGCCATGTGTTTGTCTCTGCAGGTGGCCCTCTGCTCTATGAGAACATCACGTTTGTCTACAACTCGGAGCAGCTGAATGGGACTCAGCGCGTCCTCCTGGATAACGTCCTGTCGGAGGAGCAATGCCGGGAGCTGCACAGCGTGGCCAGTGTGAGGACTGGAAGCCTGACGCTGAGCTGGCCTGGCTTCAGCCTGGAAGTGCTTTGGTCCTGGGCTTACTTGAAGCCAGGGAACCAGGCCTGAAATACCACTGTCTGTAGGAGAAGGACATTGATTGTGGAGGCACTTTCAGAGCCTTTGGATTGGGTCATTATAGTTTTGTCCAGATCTGGACATGGCTGTTGGGTCTGGAAGAGCTAGAGGCTTAATTCCTAGGACTTCAGTATCCAGCATGTGTCCTGCTATCATATGAAGTCACTGGGGAAATCTCTTTATATTTGACAGAAATTAATCAATATATTGGGTTTCCCAAGTGGCGTTAGTGGTAAAGAACCTGCATTTCAATGCAAGAGATGTAAGAGAGGATGGCTTCATCCCTGGGTTGGGAAGATCCCCTGGAAGAGGGCATGGCAGCCCACTTTAGTATTCTTGCCTGGAGAATCCCATGGACAGAGGAGCCAGTCCATAGGGTCACACAGAGTCAGACACAAATGAAATGACTTAGCACACCACAGCACAGTCAATATATTAATTATTTATATTCTAGCTATTTCTACAGCATGTGGTGGTGGCATTTTATAATGCAAATGTGGGGTGAAAGTTAAGTAAAGATCCCTCTTTTGATTGGAAGAATTACTGATACCGGAATCCTGGAATAAAATGGGGATGGTTCTGACTATTGACTTTGGTTCTTAGTTTTCTGGCAGTCAAGGCAGAAAGGGGGTTGTGATGAATCCATAATCCATTAATCATCATTAATAGAGCATCTTGTATTTTGCTTCCAGGGGATCATGCTTGTTGGTGATGGATACAGAGGAAAAACTTCACCCCATACACCCAATGAAAAGTTCGAAGGTGCAACTGTCCTGAAAGCACTCAAAGTAAAGTCTTAAACTCTTTTGGATTTAAATTCCTAAGTGTTAATCCAAGATCTTCTAGGAATGCCAAATTCAGGGAAGGGAAGGGTTTAGAAACTAGACTTATCAGGTCATCGAAGGGAGCAAGTATGAAATGACACCTTCATTGTTTCTAATCAGTCATTTATCAATCCATTCAGTTATCAACTTACCAAACTCTGTTATTTCCTAAGTTTGCATCTGGCAAATAATATGCAACACTCTTGTTCTCAAGGAGCTCAAGGTACAATGGTGAAAACATACTCAAGTTATCATCTGTACTGCTAGAAATGTTTTTGGAAAGGAGTGAGGGAAGTGCTCTGAGGCAAAAGAGGGTGATTAGCTTTTAACTTCCCCTCTGTGATTAGGCTTCTTTCAAGGGCTCGTTTTCCTAACCCAAACCCACAAGTCTGTAGTAGTATTCCCACAAGCCAGCAGAGAGCTGAGCATCCTATCTTGGCTTAATGATTTCCTCATTAATTGGCGTCTGATTTCCTCGAGCCCTCCAATCAACCCAGTGGTTTCTAATATTCTTCCTTTTCTTCAGTTTGGTTATGAAGGCCGAGTCCCCCTGAAGAGCGCCCGTCTGTTTTATGACATCAGCGAGAAGGCTCGAAAGATTGTAGAATCCTATTTCATGCTGAACTCAACCCTGTATTTTTCCTACACGCACATGGTCTGCCGCACAGCCCTGTCGGGTGAGATTTCAGAGTCTGAACTTGTTCCGTTTTACTCTCTGTGAAATGAGAAAGAAAACAATGTGGAGCAAAGCTCTAGGAATGTGTCAGACTTGATGTAGAAGAGTTCTACATTTTTAAAACAAAAGAAGCATACTCATTCTGACTTTTCCCTTCTCTCTTTTTCTACTTTGCTCGGCCCTAAACTATTAGAAGGCCATCACTCTGCCTGTGTTCCTTTCCAAATCCATTGCTTCTGGTTGTTTCAATCACATAAAAAAAAAAAAAACAAAACAAAAAAAAACTTTTCTGCTTTATATTTCCCTTTTAAGGGTTTAAGAACCTGGAAATTACAGTCACCACTATGTCCACAAGCATTGAAGGGAAGTGCTTGGAAGATAAAGGAAACATTAAAAGAAATGTTCTTTAAAAAGACAGAGACCTCCTCACTCACTGGCATCTCTATTTCTTCTCCACATCTTCTCTTCAACACCCTCCTAAGGAGGAAGGGGCAAAGAATGTCACAGAAGTAGACTTTCCACTTGTGAATTCTCAGCTGCATCAACTCTTTTCTTTTCGACATTGGCATGTTATCCTCAACCTTTTCCTGCTGCACACAAGCACAGCACATGAAATGCATGGAATTTCCGCATGTATATTTATATCAGAGAGCTTTTATAGCTGAAGAAGACAGGTGCAGCTTGCCTACAGATTTTTACAACGAGTTCGCATCAAAACAGGATCAGAGCCACTTGACTGTGCTTGCCCAGTGTTCTTTAGTCTGCTCTGCCTGGCTTCTGACTCCTCAAATTTGCAAGAGGCATCATCCATAGGAAAAGACAGCTAGATTGTCAGCTTTGCTCTTTGGAAGTTATGGCGTGCCATCTTTCATGCTTCCCTGTTCCCTTTTCTGGCAGGTCAACAGGACAGAAGAAATGACCTCAGTCATCCCATCCATGCTGACAACTGCCTGTTGGATCCGGAGGCCAATGAATGCTGGAAGGAGCCTCCTGCTTACACATTCCGGGACTATAGGTACCAGCAGCACCTGCTTCAAAATAAAACTTTTGCCCAACTGTTATCAAAACCCCATGGAAATTAGAAAGCTGATCTGTTTTGCTGTCATCCCACTCATCTCGAAGCAGAGACGCTCAGATAATTTTCTTAAGCAGTTGCCACAACCCAGAAGTGCCTTCAGCATGTCATATTTTTATGTTAAAAATCCCTGCTCATTTTGTTGCATCCTATCTCACAGAACATCCATTGTTTTCACACAAAAAGTTAACTTTGTGGGTTTTTTTTTTCCCTCACTTGGCTTTCAGTTAAATATATCCTTGTGTTATATGCATCTCAGTCTGAGAACAGAGGGGATGCATCTCAACATGCAGAGGGATGTCATCACATAATTTACCTATGTCTGCGTTTTGTAAATAAGAAACTGGAAACTCAGGAGAAAAACATGTATTCTCTTATTGAATTATATTTTACTGTGTAAAGGAAAGAGTCAAGAGTTGTAGTCACCATGTATATATATAATGTGTTCATTACTACACTGTGCTCTATACAAAAGCGTTTATTGAGCGCCCCCTACCTGCAAGGCTAGGCTAGTTCCAAGTTCCCCTTGGAACTCTCCAGCTGCTTAAGGAAAAACTGCGTCCTTCAGAGTTACTAGTATAAAAGAAAAGAGAGTTTTAGATTCTGTGGGAAACATCGAAGAGCTAGATTAAACCTGCTGCTGCTGCTAAGTCACTTCAGTCGTGTCCGACTCTGTGAGACCCCGTAGACGGCAGCCCACCAGGCTCCCCTTGTCCCTGGGATTCTCCAGGCAAGAACGCTGGAGTGGGTTGCCATTTCCTTCTTCAAGATTAAACCTAATTAGGTTTTATTTTGGAAAGTGAAATGTGAGATAAGGTTTGAAATATAATTAAAATTTCAACGTAAGTGGAATAAATAAATACTTCCTATATGATCCCGGGCTTCCCTTGTAGCTCAGCTGGTAAAGAATCCGTCTGCAATGCGGGAGACTTGGGTTGGATCGCTGGGTTGGGAAGATCCCCTGGAGAAGGGAAAGGCTACTACCCACTCCAGGATTCTGGCCTGGAGAATTCCATGGAGTGGGGTCGCAAAGAGTTGGACATGACTGAGCGACTTTCACTTTCACTTTATATGACCCTACATCTGATCTTAACTCTTGAAGTTTAGGAAGGTCAATCATTTTCATCTCTAGTTCAGAGCAAACTTACTACTCTGGCTGGTCAGTTCATGTCCAGTTTCCAGGGTTCTGCAGTGATGTTGTGCAGGCATATAAGAGGACAAATGGTTTCCCTTTCTTCTTACAGTGCTCTCCTATATATGAATGATGACTTTGAAGGAGGAGAATTCATATTCACTGAGATGGATGCCAAGACTGTGACTGTAAGCAAGTCTGTTCTTGCAAATTTATCTAGTATTAGTCTCAATTTTGTCATTTTCCAAGGGCTGCTGGATTTCAAATATTCCTGAGCTTGAGAATAATTCAAGAGGTGAACAGAGACCCAGTAAACTTATACATCATAAAATGTTAGAAATGGAATCATCAATAAAAATCTTCTTATCCATTTTACATCTGGTTTATTTAAAGAATATTTATTAAGGATCATATAGTTAGTGTTAGAACCAGAATGTAGGTCTTCAGATTCTTTTTCAAGTAATTTGATGGAGACATAAAAACACCTGTTCTTAAATCACCCACTACTAGGATAAGTCACCTGTCTCTACAGAATGATTTCATGTACCCTGGTGTCCTGTGTGCTTAGAGCGAGCATTGGTCCTCATACCCATCATTATTCAAATTACCATATGTGTTGTATATATATTCACATAATTCTGATGGTAAGTAAACATATACTTGAAAATTGATATATACACATTCGCACAGACACATATGTGTTACATGTTCACACTTTGAGAGAGATTCTAAACACATCATCATAGACTAAAAATCAAAAGTTGAAATCAGCCACCATATTCCTAAATAAACTAATGCCTTTGGAAAACCAGCCTACTGAGCACTTATAAACCATATAGCCAGAATCTTTGGTCTTTAAGTCAAACAGCATGTGCCACAGTAGAAAAAAACAATTTCTGATTGAGGAGATAATTGAATTATAAATAGATTATGACACATTTCTTTCCTCTATGCAAAGCTAAAATTACTGAAACATGTATGTGACAAACTTCAAGGATTTTGCATTATATAGGCTATTCCCACAACTCTTATATGAGTTTTATGTATTTTCCTTCATACTTTGTACTTTTCTCAGTATCATTTATGCCATACAACTAGGGTTTAAGCAGATGATATTAAAAAATGTATTATCAGATTTAAAGGAAAAACTTATGAGAATTCTGGCTAAAATTGTCCATAAATATTAATATAATTAAGAAAAATATTCCATGTAGTTTAATATACTGTAATTTAAAAGGTCATGGTGCCTCAAACTTTTTTTTTTTTTTTTTTGTAAAAATTTAAATTTTAACATGTCAGCATTTTGATGTTTCATGATCTGGGAAATTAAATCAAGAATGATGATCTTCACTCAGTTTAAATCCTAATATACGACTATCACCTTTTGAAAATCCTCTGTGCAGAACGTATTTGATTTCTGAGCTCTGGTAACAGGTTCAGAAATGTTTGCATCTCACACAGTTGGAAAAGGAATCAAACAGGTGGTTGAAAGATTTCTTTGCTTCTACTCCATCTAGTGGCCATATTTGGAAATGTCCAATGTTTGAAAGTAAACCAGCCGGGAATACTATGTATGAATCGTTACTTTAATGAATCACTAACATATGTGAATTCACCAATTTATGAATGCGAGTTCATTGTAATTTTGATTTTTAAAGATGTGAAATCAAGCACTACTCCCCTTTTAAATATTAATATTTTTAAGATAAAGGTGTACATAAAATGTACATAAGGGTACTAATTTAAACAATATTTTAATGAAAAAGTTCCAAGTTGAGAGACATATTTGCTGAAATAAGTTCTGCTTTAAACAAATGCATATGCTGGAGTTTAGGGGACATTTTGTAGCCAATTAAAATTCTGAGTAACCAGTGCCAATAACAAAGAGAAATGGGTAGTTTTCCTTTTTATCTCTCACCCCTTTGATTCTGGAGGGAAAAATTGTTTTCCTTCTGAAGCAGGGAAATACCCCAACATTTGGCTACACAAGGAAGAAAATTGTTCTAAATTCTTTACTTTCAAAAAATCTGCAATTTCCTTGGCAGTTCAGTGGTTAGGACTCCATGTCTGGCACTGGGATTTGATCCCTGGTCAGGGAACTAAGGGGCTTCCCAGGGAGCTAGTGAGAAAGCCATTGGAAGTGATAAAGCTCCCTGAGAAATGGTGAAGCTTGTTTCAACAGTACATGAACAAAGAACTTCCAAATGTTCAAGCTGTATTTAGAAAAGGCAGAGGAACCAGAGATCAACTTGCTAACATCCATTGGAACATAGAAAAACCAAGAGAGTTCCAGAAGAACATCTACTTCTGCTTTATTTACTACTCCAAAACCTTTGACTGTGTGGATCACGACAAACTGTGGAAACTTCTAAAAGAATGGGAATACCAGACCACCTGACCTGCCTCTTGAGAAATCTGTATGCAGGTCAGGAAACAATAGTTAGAACCAGATATGGAACAATGGACTGGTTCCAAATTGGGAAAGAAGTACGTTAAGGCTGTATTTTGTCACCCTGCTTATTTAACTTATATGCAGAGTACAACATGAGAAACGCTGGGCTGGAAGAAGCACAAGCTAGAATCAAGATTGCTGGGAGAAATATCAATAACCTCAAATATGCAGATGACACCACCCTTATGGCAGAGAGCGAAGTGGAACTAAAAAGCCTCTTGGTGAAACTGAAAGAGGAGAGTGAAAAAGCTGGCTTGAAACCCAACATTCAAAAAACGAAGATCATGGCATCTGGTCCCATCACTTCATGACAAATAGATGGAGAAACAATGGAAATGTGACAGACTTTTATTTTCTTGGGCTTTAAAATCACTGCAGATGGTGACTGCAGCCATGAAATTAAAAGACACTTGCTCCTTGAAAGAAAAGCTATGACCAACCTAGACAGCATATTAAAAAGCAGAGACATTACTCTGCCAACAAAGGTCCATCTAGTAAAAGCTATGATTTTTCCAGTAGTTATGTATGAATGTGAGAGTAGGACAGTAAAGAAAGCTGAGCACTGAAGAAGTGATGCCTTCGAACTGTAGTGTTGGAGAAGACTCTTGAGATTTCCTTAGACAGCAAGGAGATCAAGCCAGTCATTCCTAAAGAAAATCAGTCCTGGATATTCACTGGACAGACTGATGCTGAAGCCTAAGCTCCAATACTTTGGCCACCTGATGTGAAGAGCCAACTCATTGGAAAAGCCCCCAGTGCTGGGAAAGATTGAAGGCAGGAGGATAAGGGGACGACAGAGGATGAGATGGTTGGATGGCATCACCGACTCGATGGACATGAGTTTGAGCAAGCTCCAGGAGTTGGTGATGGACAGGGAAGCCTGGCGTGCTGCAGTCCATGGGGTCGCAAAGAATTGAACACGACTGAGCAAGTGAACTGAACTGAGTGGTAAAGAACCTGCCTGCCAATTCAGGAGATGTAAGAGACATGGGTTTGACCCCTGGGTAGGGAAAATCCCTTGGAGGAGGGCATGACAACCCACTCCAGTATTGATGCCTGGAGAATCACATGAACTGAGGAGCCTGGCAGGCTACAGTCCATAAGGTTGCAAATAGTCAGACCCAACTGAAGTGACTTAGCAGCATGCACGTACAAGTAAGTAAGACCCTGCAAGCTGTGTGGTGCAGCCAAAAAAAGATTAAAAGAAAAATCTAGAAGTTGTATAATTACTGAGCGGTGACAAGATTTACATTTATTCAAGACAAGTACAGCACAGAGCCTTCTCTGACTTTAATCATCAGTTAGATATAAAGCAAAAGGAACTTTCTTTTATCATACTTGGAAGAAACATGGATTATTTTCAACAGCAGTATATTTGTGAAACACAGTTATTTAGGAATTGTAGTTTCTCTGTGCAAGTTTGAAAAAGATAAAATCTAATGAGTTCCATTTGTTTCATGAAAAACTAAACTCAGTGGGGCTGTGTTCCAAAAGTGTGTTTACAATCATTTAGCTAAACTTCAGAACACATTTTCTCATAGAAGCAGCATCATCAGTGGAACTTGTTTATTTCTTCACATACCTGAATTATGAGAGGTGATGCTCTCCATTTGATGAGGTTTAGTCCTTTGTGACCCCACGTGCCTATAACCAATACCAATAGCTTCAAGCAATTGATAGCTTCTTCTTCTAAGCTTTCCGAGAGTCCTTCATGTGTAAACATACTTTCAGTTCTTCCATCAGAGACAAAGCATTAAGTTGTCCCCGTGCCCTCTCTTTAGTATTGTAAGATGCTGATGCCAAGACTCCATAATCACATAGAAGCAATAGCAACCACATGTGGATAAGTGAGTCCTGACCAGCACCAGGGAGTGAGCATCTCAGAAAACTTAAAAGTAGATCCTATAGTCATGTATATAGGAAGGCTTTCCTGCCCTGCCTCATTTGCTTCAAGTATCAGTGATTTTGCTATTCCTCCTCCAGAAACACAAAATCAGATTGATACTAAAGGCACCAGTAACTAGGAAACTCTCTAAATTTACATCAGAAAGTTACTTTGACTTTGATAAAGCTGCTTAAGAAAAGCGACTCTCTCTAGCAAAGACAAATCACTCGTCAATTATTGAGAACAGAGGAATAACCAGAAAAGTGACTGTTTTTTTCTGCTCTTCTGTTTCACACACACACACACACACACACACACACACACACACACACACACACACACACCTGGGTGTCAGGATTTTTCACTTCTCCACTTACTTTTGACCTTCCACTTGTTGGCATACAATCTGGGAATACTTAAGTTAGTTAGCATTCAAGAACTTCAGGAAATTTTCCAACTATTATTCCTGAAGCTGCCTGTGAGAAAACTTAGCCATTGAATTTTATGGTGAAGGGAACCAAAGGTTCTTCTAATGGGCATCTATCAACTCAAGTCAATTCAGAAAATAGCTAATTAGAACCGGTCCATCTTATCAAATAGTCCAATAATTGGTACCACTTTCCTGCTTTTATTTCTAAGCTGTACTATGGAATAAGTCTGGTTTCTATGTTTCTCAAGAAAGAAAAATGAACTCTGCTTAGATCAGACACTTTAAACATGGAAGCAAGACCCCTAAAATCCCATTGCTTCAGCTTATTTAGTTTAGGGAGCCTGCTTGCTTGATCTAAGCAGTACCTCTTTCCCTTATACCTTGTTCTCCCTAATCAACTCCACCTGAGCCATGCACAAGCTTGGAAGGACTGTGCCAATCATTTCAGAGCCCTGGAGGCTATGGAATGGGTCACCCAAAGGAGTGATGTGTTCTCATCACTAGGGATATAAAAGTATTGGCTGAGGACTACAGGGCAGGAATATTGTAACAGGAATTAAAATAGCCACTAAGATTAGACTTGAATTTTTAAAACTTTTGTATTTTGAAAAGTCCACAAACATAAATACACCATTAAGGAATTAGAAAGGATGAATCACTACCTGGGCTTCCCATCTAGCACAGTGGTAAAGAATCTGCCTGCCAATGCAGGAGACGCAGGAGATGCAGGTTCGATCCCTGGGTCCAGAAGATCCCCTGGAGGAAGACTGGCAACCCGTTTCAATATTCTTACATGGAAAATTCTATGGAGAGAGGAGCCTGGTGGGCTACAGTCCATGGGGTCGCAGAGTCGAACACAACTAAGCATACACACCACTACCTCGATCAATTATAATTACTAGCACTCCAGATTTCCCCTCAATTTGTTTTTGTCATTCCACAAATATTAAATGTGTATTTACTCAGGCTGTGCTAGTATTAAAATTAGAGAAATGAATTAAAAGAGAGAGCCTTTGCTGTCAAGGGGTTTGCCAGCTACCAACACAGCATGTACTGAGCAGTTACCATGTGCCATGGACTGTGATGACCATTTACCTGATAACTTTATTTCCTGAATTAGGTATTATTTTGACCTTATCTTTGTCTTATAGATGAGGAAATTAGAAATGATCTATGTCTTCTTCAGCCCCAGGATTCATTGTTCTTTGATTTAAAATTTAACTCAAGTAATTCAGCAGAAGGATAGAGAAGGGGGATTGTAGAAATGTTCACAGTATAGAAAGTGAGAGTCATGTTTTCACTTTCCTTCTCAGGCCTCGATAAAACCAAAGTGTGGGCGCATGATCAGCTTCTCGTCTGGAGGAGAGAACCCACATGGGGTGAAGGCAGTCACCAAGGGCCAGAGGTGTGCCGTGGCTCTGTGGTTTACCTTGGACCCACTTTATAGAGAATTGGTGAGTTTCTGACCCCTCACCCTCAGAGAGTCAATAAGACACCCTACAGAACTGCTTCATGAACTAATTGATCTGAAAATTCTTATGACTTGATTCATAACCCTTCATGAATCTTAGAGATCATGGCGGAAAAAACTTTTACAGAATTCTTTCTGTCTGCTTTCCAATACTGGTTCTGTTTTCTAAGCAAGAACACATTTTCTTAATCAGATCCATGACTTAGCAATTACACATCTGATGCTTCCACTGTAAGATTTAGGAAAAGGGGCTAAGAATGCAGTTCTTGATCAGATGGGTTTTTATAAGTGAATCTTTGCAGAAATAGAAACCTCAGTGATATTCAGCACTCTCCTAATTAGTCCAGAGTTTATTAACAAATTGTAGCATCAGGAGAGAGCAATCATTTTCCATTGGTCATCCGGGAAGACTGATTTGTTTTCTCAACAAACCCTTAAAAAGTTCACCGAATCATTTATGAAACACTTATAGAAGACAGTGAGGGGACATGAAAATTTATTATTTACTACTTTTAAGTTAAATATTAAAATATTTTTATTTTCTTATAAGTGACTGAGGACACAGTCTGGATAAGAGACTGTGATCTCACCCTTCTGGATGTTCTGAGCAGAGGTTATAGTGTTTGTAAGTCTTCCCAGGTGACGCTAGTGGTAAAGAACCCACCTGCCAATGCAGGAGACATAAGAGACCTGGGTTTGATCCCTTTGTTGGGAGGATACCCTGGTGGAGGGCATAACAACCCATTCCAGTCTTGCCTGGAAAATCCCATGGACAGAGGAGCCGGGTGGGCTACAGTCCATAAGGTCGCAAAGAGTTGGACATGACTAAAATGACAGCACGCACAGCACATGAAGCTATAGAGGAATGAATTAAATCCTACAGATACAGCCCCTGGAAGGATATCTAGGCTCAACATGAGGAATAACTTTCAAACTGACTCCACCATTTGGTGGAATTCTCTTCTTTGGAAGCACAGGGTTACTTGTCATTGGATGACTCCAGTCACAGCCTCAGCAACTTCTTGGCATAGACGGCTGAGCCTGAACCTAAATCGTCATGGCAGGGACTAAACCGAATGACTTCAAAGTCTCCTCCAGCCTCGAGTCTTAATGAAGCTATGAAATTCTAGTCTTTAAACTGGCATGCGAACCAGTTTTCCTATTTAGATCCCTAAATTGGGTCCAATTGCATCAGAAACAGTTTAAAATGAATTTCTCTTTCTTATATACTGTTTTTGCCATCCAAACCTAACTCAGTTTTTAGGCCTCATTCCTAAACATCCTTTCATATGTTTCACAAGTGTTTATAAAAAATCTACTGTGTACTTAGGAAACCCGACTCGACAGGCCCCAGGGGTACATGATTGAACAAGGCAGAGCTTCGACCACAAGGAGCTTGGAGAGGCCAACAGGAAAACGATGGGGAGAAGACAGCCATCTGCGTTTGTAGGGAGATATCAAAGAAGACTTACATAGAAAGCGTTAGTCAGTCGCTCAGTCGTGCCCAACTCTTTGCGACCCCATGGACTGCAGCCCACCAGGCCTCTGTCCATGGGATTTTCCACGCAAGGAGTGTCATTTTCCTTTCCTTCTCCAGGACTGCTAATATAGGGCAACCCTAAAAGAGCAGAGGATGACAGCTGGGCACAAAAGAAAGAGCAGTCCTGCAGAGGGACCAGGGCAGGGAGAGATCTGAAAACATCGCGAGGGACTGAGTAGTCTCCTTTGCATGTAACTCCTCCCTCCTCTCGCCTCTCCACAGCCAAAATGCCAGGTTCCCCACATCACCCCTCCTTGACTAAAGAATCTAGGTACATGAGCACACAGTGGAGATAATGTTGTTGGAGAACTGTCTCTTGTTTTTTAATCTTTAGTTTTCAACAAACATTTAATATGCTTTATTACTCAGGATCTCAGCCTCTCCTTCAAAATATTTTTTTCTATCAAAATAAGCTCACACACACACACACACACACACACACACACACTCACACACCCAAAATTCTCTTTTTTCCTTCCTAACCTGAAAGTACTAGGGAAAATCCTCCAGTCTCCAGGCTGTGGCGACATCTAGTGGTCACAGAAGAAAATAACCAGAGTTTCTATGGCAGCTACCACGAAAATCTTGCCTTTGACATGATTCCCAGACTTTGCTCCACAATGTAGTCAACTGGGGGTCCTTACAAACTATTGACATTTTGGCTCCCACATTTAAAAATTCTAGATTGATTAATTTAGGTGTCGGAAGTTTTAAAAGTTCCCCAGATGATTTCAATGTGTAACAGTTTGAGAGTCCCTGAGTTGTTCAGTCGCTCAGTTGTGTCTGGTTCTTTGCGACCTCATGGACTGCAGCATGGCAGACTTCCCTGTCCATCACCATCTCCCGGAGTTTGCTCAGACTCATGTCCATCTAGTCGGTGATGCCATCCAACCATCTCATCCTCTGTCGTCCCCTTCTCCTTCTGCCTTCAATCTTTCCCAGCATCAGGGTCTTTTCCAATGAGTTGTCTCTTCACATCAGGTGGTCAAAGTGCTGGAGCTTCGGCTTCAGCATCAGTCCTTCCAATGAATATTCAGGGGTGATTTCCTTTAGGATTGATTGGTTTGATCTCCTTGAAGTCCAAGGGGCTCTCAAGAGACTTCTCCAACACCACAATTCGAAGGCATCAATTCTCTGGCGCTCAACCTTTTTTATTGTCCAGCTCACAGCCTTACGTGACTACTGGAAAAACCATAACTTTGACTACATGGACCTTTGTCAGCAAAATCATGTCTCTACTTTTTAGTATACTGTCTAGGTTTGCCATTGCTTTTCTCCTAAGGAGCAAGCGCCTTTTAATTTCATGGCTGCAGTCACCATTTGCAGTGATTTTGGAACCCAAGAAAACAAAGTCTGTCACTGTTTCTATTGTTTCCCCATCTATTTGCCATGAAGTGATGGGATTGGATGCCAGCTTCTTCGTTTATTTGAATGTTGGGTTTTAAGCCAGCTTTTTCACTCACTTCTTTCACCATCATCAAGAGGCCCTTTAATTCCTCTTTGCTTTCTGCCATTAGGGTGGTGTTACCTGCTTATCTGAAGTTACTGATATTTCTCCCCCAAACCTTGATTCCAGCTCGTGCTTCATCCAGCCTGGCATTTTGCATGATGTGTTCTGCATATAAGTTAAATAAGCAGGATGACAACATATAGCCATGATGTACTCCTTTCCCAATTTTTTTTCATTTGTTTTTATTAGTTGGAGGCTAATTGCTTTACAATATTATAGTGGTTTTTGCCATACATTGACATGAATCAGCCATAGATTTACATGTGTTCCCCATCCCAATCCCCCCTCCCGCCTCTCTCTCCATCCCATTCCTCTAGGTCTTCCCCGTGCACCAGCTCTGAGCACTTGTCTCATGCATCCAACCCAGGCTGGTGATCTGTTTCACCATTGATAGTATACTTGTTTCAATGCTATTCTCTCAGAACATCCCACCCTCGCCTTCTCCCACAGAGTCCAAAGTCTGTTTTGTACATCTGTGTCTCTTTTTCTGTTTTGCATATAGGGTTATCATTGCCATCTTTTTAAATTCCATATATATGCATTAGTATACTGTATTGGAGTTTATCTTTCTGGCTTACTTCACTCTGTATAATGGGCTCCAGTTTCATCCATCTCATTAGAGCTGATTCAAATGAATTCTTTTTAATGGCTGAGTAATATTCCATAGTGTATATGTACCATAGCTTCCTTATCCATTTGTCTGCTGTTGGGCATCTAGGTTGCTTCCATGTCCTGGCAATTATAAACAGTGCTGCGATGAACATTGGGGTGCACGTGTCTCTTTCAGATCTGGTTTCTTCAGTGTGTATGCCCAGGAGTGGGATTGCTGGGTCATATGGCAGTTCTATTTCCAGTTTTTTAAGAAATCTCCACACTGTTCTCCATAGCGGCTGTACTAGTTTGCATTCCTACCAACAGTGTAAGAGGGTTCCCTTTTCTCCACACCCACTCCAGCATTTATTGCTTGTAGACTTTTGGATAGCAGCCATCCTGACTGGTGTGTAATGGTACCTCACTGTGGTTCTGATTTGCATTTCTCTGCTAATGAGTGATGTTGAGCATCTTTTCATGTGTTAGCCATCTGTATGTCTTCTTTGGAGAACTGTCTGTTTAGTTCTTTGGCCTATTTTTTGATTGGGTCATTTATTTTTCTGGAATTGAGCTGCAGGAGTTGCTTGTATATTTTTGATATTAATCCTTTGTCTGTTGCTTCGTATGCTATTATTTTCTCCCAATCTGAGGGCTGTCTTTTCACCTTGCTTATAGTTTCCTTTGTTGTACAAAAGCTTTTAAGTTTCATTAAGTCCCATTTGTTTATTTTTGCTTTTATTTCCAATATTCTGGGAGGTGGGTCATAAAGGATCCTGCTCTGATTTATGTTGAATAGTGTTTTGTCTTTTTTCTCCTCTAGGAGTTTTATAGTTTCTGGTCTTACATTTAGATCTTTAATACATTTTGAGTTTATTTTTGTGTATGGTGTTAGAAAGTGTTCTAGTTTCATTCTTTTACAAGTGGTTGACCAGGTTTCCCAGCACCACTTGTTAAAGAGGTGGTCTTTTTTCCATTGTATATCCTTGCTTCCTTTGTCGAAGATAAGATGTCCATAGGTTTGTGGATTTATCTTTGGGCTTTCTATTCTGTTCCATTGATCTATATTTCTGTCTTTGTGCCAGTACCATACTGTCTTGATGACTGTGACTTTGTAGTAGAGCCTGAAGTCAGGCAGGTTGATTCCTCCAGTTCCATTCTTCTTTCTCAAGATTGCTTTGGCTATTCGAGGTTTTTTGTATTTCCATACAAACTGTGAAATTATTTGTTCTAGTTCTGTGAAAAATACCATTGGTAGCTTGATAGGGATTGCATTGAATCTATAGATTGCTTTGGGTAGTATAGTCATTTTCACAATATTGAGTCTTACAATCCATGAACACAGTATATTTCTCCATCTATTTGTGTCCTCTTTGATTTCTTTCACCAATGTTTTATAGTTTTCTATATATAGGTCTTTCATTTCTTTAGGTAAATATACTCCTAAGTATTTTATTCTTTTTGTTGCAATGGTGAATGGTATTGTTTCCTTAATTTTTCTGTCTGTTTTCTCATTGTTAGTGTATAGGAATGCAAGGGATTTCTGTGTTAATTTTATATCCTGCAACATTACTGTATTCATTGATTAGCTCTAGTAATTTTCTGGTAGAGCCTTTAGGATTTTCTATGTAGAGGATTATGTTGTCTACAAACAGTGAGAGTTTTACTTCTTCTTTTCCTATCTGGATTCCTTTTATTTCTTTTTCTGCTCTGATTGCTGTGGCCAACACTTCCAAAACTATGTTGAGTAGAAGTGGTGAGAGTGGGCACCCTTGTCTTGTTCTTGACTTTAAGGGAAATGCTTTCAGTTTTTCACCATTGAGGGTGATGCTTGCTCTGGGTTTGTCATATATAGCTTTTATTATGTTCAGGTATGTTCCTTCTATTCCTGCTTTCTGGAGCATTTTTATCATAAATGGATGTTTAATTTTTGTCAAAGGCTTTCTCTGCATCTATTGAGATAATAATCTCAAAAGCCATAATCGTATGGTTTTTATCTTTCAATTTGTTAATGTGGTATATTACATTGATTGATTTGCAGATATTAAAGAATCCTTGCATTCCTGGGATAAAGCCCACTTGGTCATGATGTATGATCTTTTTAATGTGTTGTTGGATTCTGTTTGCTAGAATTTTGTTAAGGATTTTGGCATCTATGTTCATCAGTGATATTGGCCCGTAGTTTTCTTTTTTTGTGGCATCTTTGTCTGGTTTTGGTATTAGGATGATGGTGGCCTCATAGAATGAGTTTGGAAGTTTGCCTTCTTCTGCAATTTTCTGAAAGAGTTTGAGTAAGATAGGTGTTAGCTTTTCTCTAAATTTTTGGTAGAATTCAGCTGTGAAGCCATCTGGTCCTGAGCTTTTGTTTGCTGGACAATTTCTGATTACAGTTTTGATTTCCATGCTTGTGATGGGTCTGTTAAGATCTTCTATTTCTTCCTGGTTCAGTTTTGGAAAGTTACACTTTTCTAAGAATTTGTCCATTTCTTCTAGGTTGTTCATTTTATTGGCATATAGCTGCTGGTAGTAGTCTCTTATGATCCTTTGTATTTCAGTGTTGTCTGTTGTGATCTCTCCATTTTCATTTCTAATTTTGTTGATTTGGTTCTTCTCCCTTTGTTTCTTGATGAGTCTGGCTAACTGTTTGTCAATTTTATTTACCTTTTCAAAAAACCAGCTTTTAGCTTTGTTGATTTTTGCTATTGTCTCTTTTGTTTCTTTTGCATTTATTTCTGCTCTAATTTTTAAGATTCCTTTCCTTCTACTAACCCTGGGGTTCTTCATTTCTTCCTTCTCTAGTTGCTTTAGGTGTAGAGTTAGGTTATTTATTTGACTTTTTTCTTGTTTCTTGAGGTAAGCCTGTATTGCTATGAACCTTCCCGTTAGCACTGCTTTTACAGTGTCCCATAGGTTTGGGGATGTTGTTTTTTCATTTTCATTTGTTTCTATGCATATTTTGATTTCTTTTTTGACTTCTTCTATGATTTGTTGGTTATTCAGAAGCATGCTATTTAGCCTCCATATGTTTGAATTTTTAATAGTTGTTTTCCTGTAATTGAGATCTAATCTTACTGCATTGTGGTCAGAAAAGATGACTGGAAAGATTTCAATTTTTTTAAATTCACCAAGCCTAGATTTATGGCCCAGGATGTGATATATTCTGGAGAAGGTTCCGTGTGCACTTGAGAAAAAGGTGAAATTGATTGTTTTGGGGTGAAATGTCCTGTAGATATCAATTAGGTCTAGCTGGACCATTGTGTCCTTTAAAGTTTGTGTTTCCTTGTTCATTTTCTGTTTAGTTGATGTATCCATAGTTGTGAGCGGGGTATTAAAGTCTCCCACTATTATTGTGTTATTGTTAATTTCCCCTTTCATTCTTGTTAGCATTTGCCTTACATATTGAGGTGCTCCTATGTTGGGTGCATATATATTTATAATTGTTATATCTTCTTCTTGAATTTATCCTTTGATCATTATGTAGTGTCCTTCTTTGTCTCTTTTCACAGCCTTTATTTTAAAGTCTATTTTATCTGATATGAGTATTGCGACTCCTGCTTTCTTTTGGGCTCTGTTTGCATGAAATATTTTTTTCCAGCCCTTCACTTTCAGTCTGTATGTGTCCCTTGTTTTGAGGTAGGTCTCTTGTAGACAGCATATATAGGGGTCTTGTTTTTTTATCCATTCAGTCAGTCTTTGTCTTTTGGTTGGGGCATTCAACCCATTTACATTTAAGGTAATTATTGATAGGTATGGTCCCGTTGCCATTTATTTTGTTGTTTGGGGTTCACATTTATACCACCTTTCTGTGTTTCCTGTCTAGAGAATATCCTTTAGTATTTGTTGAAGAGCTGGTTTGGTGGTGCTGAATTCTCTCAACTTTTGCTTGTCTGTAAAGCTTTTGAATTCTCCTTCATATCTGAATGAGATCCTTGCTGGGTACAGTAATCTAGATTGTAGGTTATTCTCTTTCATTACTTTAAGTATGTCCTGCCATTCCCTTCTGGCCTGAAGAGTTTCTAATGAAAGATCAGCTGCATCCTTATGGGAAGCCCCTTGTGTGTTATTTGTTGTTTCTCCCTTGCTGCTTTTAATATTTGTTCTTTGTGTTTGATCTTTGTTAATTTTATTAATATATGTCTTGGGGTGTTTTGCCTTGGGTTTATCCTGTTTGGGACTCTCTGGGTTTCTTGGACTTGTGTCACTGTTTCCTTCCCCATTTTGGGGAAGTTTTCAGCTATTATCTCCTCGAGTATTTTCTCATGGCCTTTCTTTTTGTCTTCTTCTTCTGGGACTCCTATGATTCAAATGTTGGGGCATTTCACATTGTCCCAGAGGTCCCTGAGGTTGTCCTCATTTCTTTTCATTCTTTTTTCTTTTTTCCTCTCTGCTTCATTTATTTCCACCATTTTATCTTCTACCTCACTTATCCTATCTTCTGCCTCTGTTATTCTACTGTTGGTTCCCTCCAGAGTGTTTTTTATCTCATTTATTGCATTATTCATTTTTAATTGACTCTTTATTTCTTCTAGGTCCTTGTTAAACATTTCTTGCATCCTCTCAATCCTTGTCCCCAGGCTATTTATCTGTAACTATTTTGTTTACAGGATTTTGGATCATTTTTATTATCATTATTCTAAATTCTTTTTCAGGTAGATTCCCTATCTCCTCCTCTTTTGTTTGGCTTGGTGGGCATTTTTCATGTTCCTTTACCTTCTGGGTATTTCTCTGTCTTTTCATCTTATTTAGATTGCTGTGTTTGGGGTCGCCTTTCTGAATTCTGGTGGTCTGTGGTTCCTTTTTATTGTGGAAGTTTCTCCCAGTGGGTGGGGCTGGATGTTTGGCTTGTCGAGGTTTGTTGGTTAGGGAAGCTTGCGTTGGTGTTCTAGTGGGTGGAGCTGGATTTCTTCTCTCTGGAGTGCAGTGGAGTGTCCAGTAGTGAGTTTTGAGATGGGTCTACAGGTTTGGTGTGACTTTGGGCAGCCTGTATGTTGTCGATCAGAGCTATGTTCCTGCGTTGCTGGAGAATTTGTGTGGTATGTCTTGCTCTGGAACTTATTGGCTCTTGGGTGGCGGTTGGTTTCAGTGTAGGTGTGGAGGCTTTTGGATGATCTCTTATTAATTGATGTTCCCTGTAGTCAGGAGTTCTCTGGTGTTCTAGGTTTTGGGCTTAAGCCTCTTGCCTCTGGATTTCAGTCTTATTCTTCCAGTAGCCTCAAGACTTCTCCATCCATACAGCACTGATAATAAAACTTCTAGGTTAATGGTGAAAGGATTCTCCACAGTGAGGGGCACCCAGAGAGGTTCACAGAGTTACATGGAGAAGAGGAGAGGGAGGAAGGAGATAGAGATGAGCAGGAGGAGAAAAAGGGATATTGAAGAGAAGAGAGACAGATCTAAGCAGTACTCTGTTCCCTAAATGTTCTCCATAGCCCAGAACACCCACAGATATTCACAGAATTGAATTGAGAAAAGAAGGGGGAGGGAGGAAATAGAGGTGATCTGGGGGAGAAAAAGGAGAGTTAAAAGGGGGAGAGAGTGATCAGTAATCACACTCCTGAGTAAAAATAGGTACTGAAGGTTGGATTCTTAAATGTCCAAAATTGATATAAAATATTGAAAAACAAAGATTAAAAATCTAGAGTAGAGGTTAGACTCTTAAAAATACAATATTAAAAAAAAAAAAAAAATTTAAGAAATATATATGAAGTTCACTTTAAAAATAGGGTCTTTTTTTTTTTGCCAGGTTATAGTGGGTTATAAAAATGAAAATTAAGGAGTAATAGAGGAGTAATAGAGGACTTAAAAAAAAAGAAAGAGAAAAAAATTTTTTTTAATTAAAAAAAAATAGTAAAAATATATCTAGGAATTTCTCTGGAGCTGATGTGGGCAGTGAGGGTTCGGTTCAGTTTCAGATAGCTCCTCGTTCCAGCTTACACTTCTCGATATCTACAGGCCCCTTCCGGTGTAGTCGGTGTTACCTACAGGGATTTTAATCTGTTGCACCGGTCACTTCTGAAGTGGTTCTCTGTTTGCAGGTCTCTACAGTGTCTAATTTCAGCCCTGACACACGCGGGCGGAGGTGGTCTCTTGTTCAGGTTCGCTTGCTCAGTCGCGCTGCAGGGAGGGAGGGGCGCTGCAGGCAGATATCACTGGTGTGTGTGGGGAGCACTCACAGTGTTCTGGTCACACTGGGTTTGCCCCCCTCACGGCACATGTGCTACAGTGCTCAGGCTCCAGGCTGCTCTCCAAGGAGCGGGCCCTGAGTTGCATGCACTTCCCAGGCCTAAGCCGCTCAGATTCAGGTTTTCGGGTACTCCACAAAGACGCAGACTCGGTTGGGCCTGCATTTTGTGCCTTCCCCATCCGAGCAGCTCAGGCAGCCAGGAGCTTGTGAGCGCGCTCTCCCCGGGTGCGGTGCGCCTTACCCCTCTGCGGTCCCAGCCTCAGTTTCTGGGCGCGCTGGTCTGGTGTGCCTTGTCTCTTCTGAGGAGCTGATTTCTGGCTGTGACCCTCCCAGCAGATGTCAACTATCCAGAATCTCAGGAAGTCTTTGGTTAGAAGCTGGAACCCTGTTTGCAGTTTGGTAGGGGATGCCGTCTCTGGGGCTAAGTTTGCCTTTTTACCATCCCCCCTGCCTCCTGCCTCTGGCTGGGGATGGGCCGGTCCACTGGCTAGCTCTTCTCCTATTCGCTCAGTTCTTTGTTCTGGGAACAGGCAGGCAGTGCTTAAGTTTAGGGCTTTTCCCAGGTTAATTCTCTCTCTCTTGCTATCCCACAGTTTAAGTTGCTATCTCATGTTTGCTCCCTCCAATTGCCCTCAGGGCATTCAGGCCCAGTCCTTACCCTAAGCAATGCTGCCCGCTCCTTTCTGTTCAGCCCCCACTTGCTGGTGGCGGATGAGAACATCTGGGGTACTTTTCTGCTGGGAGTTGTTTTTAGGCATGTAATCTGTGGGTTTTATTTATTTTTCCTCCCAGTTAGGTTGCCCTCCGAGATTTGAAAACTTCCCCCAGACCTGCCAGTGAGAGGGTTTCCTGGTGTTTGGAAACTTCCTCTATTAAGACTCCCTTCCCAGGATGGGTCTCCATCCCTAGCTCTTTTGTCTCTCTTATTATCGTTTATATTTTGTCCTACCTCCCTTTGAAGACAATGGGCTGCTTTTCTGGGAGCCTGATGTCCTCTGCTAGCGATCAGAAATTGTTTTGTGGAGTTTGCTCAGCCTTCAGATGATCTTTTGATGAATTTGTGGGGGATAAAGTGGTCTCCCCAATCTATTCCTCTGCCATCTTAGCTCCTCCCCCCTCCTTTCCCAATTTTGAACCAGGAGTTAGGCACCTCCTTTCAGGTTAAATTCCCTGAGCAAAGAAAGCCTGCCTTTCAAGACATCATCAGAGCTGGCAGACTTATGTGATCATTAGAGTCTACTTTAAAGGCATTGAATTCTCAAGGAGTATTAAGCATCGTAAATTCTTAAGGATGCCCAACATTAGCAGCTTCGGTTCCTTGTTAGAGAGTTCCATCTCTCTCTTCAGCTTCTTTTCTTTCAAGAGAGACAGAATTGCAGCAGTCTCTTGTGCAGTCAGATCAGAGCATTTTGTATCTGTTTCAATTTGCTAATCAGTGAGGTGTGTTCCCTGTATTAATAAGGTAGTACTCATGCATGGGCTTAGCTAGTGGCTCCGAAGTAAAGTATCCACCTGCAATGCAGGAGACACAGGAGATGCAGGTTCGATCCCTGGGTTGGGAAGACCCCATGGAGGAGGCAATGGCAGCCCACTCCAGTATTCTTGCCTGGGAAATCCCATGGACAGAGAAGCCTGGCAGTCTACAGTCCATGGGGTCGCAAAGAGTCAGACACAACTGAGCATGCACACACAAACTCACACATTTTATTTGGACATTATGACAACAATTTAGTTTTATGTTATTTAGTATATCTGGCCCTTGTAGGTGCTTTTATGTCAACATCATGCTCAATTATAAGCTCTTGAATAAAGGGGATTTTATTATCAAGTCATAAAATATACAAGTTCTTTGTATAACTTAATATGCTGGGAACTGTGGTGGGGACTACCTATAGGAGATACAAATTATTTTAGGCATAACTTTTATTTTCAGGGAACTTGAAGTCAAAGTGAAGACAATACAGGGACCTGAGTAATTAAAACACATGACAAAGTTCAGCAAGAATTTTTAGAATCAAAAATGCATGGTGTTCAGGGGACAGAAAGAGGGAACCAGCAAAGGTTTCATGGAGGAGATGGCATTTAATAGGAGCCTTAAAGGATGAGCATGGTTTCTTAAGGGAGAGACATTTTTGGCATGTTAGACATCTACCCATGTATTTATTCATCAACTATTATACTGTGCTGTGCTGTGTTCAGTCACTCAGTCATGTCTGATTCTTTGTGACCCTATGGACTATAGCCCACCAGGCTCTTCTGTCCACGGGATTCTCCAGGCAAAAATACTGGAATGGGTTGATGTGTCCTCCTCCAGGGGATCTTCCCAACCCAGGGATGGGACCACTGTCTGCTATGTCTCCTGCATTGTAGGCCAATTCTTTACCACTGAGCCATCCTGCTAAATGTTAGTTGCTTTTCTGGGCACAGGAAATAGAACAGTGGCCCCCAAATGATAAGATTCCCTGTTTTCATGGAGCTTAACTTCTAGTGGAAAAAGACAACAAATAAATAAAGAATAAACAGTTGAAGGATTTTAGGTAGTGAGAAATGATGTATGGGAAAGAAAACAGGACAACTGATTTGAAAGTAAAAAGGAGGGGGTAGCAAAGTGAAGAGGAACTAAAAAGCCTCTTGATGAAAGTGAAAGAGGAGACTGAAAAAGTTGGCTTAAAGCTCAACATTCATAAAACTATGATCATGGCATCTGGTTGCATCACTTCATGGCAAATAGATGGGGAAACAGTGGAAACAGTGGCTGACTTTATTTTTGGGGGGCTCCAAAATCACTGAAGATGGTGATTGCAGCCATGAAATTAAAAGACGCTTACTCCTTGGAAGGAAAGTTATGACCAACCAGACAGCATATTAAAAAGCAGAGACATTTCTTTGCCAACAAAGGTACGTCTAGTCAAGGCTATGGTATTTCCAGTGGTCATGTATGGATGTGAGAGTTGGACTGTGAAGAAAGCTGAGCACTGAAGAATTGATGCTTTTGAACTTTGGTGTTGGAGAAGACTCTTGAGAGTCCCTTGGACTGCAAGGAGATCCAACCAGTCCATCCTAAAAGAGATCAGTCCTAGGTGTTTATTGGAAGGAATGATGCTGAAGCTGAAACTCCAATACTTTGGCCACCTCATGCGAAGAGTTGACTCATTGGAAAAGACCCTGATGCTGGGAGGGATTGGTGGCAGGAGGAGAAGGGGATGACAGAGGATGAGATGGCTGGATGACATCACTGACTCGATGGACGTGAGTTTGAGTAAACCCCGGGAGTTGGTGACGGATAGGGAGACCTGGCGTGCTGCGATTCATTGGGTCGCAAAGAGTCGGACACGACTGAGCGACTGAACTGAACTGAACTGAGCACAGTGTGAGAGAGCTCCCCAGATAAATGAAAGGAAGAAGCCAACCATGATAAAGGTCTTGGAGGGAGTGTTCCAGGGGAGAAGAGGTTGTAAAGGCCCAAAAATAAGAAGCACAGAATGATCAAGAAGCAAAGAAAGCCAAGGTGGCTAGGACATGGTATTTGAGGTAGAGAATGGGCTGAAGAGAGAACACAGAACAGGCAGCAGTTAGCCCTGATGAGCTGTTTAGGAAATATGAATTCTCTTCCAATGTATTCTTGAAGACGGCATAGAAAAAATCCGAACAAAATTTTTGACCTGCCCAATGGGAAAGAAGCCATGTCCCTTACCCTTTCCCCTGCCTCCCCCAGTCCCGAGAATTACAGGATAGGAAAGACTGCCATAGCTAACGTGTCATAAACTAGAGTCATAGTGGAGAAGGTGAAAAAGAGGTGGGGGACTGGAGTTGTCATTTGGAAGTAGGCCAACTGGGTCAATGGTGGGGGAGCAGTAAGAGAAACACAGGATGTGATGGAAGCAGCCTTCAAATCCTAGGGACACCCAGCCTAGACTAGGAGGAGGAAGTCCTTCTCAGAGTGCTGTATTCAGAGATCTCACAGTAAGTCAGGAAGGTAGAGTGTAAGGGGAGGCGAAAGGAGAAGACAAGGTGAATCGAAGAAGAGAGAAGTCCAAGTCCTTACAAAGCACATCAAGAAATGTGCACCCAGAGCATCCAGCAATGGGAACCCATGCAAGGGCTGTGAGCAGTGAGCTGGAAAGGCAAGTGGTCATGATTCCAGTGCAGAGAGTCCAACAGGAGCATGTGGGAGGGGGTATGAAACAGATCAATTTGAAAACTACCACAGCAATTAAGTTAGGAGACAACAGGGTCCTCAAGCAGGAGTGCTTTTTTTCCTGCCAACTTGCAGTTGGCAACATTTAGAGTTGTTCTTGATTGTCACAACTCTGGGCTTGGTTGCCACTGGCTACCTGTAGTAGGCAGAGCCAGAGATGCTGCTAAACACCCTCAATACACAGGACACCTCTCCACACCCTCCAAAACAATGAGGTGTTATCTGCTCTAAAATGTCAGCAGGGCCAAGCTTGAGAAACACTGACCTAAACTAAGGCAACAGTTCAGTTCAGTTCAGTCGCTCAGTCGTGTCAGACTCTGCAACCCCATGAACTGCAGCGTGCCAGGCCTCCCTATCCATCACCAACTCCCGGAGTCCACTCAAACTCATGTCCATCGAGTCAGTAATGCCATCCAACCATCTCATCCTCTGTCGTCCCCTTCTCCTCCTGCCTTCAATCTTTCCTAGCATCAGGATCTGTTCAAATGAGTCAGCTCTTTGCATCAGGTGGCCGAAGTATTGAAGTTTCAGCTTCAACATCAGTCCTTCCGAAACATTCAAGACTGATTTCCTTTAGGATGGACTGGTTGGATCTTCTTGCAGTCCAAGGGACTCTCAAGAGTCTTCTCCAACACCACAGTTTCAAAGCATCAATTCTTTGATGCTCAGCTTTCTTTATAGTCCAACTCTCACATCCATATGTGACCACTGGAAAAACCATAGCCTTGACTAGACGGACCTTTGTAGGCAAGGTAATGTCTTTGCTTTTTAATATGCTGTCTAGGTTGGTCATAACTTTCCTTCCAAGGAGTAAACGTCTTTTTATTTCATGGCTGCAGTCACCATCTGCAGTGATTCTGGAGCTCCCAAAAATAAAGTCTGTCACTGTTTCCACTGTTTCTCCATCTATTTACCATGAAGTGATGGGACTGTATGCCATGATCTTTGTTTTCTGAATGTTGAGCTTTAAGCCAACTTTTTCACTATCTTCTTTCACTTTCATTAAAAGGCTCTTTAGTTCTTCTTCACTTTCTGCCATAAGGGTGGTGTCATCTGCATATCTGAGGTTATTGATATTTCTCCCGGCAATCTTGATTCTAGCTTATGCTCCCTCCAGCCCAGTGTTTCTCATGATGTACTCTGCATATAAGTTAAAGAAGCAGAGTGACAATATACAGCCTTGACACACTCCTTTTCCTATTTGGGACCAGTCTATAGTTCCATGTCCAGTTCTAACTGTTGCTTCCTGACCTGCATACATATTTCTCAAGAGGAAGGTCAGGTGGTCTGTTATTACCATCTCTTTCAGAATTTCCCACAGTATTATGATCCACACAGTCAAAGGCTTTGGCATAGTCAATAAAGCAGAAATAGATGTTTTTCTGAAACTCTCTTGCTTTTTTGATGATCCAGTGGATGTTGACAATTTGATCTGTGGTTCCTCTAAGACAACGGTACATGCACTGAAATGAAAGGGGCAGAACAGAGAGGACTAGGTGATATATCAGATCCAAGAAACCATCATCAGGCTTTTGGGATGAATGTGGAAGTCATGGTGGTCTTTACTGAGAGAGGAATTCTGTGAAGAGGACAGAGTAGGTCTGCGGAGGAGAAGCTGGAGAATTCTGTTTGACTGCTGAGCTGGAGAACTGAGTTGGAGGTGTCTGTGGAACCAGAAATTAGAAATGGGAGTTGCAGTTGAATATATAAGATTTCTTGACAAGGGAGGAGTCTTGGAAGGTAATTGCTGAGTACACAGGGAAGTCAAGAGAAGACACCTGGATAGGGATGGAATGAGGCTACATCTTTAGCTGGATTTAGCGTCCATCCATGTACACATGATGCCTGGAAGTGTTGTGGGAGCATCTGGCGCTGGCATCACTTGTAACAGCAATGTTTATATTGTCTTTTTTTTACAGGAACGAATACAGGCCGATGAAGTGATCGCGATCCTGGATCAAGAACAGCAAGGGAAGCACGCAATGAATATCAATCCCAAAGATGAGCTATAAAAATGAGAAAAAGAGTACTCTATCAAATATTTATTTAAATTGTTAATCTTATGAGAACTTTTTTATTTTTGTACAGAGCCACGGTATAAATTAACATGTTAATATGAGTCAGCGGATCTCCCTTCTGTGCCTAAGGATGCTTGCTTTGCCTCAGTCTGTCTGTCTGTTTTGATTTTCCCAGCAGATTGTCTCTCAAAGCCCAGTCACCCCTTTTCCACCATGCGTGCGCGTGCGTGCACACACACACACACACACACACACACACACACACTTCATTTGCTGCAGATCCTAAAACTCAAGCAGAAAGAATAAGTCCATTCCTGGTGAAACAACTCCTATGCATGCCCAGATCTAAAGTTAGAGTGTGATTGGACTCAAAAGGCTTTTCTGGCTCTGTGCCTTTCAGCCACTATCTCTCCCAGAGCTGATGGCTGTGACTCTGAAGAGTCCATGGCGAGGTCAGAACTGCTTCAAGTCACTGCCCTGAGGGCCCCCCAGGCTCTGCAAAGGAGCAGCTCTGATGAAGACTGTGAGACGGAGGGGTCAGCCTCCCCAGGCCTGGGTGGAGTTTTTGACTCTGGTGTTTTTAGCACAGAGCACCCTTACACTGGAAGCTTTGATTCACCCTCCACTATGCACTAGTCCAGAAAAGACTGCCTAGGATTGCTGTCTTTAAAAAGTGTTGTTCAAGGGTTGAAATAGAATGGCTCTTCATCCCAGCAATCCTGGAAGAAAATCTTTAATCCCACCTGAATGTGGGCACCATGGCTACATTGCCCGAGAGAGGGATGTTTTGTTCTTCAGGGAGAAAAAATGGACTTCTGGTTGATTCCACTCTTCATCTGAGTGTATTTTGAGCCCCCCCTCCCCCTTTCCCCACCTTTGGTGCTCTCCAGCTCATGGATTTTAGTGTTTGTATCTGATTTGTTTAATAAAGGGAGGCTTGTTTTAATATCGAGCATTTGTTTTTCTTCTCCCAAATGTTTGGTTTATCTCCAGATAATCCAAACAGGAGCTTTGGGGACCACCCAGGGATAATATTGTGTCATGGTTCATTTTGTTGGCAGGGGCTTGGGGCTGCAAGGAAGGTATGAGCATTCCGTCTGAAGAAACAGAGATGGTTAGCAAAAAGGTGTTAATCCAGAGAATATCTGGGGTCCTTGATGCTGGTTCTAAGGAAGATACTGCCAAGATAGTGTTTTACGGGGGTGGGGAATGGGGTTATTCTGGCCAAGAGAGTCTGCTCCACTAAATCAAGGGAGATCACCTGCCTCTTTGATGGGCAGTGGTAGAGTCTGTAGCCCTTAAGAAAACGAACAGATAAAAACATTTTCTAGGGACTTATCTGGTGGTCCAGTGGCTAAGACTGCTCCCAGTGCAGCAGATCCAAGTTCTGTCCCTGGTCAGGGAGCTAGATCCCACATGTTGCAACTAAGATCCCACACTAAGAGTTCTGCAAGAAAGTCTGCAACATGCTGCAGTGAAAATCGAAGATCCCATGTGCTGTAATGAAGACCGGCACAGCCAAATAAATACTTTTTAAAAGTAGCAACAATATATTCAATCATTATTAAGAAATTGATAAAAATCACATTTGCTTTCTGCCATTTATGATCTTGGGTAGTGGTAAGAACATTCATCCTTTGAGACTGAAAAACTGAGTCATAATGATTTGTGTGCCACCTGTTTTTCACCCAACCCTCTGGTTGGGGGAGTGGAAAGAGCATTAGATTATAATCCCAGCCTGATCAAATATACTATGCTGTGTGACCCGGAGCTAGTCTCTTTCCCTTTCTGGGCTTCAATCTCCTCTGAAAATGACATCATTGCCAGTAATTGTTTCCAGAAACCGTCCCTCTTGATCTAAATACAAAACAAAGCCAAAAGAAAACAAACCTAAAAATCTGATTTTAGAAATATTCACAGATACCAAATTTACTTCTACTAACATTTGGAGAATTGTGAATGGGTTCATTATGTGTGCATGTGATTTTAAAACCCGGAACCTAATTTTAGGTCTGAAATTCCCTGAGCTTTGGAACAGGAGGTTGCTATTTGTCTGCTCCTTTACTGAGAAGTGTTTGCTGACGCTCAGATTTGCTGATAGGAGGTTCTGGCCAAGGATCTAATTTCTGTTTTCTGGCAACAAGGCGTCAACAAAGAAAACCGTCTTTGGCTCAATGCGGTCCCCGCTTCCTGGGTGCTCTCGGTGCTCTGGGAGAGGCCAGGACTCCAGCAGTGAGTCTTCCTTTTCAGTCCCACAGACAGTGAGCAGAAGCCTCAGGAGATGGGCGTCAGGGTAAATCCCCAGTTTCTACCATCCCTGACAACACAGAGCTGTTATTCCTGTTGTGCAGGCCACCGGGGTTGGGTTCTCTACTTGGGCCATCACGTAGACACTCAGGCATTTGTGTTCTAATCTGCCCCACATCAAACCATACATAATTTCATGCAAATATTAGGGAGTGTCATCAGATGATTTTTTAGAAGATTGAGCTTAGAAATCACTTTCTATGTGATGTCTGGCCCCTTGTGTAGAAAGATGGGAAAGCTCATTAGAATTTCTTAAGTTTTCAGAGCTAAAGGAGGCTGTAGAAATTGCAACTCAATTCTGTCTTTCTGTCTGGGAGGAAACTGAGGCTCAGAAGTTGGAAAAATGATTGTGTGGTTGCAGAATTCGAGCAGGAAGAGCTGGGGCTTCTGAATTGACTTGTATGAGAATCCTGGCCCAGGGCAGCGTCCTCTAGAAGATGGGTAACTTTTTCTGTTTGGCCAAAGATGGTACTTGGTCATCAGTCTATGGACCTGCAGGACTGTGTTCAGAAGTGATGTCTTTCTCTAATTTACTTAAAAGTGTTATATGTGCTTGAGACAGCCCAGGCTCAAAGCCCAGTTTTTATGACTCCAAGTCTAGGACTCTTCATCTCTGTCTCATGGGGAACTACCCCTCGCGCTGATGACTCCTCCTTGGTAAAAAGCCCACAGTATTACAAAGCTTCTGTTTTCTCCTGTCTTGTTGGATTGAATGCTTAAGACACAGGACAGGTTCTCACACTAGAAACCGCAAGAGATGTTTGGGGTCCAGATTATGAGGACTGTGTGGCAGATGAGGAAGCAGAGGGCAGTGAAGCGAAGTCAGAGCCTGTGCCCACTGGGCTTAGCGTATGCAGGTCTGAGGCAGAAGCAGTCTTTTGAACAGGAAGGAAAACAAGTGCCAGCTTGTTTGCTTCCAGGCATGCTTACTCTGAAATAATACCTTCCTGTAAAGAACAGAATTAGATTTTTATCAAACTTAAACTTTTCCTCCTTTCTTATTATCCCGTTGATGTGTGAAGGCATATTTCCCCTTCTCTCCTTGGAGAGGGACTGAATGTGGTTGCAAAATTCAGTGAGACAAACAGCGGGTGTCCGGCCCTGCTTTCATGACACTCACCAAGGGGAAGAAGGTTCTAGTCAGGCGCCATTTTCCGCCCCCTCCAAGGCAGAAGGGACCTGCAACTTCTGTTTCCTCTTGAGAAAACTCTGACTCAGAGCAGATATTTTCTTAGAAGTGTGGGGTCCTTTCCTCAGAGCCCTGAATGTGAATTGCTTGACAGGGAAATTTTAGTTTTAATATGGTTTTCATCACTGCTTTGTGCATAGAATTTTTTGGCACTTTTTCAGCTGAGGAGAAGCCATGGAATGAGTCAGTGCCATTTAATAATATATATCTATGAATTTTAATTAAAGTACAAATGCTGAATTATTTCACACAAGACAGCCACGGGGAAAATCTCCCCCATTGACGTCAAGAAAGGAGGTAATGAGGGCCACCTCACTAGTTCTTGATGCCAAGAATTAGGCATGCTGAAGTGACTGACAATGGTAGGGCTGAGAAGTGGGAAAATGTTGAACTGGTACCACATCCAAAGCTCTTCGCAGAAACAGGAACCATTTGGCAAAACGCCCCCTAACCACAAGTTAAATTGGCCCATGGGATGATCCTGGTTGCATCTTGCCAAGAAGTCTGTCATGTGACGTGACCTCCTCCACACAGTCCCTCTTCCCACCCACAAATCTACTCACAGATAATTCGATGTTTCCAACATGAGACATAAGGGCCCCTACTGTTCCAGACCTGCATGATTTCTTCAGACACACCGAGACACATAATACCCACCACTGTTTGGGCTCGCTGCTAGGTTGGAACTGCAGACTCATGGTGTCAGAGATTCCTCCTTCCCAGCTTCCCCCGGGTAATCATGGTGTTTTCTCTCCCCGCTGCTGATCTCGGAGGCCAGACGACCTCAAGTCTGGAACAATCTGATCTTAGATCCTGGCTTGCTCTACAACAGATGGCATCTGCCATGTGAAAAGCTGGCTGAGTCACTCACCTCTGCATTCAAAGATCTTATAAAGGGCTCATAAGACAGATAGCCAAACAAAAGTTTCCTGTTCTCTCTTCTCCTGACAAGAATTACTAGGCAGGAAAATCTGAATGCTCTATTAATTCAATATACAACCCACTTTTTCTGGTCACTTGCTATGATACCCCTGGGAGGAGGGTGAACAAAATGAGTTTCACCCTTTCTTTCCTTGTTAGGCTATTAGAGATTGAGGCTAGAGATGGGTTTGACATCCTTTCCACCTTAAAAAACCTTCTATAAGCCATCTTCTACCTAGACCCCTGTTAAATTCTCCTCGCTCCTCCCAAGCTGATGCTGTTACTTCTGAATTGCTCTCTGATGGTGGGTGGGGATAAAGATGGGGACCAGACAAGAAGGATTACCTGTAAAGTCTCATCTTTTTCCACTTATAAATCTTATGTCCCATTGTTTCAAAGGGTTGTAATCACGGTTGGCATTTACAGAGTGTTTTTTATGGTCTTGAAGCACTTGGCAGTCAAATAAAAGTACATAATTATCCCGAGAGACACATTAGTGCAATCTTCATTTTGTAAACAGAGAGAAGGAACAGACTCAGGAAAGGAGGTATAGGAAACCTCTGGTCATTTAGGAATTCATTCCCGAGACACCTTGTGAGCAGCTACCTAGTAATGGGTTTAGGGAAGTGTTCAAAAATGAGTATGAGTTTATCCCCTCCTTTAAGAAATTCAAAGTAAGGTGGAAAAAATAGATGTAAAGGACTGAAAAATATAAAATGAGGCAAGTGTGGTGACAGGAGGGCTGTAATAGAGGCAGGTACAAAAAAGGCCATATGAGTTCAAAGGGAGTGGCTGGAGGGAAGGAGAGCTTAACAGAGAAGGTGGCAGTTACGTTGGGTCTTGAGTGCCTGTCTGTCACCCGTAAGCAGAAATGAGCCACGATGGCCTCAGCTGAAAAAGTGGTTTAATCTGAGCTTGCTGGTTTCTTGGGTTCTATAATACTAACCTTTCAGAAGAGTTGGAGAGTTTATTTTATGTGTTTAAAGATTTTTTTTTTTTACATGGACCATTTTTAAAGTCTTTATTGAATTTCTTACAATATTGTTTATGTTTTTTGGCTTCAAGGCATGTGGGATCTTAACTCCCCAGTCAGGGATCAAACCTACAATCCTTGAATTGGAAGGTGAAATTTCAACCACTGGACCATCAGGGAAGTCCCTGGACAGTTTGCTTTAAAGTTGGTGTTTTGAAAGTGGGGAGGGATGAGATTTTTACTACAAATTTCCCTGGGAATGCAAGTTAATGAATGCTGTGAAAATCCAAATAAATACCAATTTAAAAGGGGTTTTATTTTACTCCCTTGTGAGGTTTCCTTAAGTGGACAGAGCAAAGCCACGAAGGATCAGGCTTGTTGATGAAAAATAGAGCCCCAGCGGGTGTCAGAAAAAACTGAGGGGAACCTCACCTTTCAGGTCAAGATCCATGAAGTTGCCCAGTGGCAACTTCCCTCTGTCCGTGAGTCCAAGAAACCTCTCATTCCACATGCCCTAGGGCTGGCCAACCACTCTCTCAAATTCTTACACATTCATCTCACAAATGGGAAAAATGACCATATTCCAGCCCATCTGAGGATATTCAGGTGTGTTGTCTGCAAAACCTAAAGCATCTGGTAAAATCAATCAAGCTTATTATAAAATCAGAAAATATGGAATGTTTTAGTAAGGACATTTCTTTCACTGTCATGCTTTGGGACTCCTTGGAAGCAAACTGTCTCCAGTAGACATTGATGGGGACCTTCTACCTCATCTAAAACCAGAGTCCAGTAAAACATCATGCAATAAATTGTCCAATCACACTTATCGTGTCTGTTCTCAGTACCTGTTTTTGGTTTGTTAAACCTTGTAAATGCTTTTGAAGTTCTTAAGCAATCATACTGCTTAATTTTAGAATAAATTATAGACTACCTGAAGCTTAGAAGCCAACTTCAAGACTTCTGGTCACCAGAATAATATTCTGAGCTCTCATAATATTCTGCTATTTAGCAACATTTACTGAAAAGATACACCAGGATTTTTGTGGTATTTGAAGTTCAGAGTTTCAGGACATGTTTTCTTCATGAGGTAATATGAATCAGAATTATATTTATTTGGAGTCATGATTGGTAAAAATAAATAAATAAATAAATAAATGCTGTTCAGATGTTTTTCTTCTTCTCAGCATCCCAGATAAGGGCTTCCCTGGTGGCTCAGTGGTAAAGAATCCACCTGCCAAGCCAGAGACCTGGGTTTGATCCCTGGGTCCAGGAGATCTCCTGGAGGAGGAAAGGGCAACCCACTCTAGTATTCTTGCCTGGAGAATCCCATGGACAGAGGAACCTAGAGGGCTATAGTCTATTGGGATCTCAAAAGAGTTGGACACTACTTAGTGACTAAACAACAACAATAATCCCAGAGAAAGTTATAACAATAGTTTTAGCAGAATTGGGTTCTGAGAAGTCTTAATTTGCAGTTTATACTACCTTTAGTTACTTCTAATCAAGAGCAGGCATGAAGGCATCGTGAGACCTCCATGGACTCCACAGTGCCAAGATTCCCAGAGGGTGTTCCATTTTCCTTCATTGTTTAGCATTGTGGTCACTAGGTGTTTCACAGTCTCCCAGGAGACAGGACCATTATCCACACAGAGGGAAAAAGAAACCTATAATAGACGAACAAATTGACTTCAGTTCACAATAGATGTTAGTTTCCCAAATAAAAAATAAGTGTTTGTACTCTCTAAGGATGTTTTGCAGTTCTGATCACTTTTTTTCTGAAAAGTTAGGAGGCAGGAGGAATTACTATAAGTCGATCTGATTCCACGTCTCCCCACTCCTCCAAACTCCAGTGGAAATCCAGAGGGAGGCTCCTGTCTTCTGTAAGATGGTTGATACCGCTGCACGGGGAGGGTGCCAGGTCTGATTCCAGCTCTGTCCCAACACGCTCTGGTTTCCTCATGGGGAGCACTCTGAGCCTTCTCTGAACTTTCAAGCCGCAGGGCTGAGGGTATAGGTTTTTCTTCCAGACATTTGGCTTCTGAATAATGTTTTTTGTCTCTAACGGTCATAAAAGTATATCTGATGCTGCTCCCTGTACCATGAACTTCTTTTGAAGCACCAGTGAGCCACTTCAAAGGCTCGGCACCACACAGACAGGAAGATGCTGTTCCTGGGGTCTCTGCTCTACCAAGGTGTGCCCGCCAGCCTGGGACACTTTGCCTGCCAAGACTCTTAAAGACCAGGTGTCAGATACATCAAATGTGACAAGCTGACATGCTGAAAACTTCAACCATCCTGCCTTCAAAACCAGACTAGAATATCCATCATGCTTTGAACTCTATGGGGAAAAGAAATGCATCAGTTACATGCAGACTGATTTACAAATTATGCAGAAAGCTAACTGAATGGTCCTCAAAACTCAGCACAGAGTGCTCGTAGTCACCGTTCAGTCCACATTGAACTGTCCAAAGCTGGTAAGACTGGGGAGGCCAAGCCTGTGGTAGAAACACAAGGAAGAATCATGATCAAAATAAGGATTTGTACTAATATTACAGCAAATGAAGATTGCTGCAAATAACAGATTGTAGGTTGAAAGGGGCCTTAGAGAGCATTCATTCATACATCCCTTATTTTAGAGTTGGGGAAACTGAGGCCCAGAGAAAAAGTTATTCACCCAACTTTATTATGAAAGTTACTGTTAGAATCGGACCTTAAGTCCCAGGTAGCCCAACCCCTCATCCAGAGCCCCATACTGAGAGACAGTGTGCCTTAAAAAGGAAGGTTCAGATTTTATACCGCCCAGACTTGGAAACCCTTGCTAACTTTACCAGGTCTCTGATAATGGTCACGTTTCTTATCCTCTCATTTTCCACGTTTTCATCTATAAAGGGCTAGTGATACCTGTCTGATGAGTTGTCATGAAATTTAACTGAGGTAATAGAAGAAAAATGATGCTTGTTAAAAGGCAGTTGTTACTTTTACTGTATCAGAACACCACAACAGAAGACAAATGGATAGGACTATGATTTCTCTAGCAATACTTTTCCAGCTCTCACAACAATTTTTAATGTGTTCTCCCACGAGGCATTTTGGAATTGACAAAATTAATTTTCATACAATTAGATTTAAGATTCATTTCCGGCCAAAAATAATACACTTATTGCTGGGGCAGGGTCATAGAAGAAGAGAAACTCGTTATACAAAATCAAGAGGGTGTTTCAATTCTAAATTTGGTGTCAATCATCAGTCTAGAAAGTATATTCTCGCCTTTCCTGTAGCCCCTTTGTCTGACCTTTCTGACTTCCTAGCCTCCCCTGCACTGAGATTTTTTGGTGATTTTGCCCGATCCTCTCTGTCCCAGCATATTGAAAGTCATAATTTTTATGTATTCCTTTTACTAAACATTCTCTTGCTTGTTTTTTCACGGTGCAGAAAATACAGAGTCATTGCTTAGCAGCAGAGGGCACTGTCAGCATACTTTGCTTTAAGGGGTTAAAGGAAAAAAAAGAGATGCTTCTGAACATTCATTCATTCATTCATTTTGACGACTCTTGATTTAACATCTATTGTGTGTTCAGTATTATGAGAAATGCTAAGGAAACAGGGGAACTGATAGCTCTAGTTGGGAAGGCTATACAGTAAAAGATGATATGCAAGGTACCTGAACAAACACAAAGAACATGTGTTCAGGAGAGGCGGGTTTGAAGACAGCAGAATTCAAAGAAGGCTTCAACAACCCGGGAAGAATTTTTGAGGGGATTGGTCTAGAGTTGTACCTTAAATGATGAGTTGGACATGGAATGGCAAAGATGGGAGAAGCAGAAGGTAAAATAGACAGCAAAAGTGAAGAGTCTTGCATTGCCATGAAGATCGACGCCATAACCATGGTAACCACTACCTCTGCCTCTTAAAACAGTCATCAGAGTGCTGCAATGAACATTGGAGTACGACCCTATGTGCAAGACAGCAAGAGACTCAGATGTAAAGACAGACTTTTGGACTATGTGGGAGAAGGTAAAGGTGGAACGATATGAAAGAATAGCATTGAAACACGTATATTACCATATGTAAAATAGATGGCCAGTGAAAGTGTGATGCATGAGGAAGGGCACTTAAAGCTAGTGCTCTGGGACAACACAGAGGGATGGAGTGGGAGGGAGGTGGGTTTCAGGATGGCAGGACACCTGTACATCCGTGGCCGATTCATGTCGAGGTATGGCAAAAACCATCACAATATTCTAAAGTAATTAGCCTCCAATTAAAATAAATAAATTAATTAAAAACAACAACAAAAAACAGTCATTACAGTCACGTGCTTGGAGGATTTCATAACCATGACCTTGTTTGGCCTTTAATGAAATCCTTCCACTTCAGCTCTATAGGTATTATTCTGATTTGACTAATAAAAACATTGAGACCCTTAGAGGTGTTTAAGGTCACAGTCTCTCTTGGGGCTAGGATCCCCAAACAAGTTTTTCTCCCAGCAAATACAGCAGGAAACCATGGCTCTCGTGACACAGACTCTCAGAGCAAAGAGATTTTGGGATTCAGAGTAACAGGATAAGCTTCAGCTGTTATTCTGGCTTCGGGTTACTGAGGGCTTGACCGAAAGCTAGACTGCGGTATTGGGTCTTGATCCTGTAAACCTCAGAAAGGGTTCTGAGGTTTGGGTAAACAAGAGATGGGTGGTTCTTGACTGCAGTTGCATTGCAAAGCTGGCCTGTGAGGGAATGGAAGAAAAGGAGAGAAACTGAGATAAAAATAAAGAAAATATGACAGGATTTGAGGCTGTGGGTGGCAATAAGTGGGAGTACTCTGCTCCTGATGGGAGGTAATTTTAATATTGCCTTTAATTGATGGCACATAGAAATAACAATACAAAGCAGATTTACTTTTACATTTTTAAAAATTTATTTTATTAAAATATTTTATTAAAATATAGCTTACTTACAATGTTGTGTTAGTTTCTGCTGTATAGCAAAGTGTTTTATATATATATATATATACACACACCCACACACATTTATATATGTACATACGTGCATGCATGCTAAGTCACTTCAGTAGTGTTCAACTCTGTGCAACCCTATGGACTGTAGCCTGCCAGGCTCCTCTGTACATAGGATTCTCCAGGCAAGAATACTGGAGTGGTTTGCCATGCCCTTCTCCAGTCACGTGCTTGGAGGATTTCATAACCATGACCTTGTTTGGCCTTTAATGAAATCCTTCCACTTCAGCTCTATAGGTATTATTCTTATATCTTTCCATATAAGTACATATATATATATATATATATATATATATATATTCTTTTTCATATTCTTTTCCATGATGATTTATTATACAATATTGAAGATAGTGCTCTATGCTATACAGTAAGACATTATTGTTTATTCACTCAATATATAATAGCTTGCATTTGCTAACCTCAAACTTCCAGTCTATCCCAGAGTCCCCCACCCCCCTCAGCGAGCACAAGTCCATTCTCTATGTCTGTGTGTCTGTTTCTCTTTATGGAAAAGTTCATTTATGTCTTATTTTAGATTTCACATATAAGTGATATCACATGATATTTGACTTCGACTTACCTCACTTAGGGTGACAATCTCTAGTTGCATCCATGTCACTGCACATGGCATTGTTTTGTTCTTTTTTATGGCTTAATAGTACTCCATTGTATATATGTATCACATCTTTTTTATCCATTCATCTGTTGATGAACATTTAGGTTGCTTCCTTTTCTTGGCTGTTGTAAATAGTACTTCAAAGCAGATTGACTGGTTTTAAATTCCCTACAGAAAACACACCCTCTTATTGTCTGCAACCCAGGGGTCTAAACCCACTACTCTCTTGCCCCCATTCCCTACACCCTCTGGTCCACCACTGCCAATGTACAACTTAAGCACAGCCTGAGTCAGGGTGGCAGTTAGTGGGACTCAGGGTAAAGAACTGAGGAAACCTATTTTGAAGAAAAGAGGAGTAGGGACTTGGTGGCTGACAGAATCACCAGATAAAAATCATGATTTTGACCCTAGGAAAATAATGAAGTCAATAATGCAAATAGGGAAATGGGGGGTGGGGGGTGGGGGAATAAGCTGGTTTCAAAGGGAATGTGACCTTACAGGAAAGGTGGATTCCCAAGTAGTAACTCAGCAGGAATGTTTTGGTGCAAACATATTTTCTCTTCTGTTTCTTGATTTTCTTAATTCTACTTCTCATCTGCAACTTATCAATGATAGGGGTTGCATATAGCTCTTTTACAAGGAGACTGAAATAAGGGATAAAACTGCCAAGCTATTAGTGTTATCATTCTTCACTTAAGACTCTTCCACTGACATCAAACCAGTGTCACTGTTCTTACAGTGACAGAGCTGAGCACACTGGAGACCTGTGTACTTTCTCCTCTCCTTGAGTCTACCCCACACTGCCAGCTCATGCTGCTCAGATATCTACATTCTATCTTCTCTTCCCAGAACACCCTCATCATCCCCAAATTTCTCCAGCTTCACCAGGAAACTCTCACAGGAGGGTAGCCCATGGTCCCTGGTTTTCTGGGACCAAGGAGTATTTAAACCAGGACAGTCCCTGGCAAACCTGGACTGGACCTTACATTCGAGTCGACCTTTATCTTGCATCCTTCCTCTTCTAGGAAGCCTTCTGCAACTCACTACAGCTCTGGACTAAAAGTTCCAACTCCCTCCTGGGTAGTCCACCCCAGCCTTCATTCCCCTCTGCCACCCTTCCCACTCTCCTCATTACTGAGTTGAGATGCATCTCCCCTGCTCTACACCGCAGATATCTTTGTGGTACCTCCACTCTCCCATCCTCGGTCGAGCAACCACCATCTCTCTGCAGAATTATTGCAGAAGCCTCCGAACTTCTGTCTTTCTTTTCATCCTTGTTTCTTTTAAGTGTATTCTCCACACAGAAGCCAGAGTCATCCTTCTGAAATGTAAGTAACCCATGTCACCCTTCCGCTCAGAATCTTTTATGGGTTTTCCATCTCACTGGCTTAGCCAGTTACTCTCTACTCTTACGTCTATACACCCTTACATACCTATTCAGCTCCAGTGGCACTGCCTCATGACTATTCTAGAACACACCCAGCTTGCTCCTGCCTCAGAGTCTTTGCATATACTGTTGTTTATATCTGAATCATTCTTCCCTCAGGTGTGCACATGGCTTACCACTGAGGCCAAGGAATTGAGGTCAAAGTACACTTTCTTAGGGGAATCTTCCATGACCTCTTTCTACACTTGAAGTCCTGCAGCTGCCATTCCCATTCCCCTTCTCTGCTTTATTGTTTCATATCATTTACCACCACCTAACATTTTACCTAGTGAATTTTGTCTACTGTCTATCTCCTTCCACTCAGAATACAGTTTCTAGGATGGGAATTTTATTCAATACTGTAGTTCCACGGCTTAACAGAGGACATGGCAGAGAGGAGAAATTTAGAAACAGTAATTGAATGCATGCATATATGATTACATGCAGGAGTGGACACACAATTAAAGGACAATTACCTGAGAGTCACAAGTTTCAGTTCAGCCACATAGGATTTGGGTGAGTTTGAGAAAACTAATTTCTCCCTCTAGTTCTTATTTTCTCTAACTGCAAAATGAAGGCCTTAGACTCAGAGCTCTTTAAAGATGCTCCAAGCAATGGTATTCTCAAAGTCCACCAGTCAATGGTGTGTAAGAACCAGAATCCAACTGTGCCATTAAACAGGGCCCAGAAGGAAGAAAATATTAACAAAAGAAAGAAAAGCATGGTGGAAATTGCAATTTGAGGGGGTGGGGGGCAGGAAATATGAACCGGAGACCTGAGAGTTCCATGCGAAGGAAGCAGATGGTTGAGCCAAGATGACAGAGACAATTCGTTATCGGTCTAAGATTGAATCTCAGCCCAGGGATAAATTATCTTAGCAGTCTGGAAAATGACACCAAAGGTGGGTCAATCCCCATCTGATTACAAAGCCCTGCATTGATACAATGTGTGATTAGAACACTACTTGGAAATCTTTCTGCACACTGGCCTGATGGCCCCCAGAGTGGGTGGATTCTCAAATTAGTCATATGAGAACAGAGGGTTTAACAGAAGGAGGCTGTTCTAGACTCTTTCATTTGGGAAAGTACCCTCCCTTCAGAAAAGGGAAGTCATTTGAGATGCCCCCAGCTTTCTATTGCCCACCTGTCTCAGGTGGGAGAAACCTATTGGCTGCCATTTTAGAGCGAGTCCTTGGAAAGAGGGTGGAAGACAATGGATTAGTCAAGTGAAAGGAGACATTTCAAATGCTATAGGTGCCACACCCTAAGTGCAAGGGATGGTACCGGTTATTCAACTTCTGCGGTGCAGCTACTGTGAGGATGCACACTTAAGCCCAGCAAGGTCAGGGAGCTACTCGGCAGTAACCAAAACCGTAGTGCTGCGGGGATTATCACAGCCATCTCCCTCCAGAGTTGTGGTTAGGGAGGATTTTGCTGCTGTCACCTTCTGTGGTAACACAGCACTAGAAAGTGTTGCAAGTGTGATTTTTGCTGTTGAAATATCCTCTTGGCAGTTCCTGGTGTGTATGTGTGTGTTTACCATCTTTTCAAAGTGGCTCTGGGAACGTAGATTCCACCTCAAGGAAGTAACCATGGATGGGATTTAGATCCAACTAATAGATATCAGACCCCTAGTTCTTGCCAGATGTTGCATTGAGTGCTTTGTTGTGCTATAAATCTTTCGAAATCATGCCATCCATATTTACAGATAAAGAAACTGAGGCTCAAGGGAATTAAGTAACCTCCTCTAGGCCTAGTGAGGGCAAGTTGCCAAGCAAGCCAGGATTTAAAGATTTTAGGATCTTACCCCTCAAGACACATAAAACCTTGGGAAGAATGCCACTGCATAAAGTCAGATAGTTTACATCTGTTTGGGTTGAGGCAGGAGCCAGAACTGTGGAGCCCTGTCCATTCTTCCCTCTTTGTCAGCCTCTCTGCTCTCCCCATAGTTCAGTGAAATATATTCCAAAAAACTTGCTGGATGAAGTGAACTCTAAGCCACTTCCAACTCTAAAATGCTTTAAATCTATGATTTTGAGATGTTTCTACTCATATCAGACACGTACTATCAACTCCTTCCTCTGAAAAAGTATGTGAACTAACCAGACCTCAGATACAGAAATTTGAACATCATTGTTTATGAAATCATAGAATGTTAAAGGCAGTGGAGACCCAAGAAATCAACAAATCCAAAAACTCCATGTATTTAACAAAATAATGACAATTTTAGTTTTTATTGACCGATAAAAGCCCAGGAAGAAGAAATTATTTGCTTGGGGAAGTCAGTTGGTCAGCTGTCTTTCTTCCCACAAGGTGATATTTACAATATACAGCAATTGGTACATTCTAACCAATCAGAACACATGAAGGACTGGGGCAGAATCCTGGGGAGGCCATCAGTACAAAGCTTTACCCTGTCAGTTACTGGATTATGAAGATGTCCCAGGGGTTCTAGAGGAGGAATTGAGGTGACTTGTGTTGTGGGTGTTGGGCTGATTCAGGGACTGGACTGGTGGAGGAAATTATTTGTAAAAGTCTGGAATTATTTAATAACTGGTAGAGCCATCCCGGTACATAAGAGTGCAATATCATTTCTCCAAATACCCAAAGTTGCAGGATTTCCTTGTAATTGCTGAAACTCTTTTAAGGCAGGATTCTGCTTCCCTTTCAGAAGAGGAAAAAAGAGGTAGGGAGGGGCAGAATTTCTGTCAGCCAAGTGTCACATTCAAGAATTCCACCCAGAGCCACACAGGTGCAGATACCCGAAGGGCACTGCCAGGCAGATAGCACTGTCTCTGGTAATTGGGTTGACATCACCGAACAGCCTCAGAGGACTTGAATCCTTTCCACGACTCCACCTCCTCCCATTTGGTGGTGAAAACCTCAGTTGGGAGCGGAGTGATCTTCCTGAAGTAGATGAAAGGAAACCTGGAGGTCAATTTTAAGGGAAAGACTTTTTCCCTAGGTTCCGGTCCAGATATTCAATGGAAAGAAAAGGACCAGGCTCAAAGTTGCCTTCATGCGTCCTGGGTGCATGCTTCGGTCCCTTTGGTCATGACTGACTCTTTGCAACCCTATGGACTGTAGTCCACCAGGCTCCTCTGTCCATAGGGTTCTCCAGGCAAGAATACTGGAGTGGATTGCTATTTCCTTCTCTGGGGGACCTTCCTGACCCAGGAATCAAACCCACATCTCTTATGTCTCCTGCATTAGCAAGCAGGATTTTTACCACTATCACCACCTGGGAAGCCCCAAAGTGGCCTTCAAGTGCATATGAAGAGGGAGCCAAGGGTGGCCTTAGAATTCTATACTCAGGAGGTTACAAGAGCCCTTAATGTTCACTTGGCCCAGCCTCCCGTCTAAGACTTGAATCTTCAAAATGAAGAATCCCTGACCCCAACCAGACTGAAAGGTTCTCGGTTCCTAAATGAACTTTGGTTCCCTCCATCCCCACTTCCAGATATTTCTACGTGGTTTCCTCAGGCTGCAGTACCTTTTCTCTTTTCCTGTTGTTTCTGGGGCCATTTTTGCTACCCTCCTTCCAAGTCTTACTTGAGAAAATGCTTAGATAAGAGGCTGCATGAGATGTGTTTTAGAAACATCTCTCAGCCACTGGAACGTCACACATGCAGCGTTCACTGCTCTGGTGTTTCCATCCTCCCTAGGCTATGAGCTCCAGCAGGGGAAGCTCTGTTATGCCTGTCCAGGAGGACCTACACAGGAAAGGCATGCAAAATGTAAATGAATGAATCAATGAATCCCTTGCTACATCTTACCTGCTAATAAAGTATTTACACTCACCATTTCATATTATCATTTCACCAAACGTATGAGGAAGATAAAACTTTTTATACTTATAAGAAATAATATTTTCATGCCCATTTTATGGATGACAGCAACAAGCTCAAAAGGAAACAACAAAAAAAAAAACAAACCAAAAAAATCCCTGACATATATTTAAGACATGTATGGGCCATTCAATGTGCTAGGTCCTTTCAAATCTTTTTATCATATTTATCCTTATAACAAGCCTTTGAAAAGTTCCATTACTCACTCTTGAAATTTTTATTTACTTTTAAATTGAGACACGCTTTTCAGGGTATGAATTTTGACCAATGTATCCTGTCATGACAATAATGACACAGAACTGTTGTATCAATCTTGAGCTATCCTCCATAGTCATTCTCTCCTTACCCCCAGGTCCCTGCCACCCCTGATTTCTTCTCCAGCCTTATAGTCTGTGCAGTCATATTTTAGTAGGTAAAAAACCAAAACTCAGAATTGAAGTAAGTCGCTCAAGGTAAGGGGCTAATAGGTGATTAGGCTTTGCCATTGAATCCAGACTTCTGATTCTCTGTAAAGGTGGGGGCTGAAAGCACGGAGCCAAGGGAAACGCTTGGCCCCACTTCCCTGCCTCCTTCCCTCCTTCCACAGAGATGGCCCATCCTTAGTGCTAGTTCTGTGAGAGGCAGGGCAAGCACAGCCTCATTACTGGGGCCAGATCTGATAAACCTCCACCTCTGATCATTCACAAGGTGCTCAGGGAAGACTGTGTTCCTATCCAGTGGAAGAATCTGAAAATCATATTCTCTACAGGCTATTTCGCAGGTGATGCTGTAAGAGATTGGTCTTTTTCCAGTTGCCCCGCTTATCTCTAAGACAAGAGATTCTGAGAGGAAGTCTCTACTAAACATTGAGTCTCTCTATTTAACAGTCCCCCCATCCCCCCATCCAAGGCCCAGGGACCCTTCTCCAGAAGTGGGTAAGACTACAGGTGAGCCTGGCTGGTACAAGGCGGGCCCTGCTTCTAGTTGATTCACTATCGCGGTTTTTCATCTGGGAAGCCAGCCACGGTCTCTGCAGGAGCAGCCACACACGGGCAGCCCGGAGGCAGCGAGCACGGATCTTATTGGGGCTCCCAAAGCAAACACGTTTAGAAGCAGCTTCAAAAGTGGAGAGCAGGCTGCCTCTGGGAGAGGGCCATTTCCCTGGGAGGTGTTGGCTTCCCGGGCCATGAGGGATAGAGAAATCATTTTATCTTCATCTGCTTTTAATCAGGCTGGCAGGATATTGGTGCCACTTCTGTCTAAACATAATCTCTTTTCAAAATAATAATAAGAAAGATACTTGTTTGGGGGGGGCAGGGCTGAAGGAAGATGTGAATGTATGATCTGCCTTGACAGATACAGGAAATGCCTCCAGGCTCCCTGCATCCCTCCCAGGTCCCGTCCTTCCTTCTCCCCATCCATCTCAGGCCCCACTTCTCTGCCTGTATTTCTTTAGGATATAATTCTTTCCTTATTTTAGGAAGTCATTTGAAATTTGTGAGTGCTGATCCCCCCCTTCAGGCTGCAGTCCTGACTACAAAATGCCATCATGCCCTACCACCTACTGAAGTTGGATCTACTGATGAGGGCCTTTTAAATGAGTAGCGCTGACAGTTTAGGTGAGAAGCCTCCAGAGAACCCAGCCTTGGCTCCTTGCACCCTCTGCTGAGGGGCTGCAGCCATGATAATGGACCAAATCCAAGGCTTCCACACAACACCGGGGCTGGTAGGTGGTGAAAGTAATTCACTTACTGCAAACCCCATTTTCTGGCCTGGTTACTTAACTATCTGGGTGATCTTGAAAGAGCTGTGTACCTCCTATATGAACATTATCTTCTTCATCTGTGCAACGGAATAAATAATGCCTGACTTACAAGGTTGTAGAGAGAATAATGTGCATCAAGTGGTGCACAGAACATACCACAGAGGAGTAATTATAATCAACCTAATCGCCATTACTCAACAGAGTTTAGTTTAAACAACAGTGTTTGGGTATTTCTGTAAATTATATACCTGAGATGTTCTCTGCCTTTTGCTGCCCATCCAGCTTATGATAGAGGAAGGCTCCAGCTAATGCCTAGTCTTTATTCTTGAAAGGAAATTCTGCTCTGAGAGTCTCTTGTTTTCCACTCCAAATCTGGTGTTACAGCAAGTTGTAGATGGAAGGATCCTTTCTTTCCTTGAACCCAGAGACCAGGGACCAGAGTTCAGGACCAAGTCAATGCTTCCAGCTCTGGCCCTTTTCTTCCACATCCTGCCCTGGTCATTCTGCCCCTAGAATCAAAGTTTTTCTCCAAAATAGAAGGCAACTTCTAATCAAAATAAAGACATGGTAAAACAAACAAGAAATCTTAAGATCACAGATCAGCAGTGCCAAACTGAAAGACCAGAATCCTTTTCTCTTCCTGCCCCAGCAACTTCCAGTCAGGAGACATATGTACTGAAGCTGTGTGCCATTCTTTGACCAAGGGTGGGCATTTCCCCATCTCCTTCGGTCTTTGTCTATTTTAGATGGATTTCCCTTGTCATGATGTCTGGCTTTAGAGGAGAAGGTGTGAGCCACACAGAATACGTATGTTTAACTCATAAGACATGAGATCATTTGAATGCAGAAAAATGCCCTTTAGACTACAGCTAATTACTAGTGTGGGGTTGGTTGATATTATGGCTCATTCACTGGTGATTTCCTGGATCAAAATGATGCCTGATTCCCTCATCTCATTATTTTTGAGCTATATCACCCTTCCTTCCTTTGACTTCAGAATTTAAAAAAAAAAATGGACAGAATGAAAAATAGTAATGGTAAATAATGAATTCATAAGACAATCTCTTTAATTTAAAAAAACTTTTTTCTTATCAGTATATAACCAATTAACAATGTTGTGATAGTTTCAGGTAGACAGCAAAAGGATTCAGCCATACAGATACATGTATCCACTTTTCCTCAAACTCCCCTCCTGTTCAGGCTACCACATAACATTGAGCAGAGTTCCCTGTGCTATACAGTAGGACCTTGTTGGTTATCCATTTTAAATATAGCAGTGTATACCTGGCAGCATATCTGAAGCTAAAGGCTAATTTAGCTTCTGTCTTTGCCCATTAAATGTACACGAACTTGTTATCAAAGTAATACTTTGGATTTAAAGACCAACTTTTAGTTCAAGGCTTTAAAATTGTTAGCTCTGAATTCCCTTACTTTCTTTGGGGGAAAAAGTCGAGATCTGGAGAAACTTTAAGATGTAGCCAAGACTGCATAGTAAATGGTCAGACTACCTAATATTTCCATTCCTAAATTACCCTTCCAGATAACTTACAGTCTTAGTTCTTCATTTATTAAATGAAAATCATAATCTTCCCTTTCTTACAGTGTCAGGAGCCATGTTAAAAAAGTATACACACACACATACATATAAAGGAGAAAGATATATATTTATATATATATATAAAAGATATATATATATATTTATATTAATAAAAAAGATGATGGTGTAAAAGTACTGCACTCAATATGCCAGCAAATTTGGAAAACTCAGCAGTGGCCATAGGATTGGAAAAGGTCAATTTTCATTCCAATCCCAAAGAAAGGCATGCCAGAGAATGCTCAAACTACCACACAATTGCCCTCATCTCACACGTTAGCAAATAATGCTCAAAATTCTCCAAGCCAGGCTTCAGCAATACATGAACCGTGAACTTCCAGATGTTCAAGCTAGATTTAGAAAAAGCAGCGGAACCAGAGATCAAATTGCCAACATCCACTGGATCATCAAAAAGCAAGACAGTTCCAGAAAAACATCTATTTCTGTTTTATTGACTATGCCAAAGCCTTTGACTGTGTGGACCACAATAAACTGGCAAATTCTGAAAGAGATGGGAATACCAGAACACCTGACCTGCCTCTTAAGAAATCTGTATGCAGGTCAGGAAGCAACAGTTAGAACTGGACATGAAACAACAGACTGGTTCCAAATAGGAAAAGGAGTACATCAAGGCTATATATTGTCACCCTGCTACTTTAACTTAAATGCAGAGTACATCATGAAAAATGCTGGGCTGGATGAAGCACAAGCTGGAATCAAGATTGCCAGGAGAAATATCAATAACCTCTGATATTCAGATGACACCACCCTTATGGCAAAAAGTGAAGAAGAACTAAAAGAACCTCTTGATGAAAGTGAAAGAAGATAGTGAAAAAGTTGGCTTAAAACTCAACATTCAGAAAACTAAGATCATGGCATCTGGTCCCATCACTTCACGGCAAATAGATGGGGAAACAGTGGAAACAGTGGCTGACTTTATTTTTCTGGGCTCCAACATCACTGCATGTGGTGACTGTAGCCATGAAATTAAAAGACGCTTACTCCTTGGAAGGAAAGTTATGACCAACCTAGACAGCATATTAAAAAGCAGAGACATTACTTTGCCAACACAGGTCTATATAGTCAAGGCTATGGTTTTTCCAGTGGTCATGTATGGATGTGAGAGTCGGACTATTAAGAAAGCTGAGCACTGAAGAATTGATGCTTTTGAACTGTGGTGTTGGAGAAGAATCTTGAGAGTCCCTTGGACTGCAAGGAGACCCAACCAGTCCATCCTAAAAGAGATCAGCCCTGGGTGTTCATTGGAAGGACTGATGTTGAAGCTGAAACTCTATTACTTTGGCCACCTGATGCGAAGAGCTGATTCATTTGAAAAGACCCTGATGCTGGGAGGGATTGGGGGCAGGAGGAGAAGGGTATGACAGAGGATAAGATGGTTCGATGGCATCACTGACTCAATGGACATGAGTTTGGGTAAACTCCGGGAGTTGGTGATGGACAGGGAGGCCTGGCATGCTGTGGTTCATGGGGCCGCAGATTTGGACACGACTGAGCAACTGAATTGAACTGAACTGAAAGGATGAATATACTTATAAATAAATGTATTTATAAATATATATATTTTATAAATATATACACACACACATATATATAAAGAAAAATACCTAAAACAAACAAGTGAGAATGTTAAAAAAACAAAAAACTTATGTATTGTTTTTTCAATATTTTCCAATTTTTAACCCAGAACAATTTATTAATTTATCTTAAAAGATACATTTCTTAAATTACACACTTCATAAGCCTGTAGGTAGCAATACGGTCTTCCCAGGTGGCTTAGTATAAAGAATCTATGTGCCAAAGAAGGAGATGCAGGAGACGCAGGTTCGACCCCCCCGAGTCAGAAGACCACCTGGAGCAGGGCATGGAAAATCCATTCCAATTTTCTTTCCTGGAAAATTCATGGACAGAGGAGACTGGTGTACTGCAGTCCATGGGTATGCAAAGAGTTGGACATGACTAAACACACACATAAACAGACACACACACACACACACACACACACAGAAGTATACATGTGTTTTAAGCAGTCCTAAGGAATAATACATCTGAGTGTTATTGCTATTCAGTTATTATCAGTCTCTTGACATTCTGTACTCTCTTGGGGCTTATAACACCTTTTTTTCCTGGGGAATTGCCCCAAATGAAGTTCCCAGATTCATGATGTTTTATAGCCATTTAAAGACAAAGTCCCTTAAGCCTGCGCTTTCTGGCTTTACTGCAGGATGTAGTCAGGAGCTCAGTCCTAGAATCACATCAGCATTTCATGTATTTGAGGTCCAGACCAGGCAGAATGAAAAGAGCTGATGGGTGAGGGAAGCAGGGGTGTGGAGCAGAGCACTGAGTAATTGTGTTCTCACCAGATGTTAACGGGGAGGCTCAGCCACCCAAAAGCCTTAGGCAAAGTCTCTTGGCCACTCTTTCCCCACCCATGGGCCCCCATGCTGACCAGCCATCCCCTCTGGCACCTTATAAGGGCACGCTAATTAGAAAAATCATCTTACAAGAATGTTGCAGAGAGACCTTTCACACGGAGAAGAACCACAGTGCCCAGAGGCACCGTGACTCAGTGGTGGAGCTCATTCCTAACGCCCAGTCTGATCACTCTCCAGTCCAAAAAGGGATGACCTACATGGCAAAGGCCAGGCAAATTCCCACGGAGCCAGCTACAAGGATAGTGCATGGGAGTGGCAGGTCCTCAAAGGACTTGAAAAAGTCTTAGTTACACCTACAGTGTCAGGAAGAGACGGGAAGTGTTCAGTCGACTCATTTGTTTATTTGTGTATATTGTCTGCCCCTAATGTACAAAGGTTTGTGCTATTTGCCATGGGGCAAATAATGATGAATCAGAGAGCCCTGGCCTCAGGTCTGATTAGAGGAAAACATAGATCATAAAATGTTAAAGGTCTTATAATTTTGATAGATGAAATAAAAAAAAATATGGATTTACAAAGTCCAGAGAAGCTTTAGGCTAAGAGAGAAAGTGAAATTTTCACATGGGACTTAATTTGAGTTGGATCTTAAAGAATGATAAGGAGTTTGCAACACAGAGAAAAGTATGCTAGTTAGAAGGACAAATGAACTTAACATAAGTAAATAGGAACCATTAAGGCCAAGTTAATGATCCAGCTCTGGAATTTAATTTCTTTTTCTAAATGTTCCATAGCTCATTCATGACATGGACATAGCCTGTTCATGACACGGACATAGCCTGTTCTCTGAAGTTACGGAAGTTGTACCCATGTACCTAAACGCCACAAGAAGTTTGGTATTCCCAAAGCAGTTCAGCAAATGAGAGAGGGAAAACAGTGAAAAAGTAGGAAATGAGTAATCTGAAACTCAAAAAATAGCCCTTGTCATTTCATTCAAGACTCCAGGACACTTTGTCTTAGAAGCAATCAGAGGCTGGCTCTGGGTAATCTTACATTACACTTGCTAGCTTCACCATTTGATAGTGTTTTATACTATGATAACTGGGAACCACCCACTATCTATCTGTGTGTATATGTATTTTTTAATGTTGTCATTCCTCATGTCTTGTCTTTTATTTTGTTTTCTTATTTCCCAGCATAGTATATGGCCTTGTTGCATGAGGAGATGTAAACTTTCCTGTTTGGTATCTTTGAGAGACAGTTATGTGCCTGCCACTGCCTTGTCTGTATCATCTCCATACCATTTATGTTCCTCACTTTTCTCCCTCTCCTTTGAATAACATCATAAGCAAAGTTGTGGTATCTTCTCATTTCCCTTTCTTCTTCATTATTTTTTTTTTTTTTATGTTAAAGAGATAAGAAATAAGGTGCAGGAACAGTGCTACAGTGGCAAAAAGGCATTAGATTTTAGGGAGACCAGAATGCCCTTCCTTCTCCCGGAGGCAGATATGAGCAAAGCTGGAGTCATCGTTGCCACCTATGACTCAGCATATGGTGGGGATGTTGAGATCATATTCCTGAATCATTGCTATTTTTCTTGTAGATAAACTAGAATCTCCTCAAAAGCTTCATAAGTGTCAGGATAGACATTGAGAGACCAGCTATGTCTTTCTAGAATAATCTTGTCCAGTATCTTGGTGTCCTTCTCCAAGATCCCACACTTTAATGCATAGTTCAGTTCATGGAGACAAATTTCAGCTTCTGTTCTTAGGCTAGTACTGGTCCACATGCACATTTACTCACCGTTTTAAATTAACATAGCCTTTGCTTCTAATTCCTTTCTCTAGTCCTCAAAGACGATTCACACATCCAGCTTTCTGAAAACATCACTTTGATAGTATCATCCTTCTGTTTTAATATTAGCATTAGCTCTCTTCTGCCTTAAAGACAAAATCTGATCTACATAGCCATGCACTTAAAGTTCCTAAACTCTCATCTAATTCTCTGCTTTTATGTCCTAGTATCCCAACCATACATCCTATCAACCCGACCATAATACAGGGCTAACAAATTGCTTGAGGATCTAGTACACACACCTGCCTGCCTCACTGAAGACTGTGACTCACCTGTTCTTTTCTGCTAGAGTTGCATTTCTTTTGAATCTCAAAAAAAGAAAATGAAACAAAATAGAACCATAATTTATAGCTCACATTTTTTGACTCTCCCAAATCCAATGTAACCACTCTCTATTTGCACAGTCAATATGTGTGCTCATTGGTGTCTGACTCTTTGTGACCTCATGGACTGTAGCCTGCCAGGCTTCTCTGTCCATGAGATTTTTCAGGCAAGGACACTGAAGTTGCCATCTCTTCCTCCAGATCTTCCTGACCCAGAGATCAAACCTGCATCTTTTAAGTCTCCTGCATTGCAGGCAGATTCTCTACCCACTGAACCATTGGGGAAGCCCTATTTGCACAGGATGTTACTAACTTTAAAGCTATATTTTTCATTAGGATACTTGGAGCTTCTCTCTCTCTCAACACTGTTAAATTCTTCCCCTGTTATAATATAAGTAACTTGGAGGCAGAGACTTTTGTCTGTCTGGTTCCATGCTATATTATAAGCCCCTAGAATGGTGTCTGGCGGGAGATGGATCTCAATAATTGTTCAGAGAACACCTACACTGTTAGATGCTGAGCTAGAATTATCTACGTGCATCCCTTATCTTTCTCTATTGACTGTGTGTTCCTTGAAGACATGGAGACCACAGTTTATTCATCTCTGATGTACTTAGCATAGGGCCTAGCACATAATAAGAACTTGGTAAATATTTGTTCAGTAAATCACATCATGAATGAAAGAATATGTTTATAGACGATTAACTCCACCCAATATTCTTTTAATTCTTAACTACTTTCTTTCTGCCTCTATTATTCAGATTCCTGTGACTAAGTTCTATGTTACCCTTGAATGGAAAAGCCAATAGGAGATGTGTGTCCTACCCTTGTTACTGCAAATACACTAACCAGTGCTTTCCCTGTATTCTAAGTATCCACTTCATTTTCACTCTGAAGTTCAGATAAGTGTTAATGGTGAAGGGCGTGGTTGACTAGAAGGAAAGAATTAAATTGAGTGATCAAAGGAATACAAAAAAAGAAAAATCCCACATCCAGTGCCTCCACAAGCTATATTTTATAACTCTTCTGTTTGCATAGTAGATAAGTATTTCATTTATAATTTACACCATTTCAATACACTGAAAATCCACTGGAAAATTTTCCTTTCACAATAGAGACTTAGCTTTAAAACTGGATATTGCTGTTTGGTCCATTTTTACATTGAGTTTAGAGTAGCTATTTTATTTATAGCAATTCTAAGTTTTTTGACTCATCAGTGATATCATAAAGACAGAAACCAGATTTATTCACCTTTGTGTCCCCATTAACCCAGTTCCAGACACAGAGTGGGGTCTAAATGTTCTTTCTTAATTTTCATATTGCTAATCACTCAGTTGATCAGTTGAATGAATATACATTTCTTAATCTATTATTTTATGTCATTCATTTTGCTGCACTCTAAGATAATACAAAAATTAATGTGACAATTAGTGCTCCTGAGTTGGTCACAGACTAGTGGATAAATATATCTACAATGAATTGCAAATTACTTGAACCAATTTCATGCTATTATTACAACTACACTTTCAAATTCCTCTATCAAAGTTAGGTACCATTTAAGAACAAAGATGCAAAATCCTTAAGAAAATATTAGCAAATCAAATCTGACAATGTTTAATGAAAAGCATATACCATGACAAAGTGAGAATTATTCTAGGTAGACAGGTTCAACATTCAAAGCATTAATCAGTGTAATCCATTACCTCAATGGGATAAAGGAGAAAAAACTGTATGATTATATCAATAGATATACTAAAAGCATTTGACAAAATCCAATGTCCATTCTTGATGAAAACTCTCAGTAAACTAAGGATAGAATGGTATTTTTTCAGCTTCATCAAGAACATCTACAAGACACATGGAAATAACATACTTAATGATGAGAAAATAGACATTTTCCTGCTAAGATTGGAATAAGACAAGGATGTCTGCTTGTACATATTTGCACATAACATATATATATATATATATATAACTTCTGGGTCTATGTTTTATATTTATACATATATATCCATTTTATATTAAACATATGTATCTATTTAATATATGCATATATAAAATGTATATATATGTGTGTGTGTGTATATATACATATATATATGTATATATATAAAATACAAAGCTCTCATGAAAGGAAAGAAATGAATAATATAAAGAAATGGAGAGATATTGAGATATTCTACATACATGACCAAGAAGACTCAAATCTGTCAGAATGTAAGTTCTTTCCAAATTGATCTATAGATTCAATGCAATTCCAATTAAAATCCCAACAAGTTATTTTGTGGATATTGACAAATCAATTCTAAAGTTTACACAGAAAGACAGAAGACCCAGAATAACTAACACAATATTGAAGATGAACAAAGTTGGAAGAGAAACACTACTTGACTTCAGGATTTACTGCAAAGCTACAGACAGTGTGATATGGAACAGAATAACAAGTCCAGAAATGGATGTACATGAATAGTCAATACATCTATGAGAAAAGAGAAAAGGCAATACAATATGAAAGTCTTTTTAACAAGTGGTGCTGGAACAGCAGTATAACCACATACAACTATAATAATAATCTAAACACAGATTTCACACCTTTTACAAAAATCAATTTGGCAGAGATCATACACCTAAATGTCACATGCAAGCTACAAAATATCCTGAGATATTTTGTATTGTATTTATCCTGTATTGTATTGTATTGTATTTATCCTGAGATAAATATCCTACAAAATACTCTGAGATAACACAGGAGAAAGTCTAGGTTACCTTGGTTTTGGCAATAACTTTTTAAAAATTTTATTTATTTACTCATTTTATTTTTGACTGTGCTGAATCTTGTTGTTGCACACGGGCTTTCTCTAGTTGTGACAATTGGGGGCTACTCTCTAGTTTTGGTGGGCGGGCTTCTCATTGAGGTGACTTCTCTTGTTGCAGGCTTTAGGGCACGTGAGCTTTAGTAATTGAGGCCTGAGGGCTCAGTAGTTGCAGCTTATGGGCTCCAGAGCACAGGCTCAGTAGTTATGGCATACAGGCCTAGTTGCTCCACAGCATATAGGATCTTCCTGAATCAAAGATTGAATCCAGCTCTCCTGCATTAGCAGGTAGGTTCTTAACCACTGGACCAGCAGAGAAGCCCAGTTTTGGCAATAACTTTTTAGATAAAAACCATCAGTTCAGTTTAGTCATTCAGTGGTGTCCAACTCTTTGCAACCCCATGAATCCCAGCATGCCAGCCTCTCTGTCCATCACCAACTCCCGGAGTTTACTCAAACACATGTCCATCGACTCGGTGATGCCATCCAGCCATCTCATCCTCTGTCATCCTCTTCTCCTCCTGCCCCTAATCCCTCCCAGTATCAGGGTCTTTTCCAATGAGTCTACCCTGCATATGAGGTGGCCAAAGTATTGGAGTTTCAGCTTCAGCATCAATTCTTCCAAAGAACATCCACGACTGATCTCCTTTAGGATGGACTGGTTGGATCTCCTTTCAGTCCAACAGACTCAGAAGAGTCTTCTCCAACACCACAGTTCAAAAGCATCAATTCTTTGGTGCTCAGCTTTCTTCACAGTTCAACGCTCACATCCATACATGACCACTGGAAAAAGCATAGCATTGACTAGATGAACCTTTGTTGGCAAAGTAGTCTCTGATTTTTAATACACTGTCTAGGTTGGTCATAACTTTCCTTCCAAGGAGTAAGAGTCTTTTAATTTCATGGCTACAATCACCATCTGTAGTGATTTTGGAGCCCCCCAAAATAAAGTCTGACACTGTTTCCCCATCTATTTGCCATGAAGTGATGGGACCAGATGCCATGATCTTAGTTTTCTGAATGTTGAGCTTTAAGCCAACTTTTTCACTCTCCTCTTTCACTTTCATCAAGAGGCTTTTTAAGGTCAGTTTTTATTCCAATCCCTAAGAAAGGCAATCCCAAAGAGTGCTCAAACTACCACACACTTGCACTCATCTCACACGCTAGTAAAGTAATGCTCAAAACTCTCCAAGCCAGGCTTCAGCAATACGTGAACCGAGAACTTCCAGATGTTCAAGCTGGTTTCAGAAAAGGCCGAAGAACCAGAGATCAAATTGCCAATATCCGATAGATCATAGAAAAAGCAAGAGAGTTCCAGAAGAACATTTATTTCTGCTTTATTGACTACGCGAAAGCTTTCAACTGTGTGGATCACAATAAACTGTGGAAAATTCTGAAAGAGATGGAAATACCCAGACCACCTGACCTGCCTCTTGAGAAACCTATATGCAGGTCAGGAAGCAACAGGTAGAACTGGACATGGAACAACAGACTGGTTCCAAATAGGAAAAGGAGTACGTCAAGGCTGTATATTATCACCCTGCTTATTTAACTTATATGTAGAGTACATCATGAGAAACGCTGGGCTGGAAGAAGCACAAACTGGAATTAAGATTGCCGGGAGAAATATCAATAACCTAGATATGCAGATGACACCACCCTTATGGCAGAGAGTGAAGAGGAACTGAAAAGTCTCTTGATGAAAGTGAAAGAGGACAGTGAAAAAGTTGGCTTAAAGCTTAACATTCAGAAAACTAAGATCATGGCATCTGGTCCCATCACCTCATGGGAAATAGATGGGGAGACAGTAGAAACAGTGTCAGACTTTAATTTTGGGGGCTCCAAAATCACTGCGGATGGTGACTGCAGCCATGAAATTAAAAGATGCTTACTCCTTGGAAGGAAAGCTATGACCAACCCAGATAGCATATTAAAAAGCAGAGACATTTCTTTGCCAACAAAGGTCCATCTGGTCAAGGCTATGGTTTTTCCAGTGGTCATGTATGGATGTGAGAGTTGGATTGTGAAGAAAGCTGAGCACCAAAAAATCGATGCTTTTGAACTGTGGTGTTGGAGAAGACTCTTGAGAGTCCCTTGGACTGCAAGGAGATCCAACCAGTCCATCCTAAAGGAGATCAGTCCTGGGTGTTCATTGGAAGGACTGATGCTGAAGCTTAAACTCCAGTACTTTGGCCACCTCATGCAAAGAGTAGACTCATTGGAAAAGACCCTGATACTGGGAGGGATTGGGGGCAGGAGGAGAAGGGGATGACAGAGGATGAGATGACTGGATGGCATCACTGACTCGATGGGCATGAGTTTGAGTAAACTCCGGGAGTTGGTGATGGACAGGGAGGCCTGGCGTGCTGCGATTCATGGGGTCACAGAGTCAGACACAACTGAGAGACTGAACTGAACTGAACTGAACTCACTTTCTGCCATAAGGGTGGTGTCATCTGCATATCTGAGGTTATTGATATTTCTCCCAGCAATCTTGATTCCAGCTTGTGCTTCCTCCAGCCCAGCAGTTCTCATGATGTACTCTGCATATAAGTTAAATAACAGTGACAATATACAGCCTTGACGTACTCCTTTTCCTATTTGGAACCAGTCTGTTGTTCCATGTCTGGTTCTAACTGTTGCATCCTGACCTGCATACAGGTTTCTCAAGAGGCAGGTCAGGTGGTCTGGTATTCCCATGACTTTCAGAACTTTCCACAGTTTATTGTGATCCACACAATCAAAGGCTTTGGCAGGCAGTAAAGCAGAAAGAGATGGTTTTCTGAAATCCTCTTGCTTTTTTGATGATCCAGTGGATGTTGGAAATTTGATCTCTGGTTCCTCTGCTTTTTCTAAAACCAGCTTGAACATCTGGAAGTTCATGGTTCATGTATTGCTGAAGCCTAGCTTGGAGAATTTTGAGCATTACTTTACTAGTGTGTGAGATGAGTGCAATTGTGCGATAGTTTGAGCATTCTTCGGCATTGACTTTCTTTGGGATTGGAATGAAAACTGACCTTTTCCAGTCCTATGGCCACTGATGAGTTTTCCAAATTTGCTGGCATATTGAGTGTAGCACTTTCACAGCATCATCTTTCAGGATTTGAAATTGCTTAACTGGAATTCCATCACGTCAACTAACTTTGTTTGTAGTGATACCCAGTTGTGGATGCGACTGGTGATAGAAGCAAGGTCCGATGATGTAAAGAGCAATATTGCATAGGAACCTGGAGTGTTAGGTCCATGAATCAAGGCAAATTGAAAGTGGTCAAACAGGAGATGGCAAGAGTGAATGTCGACATTCTAGGAATCAGTAAACTAAAATGGACTGGAATGGGTGAATTTAACTCAGAAGACCCTTATATCTACTACTGTGGGCAGGAATCCCTTAGAAGAAATGGAGTAACTATCACGGTCAACAAAAGAGTCCAAAATGCAGTACTTGGATGCAATCTCAAAAATGACAGAATGATCTCTGTTTATATCCAAGGCAAACCATTCAATATCATGGTAATCCAAGCCTATGCCCCAATCAGTAATGCTGAAGAAGCTGAAGTTAAACAGTTTTATGAAGACCTCCAAGACCTTTAGAACTAACACCCAAAAAAGATGTCCTTTTCATTATAGGGGACTGGAATGCAAAAGTAGAAAGTCAAGAAACACCTGGAGTAACAGGCAAATTTGGCCTTGGAGTACAGAAATAAGCAGGGCAAAGGCTAATGGAGTTCTGCCAAGAGAACACACTGGTCATAGCAAACACCCTCTTCCAACAACACAAGAGAAGACTCTACACATGGACATCACCAGATGGTCAACATGGTAATCAGATTGATTATAGTCTTTGCAGCCAAAGATGGAGAAACTCTATATAGTCAGCAAAAACAAGACCGGGAGCTGACTGTGGCTCAGATCATGAACTCTTTATTGCCAAACTCAGACTTAAATTGGAGAAATTACAGAAAACCACTAGACCATTCAGGTATGATCTAAATCAAACCCCTTATGACTATACAGAGGAAGTGAGAAATAGATTTAAGGGACTAGATCTGATAGACAGAGTGCCTGATGAACTATGGATGGAGGTTTGTGACACTGTACAGGAGACAGGGATCAAGACCATCCCCATGGAAAAGAAATGCAAAAAAGCAAAATGGTGTCTGAGGAGGCCTTACAAATAGCTGTGAAATGAAGGGAAGCGAAAACCAAAGGAGAAAAGGAAAGATATTCCCATTTGAATGCAGAGTTCCAAAGAATAGCCAGGAGAGATAAGAAAGCCTTCCTCAGCAATCAATGCAAAGAAATAGAGGAAAACAACAGAATGGGAAAGACTAGAGGTCTCTTCAAGAAAATTAGAGATACCAAGGGAACATTTCACACAAAGATGGGTTCGATAAAGGACAGAAATGGTATGGACCTAACAGAAGCAGAAGATATTAAGAAGAGGTGGCAAGAATACACAGAAGAACTGTACAAAAAAGATCTTCATGACCCAGATAATCACGATGGTGTGATCACCCACCTAGGGCCAGACATCCTGGAACATGAAGTCAAGTGGGCCTTAGGGAGCATTACTATGAACAAAGCTAGATAAAACACCATAAAAAGTACATTCATGAAAGAAAAATTTGACAAAGTGGACTTCATCAAAATGAAAAACTGTTCAGCAAAGAAACTTTCCGTGAAAATTAATTTATAAACCACAGAATTGGAGAAAATATTTGCAAAAGACATATCTGATAAATGCCTAATATTCAAAGTAAACAAAGAACATTTCAAACTAAACAGTAGGAAAACTAACAGTTTCAACTAAAGAAATATGAACAGTGATATTCAATATGGTATAGTTCATGGGGTCGCTAAAAGTCAAACAGGACTGAACAACTCAGCACATAGGCTCATCCATTCATTCTAACATATGTACTACATTAAGGTAAGACATATGAACAGTCACCTCACAGATGGTGTATAAACATGAAAAGATGCTAAACATTATGTGTCGTTAGGGAATTATTAATATAACTTAAAACAAGAAGTTACCATTACATACCTATTAGAAAGGCTAAATTATGAAACATTGATGATAGATATGCTGATAAGGAGATAGAACAACAGGAACTCTCATTCATTGCTGTTGGGAATAATATAGCCACTTAGAAGATAATTTGGCAATCTTAAAAAACTAAACTTACTTTATCCATATGAACCAGCAGTCACACTCACTAACATATACTCAAATAAGATGAAAACTGACATTCACACAAATCCTTGCACAGAAATGTTTATGGTAGTTTCATTAATAATTGCTAAAAGTTGGAGACAGCCAAAATCTCTTTCAGTAGGTGAATGAGTAAATAAACCGTGGTATTTTCAGACAATGGCATATTATTCAGTACTGAAAGAAAATAAGCTATCAGGCCATGAAAAGACCTGGTAGAACTTTAAACACACTTGCCAGGGGGAAAGAAGCCAATATAAAAAGGCTGCATTATTCTAGCTCTGTGACATTCTAGAAAAGATAAAATTGTAAAGACCGTTAAAAGATCAGTGGTCACCAAGGATTTGTAGGTAGGCGTAATGGATGAATAAATGGAGACCAGGGGCTTTGTAAACAATGAAACTATTCTGTCTGATGCTGTGCTGGTGGCTATGTATCATTATAAACTGCAAAATCCCACAGAATGTACAACACAAAGAGTAAATTCTAGTATAAACTCTAATGTAACTATTTAATTAATAATAATGCAGTAGAGCCTCATCAATTGGAATAGGAAATGGCAACCCACTCCAGCATTCTTACCTGGAAAATTCCATGGACAGAGGAGCCTGGTAAGCTACAGTCCATGGGGTCACTAAAAGTCGAACAGGACTGAATGGCTCAGCGCATAGGCTCATCCATTCTAACATATGTACTACATTAAAGTAAGATGTTTATAACAAGGATGAGGACTGAAGAGGTACATGAGGATTCTTTGTCTTTTCCACTTAGGTTTTCTCTAAACCTAAAACTGCTCAAAAAAAAAAAAAAAAAAAACCCTAAAAATGTTTTAAAAGAGATAGCAAAGTGAGGAGCAGTTAAGTTTACTCGGGAAAAATGCAATAAGAAATATAAAAGAAAAATGAAACATTTTTACAGTTTACTTTATAAATTGTAAGATAACATTTCTCCTTTGGAAATATTCATGTATAAATAAAAATCACTCCCAATGACCAAAAATTATTATATCATATTATATATATACTGTATATATATATATTATCATACATGGTATTTTTGTTGGATAAGGTATTTTGTTGGATAAGGTATTTTGTTGACTGAAATGATTGCCTTATGCAGATATTAAAGCTAATTATCAATATCATCATTTTATATCATGGAATCCATGAAGCAATGATAAGTCATTGGATGTGGCTTCTGGGTAAAACATAAAATAAATGGTAACAAGAAAAATATGTTGAATATTTCCTTGTATGCTGGGAATATTTTTACATCAAAAATCACTCAGAAAGATGGTTTTAATTCTACAGATGAGATGATCCAGCATTGCATGTCCATTTAGTTAAATATCACTCAGTTAATATTGTGTGGATAATTAAAATGTAAAAAGGGATCAGAGCTGCATAAAGCATGATCTTGAGAGCTCAGGCTATAGTCTTAAAAGCCTAAAATTTGTTAGCTCTTGAGAGTTTAATGAGACTAAGAGGAATAGCGAAGAGGAATCTAGAAGGAATCCTCAAGAAGACAAAAATTAAATTGAATCTTATTCAAGGCCAAGTGCAAGATTTGCTTTTCAGAGGCAAGGAGTAGAATTCAAGGTGAGGAGATGGTGAGTAGGGCTTGGAGATGGATGAGAGGAATATGTGATATGAAATGAATGAAACACATTTATCAGAGACAAACTTTTAAGAACAGTGCTCTGACGGCAGAACAGAATGAATAGGATGGAAGGATTCTAGAACCAAGGAGATCTTGATGATATGCTTCTGCAGCAATTTGCGGGAGAAATAGTATAAACATGAATGAAGTTTTCTTCAGGGCAGAATGAAGAGGAGAAAATAGATCTGAGAAATAAGATGGGCCAGACATTGTAAAAATTTGGCAACTGCTTAAAGATGAATTTACAACCTGGAAAATAGAGCAGTAATAGAACATGAGGTGAAAGAAGTTTGAATAGAAGATTTGGGTTTAGGCGCCATGGAGGTTGTTTTATATTATTGCATTTTTTTTCAGTGTTGATGTGAATTTTAGGAGATATCTATGAGGGATCTGAATTTCTGGGTGGAAGTAAAAGAACTAAAGTTATATGTTTAGAAGTTATTAATACTTGTGTAAAGCACAAGGGCTGGTTGATATTATAATCCTAATAAATGCATGTTAATTACAACTATGAAACTGGATAATTTAAAAAATATATGGAAGGAGAACAAAAAAGGGTTAAAGACAAAACTTTGTGTTAAAAATTACTTTTAGGGAACAAGCAAGATTAATGTCAGAGAAGAAAAGATTAATAGGGAAGATGGAAAATAATGAGTGTGTCTGGGAAGCAAGAGGGGAAGTAGAAACCCAGATCTTTAGTTCAGTAGAAGTTGTTCTTCTGAATCTGCATGAAAGTGGGATTGCAATGACTCAAAGATCATTGACTTTGACTGTATACAACCCCACATCTGGATCCTAAAACATCGATGTTGTGATCACCCATATTCAAATAGTTGAAATGATTATCCCAGAGATTTTTCTAGAGGATTTTAGCCAGAATCATGTTTCAGAATCATTACCTGGCATCAGAGTCTCATATTTGCATAGTTTAAAAATTATTTATGAGTACTTTTGCATATATTTTCCCATGTGAACCCCAAAACAAGTCCTCCAGAGAAATCTTTTAGTCCTTATTTTCCCAGAGAAATGAGAATTGGGAATTTGGGGAACTAAAATTACTAATAGCAAGGTTGAGAAGAAACTACAGATCCTCTGACATTATCCAAGGCTCTCATACCACATCATGCAAGCCTTGCCTTGCACAAAAGAGGGTCATAGCCTTCCAGACAAAAGGAGACACTCTGTTTCAGGTCCTGACACATGGAACCTCCTTAGGAGATAAGAGGATAATATTCTAAATGAAAAGAGAAGCTCCTTAGGCATGCTGGGTTTCTAGAGAATGATAATAATGATTTTACTTGTAAAAATTTTATACTTTAGAAAGTCTTTTCAACGTGACATTAGAAACTCCCAACAACTTACTAAATCAGAATTCCTAACTCCATTTTACAGATGAGGAAAGTGAGACTCAGAATGAATATGTGAACTACTAATAGTCATTCAGTTAAATTAAAGCTGCACTCAAAGTCTTCCCTGGCAGCTCAGTGGTAAAGAACCCGCCTGCCATGCAGGAGACCCGGGTTCGATCCCTGGATCAGGAAGATCCCCTGAAGAAGGAAATGGCAACCCAGTCCAGTATTCTTGCCTGGGAAATCCCATGGGAAGAGGAGCCTGGGAAGGCAAAAGAGTCAGACATAACTTAGCAACTAAACAACAACAACAAAGGTTATACTCAATACAGTGCTTTACATTTCTGGTAAGAAATTACATTTTAAGAGAGTATGAGAAAGAAAGCTGCCATTTTGTAATGTTGCCATGACAATTCATGACAGTAGTGGCAGAGTGGTATTGGAGAAAATTCCAAGCTGCCAGAATGATGAGGGAAGTGAACTGTAAGACTGATGCTCTGGTGCAGGTATATATGGAGGAACCTGGACCAGTGCTATAGAACCAAATGTCTTTGAAAGTATCAGAAGGCTGAAAGTGATGAATACATTCCCCTGTGAGGTCATTTTGGCTCAACACACTTCTTCAGTCACATGGTGCTTCTTAATTTCAAAATAACTTTGGGGATTATGTTCTGATTTCTGTCAGAAACAAACCATTGCCTCCTATAAACCTAAATGAATCTTTTATGAGGTAAAGGACCTTATCTAGACTGATGCCTGAATAATTTAATGATTTTCTAAAGTAATTGTACCCAGAGGCATGTACACTGAATAAATTAAGTGAGATAAGCTGTGCTCATCCCTGGGTTGGTAACACATCTCTTCTTTCCACTATCTTCTTTTGCTGTCATCATTCTAAAAAAGTGATTCAACTTCACCAAAGGGAAACAGAACTCAGTGGTTGGTAAGACAGATGACATGTTGTTCATGACTAAGCATTCCCAGAAATGAAGGGTTGGTCTTTTGCCTGTGGCCATGTATAGCATGGCAGCTGTTTCCCTGAGACTCCCCTGACTTGGTTGCCAACTTCCTTAATCCATGCCTGTCAGTACCTAAAGCTACATTGAAGGACAGTAAGAAAATGGCCTGCTTGGCAGCTGTGCTCTTGCCCATCATCAAACATTGCTGATTTATGGTGAGAGTGGAGTTGATCCCAGGGAATCCAATGAATGGACTTTATAGCAGTGATTTATCAATACTCTTTAATTTCTAATGAGATTGAAGTCTTCCAGAAAGTAAACATGCAAAGATTGGTCTAACCCACCATTCCTGAACTTGGCTGCCTTTTGAAATTCCCTGGGAAGTTTTAAAAAATTACAAATGCCTGATTATCAGAAATTTTAAGAGATTCCTCAGGTTCTATTATGAAACAGAGTTTGACAACTAATCTAATAAATACTGTTTTATTGTGGAAATTGGTTGTCAGAGTTTCCTCACTTCTATCCTCCATTTCATTGCCAACCCCCTGTGTGCACTGGTCCACATGGATTATTCTCTTTGTTTTATTGATGAATCAAGGTCACACAGCTAGATAGCAGCCAATGTCCTAATTCTTAACAGTTAAAGTTGTCTTTGAGGTAAACAAGGAACAAAACTTAGGCAGAGGTGTTCATGCTTAAAAAGACCTTATTATATGAAAGCTAATCCTTGTAGAGGAATACATGGACTCTGAATACTTTCACTGTCAAACTTTCCTTATTAAAAAAAAACTACAGGGCTGCAGAGAATTGTTTCTAATGTGTATCTGCATTAAACCCACTTAGAAATCTTACTAAGTGGGTTTAATGCAGATACACATTAGAAACAATTCTAATGCAGAATCTAAACCCAAATCTAAGAGAATCTGAAACAGTCAGAGAGAGATTGTATGAATTCTACATTTTAAAACTCTAAGGTGATGTGTGGCTTTCCTGATGGCTCAGCAGTGAAGAATTTGCCTGTAATGTGGTGATCTAAGAGACTCATGTTCAATCCCTGGGTCAGGAAGATCCCCTGGAGAAGGAAATGGAAACTCACTCCAGTATTCTTGCCTAAGAACCCCATGGACAGAGGAAACTGGCTGGCTAAAATCCTTAAGGTCACAGAAGTGTCAAATATGACTTAACAAATAAACAACAATAACAAGGTGATCCATATATCCACTGAAGTTGGAGAACCATTGAAAAGGGTAAATTTCAAACAGTGCCTCCCATTACCCCGTTATCAATCTTCTAATCTCTTGTACTGGGATTTAGAATAAGATTTAGCAACATGCTAACCTTTCTACCAATTCTGTGGCAAAGCAAGAATCTAGAGTATTGCTCAAAATCTGGTAGTTGAGACATTAGAAACATTCCTCTTTGAATTTCAGTATGTCTGTGAGTCAGATAGGCGAGTCTCGTAAAGACCAGAATGGCAGCAAAGCCAATGTAAGACTTTATGTTTATGTACTGGTTTTGTTTATATGGGGCTTCCCAGGTGGCACTAGTGGTAAAGAACCTGCTTGCTAATGCAGGAGACGTAAGAGACACAGGTTTGATCCCTGGTTTGAGAAGATCTGCTGGTGTAGGGCATAGCAACTCATTCCCATATCCTTGCCTGCAGTATCCCCATGGACAGAAGAGCCTGGCAGGCTACAGTCCATAGGGTTGCAAAGAGTCGGACATGACAGAAGTAACTTAGCTTGCTCACTCACACTGGTTATATATAGTGAACAGATTCCCTATGCTTCTTTTACAAAACCATCCTTGGCGTTTTCTGCTTATTACAGAACAATATCATAGAAAATCACATGATGTAGTGAAACAATTGATTGAATTTATATTTTCAGAGAAACTGAGCCACTGTTCCATTATTAATTGTCCATGTGACTTTGGGTAAGTCACTTAGCTTCTCTGATCTCAGTATTTTCATGTCTAAAATGACATTCATGCATGCTATGCCAACATAACAAAGTTATTATAAATTTCAAATGATATACTCAGTATAAAATGGCATTGTAATGAATTAATTCTCTGTACATACAATCATTTCATAGCAGACCCGATAGAGGCTGCTTTGGTGGCCTTAGAGAATAAAGAGTTGCTTCTGAGTGGGCCTTCTCAGGTGGCGCTAGTGGTAAAGAACCCACCTGCCAATGCAGGAGACTTAAGAGACATGGTTTGACCCCTGGGTAAGGTAGATCTCCTGGAGAAGGGTACGGCAACCCACTCCAGTATTCTTGCCTGGAAAATCCCATGGACAGAGGAGCCTGGTGGGCTACAGTTCATAGGGTTTAAAACAGTCAGACACAACTCAAGCAACTAAGCACTCTGAGTGGGCCACTTTATTTTTTTGATGGATACATGTGTAAATCTTGAGAGAAAACTCTTTTGATAATATATATCATGGGACAAATGGTACAATGAAATAAATCTGAGGAAAATAGCATTTATATTTTTATGCTGGGACCAGAAAGATGTCTTTTATTATAGTTAGTCACAATTTGTTTGCTAATGTATAGTGAAATATTACATAGTCGCCTACAAGTCACGTTTTAAAAAAATGTTTATAAGCATGTTCATGGTGATAAATGGGAAAAAGCATATAAATTGTGTATATAGTATTATGCTAATATTATAAAATATCAGTTCAGTTCAGTCGCTCAGTCGTGTCCAAGTCTTTGCAACCCCATGAACTGCAGCACGCCAGGCCTCCCTGTCCATCACCAACTCCCGGAGTCCACCCAAACCCGTGTCCATTGAGTCAGTGATGCCATCCAGCCATCTCATCCTCTGTCATCCCCTTCTCCTCCTGCCCCCAATCCCTCCCAGCATCAGGGTCTTTTCAAATTAGTCAGCTCTTCACATCAGGTGGCCAAAGTATTGGAGTTTCAGCTTCAACATCAGTCCTTCCAATGAAGAGCCAGGACTGATCTCCTTTAGGATGGACTGGTTGGATCTCCTTGCAGTCCAAGGGACTCTCAAGAGTCTTCTCCAACACCACAGTTCAAAAACATCAATTCTTCGGCCCTCAGCTTTCTTTATAGTCCAACTCTCACATCCATACATGACCCCTGGAAAAACCAGAGCCTTGGGATAAAATACATGAAATACAAACTGATTCTTCTGAGTACTTACTATAAACAATGGTGAAGTTTTTTCAGTCTAGGCTCATTAATATAACTTTTGAGTGAAAAATATTACATAGTCATATCACAATTTGTTTGACCTATCTCTCCTTAATGACTAGTTTGATTGCTAGTGTTCCTTTAGGGTGGTCATTGCTTTTTTGCTCAGTTGCTAAGTAGTGTCTGATTCATTGTGACTCCACAGATTGTATCATGCCAGGTTCCTCTATCCAACACTGTCCCCTGGAGTTTGCTCAAATTCATGTCCATCATTTAGGATGAGATCTCAAAAAAAAATCCTTATTCTTCAGGAGGTCTTCTTGGGTCCACTGAATCTATATCTCACATTAAACAATAAGTAATGCTGCAAAATGAACGTGTGTGTGAAAAAGTTATGATGCACTACTTGGTGTTCTAGAATTATAAAGTTATTTTTACTTAATAGATTATGCATATCTGCAAACAGCCTGAGATGATGGAAAGAAAAACATTAGCTGAAAATGTAAGCCACTCTACTGATATCACGCCTAGAATATAGTCAAGGGGAGTGGAATGATCCCAAGAACACACAGAGAGAACAGAACCCTAATCTTTAACAGAAAAAGTCTAACCGGTAAAACCTAGAGCTTAACTTCTGGTTAGTACTTGTTATGACAATGCTCTACAGAACTGAAACGTTGATCAATCTCCTCCAAAATAGAAGTTTCATAGAAGATTATCCTCCTTGAAACTCTTTTCTTTGAGGAGCTTAGCTTTTGTTTGCTTGTTTGTTTGTATGTTTGTTTCTATTTGACTTCCAATGGAGCTGTGAACCTCCCTAGACCAGTCTTGTCACTCACAAGGAACTCCTTTCTTTGTCAGTTTAAAGACAGGTCACAGAATGGTTGAGTGCCTTTCCTTTCTCTCTGTGGAAGGAGGAGGGAACAACTGAGCTCCAAAATAGATTTGGAGACAAACTGTGTGCTCTAAAAGAAAATTGTTGTTGATTAGTTACTCATCCATCCAAGTTGTGTCCAAATCTTTTGTAACCCCATAGACTGTAATCCACCAGGCTCCTGTCTCCATGGGATTCTCCAAGAAAGAAAATGAAATGGGTTGCCATTTCCTTCTCCAGGGGATCTTCCTGACCCAGCGATCTAATCCAAGTCTCCTGCATTGCAGGCAGATTCTTTACCACATAGCCACCAGGGAAGCCCAAGAGTATAATTCCAGTGAAGTCGCTCAGTCTATCCGACTCTGCGACCCCGTGGACAGTATCCTGTACCAGGCTCCTCCATCCATGGGATTTTCTAGGCAAGAGTACTGGAGTGGGTTGCCATTTCCTTCTCCAAATTAAGGAATCTTAATTACCATCATTTTCAAGTTCAATATATGGTTCTATGGGAAAAAAATATTCAACGAACTTTCTTACACATAAATATTTACCTGCATGTTTCATAAGATTTTCTAGTAGACTCCAGGAACTGAAAACTCTAGGTCACAGGATATGATCATTTTAAAGCTCCTTGAACATGTTGTGGAGTTGATTTCCTGAATATACACCAATTTCAGTAAGTTCAGTTCAGTCACTCAGTCATGTCCGACTCTTTGAGACCCCATGAACAGCAGCATGCCAGGCCTCCCTATCCATCACCAACTGCTGGAGTCTACCCAATTTATAATCCCATTGAAGTGAATTAAATGCTCATTTAACCTTACCTGCAATAGAAGTTAATTGTATCAATTCATAAGCAGGAATAAAAAAAGAGTTTTCTTGTTTTCTTCAAATCTTCTTTCATAAATAGTGCAGTTTTGTCAGTTTCTCTTTTTACCATTAAGTATGAAGCTACTATCTATTTCTGTTGGAAACTGCCCTTCATCAAGTTAAAGAAAGTGTCTTCAATTTTTAATTTGAGGAGAGTTTTTGTCATGAATGGTATTATCAATGTTATCTCTGTATCTATTTAATGACAATCTTTTCTCATTCATTTTATATTATTAATTTGATTGACTAATTGCCTAATTGACTAATCTTCCATCTTGCATTTCTGAACAAAACTCCTTTTGGTGTAGTTTTTATATATTGCTTGGCTCAAGTTGCTAATATTTTGAATAGTAATTTTGCATCTATATTTCAAATTCTTCTCTCTCTCTCTCTTTTTTTCTCTTTGTAATGTTTTAGTCTGGCTTTGGTATTAGTGTAACGCTGATTTCTTAAAATGAGTAGGCAAGTATTTCTTCTTATTTTATGGAAACTTTTGTGTAGGACTTTAAAAACAGTGAAACCATAAAAACTCGGGTCTTACAAGGATGAAACTTTCAAATTACAGTTACAATTTCTCTAATAGATATCAGACTATTCATATTTCTTTTCTGTTGGTTTTCAATAATCTGTGTCCTTCTAGAAAGTTGTACATGTCATCAGCTGAAAGACCAAGGGAATATATGAACCAATGAATATATAATATGTATAAATAGTCCTATTTGTAACCATTCATATTTATGATTTAGGCTAAACGAGTTCATATTAATGTCTCCAAATAAAATTCATTAAAATATTGATAATTCTAGTCTCTGTAACCTGCTGATTCGTAAACTCTCAGGCCAACAGTGAGAAATCCAGCTTCTACCATCCAGCATCCAGTATACATATTACAGTATAGGAATTGATAACTCTAACTTTCATTAAAAACAACTTTACTAACTAGAGTATAATGCTGATGTGCAATTCCCTTTGCTTTTTGTTTTATATAATCAAACTAATTTTCAATGTTCATCCAGAACCTTTTCCCCTAAACCCTTTAGGGAGATCGTTTTATATATTTGTAATACAGTTACATTCTCTTGTCACAGTCTGCACTCTTTCTGGGATCCTTCAACTTCCTAAATATTTTTATTTTTCTTTTGACATGCCTTAAGGGTCATGTTATGTGCTGTAAATTTCTATGAGTTTTGATGAACACATGATATTATGTTCTACACAGTATCATACAGGCTAGTTTCACTGACCTAAAAATCACTGTATGTCAGCTATTCATCCATCTCCTCCTCTCCCTAAGCCCCTGACAAACACTGATATTTTTATTCTTTCTAGAGTTTTTCCTTTTCTAGAATGTCATTTAATTGGAATGATATAGTATGTAGGCTTTTCAGACTGGCTTCACAAAGCAATCAACATTTAAGGTTCCTAGATGTCTTTTTATGATTCAATAGGCTACTTTTACCATTGAATAGTATTCAATTGTATGGATGTATCACAATTTATCTTTTCGCCCATTGAAGACCATCCTGATTGATTTCAGGATGAATGAATATGAATATATCTGCTATAAATATTTTTGAGCAGATTTTGGTATAGATATAACTCTTCAAATAAAGTAAGAAAAAGTCTAGGAGTGCAATTTCTGGATCATATTAAAGACCAAGTTTAGCCTGATAAGAATTTAACTGTCTTCCAACATTGATATTCTATTTTGCTCTTCTACCAGCACTAAATGAAAGTCTCTATTTCTTTGCATTTGTTAGCAGCAATTGATATTTTCAGGCTTTGCTTTTATTTTTAATATTTAGCCTACCTAATGGATGTGTAGTAGTATTTCATTCTTCTAATTTGAAATTCTCTAATCACAAATTATGTTGAGCATCTTTTCATATGATTATTTGCCATCTATATCTCTTCTTTGAGGAGGTGTCTGTTCAGATCTTTTGCTCATTTCTACTGGCTTGTTTGTTTTCTTATTGTTTAGTTTTAAGAGATGTTTGTACATTTTGGAACAAGCCCTTCATCAGTTAAGGGTTCTGTAAGCATTATATCCAAATATGTGGTTTATATTTCATTCTCCTAACATCATCTTCAAAAGATAAGCTTTTAATATTAATAAAGCCCAATTGATCACTTTCGAAATTTTATCTTATGGATTGTGTATATGGTATTGTATCTAAAAATCCATCAAGTGATGGATTTTCTTCTTTTTCTAAAAGTTTTATAGTTTTGCATTTTACATTTTGATCTATGTTTCATTTCAACTTAACTTTTGTGAAAGATGTAAGTTTTATCTAGGTTACTTTTTATTTTCCTTATCTTTTTTTCACATATGGACATCCAGTACCATTTATCAAAAAGCTACCCTTTGGCTATGGAATTGGTTTGTACATTTGCCAGTTGGGGCCTATTCGTGTCCTCTCTTCTGTTCTATTGATCTTAGTGCCCTTTGCTTCTCTTTGTTTTGAAGTCTGTTTTGTATGAAATTAATAAAACTACTCTAGCTTTCATTTGATTATAGGCAGCATGGTATATCTTCGCCTTACAACCTATTGAGTCTTCATATTTAAAATTAGCTTCTTGTAAAAAAAAAACCATACTGCTGTGTCCACTTTGTTTTTATTCACTCTGACATTTTAACTTCTTCAATGTGTTTAGACCACTCACACGTAAAGTGATTATTAATATAGTTGGATTGATTTTTGTTTCCTTTTCCCCTCTTTTTCTGATTTAGTTTAATTAAAACTTTTCTTGGTTAATTATTTTATATGATCACATTTATATCCTCTCTTAGCAAGTCTATTATACTAAATTGTTTAATGATTGCTCTAGTGTTTACAGTATCCATTTCAAGTTAATCAAAGTCCACCATCTAAACAACACTATACCACTTACCTGTTATGCAGATACTTTATAACAGAAGATTCTTAGTTCCTCTCTTCTATTTCTGATGGCATTGTTGTCACTTTTTTCACTTATCTATGTGCTATAATTACCCAGTACATTGCTATTGTTATATGTTCAGCAAATAGTTATCTTTTAGATCAATTAAGAAAAAGAAAAATATTTTATATTTGTTCTTTATATAATGTCCTTCCTTTTACAAATGTTTGAGAAATTTTACTTCTCAAGCCATTTGCACCTGGAAAAATTTTTTGTGAGATGTCTTAAAATTACAAATTCATCTAAAAAAATCAGGTATTGGACTTGTATTGAGATTTTCTCATTTTCATGTCTGTTTTAGTAAAATAGAATCTCATGAGTTTGCTGATTTCACTTAATTTGCAAATTTGTTGGTCAAAAATTTTTTTAACATTTTCTTATTACCTAATATCTGTGTCAATAATGATGCCCTATTTTCACCATAATTGGTCAGTTGAAAGTTTTCTTGATCAATCTGATATAATGTTTAACATTTCATTAATTTTTTCAGCTTTTTAATATTTTTTATTGTATTTTTGTGGTTTATTTGTTAATTTGTACTCTTCTTTCTGTTCTCTTTGTGTTTACTTTAATGTTATTCTTACAAATTTACCTAGCATTATGCTCAGTTATGTTATTTTCATATTACTCATTTGAAAACTTAAATCATAATATATAGTCTTCTTTTCTGCTGCTGTTGCTGCTGAGTCACTTCAGTCGTGTCCGACTCTGTGCGACCCCATAGACAGCAGCCCACCATGCTCCCCCGTCCCCGGGATTCTCCAGGCAAGAACACTGGAATGGGTTGCCATTGCCTTCTCCAATGCATGAAAGCGAAATGTGAAAGTGAAGTTGCTCAGTTGTATCCGACTCAGCGACCCCATGGACTGCAGTCTACCAGGCCCCTCTGTCCATGGGATTTTCCAGGCAAGAGTACTGGAGTGGGGTGCCACTGCCAAAAGTTTTTCTTTTACCTCAGTTTTAGCTGCATATACTAGTTTTCATATGCTATACTTTTCTGTATGCCATTCAAAATATTTTGTAGTTTACACTGTAATTTATTCATTGACCCACTGGTTATTTTAGAAGTATCAATATATTGGTTAATATGCAAACATTTGAGATTTTTACATTATTTTTGTAAGCATACTATACTGTATTTTTCTAATAAACATACTCTATTATTTAATACTTTGAAAATTAAGATCAAGTTTACTAACAATATAGTTCACATTATCTCTATGTGACTGACTTTTGTCTGCTTTTTTCTATCAGTTATTTAGAGAAAATTCTAAATTTCTCAACTATTGACTGTAGTTGTGCCACATTGTACTCTACATATTGAGACTGTGTTATTAGGTACAAATAGAGTTATAATTGTTAGAGTTTTTATTATTTCTAATAAATATATACTCTTTTTGCCTTGATGTCTATTTGCATGAAATTAATAGAATAACATCAGGTAATATTTGGTTAATATTTGATAATATTTTTGGTTAATATTTGATAATATCTTTTTCAACTCATTTATTTTTAACTTCTCTACATGTTTACATTTATGGTGTGACTCACAGATTAAATGTGCATTTTTTATTTTCATCAAATGTGAAATATGTAGTCTGTTTACAGAAATTTATCACTGATATTTTTAAGTTTAAACCTATTGCTGCTGCTGCTAAGTCACCTACTACCTTTCTATTGTTTTCAATTTGGCCTGTTTCTCTTTTTCCCACTTTGTTGTCTTCTTTTCAATTAATTATTTTTTCAATTATTATTCCATTATCCCACTTATTAGCTTAATAGTTGCAAGTCATGTTTCTTTTCTTTTAGGGATTACAACATGAGTCCTTGAATCGTTAGTGTTACCTGTAAACTAACAATTTGTCCATCTCTCAGAAAATGTGAGAAATTAAGGACAATTAAATTCCATTTTCTCTATTCAGTCCTTTTCGTTGTTATTGTTGAATGTTTTAATTATACATATATTTTAGAAAGAGAAGTCGCTCGGTAGTGTCTGACTCTTTAAGATCCCATGGACTGTAGCCTACCAGGCTCCTCTGATTACGGGATTTCCCAGGCAAGAATACTGGAGTGGGTTGCCATGCCCTCCTCCACGGGATCTTCCCAACCCAGGGATCCAACTTGTGTGTCTTGCCTGTCTTCTGCATTGGTGGTTGGGCTCTTTACCACTAGCGCCACCTGGGGAGCTCACTCAAAGGATACACTTTAGTATATCGTTTAGTGTATGTCTGCTACTAATGAATTCTCTCACTATTTATTTGACAATATCTCTATTTAATGATTACTTTTGAAAGATATTTTCACTTGTCATATAATTTTAGATTGTGAGTTTAATTCTTCATTGTTTTTCAGTGTCATTTTCTTTTCTTGTGGTTTTCATAATTTCCTTTTCTTTTTAGCCTATAGTACTGGCCTTATCTGTTTTTGGAATTGAAAACTTCTTGTAGCTATAAAAATTAGGAGTAACAACAGTAATAATTACAAAATTACCTTTAAAGAGCAATTAAGATTTCCTCTTCAAAATTTAAAGCCTTTGAAGTAGCTGAGATACTTACTTGGGGTCATTTCATGGGCAAGATAAAGTCAAGAATACATGAGAAGCAATCAGAAAAAGTTATTCCCTCAGTAGAAATTACATTAAAACTTGTTTTATTCTCAAGGCTCAACCAGATAGTTTTGTGGTGAGATTCAAAACACTACAAGATTTTGACTTGCTTGTGGCCAGGCTTATTTCAGAACAGATATACTTAACTCCAGCTTTTTGCCTGGTCTCCCTCAAATGGGTTCCAAATATCTTTTGTATAATGGATCTTAACCTGTCAAAATATAAATGCAGAATTTATTGCAGTGACACTAAGGACTGGCCACATTAAAAAAAGTTATTTATTGGTAAAGTGGAGAAGAGGTAATAGAATCTAGGCCTTCTGTAAAACAAGTTTCATACTATATGGACACATTTAAAAAACTGCACCATATTACTCAAGATACAGTGTCTAAGTGTTCATCTGATCCTGACATTTTTGGGGTACCATTATATAAACATTTTAAGAAGTGACTTACTGTGGAAATTTTAGAACCCTCAGTGAAGTTTCCATTTGCTCTACCATACTACTTAGCTTAGATAAATCTTCATTTTTATAAATTAAAATTTATAAAATTATAAATTACATAAAGCTTCCCCCAGTGTAGACATGGGATATGTGGGATTACAGGGTAATAGTTGTTCCATAAAGTGTTGAGTTCCAGGGGCAAATAATGATAAAAACTAAATGTTATAATTTATGCCATTTTGATGATTACAGGCATTACAGGGCAGGGTGGGTAAGCAAGGCAAATGAAGCAAACTCTTTTCTTCCTCCATTTAACCAGATGCAGTATTTTGGCATTTTTGTGATATACAAGTTGACAACTCATTGACTTACATTGAAAGCTGGCAACAGCGAATCTTTGTAATTTAGGATCTTCTTCCATAGCCACTCTGAGGATATTAATTCCTGAACTACATACACCATGAGCTTTGAAATGATGTTCACTACAGTGTTCTTGAAGCTTTCACATCTTAATATGAGATCTGACACCTCTTGTTAAGGTAGGGAACTGTTAAAAGTTGTCCTTCTCTTGGCTAACTCAGTTTACCAGCAACCTTACCAGTTAAGTTACTATATAAAAATAAAACTGTGCTCCCAAGCATTTATAAGAACTGTTGTGCTGGAAACACCTTCCAAAGCATTCACTCCCTGAGAGAAAAGAGATATCGGGCTTCCCTGGTGCTTCAGAGGTTAAAGTGTGTGCCTCCAATGCAGGAGACCTGGGTTCAATTCCTGGGTTGGGAAGGTCCCCTGGAGAAGGAAATGGTAACCCACTCCAGTATTCTTGCCTGGAGAATCCCATGAACGGAAGAGCCTGGTAGGCTACAGTCCACGGGGTTGCAAAGAGTCGGACACGACTGAGCGACTTCACTCACTCACTCATTCAACCAGTTGCTTACAAGATCAATAACTCCAGTACAGGATATGTAATGTCCTTCATCGCAGAACTCAGGCAACCTTGGTCATCACAACAAGCTCTTCAGCACTTAGATAAAAGATAAATTTAAAATTGACCCCAGACCAAGTATTGTAACCACAATCCAAAATAACCCCATTATCTAGCACACTGGGTTCCTGCTGTGATGCCAAAGCTAAAAATCTCAATGCAAAGAGTGATGCGCCATCATTTTTTACAAGTAAGAGAAAAATATCAAGAAGGAGGCAAGGAAAGTCCTGCCTCCTCAATCCATGAAATTGATGTTATCTTCACAGCTTTAACTGACAAAATCGAGGGTCCTAAATTTCCTGATTTGAGAAGTCCATTTTCAAGGTGACTCTCAATGTCAAGAAGAGCTTTCATTTTTCTTTGCAATGGCCCGTGAAATCCAGTCCTTCAATAGGCATCTCTTTTGCCTTTATTGCTTTCTGAAAACACTGCTGGTGTCTCTTGAAGAGGCCAGTGCATGGGTTCCCGGAGCCGTCTCCCCTTGAGGGAAGCACTAGTCATATTGGCACTTCAAGTCCATGCATGTCTTCTCTAAGCTGTTCACGGTGTCAGCATCTGTGGTGGTGTTTTGGGATGTGACACAATTTCAGCACTTTTTACACTATCCATGACATGGAAGCAACCTAGATGTCCACCAACAGATGAATGCATAAAGAAGTGGTGGTGGATATGTACAGTGGAACATTACTCAGCCATAAAAGAGAGCGGGTTTGAGTTAACTGAAGTGAGGTGGGTGAAACTAGAACCTGTTATACAGAGTGAAGTAAATCAGAAAGAGAAAAACAAATATAGTATATTAATGCATATATATGGAATCTAGAAAAGTGGTACTGATGAACTTATTTGCAGGGCAGCAATAGAGACACAGACATAGAGAACGGACTTGTGGACACAACTGGAGAAGGAGTGTGGGAGGAATTTAGACAGTATCATTGACATGTGCAAAATAGATAGCTAGTGGAAACAGTTGTATAGCACAAGGAGCTCAGCTTGGTGCTCTGTGACTGCCTAGAAGGTGGGATTAGAATGGTGGGAGGGAGGTTCCAAAGAGAGGGGATATATGTATATGGCTGACTCACAATGTTGTATAGCAGAAAACTAACACAAAACTGTACAGCGACTTAAAAAAAATGAACGATAAACTGAAAAAAAATTTCCTTTGAAGGGTTATCTCATCAGTTTCACTTCCTTGAATGTGTCTGTTTTCCTATATGCTTTTTAAATTTTCTTTTTGATCTTTTTTTGTTTTTTAGTATTTTTCCCCTGATGTGTCTTAAGTGTGGCTTTACATAGAGCTTTTTGAATTGATGGATTAATTTCTATGTCACTTTTGGAAAATACTTTTTTTTCTGTATGTTTTTCACCTCTTGGGCTATTTTTCATTTGTTTATTTGTTTTCCTCTTCACCATTTTAGCTTATTCTTGACTTAACTGGTTATTTGGATTGAATGTTTGGCATTATATATAAAAATTATTGCCTTTCATTTTTTTTTCTTCCTCTGAATGGTATTTTATTTTCTTTTAGATCACAGAACAAACGGCTGATCATCTCAATTCTATAAGGATTGAGATCATTTGAGACTCATTTTCAACCTTTGTGAGAACTGGCCTAGTTTCAGTTTCCACTTATTTCTTATCCAGTTGATGTACTTTAGCTCTCTTTTTTCATCAGTTACCAGGAATTTTTATGTTCACCTCCAATAAATAACTCTATTGACCTTGCTTTATATTTTTATTTCTTGTTTCTATAACAAATATTTCTTCTGTTTGTAACTTAATTATCTTATTGTATCTTTATCTATTATTGTAAAGATTCTCATATACTTTTTAGAATCCATCCATTCATGATTTACTGCCACCTGTCTACACTACTTGAGGTACAAATTGGGCTCCAAGTAAGCCTATAGGCATGAATTCTGCATTTACTGACTTCAAGGGGCTTGCAACCTAATAACAGGAGAGTAACAGAAAACCAGGTGATGAGAAAAGTAGAGAGTAGAAATATTATGCAATAATGCATAAGCCATGTACTGTAAGAATGAGGACAAAAGAATAGTACAGTTTTCTTAAAATGATGAGGGAGAAGGTGAGGGTGGCACTTGAGTGGGCACTTGAAGAAGGACTAGGACTAGCAGGAGAAGGTCATTAATTCAGGCTAAACAATGAAAAAACTTCAAGAAGAGAAAAACAGGGTAAAGGATGGGATGAATAACATGAAGGATATTGTTATGGGAGTGAGCCAGGAATGGGTAAGTCTGATTCAAAAACTCAATTCTGAGGTTCTTAAGCCAGAGATTCTGTTGCTAGAATGAAGACTAGTTGTTATTCTTTGGTGATCTTATGATTTCTGCTGGTTCTTTAATTACCTCCCAAGAGATGTGTTTACTAAGTAAAAAGCAAGAAATAGTCGCTGCCTCCAGGGCTGAGAGTTACCAAGAAAAGAGATGCACACCTGCCTTTTTGGTCACCAATACTAATATTTTATTTTCTCAGGCCTTGAATGGTAAGCTAAAGCCTTGGGTTGGAACAGAATGCAGGCTGCTCTAGGGGGATGATTCAGGTTGACTGTTAGACTTGCAAAACTGAATGTGGGTGGTTTTGTTGTGTAATGTTTTGTTTTAATCTTTCTGCCTTTAATGAAGTGCTTTGACTGTCTTTTTATGTGTATGTCTATAAGAAGTCGGACACGCTGGAGTTTCTTAATGGAACCTCATCAAATGTATAGTCATGAATGAAAAATTATTTGCCTAAGGTTAAAAAAGTCTTTAAAAAGAGAAAAATAAAGGAGAGAGAAAAAAAAGAAAGAAAGAATGAAAGGGAAATACCAATCATTAATTCCAGGCAAAGCAGTTTGTATTATATTATTTTGGAAATGTAATGTCCGTAGAATAAAATAATTCTATCAAATTTGGTTCCCATTTCAAGTGAATTTCAGATCTAGAACTTAACTTACAGGATTAGTGTTCACGTATAGCATTGGAGAGAAAATTTAATATAAAGGATCAAAAATCAGTTATACAATAATTAAATTACAGATTGAATATTTTAGCTGCCATTTTGAAAAACAATAGAAACTGAACATTTCTCAAGGAGAATGCCATCATATCAATTGTTTCTCAATATTTCAGTCAACATTCTTTCAATAAACATTTATTAAGCATCTACTATTTGCCAAGTTCTCTACTAGCCTGCAGAGATAGTGATGAGCAACATGCGGGCACAATTCCTAATCTTTCAGAGATTAGAGTCTATTGGGGATCATCAGACAGTTGTCAAATAATCACACTTGAAAGAATAATTCCAAACTTAAGAAAAAGGCTCTGGAAAAAAAAAAAAATTCTGTCAGAGCCAGTCATAAAGGAATTGTAACCGAACACCTGTGTTCTACTGCAGACCTCAGGAGTAGATGGCATACAGGGAACTAACACCATGAACTGCTTGATGCTGTGGAATGAACAAGAGTCATGCAGATTCTTATTTGTAAGACAATTAGGGCTTTTCCATCATGTCCTGCATGGCAGAGTTTTCTAAATTCCTGAAGTTAGGTTTTTTTTCCCTCCTACCTGGGCTAGTCTCTTGTTTTCCTTCAGTCCATCTCCAAAATGCTATCAGAGAAAATTTCCTGAAGCTCAGCTTCTAAAGTACCTCAGTTTTCCCAGCAGCTTCTGGCATTTCTCCTTTACAGGGCTGCAATTCTCTGCTTCATATTCACATAAAATTCAAAGTTCTGGCAGACAGGGCCCTCTCTGATCTTCCCATCCCTCAATCAGCCTTGCCAAATTTGTCTTTCATCACTCTTCTCCACACCCCTGGCAACCCAAGGTCCAGCCTCCGTTAATATTTTGTAGCCGAATCATTCATTTTCCTGAAACAGGTATGTGCAATTTCCTTTTTCTGGGAAATATTCCCTCCCTTTTCTATTTGGCAAGTCCCCACTAATTCTGCAATATTCAGGTCAGATGTGACTTCCTCACTGAAATTTTCTCCTCCCCCCTAAGGCAGAATTAGTTACTTCTTTCTTGGTGCTTCCTCAACGCTTTGTACTTGTTATGTCTCTCATCACCCTGTACTCGATTGATCTTTGTGTTATTTCGTAAATTCAATTGTGAACTTACTGAGGGTGGTGACTAAGTCTAATGCACTTCTGCAATCATACTTTGGTTCCTTCTAGGTGGGTCCCTACTATCATGTCTTGCATATATTAAAATGATTATGAAAGGAGAGAAAAGGTCTGGGGCCCTTGCTGCTATTGTCTTTTTTTTTTTTTTTTTAACCAAATGATGATCCTTGGTGTATTCCTAAAGCCTGCTGGTATGAATGAAATCAAGAGTTCAGGTGGTTTTTAAAAAAAACAAAACACTGAGGATCAAATTAGAGAGTTGTTTGATACTTAGGACTAAAGTGGTCCCTAGCGTTGATGGCAACTGTGTAAATTATAAAATGCTGTCCTTTACCAAAGACCCTGTATTTCTTTCTGTTGGGAAGTTGTCATCATATGCTAGTTGTGTTAGAAAAAACACATTTCATCCCCCCAACCCCGCTTCGATCTCTACAGTTATCGTCACAAATATGCAAGAATATGATATCTAGGTAAAGTTTACGACATTGGAACCTGTGCATCACTACACGTTTGGGAAAGATTAAATGCTCTTTACTACAAACAACATCAAATTCTTATTTTAAGAAAATAAAGAAAATTATCATTGATCTACACCATGATTATTATCATTTTCATGAGACCTAGTATGTTTAGTACATGTAGACAGTTGGGTGAAGTTTAGGGAAGACAAGAGAGCATAAGGTAGAATTGATTTCTTCTTTATGTGAACATCAGGAACACATTATCTTTCCCTTGTGTACACTTTATCCTCATCTACTTTGAATTTTTTCATTTGTCTATCTATTCTATGTTTTGTCAAGCAGAATCTTCTGGGTCTGGTTATCATTGGATCTAATTTTAAGGCAAGGAGTTGTCTTTGGTGCTGGTTTCACATACAGTAAGACTAATGGAGAGGGAAAAGAGTCTAAAATGTCTCCCAAGTTGATAAATTATGTGGAAAAGAAGAAGTTTATGCTAGTTACTAAAACAATTTTGATATTATTTTATACCCATGATCATTATTTTTCCTGGCAATTTATCTATATGCACACATACATGTCTAATTAAAACAGAATTTTTCTAGTTTATTGTCTTAAGATAGAGAAGTTTCAAGGTAGAATTAGAAAATGATTTGGTAATGTTTTCCTGGATGTGGGTTATACATACCTAAGGATAACATACGGATTTAAGGAAGAAACAAACTATTGGAAGGCATATGTGACTTGGCTTCCTCCAGATCAAAGAAGCTTTCCCTCACTCAGAGAGGAAGAGTATACTCTCATCCAGGGCCTTTGTTCTTGTTATGGCCTCTTCCCAGAACACCACTTCTCATATCTTTTCATGATTCACTCCTTCAACTCATTCAAGTTTCTCTTCAGTTGTTCTTCCCTGAGAGGTGTCCCTTGACCATCATATCTAATGATGAGAAGATCTGCATTGGAGGAGAGGAGAGAGAGAGAGGAATCATGCTTCCCGCTGTAGGAACAGAGGCCTGAGAAAGTAGCAAGACTTCAGAGTGGACATTCTGTGTGAATCTAGGCTGGTGGAGCCCTGAACAGCTTCAGAGAAATTACCATGCTTCTAAAACAGGCAAGGAGAGAGCTCCGGCCTGGCATGGGCATTGGCAGAGGAAATCACACCCCATCTACAGACCAAATTCAGACATGGGATTCTCTGTGGATATCTGAGTGGACAGATGGCTGAATATACTTGAGGCCCCCCAAACGCAAGCTAAATATCAGACAAAGAAATGGAAAAGCCTGAATGGGCTGAGACTGCTTTCACAATGAAAAAGGGGAGCTTGAAGTAGAAATTAAGATTTCATAAAAATAAAGATAGATCAATTTCTTACACATTTCATAAAAACAGAAAAAGTAAAAATGTAGGTGTGCTGGGGGGTAGACAGATGTGTGAACCTAGTAGGACTGAACAAGGATGAGTCTGATGGAAAGTCAAGTATAATAGGCAGAGTGCCTGGAGTACAAAGACATGTAAAATATGATCCTCACCTTGAATGAGTTTATAGGTGGCCTGTAGAGATAAATGTATTCTTCAAAAGATCAGTAATAATCCAAGATATATTCAAAATAGAAGGAGAAGTAAGCTACAGAAGTAGTTCAGAAAGAGTGAATGATCAGTGAAAGTTTAGTTGTCAGGGAAGACCCACACAAAAATGAGACTAAAACTTGGCCTTGACAGAATCATAACACTTAGGCAAATCAATAAACAATGATGAGGCAGTAAAGCTGTGCAGACTTTTTTTGGGAGACAATGGAGAAAAATTGCAGTAATGCAGGTAATTTCCTTGTGTAAGAACATGGTTAGCTAAGGCATGTTAGAGAGGTCTGCATGGTTTAGGAAGAGAACGAGTGGAACACTCAGCTCAGGACCAAACTTCCATCTGTAGCCAGTGAGAACCCACCAGAGGTATGTGAATGGAAGAACTTCCTGTGAAACAGGAAATATAAACAAAAATAATTTCTAACAGTGTGTGATTTTTGCTTCCAGCAAGCCAGCCAAGCTTGTTACATAGATCAACCTAAAGAAGTTATTTTGATGTGAGAGGCTATACTCCAAAAAAGCAGAAAATCTAAAGATACAAACTCAAAACCAGCAAAAGATGAGGAACTAAATATTAAAGATACTCTGTTGACGCATTAGCAGTTGTATCTTTATATTAGAGATTATGGAGATTTTCTTTGTAAATTGTGTAAATCATTACTACTAGTGGCCAAAAGACAATATAGGGACATGAATAAATGGGTAGCTCATATTTGCTATTAGAGATTAATTTTCTCATTGAGCTTGGGGATTGTGTGTTCCTAAAACAAGATTGCATAGACACTCTTGTGCTCTTTGGGAGACAGAGGGAAAGAGCAGTCTTTAAGAAGCATAAATTGTGTCTGTCAACATCTATGTCAGTGTTTATGACTCTGTGATTTCCTATCACAGTCTAATGAAAGTCACCCTCTTTGCCAAGGGTTACTTGGCTCTACAGGATCTAGTCTGGTCCTTGCCACTCTCTGACTTGATTTCTTAGTACTCTTGGCCTGCTTCATTCTACTGTAGCCACAATGGATTTTTCTTATTTCTTCAGTATGCCAAGTACATTCTCCTAGCAAGTGTTCTTGCTATGACCTCTTCCCAGAACTCTGCTTCTCGGATCTTTCCATGTCTCATCTCTTTAACACATTCAGGTCTCTATTCAGCTATCCTTCCCAGAGGGTAGTCTTTGAGCATCACATGTAAAGAGAATCTCCATCTCCTGCCCTGAAACTCTCCTTTATTTTGTGCCTTGCTTCCATTTTCTTTGTTGCCTTGATCAGTAACTGACTTATCTATGCATGTATTATCTGTTTCTCTTATCAGAATGTAAGTTCATAAGGTCATGACCTTTGTCTAACAACTTTGTAATTCTTGGCCTTTAAGTGGCCCTGCTACCTCATAGGTACTTGAGAAATATTTATTGTATAAATAAATAAATAAAGGAAGAGCAGTTTATTATTTGCTATTGTCATCATGGTTAATAACCAATATTTCCTGAGATTTTTATCTGTGTGCCACGACTATCTTGTTAAAAGTTGTACTTGGTTAGTTCATTTATTCTTCACAACCCCTTCCCTGAGTCACACAGATGTGAAATAACTTTCATAAAATTTCTCAGCTAGTAAGTAAACAAATCAAGGTTTAAATCTGGGACTGCTAAATGCCAATGGTCTTGCTATAAGTGAAAGTGAAAACTTAGCTGCTCAGTCATGTCTGACTCTTTGAAACCCCATGGCCTGTAGCCCACCAGGCTCCTCTGTCCATGGGATTTTCCAGGCAAGAATACTGAGGAGACCATATATTATATGTGGTAATCACCATGATACTATAAAATACATTAGCACAATGTCTACAAATTAGTAAATTAGTGTAACTCTCTTGAACACAGATCTCCCAGTTAAAAGAAGATTCTGGGGGATATGTAGCTAGTAGGATGGGCCTTCCTGGTGACTCAGTGGTAAAGAAGCTTCCTGTCAATGAAGGCGATGCAGGAGACACAGGTTTCATGCCTGGGTGGGGAATATCCCCTGGAGGAGGAAATGGCAACCCACTCCAATATTCTTGCCTAAAATTGCCATGGACATAGGAGCCCCGTGTGCTACAGTCTGTGGGGTTGCAAAGTATTAGATATGACTGAGTGACTGATCACACATGCACAATTGGTAGGATATCATTGCATTAAGGCATACCTTTAGGATGATGTTTTCTCCTTTTTTCTTCATTTGAAGATTTAAAAAAAAAATTTCTCTTTAAATATATGTCCTAACCTTTGGTATATTCCAGTTCCAACAGCCTGAAACTGTGGCTGGGTTTGGAGAACTGTTTCTGTGTTACAGGAGCTCTTTATTGGAAATCACAGATAATTGGAGGCTTAGGAGTTTATATACTCCTTGGAGAGCCCTTTACCAGTGATGATAGGCACAGGATTATGAAACTCAAGCTATCTGGCCTCAGGTTGGGTCATCTTTGAGGCAACTTGACATTCAAGAGTTCACCTTCAAGTTCAAGCTTAAGCTGCTCAGTCCAAGACTTTGCCTGACATGGTACCCTTGCCTGGTTGGCAGTCTCTTCATCCCTGTCCTGTTTCCTTGACTCTCTACATTCTGTTGGAGCATTTTGTCAATAAATCACTTGTGCATTATGAATTTTTGTTTCTGGGTCTAATGGTGGAGAGGTTAACCTGAGATAGTGAATCATCCAGCTCCTTTTGGTGTAAAAGCCACTACTTTAGCCACACCTCAATTGCCTTTTGATGGGCAGCCATGCCTTTCTCTCCATTCATATTCTTCTCAGATTTGTACATGTGAAATTCCTACTTACTGGAGCCAAGGGCTAGGGAAGACTTACTGCAAAGAAATATCATTTTAAAATAAAATCACCTTGGGTGTGGATAGATCTTTGCTTTATAGAGCTCAAGCATGGATTTGACCTAACTCATTTCCTCCCCACATTCCTGGCTGGTAGACAAGGGCAGGGAGGAAAGAGGAGCTGAGTCATTAAGGCTTAATTCACTTGTCTATTTCTCAGCCCCTAGAGCTTGCTTTAATTGAAGAAGATTTCAGTGGGATTAACTTTGCTGCAAAAAAGCATTCTGGATCTCCTTTCAAGGCAGACCTTTGGCTGCAATGAAGCAGTGTGAATACTTCAATACCTTTGAAGAAGGCAGGTATTTTCTAGCTCTGATGGGACTGTCTCTAATCAGGCTCACAGAAGTTACCTTCCCATGTGTCATCTCTGTCTCTGCATAAAAAATCTTCTAGGAACAGCAGTCTGTGGCATAAGCTCACTTTGTCAGATAACTGGGTTAGGCCCTTTCCCTGAGGCCCAGGTGGAGTTCAGTAGGGAGATTCAGGGAGGAACAGATTTGCCTCTTCACTATGTAAGACCTGAGTGTTGAGGGCAGATTGCCCTCACCTAATATCCTAGGAGGTAATTTTCACTCTCAGGACCTTGCTTAGCTCAAGTCAAACTGGAGCCTGCTTTGCACAGGAAAATCAGAAAAGTAATTAGAAATGTTTTTACCATGGGGCAATGGAGTGGGCTTCCAAGGTGGCTCAGTGGTAAAGAAACTGCCTGCCAATGCAGGAGACACAAGCCACGTGGTTTTGATCCTTGGATAGGGAAGATCCCCTGAAGGAGGAAATGGCAACCCACTCCAGTGTTGTTGCCTGGTAAATCCCATGGAAAGAGGAGCCCGGTGGGCTATAGTCCATGAGATTGCAAAGAGTTGGACACAACTAAGCGACTGAGCATGAGCATGATGGAAAAAGTATTGTTTTGGCCATGGAGAAGTATCTGGGAAGTTACTGCAGATGATCACTGGCTGGTTGTGTGACCTTAAGAGACTGACTTAAATTACCCGGGCAACAGTATCCTCATCTACAGAATGAGGAAGACGCAATCAGCTCACTATTGTTGGTGCCATATGATTTTGTCCTTCTCTCAGTAGTATCGAGTGTTTCTATGGACATTGAATGATTCCTGTCTCAATCGGCCTCAGCACGGAAGACTGGGCAATGACCTCTCCCTAGGACACTGACCCCCAAGGCACTAGAGCATTCCTACTCCTCAACCCACATCCTGGAAAGCATTACAACTGCAAGTTATTCCCAGGGAGACTGAGAAATTGTCTGAATGTCCTGAAGGGTGGCTAATCCCACTAGCAGTTTTTTAAAGTTAAAGCTGTAAAGCACCAAGAGGACAGACTTTTTAAAAAATTCTGTCATCATTTCAGGCAAAAAAGCCCCAAAGATGATACAGTGACCTCGTTTTCCTTGTCATATACAAATGACTCTGTAGGCTCCCTTTCAGTTCCCCAGGCTAATGAAGCCACCTGTCAACTGGCTTCCTGTATTGTCATTCCCTAACGACTTTACTTATGATGTTTATCACACAATATAGTAAAAATGCTGCTTCTTTTCTGTCATTGCCTTAGATCTCTGTCATCAAAAGCATTTCTCCTTGTGCTAGATTCCCCCAAGTAGTTCCTATCAAAATATCACTCATATAAGTGTCATAGACATTTGTTTTTCCTTCTGTATCTTCCACTACTTTCTAAGTTCTAGAATACATGCACCTAAAGGGTAAAGGCCAGGTCTTATTCACATCTATCCTGCTTCTAAAGGTATCTCATAGAGCCTGAAAGACATTTAAGTTATATTGACTTCCAGGTTTAATAGCATTAGTATATATCTTATTCCATCATTTTAGAAGGGCCAGCAAGATACAGAGCAAAGAACAGAGACTTAAGAATTAAAAAACCAATGTTTCAATCCTTGGTCCTCCTTATTCTCTGCATAGTCTTGATCAAGTTGTTTCAAGTATCCAAAGCTCTGTTTTTTCCATCTATTAACATGGTAATACCATCACTGACCTTACAGGACTTTAAAAATGTAGAGAAACTGGATGTAAAAATAGACCCTAATAAGTGGTAGCAGCGGATATGACCATGCTTATGATTATGATGTGTCTCTATAAAATACACATATCTGTGCTATAGAAAATGACATAAAAATGGATTGGATCTAAATTTGTGATACAGATTGTTTCTAGCCTATGGTAATGGGGGAAGTGACATATTTTCGATGGGAAATAAAGGAGACTTTAACTTTGTTGGAATGTTTGATACACACACACACACGTATATACATATAGCTTTGTAAGAAATATGAAAAATGCTAAAAATCATAGTTTCTTGGGGTTTAAATAGCATGGATGTGTATCACATTATTTTTTAAAGCTGGCTATACAGATATTCCTTGACCTACAACACAGTTATCTCTTGATAAACCCATCATAAGTTGAAAATTGCATAAGCTGAAAATTCATTTAATACGCTTATTCAATCTAACATCATAGCTTAGCTTTGCTTACCTTAACCATGCTCAGAAAACCTGTATGAGCCTAAGTGGGACAAAATTATCTAACACACACCCTATTTTATAATAAAGTGTTGTGTGTGTATGCTCATTTGTGTCCGATTCTTTGCAATCCCATAGACTGTAGTTCACCAGTCTCCTCTGTCCCTGGAATTTTCCAGGCAAGAATACTGGAGTAGATTGCCATTTCTTACTTTAGGGGATCTTCCAGACCCAGGGACTGAACCTGCATCTCTTGTGTTTCCTGCATTGGTTGGCTGATTATTTACCACTGCACCACCTGGGAAATCCCAATAAAGTGTTGAATGTCTTGCAATTTGCTGAACATTGAATTGAAAGTGAAACAAAGTATGGTTGTGTGGTAACATAATTGTTGTATGTATATAACCTCATGGCTGATTGAGAGCTGTGGTTTATTGCTATTGCCTGGAATCAGGAGAGAGTATTGAACCCCATGTCATTAGCCTGGGGAAAAGATCACAATTCAAATTTTGAAGCATGGCTTCTACTGAATGTATATCATTTTCACACCATCATAAAGTCAAAAACTCATTAAGCCAAACCATCTTAGAGACTATATTTTTTAAAGTACAAGTTCATGTATACTAAAAATCCTCTGTACACATTATAGAGCTTAAAGCATTCTTTGTTGACACAAAATACCTTTTTTCTTTAATAGGAAGTGTGTCTCTAACAAGACAAGTGAGAGACAAGTGTGTCTCTCAATGGTCAATCAAGGAGAAGCTGGAGAAGATATTAGTGGAGCTTCAGAGTCCAGGAGGAGATCCAGGTGAAGATGGAAAGAACAATTAGACTCCTAATCCAGGGATTGTTTCCCAGCTAGAAATCGAGTCCTTCCATTGTCACAGCTCTTTCCCGCCTATAACAGAGAGAAGCTGGACCACAGCTGACACCCATATAGTGCTATTTAAAAGGAAATCTTTAAGAAAAAAATCACATATGCATATGAGGATACATTTTAAATATGCCATCTAATATCTCTTCATCATTTTACTTCTTTGAATTGAAAGTCATTCAAAGAAAGCAAAACATACTACCTGATTTTCTTGCTTGCACAAATTTATAACTTAAAAAATAATCTATCAAGTTTTATTAAACACTTTCTATGCTTTAAACACTTGATTTAGGAGTTGGGATAGAAAGTTAAATATTAAATGGCCACAGTGCAGGGTGAAATTTCTAGAGAGACAGGATCATCAAACAACAACAAAAACCATAATTCACACTGTGGTAGCATAGCTAAAAGAAGAGGGCATATTCAAGCTATTTAACAACCCATAGAATAGGCACAGACCACTCAGAAGGTACACACTGACCAGAATTGATGTCTATCTGAAAAATTAACCCTTTGTTTAGGGTTCTAAGGCAAGAATAATCATTCTTGTGTCAAGAAGTACCTGGATTTTTCAAAAGATACTTTTGACAGATTAGTAGTGTACATGGAAACATAGTCTACTTTGTTTTATTTTTTCTTTTCCATTTTTTTTTCCTCCCAGAGTGTAAGAGAAGTTTTATGTTTTACATCACAATTAAAATGCTGCTTTATAATTTAGAAACAACCAAAAAAAAAGAAAAAACCCCCAAAGCCCCAAAACCAAAAATCTCACACTGAGCAGCAGATCTCCATGCTGTATCATGAAAGCAGAAATACAACTAAATTCTATGGAGTCATTTCCATGATGGATAATCAAGGAAACTTTGTTGGAGAGGCATGAGTTTGATTTAATACTTTATAGTTAGCCCTAAAGATATAAGTTGAGATGGGAAAGGAAGACATTCTGTTGGAGAGACTAGCATAGAAAAGCACAGAAGCATGAAGATTTCAAGGACTGTTAATTCTACAAGGTTATTGTGTGACTACTATATTGGGATTCATCAGTGAACCACACAAAGAATCCTGTTTAGTGAAGATTACATTTCAGCAGAGTTAGTTGAATATTCATACTTGGTTGGATAATATTAAAAATTAAACCAGTGACAGACTGTACATGGGCTTTATTCTGTTGGCAATGGCCAGCAATTGAAGGATTATCCCTCCAACTGGGTGCATTGAATGTAATCTCGGGGTAATAAATTCTGAAGTTGCCCAGCACAAGGCCACAGGCTTCAACTTCCTGGATGTGTAGGAGTTAAACCCAAGAGGAATGACCTACTGAAAAATTGTTTGCTAATTTGGAGATATGGAAAAGAGTTTGAACTAGAATGTAAAGACTTGGTGTGACCATTGATTCTACCACTAACTAACTTTGTGAACTTGGGAACATGCATAACTTCTCAGAGGTTCAGCTTTCTCAGTTGTAGACTATAGCTGATAACACTCACTCTGCCTATTTCACAGGATTATGGAATTCAAAAGAGATCATTTATAGGAAATTTCTTAGAGAACTTTGTGTATTAGTATGTATGAAAAATGGAAAGATTTAATGTTTACTTATGCAATCAGTCTAAATCATAAGGCCTTTCATCAGATTTTCTTTAGCTTTGTTTCTCTTGGTAGTATTTCTTTGTGTAGATGAATAATCTAGAACACTTCTATAGCTGCTTTTTTCCCTTGTGTTGACTTTGTCTTCTCTATTTCCTAAGAGATTAGAAGAGAGTCTCAGCTGGGAAAGGTGTGGTATGAGGGGTTATTGTCATGGAAAATACCTATAGCTGTTGCACAAATCTTTGCTTTTAACCCAGTAATTCCCATTAGCACCTCCTAGGGACTTTCCCTAAACAGCATTAATTTTTATGTCCTCTTGATTTTAGTTAGGTGATGTCAGGATGTAGCCAAGTCTTCATTGTCTTTCTCAAATAGTGGGTTACTTCACGGATATCTATGTTTGTCTGGAATACTAATGACAGAAGAGAACTTAGAGCTTTTGACCTTCTAGAGACGGGAATGCCTGAGACTGCCATGTCTAGTCCAAGGTTTCCTGTGAGTTCACAGCAGAGAAATGATCAGAACTCAGGTTTGGGGCTCTCCTGTGTTGCCCCCACTCTCTGTAGTATAGCTTCTTCCATTTCTATCTCTGTTATCTCTTTATCTACCCAGATTGGGCTTTCCTGAGGCCTCTGAATGTGAAATGTGGAGAATATTTCCACATGAAATGTGAAGGCAGAGAAAGTCCTTCTGCCAAACTTAGAAATTCAAACTAGGAGCTTTAACTTAGTAGGTGCTCAGGTCTCACCTATGAATGAGCTATAGATGTTTTCTCAAAGAAAATACAAAATAAAATGTATAGTTAGAGATCATTCACCACACGTAGGCTTTTAAAAAAATACTTGGCAGGCATTAAGTCATCTCAGTGTCACAACAGAGTAATGTAGGGCCACAACTACCCCATTTTAGCATGAGGCAAGCCAAGCAGAAAAATTAAATAATTTTTCCAAGGTCACCAGCTGATGAATGGTAAAGTCAAGATGAGAATACAGGGGTCAGAGTTCTGCTGGAGAAGGGATAGGTGAACCCCTCTAGTATTCGTGGGCTTCCCTGATAGCTCAGCTAGTAACGAATCCATCTGCAATGCAGGAGGCCTGGGTTTGATCCCTGGGTTGGGAAGATCTCCTGGAGAAGAGAATGGCTACCCACTCTAGTATTGTGGCCTGGAGAATTCCATAGACTGTATAGTCCACGGGGTTGCAAAAAGTTGGACACGACTGAGTAACTTTCACTTTCACTGCGGAGCTTAATTCTCATTCATCAATTCATTCAGTACATATTTCCTATTCACACTCTTCAGTGCAGAACGCTAATTTCCTGATAGTGTGGGAGATGTTATTTAAAATCAATGGGCCCAGGCATTTTCTGATGTCAGGAGATTGTCCAGCTGGGAAGGAAACTTGTACCCATAACTCTAAGAGGTGCTAGGCTCAAAGCGATTATTATGTCTTTTTTGAATCAAGGAGAACCTAGGTGTTTTGCAAGGGAATTTTTGATAGGGAATGGAACAAGCTACACTTTTTTTTTTTTTTTAATTAGAAAAGACAATCTGTGTGAGCAGAAATATTCATTCTTAATCCAAGAAGAACAATGTGGTTTTGCATTTAAAAAGAAGTTAAAAAAATATAAACCAAAAGATCCAACTGAGTGGCAGAGGCAAGACCTGATTTTCATAGTACTGAGAACAGAAAAGTCATAATTGGTTCTAATACCCCTTTTCTATGAATTTCAGAGAGTGCTTTAGGTCAGGAGAGTTTATGGCCAAACAAAAGCATAAGGGTGGGGAAATAGTAAAGCAAATAGAAAACTAGAGAAAGATCTACTGGAAGTAGCAACCAAAATATTAATTGCCACATTCCATTGAGAAAGTAATGAAAGAATAAGTGGATTCTAGAAAAGTTGTACAGATGAACCTATTTGCAAAGCAGAAATAGAGACAGACATAGAAAAGAAATGTATGGACACCAAGTGGGGAAAGTGGGGGTGGAATGAGCTGGGAGATTGGGATGGCATATATGCACTATAATAAGTAAAATGGATGGTTAATAAGAACCTACTGCATAGAACAGGGGACTCTACTTGATGCTCTGTGGTGACCTAGATGGGGAGGAAATCCAAGAAAGCGGGGATACATGTGTATATGTAGCTGATTCACTTTGCTTTACAGCAGAAACTAACACAACATTGTAAAGCAACTATGTAAGTGAAAGTTGCTTAGTCGTGTCTGACTCTTTGCAACCCCATGGACTATATAGTCCATGGAATTCTCCAGGCCAGAATACTGCAGTGGATAGCTTTTCCCTTCTCCAGGGGATCTTCCCAACCCAGGGATCAAACTCAGGTCTCCCACATTGCAGGTGGATTCTTTACCAGCTGAACCACAAAGGAAGCCTGTAAAGCAAATTATACTCCAATAAAATTTAAAAAAAAAAAAAAAAAAGAACAAGGGCTTTGCTGTGGTATGGAAAAGAGACCTCTTCAAAGTAGACGTTCACTGGGCCGTGTGGCACTGAAAGTGGGAAGGGGAGGTTGAGACCTCCTGGTTCTTCCTTGCTATTGGCTAGTTAGATGCAGCCCTGCTGTGAGATCCTGGATAGTCCTATTTCCTGCCTGGACTTCAGTTTCCTGCTCCATAAAGTAAGAAACTTAGCTTGATCATTCTTAAGTCCCTTTTGGTCTCCACTTCTAAAAACATCGTGCTGTGTCCTTCTCAACCATGAATTTCCCACAGTGCCCAGCACAGACCAGAAAGTATGAAGGGAAGCTGAGCAGCCCTTTGAATGGGAAGCACAAAGGAAGCCTTCATAGCACCAAGCCTACGTGCCACCTATGCACAGACTTTTGCTGAGCTCAGCCGGCTTCATCAGATTCTCACACCTTAACAAAATTTACCACTTCTCTTTTCTCACCGTGAATCCACTGACCCATTCAACATGAGGAGGAGAGCCTGGTATTATGCAAGAACACCACAGAAATAATTGGAGTGGGGTTCATAAGAAAATAATCTTTCAGCCAAGAGACAGGGGAGCTTTTTTCCTCAGGGAAGGAAAGGATGCATTACAATCATGGGAGAGAGGCAGATACTCACCACTCCTGCTGCCCTCATCAAGAGAGGTCAAAGTGTTACAGAGGCTGTGATGATGAGGAAAGACTGTAGTATTGTACCCCAGGACAAGAAGTAATGAGACTGAGGAGATGAAAGATGGAGGGAAGAGGCAGCCAAGCTACGTTCTGTTCTCATTAATCGGATATTATAAGAGGGAAAAAGAAGGGCAGTATCTGAGAAGACAGAACACCCATTGATTGCCAGATCCTGATTGAATGCCAGCCAGCCATGGGATAGTATGATGCTTTTTGCTGAGCCTGCATGAGACTACCATTAGGTGAGACTTCTTGCCCTGCATGTGACTCTTGAAGGTGTCAGGAGTCTGAGGGAGGGGGTCAATAAGAATGAAGTAGCAAGCCACTACCTTCAAAGAATGACTTAGAACTCCTGACTATATGCAAACAACCCTGGTGCCCTGTCCATCACAGAGGGAATTACCACTTACCTAGGACATCAAGTTTGAGTAGAGAATAGAATACAATGTGGTGATCTCTAGTAAGGAGCAGGCAGGGAAATGGGACTCCCCCCCCCCAAAAGAAAAGCAAAAGGCAAGTGAAAAGGAGACTGAAATACCCACATCCTAAAAGTAGGAAAAAAAAACCCAACAAACATGTGCACACGCATCCATACACCCACACACCTCCTAGTGGCCCAATAATCGTTTTGAACACTATGCATTAGAAATATTTTTCCTAGGGCTTGGCCTCTCATGCCTGAGTGAGATTCACAAAAGCTATTTCCTAAAACATTCTTTTATAACATGTTGGATATTTATGAGTACCAAGATTTGTTAGAATATACCAAATATAATATAGTTTTATGCCACTCTAATTCTAGAACTCTTGAGAGCAAACATTCTGAACATATTTAAAATGCATTTGGCAGGAGGCCCTGTGGAATGACACAGCAGAATTTCTTTTCATTTCAATGCCCAGAATCTGACAATGGGTTGATCTTCGTGTTCTTTCTCCTTTTACTCTCATTTTAAATTTCAGTGTTTCTGCACCCTAGATATTGTGAGGGCTTACAAGTGCTTCTTCTATTTTTTACTCATTAATGGAACAGAGTAGTATTAGGAAGGTATTGGTAAGTTCACAAAAAGTTGAATACACTAATGCAAACTTAGCTAAAAAATGGGAGGGCAGAATGATCAACTTGTAGAAGATAGTGCCTAGAGTTTAGGAATATAAAACCATTATTCAAAATTATCATAACTTCTTTTACAGATAAAATTGTGGTGCTCCCCAAATTATGGAACAAATGTCAGATGAATTAAAGTGCCATAAAAGTCTTCATTTACTATATGTTCTCTAAGTCAAGATCTTTTTGCTAGAAATTTCTTCCCATCTAAATTTGACTCTGTATTTAACATTTGGGCTTCCCAAGTGGCTCAGGGTAAAGAATCTGTCTGCAATGCAGGAGGTACAAGACACATGGATTTGATCCCTGATCCAGGAAGATCCCATAGAGAAGGAAATGGCAACCCACTGCAGTATTCTTGCCTGGAAAAAAACCCATGGACACAGGAGCCTGGTAGCCTGCAGTCCATGGTGTAGCAAAAAGTCAGATATGACTTAGCGACTGAACAAAAACAGCAAGAGCATTCTAACTTTTAGTTAAATTACTAAATGCTGTACCTCCAAGGTCTTAGGCTTAGAATTTTGATCAGAATCACAAAAGAGAAATTTACCTGCCAGTACTTGCCACCCACTTGGCACATAGATTCAGGATTAGTGTGAGGAGTTACAAATCTCATAAATTTCAAGCACACACCCAACAATGACCCTAAAAGCACAACTTTAATTAACTACTTTTATCTGAAAAAAAATATTTACATATATATATAAATTTTTTGAGTTTTCAGACTCTAATTTGTCTTAAAGCTACAACCTCACACCTGTATTGTTCAGTCACTATGTCTGACTGTTTTGCAACCCCGTGGACTGTAGCTCGTCAGGCTGCTCTGTCCATGGGATTTCCCAGGCAAGAATACTGGAGTGGGTAGCCATTACCTTCTGCAGGGGATCTTCCTGATTCAGGGATTGAAATTGTATCTCCTGCATTGGCAGGCAGATTCTTTACTGCCAAGCCACCAGGGAAGCAATCATACCAGTATTAACAGAGCTGTTTTATGCCATCTTTCAGCTCTCTCCTAAAGGAAGTTACTAAAATATGAACAAGTTAGAGGTTCACACTCCTCATTTCAAGATGCTGAAACTGAGGTGCAGACAATTAAGCATTGGGCCCACAGTCATCAGATTTCAGTCCAGTGGTCTTTCCACTCTGCTTCTTTGTATTTCCCTGAAAATGTATTCATCTGCATAACCATTTTTTGGAATAAGCCCGAAGCACTGGGAAAAAAAAAGTGTTAATTGATTTCAGAAAAATAATAATAAACACTAAGGCCTTCATAGTTACAAAGAAGCTGTTAGGAAATCTATGCTCAAGGCTGTAAGTATCCTATGTTCAGTTTACTAGTAATTTCTCTCTATTTTCTCTAGTAAGAGAACCGTGCCAAAGGTGGAGGTGGAAAGAACTGGAGAACTGTCAGTTCTCTCTAGTAAGAGAACTGTGGAATGCGAAAAGAGAATTGTTGAAAAGAGACTGAATACTGTCTCCTGCTAGTCTGTGGGTGTCTGTCTTAAGATTCCTGAGTCAGGAAGGCTCCAATGTATATTCCGCCACACACGTACAACTCTTCATTTCATAGTTTTATTCTGCTGCCAGCAGTGTCTTGCATATCAACTAGAATCCTTGGGTTACTTTCTAGAAACTTTCAATGGTACACTAAAACACAGAAATTAAGTCCCTGGAACTCAGAAGTTCTATGCAAACTTAGATAATTCAAGCATATTTGATCAACAGTAAGTCTTTGGTGTTCCATGTTGTTAAGTTATTCTAATAACAGTGTAACAGGGAAAAAGTCAATATCTATTATTATCTGCATCTAGTTTCTTTTTTAAATATTTTATTAATTTTATATAATATAGAAGAGTAAAGAAGGAAAAACATCATCAGAAATTCTAATAAGAATTTAAATATAGTAAATCTAAAATTTTGTTATTTGTTTTTATGATTTTTGAGGGTACATATACACAAAATGAGAAATATCCTCTGAATGCAATTAACTGCTCATAAACTATCATTGCAACCTGGGACATAACCATCCTATATATACTGATTTCAAATACATCTCTGATGTGTGCATGCTCAGTCGTGTCCAACTCTGTGAAACTATCGACTGTAGCCCTCCAGGCTCCCCTATCCATGGGGTTCTCCAGGAAAGAATACTGGAATGGGTAGCCATTTCCTCCTCCAGGGGGATCTTTCTGACCCAGGGATTATATACGCCTCTCCTATATTAACAAGTGGATTCTTTAGCACTGAGACACTCGGAAAGCTTCACATCTTTGATGCATTCTATCATTACTTATCAGAGATTGTTCATCTTGTATTTTCATCATAATTTACAATACTTTAAAAAAGTTATAACATTTGATGGCTTATTATTTTGTTGAAGAGAGGATTACCATATTCTTTGCTCCAAAATATTTTTATTTTCACATTTATAAATACCAATTAGAATGATCAATCCAACGAACTAAATTTCTACAGTATCTAGAGTCTTCCAATTTACCTTTGATACCTACCTACCTTTAGTATTTTTCCACTTGTGAAGCAAATTGGGTAAATTTTGGTTACAATAATCATTAGAGCTAAAGAATACTGTCCCGTGTCCTTATAGGAAATTAGAATGGTCAGGTTCTTGTTCCCAAATTTACATAATGAAATTTGCCTGTTTAACAATTAACTATATAAGAGTACCATATATCCTTTACCATCCTTAGAACCATATTGCTCAACCATTGTGTCTTTTGTATGAGAAACTTCATCTATGATATCATCACACAAAGACTCAGTCTGAGATTTAACTTAGACAATTCATTTCACTATTATCATTAGAGTCTAAAGTGGCATTGTCTCTTTCTAGTCATCTTCTGATTTAATCATTTTGAAACATCTTACTTTCAATTTTAATCTCTTTGACATTATGGGGAGAACATTTTTTAAAGTTTTGAATTCTTATAAAGAAAACTAAAAGACTACAAAGATCAATGTCTCTCATATTATTCTATGTTCTTGAAAGATGATGCAACAGTTTTGAGCGATACAGTGAGAAAACTGGTGTGTGCATGCTCAGTCACTCAGTTGTGTCCAATTCTATGACCCCGTGGCCTGCCAGGCTCCTCTGTCCATGAAATTTTCTAAGAAAGAGTACTGAAGTGGGTTGCCATTTCTTACTCCAAGGAATCTTCCTGACCCAGGGATCAAACCCTTGTCTCTTGCATCTCCTGCATTGGCAGACTATCTTTACCACTGTACCACCTGGGAAACCCCAGAAAACTGGATAATTACATAAATTTAAGCTTTCTAATAGGCATATACAATATAAAGAGAGGTAAAATTAATTTTAGTAGTAGACTTTATAACCTGTAGCATCTTTTAACACATATCTATATCAAAATGATTGGTGAACTATTTTATATTATTTACCTTTTATTCTAAGTCTCTGAAATATAATATGCCACCTGCATTTATAGTACTTCTCAGTTTTGAATAGCCGCATTGTAAGTACCTATTAGGTACCACATTAGACAGCATCATGTTGGACAGTTCCACCATTTTTCCTTTTTAAAAACTGTGGTCATTGCATTTTTGATCATTGAATTGATGTTAGGATAAAGTAATTTCTAGAATGATAAAAACAGACAGTGTATCAAATATGGAAAAATAACTAATATTCCATACTACACTTGAGATTTATGAAAGGGTGTAACAAGCTGTTCAATAACTACACTATACACAGTTTATTCTTTTTGAAAAAGTAGTTTCAGAATTCTTAAGAGTTCAAAGTTAAAAGAACAAACAGACTGATGAAAAAATTAGCCAAACACCTTAATAGACATCTCACACAGAGAAATGAAAAACAAATGTATGAAAAGATGCTCCACTTAGGTCATTAAGGACGTGTGAATTAAAACACTGAGATACCACTATATACCTTTTAGAATGGCCAAAATCCAGGACACTAATAACACCAAATGCTGGTGAGGATATGAAACAACAGGAACTGTCATTCATTCCTGATAGAAGGTACAGCACTTTGGAGTACAATTGGGCAGTTTCTTATAAAATTAAACATATTCTTATCATACAATTCAGCGATCACACTCTTTGGTATTTTCCCAAAGGAGTTGAAAACTTATGTCCACGTGAAAACTTGCACTCAGGTGTCCATAGCAGCTTCATACATATTTGTCAACATTTGAAAGCAACCAAGATGTCTTTCAACAGGAAATGAACAAATAAACTGGCATGTCCAGACTATAGAATATTATTCAGTGCTAAAATGAAATGAGCTATTAGGTCATAAAGACATGGAGGAAATTTAAATGTATGTATATTACTAAGTGAAAGAAGCCCACTGGGAAAAGACTATACACTGTATGATTCTAGCTACATGACATTCTTAAAAAGGCAAAATTATGGAGACAATTTTTAAAAAATTGCTGGACAGTAAAAGTTGCTATTTGAGTTTTGGGGAGGGAGACATGAATAGGTGAAACACAGGGGACTTTTAGGGCGGTGAAACTACATATTATTATGTCATAATGGTGGCCACGTCATCATAGGCTGTACTACACAAAAGTGAACTCTACTGTAAACTGCAGACTTTGGGTAATAAAGATGTACCAATGTCATTTCCTCAGTAGTAACAGGCGTAGCACTCTGGTGAGGGGGGTTGATAAATCATCAATCTGTGGAGTCCAAGGGGATCTCTGTACTTTGCTCTCAATTTTGTTATGAACCTAAACTTCTTTTAAAAAAGTGTTAAATTTTTTCTATGCATTTCAGAAGACCTCTAAAAGAGAATAGAGTCATGAGTACCAATCCATACAAATGGTTAGAACTGCTCAAACAAAGAAATAAATGACAACTGAGTCCAAAGTGCCTTAATAGTATATTAAGGATTAACCATGTTCACTGCTCGCTCTTCTTTTTCTGGCAGCCATTATCTTAACCCTGACATTTTAGGGGATCTAAAATTTGAATTTTAAGAAATAAGAATTGGAGTCTTTCAGTACCCCTAATTTAAGCTGAAACAGCCTTACCTATAGGGATGCATCTATTCATAATGTGATTACATCTATAAATAGAAAAATATTGTGTGCTTAGTCACTCAGGCATCTTTGCGACCCCATGGACTGTAGCCCGCCAGGCGGCTCTGTCCATGGGGATTCTCCAGACAGGAATACTGGAGTGGGTTGCCATGCCCTCCTCCAAGGGATCTTCCAAACCCAGGGATTGAACACAGGTCTCCCACTTTGCAGGTGGATTCTTTACCATCTGAGCCACCAGGGAAACAATATATGTATATAAATATTGTATATTATATATATTATTCTGTAAAGCTGTTTATAAACCTAAGATGTTAAACTTTTTTCATGACATCTAATATTTGTCCAAAAATGGACAAACTTATTTAAAATAAAACCATTAAACCATTTTGATAGGAGATATTTTATTGGTGGAATCATGTATATAACTAAAAGGTGATATTTAACAATTTAAAGGGAAGCATGCCCAGACCATAGCCCACCAACCGCAATGCTGTTCCCACATACAGCCAGGGCCATCTGCATCCCAGCCTGCAGTCCAGAGGAAGTTCTTGCTGAGCACCATGGAAAGGTCACTAAATTAGACATTAGGAATATCTGAAGTCTAGTCCCTGTTCCAAAGCAAACTCATTCTGACCTCAATCAAATAACATCTTACATCTGTTAGTGTCTTATGTGCCAAGGCAGGTATATAAGTGTAGTAGTGTAGTGTGAATTACTCAGTTGTGTCAGACTCTGTAACCCCATGGACTATGACCCAGCAGGCTCCTCTGTCCATGGAATTCTCTAGGCAAGAATACTGGAGTGGGTTACCATTCCCTTCTCCAAGGGAGATTCCTGACTCAGGGATTGAACCCAAGTCTCCTACATGGCAAGCAAACTCTTTACCACATGAGCCACCTCCTGGTTTTTATTTTTTGTTAAGTGTCAATATTTGAAACTCTCTAATGTTTCTTGGGGATCCTTGGCATCTTTTCCTCTACCTCAATAAAAATAAGCCCAAAGGCCAGACAGGTAGGCAGACAGACAGATGCATACATCAACACCATTTCTCAATGCAAATTTTATTTATTTTTTACTTTTATTGCATGTCCTGGCAAACATAAGTGGCTTGTGGATTTGCCTCTGGCTCATCCAAAGCCCATTGCCCCAAATTCCAAAAGACAAGCAACTGAAACTTAAAAAAAAAAAAAAAAGCATCACATCTATAAGGAAAAAAACTTTCAAAAACATTAATAAAGCATATAAAACATTTGGCATTGACTTAATTTTTCACAATTATAAAAATAATAAAAAAAAATGCAACCCTTAAACATTCAACACCCCACATACTGTATTTTAGGGGAGTATCAAGAAAACAAAAGGTAAATGGATTTAATGAAGAAAAGTTCTATTCTCCATTTCCATTTCTAATCAACTTGAAACAAAAATGTGTCCATTCTTCAGCCAACTGTACTATGAGGCCACATTAGAACTCCATTAAGCCCATGCCCCCTTTTCTGTCCTTAATATTCTTTCTCCCCTTATGCTAGTTACTCATACACTCAAAAAACATTAGGTTTCAACCAGGATGTGAGAGGCCAGAAGTTGTGCCTCACTTTGGCTCATGCCAAACTCATGATGTATAGTACAGGAATTTGAGTCCTTAGTGCTACCCGAATAGTGCTGAGACAGCTCAGATGCCCTATGTTTATTCAAACACTCAGGACAGTCCAGGAAGCCATTTGTCCTTCTAGCATTGCGAAGGTGCGGCTTTCATTCTTCCCATTAATAGGCTTTCAAACCTGCATGCTTGTTCCACATATTAGCAGTGCTTATTACCATTTATGCACAATAAGACTTTGAAATCAAGGACTCACTCTCTTTAACATACAAAATTAAAAAAAAAAATAAAAAAACAACTTTCCCTTCCCCCCATCTTACAGTAATGGTGTTTTTTTTTTTTATTTGACATTGTAGTTTCATTAAATGATGTTTCCATGAAAATACAAAAACAATAATAATAATAAAAAAAATCTCAATGGTGGTTCTGGAAAACCCACTATCCCAAGAAGAGAAAGATAATAAAATACAAAGTATGCAATTTCACACGCAAAATATATATACACTTTTCAGATGAAACTTATATATTTTTGAGCCACATTAGCCCTTTTGCACTTTAAAATAAAATTGGATGCTTACGTGCAATGATAGCCCTTTACCAAAATGCACAGTAGGCTTTTAGAGCTCATTAGCAATATATACAAAATACTTGGTTTTGTGGTTTGAAAATAAAGTATCTGCTATGAAGTATGTTTCTAAAACATGTATAGGAATATCTCCATTTACACTTTTTTTTTAATCTGAAGACAAGTCTCTGCTTATGCGATTCAAGCAACATCTCCAATGGAAAGCTTACCCTCTGATCTGTTGGGATATTTTTATGCGCATGAACAGTCCAGAAGAGAGATGGACGGGAAGTTGGGCTCTCACAGTTACTTTCAAACTAAATGAAACTAATATTATTCAAAAAGTTAAGTGATGTAGTGATAAAACTGACGCTACAGGAAAACTGATCTCATAATTTTACATTTTCCAAATCAATACCCCTATTTTAAACCCTGAAGAGAGAAAGATCAACAAGCCTTTATATGCAGAATTTTATAGAATGTGAGGGTCACTGGAGGAAATATTTACCAAATAATACTATTTATGTTTCAAAAAGTCTTCCAAGTGCTTCAATTCATGGTTTACTGAGATCTCTTACTATTTAGAGGAGATGCAATGTCTGTAAGATTCCTGTTTTTCCTGGATATTCTTACTACATATTAAAGGTTGACTGCAAGAACTAGACAGGTGCATTCATCCCAATCAAATCAACCTTAATTTGCTAACCTTAAACAAGGATAGCAAATGTGTAGTTGAGTTAATCAATCTAGTTGTGAAATTTAGTTTTCAAGCTTTTGTACTGGCAGCTAATGCTTTGCCAATAAATACTGAGAGTTAAGGTGTGTCTGGCATTAAACATGAGATTGTTGATATACCAGGACACATGGTGTCAGGTGCTACTGAATTGGCTGCAATGACTTTTTAAGGATTTTGACCACTATTCACATTCCCCAATCCCAACCAAAAGCAAGGGAGGATATTTCTTTTCCTCTGGTGAGTGATAGTGTAAACATGGACTTTTTCTTGTAATTGAACTATATCACCCCAAAGGCAAACACCATCAGTAGTAGGGATATCAGTAACATAAAATACACCAACATAGAGAATCGCATATATAGGTATCCAGTCTCACCCACATAATAACAAATAGATCTAAGCAAAGGTTGGATGTAACATGTGTTTAGCATCAAAAAGAACTGAAGGTACCTACATGTCATTGTCACTCACAAAAACTATCAAGATCTAGATACCTACTACCATTCATAGCTGACTTTGAGAGAAGGCCTATAGATAAGCAATCCAAAGCAAGTAAATTAGAGAAAAAAAAAAAAGGTGATAAGTGCAACTCGATTTTTTTCCTTTAAATTAGCAACACTCGATGCCCCCACCCAAAAATATATACTGTATATTTATATATTTATATGTATAGTCTTAGACTATAAGGGTGAAAATGCTTTATAAAAGTCAATGAGAGCTCTCTGCCGCTTAAGGAGACACCCACTGCTTTTTTGCTCACTTCTGCATAGCCATGACAATTTCGGTCCTGCAAACAAGGGAGCTGAAGGCTTAAAGCCAGAAAGAATCAGGCGCCAGGTCAGACATTAGGTAAAACGTAGCCTCTTATTTCTCCTTCCCTTAAGAAACCAGACTGAAAAGAGGAAGGAGAGGAGCTAGGGAAAAGGCTTAGCTGGTCAAGCAGTAGTGCCTTGTGGGGAAGGGGGCATAGAGGGTAGGCAGATGGGAAAATGGGAAGAGCCTGCACCACAACGCCCAGCTCACTCGCCCTCTTCTTTGATACGTTGTTGCTTGTTGCGCCGAGCATCCATGTCAAAGTTGAAATCATTCCACTCATCTCGGGGTGGGAAGGAGATGGTCTGGCGGAGGGTGAAGCGCACGGCGTCAATGACGCGCTCACCCCGGGTCTCACTGGAGCCCACGCTGACTGTGGAGGCGCCACTTGGGGTCCGCAGGAGGTGGGGAGGGGAGGAGAAGTCGTGGAGCTGCCGGTGGTCCAGGATGCCTTTCCAGATGACATGTCGGAATTGCTCAGGTATTTTTAGACTTGCCAAATCCTGTGCAATAGGGAAGTGAATCCAGGAGAATTAGGACAAAGAGACAAACTGACATTTAGTTCACACCATTTGGTTCCCCAATGCTTGGCTTTAACTGACCTGAATTTATTGACTTCTAAATTCGACAATAAAATCAGCTCTTTATGAATCTTTGAGATATACATAACTAAGCACAAAGATACAGCCTTGAGGTGTCATCTCTTCTTGTAAAGTATTATATATAAGCTCTATTGGTTTCTGTTTCCTCATTGGTAAAATAGAGGTAATACTTAGATCACAGAACAAAAATCCCCAAACAAAAACACCAGGTAAAGGAATCTGGCAACTCTCAAATCTACCTGGCTCTAATCACTAGAAGAAAGATATTAATAGAATGCTACCACTTCTCATAGGAGGAGATAGAAAAAAAAAAAAAGATTACTAACAGATACTGAATACTTTCGACATGCCAGGCATTCAATGAATCATTTTTTATTCATCATCCTATTTAATGCTAAGATTTGTGGTCAGTATTATTATGCCTATTTTATAGACAGAAAAGCTGAAGGTTGAGAGGTTGATAAATCTAAAATTATATAATTAAGGGAATGAACTGGGAACTCAGGACAGCCTCTGAACCTGTCACTGTCCTGATGGTTGAAAGATCTTTTGGTGTTTGGATAAATCAGGGTATCAAAACACAGAGTAAGTGTCCACACTCTATGGATGGGGGCAGAAGGCATTACAAAGATGATTGATCTTAACTAACTGTGGTAGCATCTCTGTTTATCTGCATTAGTTCTTCATTAGTCTGTTTTAGTGATGGTTGACATTTTTGTATGGAGCAGCGTGGTAGGTAGAAAGAACATTGTGCTTGGCATCAGAAGACCTTGGCAGAAGTTCTTATTCTGTCACTGACTAGCTCTAGACCTCCCTCAAGTCATTTATTTCCTACTGGCCTCGGTTTGCTCATTGACAAAGTCAGATACAATTCCTTTTAAGGTCAACATATAATGTGGACTCATATGCAAATGTGGATATGAAAGTATATTGCAAATTATAAAACATACTATGTAAATCTGTCATCTGTATTATTACTATGTTATACCATGATTAACCCATTCTTGCATCTTAGAGGGAATACTTATAAAAACAGTGAAATTTAACCATATTATTTTCTAGGAAGTATGTGAAGTAACTAAGACTGGTATTGACAGACAAGCTGAAAAGGAAGTGTCTATTTCCAGTGATGAACAGGAAGAAGCTGAAGTGAGGAAGCAGAAATTAGATAGCCTCCCAATATTTCTTAATTTGGAAATGAGCAGTATGAGTACTCTAATTTCCTATTCTAGCAGGAGAATATATTATAAAGAAGTTAGTCAACAAATAGATAAGTGAGCATACCTCTGTATGCTTCTGAAACTCCAAATAAATCCAAAACTCTTTGTAAACTAGGCTTCATTGAACTGCATTACTTTCTGGATAAATCTGAACTTATCCTGATGGGTGGGATAGCTGTGGCCTAGAGCTTGGCCCAGGACCTAACTAATACCAGTAGAGATGGACTTGCGGAGAACATCGGTGGATCCTAACAACCGAAGAGGCATCCTGACACAGCCCCCATTGGGGACAAGTGAGTAAGTAGAGGACAAAACTTTAAAAATATAAGGAAGGGACAAAGTTCCTGTTCCATCATGTAAGGTTCTCAAACACAGCGCAACACAATGACTTGTGTCAAACTGCCTTCAATGGATGGGCATCATTGTGAAGTTCTTGGAAACCTGTTGGAACGTACTCCTAAAGCTTTCTTTGTGGCTTTTACTTGTAATTTCTTCCATTAGGGAGCAGCAGCCAGGGGTGGTTGAGGGGTGAAGAAGGGCGGGCATAGGGGCAGGGCAGCATACTCATTACCACAGGGCAGGGGTGTTCTTACACTGCAGGGCTCTCTCTGGCTTCGGTGCTCAAGGAGGGGGCAAAAAAAGGTCTCAACTACAGAAGCAGCAGCAGAGGCAGAGAATATCTTCTTCCACCAGCCCAAGGGCCCTCTGGAAGCTAGAAGGGAGGAGAGTGGACCCCAAACAGAGCAGCATATAGCGTAGCCTGGGAGTAAAACCAGATTGCTGTAAACCAGAATGAAATGAGCTCCCACCCACGTGAGCAGTAGTTCAAGAGGGACTGTAGAAGCAAGAATAAGTTCCCTCCCATCTAGGTTGCTCTAAAGGCTATCAAAGCCAGAAGGCAGTGATTATGAACCCAATTTGATTAACTGAGACCCAGAGAAGCAAAGTGATTACACCATGTTCTTATCACCACTAAAAAGAATGACTAGGACTTGAACTCATAACCAGTGATCTTTCCCAGTGGTCAGGGATGCCTGGACCCTATTCTGGTAGATTTGATCATGAACAAACATATGGTTCTTATTGAGAGACACAGCTCAATCCCCTATCATGTCCTATTTTAAGGAAAGACAGAAAAGTTCAGTTAATAGGGTGAAAGGCTAGAAACTTACACCTCAGTGTTCTATTCCTGGTTCTGACATCAACTAATCCAGCCAAATGACTATACTGTTGTCCCCCCATGTTTTAAAGTGAGAATAACATCACCAGCTTCCTGCTCCCCTCCCTGGGATCTTACACAAATTAATGAGAACTTCCAGAAAGTCCTCTGAACCCTTCAGAGATCATATATTCCTTGAAAGTGGGAATCAGATCTTTCTCCTACTCTGCACATAGTATGCACATAATAGAAGACTGCTGACTGATCAGACAAGCTGAGGATGGCTGAGTCCTGAGCTTCTCAAATGTAGAGGTGGAGGTCTGGGGATCTTTCTAATACGGTGATGGGTTTCATCAAAATTGAGGATTGTGGATAGACAAAAACAGAGGGGATTCAATTACAAGGTGGATGTCACCAGAGGGAGGAAATTAAGAAATAAAACTCAAGAGAAAAGTCTAACAGTTACTTACATCCATGGAGTAATGCTCAATCTGATAGATGGTGGTCAGCCCCTGGGTCGTGAAATAGTCCAGACATGATGAACAGCCCAACCTTGCTAAGAAACTGCAGAGGGAGGAGGGAAGAGGAAGGAGGAAACAGAAAAAGAAAGTTCACCCCAACTGCATTGGCAAGATAAAGGAAAACCCAACATTTTTCCCTGGGATGCCCTACAGAAGAGACTAGGGGTAGATAAAATACATGTGGGGCCTTGGATTGGAGGTTTCAGGATGATTAGTGACATAATCTTTAATTTAGATCTACAGAGATTAAAGTCAACTGTTTAAGGATTTCTGTAGAGCAGAGATTTTTCATGGTGAATGAGTGGAGATCCAGGGGTTGCGTATCAGTGCCATAGCAGCCGTTGCAGGGGGTGAGAAGAAGGAGTCCAGTGCTCAGGTTTCCAGCCCTCTTGCCTCCTGGCCCTTCACTTCAAAAATAGCATCTCCACTTTGATTGCTTGTATCTGAGGTTTCTGAGAATGGTTTATGTGGCTAAGGAAAAACTGTAGGCCACCACACTGTGAAGTTATCAACACTTTCAGATTTATGTCCTCTTCAAAATACAGAGCCCCTTCTTTTCTTTCCTAGTCTCAGATCAATGGTTCCACAATATCATAGAGCCAGATACTCGATGGGATGAGCCATGCACGTGGCCATCTCTCTGACTGACACTGCTAATGCTGCGGCATCAGTCACATGGGAACCAACACTTATTATTCCAGCAGTCAAGTGAAAAAGTCCTTCTGCACATGAAGCACGAGCAGATGATAGGCAACAGACATGAGATTTGGACACCTACACTTGCCTCTGCTGGAAACAAATTTCTAGGTTTCACAGCTTTCTTCCTTCTGGCTATCTGAACTCCCTTTCCTGGAATATCCCTGTTTCTCATATGACAAAGCAGAAGAGGCCACTGGCTTCTTGAGAGTCCCTGTCATTTTTGCTAACATTCAAACTTTTTGATGGACGTCCAGCTTCAAAATAATGATCCCATGGTGGTTGAGAGCTATGAGGCCTAGAGAGCAGGAAAGGGAGCAAGATAGCAAGTTGACTGCCCTTTTGGGAACCCCAGCCCTGAGCACCAATTTAAAGGTCATAACTGACTGTAAAAATATGATGGAGGAGTAAGGGAGTAAGTGAAGACGGAGAAAACAGGCATGAACACTTATATGCCTATAAACTCACATTTTCACTTTTTCCCATGTTGATTATTATGGTTGCTTTGATTAAATACTACTGATGACTCCATAGATTAGAGATAACTGAACTTGAACCACAGGGTTGCTTGCTTTCTTTCCAGCTGTGCTATTAACTTTGACAGTGTCCACCCTCCACCACCCAGAGATGCTTAGGACAGGCCCCCAGGGGATATGCTGTGGACTCACCTGACAAGGCTGCAATCTGTGGGGTACGGAGGTGGGGGGGTGCAGTGGGAGGTGGATGGCATGGAGAGTGGGGGAGGGAGGGCCTGGGTGGGGCTGAGTCCATTCATGTCTCCAGCCATTGGCATGTGGGTGCCCATCATAGGAACTGAACAGAAGCAGGAGGAACAGAGAGGGTTACTGCTGTTATCACATACCAGCATCCTAGTGGTCCATCTCGCCTGGTTTAACGTTACCAAGGGCCTAATCTACCAGCCTGCCTTTCCAGTCTTATCTCTCCCTACACCCCTCTAAGCACCTTACATCTCACTGAACAGAAGAGTTACCAAACTCCAAACTAATGACATACTTCTTGACCATGGGACATTCTCTTAGAACAATCTCTTCCCATTCTGTTTTCTACTTCTACTGCTCTGTCTCCTTCTAATACTTCCTGCTCCTGATGTTAATACAGTTCTCCTTGTATCTGCCTTCCTGAGTTATATTTCTGCCTCCTTCACTAAGCTAATCTCTAAGCATGGAGATTAGACATGATACATGTCTGGTGCCCCAGAGACCCAAGCACAGTGCCTGGCATAGAGCAGACGCCCAGGAAACTTAAGTTATGCGAACAAATGAACAAATTCATGAATGAGAAAGGGCCCTTTGGGATACTGGTTTGGGAATGAGAGAATTCACTGCAATATTTTTAGGGAACCAAGTGTCTCAGAAGGAAGGAGGCAATGAAAGACCCTAGCTCTTCAGGATTATGTTTGGGAACAACACCAACTTGGACTGGTTTCTTACTAAAGAACAAACTGTAAACACTCATAGAGAAGAAAAGCTCAATACCAATAATAATTATGAAACAGATTTTGTTTTCAGGTATAAAAGAATATAAAGCAAAAAAATAACATGTCCACAAAAAGATGAAGGTAATTTGCTTCTATTTTAGTGAACTGTAGTTTACCAAAGGGGAAAGGCCTCTACCACCAGCTAGTCAGCTAGAGCGCACAGGCCAAGAATGTCTCATCAGTTCCCCTCTGACTTTCCTGATGCCACCAGAGGAAAATTATTAAGCATAAATAAGGAGAAAAGGATGCAAACTGTTACACAAATATGAAGGATCATTACCACTATCACTGTTTTGTTATCTCGAAAAAAAGTCGAGAACTCTAAGATCTCATCAGAGAGAAAGCAAAATAATAATAATAATAATAATAATAATAAATGGTTCCTTCCCCTTTTATTGCCAAAGTAGTAGACCTATTGAGGGGTCAGGTTTAGTCTTAGGATGTATTTGTCACTAGTGAGAGAGTGGTCTGGCTCTAATGTCTGCATTGCCATACCAAGGAACCAAACCTCATATACCTCTGATGTCAAAACAGTCTGAACAGGTGCTATCAGAACCAGACAGAGTCACAATCCGAGCCTCCCTGCCTGGATGGGAGCAGAGTTTGGAGGAGAATGGGTACATGTATATGTGTAGCTGAGTCCCTTTGCTGAAACTGTCACAACGCTGTTAATCAGCTATGCTCCAATACAAAATAAAAAGTTAAGAAAAAAAGAAAACCCAGTCTCTTCAAGGCAACAGTGAAATGCATATTTGAAGGATTGATCAAAAACATGAGGATTTCTAGGATAAGACTGAGGCACTGCTTTATGAGGGTGATTACAAGACACATAGATGTATTTAGGCTTTGTAACCCTTCTGTATTTTTACCATCTCACTGCGTGTTTGCTATCTTTTTTTTTTCTTTCAAGTTTGGATATCCACTCTGTTAGATTAAGTTCTAGTGGACAAGCTAATTATATTTACAGCAAAGCTATGTATCGATCAGCATCCATTTCCAGGCTCAATTTACACATTTTCTCTTATAGTTATACTTAGATGATATGAGGAATCTGTGTGTGAGTAAATAAAAGGGAGGCTCCTTTTCCTATGTCGATTCTTTAATAACTGTGTATGGGATGAAGGGGATGATTTGAGAAGACCAAAAGTGTGGAGTCACAGACTGATAAACTGTTAAGTGTGCAGAGTGATAATTTTATGAATGGAAAACTGAGCATTAGATCAGAGAGGTGACTTGTCCAGAGTTACACAGCTGATACTGCAATGGAGTAAGTCCACCACACTATGCTGCTTCCAATAAGTTGGCCATGTTTCCTACTGACAATCTCAAAGATTGTAGAAGGTGGGTCCCCATCCAAGTTGGCAGGAAGCAGACTGTTCTTTCCACAGATATCCTAATCCCTACTAAAGGAACAGCTTTCTCCATCTCTAACAATGTGCTCTGCAATGAGTCACAGATCTTAAAAGGGAGACAACTTTGCCCAAGAGAAATTTAAGCCACTCAGCTTCAATCTGTCCTGTCTCTCTGTGACTCCCATACAGCTTCAGAGCAAGCCTTCCCCGATCCCAGAGCAGAGTCTTCCCCTACACTAGCCCTGCTGGTCCTCCAGCTGCAGCTCAAGGGAGATGCTCTTACTGTTGGCTCCCATGCCATCAGGAATGGTGGTGGGAGTGAGGGCGTTGCGCTGCTGAGGGTTGATAAGCTGGCTCACGGAAGGCAGCTTGTTCATGCTGTTCATTTTGTTCAGAGGTGGGGAGCTGTTACCGTAGGAAGACTGAGACTGCATCGAGGTCCTGGGAACACAAACACGGGAAGGATGGTAAGCACAGGATGCTGAGGAGTGGAGACCGGTCATTTCCAACAGGTCTCAGATTAAAACATGGCCCTAACTATATAGGCGTAAAACTATTCCTCCAGAGCAATGAGAGGAACTTATCTCTGTTTCCATCTGAGAACCTCTCCTGCCTTGGCAGGGATCACAAGGCTATCATCATATTGTATGTTTCCTACGTGACTACAGGACAGAGATGAGTATCTTCCTAAAGCATCTCCTTTGTGAGAGGGGAAATCATTGCATCTTCTTTTCCCCCTTTTGTTTTCTCCATCCCTCTCAATGTGAAAATCGAAAAGGGAAAAGAACCAAGTGAAGACCAAAAGGCTTATGAAAGACACGGAGATGGTGAGCTAAAATTGTGGCTGAGGTGTTTCACCTGTAGCTGGAGCTTGCTTGGCCATTTGGGATATGCAGAAAGTAACCAGAAAGCCAATCAAACAGGGTATTTGGCAGCCATCGTGCAGAGGCCTCAACACGGAAACATGCTTTCTCAGCTTAGCTATTCCTGGGCCATGAGGGACCCCATCAGAATACCAAGAGCCTCTCTACACAGAGGGCATCTGAGAGTCCAAACAATTGTTCTGTTAAGCTTCCACAAGTCTCTGGGGCATGTGTGTGTGTGTGTGTGTGTCTGTGTGAGTGTGTGTGTGTGTTTGTGCACGTGATCAGTTCTGTTCAACTGTTTATGACCCCATAAACTGTAGCCTGCCAGGTTCCTCTGTCCACAGAATTTTTCAGGCAAGAATACTGGAGTGGGTTGCCATTTCCTACTCCAGGGGATCTTCTCTACCGAGAGATTAAATCTGCATCTCTTAGAAAGGGAAGAAGAAACGCAGTTTTCCATTCAGCATTACTTTGATTTGCAAACTAACTAGAACTGGTTTGTCCTACTATGTATGATGGCTTTCCTGGTGGCGCAGTGGCAAAGAATCCACCTGCAATGCAGGAGATGCAGAAGACAGGGGTTCAATCTCTGGGTCAGGAAGATCCCCTGGAGGCGGGCATGGCAACCCACTCTAGTATTCTTGCTGGGAAAAATCCCATGGACAGAGGAGCCTGGTGGGCTATGGTCCGTGGTGTCACAAAGAGTCAGACAGAACTGCAGGGACTGAGAATGTCCATAGCACTATGTATTATATTATATATGATATTCCCTATTCAGCTGCCATTCCTGACTTTGAATATAGAACTAATGATTTCTACCAGAATTAGGGGATATGGAATCAGAAATTCAAGACTTAAGTCTTCCTTCAGTATATATTAGAAAGCTATAGGTCCCTGTGCAAGCCAGTAAACATCCCTCAACAGAAAACTAAAATGTTTGTAAACTAAATATATATATATATACTTACTGCATGAGTTAGATGCTAGACATGGGGAAACTCATAAGAAATTATCTCATCTCTGAGAAGCTCATAGAATAGAGGGTATATGGTGATTATAAACCAACCAACTTTGTAGATCTATGGTGATAACTGAACAAGATAAGATGAGGAAGACTTGTACACACTATCAGACACTTACAGTGAGTAATCTGTGCCCATGAAATGAAGATTGGGCTGAGCATGTAAAAGGGGAAAACCTCCCCATGACACTTTTCAAATAAGATGTATTATTTTGTTCCTATTTGTCTCCTCCCTGTTAGAGCCATACAAACTTGTATAGTCAAGTTTTGTTTGTGTGTGTATCAGATTTTGAAGGCTCTGCACATGAATCCAAGTTCCAAACAAGCATGGTATAATAATGTCTGAAAAAATAACTCTAACACCTGAGTGCTACAGTAGGGTTAGGCTTGGACTTCAAAGCTGCCACTCTGCATCCTCCATAATTACACAAAGCATAGAAGCCTCCATTCCATATCACTGAACAGCTTTGGCCAGAGGAATTCAAATAATAGGCTATATTTGCATAAATGAACACAACATTCAATGTGCAATTGACAATTCAGTTGCATTTTACAATCGCTGCCTTAAAGCGGGAGGGTACTGATTTCTCACTTTAGCCCTCCTCAAGAAAACAAGTTTAGATCCTTGTTGTATAAACAGGCGTTTACATAATAAACTCTCCCAATTGTAAGATTGTTCAGGTTACCAAGCTCTCCTTTATCCATTTTCTGAATGAGTCTCACATGGACATGGGATGGCAGGGTACCGATGGGCAGAAACGATAATGCCTATTGTACAGATGGGTAAATATAAGACTCTAAGAAAAAATGGGCCCAAGTCACACATGGCTGTAAATGATGAGCTGAGAGGGCTCTTCTCTTAGTCCAAAGCATTTCTTTTCATTCTGTGGCACTTTCCCAGAAGTAAGACAGTGCAATAGGTTACACAATCAAGACGTAGGTAAAGTAGTGAAAGAAACATAGGAGGCTGAGACAAAGCACAGAACAAAGGATGTAGTAAAAGGAGTCCTAGGTATCCCCAGGTCCACTCCACCCCTGTGTGGAAGCCTTGCATGAGTCAACACGTTTGAATATACCTAGGAATATTTGTTAAGTTCACACTGAAGGGCAAGAAAGCTCAGGGCAGGGTGACCAAGAGAAACTTCACTAGGTGCTTCTTCCTTTATCTATACCCACTACAAAGTAACAAAGATGCCAGGTTGCCCAGACTCCAGAGGCAGACTTGTCCTCTGTAACCTAAAGAAACGTCTACTTATCCCTCCTACCCTCCCCAATCAGTCACATGTACAGCAAGAACTAATGTAAACATTGCTTGAAGCATTAATGTCCACCACTAAGGAGATCAGTCCTGGGTGTTCATTGGAAGGACTGATGCTGAAGCTGAAACTCCAATACTTTGGCCACCTCATGTGAAGAGTTGACTCACTGGAAAAGACCCTGATGCTGGGAGGGATTGGAGGCAGGAGGAGAAGGGGACGACAGAGGATGCGATGGCTGGATGGCATCACCAACTCGATGGGCATGACTTTGAGTAAACTCCGGGAGCTGGTGATGGACAGGGAGGCTGGCGTGCTGAGATTCATGGGGTCGCAACGAGTCAGACATGACTGAGCGACTGAACTGAACTGAACTGAACTGAGGAAAGTGAAAGTGTATTTAAAAGCTCTGAATTTTCCCTGGACCCTTAATTATAGTGAATACCTTCTTCCATCTCCTATTACAATGCCTTTCTCCTGTTTCCTTTGTGGTCTTTATTTTTCTATCATTTTATTAGTTCATTTTTAAACCACCTAAACTATTTTTGAGGAAGGTAGGTCACAAATCATAGATGAACAAAGAAGGAACATGAATTTTGGAACCAATCAAAACATCTGGGTTAACATTTTAGATCTGACACAAATCAGTTAAGGGATTTTGGGTTTTATACAAATCTCTCCAGTCTCATTTCCTTAATCTGTACAGCAGGTATTACACTTACTCCAGAAGACTTGCTATGGAGATTAAATCAGATTATGTAAGAGTCCTGGATTTTGTCCTGTAAATTGTAGGTGCTCAAGAGACATTGCTGCCTTTTGCTCTTCCCCTCCAGCTCCAAATGCTTAATGCTTTAGTGTGTAGTCACGGGGATAAGAGGTGTCAGTTTAAGAATTAATAGGAAGAAGTGGCAAGGACTCTTAGCTGGACAAATCTAGAAATTAGGGTGAAGAGATGAATAAGAATAAGAGAGTCTGAAAAGTTCAGAAACTTTGAATGCATCTCCTTTAATGCTGAAGTGAGTGTTAAAGCTATAAGGAGAAAGGTTATGGTTATCTGTTTATTATAAGCTTGTATGTCTGATGTAGAAAATATTCTGAACATCTCTATGTGCTCTGGAAAAGGGAGCAAAGTTGAAAAAAATCATGACCAATTTAAAGGCCTTGAAGAACAATTTTTTTTTTCCTTTACAAATATAATGTCACAATGTTTGAGCAGACAATCCTAAATATTGCTGGGGCATATGAAGAGATTTCAAAAGTGTTCAGAGACAACATAATCTGTGCCATTATGGTTTCTGTCCCCACTCAAAAAAGAAAATGTGTACACATACACAATACACACACACTTATTGGAAAAAGTAAGAATTTAGATTTCCCCAGAAAAATAACAAGGTGTAAGCCTCAGGTCATTTTCTCTAGAGGTACTTTAGATTTTTTCAGGAATCCAACATACAAAAATTAGAAAAGGTACATTCCATGTATTTCTAGTTTTGAGTAGAAGTCCTGGTAAAATCAAGTTCTAATTCTTAACATTGTTAACGTAGGTTTCTGTGTATATTTCTAGGAATAAAATCCCATATCTCAGAACCACAAGAGAGCTTTAGGATCATCCAGGATTGAAATCGGGTTTCCAGATTCCGAGTCTAGTGAGTATATATGTGGCAGAGAGTTAAGATTCTTGAGAAGACACAAATTCAAAGTCTTTACCGCTTTGCTGGAGATGCCTAGAATTCCATCAAAGGATTCCTTCTGTGTCCTTCAATCTTCCATTTCTAAAGAAAAGATAACTCTCTAGTGGAATCTGGCAATGTATCAGGGTGAAGCTATCTTACCAAACCATTGCTGGAGTGCAATCTCGGGTCCTGGAAACACCGCAGGTATGAGAGGGGTCAAAAAAAGCAGGGGCTCGGCGGGGGGGGAGGCATGGAGCATGAGGAAAGGTGTGGTTCCTCTTGGAAATTCTGCCCACTACCATCCGCGTGTAACTTTTCTCCCTATCTGGGGAATTTTGCTACTAAAGACAAAAGACAGTGTTTCTTCTTCAGCTAAATTAACTGTAATTATAAAATATGTTCCAGCAGTTCACATATATGCATCTATATAAACATCACTACAAACACATTAAAAACTTCCATAAAAATAGACTGAATTTCAGAGCAAAAAGTCTGAAAGAAAGTGCAAATGTTAAAAAACTACACATATTTACTCACCCTTTAAGGAATTTGTGAATTCCTTAAAAAGAAAGTGAAACCTGTGCCAATGTAACAAGATAATCTGATTTCACTAATCTACTTTTATCTCAAACATAAACAATTTTTTTCTTAAGTGCTTTTCTAGGCGACTATACTATTTTTATTTAGAAAAATTGTTTTTGAAGTTTTAGAAAAGAGTTACTCAAAGATCAGAAAATGTAAATTTTTTTTTTTTTTTTTAAAGCATTGGATAACAGGTTCCACTACAGATTTCTGGATATTTTCTATGGCCTTTGACACAGAAGCCAAAATATTTAATAAATTGGAATTTGAGTTAAATTTCTTCTAAAGAATTTGGCAGCTGAAGATATAACTTGCGACTTGTTCAGAGATGTAAACAAATGATTCTATAAGGGGCTAGCTCTTTATGATGAAATTGAACATGCACAGGGCTAAAACATATTTTCAAGCTAATGTTGGCATTAAAATTTGTTTTTAGGATTGATGACCTTGATACACAGTATCTTAAATAAAAACAGCAACTACTGACAACAGTGTAGACAGAACCAAAATGACCTATTCTGCTTGCTCTTTCGACTTACACATGGCACTTCAAGCACTTAAATGAAAATATTTTAGCATTTAAGAGATTTTTTAAAAAGCAAAAGAGACAGAAAAGAAAAACTGCAAGATAAACCAAGATGCAAAAGTTTATTGAAAATTAAAATCACACATCCATAAAGCAACAGCCTCAATAACAAGAAATCACTTGCTGTGGTGACACAGAATAAAGAGCTGGTGACCTGGTGTGGGGAGAAAATTTTTTAAGTCTTTATATTATTATTTTTAAATATGATTTTAAAATGGAAATAAATAGATCCTCTAAACTCACTGAACCAAAAAAGAAAAGTCATGAACTCTAATATTTGGGCCAGGAGGGTTGACTTTAACATGTGTTTACTTGGACATCACTTAGACAAAACCTAAGTGTCCTTGACAAGACAGTTTGAACAATGTTAGTGATATGGGTGCCTTTAGAGTCAGACTGGGGGATAGGAACTCCAGAGATGTTAATCATAGATTTGGTGCTAGGATTTTGAATTCCACTTTGGGCATTGAAGAATGATATATGACTGCCTGGAAGAATATCACCAGGGTAGTTTTACCCTCTTCTTAAAATGACAAAAGAGGTTTACTTTCCTTGGGGTCCGAACACCAATTTGGAGGGGTAGGTCTCCAGGGTTTCCAGGAGCAAGGAAGACAGACTATCACATCAGATGCTTACAAGTGTTGTTAGCGCAGGGTCTGACACAGCATTAATGAACTTTCTACTACATATGAGGGGAGGATACTGATGATGTTAGTTCTCAAAAAGAAGAAAAGAATCATCCCCTACAGTGGCTACTCATGGTAGTTATCACCTCTCTGCCCAGCAGTACATTTGACACCTTAGCTTGTTACTATTTGCAGTATCATTGCATGACCAGCATTAAAAGGGCCTGAGTCTCTCAGCTACCCACAGACAATAACAACTTTTTTTCTCCTTTTCTTAAAAAGACATCTAAGTTTGAGACCGGCTCAAAAGCTTCTTCATGAGTTTCAGAAACAACAAAAGGTAACAGAAAGGGTTCCAATAAACATCGTAATGCCCCTCGTCCCAACCTGAGCCCCTGCCTCCCGAGAAATAACACAAAAGCTCACAGACAAACACAGGGGTTCCTGACAGACCCATGCTAGATCTAAGGATACAGAATCTGCAGAAAATGTCCTTTCTTGCATAGTTTTGAGTCCCTTCAGAGATTTTCTCACTAATGGCTGTGTGCCTTTGAGCAGTTGGGTCTCTGAGCCAAAGTGTCTTCAAGTCCTGGTTACGAGGGCTGGATACACACACACGTGCACACGCACACACACACGCACACACTCACACTCACACACACAGAAACACAATAAACACACGCTCAAAATACAGAGGTGGGGCTCTACGGGTACACTGATCGATTTGGGGGACTGGAATGTCTAAAGAAGGCGTCAGATTGTCTCGGGGTTTCTCTCCGCGGCTCCACAAGCTCATTCCTGAAGCAGGCTGAAAGGAGACTGCAGAGAGGAACCAGAGAAAAGAAAAGATGAAGGCTTAGAACTTCACATATTCAAATCTGTTGAATGCAGAAACACATCCTTCTACCTTCATGATCATAGTATAGTCAGAACAGAATGTCTGCAAGGCTATTTTTATTCCTTTCTCTTTACCTTCCTTTAAAATCACTCAGAGATGACATTTCAAGATTTTGAAGAAGAAAGGAGAAAAGGCAGCGGTAGTTATCCAGAACTATGAGAATCACTTGTGGAAATTTTTCTTAAAAAAGGCATTTTTTTTCCAGATCCTTTCTGAGACCAGGCTGGAACCCAAGCATATATAGTTTTAAGAAGTTCCACAAGTGATTCAGTTGAGGACTACTGAGACAAGGTAGGTCATGATGCTTAATACAGCATTTGGCATACTGGACGCAATTAATTGCAAAAAGGAATGCAGAGACAAGAAGTAACTTCAATCTTTCGTAAAATGTCATCTGCCCAATTATAATGCCTCATTACTGTTCCTGTCTAGCCTAGCTGTGAAGTATGAAGAAATATGATCTTATCAGTCTGGGGGCTGCATCATCCCGCCTTTGTAAAGAACTATTAATGAGCATTTTGTATCTGCCCAGATTGCAATGAATAAGTATCTTAATCCTTTCAGTCACAAACTTGGCCTAGAAATGCACATATCAAACTCATGAAAGCAACTTTTGCATAATGAAGAAATCAATTATGCTCAAGGATGCCAGGAACAAATCCTTTTATTTTGCTAAAGGTTGTGCAACCTCACAAGCTGTTAGGGAATTGCTGCCCTGATGGCTTTTGAGTCACATTTGGTTATTCCTTGCAAAGGAACAAAGCCATTTTTCCTTGGTCAGGACAGATTTAGTAAATCGTCTCACCAGTAAGAATCGGGATCATCTTAAAGAAGGTGCCAGAATACAACTTCTTAATAGGAGGGAAGTAATTTATTACCAAATAAAGAACAATGGCTTTGACTTTTTGTGTGGATACTACATCTTGGGGCTTCTCTTGGACAAAGGGTTGAATGAGACAACATGCAGAAATCATCTTTCACTTATGATAAAAGTGTCTGGACCAGAGGGGTACACACTGAGACCTAAAACTGACATAAATTCTGCAGTGAGACATAAGAACTTAGAAATGTGACTTAATCTATCTGAATTTAATTAATTTGAGGATATTTTTCATCATTACCAACTCAGAGCTAGTAATTCTCTGTACTGAAAACTTCCCAACATCTCTGTGAAGTTCAAAACTAACTGGGTAAACTATAAATGCTTGAGCATTGCCATGACCTGTGAGGTTGAACCACATATTAACCTTTTCAAAAAAATCTACGAAACTAGCAATTTCAATCAAATAATCTGGAAATGCAGAAGATGGAAGATTTCTAAGTCAAACTTAGAAATACGGTATTAATCACATCTCTCAGAAAGATTTCTGCCTTCTGCTTTCTCCCACAGTGATAATTTTGAAAATATTACTTTCTTTTCTCACAGATACATGAATTTGAAGCAAAATGACAAACATTCTTGAAGAAAACCATAGCTAGATAAGCCTAAAGAGATAGGACTTTACAATGAAACCACAAAGGTAAATAGTAACCACTTGATACAGAGACAGAAAAGTGGGAGTAAGTGCTTTGGTTTTACTAGGCTTCCCTGTGGCTCAGCTGGTAAAGAATCTACCTGCAATGCAGGAGACCTGGGTTCAATCCCTGGGTTGGGAAGATCCCCTGGAGAAGGGAAAGGCTATCCACTCCAGTATTCTGGCCTGGAGAATTCCATGGACTGTATGGTCCATGGGTCGATAGGTCACAAAAAGTGGGACACGACTGAGCAACTTTCACCTGGTTTTATTTTTATAACTTTCTTGACTAATGAGGCAGACCAAATCATTGTAAAGAGCTATATCCTTCAGATCTGATTCTGATCTCGGCTTTGCCACGAACTAGCTATGAACTCACAGGGGTAGTTAACTGGGCCTCAGTTTTCCCAGCTATGGTACAAAGAGGCTAGAGCTAAGGTCTTGAAGCCCCTGTTTTGCTCTGATATTCTATGACCTATCTGACCAGTGAGCTGCTATCGTAAAGTGATCTGATCATACAGGAGAAGTAAACATTGAGAGCTCCTCAGAATGTCCATATTTGTATCAAAATTAAAGTAAAAATCCATCCTGTAGAAACTCAAAAATAATTCTCCAGTGTTAGGCTAAGTAAAATTTTAACAAAGCAATGCTGGCTTCAGATCAGGATGAAAGCCAAGGAGGAGAGTAAATTACAGAAGGAAAAAATAATGAAAAAGAGATAATATTGCTCTAAAGTACACAAGTCAAAAGAATTGCTAAGAAGGTCTCAAGGGGCTTCTGAAAAACTATCTTGAGTTAATGTCCCTTGCAAATATGACGGTAAGGAGTCTAGTGGCAAGAATGGGTCCAACTTGTCCTCTTACTAGATTTTGGCTTCTATGAACATAACTCCTTATGTTTATTCCAATCAACTAAAATAAAATTTCTTTATACATTGTATAAAACCTACTTATAACAATTAGAGCCACAAAAATTCAATGAAGATTTATCCTCCAGAAAGCCCATGATCATGAAGGTAATTGAGAAGGAATTTTTGAAAAAGGAAAACCATGCACAAATAAAAAGCAAACAGAGAAAATACATACTGGGACACTAACAGAAGCAATTAAAACCGAAAATATTTCATTACTACTTTGTACAAAATGTATTCCCTTCCCACTGATTTTCCCTCCACTATAAAGAAAAGTATAAAATTGATTCCTCATCAGCATAATATTGGTACTAAGTTTTTGCAAGAACTCACAGGCTGTCATAGGCATTTTCTAAGTTGATGTATTATTTTCAAATGATTGCCAGGGAATTACATTTCTGTTTGTGCTTGTCTAATTATTAGTGCTTTTTCTTGGAGATTTGCATAAAAATAAAAGAGCTGAAAAAAACTCAGCTGAAGAATACAGCAACTGGAGAATTTATATATAGATGTATATCAAACAATGGAGGGAAATCCAGGTAAATATAATGTAACAAAGACCTAATTAGACCAAATGTCTATATTTTCCAAAGATTTCATTTTGCAGTCTGTTACATTTCCATGCACGAGTTATCACAGCTAAAGTTAGGTCTCATACATTGTGGAAACAAACAGTCAAAAACATGCAGTGGTACATACAAATGGACACCACAGGGAAGTACAGGGCTACTAATTGCTCACTATTCATCTGTGACCACACATGCAAAAAGTGAAAATATGTCTCTAAAATCTTTTGAACTTCTTAAAATAACAATTTTAAGATATAGTTTTTTCTTTGATCAAATAGATGGTTTGATGAAATATGAATTATAATAAAATAATTTCCGTTTAGAGCCATGTCAGCCAGTTAGGCTAGAGAAGTTTTAAGCTCTGAATAACTCATCATCTAGAGACACAGAACTCTGTATCCTCATGGATCCCATGTAAATGAACAAATGCACATGCCCTCAACTGACTGAAGTAGATTCTCTTGGCTCGTAAAATCTCTAAAACTATGACACAAAACTATTCTTTCTATTGTATGATGTAGACAAACTGTTTAAAATGTCCTACAAACTTACATGATGCTGAAAATAAACTTCCAGAGGCTATTTAAGATTCAAATAGTGTTCTGGTAAGTCACCACCATACTGTAAACTATGGGAGGGTAGGAACACATGTGTCTCATCTCTGTTTCTAAGGCTTTCACATAGCAGATCCTCAGTAAAAAGCTTGTTATATGTGTCATGTCAACTATTCTGGTCTTGGCTGATGAGGAACCATACTGTGCATCTAGATGGGCATGTCTAATTTCTTCAGCCAGAAGAAAGAGAAGAGAGGCCTCTGATAAAGGCTGCTATTGTTTTGTTCTGAAATGTCACCCTAAAAGACATCTTAAAATCTTTTAGTACTTCTCTACTTTAGGATATACAGATTACCTTCCAAATACTGTTATTAAAAAAAATATGAACCTCAAGAAGTCATGGAGAATCCACTCTTTTATCTAGAAAGAGGACTGGAAAACTATAGTGAATAGGTCAAATCTGGTCCATAAACTAAGAATGCTTTTTACATTTTTACAAGGTGGAAACAATTCAAAAGAAAATGTTTCATGACAAATGAAAATTATATGAAATTCAAATTTCAGTGTCCATAAAATAAAACTTTATTGTAACTACTCTCATTTGTCTATATATTGTCTGTGGTTGCTTCTGTGTTTCTGAACAGGGGAGCTGCAAGAGACCATATATATGGACCAGAAAGCCTAAGATATTTGCTACTGGTGCTTTACAGGAAAAAAAAAAAAAAATGTTTGCCAAACTGTGTGGTAGAAGGTCAGAATCTATAAACCACACTATTTAAAATCGACAGAATTTTTGTCTTTAACTGGAAAAAAAGACAGGAAATTATGGAGCAACTAGTTCAGCATTGAGTAACTCTTCTGACACTATTTTAGCTAAGTCAAACATTTCCAGGGTGAACTGAAAATGATCTGGGAGTCTGTCTTAATAGCATGATGTAAGTAACTTGGAGAAGGCATCTATCCCTTATAGGTCTGTAAAGGATGTTACAAGGTCTGTTTCTTTGATCCTTGTATGAGTTTATAAGAACTAAATCAGTTTTGCACTTAAATATATTAATATATATTTCTATCTGATATCTTAAGTATTATATAAAGATTGACAATGGGAATTCTGTAACCTTGAATTCTAATTCTCCTCTGGAGTACTCTGTATCCCAAGGAACCTCCTGATTCAACTTTCCAGTCAGCCTTACTATAAAACCTTATAATTATGATTTGCAAAACTTCCGTGCTAGAAGGGAATGGCGAGATCCCTTCCAGGCAAAAAAGGTCTTAAATGGTCAAAGAGCCTGAAGTCCTTTAAAGAGACAGTATACTTCTGTTTTGCACCTCTGCTATCTACTCCATACCCCATAGTCAATAGGTATAGGCTCAGAGAACACCTCCTGAGTATCAGAGATGCAATCCAACCTCCTCAACTGCATTTATTTTGATTGAAAAAAGAAAAGCAATACCTTTTTATTACGCTTTTCATGGGTATTTCTCTAGAGTAGTTAATAATAAATGAGAAAAGATCCATTATTTATTGTTCATTTGTGTTCCTAATGTAAAAGACAATCTTGTCATAGGCAAGGTAGTTTTGGCTTCATTTCTTTTTGCCTGCAGTGTAAAATGTCTACATTTTACATTGATCTACAGAGACTCTGGAGATACTTTCGGTTTAGACACAATAGTTTTTCAGCTCACAAGTGATTATTCTTAACCACAGAAGGGTAAGTATACATCAGAGTTCTGATTCACCAATTTCCCTTCTTTCATAAGAGCTAGTCTGTTCTGGTTAGTTATTAAATACACCATCATCAAAGATCCGAGAATCAAGGTAAAATGAACATAAAAATAGGTTGTATGTCTATTCTAAAATGGTTGCAAAATCTGGTCTCACTGATGTAAACATGTCTTGCTGGGAGACCTAGAATGAGGATGTTAAAACATTGGCAATGTGGCTCTATTTTGCCCTGATGCATCCAGATTTTCCCTAATGACCAGACACTAGGACTCCGAATCCTCAACACAGCACTCAAAGAAGTAACTTATAGTGAAATCTGTGTGCTGTCCCTAGTCTATAATGATTGTCCCAAAAGTAGATTGCGTGCATCCCAGGCGAGGGACAAGATAAGATATTGGGATGAGGAAACACTATATGATTTTAAATAGACACATTATTAATAGAATAGAGGGTGTGTTCAAAATTCTACTATTGATATATGTGTATGGATTAGGGGCATAGAGAAGAAAACTAATTTATTAGTGTGAGTCTTTTTTCAGAATTCACTTGAAACGGTTTCAATTCAACTTCAGAATATAGGTGTAACTTGTCAAAGGGAGGGTTATAAGAAACATAGAAGACTGTTGAAGCAGAAAGAGGAGTCCCCAGACCAGCTCATGTGAACCTACCAAGTTCTGCTGTCTCGCAACCTCACCTTTTACATCACCCAACAACCACCCTGTGGCCCATCTGAATACACAGTCATCTTAAGCACATCTGCTAGAATGACACAGAGATCCACTCACTGTTTCTGAAGTAAATGCTGGTGCTGCTGCTGCTGCTGCTGCCGGTAGGTTTCAATTGTGTGCTGAGGAAGGTACTGCATGAGTTCCAGGGATTCTTTTATCTTCAGCAGCATTTCGTAAGTCTCACGGCCCCTCACCTACATAAAAGAGCAGAAGGCAAGAGACGAGAAATGAAGAACTGGAGAACTATCAGAAGTACAGTCAATCCTCTTTATTTGTGGATTCTGCTTGGACTAATTCACCTACTTGCTAACATCTATTTATAACACAAAAAATCAATACTTCACAGACAGGGGCATAATGACGAAAAGTCGAGTGTCCCAGTGTACATGTTCCCAACTGAGGGTGAAGAAGGTGATGTTCCAACCTCTTGTTTCAACTCTTATGCTGGAAATAAGTGTCCTTCTCAGAGCCTATCTAGGGCCAATTTTTTTTTTTACCTTTTCTGTACTTTTTGGAGGTAAATTTTTTGGTTTAAAATAGTTCCCAAAGGCAGCTTCAGTGCTCTCTGCTGCTGCTGCTAAGTCGCTTCAGTCGTGTCCGACTCTGTGTGACCCCATAGATGGCAGCCCACCAGGCTCCCCCGTCCCTGGGATTCTCCAGGCAAGAACACTAGAGTGGGCTGCCATTTCCTTCTCCAATGCATGAAAGTGAAAAGTGAATGTGAAGTCGTTCAGTCATGTCTGACTCTTCGCGACCCCATGGACTGCAGCCCACCAGGCTCCTCTGCCCAGGGGATTTTCCAGGCAAGAGTACTGGAGTGGGGTGCCATTGCCTTCTCCGTCAGTGCTCTCTAGTGCTCCTAAATGCAAATACACTGTAATGTGCCTTATGGAGAAAAGTCATGTTAGATAAGCTTAGTCCAGCCATGAGCTGTAGTGGTACGGACTGTGCATTCAATGTTAATGAATCAATGTGCATGCATGTAGGCATGCTCAGTTGTGTCCAACTCTTTGCAACCCCACAAACTGTGGCCCGCAAGGCTCCTCTGTCTATGGGATTTTCCCAGCAAGAACATGGGCATGGGTTGCCACTTCCTCCTTCAGTAATGAATCAACAGCATATATTAAATAAGAAACACACATGAAACAAGGTAATGAATCAATCAGTTGCTAAAAATGTGATCAGAAGCTCAAAGGAATCTAATCCTGTATTTTTCGTAGGAGCAATGATTCAGTATTTGATCATACAGTGTCCACAGTGACTTTTTAAAGCATAACTACCACAGATAACTAGAATTAACTGTAATTATATCTGGAAAGACACACGTTTTCAGCAGGGGTAAAATGTGCTTCCCTCTTTAAGAGAGTCTCTTAAAAACTTTAAGAAGTCTGAGCAGAACCAGGACTAGAGAAAGGCGAGTGAAGAACAAAGAACACTTGCCTGACCCTGAGAGCAAGCTCCTGTCACTCTGTGCACCCTGGCACGTCGCCTGTCCCCTCCCTGTCAGAATTCAGAAATGGAAAGATTTTCCCTACCTTTTATTGGGTTAATTCCTACTTATCCCAGCTCTGGCATCATATTCTTTGAGAAGCTTTTCCTGACCTCAACCTTTTAGGCCAAGTCATGCACCCTTCCTGTGAGCTCCCACAGTGTCACCCCTAACTTTACTCAAGTGCTGATTTCATTATTATATTTCTTTGTCTCCTCACTAGAAGACAAGGGCTTGGAAGGTAAGAATTGTACCTTAATGATCTCTAATAGTCAGAGTCTAGCATTTCTGCCATTCAGCAAACACCAACTAAATTCATGCTAAATGAAGAGTTGTTGTTTTTTTTTTTTCTTCACACATTTCAGTCTGGCTAATTCTTCACTAAAAATAAGATATAACTGTTTATAGGGTATTTCCTCCATTAGTACAAACTGAAATTTCATTAAAGAAACAGCTCTTTAAAGTGGTTTCTATCTCATCAGCTGAAAACACATTAGAGCTTTCAGAATATCTAGTATAGCAGGAAACTTAAGAGTTCACATACCAGTTTCCATATGTGGCCTGAGAAACAAGACATTGAGAATCTCAGCTAACTCACTGTCTGACTGTTCTGCCAGCAAGCAGTCTAATTCCCTGACCTGACTGACCTTTAGGGCCTCAAAAGGAAGGGCTAGTGAACATGGCACACCCAAACCTGTGGCTTAATTTCAATCCCAGCCAAATCTTCTGGCCCAGCTTGTCTGTATCTTAAGAGCAATACTGGTTACCAAAGCTTTGCTGCCACTCTAGATGGCAAAGACCTAAGGTGATAAGAACTAAATGAACTGCAACTATAATCTCAAAAAGGGCACCCTGGTAACCTTGAGAGGGCTTATATTCCTTGTAGGAATAAACAATGCTCCTACACAATATATGGCCATTCCCATATAGTTGAGGATTCTGCCTAGCTTTGCTTTTTTTTTTTTTTTAGCATTCCCTAAAAGAAATCGCCTGGAGAATCCCAGGGAAGGCAGAGCCTAGTGGGCTGCCGTCTATGGGGTCGCACAGAGTCGGACACGACTGAAGTGACGTAACAGCACCAGCAGCAGCAAAAGAAACCACAGGCAATACTCTATAGTAGTATATCAACTTTGTGAATGCCTTCTGACAAAATTTTAGTCCTAAATTGGTATGACCAAGCTGTCTAGGATCATCTTATCACTCTTCAGTAATGAAAAACAAATTAATTTTAAAGATTTGCATAAGAAGAACTCTATTAGTAGTGTAGTTCTGACTGGGTGAGTATTAACAGAAAGAGCCCACACTATTAATCTGTTCTGGAACTTTAGAGGGGATGAATAATTTCCTAATTTTGAAAAAAAAAAAAAGTAGGTTTTCTGTTTTATGTCACTTGCCTCTATCACCCTCTTCACATTCTCATTCACAGATAATCAAAAGATGACCACAGAGTAAAAGCTCATTCAAAGAAGGCGAAAATGAAGCAACACGAATACCCAAGGGAGACTCACTGGTAAGTATAACAGTTCATCATCTGGGGATCTTCGCTTCTTGATGGATGTCATCTGGATGCCATGTGTGTTCTGACGGAAAGCTGGTGGAGGAAAAGTGCAAGTTTCATCCTAGGAACATTTCTGAAGCAATAATACACTGATTAAACAGACAGTAGCTCCACTGACAGTGATGAGATTAGAATTTCCAGTTCTAAGCAGCCATTCAACCAGTGATGATTACTTTTATATTAGGTGTAAACCTAACAATGAGAGTGGGGTGGGGGGAGGTGAGGCAAAACAGGGAAAGAAAAACAGGAGGTGGGTGTAGGGAGGCTGGGAAATGGCCTCTGGCTTAAGCAGTGCTACAGGAATCCCTGTTTTACTGGAGGGTGACTGTGAACAGCTGCTCAGCAGAGGAAGATAAATTGGAATTGTGTTTTATTTTTCAGATCATTTATCTTCCAAGGAGGTAAACGCAGTTTGTAGCAGTTGTCTTGTCTGTGCATTCAACCTTGTGAGTTCCCCCCTCCCATGTTAGTACGAATATCACATAGCCTCTGACAAGCAGTCTCTGGGACCTCAGTTTTCTCTTTGGTAAAATCAGGGAATTAATTTTATATATCCCTAAAGGTTTTAAATTTAGAAACTATACCTAGGACCCAGAATATAGAGATGAGTCTCCTACTGGAGTTCTTACTGAAAGTTTTTGATTGGTAGGTAACTGAGGTGCTCAAGGAAGCATATGGAGCTAGGTCAACAGACAGACTCAAGAGGAGAATTAGGGTGGAGATATAATTATTGATAGTACATACACTATTGATAGTGTATATATAATCTAAGTACTATATATACGATTGTTTGAAGAATAATCAGGGAGAAAAAAACTGGAAAAGCAAATCACACTGAACAGCTCAAAGATGATAAAGGTTAGTTGTTACAACAAGTTGTTCTGCAAAATTCAATGCCGTTTTTATTTCTTCTGCATACGAATCAGTAATAAGATGAAAACCTTTTTCACAATATAATTCACAGTGTGATATATTTCAAAATACTTGCTAGAGTGATAGGAGGCTTATGCAAGCCATCTTCTAGAATTAAATCTCATGCTTTAGTAGCTTGGCTGGATCAATGGTTTTCAAACTCTGTGACCTGAAGAATGAGACCTCTGGGGGTGAGTACCTGACATGCAAGGGGGGCTGTGAGTGAAGCATGAAACCAAAGCCCACACCTGACTCCCACCCCTTCAACTAGAACAGCTCTGCTTTCAGCTGTTTTGAGCTCCTTGAAATACTTCATTTTTAAAAAGCTTTTATCGCTTAAAAAAACAAGTGTGAAACCAACTGATCTAAATCATCAGCCTCACTATAAATGATGTAACTAAAGCCCTGAGTGAGTCCTACATGTCAAGATTCAAGAAAACCCACAGCTGCATATTCCCCAGACTGTGCTTTATGAAGTGCAGTCTTAAGTCTCACTATTCCCCCAGACTCAGGAGGTAGGCAGGTGGCATTTTCAACCCTCACCTTCAATAACAGAAAGATAAATGGATATAAATATGCTAAGGTACTGGTTCTCAAACTTCACCTGGCAACAGAGGCACCTACAGGGCTTATAAAACATGGATCCCTGGGCCTCACACCCAGTACTTCTGATTCAGCAAGCCTGCAAACTAAGAGTTTGCATTTCTACCCAGCTTCCAGATGATGCTGATGCTACTCGTCTAGGAGTCATGTCTGGAGGACTGCTGGGTAATCTTCCATGATGATCTGCTTTTGAAAAGCTATAGTGTACCCCCAGAATCTGTTTCATCAAGAGCTGCAGTTTAAGTTCATAAACGTGTCTCTAAAGCCCTTAGGTCTTATTCTGCAGCTTCTCAGACATCACCCGTCAGGTGCTGTATCTGGCGGAGACTGAGCCCTACCCCATTGGGCCACTACAGCTACTTACGGCGCTTCGTACCATCACCGTTCTTTGTGCTGTCCGACACCTGCTGCTTTCTGATGCTGTCTTCATCTGCCTTCCTGTCTCTCCCTGGGCAAGCACAGATCCGGGCCTCAAAGCAGCGGCGGCCCAGGACTTGCCCACTAGGAATTAAAGAGGAGAAGGAAGGGTTAAATGAAAGGAATTTGAAAAGCCCCCTGCTGGCCATCACCAGTGCACCAGCTCCACCACCAACTCAAGGCTGCTTTGAGGATGGGCCCCAAAGCATTTGGCAGAACACAAAAGTGCTTACATGCCATGAGCAATATTAGTAAATAGCATCCATTTGTTCTGCAAAGAACCTCCAAGCCATTAGCTGAACAGCTGTATTTAGCTACATATTTTGAAGGAAACTTGAGTTAAGCCAATGGATGTCTCCAGATAAAATCCCCTTAGGCAGCTCAGACTTATTCAAAGAAACTGTTAAATGTCTCTCGGCCCACATGAAAACAAACACTGTCTAATCAGAAACTATTCCAGTCAAATGTCAAGAATTCAGGTATGAAGTGACTTGAACACCTTCCCAACTCTTTTTTTTTTTTTCTCTTCTACCTTTACCCACCCTGTTCTGTCTCCACTTTCTTAGATCTTTATGTAAGTGTTTGCAGCAAGGATTTACAGCACAGAGGACAAAATCTAGGGTAGCTCTCTGTTGTACATGCAAAGGTAATGATAAAACAAACACAATTTCACTTAGCCCTGTGCCCAGAGTTTCTACAGAATGACAGTTCTGCAAATGCCACTTACTCTCTGGTTTCCAGAGTAACAATGATTAAAATTGGACGTCGGTTCATCCCTCCAACACAACTGCTGTTACACATGAAATTGTACAAGACTGTCGTGAATTCAGTGCCAACCTGAACACAGGGAGGAAAAGAGTCGGTGTTAACAATGACTTGAACTAATGTTCTTTCTTCTCACTTCTTCCTTCTTAATTCTCACTTACTTAAACAACTCCATTTCTGATCAAGTGATATGCTTTCTTCTAAAAAACTGCAAAACCCATGGTAGATTCTTCTTTGCCTTGGATCTTAGGAAGCTTAAAGCTAGTATTTGCAATAGTGGACCCTCTGCACAGTATGAGAGGGTTTTTAAAAATAACCATTTTTGACCCTATTCACTTGCAAGCTGATCCCTATCACTTAATTCAAACAGGGTTCATCACATATATGAAAAGTTAGAGATGAAAAAATTACTAACTATAGCAGTAATGCTCCAGGGATATTTTTATGATATGGATAACACAGTACAACACACACGTGAATGTATACTTCTATAAAGAACACTCTGGAATTCAGAGTTAAATAATCTAGTCCAGAAGATTAATTTATGGATGAAGCAATCTGAAACCTAGAGACACAGAGTTCTAAGCTAGAAGTCTACAGAGTGAGTCACCAAATCGAGGGTCTCTGGTCTCACCACTCCCGTGTTCTCTCTGCTGCAGCATGCTGCTTTTCTAATCTGCCATCCTGTACATTCAGACTTCAACTATGAGATCCCTTTTAGGGTCTCCCATTTTCAGGATAGTGTAAAAATGGTGGTGGTGATTTAGTCGCTAGGTCATGTCCTACTCTTGCGACCCCATGTACTGTAGCCCATCAGGCTCCTCTGTCCATGGGATGTTCCAGGCAAGAATACTGGAGTGGATTGCCATATCCTTTTCCAGGGGATCTTCCCAACCCAGGAATCACACTCAGGTCTCCTGCATTGCAGGCAGGTTCTTTACTGACTGAGCTATGAGGGAAAAATACATGCATCCAATACTCATGTACATCCACTACCAGCTGAATTTTCAATTAAGATCTCTGGATAATAATGCCATGGATAAACTCAACTGTAGATTCAATTATTTTCTGCCTTAAGATGAGAACATGGGCAACAGAGCCATGTTAACAAGAACAAATTTGGTACAAATTTAGCAGTTTTGAAGGGGGATAGAGAAGTGCCTGGTGAAGAGAAGGGAAAGAATAAATACAAAAACAGTTACCTATTTTATAACTAAGATAGAATTATATGCTTGAAACACCTCCTATTACTAAAAGTAACACTCTCTCAAGTCTGCCCAGTCCTTATCTGCTTACCTGAGGTGGCTCATAAGGTACCAGCACACTTTGTCTTCCTGTGATGGGATCTTCTACGTATTGGGCATGGCTGTTACCTTCTACTCGAATCAAATGACTGGGAGGGGCAATCTGTCCTGCAGAATGGAAAAAAAAAAAAAAAATTAGCTCTTTACCCTCAAAACAAAGAAAATAAAATGAAACTTTATGGACAGAACAGTGGTGGTCAAAGAAATAGTTTGTATGATATAGGAGATATACATGCTTGAAAAGAAGACTAGATCCTGTTGCCAGAGATCTAACACATGAAGGTATCACAACCTTTATAGCCATAAAAAGGTCAGGAATGGTCATCTATATTTAAGGGAACAGTCCCATGTTTCTGGGCTCAAGGTAAACAATTCAAGTTGTAGAGAACTCTATAACTACATTTCTAAGCTGACCCATACAGGGCGTTTTTCCAGCTTCTCTGAAAAATGGAAGAAAAAGGAACAAGTTAATTTAAAAAATACACCTGCATGACAGAAAACACTGCCCCCAGATTGACCATTTAAAACACTAAGAAGCTATGGATGGCAAGGATATAACTTTCACTTTGCCTATTCTTTTCTTCATGATGAAGCCACGATTTTACTTTGGTCATAAAGATGGGAAACTAACTTTATTTGTTGTACTGCAATTGTCCCAGGTTAGAGGCTTAAAAAAGGAAGCAAATTTTGAAAGGAACATAAGCAAAGTTTCACAAAATGCGATACCTGATGGAACTCAAAAATAAAGATGCTGCTCCAAGAGTTAATGCTGTAAAGCTATTTTTAACCTTTGGTCTCATATTCTCATTCTACAGTAACTGATACTCAAAGTAAAAGGCTTCGTATATCAAGATGCTCTCTGTTGCCTGAAGCATCATATATTATGGCAAAAATTTTAAATAACTATTATGCTAAAAAATAAGAAAAAAGCAAACAACAACAAAAATGGCTATGTCATTTTGATGGATCAAGAGCAGTTATGGACACCAATAATGAAGCCTAGCTATAGAGAATAACTTCTACAGCATATTGTTAAGTGAAAGGTAAGATGCAGAGGTATGGATAATGAGGTCATAGAGACAAGGACTAGAAATTAATAAGTAAAAATTAGTTGTGTTAAGGTGGAGAGATTTCAACTTTATTTTCTTTTTTAAAATTTCTATCTACTATCTTTCTTCATTACTTTTTCTTTACCACCTATTATATTCTCTACATACATATACTCAGGGTAACCTACCAATCTTCCTATTTTTCACATAATTTCTATAAAATACTCTAACTCCCAATCCTCCTATCTCCTCATTGCTCTTTGATGAATCTTTATGCTTTCTCTTGCCCTTCCTTTCAACTATTTTGTGTTCTTGACTTAGCCTCCCTTCGTAAACTTTAGAACAGTAAATGTAAGAGGACCCTTGGAAATAATGACCACTTCTGTAAAACTGTTACTGGATCTGAGGCTCAGAGCCTGGGACCTAACTTATCTATGGATACAGCACTTAAAGGCTGTAAGATACCTGGCCCCAAGATACCTGCTCTTTGACGGTCAGTCCTTCACTTTACTGCTTCCCCTCCCAAGCTCATGTTCTACATTTTCCATTTACTCCTCTTATCTGTTATTTGTCTTCATTTATTTTTCTTATTCCCCATTTTCCTCTTCTTCTTCTTTTTTAAATATTTATCACTTTTTATGCTCCTTTCTCTTACCCTTCTAGACCCTAATTGGTCCAGCCTTGACAATCACCCTGGGAGAGGTACTCAAGCCCTTAGCAAGGGACCAACAGATCAGAGGCCACACTGTTCTCCTTAAATCCTCTCATTAAAAAAAAAAAAGGTGGGGGGGGGGAGTGTTAGGTAGTTAGAAAAGGAAAAAGGAGTCTAAAATGGTGGTGGCTAAAGGACAAAGGGAAAAGACCACAATAACAAAACAAAAGAAAATCTGCAGACTGCAGTGGGAGTGAGAACTTCAGGTGAAACATAGCGAGCCCTAATTTGCATAGGGAGAGGAGACAAAAAGAACAAAAAGACAGCCAAGATGGACTGAGGCCTCTCCCTTGGAGTCGATCCACCCTCACGCCTCCAGGGTATACCTACCCTTTGTTTGCTGAATAAAACTCTGAGCTGTAACTGAGCTGTAACACTGGTCTGCCATTTCAAATCTTTGTTGCCACAAGATAGAACCCAGGAAATTACTCACTATCCCGACAGAAGGGAAGGAAGAAACAGGGAGAAGAGAGGCAAGCCCAGGTCATCCAGCAATTACCAATATTAAAATAAGCAGTTTAATTCTTGTGAAAGCCTGAAATTTATTCAACATTATTCTCAGTCTTATCAGTCAAAAAGGTAGACTAAACTGCCATCAGATTGCAGAGGTTGGAAACAGATAGGTGGATCCCAGACAAAACTCTCCACAGGAACTCTATTTCAAGCTTAGTTGAACAGCCACAGACCCCCCATTCTCCTTACCCTCATTGAATTCACGACTCAGCTCATGGTTGGGGCACCTTTTTACCACTTCAGTGACATGCTCGGCCTTCTTGTAGACAGGCATGGCCCGGATGACAGCACCTTGAGGTGGTGGGGTCATCACCTTGATCTGGATGGGGCATGTCTTTGCAATCTGGCAGTACAGCTTCTTCAGTTCAGTGGAATACTGCTTAGAGACGGGTCCATGGTGAAAGAAAGAAAGGAAACGAGATTTTGTTATATTCAAAATCAGAACATGGAAATATATATATACTTTCTGTAAACATGTTCCTTTAGAGCTGCCTGTTTGAAACTAAGCAGGACCCAAAATCTTTAAGCTCTTATTAGAAACAAACATAAAGTAATGCTAAAAATTCTCCAAGCCAGGCTTTAGCAGTATGTGAACCGTGAACTTCCAGATGTTCAAGCTGTTTTAGAAAAGGCAGAGGAACCAGAGATCAAATTGCCAACATTTGCTGGATCACTGAAAAAGCAAGAGAATTCCAGAAAAACATCGATTTCTGCTTTATGACTATGTCAAAGCCTTTGACTGTGTGGATCACAATAAACTATGGAAAATTCTGAAAGGGATGGGAGTACCAGACCACCTGACCTGCCTCTTGAGAAACCTGTATGCAGGTCAGGAAGCAACAGTTAGAACTGGACATGGAACAACAGACTGGTTCCAAACAGGAAAAGGAGTACATAGAGGCTATATTGCACCCTGCTTATGTAACTTATACGCAGAGTACATCATGAGAAACGCTGGACTGGAGGAAGCACAAGCTAGAATCAAGATTGCTAGGAGAAATATCAATAACCTCAGATATGCAGATGACACCACCCTTATGGCAGAAAAGGAAGAATAACAAAAGAGCCTCCTGATGAAAGTGAAAGAGGAAAGTGAAAAATTTAGCTTAAAGCTCAACATTCAGAAAACTGAGATCCTGGCAATCGGTCCCATCACTTCATAGGAAATAGATGGGGAAACAGTGGAAACAGTGGAAGACTTTATTTTGGGGGGCTCCAAAATCACTGCAGATGGTGACTGCAAGCCATGAAATTAAAAGACGCTTACTCCTTGGAAGGAAGGTTATGACCAACCTAGATAGCATATTAAAAAGCAGAGACATTACTTTGTCAAAAAAGGTCCATCTAGTCAAGGCTATGGTTTTTCCAGTGGTCATGTGTGGGTGTGAGAGTTGGACTATAAAGAAAGCTGAGCACCGAAGAATTGATGCTTTTGAACTGTGGTGTTGGAGAAGACTCTTGAGAGTCCCTTGGACTGCAAGGAGATCCAACCAGTCCATCCTAAAGGAGATCAGTCCTGGGTGTTCATTGGTAGGGCTGATGTTGAAGCCGAAACTCCAGTACTTTGGCCACCTGTTGTGAAGAGCTGACTCATTGGAAAAGACCCTTATGCTGGGAAAGATTGAGGGCAGGAGGAGAAGGGGATGACAGAGGATGAGATGGTTGGATGGCATCACCGACTCAATGGACATGGGTTTGGATGGACTCTGTGAGTTGGTAATGGACAGGGAGGACATCATCATGGGATCTCAAAGAGCTGGACACGACTGAGTGACTGAACTGAACTGAAAGTGAAAGAAAGTGAAGTTGCTCAGTCGTGTCTGACTCTTTGCAACACCATGGACTGTAGTCTAACAGGCTCCTCCATCCATGGGATTTTCCAGGCAAGAACACTGGAGTGGGTTGCTATTTCCTTCTTCAGGAGATCTTCCCAATCCAGGGATTGAACCCGGGTCTCCCACATTGTAGGCAGACGCTTTACCTTCTGAGCCACCAGGGAAGTCCTGAACTGAGAACCAAAAACCCCAATGGAATGGATTTAGCATTCTTCATTCCAGAGAACACCTGAGGCCATATTAAAGGAACCAGAGAAAGGCATCATGAGATTACCAGAAATCAGATTAAAAGAGTGCACACACCCTAATCTTATCATCGACCCCACCCTGGAACCACTGCTATAAAGCTCCTTACTAAATACTCCCAAAGTGGGTCACTGTTTTTGAGGGCAGGATCCTAGTGTGTCCCCTTATGACTAGTAAAGAAATAAAGCTATCCTTTTCTACTTCACCCCAAATTCAGTCTCTGAGATTTGATCTGGCACCAGTGCACAGAGACCAAGTTTTCAGCATCATGTTCACCACTGGCTGAAACCATTTATCAGAACACATTTGTGTCATTATTTACAGTTATCATCTCTTCAAAATGAAGAAACTGATTCTCAGAAATATCTCAATGATTAACACTATGAACAGGTTTACAGAGTATTGAAAACTAAATGGAAAAACAGTATTCTCATGTATTGAGTAATATTAAGCAGACTATAATTAATCCTACCCTTACAATACTCTATAGAGACTCATAGAAATTAGGGGTAATGGAAAAAAATGTTTTCAGACAGAATATCTAGTAGATAGTGAAGAGATTTCATTTAAGGTCAACCAGCTAGAAAATTGCAAAAGTTCCCTCAAACAACTGCAATTATCTTCTAGGGTCATAGCCTAAAAGAATGAGGGATCTGGTCCTATGTTCTCATGAAAGGACTGCCCTATTACAACATAGTCAGACATGGCAGCAATAAAGATGATCTTTTCATTCACAAGGGACTTAAATTTTCCTCACTATACTTCCTTCTGCACGGAAAGGATGTTCAGTGGTTGGTTGGTTGGTTGGTTGCAGAATTAGAAAATAGGGTAGGGAAAGCATGAGACCTTGAAAATAAAGTTTCATCCTTGTTGTTTCCTTTTAGAAAGTCTCCATTCTAATACTTATATTAGCCTAAAAGAATGAGGGATCTGAAAGGGGTCATTTGGTCCTATGTTCTCATGAAAGGACTGCCCTATTACAACATAGTCAGACATGAGGCAATAAAGATGATCTTTTCATTCACAAGGGACTGAAATTTTCCTTGCTATACTTCTTTCTGCACGGAAAGGAGGTTCAGTGGTTGGTTGGTTGGTTGGTTGTAGAATTAGAAAATAGGGTAGGGAAAGCATGAGACCTTGAAAATAAAATTTCATCCTTGTTGTTTCCTTTAGAAAGTCTCCATTCTAACCCTTATATTACCTTAAATCTTAAGCTATCACCCTGTTCTCTGGGTCAAAGTCTCATCACTGCATTCCTCCTCATTCTGAGGTTCAGTAAAACCACTTGGGCAATGGAACTGCTGGCCAAGAGCAGGGCACCTAGTAACACTTACCCAAACAAAGGTAAACAGACACACACACACAGGTTACTCATCTAAATTGGCAACAATATTCTTCCAGGGAAAAGACAGTGGGGAGCAGGAGCCAGAGTGGCAAAGGGATTCACTATTGCTATGCTCCAATCCAACTCTGAATAGAAGCAAATGTTCCATGGAAAAGCACATATAAAAATAACTGCTTTATTTCTTCCTTTTGAAATATAATATTTATTTAAATAATCTTTTTCTCCCAAGCATTTCAGTATTTGAAATTTTCAGTTATGAATTTCCCAATACTAGATGTGTATTGCATAATCATTTCTCCATGCCCACAGGTCAAGGATTAAGCACAGCAAAAAGGTTTTACATAGCTTGAAGAAATAGGAAGCATGCCAAAAATCAACCACAAAAATAAAATTCTACTTGGGAAACACAATGAAATCTAGATGGACATTTTTGCTCAAGTGTTTTTTAACCAATGACGTTACAAACAAAGACATTGTTTTATAACATATTATGAGTTCTCTTTTATTGACAACTCTCAGTAAATAAGCCTATCTGTTTGTGCTTAAGTTAGGAAATATATAATCTAAACATGAGTTTGATAAAATGTACCTTAGGAAAGATGACTCCAAAACAAGTTTGCCAGCTAAAACCTGAAGGCAAATAAGGCGCCCATCAAGGTATGTAAAGATTATAAAAAAAAGAAGGATAAGTGTTCAGAGTAGGACAGTTAAGAGGAACATTCCATTTTAATAACTGATATACGTATAAATCACACCTGACAGACTAAAAATAGTAGTTAGGCATCATCAAGTGTTAAAACTTCATTCATTCTCAGAGATGGGAGTGGGGAATCTAATTTCTGAGTGTCAGCAATCCATATGCAATAATAACTTCACCATTTTTTGAGATCTAGTATAAAAAACTTCACAGAAGATCTTCACAGAAATCTAAGAGGAAGGTATTATAGATCTACAGTCTCTTATCTGAAACCACTGAAGCCAGATGTTTCAGAATCCAGAACTGTTTAGATTTTAGAAAGGGAGTAGAGTTCATATGAAAGTGAAAATATTAGTTGCTCAGTCCTGTCCAACTCTTTGCAACCCCATGGACTGTAGCCTGCCAGGATCGTCTTTCCATGGAATTCTCCAGTCAAGAATATCGGAGCGGATTGCCATTCCCTTCTCCTGGGATCTTCCTGATCCAGGGATCGAACCCATGTCTCATTCATTGCAGGCAGATTCTTTACCGTCTGAGCTACCAGCATGTGTTATAAATACCTCCAGCAGGATTTAATGGGCTTCCTTTGTGGCTCACGGGGTCTCAAAGAGTCACAACTGAGTGACTAACACTTTCAATTTTTTCTTTCACTATAATCAAACCTTAACATTTCTTCATGAATATTCATGAATTCATGAATATTCACAATAGGTGGAAAATGAACATAAACCCTTAATGTTCAAGCCAGGTTTCACCACCATGTTAGTTTGCCACAAATTTATGAAATTACAACAAAACCAAAGCAACTTCTGTTTTTCAGAGTTCTCTGAATTTCAGAATTGAAGATAACAGATAATGGGTCAGTATTATTATCCACACTTTACAGATAAGAAAAAGGCAGGGGGAGGACTTGCCTGAGGTCATAGGGAAGAGCTGGTTAACAACCAATATACAAGAATCATCCTGAGACCTGGAACAGTAGTTTCTCATCTCTCATTCTCTTGGCTCAATGGTGCATATATTTGTACTTTTATTTTTTCATAACTCTCAACCATGTGGCTATTTTCTGAATCAACTTAAGAGGTACACAATCTTCTCTAACATTAAAATGGAGCTCGAAAGTGATCTATTTATCAGCAATAATTCCTCTTTATTTATTTCAGTAGAATGGGCTTCCCAGGTGGTGCTAATAGTAAAGAACTTGCCTGCCAATATAGGAGACAAAAGAGACACGGGTTCAACCTCTGGGTTGGGAAGATCCCCTGGAAAAGGGCATGGCAACCCACTGCAGTCCTCTTGCCTGAAGAATTCCAGGGGCAGAGGAGCCTGGCACGCTACAGTCCATGGGGTCACAAAGAGTCAGAGATGACTGAAGTGACTTGGCCACAAACACATAATAATGTTTTCTCCTTTTAGTGCTGGGAGAAGCACCAGGTGATAGAAGTGAAATGACCCTGGCCCAGGTGGAAGGTGACCTGAAGTCTAGGACCAGCGGTCTGTCAGTACTTCTATTGTAGCTGGGAGGAATTCATGCGTGAGGTCCTGTTGTTTCACATGGTTTATTAAGGTCCTTTATATTCTGGCTTAATCTTTCATTCCCTCTCCTCATCCTCCAAACACACACTTTCCACCCTGCTTTTCTCCCCATGCAAACACACCATACACTCATTACCCACGATTCAAGCATATTTCCCCTGTTTTTCACATTGTGCTGGGACAATTTCAATATCACTCCTCAGGTAGAGCTGCATCTAGTTTATAAACCATATTTTCCAATTTTTGTGATGAGTTTTACTACTGACTATATCTAAATGTCTGACTAGGATACATTCCAATTGTTGTTTCTGGTTAAACTTCCCAGACCAGTTGTTCAGTATCAGAGGGGCTGCAGCAAGTCTCATGCGGTTGCTTCTTGACAAAGCCAAGCTGCTTCTACTCAGTGTCCTTCATGGCTTGCAAATTGGTTTCATAATGGTATTTAATATTTTCCAATACTAAATTCAGTCTCTCTGGCCTACAGTGTTTTCATAATTCCTTAGATTTGTCCATTTCCCCCACCAAATAGCTACTCTCATATTTACCAATTTTCCACGCTTCTGCAAGATCACCAAAAATGGGAATTTGACTTACGCCAAAATTTTAAATACCCTGGTGATTCAAGTCAGCAGAGATCACAAATTGGAATATATCTGGCTTCTTTTAATCTCCCTCTTCCCCTCTGGGACTTCTAAAATTTTCCCCTACAATGCTCCCAAACACTGATTTGAGATTCTGTATATCTAAAGACCAGTTGTTTTTTTTTTGGACTGAAGTGACTTAGCAGCAGCAGCAGCAGCATGCTTTGTTTTGCTTTAATCAGCTTTGAAATCTAATATACTATGTGAAAAAGTGAAAGTTGCTCAGTCAAGACCCTTTGTGACCCCACAGACTATAGCCCATCAGGCTCCTCTGTCCATAAAATTCTCCAGGCAAGAATATTGGAGTGGGTAGCCATTCCCTTCTCCAGGAAATCTTCCTGACCTAGGGATGGAACCTGGGTCTCTCATTGCAGGCAGATTCATTACCGTCTGAGCTACCAGGGAAGTCCCCTAAAATACTAGAAAATACATTCATTCTTAAGGGTACATGTTGATGACTTTTTACAAATGTACACTCCAGTGTAACCGTTACCATGAGTAAGATACATCCACTCTCTCTTACCCCTCCCCAACCTTCCTTCAATCCCCAGCTCTCAGCAAAATTATCTCTTTCCCCTTTTCAGTTATTCCTCTCCCCAACCACTTCTCAGGCAATCATCCACCTGCTTTCTCTCATTATACTTTCACCTTTCTAGAATTTTATAGAAATAGAATAATACTGTGCAATCATGTGCTTGGATTCTCTCACTAAGCATAATGCTTCTAAGATTCATCTACGTTTTTGCATGTATCAGCATTCCATTTTATTATTTAGTGGAATTCCATCATCTATCAAGTCACCAATTATTTCCAGTTTTTATTAACGATAAATAAAATTACAGTTGTTTTCCGCATCTGTGGCTTCCATATCCATGGATTCAATCAAGCAAGGACTGAAAGTATATGGGGGGAAATTTTCCAACAAGTTCCAAAAAGCAAAACTTGGATTGCCATGCAAGCAACTATTTACATAGCATTCACATTGTCGGAAGCATTATAAGTAATCTAGAGATGATTTAAAGTACAAAAGAGGATGTATGTAGGTTAAATGCAAATACTATACCATAATTAAGGGACTTGAGCATCTGTGAGTTTTGCTTCTGTGGATTTTGGTGTTCATCTGGGCTCCTAGGACCAGTCTCCCATGATCTGGAGCGGCCAACTGCATTATGAGCATTTACATACACATCTTGGACTCTCTGGTGGCTCAGATGGTAAAGCGTCTGCCTACAATGAGGGAGACCTGGGTTCAATCCCTGAATCAGGGAGGATTTCCTGGAGATGGAAATGGCAATCCACTCCAGTATTCTTGCCTGGTAAATCCCATGGATGGAGGAGCCTGGTAGGCTATAGTCCATGGGGTTGCAAAGAGTTGGACATGACTGAGTGACTTCACTTTCATATACACATCTTAAGGCATGTTTACATTATTTTGATTAAGTACCTATAAGTGTGAGTGCTGGTTAAGTGTATGCTTAACTTCATAAGAAACTGCCAAACTGTTTTAAAAGGAGGCTGTGCTATTTTACATTATCACCAGCAGTATAGAAGGGTTTCATATCCTTGCCAGCACTTCAATTCTGTTCACTCACTCAATCGTGTCCAACTCTTTGCAACCCCGTGGACTGTATCACACAAGGGTTCCCTGTCCATCACCAAATCCTGGAGCTTGCTAAAACTCATGTCCGGCGAGTTGGTGATGCCATCCAACCATCTCATCCTCTCTTATCCCCTTCTCCTCCTGTCTTCAATCTTTCCCAGCATCAGGGTTTTTCCAGGGAGTTGGATATTCACATCAGGTGACCAAAGAATTGGAGCTTCAGCTTCAGCATCAGTCCTTCCAATGAATATTCAGGACTGATTTCCTTTAGGATGGACTTCTTGATCTTCCTGCAGTCCAAGGGACTCTTAAGAGTCTTCTCTAACACCACAGTTCAAAAGATTCAATTATTTGGTGCTCAGTTCTCTTTACAGTCCAACTCTCACATCCATACATGACTACTGGAAAAACCATAGCTTTGACTAGATGGACCTTTGTTGGCAAAATAATGTCTATGCTTTTTAATAAGCTGTCTAGGTTGGTCATAGCTTTTCTTCCAAGCAGCAAGTGTCTTTTAATTTCATGGCGGCAGTCACCATCTGCAGTGATTCTAGAGCCCAAGAAAGTAAAGTCTGTCACTGTTTCCACTGTTTCCCTATCTAATTGCTATGAAGCAATGGGACAGGACCCTATAATTTTTGTTTTTTTGACTGTTGAGCCTTAAACCAGCTTTTTCACTCTCCTCTTTCACTATCATCAAGAGGCTCTTAAGTTTCTCTTCACTTTCTGGCATAAGGGTGGTGTCATCTGCATATCTGAGGTTATTTATATTAAGGAATATTCAGTCCAGCATTTAGCATAATGTAATCTGCATATAAGTTAAATAAGCAGGGTGACAATATACAGCCTTGACGTACTTCTTTCCCAGTCTTTAACCAGTTCGTTGTTCCATGTCTGGTTCTAACTGTTGCTTCTTGACCTACATACAGATTTCTCAGGAGGCAGGTAAGGTGGTCTGGTATTCCCATCTCTTTAAGAATATTCCACAGTTTGTTGTGATCCACACAGTCAAAGGCTTTAGAGTAGTCAATGAAGCAGAAGTAGATGTTTTCCCAGATTTTTTTTTTTTTTGCTTTTTCTATGATCCAATAGATACTGGCAATTTGCCCTCTGGTTCCTCTGCCTTTTCTAAATCCAGCTTGAACATCTGGAATTTCTTGGTTCACATCCTGTTGAAGCCTAGCTTGGAGAATTTTGAGCATTACTTTGCTAGCGTGTGAGATGAGTGCAATTGTGTGGTAGTTTGAACATTTTTTGTCATTGCCTTTTTTTGGGACTGGAATGAAAACTGACCTTTGCCAGCATTTGGTATTGTCAATTTCAATGCCATCCTCATAGGTATGTATTGGTTTTCATTGTGGCTTAAATTAACATCCCTCTGGTGTTTAATGATCCTGAGTATCTATTCATATACATATATGGATTTAATTTATATTTATACTGTATATAAAAAGTTTAAAATATATATTTATATTCATTTTGGATTTTATAGACATATTTGCAATTTGTTTCTGAAGTCTCTGCTCAAATTGTTTACACTCTTAAAATTTTCATTTTTTTAATTGAGTTGTGTGTGTTCCTGATTTGACTACAAGAGTTCTTTATATTTTCTGGATACAAGTCCTTATATCCTGTAAGTTTTTTAAAATATATTTTATCCAGGCTATCTCTTGCCTTTTGTACCTTACTTTCTATGCTTTTGCAAAACAGCTAATTTTAGCAAATTATCAATATTTCACCTTTAATACTCATGTATTTTGTGTCCTAAAATAATTTGGTCAAATCCAATGTGGGAAGAATTTTCCATGTTTTCCTATGGATTTATAATCATAACTCTTGCATTTAGTTCTATATCTACTTTCAGGCTCTTTCTCCCTCTCCTCTTCCTCTTTCTCTTCTTTTTAATGGATATTCAATTGTTCTATCACCATTTGTTGAAAAGATTATATTTTCCCTCTAAATTGTGTTAGCAACTTTTTTGAAAATTAACTAACTGAATGCGTTCCGATCTTTATTTGGACACTGCCTTCTTCTCTATTGATCTAGTATTCATAGTATTCAATAGTATTACTATAACACTGTCTGGAATACTCTTATCAGTTCAGTTCAGTCACTCAGTCGTGTCCAACTCTTTGTGACTCCATGGACTGTAGCACACCAGATTTCCCTGTCCATCACCAATTCCTGGAATTTACTCAAATTCATGTCCATTGAGTCTGCAATGTTGTCCAACCATCTCATCCTCTGTCATCCCCTTCTCCTCCCATCTTCAATCATTCCCAGCATCAAGGCCTTTTCAAATGAGTCAGTTCTTCACATCAGGTAGCCAAAATATTGGAGCTTCAGCTTCAGCATCAATCATTCCAATGAATATTCAGGACTGACTTCCTTTAGGATGGACTGGTTGGATTTCCCTGCTGTTCAAGGGACTCTCAAGAGTCTTCTCTAACACCACAGTTTAAAAGCATCAATTCTTTGGCACTCAGCTTTCTTTATAGTCCAACTCTCACATCCATACATGACTACTGGAAAAACCAAAGCTTTGACTAAACAGACCTGTGTTGGCAAAGTAATGTCTCTGCTTTTTAATATGCTGTCTAGGATTACACTATAGCAAGTCTTAAAATCAGACAATCTGAGTCTCCCAGTTTTGTTCTTCTTTTTCAAAATTGCTTAGTTATTCTAGATCCTTTGAATTTCCATATACCATTTACCAGAAATTTGTAAATTCCCACAAAAGTGTCTGGTGGAATTTTAGATGAAATTGTGTTCAATATATAGGTCATCTTGAAGAGAACTGATATCTTAAAAACATTGTGTCTTCTAATCCATGAATGTGGTACATATCTCCATTTAATTAGAACATCTTTAATTCTTCTCAGAAATAGTCTTCAGTAAGTAAATCTTCCACAGGTTTGTTAGACTGCTTCCTCAGTATTTTTAAATTGCTGTAAATAATAGCTTTTAATTGTTGCAAATAATATTTTTAAATTTTTCATTTCTAACTGCATGTTGTAAATATTATTTACAACAATTTTTAAACTGTAAATTATATTTTAAATGTTTCATTTCTAACTGTATTTTCCATTTCTAAATAAAATAATTGCATTAGTTCTAGTACTTTCTTGTAGATATAATTTTCTACATAGATGATCATGTCAACTGCAAATAAAGCCAGTTTCTTCATTTCTAATATGCACAAATTTTAATTTTTTTCTTGTCTAACTTCATGAATTAAACTATGGTTCAATTTGCTATTATTTTCTTTTTCTTCTTTAAATTCGAAACTTTGCTCTAAGATCACTGCTTTTAGACTTTCATAGTTTCCTAATATAAGCTTTTAACTCTATGAAGTTCATTTTAAGTACTCTTTTAGATATATTGACAACATTTGATGTATCTAATTTTTAACACTGAGGAATATATGAGACATTTCTTGTGGGAGGGTTGGGTTCTAGTATTCTTCATATCCAATATATTTTAAGAAAAACAATTCTTTCTCTGGGCTTTTGGTTCATTTCATGGATTCCATTTCTATTGATGGTTTGAACTTATTTACCCTTTGTACATTTTCTTACCATTCTAAACAGATTTTTTTCATTGCTGTTTCAAGATTATATGTATATGTATTATATGTATCTCTAGCTAGGTTTTCCTACTTATAGCTATCAAATCAAGAACCCAGTTGAGTTTATTCCTGAAAAAAAGAATCTACTATAACTTAAGAATTTCTTTCTTGATCCAAGTCCAGTGCATTGAATTTTCAGCAGCTTTTGGGTAGATATTAAACATTCCAAACTTTCTGTTTGAAGATACAAAATTTCTCTCCCTGAAGTGCTGTCCCTATTGGAAGCAATTATGGGGATTAAAACTTACCCAACTTCTTTTTTAAAAAAATTAATATGTCTATGCTCTTAGTTACAAAAACAGGTACACATAAAAATTATTGAAAAGAGACAATATATGACATATTCCCCCTACCCAGACACACATACCCCTAACATTTTAGATTTCTTCATACACATACACACACACATACAAACTGGGTAACATCATAAAAAGTTTGGTATCTTTTTTTATTTAACATATCACGTTGCTGTTGTTTGGTCACCAAGGCATGTCTGACCCTTCGTGACCCCATGGACTGCAGCACACCAGGCCTCCCTGTCCCTCACCATTTCCTGGAATTTGCCTGAGTCCATGTCCATTACACTGGTGACACCATCCAGCCACCTCATCCTCTGTCAACCTCTTCTTCTTCTGTCTTCAATCTTTCCCAGCATCAGGACTGGAAAAGGTCAATCCTGATCCCAATTACCAAGAAATGCAGTACTAAAGAATGGTTCAAACCACTGGACAATTGCACTCATCACCCATGCTAGTAAGGTTATTCTCAAAATTCTGCATGCCCGGCTTCAGCATTATATTAACCGAGAACTTCCAGATGTCCAAGCTGGGTTTTTTAGGAAAGGCAGAGGAACCAAATTGCCAACCTTTGCTGGATCAAAGAGAAAACAAGGGAATTTAAGAAAAACATCTACCTCTGTTTCACTGACTACACTAAAGCCTTTGACCAAGTGGATCCTAACAAACCGTGGAGAACTCTTAAAGAGATGAGAATATCAGACCATCTTACCTGTCTCCTGAGAAAACTGTATGCAGGTCAAGAAGCAACAGTTAGAACATATCATGAGTATGTTCTGATTTAAAAATACAATTTTATGTGGTTATGTTCATAGTATTAAAAAGGAAATACTATGATTTATTTAAGCATGCCTTTCTTAGATAGTATAAATTTTAGTCGAGTGTAAAAATATCACTGAAGATAGTGATTTTAGCATATAAATCTTTAGTACATAAATTAATTTTAACTGAATCTCTCAAAACTGGATAATTGAGTCAATGTTTATTTTAGTGTTGTAGAAGTCTCAAGTAAATTTGAATTTTCTTTCTTTAAATCAAGCCAGATGCTTATTCTCCCTTGTTATTGCAGGATTTTTTTTCTTCTTTATTTTGTTGTTGTTTTTGTTTTAAGTAAAAATGCTTCTACAGGTCCTTTTTCATTTCTTGAAATAATCTGGAAATTGGTAAGCTTTTAACTTACACGCTTGAACTCAATTCAGTAATTGTTTTTTTGTTTTTCTCTCTTTTTGCTTGTGTTTTTGCTCTTTCTGCTCTTGTTAGTTTCTAGGAACATGGGAGTCTTGCTTTGGCTATCCTCCTCTATCCCCCATACGTTTTACATACTTGAACACTAACTCTTGACATCTTGTTTACATTCTGGGAAAGCTTCTCAAATTTGTTTTCTCTACCATTAGTATGATTTTGTAGTTAACTTTGATTTATTCTACTACAAAAAATTGAAATTCTTCTACTGCATTTCAAATAATCTTTCTTATCTCATCTATCTCCCTTTTTACCTTATCCAGTCATCTTTTTATCAGAGCCTGCTGTTCCAGGTTTATTATTTTCTTCTCCAACTTTATGGTGCTTAGGTTTTATTGCTTTGTACTGAAGCAACCTTTAATTTTTTTTTCAGTTGTTGATTTGCTTCCTTTGGTTCATTAAAATCTGTCCCTTTATGCTTATTTATTAATATAGGCCCCTAATTAGGTTCTGTTGCCTTCCATGAATATATTATAGCAAGCTATCAGAGCAAGTATTGACATCTTTTGACATTTCTCAATTCAGTTCTACACCTTTTAATTAATAAATTTGCTACAGGGGTCTGTCAGTAACTTGAGTGTTTAATTCAGTTAGGCATTTTTCTGGAGTTCATAAAATTTTAGTGGAAAATAAAACACTGACTACATTAGAATCTGCTAAGCAGTTGCCACTGCAAACTAGAAATGAGATCTATTTATCTCCCCATTTGCACATCATTCAATAATTATCAAACAAACATTTACCTGAGCATGCCAGGAACTCTATTCTGTACTAGGAACAGAGAGAAATATTTTAAAAACCCTCAAATGCAGGAACTTAAATATCCTCAACTGTGTAGGACAGTCCTTAATGTTTTAAAATAAGTTGAAAGAAAAAATTACTCAGTCTTTTCCCTTAAGTTGCCAACAGTTTAGAAGCAGAGTGAAACATAAACAATGCTACAGGTTTGTAAAGTGTCATGGGATTACAGATGATAGAGTAATTAACTAAAAATTAATAAAATCTATATTTATTGAGAAAGTACTATATTCAAGATTCTGTTTTAGGTCTGGAAACTCAGAAGTGAACAAAAACTAAGGTCAAGCTCTAAAGGTACTAACATTCTAGGATAACCAAGTGAATATTCTGTCAGATGGTGAGTAATAAGTGCAATCAAGAAAAGAAAATCAAGGTAAATTTAAAGGAGATAGAGTTGAGCCAGGAGTTAGAGACTGCTATGTGAGGAGGATATTATTTTATCTAGAGTGGTCAGAGAAGGATACTTTGGTAAGCTGATACTTAAAGAAAAATCTGAAGGAAGCATGGGAGTGAGCCATGTATGCTCTAAGGAGACTATGTTCCAATTGCTGGCGACAGCAAGTGCTAAGGTCCGGGGGTGAGGATGTCCGTCCTGAAGGCCAGGGTCACTGGAAAGCAAAGGCTACAGTGATAGTGGATGTGATCAGAAATTAGAGAGAGGTTGAGGCCCAGATCATCTAAGGTTTATGGCCAGAGTAAGGACTTCAGTTTTCCCTGATGTGAGACAGGAAAGCCACCATGAAGGTTTGAGATGGTGATATGATCTGATTTGTACTTTAATAAGATTCTGGCTGTTAAGTGAAGAAGAAACTCTGTTGACCAAAGACGGAAGCAGAGAGACCAGCAAGGAAGGCACTGCAAATAATTCAGGAAAAATATGAGAGTAGCTTAGACCAGCAGGGGAGTTGGTGAGAAGCACTTGGTTTCCAGATATATTTTAACCAGATTCACTGGTGGATTGGTTGGAATAAGAGAGAAGGAGAAAAGTAAATGTATTCCAATAAAGTAAAGAAGAAAGTTTTCATAGAGGTAGTGATATTCAAATGAGGTCTTAAAAAGATAGGTTATTCACCCACTGGATGGTGCACCCTAAGATAGGAGGATGGAAGAACCAAGGGCAGAGGGCAGGGTCACCGTAAGAGAAAATCATCAGTACAAGGAAAAGAGATGTGAACAGGGTTGAAAAAGAGATCGGCCAGGGGTAGCAGGAGGAGAGGCTGAGAGAGGGAAGCACCTACTAGTTCAGAGGAGCCTTGGATTTCTCAAGAAACAGGTGGACTCTACCAGCAGGCACAGTCACTGAGGACTGCAAAACGGGGGAAAGACCTGGTCAGTTTCTATGCAGTAAGTAAAACAAAGCTGGCAGGAGGAAGAGACTGGGACAGGGTAGGAAGAAGGGGTACCCATCAGGACCCATTCAGGCAGGAAATGAGGAGGGCCTAAGCCAGAGCAGTACAAATGAAGGAAAAGGCGGAGAGACGGCAGAAATGTTTTGGATTACGAAAATTCAGTATTCCAGTTTTCATCATGAAAGATATGCACAGGAATACAAAAACAGTCCAAAGCAATTATTCACTAGAAAAAGATGCTTGAAAAAATAATGCCATTTTCTTATCTCTTTTCTAAAATCAAAGCAGAATGAATGAGAGCTCATTAACTCTCCCAATATTCAGGAAGGCTCCTCATATTCAGGAAGAAAATGAGACATGGTTTAGTCATTGTATTTGTCAACAGATTGAGAAAAGAAAAAATGATTTGTTTTAAGTTTGGACAAAGAAAATAAAATACCATGATGTAACACTGGAATTGACAGACCAGTTTTGTTGTGGAAGAGGACAGGGCTTAATTCTTAAAGCCAAGAGCTTTGGAAAGGAATTTGATCCAAAACCAACAATGAGAAGCAACATTTACTGGATGAGGGGTCAAAAGACAAGATTCAAACTCTGCCTCTTCTATATATTCCCCGAGTCTTTACACAGTTACTTCACCTCTCACAAATATAAAATAGAAAAAAGTTATAACATGTAATATACATCTCTTAGAGTGGGAGATAAATTCATGGCTATGAGAAGCCTTCATCAGCTGAAAAGACCTACATAAAAGGCATGTATTATGACTATTACTGGAGCCTATTTCTAAGATGCATGAAGAGCTTAATGTAGCTTAAGTAATTTTGGGAACATCATGAAAACATTTTTCAACCTGGTCAGGAAATGATTGTTACTAGATAATAAAAGTCTACTAAAGTTTGAAGATTAACCATTTTCAGTGAATCACACAGTTCATATTTATCTGCTAGTAATCTCTAGGTTCTAAACTGGATTTGAGTTACTAGAGGCATTTGCTTAAAAACTAGATTTTTTAAAATCTGTTTCCACATATTTGGAAAATATACATGTATATATCCATAAACACATATAATTTTACATGTCCTTAATATGTACCTGGGCTTCCCTGATGACTCAGATGGTAAAGGATGTGCCTGCAATTCAGGAGACCCAGGTTTGATCCCTGAGTCAGGAAGATCCCCTGGAGAAAGAAATGGCAGCCCATTCCAGTGTTCTTGCCTCAAGAATCCCATGGTCAGAGGAGCCTGGCAGGCTCTATGGCATCACAAAGAGTCGGATATGACTGAGCATCATGTAATATTTAATTACACTAAACTGCTCAAAATTTAGTATCAGCAGTCAGGTATTTCTATTTCTCATGTTTTCTAGATTTATTTATATTCTTACATACAGATATATTTCCTTCATCTTAATCACTGGAAAGAAGGAAGGGACTGAAATAAAATGAAGGGAGATCTTTGCTTTATTTATTGTATTTATTTAAAGACAAGATATGAAGCAATATGGAAATATTTTTTAACATTTTGGAAGTTATTGGGTGTCTAAAATTCCTATTTTTATATGTTTGAATTATTTCCTAATTAAAATTTTCCTTAAATAAATTTAGTATGGGCAGCACCAGATTGCAAAATCACTGCAGACTTATGATTTTAGAAGACACAGAACATAGTAATAAGATATTAGACCCCAGAAGAAACATTAGAGCACATTTTGTCTAAACCTCCTTCTCCTCTTGATTTTTAGATAGAAAATTTATGCTTAGAGAGGTAAAGTCAGTTCAGTAATTCAACAAATATTTATTAAGCACCTGCTTCATGCCAGACAAGTACTCCTCACCCTAAGGGAGTTGGTTTAAAGGCAGCATTAAATTATTTCTAAAACTGTGATATATGCTCTATAAAAAAGGCAGAAGCACATAGGGTAAAACATGGGGCTTTACTTAGTCTAGAAGGTCAAGAGGGCCCCCTGGAACAATGATTTCTAATGGTTGCACAACTAAATCTAGGTAATGTAGAAATAAACTCAGATTTCCTTAGATACAGAAAAGCTTAGATTAGGAAAAGCTTAGAGATCATTTGCTTTAGCCACTTCAATTACAGAGGAGGAAGCCCAAGAAGAACTGATTCCAGTGAAGAAACAAGGCTTGCAAAAACTAAGCAGCAATAAGGAACATCCTGGCATTCAGACCAATGTTCCTCCCCATGTACCATGCAGTTGGTCGTCACTATATGGGGCCAAAGGGGAACTGGTGCATTTGGTAGCACAGCAAATTTCCATAAACACAATATGATTAGAAAAACAAGTAGAAAGCACAGAGGTCATATAAAAAATAAAATATGATCACCAATTTACATGATTACAATATTCTGTAGTGTTTTGTTAACCCCATATTACATCCTTTCTAGTTTAGTAAAATATGCTTCTCTAGAAATATCTCTGAGATATTTTCCCTTAATTTGTAACTATATTGTCAGAATGGAATCTTGAACAAGAGAATAACATGAAATGCCCACCAGGTTTTTTGAGATCTGATCTCCATCAGATCCTAGATTTGAGAAGTCAGCAGTAGACTGTAGTAATCTTTGACCAGAGGTAAGACTGCAGTGAACTTGTGGCTCTTTACATTATGCAAATTTTAAAGTGAGATTATTTGATGAAATATTTTGATGAGAATAAAAAAGAGAAGAAAGCAAATGAGAAAGAATTTTCTTTCAAAGATGGAACTATTTGATCTCCAAAGAAATCGTGGACTTCTAACACTCACTGAGGGATTTCAGGCAACTCATAGGATCTCCTTGAATCCATAGGGCGAAAATGAGGAAGCTGTTAGAGGATCTATAATGTATCTATATATTTTTTCTATTTTTAATATTTTATGATCTGGTACAAATCTGTTACAAACACCAGTTATCAGGATCACACTGGTTAAAGTAACTCTTTAAAAGTAGAATAGAAGTGCTCGCTTCGGCAGCATATATACTAAAATTGGAATGATACAGAGAAGATTAGCATGGCCCCTGTGCAAGGATGACACGCAAATTCGTGAAGCGTTCCATATTAAAAAAAAATTTTAAAAATTAAAAAAAAATAAAAGTAGTATAGAAAACACGGGATTGATAATCTTTCTGATTTCTTATCAAAAATATATACAGAGTAGGAGTCAATGTATGTACTTACATGTATGTATACACATTCAAGACTGTTTATTTCTTGGAAGGACTAGCCTACAAGCAAGTATGAAGGGCCAAATTTTGTCTCAACCAAATTTCCTCTTAAACAGTCTTGAACATCCATAGGAACAAACTATTTCTATAGTGGTATGGAACAGAGGTGCCTCCAAACAAACACATAAATTCAGCTCTTTCTGGCTATAAAATATCCCTGACAAAACACATAAGCAACCTTTCCTAAGTTTTGTTTTGGAAGGAAGGGGAAGAGGATTGGTGTATTAAGGAATGAGCTGGTTAAAGCAAAATATCATGTTTAAATAAAATAACTCCAGGGGATTTTGGAAAACAAGAGTAAATTCAGCTCCTTTACTAATAATATGTTGCACAGAGAAGAGGGGAGGAAAGCATTCCAGTAACTACGACCCATCATCATCACCACCTGCCTCAGTCGAAATACTATATTACACGCTGTTCGCTGCCAGGCTGGTAATTCAGTATTACAATGCGTAGAGATGCCAGCTAATGTCAACACACACCTGCATAATTTTTTAATCGCTCTCTTTCCTAAAGGTGCAACAAAGACCCTTCCCCCACACTCCATCAAACAAAACAAGAAAACAACTTTACTCTTTCAACCTGTTCCGGAAGAAATGCCATACTATATGAAAATCCCAATTGCAAGGCTGCCTTTGCTTGTCACTGTCCAAGAATATGGATAGAATAAACAAATGAATAATTATATAATCCACCTTCCCAATCAATCTACCATCAAGGGAAGCAATTAGTCAGGGTAACGTCAATGCCATCCTGCTGCTGCAGTGTCAGCTTCCAAATAAATCCACATCTTGCATGCTCTCATGGGCTTCCCTTATGGCTCAGCTGGTAAAGAATCCACCTACCATGCGGGAGACCTGGGTTCAATCCCGGGTTTGGGAAGATCCCCTGGAGAAGGGAAAGGATACCTACTCCAGTATTCTGGCCCAGAGAATTCCATGAACTATATAGTCCACGGGGTAGCAAAGAGTCGGACATGACCGAGTGACTTTCACTTTCACTTCATACTAAAAGGAGATGTTTGAAACTTTTTCTAATGTAATACTATGCAAAATATGACCTACCGGCCATTCAGTTCAGTCGCTCAGTCGTGTCCGACTCTTTGTGACCCCATGGACTGCAGCATGCCAGACTTCCCTGTCCATCACCAACTCCTAGAGCTTGCTCAAACTCATGTCCATTGAGTTGGTGATACCATCTAACCATCTTATCCTCTGTCATTCCCTTCTCCTCCTGCCTTCAATCTTTCCCAGCATCAGGGTCTTTTCCAATGAGTCAGTTCTTCGCGTCAGGTGGCCAAAGTAGTGGGAGTTCAGCTTTGGTGTCAGTCCTTCCAATGAATATTCAGGACTTATTTCCTTTAGGATGAACTAGTTGGATCTCCTTGCAGTCCAAGGGACTCTCAAAAGTCTTCAAAACCACATTTTCAAAAACATCAGTTCTTCGGTGCTCAGCTTTCTTTATAGTCCAATTCTCACATCCATACATGACTACTAGAAAAAACATCGCTTTGACTAGATGGACCTTTGTTGGCAAAGTAATGTCTATGCTTTTTAATATGCTGTCTATGTTGGTCATAACTTTTCTTACAAGGAACAGTGTCATTTAATTTCATGGAGGCAGTCACCATCTGCAGTGTTTTTGGAGCCCCTCAAAATAAAGTCTCTCACTGTTTCCATTGTTTCCCCATCTATTTGCCATGAAGCGATGGTATCAGATGCCAAGATCTCAGTTTTCTGAATGAACTCCTTATTTCAGATCATGAACTCCTTATTGCAAAATTCAGACTTAAATTGGAGAAAGTAGGGAAAACCACTAGACCATTCAGGTATGACCTAAATCAAATCCCTTATGATTATACAGTGGAAGTGAAAAATAGATCCAAGGGATTAGATCTGATAGACAGAGTGCCTGAAGAACTATGGACAGAGATTCATGGCATTGTATAGGAGGCAGTGATCAAGACCATCCCCAAGAAAAAGAAATGCAAAAAGGCAAAATGGTTGTCTGAGTAGGCCTTACAAACAGCTGAGAAAAGAAGAGAAACTAAAGGCAAAGGAGAAAAGGAAAGATATACTGGCCATTAGCTCATGGAATTAACCTTAGCATATCAAGTGAAAGTCATTCAGTTGTGTCCAACTCTTTGTGACTCCACTGACTATACAGTCTATGGAATTCTCCAGGCCAGAATACTGGAGTGGGTAGCCTTTCCCTTCTCCAGGGGATCTTCCCAACCCAGGGATCGAACCCAGGTCTCCCGTATAGCAGGTGGATTGTTTACCAGCTGAGCTACCAGGGAATGGAAAACCAGATGCAGTTGAGGTATATCAAGACTTAGGGCAAGCTACCTAATCTGATGATGGCTGGAAGTAAAAAAAGAGAGTAAAATCTATGCTTATGCTTAAAACATCAACAACATTTTTGGCCTTCTGTATGAATTTGGGTCGATTAAAACTAAAACAAATATAATGAGATTTAGAAGTAATCTAAAAGAAAACCACCATTCACTAACGAGAAATACTCCTAGTTTACAGTTCTTTTTTTCAGAGAGTTCAAAGAATACTAGAGGCAAAATGTATGGTCTGTACTACCTTAACTAACCTAAAATATCTGACAAGAAATAAAGTGGGCAAGCTCAAAAGCTGTCACAACTCCATTCATCCACGCTTAGCAATTACTGCCTTAATTTAGACAGAGCAATCTGAAAACAATCAGTGATTTAAAAATTTTTTCTTTTCTTAACTATATTCTTGGGAAATGCCAAATTTAAAAGGCCATTTTATAAGAGTAAGACAGTGATGAAATAAAAAAACTGGAATAGATAGGAAAGAAAATCATGCAAAACAGGGTGTTCAGAGAACACAAAGTTTAATTTCTGGCAATTGTTTTGGCAGGGGAAAGATTAATAAAGGGGAGAGATGAGATACTTGAAAATGAAAAAATATGAGGGTAAAACATAATTTTGGTCAAGAAGCTTTGGAAAGTTAATGATAAGTAACCAAATCACTAAAATGCAAAAAGTCTTAGATAGAAAGAGCAAGATACAGCTTTATATAAGCTGCTTGAAATATACTGAATAACCAGAAAGCAAAAAAACAAAATGGCTGTCTGAGGAGGCCTTACAAATGGCTGTGAAAAGAAGAGAAGTGAAAAGCAAAGGAGAAAAGGAAAGATATAAGCATCTGAATGCAGAGTTCCAAAGAATAGCAAGGAGAGATAAGAAAGCCTTCCTCAGAGATCAATGCAAAGAAATAGAGAAAAACAATAGGATGGGAAAGACTAGAGATCTCTTCAAGAAAATTAGAGATACCAAGGGAACATTTCATGCAAAGATGGGCACAATAAAGGACAGAAATGGTATGGACCTCACAGAAGCAGAAGGTATTGAGAAGGGGTGGCAAGAATACACAGAAGAACTATACAAAAAAGATCTTCATGACCCAGATAACCACAATAATATGATCACTCACCTAGAGCCAGACACCCTGGAATGTGAAGTCAACTGGGCCTGAGGAAGCATCATTACAAACAAAACTAGTGGAGGTGATGGAATTCCAGTTGAGCTATTTCAAATCCTGAAAGATGATGCTGTGAAAGTGCTGGACTCAATATGTCAGCAAATTTGGAAAACTCAGCAGTGGCCACAGGACTGGAAAAGGTCAGTTTTCATTCCAATCCCAAAAAAAGGCAATCCCAAAGAATGTTCAAACTACCGCACAATTGCACTCATCTCACATGCTAGCAACGTAATGGTCAAAATTCTCCAAGCCAGCCTTCAGCAATACGGGAACTGTGAGCTTCCAGATATTCAAGCTGGTTTTAGAAAAGGCAGAGGAACCAGAGATCAAATTGTGAACATCCACTGGATTATCGAAAAAGCAAGAGAATTCCAGAAAAACATCTATTTCTCCTTTATTGCCTATGCCAAAGCCTTTGACTGTGTGGATCACAATAAACTGTGGAAAATTCTGAAAGAGATAGGAATATCAGACCACCTGACCTGCCTCTTGAGAAACCTGTATGCAGGTCAGGAAGCAACAGTTAGTACTGGACATGGAACAATAGACTGGTTCCAAATAGGAAAAGGAGTACGTCAAGGCTATATATTGTCACCCTGCTTATTTAACTTATATGCAGAGTACATCATGAGAAACACTGGGCTGGAGGAAGCACAAGCTGGAATCAAGATTGCCAGGAGAAATATCAATAACCTCAGATATGCAGTTGACACCACCCTTATGGCAGAAAAGGAAGAAGAACTAAAAAGCCTCTTGATGAAAGTGAAAGAGAGTGAAAAAGTTGGCTTAAAGCTCAACATTCAGAAAACTAAGATCATGGCATCTAGTCTCATCACTTCATGGCAAATAGGGAAACAGTGGAAGCTGTGAGAGACTTTATTTTTTGTGGCTCCAAAATCACTGCAGATGGTGATTCCAGCCATGCAATTAAAAGACGCTTGCTCCTTGGAAGGAAAGTTATGACCAACCTAGACAGCATATTAAAAAGCAGAGACTACTTTGCAGACAAAGGTCCATCTAGTCAAGGCTATGGTTTTTTCAGTGGTCACGTATGGATGTGACAGTTGGACTATAAAGAAAGCTGAGCACTGAAGAATTGATGCTTTTGAACTGTGGTGTTGGAAAAGACTCTTGAGCATCCCTTGGACTGAAAGGAGATCCAACCAGTCCATCCTAAAGGAGATCAGTCCTGGGTGTTCATTGGAAGGACTGATGCTGAAGCTGAAACTCCAATACTTTGGCCACTTGATGCGAAGACTGACTCATTTGAAAAGACCCTGATGCTGGGAAAGATTGAGGGCAGGAGGAGAAGGGGACAGCAGAGGATGAGATGATTGGATGGCACCACTGACTCAGTGGACCTGAGTTTGGGTGGGCTCCGGGAATTGGTTTTGGACAGGGAGTCCTGGCGTGCTGCAGTTCATGGGGTTGCAAAGAGTCAGACACAACTGAGCGACTGAACTGAACCGAACTGAACCATATCCTATATAATTGTATGAGTTAATTATATACTATATTCCCAATCTGTTCTCTATAAATAAACTCACTTGAGAAACTTTATAAACTTCACATCTAGAGAGAGAGACTTTAAAGTTTAATAATTAAAAAATGGTCAATTCAAATGTTTTTGTGAAATAAATATACTCTAAACAAATATCAGGCTAATGGTCTATGATGGCTATCATGGATGGTATACTAGAACACCGAAAACTAAAAAAGGTAGTGAATGCAGATATATGGTTTAGGGGTGGGTTGGGGGTGATTCCTTGAAAAACTAACTTTTAAAAAGTTAGGTGTAAAACCAAAATATCATTCAAGAGCCAACTAATTACTCTCCTGTGACTAGATCCCAACTTTATCATTTCATTTCTGCACCCATATAAAAGGGCAGTAAATACTGCCCAGAGAAGTGTGGTCAGGAAGCCAAGAGGGCAGGGCTGTCATCTTTCATCTGCATAATGATTTCATGCACCATCTTAGGCAAATCATTTCCCTCTCGGGCTCCAACTTCTTCATTAGCAACGAAGGCGTTCCACTTCAGACTACATCTACTTCAAAAGAAGGGAAATCTGAAAAGTAATCTTGCACACAGGAGCCAGGCCACCCATCCTATAGGATCTCTCCCATCCAGGATCAGGCAGGAGGACATCCCCAAATAGGCCCCAGAGCTGTCTGGCAGGGTATTCACTTCTCCTCCCTGTCTCCCTTCCTGCCACAGTCGTCTAGCTGCCAGACTTGTACGAATTGTACTCTTAATAGTTTAAGAAAAAAAAAAAAATCCTTCCTCCAAGCACTTCTCTTGATGGCCCCAGCCAAAGGGCCGCCTGTTGCCACCTGTCAGTTGTGGGGATTAATTACCTGTGCTGAGGCTGGGAGCGGCACATTCCTCCCCGGCCGCGCCCACAGATGTTGACATCAAGCAGGTGGGCTGTCTGCTACCCGCTTACCGTGAAGACCAGCCGGAAGCCCACGGGGCCTGGCAGGTGGGGGTGTCAGGGTGGGGGGCGGGGTGCACTCAGACTGAACCACAAAGCAGCGGCGTCTTGGCAGAGAGGAATGTGCCCTGGGACCTCTCTGGGAGACCACAGTCAGCTCTGTGGCCAGCCCCGGGCACCAGCCTGGCCCGGAGGCAGTAGCGGCCTCCCTGCCCAAGGGCAGCATGTTAGCATAGACTTTGGAAAGGGGTGGGGGTGGATCCTCCCAGCCTCATTCTAGCTGCCTGAGAGGATGAATTTGGAAAGCCAGTTGAAAAAGATTTGACAGTCCTGACTGGTAATTTTGCAACTTGATCTCCCCAGGAGGGTAAGTGTCTCTGGTCAGTGCCATCTCCTGCCAACACTGCCTGACTACTGCCACTCACAGAGACCTTCACAACGCAGACATGGGAAAGTGTTTGTCATAGTGACTGGTATACAGCAGGTGCTCAATAAATGTGAGCTGACCTTCAGTGCTTCTTGAAGCACAGCAAACATGAGAAGACTCCTGTAGTAAGAACACTCTCCTTTTTCACCTGTGTAGAAACGGGCTGAAATACTTAAAGTGACCATGCAATAAATGGCATAACTGAGGATGAACTTCAGGTATTTCGTCCTCATCTCAGTGCTGATTAAACACCTGCAGACAAACCTCATGACTTCCTGTCCTACTCTGCGTCCCTCAATAAAACAAACCTGAGAAGTAAGTCAGAAACAGAAAGACAAATACTGCATATTAACACATACATATGGACTCTAGAAAGATGGTATCAATGACCCTACATGCAGGAAAGCAAAGTCTTCACAGATGTGAAGAAGAGACTTTCAGACTCAGCGGGAGGAGAGGGTGGGATGATTTGAGATAACAGCACTGAAACATATACATTACTGTATGTAAAACAGATAACCAGCATGAATTTGATATAAGACGTGGGGTACCCAAATCAGGAGGGATGGGGTGGGGAGGGAGGTGGGAAAGGAGGTTCAGGATGAAGGGGACACATGTATCAGTTCAGTTCAGTTCAGTTCAGTCACTCAGTCGTGTCTGACTCTTAGTGACCCCATGAATCACAGCACGCCAGGCCTCCCTGTCCATCACCAACTCCCGGAGTTTACTCAAACTCATGTCCATTGAGTCGGTGATATCATCCAGCTGACTCAATTTCTGTTGTCCCCTTCTCCTCCTGCCCCCAATCCCTCCCAGCATCAGGGTCTTTTCCAATGAGTCAATTCTTTGCATGAGGTGTATACCTATGGCCTATTCATAATGATGTACAACAAAAACCATCACAATATTGTAAAGCAATTATCCTCCAATTAAAATATAAAAAAAATATGGATGCTCCCCAGTGATACAAGAAGATATAATTATCTGTGGAGTGAAAAATTTTTCTAACAGCACCCATGGTGGACAGAGAATTGCTACCCCTCAGCCCACCGGACAAACCTAGTTTCATTCTGAAACAGACAGTTGAGGGGACAGACTCAGAGGAAAGGTCACACCAGAAGTCAGCAATCGGACAGATTAGAATCTGTGGTTCCCAACTTCCTTCAAACCCCATGATTTTTTTCACTGTGAACCATTTTTATATCTCTTATATATAAGAATCTCTTATTTTATATCTCTTATATATAAGAATCTGTGATGCAGGCTCATCAGAGGCGCGTGCGCGCACACACACACACACACACACACACACACACACACACAGTAGGCAAATGATAAAGCCAACCACCAGCTTCCCTTCAATGCCACAGTGGCATTCCTGACTGACCATGCCACACTCCAGGGCACAGCTCTGGGTTTCAGCAGGCACTTACCCTTAGGGGACAGAAAGTGTCTTCCGTCCCCCCAGGGTGACTCATTGTTCCTAACAGCCGGCAAAGCCCTGGGCTTCTACATCTGTATCCCCTCTCCCCCCAGGACCCCAATCTGATGCCCCTGCTCCTCTCTCAGCTCCCACCTTGGTGGGTCACCAAGGCATCAGTCCCGCGCAGAACTCAGGCCACTGCCCACCAGGGATGTGTCCTGTCCCCGCGTTAGGGCACTGTCCCCTGTCTCACACTGTGGATCTGAAAGTAGCAGGAGTCCCTCTCTGGTGGCTGTTCTTCAACCCCTGGATGCTAGAGTTGAAGGCTGTCTACACTTCCACACGCATGTTCTGGTTCTCTTTTAAAATGATCGTCCAGTACACAGTTACTAAACCTCTGGTCATGCTGAAGGTTGTGTCTTTCTAGTGAGCAGAAACACATTTAGAACCTGCTGACTGCTGGAAACACTTAAAGCCCTAACCCTATTGAATGGCTCAGGCACCTTTTGCAAGATGACACCAATCATATCTGTTCTCTTTCGTTAGATTCCTTACTCATTTTGGACTTTCACTTGCAAATTAACCCTAAAAGTGAACCCTCTATGCCAATCATTTTAATGTGTTTGGATCTGTGAGAGACCCTTTTTACTGAAAGGCTAGAGGGACCAGTCTTAGGAGAAGAGGTGAGAGTCTATGTCCAGACCAACAGAGGCTAACAGCATCTACTGATTTCTAGAAATGACACCATCACTCATTCATTTGTGGAGTCTGTCAGAGTTTATAGAACATTTTCATACATGCTATTGATTTAATTCTAATTTTACGAGAAAATCATCTTTATCCCCTTTCTGTTGATGCAGAATCAGAGGCTCAAGTAGGTAAACTAGTTTGCTCACAACAGCAACAAAAAAAGACAGAAGACAGGGTCAAGCCTCTAGTCTAGGTTTTAATGTCAAATCCGGGGCAGTCACTGTACATGTACAGACATCAGATGGTGCGCTGAATAATGCCTCCCTCTGCATTTACAGAGCCTGTGCTCTGTACAGGTCACCATATTACATGCAAGGATAGGGGCAAGTCCCTATCCTCCAGAAATTTACCACTTGGGAAAAAACAATATACGTATAAATACAGCTGGCACAAACAGAATATAAAATTAAGACATATAATGAAACAGAAATACCAAAGATTTCTGACTTCAAAAATCACAGGTTATGGAGAGGACCTGAAATTTTTTTTTTTCACCTAACAAGAACGTAGGCTGATGAACATTGCAATAAATACCCTCTAAACTCTCTATGTGCGTACCTCCCCCATTTCTCTTTCTCTCTCTCTCACACACATAGTTAAACTATTTTTAGAATATCAAGAGTTCAACAGTTTTTTCTATTGAGAGGAAAAAAGAAACAAGTCAATAAATTCCTAAAACAAATGAACAGCTTCCAATTTCAAGTTTCAATTAGTAGACTGAATTATTACTAGACATTTACTATATTGAGGATTGCTTCAGAGAAAAGAAAAATCTTAAGATGTGTACCTTTCAATGAACCACACCATTCACCATCTCGAGTGCTCAAATATTCTGTTAACAGCTGCAGGAAGAGCACCATATTCAATATCTATTTAAAAAATGAGCTAACACGTATAGACAATAACTTAGTAGATACTATTATTCTCATCTGCCAGATAAATGAATCAAGACTCAGCAAGATTAAGTAAGTTGCCAATCGTTCAGAACTTCCAAATGGCAGGGTCAGGTCCAATTCCATGCCTCTTAATGGTCACTTCTGACTCCTAACCTGCACAATGAAAGCACAGGGTGCTAGGGAAGCAATAGTCTGACCCCCTGTGAACCCCTGTTGTGGCAGCCACATGATGCGGCCCTCCAAGCCTCAAGCTCCTCATCTCTAAGATGGAAGCTAAGGCCACCTGCCCATCATAAGTTTATCATGAGGGCTAAAAGGGGGAAAGCCTGCAGTACCTACAGCCCAGTTCTAAGCCTGCAGTACCTACAGCCCATTTCTGAGTCCCAGATAAATGCTTGACAAACAGGAGCTCTCAACACATCACTGTGTTAAGTCTCAGCACTTATTTCCACTGTGCAGCTTTACTGCGAGACCAATGACCAGCACAATTATTTAAGTGACACAGAAGATTTTCAAGAGAAACTTCTAAAGATTAATCTTTGACTCAAGTCCTAGCTAACATATGGGAAGATATGTTTTGGGGTGAATGAGGAAACAAAAATAGAAAGATGGAAAGACAAAAAATTGGAAGGCTGGTTTTATCACAATAACTGACATCAATAAAACTGATTCTTCTTTTTATTTCTGAGGTTCCTAATAAGGCATCATGTTTTCTTATTTATTCTGGGTGGGAAAAGCAGTTTCGCTTCTTGTACTTCTACCTACAGTATTTAAACTGTAATCCTACTGTCTTGTGATTAGCAAAGGGTTTTAAATCACTCTATGAAAGAGGTCCAACACTAATTGTTGAAAATCATTGTTACTCTGCTATTTTATATCCTTCATTCCTTTCATCTCGGAGAACTGGATGCCAAGGTGTAAATATAATAGGATTTAAAAATGAGGGAAATGAGTAACAAATAGATTTCAAAATATAAACAGAGGCCATGTTTGCTGAGCTCCTTCGATTTACTGTGTTTTCATTACACTTTTTTAAGTATGCTACAATGCATTTGAGAAAAGTTTAAAAGATTTTAGGGTTCCTTCAACTACAGCTCTCCTTAAGTTTCCAAGTGAACAATAATGAAATGAATTTCATTCAAGACTACACCATCTTAGAGGCAAACTGCTGAGTTTCTTTATTTCACATAAATACAGGAAGACAGAATGCTGAAATACTGAGATCCTAGGAGTATTGTTAAGATACTGCCAGAAAGGAAAGGTGTAACTTAATAAATTAGATCAGATTTGCTGTTCAACACCTTTAATCCAAGCCTTAGAACTCTGGCTCTCCTCCACCTTTTTAAATAAATCCATAAGAACTGAAATAATTTTGAGATGTCTCTTTCCATAGTGGGTAATTAGGGACTGTGAAGGCCATGGATATGTATGTGTCTTGTTTGCTAGGGGTGGGGATAGGAAGTGGTGAGTAGGGAAAAGATTTAAACAGACGTTTACCTCTACTTACAACACCTCTTAAAAGCTTATCATAATGTTACTTCCTATTTGTTTTAGAGTTCACTTGTTGAAGATGGAAACATGCTTCATCTTGCTCCCTTTTTCTGCATTCTTCATACACTTAATATTCTAATTAGCCCCAATGGGGAAAAGAGTGCAACCTGTCTTAGTTATGCCTTGGATTTACAGAGTGTATCTATTAAAATATTTTAGAAATAACAAGAAAAATAATTAAACAAACCTGTTAAGAGAAGCTCCCATCACCAACAAATCTAAAACATTACCAGGAAGGAAACAGATACAACACTCTTAGAAAGAGAAAAGAAGGAAGAATGGAAGACAGGGAAGGAAGGGACCATGGAGGGAGGAAAGGAGGAGAGAGAGAGGAGGGAAGAAAAGAGGCACAAGAAGTTGTGGAGGACAGTGTGACAGCTTAGCTTGTATTTAAACTCATGAGACTTCCCTGGTAGTCCAGTGGATAAAACTGCACTTCCAATGCAGGGGACATGGGTTCAATCCCTGGTCAGGGAACTATGACCCTGCATGCTATGCAGTATGGCCAAAAACTTAAAACAAAATAAAAACTCATGTGCAAACATTTATCACCTCATTAATTTTGAATTCAGTATAGAAAGAGGGATGAAAATTTCACTCTGCTTAAAGAGTTGTTGTTTGAGCTGGGAATAGGATTGCCAGATACAATTCAGCACACACAGTTAACACTTAATTTCAAAACCAATAAAAAATTTTTTAACATAAGTATATCTCAAATATGGCATGGAGTATACTTAAGGTAAAAGAAAACATGTTTGTTTGAAATTCATATTTAACTGGACCTCTTTTATTTGTTTTGTTAAATCTGGCAACCCTAACTGGGAGTAATCTACACAAGTTTTCTTAAATTTTTATTATTGAAACTTTGTATTTACTGAACCCCATACCTATCTTCCACAGGTATTAAAATTTTGCCAACCTTGCTTCAGCTTCAAGGAGATTATGACAGGCAGGAAGGAGGGAAGAAAAAGAGGAATATCTTGGACAGAGGGAACAGCAGGAGATCAGGGATGGGGGTTGAAAAACAAAACAAAAATCATCTTCTGATGCCCAACTGTGGGTCAGAGCATAGATTTGGAATTCTAGCTTACATGAAGAACACAGTCTTCACAGACACAGAAGGCACGCTCTCCTGTGTACCAATTTACTGTGTGTTCTCAAGAAAAGTTATATAACTCTATCTGAGAAGTGAGGATAATATTTGCCATCTTGACAGGTTTGTTATAAGGATTAAATGTGATAATATATATGTGCATGTGTACTGAAAAACAAAAAAATTTATAAACAGAAAGGGATTATTGTTATTAGTGGGAGACTGGGCCAGAAAGGAACACTTTGATCAGAGCGCGTCATGCTTAGAGGTCAGTGTGCAGTCACTGATGATGGGCCATCTACCATCCTTGATCCGTGTGTTGGAAAGAACCCTCTGTCTGACCCTGAGGAGGAGGTCCTGGAGGGGAGCAGAGTTGGGGCCAAGTGTGCTAGATGAACCAGAGGTCTGTGTACTTCCTACAGGATGGAACCCCTGAGAATAGGGATGAGACACATTGCCAAAACAGTTATCAGCAAGACGTCACTGACTCTAAGACTCTGGGGGAGTGAGATGAGAGAGAGTGGCCATTCATTGGTTAATTGACAGCATTATTTCTGCATGTCACAGGGCCAGCCCTTTTGGTTTGTCCAACCTAGTACCTCCCAGTGCTAAAAGATATTTTCTAAACAAACCCATCTCCCCTAAATAAGGTTGCCTTTAATAAATGCTGATGACTCTTGCAAACCTCTAACATTCTGGGCAATTCAGTTTCATACTATATGCCAACTGAAATCAGAAAATCTACTCTTCAGAGAGTAATTCCTGACATTTTAGTTGCACATGTATATCTGATTTATCTCCTCAGATGAACCAAACTTAAAAAAAGAATCTCTTCTTCCAAAATTGACATTTTTATGAATGTAGAATGTGAATATTATCAAGGGTAAAACCTCTTGGAAAGAGCAAGTACTCATGGAAATAAACCACTATCCAATCAATCAAAGAAATGTGCATTCTGAGTACTTCCTTTGAAGATATATCTGCTGCCAGTAACATCTGATTACTAAGCCAAATCTTCCCTAACTCACTTTTACAAATATTTTAGAATGGTTTGAACCCAGATTTGCTCTGCTCGAAAGCAAACAGCTGCCAACAGAATGGGGACTAAGCAAGCAGTAAGAATGTACTGCAGTACTTTCATTATGCTCACTATATCTGAGATATCAGGTAGTTGATATATGCACACATAGTCAGTATTTCCACTCATTTTATCTTTTTAGCTACCGGATTCATCTCCAGTTGGGGCTCAGATCCAGCCCCTAACCCAAAAAAATGCTCAAGGATCCCCAATCAGAGGACTAAGGGCAGAGAGCTGGCAAAGATCATCTGTTTTAAGGGCCTTCATAACCTACAATTTATTCTTCCCTCTTTTAACCTGTTTGCATCAGGAGTTGAAGTTTATCAAATTTAACCATCTATCTGTATTCTCTGAAACTATATGTCACTGTGACATATAGTTTAGCTTCCTAAGCTTTTCAGAATCTGAGAAAGTAAAGCTCAATGGAATTTAACCTGCAAACCCTATAACTCTACATGCGGGATCCCAATCTGGGTACAAGACCGGACTCCACCAAGGTCACAGCAAATGAGGGACATATCAGATTAAGAACTCCAGTTTTCTTTCTCACAGGACCCCTTTCATGGGACCAGACCACCCATCTCTAGCCCAATCAAGATTAAAATATTTTAATCTTGCTGCATGATTCAGCTTTCAAAGCTGAAAACTGTGTAAACTTCAACAAGTTTAGCAAAAAGAAAAAAGGAAAAAATTGTAAGAAATCAACCATCTAATTATTATATTTGAACAAAATATCAAAATAAACATGACTTTAAAAAAAAAAGAATGTCCCATTCTAAGCAGATATTTAGGAATTATGTTCCAATGGGGCAGGGGTGGGGAGGGGAGAAAGGTTATGCTTGCTCTGTTTAGTGTACCAAACACTCTCATCAAACTAGTTGGATTCTGGTCTTAATCACTAACATCAATAAAAGCAACCTACAAGTTCAGGAACCCACTCCCCAAGTGCTAGGAAGGATCTGTTCTGCAGCAGCAGCAGCAGCAGAACAGTCAGAGAGAGACGTGCACAGAATGTACACGGAATGAATGGTCTTTTACTTTTGTTGCTTTTCAGCAAAAATCTCTAATGGAAAATTCCTGATTTAGACCAAGAGGAGCAGGAGCAATCCCATAAATTTGAAAGGCACAAAACCTACTGCCTTCACCTCCTAGTATCAAGTGGGTAAGCATAAGAAACTATGTTTTTGAAATAGAATGTGGATAAATTCTCATCAAGTCTCTCCTCTCCAAAACTTAGAAAAAAAAAATTGTCAGACTATCAAAGCACTGTCAGTGCCAGTAAAACACATCATTAAGGTGAGTAATTTTCCTGTTTACTTCAAACACTTTTTTTCCCAAACTCAAACCTGGGCAGGTCTGATCAGGTAAGGCTTTGGAACCAGTAAAAGCGTCCCCAATTTCTACATAAACGCTGCAGGCCATGGGCGAGAACAAGTCTCAACTGAGCACTCCACAGTAGTCAAGCTTCCCGGCGCCTCCGGTCTTGTCTCCCTCATTCCTTACAAGTATCGTCATGTCTCCTAACCTTCAAAATCTGTTTTATCTGCAATACACATACACACATGCGCACACACATACCACTTGTTTTCTTCCTTCTACCTGCAGTTAATATATCTGTACATTCTAAACAAAACTTCTTCAGGATGATTCTTTATTTCCCATGCATCTTTCAAAATAAAATATTTTCCACTTGAATTCATGGATTTTTCATGTGAAGACAAATGGTAGAGTGCAAAAGAATCATTCTTTTCTAATTACTAAAACTGATCTGGTTTCAAAATCCAGTGGAGCAGAAACCTAACTTTTTTATATTCTTTTTTTTTTTTTCTTTACGGAAAGAGTTACTATTATCTTAAACAAATGTCTTTAAGATCTACCTTCTGTGCAAATATATCTACAACGCAGCTTGTGTTTTCCTTCTTAAAAGAAAAAAAAAAGAAATTAAGAGAAAAATTGCTATCTTTAAGGTCAAATGAATCTTCCAAATTGGTTTCTAAGGAAACAGGAAGTTAGAGTTACAGTCTAGTCCTAGATCTATTTTGTCTATGTAGACAGAGCAGTAGATCTTGAGTTGACTTCCCAGTCTATAAAGCAGGGCATTAAAAAATATCCCAAGATCACAGGGGTATTAAGAGTTCTACTGCTTGCAGAGCACTTTGCATTCTTTGGGTGAGAAGTGTTGGACTACTTACGAAGACACTGCACTTACATAATCCTAAACATGCTCACCAATTGGGAAGGTAGTTTTCAAGCCAAAGGCACAATGTTTTCTTTATACTTAGAAATGAACTTATTTGCATACCAGTCTGAAGTTCTCATTTGCTTCTGTTCATTCACCCTGCTTTCTTCTTGATGCCATCACTGTCACTACTCCTGCTTTCTCCCACATATTTTGCTTGATTTACGTAGCACAGGGAGTGGAGAGAAAATTAAATAATGATCTAGGGTTTAAACTGAGTGGAAGTTCGTATTATTCCCCTACCCCAGGGGCAGGGAGATGGATGCAAAGTAAAGGATCCAGGAGTAGAAGGCTTTAGCAAAACTAATTTCATTTACTGTTTATCAATAGGGAATCAGGAAAGATCTAGTCTGTCTTGCTTTCTTTATTGCATTAGAAGTATTTAAATTGGGGTAGGCAAAAATGACAGCTATAAAATAGTAACAGCCATGAAATAGTGAAAACCAAGATAATAACAGGAAGGACCCTTCATTCAAGGGTCATTCACTCCTGGATTGATAGCATTGCTTTGCTATTTTTGGCTAGATGATATCAGGCCTAGAAAGATACATACCTCTGCATCTATAAAATGTGAATATTACTCACCTACCTTGCAGAATTCTTATATGAATCAGTTATTATAATGCTAAGTGCCTTGTGGAGCTCGTGACCTGATGCTCAATAAATGGTACCTAGCAATTCATCTCCACTATCTGCATTTTGGAATTGGTCATCAGCTGCTAACTCCTGACATCGTAACATCATATTCAGGAGAACAAGCATAACTGACTATACGATCAGGGGTAAAATTTTAAGTCAAACATTATGTTTCATTAAAAAAGGAGAGAAGAAAAAAAAAAAGGAGAGAAGAAGCAAACGGGTTTTCATTTTACCCTCCCTTGCTAGGTCATCACTGTAACTCTTGGTTTTAGCTGGTAAGTAGTCTCCAGTTCTAGTTACTGTGTCTGAGTTGTACCAAAGCTATTGCACCTGAGCCATCTACTCAGGACAGTTGGTCTTGAGCAAACTCCTTGAAGTCAGGAAATTAGCTCTAATAGCTGTCCATCCAGAGAAGGCAATGGCACCCCACTCCAGTAATCTTGCCTGGAAAATCCCATGGACGGAGGAGCCTGGTGGGCTGCAGTCCATGGGGTCGCTACGAGTCGGACACGACCAAGTGACTTCACTTTCACTTTTCACTTTCATGCAGTGGAAGAGGAAATGGCAACCCACTCCAGTATTCTTGCCTGGAGAATCCCAGGGATGGGGGAGCCTGATGGGCTGCCATCTATGGGGTCGCACAGAGTTGGACACGACTGAAGCGACTTAGCAGCAGCAGCAGCAGCTGTCCATCTGCCAGTCCCTGGGGTTGATTATAAGAACAGCATAAGGACTTCCCTGGCAGTCCAATGGTTAAGACTACATGCAGTCAATTCAGGGGTGGATGCAGGGGGGATGGGGTCCGATCCCTGGTTGAAGAACTAAGAACTACACGCCAGGTAGTGTGGCAACTTTTCCTTTTTTTTTTTTTTTTTTTAAGGAAGATAGCACCATCTCTCCGGTCTCTAGGAGGACAAGAGAGTCTGGTGAGACTCCTTAAAAAAAAAAAAAAAAGATAGTGTAGCCCATCACGCCCTATACAGAGAATACAAAGCTAACTTCCATGTTTTTCCTTCACCAGTTACTTAGTCGAACCTACTGAGAAAAAGAAATTAGAACAATCACATGGTCTGAAGATTCATTTCTCCTAATGAGAACGTGATAGCTTTAATGCACACCAAGCTCCAAGCCAAAAAATAAAATGCAAGCCCTATGGATTGTAAATTAAAAATTACTACTTATCAGCCAAATGCCTACTTCTTTAATTATAGTGCTCCTGTAACAGAGGAATAAAATGAAGAGGAGGCAGGAGGCTCAAACGGTGCAAATGTGGAATGGGCTTGCACTGCTCTTGTAACATGAGCACTTGGCCAGAAAGCAGAATCCTAACTCCACGACCTAGTATCTAGAGACTCAGACTCCTCACTTCCCTGTGAGCTTCCGTATCCTCCTCCTATGCTGGAAGATGAGGGTAATGCACTAAACATGGAGTGTTGTTGTGAAGCTCACATTGTGGAAGTTAAAATAATCTGTACATTGCAAATGTATACATAAAACCAAGACTTACAAAGATCATTTAAGAAACATCTTCAAAGAAAATGGCAAAATTTTCTGCCTACTTAAAACTACCCTCTGCAATAGATTGATACTTAAGCCAATCAACTGGGTGGAAAACTAATAATAAAGCTAACTAGTTAATCCATGTGGAAATATTTCATAGGCACAGAAAGAACTCAGGAGCCAAGAGACCTTGAGCAGATAAATAACTATTATCTACGTCAAAATGACAAGGATTTTTGTTGCTGTCGTCAGAGCTAGAGCCTGTTCTCACCTCACTAGACGCTGACCTCCTATCAGTTTTCATTTCAGGGGAAGCTGGCAGCACTGGTACTGGAAAGAGAAACCACACAGACAACAGAAGGCCAGGCTGTTCCTCTGAGTTAGCACATCAGGACTATCTCATCCAGAAAAAGCTGCTATGGGAACTTCGGTTTTTCTTCTCCTGCCCCATTTCCCTAGTAACATAGGAGAACAATTTTACACAGTAGTTTAAACCTTACAGAGTCCTATATTATTCTGTGTCTCAATTGCTCCAGATCTTATAAGTGATGTTCATTCCACTTTTACACATTCTTTCCTTGTTCCAGTAATGTTATAGAACATGCTCTCTTATTCCTTCGATGCCCAGAAAAATACTTTATTTTTTCTTAAAATTTTTAATTTTTTCTTAATACTTTATTTTTCCTTTTCTTAATACTTTATTTTCTCTTTTACTATAACTATAAATACACTTACAATTATGATGACAGATCTTCAGCTGTCTTCCCAGCCAAAAGACTGAATTCTAGATGAAGAATTCATATTTATCTTTCACTCAAGTGGTTAAGTATAACAAAAGTAGAAAAATCTTGCACGTTTTGGAAAAGGAAATGACACATATACAAAATAGGCAAATGAAAAATATATTTGAGATTAATACACATATCATTAAAGTCTGTGATAAAACATTAGGAAAGAAAAGATGCTAATGAGTTCAACTCCTGTCACTAAACTAGAAGTTTTGCACTCCAATAAAATGAAGGTTCATACTGAACTTCCAGGTGGTTTTCAGCATATTTTTAAATTTGATAAAATGAACTTTACTCTTAACCTTTGCCATGAGAATGGAGTCACAATAAATCAAATTGAAAAGTACATTAAAAAAATGTTATTTTGTTTTTCAAACCCATGAATTATCTACCCGTTGTATCAGGAACTATGATAGACTGATAAAGTGTAGCTCTTAACTACAATTTGTAAATGTTTAGCTTTATATAAATATAAGAGTCTCTGTCTAAACTTGAACTCCAGATATGCTGAACTGTTTTCAAGTCAACAATAGTTTCATACTTTCTTACCAAAACCTTCCTCCCCCTTCCTATTCTAATCCCAGCAAATGGGAACTGGCCATTCTTTCCAAAGTCCAAGAAAATGAAGACTGACAGTGCAGCTAATATGTTATTAATATCAATACTTCACAAATTGTATAAAGAAAGATTATTATATAGCAGGTACAATGTGCCTGTTTAATGAAGTACAAATATATCCCCAAACAACAGTTTATTCTGGCTAAAAAAAAGTTAAGGCTACATTTTGATTTGTTAATGAAAGGACTAAAAGGATGAATATTTGAAGAAAACTGTCAGAAAAGTACAGAGATAACTGACATTCAATTTACTTAAGAAGGGTAAGGAACTGATTTCCAAAGAAGTTGTTTCAAACACTATCTAGATATAATTTTAATACATGCACTCCTCTCTAAATCTTCTACTCCCTTCCTTAATATCTGGGTCAAATAATTAAGTGAAGGAGAAGGGGAATCAGACTCTTTAAAAACAGACAGATTCTAATTTGTTTGCTTAGATCTAGCTTTCAGAACAAATGCTTAAAACTCTTAATCATATTATACTTAAGTACCAGCTAGAGTACTCTCTGCAGCATACTTTTCAGAAACAGTATATTCTAAGCACTAAAGCAGGAAGAAACATTGAATTTATTTCCTGATTCCTCTTTTCAGATGCTTCGATTTCTAGGCAGGTAATTTACAAAGTCTTCCCTCTTGGTCCAATTCCTATAGCTAGGTTTAGAAATGTAGTATCTGTCAAGAAAATGTTGAATTTTTCTTTGGGCATCAGTAAAAAGGAAAGCATATTTTTTTAAACCAGTAAATAGCCTTTGTAACAAATTTATCTCTAACACTCAGCAAAAAAGAATCGAGAGATTTTATAATTCAACTCACTGAACTGAACTGAAGGCAACCATAGGTTAAAGCACAGGTACATTTTTCCAGTTATTGATTTTGTAAAATAGCATTGCTTTTTTTTTTTTATGACATACTCCTTTTTCTTCTTCATTATACCCCAAACTAAAGTGAAAGATGCTTCCATTTTCTGTGAGCTACAGACATAGATATGTGAACGTTAGATATATTATTCTCAGGGGGCAGAGTGGTAAAGAATCCACCTGCCAATGCAGGTGATGCAAGGTATGCGGGTTCAATTGATCTCTGGGTCAGGAAGATCCCGGGAGAAGGAAATGGCAACCCAGTCCTTTATTGTTGCCAGAACATCCTGTTGACAAGTAGAGTCTGGTGGGCTACAGTCCATGGAATCTCATAGAGTCAGACATCATGGAGCAATTGAGCATGCATGCGTGCACACACACACACACACACACACACACACACGCACACCCAGAGTGTTATATATTTTTACCCAGTAGACAGCCAAAAATATTTGTTCTTATATTTAGGATAAGAAATAGGAAGAGAGATTAAATATTTCACTAATTTTTTTTCACAGATAAGGAAACTGATACCCACAGCAGCAAAAAGACCTGGCCAAAGCCATCGAGCCAATCACTGGCTCGCTGGCCAGAGTATACCCTTCTTCAACTGATAAAACTTCCTCCCAGACTTTTTCCATGCAAGACAGAACCAGAAGGGGCAGGAGGTGTTTCTTGATCTGGTCAACTACAGACATGTGTGTCCTCTTACACACAACTCTTTTACTCTTTGTGCTCAGCTAGGTGCTTAGTTTGCAAACCCATGGACTGTAGCCTGCCAGGCTCCTCTGTCCATGGTATCTTACAGGCAAAAATACTGGAGTGGGTTGCCATATTCCTCCCCCAGGGGATCTTTCTGACCCAGGGGTTGAAGCCACATCTCTTGCACTTTCTGCATTGGCAGGCAGACTCTTTACTATTGGGCCATCTGGGAAGCCCCCACACAAATCAATAGGTTAAATAGCCAAGATGAATCCTAAGAGAAAAAAATAAAAGCATAACACCCAAAACTCCCCCAAATATTTGAGATGTATATGCTTTGACATGTTTATTACCACCATCTTGATAAGAAGTAGCTCTAAAAACCATTGTGGAGGAAATGTACAACTTTAGGAGTCAAAACAACCCCAATTACGGAAAGTGGGTTTCTGGCTCTGAAATACACACGGAAATTCCACTCCCAACTCCACACTCACCTTCGTTTTCCCTTGCCTTTTCTCGTTTGAATTACTGCAATAACCTCCCAATCAGCCTGCCTGCCTTGAGTCTTACCACCTCCACCTCACTGTCAGTTATCTTCTTGAATTAGCATAGACGTCACCTCCCCACTAAAGTCCTTCTGTGTTTGCTCAACGCTTCTAAGATTGGAGACAAACTCCTTAGGAGGATCCAGCGGCCTCTCCATCTGGTTCTCTAAAACTCCCTCCAACTTCATTTTCTGCTCCTCGCTAATTCCTCCAAACATGGCATGGTCCAGGTATGCCAGACCCTTTCCTACTTCGAGATTTACACAACAAAGTTTTGTCTCCACGCCTTCACTTACCTGAATCCTCTCCTGGAATGTCCTTTCTCTTTTTCCCCATTGCAAGACCCTGCTCATCTTTGGCAAGTCAACTTTAAATGTGAAGTCCTCTATGGAGTTGAAGAAATCAGTTTGTTTTCTCTGCTTCATCACACTTTGTTCAGACAGGATATCATCTGACAAATATTTGTTGAGACCCATTATATTATATAACCCATTATATGTGCCAGCACTAAGATACAGAGATGAAAAGACAAAGCCACGACCTCTGAGTTCACACATTAATGGAGAGACAGATATGCTCTGCACTATGATTCTGAATATACGTACAAAAGTGTAATGACATAAGACAAGGAACTCCTGAGCATTTGTGGGGGGCAGGGAAGACACAGGGCAAGGGAAAGACTTCACCTACAATTAAGGCTTTCAGCGAGTTTTAAAGGCTGAGTAGTAGTCAGCCTGGCAGACAAGGAGGGTGGTGGATAGGGGGACATTCCAGACAGATTATAGCACCTGTCACACTGAATTACAGCAAGGTTTATCAGTTTGCCGTGATAGACTGTGAGCTTTTTGAAGAAGGGCTAACTTACCAATGAACAGGATTAGCCTACAGCATCAACTCTAAACGTAACTAGCATGATTTAGGAAGGGACTGCTCAGTGAGCGGCGCTGGACTGAGGGCCCCCACTCTGCACTCTCAATAACCTGCAAGGGAGATTACTCACACCTTACAGAAGAGGAGAGAGAGGCTCAGATGGGTAGGTTCCCTTGCTTACTCATAAATAGTAGAGTTTTGTCTGTTTCCTCAAAAGTGCACCTTCTGTGCTCAAGAAATGCACTTGGAAACTAAAGATGTGTTTTGGTGAATTGTAACAACTGAAACTTAAAGATAAGGGTCATCAACTTAGCTTCAACAAAGGCACTGGGGGACACGTGTGCATAGGCATTTGATACAAAACATATAAAGCACCAAATGGAGAAATTTCATGACAGCCATGATAAGTGTACACTTGCTCATCCCAGTTTGGGTGGGTGGTAATTCTGAAGGTGTAGAGAAGCTAAAATTTTAAATATTTCAAGAAAGAAATTTTAACAAGACATAAATTAAGCTTTTGAATGTGAAACAATGCCTTCTCTAAGAAACTGATCAAATATAATCAATCCAGATTCACTCTAAGTGATAAAATGCTTCTGACTTTTCCAAGACAAAGAACAATGCATGTCTTTGCCACATACAATATTTACAAAAACCTCAGAAAGTCAGAAAATATTTCGATTCATGAGGAACAAAACTGTCATTACACTAAATTCCCTTTTAGAAGTTCAAAGGATTTGTTTTATTAACATTAAAAGAACCACTAAACTTTAATTTGGAAAATTTCCTTCCTGTTTTTCTTACCATTTCCTTTTCTTACTCTTTTTGCTCTTTTTACCACTGTAGCTCAATGCCTTTGACAGAATGAAAAGAGAAGGGAAAACAGGAGGGGCTGCAGAAATAGTGGGGAAGAACAGCTCTTCTTGTGGGCTCTGAATATTTGTTATAAACGACAGCACATACCCGCAACCTTCTTCCCAGTAGGTGTGTCAAGAAGGAGGTTGCTGCCGTAAAACCTGACTACTTCTTAGAGAACAGAGATTTAAGTAGGTACGTATGTAATGGCTACTAAAGCAACAAAACAAGCAGGCTTCTCATGACCCCATAAGTTATTTTTTTAATGTAATTATATATATGTAATCATACATACATATATATATATATATATGATCTATATATGATAAAGACAAAGGACAGAGAGGGATAGAGACAATTAAAAATCCTGTTTAATTGACAGCAATAGTATTAAAGTTTATTACCCCCCCATCACTGATTTCTTCTTCCTGTTATTTTTCTCTTTGATTAAGTTTTGGATAACATCTCTGAGTACTTGTGAGGAAATATCCAGGTTCCTCACTCATGATTCTTTGCATAGAATCTCTACCATGAACATTCAAAAAACCGGAAACCATCATTTCTTTGTGCCTCTTGGATTAACAGGTAGATATATGAATTATTCATGACACTCCTAATATTTTTACAACTGCTTCATTTTTGACAACTAGTTTTATAACTCTTAGCTCCATGTTAGCACTGCCCACATACCACGAGGGTACCTATTTTAACCACCAGGCTATTAACACATATACTTGTTATATGAAGGAATAACATTTTTAGAGGAATCCTCTAAAAGTTAATAAATCTTTTTAGAGTTATGCGTGTTTGAACAGGCAATCAAACACAAACAAGTCTTGGCCCTCTCATATGCGGAACGGGTTGGTTACAGATGCTTCCCTGCAAGCTACGTCTTGCCTATTACAAGAACATTCATCTCCCAAGCACATCTTTTCACCTACTTTGCCTGGAGCAATACAAAACACACCCAAAAAAAAAAAAAAAAAACCACAGGATTTGTAAAAATAGTATTGCTAACACTTAAAGAAACTCATACACTAAGGTGACATCCTCACACAGGACAAGAACCAAACATGAGTTCCACAACACCACTTTCTGATGACGACTCAGTCTGCTTTTGCCCTGTGCAAGCTAATGACAGGAGGGGAGACTAACCTGTGTCTTCAGCTTTCTTACCTACAACACTGAGGCTGGGCCAGCCCTGACTCACAAAGTGGGAGACATGAGCTCATGGCCGTGATTCAGTCATGAGAATTCTGACAGACAGGGGCCTCTCCCCACACAGGTGCTTCAAGGGGGAAATGAGTCCCTGGAAGCGATGACTTATGACCTAGGCATGGATGTTACTGTGTCTGTTATCAGGCCCTGAGAGAAGTGGGCACTGCTCTCTGTGTGACAACAGCCACCCTAATAGAAGACAATTGTTAGAAAAGCCTTACAGAAAGGCCCTGATCTCCTGCACGCAGCCTCCCAATCAGTCCAGGAGAAGCGTGTGGGTGCTAGTCTACAGATTCCTTGGGTTTGTCCTCCACAGGGAGAGAGGAAAGGCAGAGGGGTCAAGTGTTTGGGAGCTAATAGGCTTTCAGCACTTATTACTGGGGGTGAGAGAGAACATCTAGGAAGTTTTGAAATAGGCTGGATAAGAATCACCTTGTTCACCCAGTACCTTTAGCTTAGTGCTCAGAGTGAAAAAACACAAAATTTAATTTTGCAAAACAGGAAGCTGCAAGCCTTTCCTCCCGCCTCAGTCCCAAGGCAGCAGGAGCAGTTTGCAGGAGGACAGACTTCTGAGTTTACAAACCACTTTCACCTCCTTATCTCACTGGATGCTCACAACCAAATTTGAAGCGTAGGTGTCATTCCCCTCATTTTATGGATTAAAAACAAGGGTTTCCCACGTGGCTCAGTGGTAAAGAATCCACCTGCCAACGCAGGAGATGCAGGTTTGATTCCTGGGTGGGAAAGATACCCTAGAGTAGGAAATGGCAACCCACTCCAGTATTCTTGCCTGGGATAATCCCATGGACAGAGGAGCCTGGCAGGCCACAATCCATGAGGTTGCAAAGAGTCAGACAGGACTGCAGAAACCAAGCGTGATGGATAAGAACACTCAGGCAAAAAAAATAAAAATAAAAATAAAAGAACACTGGGGCACCAGGGAGGTTAAGTGATTTACAAAGGGTCCAGACAGAACATGGTGGCCTTGACTAACTAGTTAGCTCTCCTCTAGTTAGACAGCCCATCATTCAGCCCCTTCCTTGGCTCTGCATTCCTCCTTCCTGCCTTCTTATGTAGCCTCTGGAAGCAGTGACTCCACAGCTGCCTCCTGCTCTCTCATTTTTGTCCCTTCCACATCACTGCACCATATCGCTGAGTGAACCAGCCCCCCATCTAGCGTCTGCACTACTGTGGCATTTTCCAGATTGCTTCCATTCTCCAGGCCCCCTCTAACACCCCCATACCATGCCGGATTAATGGGTTTTATCTACGGTTCCGAGCATGATAATTCCTGTGCTCCAAAAGCATCCAGCAGCAGCCCCACTGCCCGTGGGATATAGTCCAAATACCTTCACCCACACAGGCTGGCCCCATCCTACCTCTTGAGCTGCTGCTTCCTATCCGCGACCACAGCTTCAGGCAGAATAGCAGAGTCCTGTCTCCAGGCGAGCAAACCAGGCTGGCCTCTGTGTTCTTAATTCAGCTGATCCACTGCCCCTCTGGAAAGTCTGCTCTCTCCCCCACTGAACCACCTGCCTGGTCATTTGCTATCTTCTTCTTTCTCTCCTTCCAGCAACAAAGGCCTTCTCTTCTGGATGCATAGACTTTTTTTTTTTTTTTAATTCAAAGGGAACTTCAGAGACCCCTTGATTCATTCTCTCACCTAAAACTCAAGTCAGGCTCTCATTTCTATCTTGAATCACGCCAGGGGCTGAGCGCTCACTGCCACTGGAGGTGGTGCATTCCAGCCTAGCAGAACCCTGACCATTCTTCCCTCTGAGCTGGAATCAGCCACCAGGTGACTCTCTCCCATCTGCGGTAATTGTGCCCTCTGGGGCCATCCCAACAAATCTAGGATGCACTGGTTTCAGAAAAGTTAAGTCACAAAAAAAGGAGCTCTGCTCACCGCTCAAGACAATCACCATTGAGAGCATGAGTCCATGTTCTTTGTGGGCTGAAGTTATACAAATAACTAAAGTGCTCTCTACCACCCTCCCAGAGCAAATCAATTATCTCAAAATCATGCCTCTTACATGGTTAAGGTATTTGTACATCAGAAATATACATGGCAGTGTGCCTGAGTGTCACTCAAACCCACAGGATAAATATTACTCATCTTCCTGGAACTTTAATTTTAAAGATGCTTTTGAAATGAGGGAGATAAATATATTTAAATGTATATTTGCATTAAAATGCAAAATTATAATGTTTTACAAAAAAAAAAAAATTCTGCTTTTTCTATGGAACCCTTCAGATTATAGTCTCAAGAAGCCCCAGGCAGGTATCATTTTCCCCTGCTCCTAACTGGGGTAAACGCTTTAAGGACTGTGCTAACATATCACCTCCACCATGTGGTGGAAGGTGTCAGAAGCTAGAGGTACTCCACAGATTGGATTCCCTACTGCAGTTCCTGACGAACTCAAATTCTAATCCTAAATTCATGACCTAATCTAATAAAAATCACCATTTATCAGGCACTGTTATGTACTCTACATTCGTTACGTCTAAACCTACCAATAACCTTGCTACCTCAAGATGCATTTATCCCCATTTTAGGGTTGAAGAAACTGCCCTGGAGACAGTGTCTTGCCTAAGGCCACAAAGATAGAGAGAGGTGGAATTCAACCTCAGGTCTATCTGACCACAAAGCCTGAATTCTTTCCACTCACCACTCTGCCTCCTTAGGCACTTCGACTTGTTCTTTAGTAAAAGAACCTTAGCCCCTGCTTTCAGAAAAAGGCAAAGCTTTGCTGGATGGCTGAGCGCTAACATGGGTCACAATATCTGTAACTTTCAGTCTTACAAGGTAACTGAAACAGACACATTGTAAGTATCTCAGATATTTTACATCTTATATATTGTAAAATATTTATATCATATCTCATTGTAATTTAGCAACTGGGAGAATATTTTCATTTTAAAACAGGAATTTATGGAAAAAGATCATTCTTTCTTCTGCTTAAATGTTTCAAACATTATTAATAGTTTTGGTTTCTAGAGCCTCAATCCCGAAGTCAAACAAATTAAGAAAGCAATACATTAGGAGCTTATCTATGCCCTATAGCCATATGCCCAAGTGACAACTTCAAAATGAATTTTCAATCCAGTTAAAAAAAGAAAAATCTGTTAGTTTGGGAATGCTTGTGAGCAAATCTCTCAGAAGGATATAACCTTTCTCACTGTTCACATAACAGTATAGTCAGTACCCAGGCATAAAATATCCATGCTAATTCCTCCCTTTCTATTAACTTGTCTTAAAGCATTCTCCATATGCTGAGCATCAGTGACCCTTAACTGAGACCACTGACAAAAGATATTCAAGTAGCTCTGGTCATTTGTTTCTATACATAAAACCCACTAGGCTCCTCAAAGGCAAAAAGTATGAATGTCAGAATCAATCCTAAACTGTGAATCGAGGCTGTGTTCTGAGTTAGTGGGAAGGAAAACATAGATTCAAAAGTAACTGTGATAAAAGAATACTTCTAAAAGGTAGAAAGAACATATAATATTTAAAAATGCTTCGACACAAAGAAACAGTTTCAATTACATTATGGCACCAACTAGAGTTAAAACCCACATCTATCAAAATAAAACCATCATTACTATCATGGGAAAACAGCCTTAAAGTTTTATTGCTTAATTTGATTTTACTAAAACACAAGCAGATAATTACAGAGATTAACTTTCATGGAAATTTCAAAGCATTTTAGAAAAGCATATAGAATTATATTTACTTACCATATATTTATTGACTAAGACCATCTAGTACATTTTGTACATGTAGTACATTTTGTAGATTTTGAAGTAAATGTGAAAAGGATTAAGACTTGCTAGGTAAAAGAAAGTAAGAAGTCCCCTTTCCTCTGCTTTTCTAAAATAGATTAGTGAGCTCTTTAAAAAAAATAAATAAATAAAGGAAATAAGAGGTATTTTCTTATACGTCAAAGCAAAAACATCCAGCAGGCTATCTAGTACAGAAATGAATGAAGCGAAGATTTCAGACTAAATTTGAACATTTCATTTGAAATGGTTTGGCTCTTTTCCTCAAAGTAGAAGTCCATGTCATGAAAACACACTCTCAGGGCTACAAAATTGTCTTAGAAAACATCAAACACACAAATTCAAAATGTACACATTTTCCTTTAAATAAGGATCCACTCACTATTTTCTAACAAATCATTTCACTTCCTCCCTGTATTGTTCTTCCTTTTGAGTATCCTCTCCCTATTCCCACTCCTAATCCTAAATATCTAAAGAGGATAATTATACTTGAGTGCAGGTTGAGAGAAGACTTTATGAAAACTTAATAAAAAGACTAATCCTAGCATAACTTTTACACTTTTTAATAGCTATGTCAAAAATGTTTATGCAAAGAAAGGCATTATAGCTGAAAACTGTGGTGTTTTTCAAGGCAAGAAATCAATTCTGAAATATGAACACATTATAGAAACTTACACAAATAACTATATATTATATTTAATTGCTTCATGAGTAGGAAACTAGACAGGAAGAATTCTATATTTCCTTCTAGTTCTGCTGCTGAATGAGATATCTTCTTTTCCCTAAATCTCAAGTTCCTCATCACTTGTCATTCCAACTTCTACAGCAAAAAGTTTATGGATGAGTTACTATTTATTAAATTATATGATGATTCCCAGAATATTAAATATAAATGTTTGCAAGCTATGCTTTTGTTACAATTATATACAAAAGTGTAAACTGTAGTCTTTGAAGATAAACATAAAATCTAATCCATTACCAGTGAATATTATGAGAGAACAATATAAGCCTAAGGAATGAGTTATCCATGGTAACTCTGAGAGGTTGATAATCTTCCTTTGAAAGACTAATTAATATAGCCATTTGCCAAGTGTCTTCCAAAACTCAGAGGGGTTAGACTAAAGCATTTTTAAAAAGTGTGCACTTATTTTTACACGCATAACTTCAATGCATTCTAGGCATGAGAATAACCAAAGGAAAAAGAGGTTATGTATCTATGTGGATGAGTTAAAAAAAAAAGGAATTATTAATTATCATAACAGGATATATTTCCTGTGCATCCACTCTAACTGTAGAATTACAGAAAAAGTTATTCCAGATTTCTATTATGAAAATAGTATTTATTTTATGAATTGGTCAATCTGCTTTATTAAATGGCCAACTAAACACCATTTTCCAAAGGCCTTCCCCACTAAGTGAGGGTAGGTGATAAACTTGAATAGATAGTGCTTAAAGTGGTTGCTTAAAAAAACACCAAACCCTAGGTCTAATATTCAAATTGTGTCCTCAAAGACCTCCACTATCAATCACCAAGGCAAAGAAACCAAACTCTCTATTAGCATCCCACTGTTCTCATAACCAGTTGCTTTGGGGGACAGTTATTCCTCTCAAAACCACCCCACTCTGGACAGTGCAGTGGCAGGCAGGAATAGTAAAAACACACCAAAACTCTATTTTCTTTTTTTTTTTTTTCAAAACTCTATTTTCAAATTCAAAAGAATCCAGTTTTTCTTTTCCATTCTTTTTCTTATAAGCAAAATCCATAATAATATATTTAATATTTTAAACAATAAAAATTAATTAAAATGGATTCAATATCTTAAAATAATGGTCTTATACTACAAAAATATTCTGAATATAATTATTAACAAAAGGAATATAGTTTGTAATTATTCATTCTAATTCTCTTATTTTGAGAAATGTACGCTTCTCAAATCATGTATCAAATGCACCAAAATTTTTCTCTGTCACATGATAATTTAAATGTTTGTTCCACAGCATATCAGTTTTAGATAAGTCAAGTTTATAAAAGTAATTGATAGGATTTTATAAGTAAACCATATACATATATCAAGGCATACAAGATATTTAAGAAAATTTTATAGAACTATGAGAATCATTTTGCTATTTTAAACAATTATCATAGCTTATAGGATTTTGCTTTTATGACATACAGTTAATCATATCTATGACTTACTTGATGACAATTCTTTTGTCAGAAACGTAATCCATAATTATAACATTGCTTTTACGGGAAAATGAAATTTGCTTTTCCAAGAATACAGAGTTATAAAACAAAAAGAGAGGCAATTTATATCATTTAATGTTAGGGCTCTCAATTCATAAATATGAAAATCTCAAATTAACACACAAAATAGAAGGAACAAGGAAGGGGGAGACGGAAGGAATATCTTCGAAGCCAAATTATAATTTTTTTAAATTAACTCCTTTGTTACTCAGCAAGAGTGAAATATTTGTATTTAAATAAATATGTGTATCTATTCTTGCATTTTTAAGAAAAAGAATAGTTTTTTTTTTCCTAAAGATCTGGTCAAAATGTTGCTGTTGTTGTTCAGTCGCTAAGTCATATCCAACTCTTTGTGACCTGATGGACTGCGGTTAAAATGATCACAATTTAAAACTCTGTTACTGGAGCTTCCGTGGTGGCTCAGTGGTAAAGAATCTGTCTGCCAATGCATGAGACACAGGTTCAATTTCTGGGTCAGGAAGACTCCACATGCCATGGAGCAACTAAGGCTGTGAGCCACAGCTACTGGGCCTGCCTGTGCTCTAGAGCGGGGAACCCCGGCTGCTGAGCCCAGGTGCTGCAAGAACTGAAACCCACATGCCCTAGAGCCAGTGCTTTGCAACAAGGGAAGCCTCTGCAATGAGAAGACCGGACACCACTACTAGAGATTGGCCCCCACTACAGAGCAGTCCCTGCCCCCCACAACTAGAGAAAAGCCCATGCAGCAACGAAGACCCACTTCAGCCAAAAACATATAAATTAATAATATACACAAATACTTAAAACAAAAAGAAAACTCTGCTACTAGTTTGCTGAAATATTACCAATAAAGTACTGAGACTCTTAAGAAAAATAGCATCTGATTAACAATTATAAGATCTAATTAAATAGGCTTTAAGAAGTTATTTTACGTTAGAAAAAAGAATAACACCTATGCATACATATATATTCATCCTACATTTATTTCTAGGGACTTGTAGACCTATACTGCTTCATTTCAGGCCTGCTTATAAATGGAAAACCTCAAAAAACTGCCTGAATTACAAGCATGGATATGTATTATTCACACAGATAAATCTAAAAACAAAAATGCAGATAATAACATATTGTGTTTTCTGAGCTTCATCTCGCAGGTTCCCAAAGCACTTCGTAAACTTTAATTAAGCCTCCCTGAGATCCTACCAAGTAAATGTTACAATACCCGTTAATGGATGAGCAGAGGCAGAATCACTTGCCCCATGATCACACAGTTGTCAGTGCCCACTGCTGTCCTTCTGAGTTCTGTGTTCGACTTAATGAACCACACTCTTCAGGAGTCTGTCAAACGACATCTCAAATTCAAATGAGGATTCTTACATTTAGCAATTATTAATCTTTCTATGTAAAACAATTTGGAAACTATTCCAAGGAAAAACAAAGTCTTTTTGAATGGTGTCCTCGTATTATTCATTCTATTTTCCACAATAGTCCAGATGATACTAGTAAAATAGCATAAAGAGTACAACCAAGATTGCAAATTCAGTGAGTAACCCGCGAAAAAACACCTGTTTGGTGTACCTGACAATGCAGAATTAGCTCCGCATAAAACTATTAGAAGTTACATTGCAAATCTTCAGACCCTTCTAATACAATAACAAGGTGACAAATTACACTGTTTTGTTATTAACACTAAGAAATCATGAGTCTTCATTATTAGATTCAAACTCAAATGAGAAGGCTGATTCTATTTGTAAAGTGAGATTCCCTCTCTAATTTACCTCACAGTAAAGTAGGTTCTACGGTCTCTGGCTACTCCCAGTTTCCTTTAAATTTCAGCTAGGGGAGCCTGATGATGGGGTCGTAATCTTTATTAAAAACCAAAGAGAGATGGCAGTTAAGATCAGTCCCTTGAGGCTCCTGTGTGCCTAATTACAGGACCCCTTGTTCCAAAAACCACTGCGTGTCTACAAAACATCTGTAAGGCTTCAAAGAGTCTAAGATTCCTCTTTCTGTTCTGCAATAAACTTCTTTAATCTTAAAAAATTAGAAGCCGTTGGGGAGAAAGCTATGTCATTTCACATCTCCTTGCTCCAGTGACCTTATAGACATACTAACTGCTGTTGATATAAAACCACGAGGGTTTATTCCACATGCAGTTGCTTTTATTCATGAAAAGACAGCTGACAGCTAAATACCTTTCATGAGAAAAATACATCTGCCCTTTTCCACCAGAGGGGGTGGAGACTGTTACAAGACTTGATCACACTATGGAAATGGTTAATATCAGGGAATGCAAACAGAAGAAGGTGTAAAGCTCACATGTGGGAAGACACGAGCCTAATACATGGCACTCATCCTTCAGGGATGACTTGAAGATATTTCTGTCAATTTGAATGATATATTGCATTTTTCTTGAGCCATTAAAAAATACCATGACATCATTATCTGTCTATACCTCAATTTCCTGGTAATTTTTGTCCTGGCACACTCTCTATGTGCTAATTACAAATCAGTCATCAGTTAGTGAACCGAGAAAATAGATTCGAAGCCCTTTCAATCTCACTGCACTTCTCTGAATTCAGCTTTGGCCAAATTTAGAGAGTTAAGTTTTGGAGTCCCATAAACTCTCTAAGGTTTAAAACAAGACAAATAGGAGTCTTTCTTTACACCAAGGATCCAATGCTGCATATCATTATATTTTTATAAAACAAAATTTTATAAGGATGTGAAGGTAGCAAGGTCACTTACTCTAAGAAAACAGATAAAAGATCCACTTTGACAATGTGCTGCTTAGTTTATTGCAAGCCAGTGATTAATCTGTATGACTTCTGTAAAGAATAGAGAATTATTATTTCTGAATGGAATGTATTCACTAGTAACTTTTCCCTTTGATGCTTGCTCTAGTTTCCAGTTTTTTAATTTAAACTTTAAGTAATTGTCTCTTGTCACTGCTACATACATTGCAAAGATGGCCTTCAGTCTGACTATTGCTTTGTTTGATCTGTGGTTTTCACAACTTTTTTTTTTAATGAATGTTATCTTTTAAAGATATGGAGATATCACATGAGAATCCAGGTTTCTACATGTTCTTGAAAAATTCATCTTTTAACTTCAGGTTTACCTTCCCCCATGACACCATGTTAGAGTTGCAAAGCAAATGCCCTTGTGGACAAGGTATGCAAACTCACCTTGACACTATGCCCATCCTTATCATTCGACTTGTTTAGGCTACCCTGTGGTCCCCCAGATATCTGAGTTTTCCACCTCCAAGTTAGCCTATTAATTAAAGTGATTTTTTTTAGAAAAACGAGCCTTATGACCTGATCCCTGTTCTTGATAGAAATTTACATTGTAATTTATTTATATCACAATCCTCCTTATAATAATCCACCCTTCCAAGAAATCAAAGCTATAGTAAAAAAACAAAAGATCGAGTGGTTGGTAATACCTACAAACCAAACTGACTACTATGAATGGTAACATAAATGAAGGAGGAAGGGGAGGAAGAAAAGGAAGGTGGGGAGGAAAGAAGAACGGAGGAGCAGGAAGAAGAGCAGGACAAGGAATGAAAAGAAAAAAAAAGGGCGACTTACTACTATTCTTTGTGTAGTAGAAAAATAAAGGCAAGTTTTATTTCAATTTGGTGTTTCTTTTTAATCATTGGTCAGTTCTTGTAATATTAGATTTAATAAATAAACATCAAAATTTTCCCTTTAAAGAGAATCCCTACAGTGCATTCAGGAAACCACTCACGCATAACATGGCAAGGCCCTAAACATCAGATTAGGTGAAACTGGCTTATCACGAATACATTAACCTAGAGTTAATTTAAATAAGTTAGGGCAAACTTGCTGACTAAGTTATTCTGCTCTGGACCTGGAGACAACACCCCTATACAAGGGCTTACAATGGAAATTCACTTTAAAGTGCAAAATCTAGAGTTAAGTAAGTAACATGAACCATTCCCAAGAATCTCTAAGCCCTTTATTTAGGATATTCTTCCTTAATACTCTGTGAACTAAAAAATATCTTGGATAACAGGCAACAGTACTCAATGTTATTATTTTCTTTATCATGGAAGGGGCATAAAATGACACTCCTTTATGTATCTCTGGAGATTTATAGGACAGCTCTGGCAAGAAGTGGAAATAACTTGTGATTAACAAATGTACCACTGGCAGGAGCCAAGCCTATTGACTTCTGTTCCTCAGCAATGAAATCTAACAGCCACTCGGTTAAGATCAGCCCTGGTTAAGGCTCAAGCGTTGATGAGAGAAGTGTTTCCTTTCGACAAGGAAGTGGATAAATCATATTCACCATGGAAAAGTTTGTCTGTACATCATGTCCTTTGATGGGCTATTCTTAAGAGTCCCAAGATTCCAGAAGGCCACGCAATGGGCTGGCTTGCATTAGATTTCTGCAGAGCTGGCAGCCTTCTTCTGGAAGTCTTACATTACAGGTAACCCGATGACACGGCAGGATGGGCCACAGGCATGCATCTCAACACGCCTGTGGAGGAGCCAAGGGGAGCAAGCTTGCAAGACCGATAGGCTGGGATCAATGAAACTCTTGGGGAACTGGATGTTCCCCTTTTAAATGCCACCTCCCTAATCTCTCCACTTGCTCAAGTCAGATTCTTCAAAGCTCTGAACACAACATGAGGCTGGCATGATTAGGAAAGTCAAAGAAGAGGACCTTCTAAATCATGGGTGGAAGAAAAGGCATCGAATTCATGAACAGTGAACAAACAGGGTCAGAGTGAAGGGCTGTTGTTCAGAACGTAGTCATTTCCTTTGGCCATGGGGAGAAAATAAAGTTTCTTTTTCCATATTTATTAAGGGGTCTACTATATGCTGAATATGACTCTGAGCACTAGGTCAAGGTGCCTGCTCTATGAGACCTTCATATCTATGGAAGAAAAAAGTCACCAGAGCAAAAGGGATGTGGTCCAAAGGCCACAGCCATTATCTCCGACTGAGTACAACAGAGACACACTCATCTTAGGATTTTCCCAGTATTTGCATGCAGATAATACTGTGTGTCAAGGGTTGTGGGAAAAACAGTCTCAAGATCAATACAGGTCAAGACAGATTGATATCCACACAAAAAAGTCTTGTCCTTGGAGTCCAGCAAAAGAAAGCACTTTACTCCCAGAAATGGTGTACTTAGCAGTCCTCTCAAAGCTCTAGTAGGTGCCATAGAAAACTCATCTTTTCCTTATTCTCAACTCCAACAAAAGCATTCCAGCTCAGTACCTGTGATTCATTTGAATGAACACAGAGTATTTTGTCAAGTGAATATGACATAATTTATAGCATTTCCAGTTCCCCACTGCTGAGCATGTAGGCTGCCTCCAATACTTTTGGCACAAAAAACCCAGATATTCTTTACTAAAAACAAAGAATTAAAAAAAAAAAAACGACATCCCCATAAATGAGAAATAAATGCTGGAATTCACCAGGTTCTTAAAACTGGAAAAAGTCTTTCTCAGTGCACGCAAGGAGAGCCTGCATCTGCTTGGAAAGACTTAGGAAGGCAGCATGGCCAGCCTGCAGAAGTCAGCATATGGGAGAGCCTGATACCACCCTAGGCCATTTAGTCATGTATTTGATTGGTGGATAATATCATGGTCCCATGGGGCTGCAGTAGGCATGTTAACAGCCCAAAAGCACTAGGAAAAATAAAAAAACAGAAGATATTTTTCTTTGAATTCTCTCAAATTACTACTTATGGCACAACTGAACCCTCAATAAAACTAATAAGCTCATGAAGCAAAGAGATTCAAGTTCAGACTCAGTAAATGTATTTGTGTCTATGACTAGCCAGAGCCTTTGCACATGGCACATAATCCTCACTATAAAGAAAATATAAGGAAGGTATGAGCATCGCCATTTGCAGGTGGTACAGTCAGGTTTAAAGAAATTGAACTCTTTGAGCAGATCCTAAATGCTGCTGAGCCCTAGTGGCTCAGAGGGTAAAGCGCCTGCCTGAAATGCAGGAGATCTGGGTTCAATCCCTGGGTCAGGAAGATGCCCTGGAGAAGGAAGTGGCAACCCACTCCAGTATTCTTGCCTGGAAAATCCCATGGACGGAGAAGCCTAGTAGGCTACAGTCCATGATGTCGCAAAGAGTCTGACACGACTGAGCAACTTTACTTTCTTTCACTTTCTAAATGCTGATAGTAAATTTCAGGGTTGAACTCTGCACATAAGTTTCTATTTCCAAATTACCATACTGACAACTGGCCTATGACTGACGAGTCTTAGCTATAATGCTAGACCAGCACTTTATTATATTAAATGGTAGGCCTCTATCAGAAAGTAGTAATTACGTTGCAGAAATAAGAAAGTTTGAAATTAAGTTCTAAATTCCATGTTGGTTTGGGTGTGACTACGTGTGAGTGTGTGTGTGTGTGTGTGGAAGAGAGAATATGGAAAGCGTCATTGCTCTTCACTTTATTTCACTGGAAGAAGTTTAAAATAGATACCACATTTTCATGGAATTGGAAACACACATTCATTATTGTAAACAGAAAAAGCAAAAGAAATGTGCATATATACTCTAAAGGTATTAATTATATTTTGGCAATGAGTCTGAGTAAAGCCAGAAATTATAACAGAAAACAACACAAAAGGATGACAAGTGAAAAAAATGGTACAAACAAGATTTTTATTAAAGAATTACCGGAGGTGATGTGGTAAGTATGACCCTTCCTAACGACAGCTGCTGCTTCTGCTTCCTGTTTGTGGGCAGTTTTTAAAATTTGGTGTTTTATTTTGAAAGACTGCTTTAAAATGCACAGATGCCTAAGAAATAGGTGTTGTATATGATGTAGCATAAAAAATGTCCTTTGTTAGGTGGTTTCACTCCATGCTACACAGGGCCTGCTAATGCCTGTTCGTCCCTGATTCTGTCAGTAAAGAGAAAGGCAGTCTAAATAGGATGGTAAGTAAGTAAGTAGTTACTCAGTCGTGTCCGACTCTTTGCGACCCCACGGATTGCAGCCCACCATGAGATTTTCCAGGCAAGGATACCAGAGTGGGTAGCCATTTCCTTCTCCGTGGGATCTTCCCGACCCAGGGATCAAACCTGGCTCTCCTGCATTGCAGGCAGATTCTTTACCGACTGAGCGACAAGGGCATCCCAGATAGGATGATAGAAATACTCGAACTGGGAGGGAGGCAGGCCTGGGTTCCTCTATCTCCTGGGCTGGTGATGAACCAAGTAACCTATACTTCTTGAAGTTTCCTCACTTCTAAAACTGGTGATAACAGCCTCGGTTCTGAGGCTCCACCTGAGACAAGTGTGTGAGAGAACACTTTAAAATGTGCATCAGTGTGAGGATACACAATTTGGCTCAAAGAGTTAGACGCTCCTAATGTATAAGACACTGGTGTCCATGGCTAAGAACTACATGTTTTTAGGTGATCTCAGCAGTCACTCACACAAGAGTTTAAATGCGCTGGATTTAGAAGAAACGTAGCTGGGCCTAAAAGAAAGCTAACTGTGAATAAAAAGAACAAATACAAGTGTAAATACCAACTGCTATATTAGTAGGATGGAATAGACATCTAATTCAATCATTTTATCCTGCAATACCTATAACATAGACTGCAGACAACTGAAGAGAAATCCTAGAAAGGCAAACCAGCTTAACCAAGGTCACTTATTAGTGGCAGGCAAAAGTTTGATTAGAAGCTAAATTCTTTTGGAAATTCCCTGGTGGTCCAATGACTAAGACTCCATGCTCCCAATGCAGAGGACCTTAAATTTGAACTCTGGCCAGGGAACTAGCTCCCACATGTCACAGGCCTAATTATTTGTTTGACCAGGCACAACCAAATAAATGATTTTTTTTTTCTAAGGAAAAGAAGCTAAGTTCTTCTAAAACCTTTCTATGTTGATGATTAATACTACTTCACCTAAGGAAAGGGAGTACTTTTCACCCTATTCACCCTCTTCACAGGCACAGACTGAATTCTAGAAAAATGAAGTGACTTGGCTAGGGTCATGAGGATGATCATGGCAAGAATCCAGGTTTTCTGGCTCCCAAGAGATGTTCTTTCACCTGCCTACCCCTTTTGTAGGCTTCTGATACCGCTGCTGCCACATGTAATGAATGTCTACCATGGTACTCTACAAAACATTTTTTTTGCTGTTTAACCTACCACTTATGTAAACATGCCTAACCTTTTTTATTGAGACAGTGTACTTTTCTGAGAGAGGGGCTTTGATGAAAGATGGTTCAGAACTGTGCTAAAACTGAAAGGAAAAAAAAAGCCTTAAGATTTCTGTATGAGGAGGTGGGAGGGAAAAATGAGGAAGAAAGATTAATTTAACACTGTAGTTGTATCATGCTCTATCCCCACTCCGTCCCCATGCTCCACCCAGCCTCAGCTATTTTAGAAGGGCAGTGATTCTTCATTTAGTGGCACCAAATGTGCCCATCATCGCTCAGATGCACTCACTCCTACTATAGTGGAGCTCCACATGAGCATGCCAGATGAGCAATAGTAAGGTCTGAAGATCAGTGATTGTAAACATCCACTTGGTGACCCCTATTCTGAAACACATCAGGGTTCCATTTATAAAATGGCTGTTCTAGTGGCAAAATATTGCTTAGATCAATCAACCAATATATCCTAAGGCCTATGAACTTAAGTTTATTCACCTGGAGTGTCCACCTCCATGAGTATTAATATAAAAGGGACTAAACAGTATGATACAACTGATTTAAAAAAAAATCACACACTGAAGAGAGATCCAGTTTTAAGCTAATACTTCTGTTATGGTTGAAAAAGGAACCAGGATGGAACAACTTCTCAAACCATGAAAGAAAAGCACCATGATAAATTCTTAGACACGTTTGGAACATCCTGATGTGAAATGGTGGAAAAAGGAAGCAAGCACATAATCTGGGGGGCAGGGGGGAGGGAGGAGGAGATGAAGTAGTGGTGACAGAATCAGAAACAGGACCAGCTATACAAAAGCCTCTGTATCTTTAGGGATGTCACTGAAACCCCACTTTCTTTCAGTTTTCCCTAGTAAAGTAGGAGTTGTGAAACATACCCTACAGAGCTCACAAAGAAGTGAGGTCAAAATGGGGGGATGTATGTGAAATTATGCTGGAATTCAGTGTTATTAATGCAGGTTAGTTTATAAACTCTGTACTACTGAAGTAAAGCCTGGATACTGTGGCATACAAAGAATAAATGCTTTCCAAAGAAAACTATTTGCCAAACAGGAAATAATCTGTTAAAACAATTTGAAAGCTACTTCTCCACGAGAGGATGACATGTGAAAGATTTCTATAATCCAGGCAAAAGTTAACTTCTTTGACAAATGTGTGCCACTTTGGTCTTGGGCATTCTTTGGTCAACCATTTAAAACCAGTCTTATAGTTCTCCTCCCTTATAGCTGAGCTTTATTCATGTTATAATAAATTATCAAATCAACTCTAAAATAGAATAAAACTTCTTACAGCTTTTGAATTTTTTAAATGATCAATATTTCCATTTTTTTAAGCAAAATTATGTTTTTTCCAAAATTTTAAATCAGAATCTCTTTGAACCTATTTCAGGCTTCTGATGTATAGTGTTTGAGGGTTTTTTTTTTGGGGGGGTACATGCTTCTAAATGCAATAAATAAATGTTTATCAATAAAGTATGAGTCATGTTAGAGAACCTACACGTATGAACAAATTTAAGCCTTCCTTAATAAATAGGAACTAGCCTACATTCTGCAGACTGCAAACACATATATCCTAGGATTACATTTCCCATCCGTGTAATGCTTTACATATTTCCAAAAAAGTTCACAAAAAAGGTGAGGCAGGCAAGAACACACCAGCTAGAGTTACCAGAATACAGGCCTTTGGTTTCCAGATCAGGGCTCTTCCTACTAAATGGTACTTTTTCTCTTTCTGCTCCGTGTGGAATATTCCAAACCAAAATATCCTTAGAGGACAGGGAGAACATTTCTAGCATTCAATATGGAGTTCTAAGCTTTGATGGAGGAGAGAGCCTGGGGGGTGACGGAGACACCCCACAGACCTGGGGGTCAAGTTCAAGGGCACAGGGGCACCCGCACTCTTACCGTCCACGTCGCGGACTTGGCGGTGCTGGACTGCTGGAAGGACACATCGAAGCTGTGTGGGCCCGGGTAGTCGGTGTTGGAGGGGATGGCGGGCGACGGTGAGAGGGCGTCAAAGGTGGAGCTGGGCTGTGCATAGGGCGAGGGCGCCGTGACGCTGTTCTGCGCGTGGTCTGTGTTGTAGGGGCTGGTGGACGAGGAGCCGTTCTGGATCTGCTGGTCCATGCTGTTTAGGAGCCCCAGGTTCGTGTACTGTGGCTGCAGGACACCCAGAAACCCCCACGTTAGCCATTTAAGCTGCAGACTGGTGCTTCTCAAAAGGCATCTTTCGGTGCATGCCTTCCACAGAGATCAACCTCAGATTTGCTGCACTTTACACTCAAAGGAAAAGGACCAATTTGTGATGCCTAGTTCAAAACACCAAGGGAAGCGTGAGGCGTGTGGGAATGTTTTATGAAGACCTGCACAGATCACACAACTTCATGGGCAGCCTTTGGAAACTGAGTCTCCCCAAGAGCAGCTGAAAGTAGATAGGGTGCTTATTCGCAAACTGGGCAAAAAACATCACTGTTCAGTAGCTGCTTATGAATTCCTTAAAACAAATGAATATCACCTGCTATTTTTTTCTTCTTCTGTCTTGGTAGTCAGAATGAAAAAGACCACTAGATACACGTGCTCTAGAGAAGATTTAAAGGTCAATTTGTCTATTAAGCAAAATGATTGTCCTCCAGATTTTCTTTAAGTTTTATTCTAAATTCTGTCTCAGGGTACCAACTTGCCCCCCAAAACTGGGTTCATGAAAACTGGAGGGGAAGGAGTAGCAATGTTAGGAAGAAGCAACTATGTATTGTATTTTTTTCCAAAAATACTTAAGTAAATCTCTTAATTCACGAATATACAAGATTGTGATTTTTAAACTTTGTCATATGTATTGGCAGTTTAAAAATCTCATCAGTTTTACCTTAAGTTATATGGCATGTATATTTATTCACTCAAAACAATAACTTTTAGGAATTAGTGTAGATTATTTGAAAGGAGAGACCACATGTGCAATTTATTTATTTTTAACTTTTTATTTTGTATTGAGGTATAAGCAATTAACAGTGTGTGATAGTTTCAGGTCAACAGTGAAGGGACTCACCCACACATACTCAGGTATCCATTCTCCCCCAAACTCCCCTGCTATCCTGGCTAAAAAGGCAGCTATGTATTTTAAAAGGTAACAAGATACCATCCAAACAGCCTAATTTCCCATCTGTTCTTTCATTTTCTTTGTAGTAGTTTATTTTCTAAAGCAGAACATGTGTAAGAGAAAAACCATCTAGTTATGGTTAAAATTCTACATTTTGTATAATTCAGAAGTACATTAGTTCATACAGTTTCTCTGCCAGAAATTTTATTTCTTCTAGGAATATCAGCACTGAGTAGATAATTCAATAAGATGTTTATGGAAGTAATAATTTAACTTCTCATTTCATTGACAAAAAGAATCTTGACTGTATTACTATCAGAAAGGGGAAGTGAATTGCTCAAGCGTTGGCTAATAAGCCAAGAGTAGTTATTTTGAAACCAAATCTGATTCCGAGTCTACACCATCACACCTGTCAGACTGATCAGATAATTCAAGTCATTCCTGAGTTAAATTGAACACATTTCTAGAAGCGGCCACCAGCTTGCATTCTGTTTTCCCTTTGTGAAACCTTCTGACACAGGGAATCCTCATAGTTTCTTCAATTTAGGAAAAGAAATCAGAAGCAAAGAGAAGGCAGTCCTGTTGGTACACATTTTATACAGAAAATGAGGAGTCTGGCTCTTCAAGTGAAATATAACCAAGAGTCCCAGAAAAAGTCAAATTAAAGAGAACACAAACTTGTAAAGAAATTGATGCTTGAAAACAATTCAACTTAAGTGTAAGGAAGTTATTTTACTAAACTTTAAGTATTTCACATGGGGGGGAGAAGGACTCTGCCATTCCATTCAGTCCAGAGAGCATCTGTCTAAATGTTAACAGTCGCATGCCCATTCCATTACATTTATACATTCACATTCCACTGCCGAATGCCATGTCCCCATTTGCTCTTCAGATAACTATTAATCTCTTTACACTTATCCCCCCGCTGACAAGAGCAGCTGTTAGTCTCGCCTCTTCTCTCCTCTGACTTCCACAGCTCCCAGTTCTCCTCGCCTCCTTCTTCACCTTTCCCCCTTGACAGGTGAGGCAGGCTGCAGGTGAGACAGCTGTGAGAGGAAAAAAAACTAAAACCTGAGGCCCCGATGAAGGTGTCCACAGCCCTGGCTGAATTAAAGCTCTTAGGTGTCCAAGCCTGGGGGAATGGTCTGGGAAGGGGATTGAAAAGAAATTATTATTTGTGTTCAAGTTAAGGGTCAGTATACAAAGCACTCCTGAGCGTCCTGTAGGAATCAGATAATGCTCCCAGAGGCACGTGCTTCCCTCAAGCAGTACAATTAGGGAGGCAGTCGGCCCTGACAAAAGGGACAAAGAAATTCACCAAGCACTTTCTCACAGGCAGTAAAAAAGCCTGTTAGGTCAATCCTGTCCTCCTCCTCCTAGCTATACAGAATGGAACTTCAGCTAATTGTGGGCTTGGAGAAGAACAAAGAAACATGGCCCTTTGAATTTTTTTTTCCAGCAAATATAAAGAGAAAAGTTGGGGACCCAGCTTTAAAAGCCAGTGAGTAAACACTCAGTGTTGCTTGAAGGACTTAAGAGAGATGGAAACTCCATTTACCTCAGAGGTACAAAGAAGACCTTTCTGGGACAGCAGTGAGACTGAGCATATTCGGTGGCACTAAAGAAGCAGAAAATGTATTTCAAGTTATTAGTAGGTGTTGATGGCTGTGCTTTTACATCCCGTAATTTTTAATCCCATACAGTTTGGGTGGAATATTTTACTTCACAACAATAGAATTTGCTTCCAATCCTGACTCCTCAATTTATATAGCATAGAGCTAGATTTCTCAGGTTTGAGCAAAGAGCTGCTAACTATTCAAGATAAAAATTGGAAAACATATTTCAGCTTAAGCTTTCCTCAAATTTTACTTTAAAGAAACAAAAGCTAAATAGTATACTCAGTTGTCTTTTTTTAAAAAAGAGCATAAAGCCAATACCATCTTTGTATTAACTAGTCTGAAACACAGACAACAAACCCACCAAAGTAAGAACATTATGATTAGAAATTTTCTTGGGGGAGAAAAAAAGGAAACTTTTTTAGAGACTTTTCATAGCTTTATTAAAAATTTATGTCATTAACTTGCTAGGAAATAGTACTTTGGAAGTTAATTTAAAAAGCATTTAGTTAACAAAAAAAAGGGGGGCTCTTATTTGCTTATTTCTTTGATTGAAGAGAGTGGACATGTTGGTAAAGTACAATTAGAGGCAGAGGGCAGACCAATATAGCCAAGAAGAACAAGTGTTAGGTAGGTAAAACCAGCATAAATTCACATGGCCCATTGCAAAATGAACACTCAGGGCCTATTGTTCATAACTTATTAAGAGTTTCAAAATCATGACAGCAGATCATTAAACAAAGCACAGGGCCCTTTCATGACTACACATTTTGGAGCCTAGGAAGCTCCTCTGTGCCAGGTTAATGTGAATAATATTTATTTCATATTTTCCACCAAAGTGAAGCTGGCAGGGTGAAGGAAGTAGTATCTGGACCCTTTATTGCCTGTAATGTCATCAACACACACAGGAGAGATGTGTGTTATGTTGGGATGCTAATGAGATGCCTATTTATGATGCCAGGTAAAGTCTCAGACACTCATATGAATAAAAAAAAGTGCCCTGAAAGAACTCTTGTCCCATGTGTTTCTTATGTAACAAAGTTAGTACATTTGGAATGTACTAGGAAGTAGATTGTCCCTTTCTAACCACAAGGTATCTTGATGCGGGAATAACTTTAACATATTTAATAGACACTCAGTGAATGAATGAACAATGTTATGTATCTACTGTATCATGTCTGGAAGAACAAACTTCTTTCCACAAAATTTTTGTCACTCAGTTGTATTCGATCTCAAAGACTGTAGCCCACCAGGCTCCCTTGTCCATGGGATTTTCTGGGCAAGAATACTGGAGTGAGTTGCCATTTCCTCCTCCAGGGGATCTTCCCTATCTAAGGATTGAACCACATCTCCTGAGTCTCCATCATTGGCACGTGAATCCCTTATCTCTGAGTCACAAGGGAAGCCCATGTCTGAAACAGGATATGATCTTCTTTCCAAAAAATATAAAAGATGAAAATGAACATAATTTGATATCTATTATAAACCTGGTAAAGTAAAACAATGGATTTTTTTAAAACTCAAAGAGATGCTTTAATTCCTATAAAAATGACTTTGAAATTGAAGATACTGTGTGGACCCTAGAAAATTACCAACATCTGTAACTTCAATGTATTCAGCTTCATCACAAACTAGCTGATCTGCCCTCAGAAAGGATAAAACACACCCTGGTGACAGAAAGCCCAATAGTCTGGTTAATCACAGAACATCTTGGGGGGTGTTCTAGAACATGAAGCTGGTTTGGCAAGTGGAGGGACACCCAGAGGGTGAATCTCAAACTGCCTGCTCTCACCATTAGGAAAGAGCAAGTAAAGCTGCCATTCCCAAATACAGAAAGAGTGTTTCCTCATTTTTTTTTTTTTTTTTTGTCTCTTCTGTAAGTTATTTTGGATTATCATAGTCATCTACAGACTCTGATTTACTTCTTCAGTTTGGATGATTAGAATTAAAATAATAAAGACAAGATATTTCTCCTGACTTGTCATCATTTTAAAAGTGTTCTATAAAGGCAATCCCTTTAGTTTCACTTCATTTTTCTTTCCTGGATTACATTGTTTGATGATCTTGCATTCTAAATATATTATGGACCTGAAATTTCTTCTCATCAGCTCAGTAATAATGTATATCAGTATATATCATTGTAAACAAAATTCAATATTGAAATGCTTGGGTTTATACTTAAAGTTGACTTTGTAATTACTCTTCTATAAAATAATTTAATTTCAAAAAGAAGTCTAATCAAGTCACATGACTGGTGTATCATATCCCATTTCTAAAAATTTCTCTCCTTCAATTTATCTGTGTAAGAGAAATTTTATAAGTTCTCTGTCCTGCTTTTCATAGATATTATTATTTGTAATAGCTAATTTATGGCAAGATGACAACAACAGTCCATACTAAATGGCAAGAGATTAATAAAAGAAAATGGGAATAAGTGCTATGTCAGGCATAGGAGAGGTAACTTTGGCAACATATAGTCAACTTATTTGCTTCAATTCAAATGGACCTTTGTCACAGGAAACAGTAACTTGCCTAAATTTCATTTGAAAGAAATTATATTTCTTGACTGTTAGAGATGACCAGGGAACTGAACATTCTTCTGCACTCCTTTTACTCCTAAATGGATTCTAGTAAGGCAGAAGAACTCTGAACTTAGATTTGGTGACATGGGGTCAAAGTCACAACTGCCACTAATGTGCCATTAACCCCTGGACAAGGTGGTGGCTCAGACAGTAAATAATCTGTCTGCAGTAAGGGAGACCTGGGTTCGATCCCTGGGTCAGGAAGATTCTTTGGAGAAGGGAATGGCTACCCACTATAGTATTCTTGCCTGGAAAATTCCATGGACAGAGGAGCCTGGCAGGCTACAATCCATGGGGTCATAAAGAGTTGGATACGACTAACTAACACTTCCACAAGATGCTTAAACCAACCTGGACAGTAGTTTCCTATAAAGTAAAATCTATATAAAATTGAGGAGATTGAATCTGACAATCACACATAATGGTGAACCAGTCTAATGTTCTTCTAGGGCTGACTATTCTCATCTACAATACTATTTAAATATAATGCCATAAGATTGCTTTCGAAAAAGGAGATGACTTTTTTTTTCTTTTTTCTTTATATAGATTTGCCAGAGCAAGCCTACAAATCCAAATTGTTTCAGCCAGCATATATAGCTTCTTCAGCTAATATAACCTTTCACCTCAGGCTTCATGGAGGTGCTTTTTGAACATTCTGAAAACCCTCCTGGGAAAAGAAAACAGTTTTCTTTATGACCCTGGCATTGCAAAGCATTCATTCGATTATGCTGTAGCAGACAGTACTACATTTTTATCCCCAAATATTGGCAAGATAGTGACTTTTCAACAAGCACTGCCTGAGGGAGAAATACTTGTCATTTTTTTGTTTTCTACCACCTGCCTCACCTCAAAGAATGATGGTTTGTTTCATGCTAGAATTAAACACAATTGATTGAAAGTGCTCCAATTGTCAAGTAGATATTTGTGTTTTAATGCCAATAAGGCACTGTCTTTCCACCTTAAGAATGTACTGAGTATCACATTTTTCTCAAAACAAAGTTTTGTTAAGTAGAAAATATATTTCATTTCTTTTGTCTTCCAAATGATCCTAGAAAGTAAGTGTTTAGAGGTAAAATATACTCATACCTTATAACAAACAAAATGTAAAAATAAAGGTTTTAAACACATAAACCTGGAAAGACAGACTGCAAAGAATTTATCAGAATGTTTTATTTTCTAATACAAAGTGTCAAGCTTCCTTTGAGGTCCATAACTCAGATTCCATAACTTAAGAGAGAGCTCCCTAAAAGCTCCAGCCAAGACTGACAAGGGCAGATGAGACAAAAAAACACAAAGTTGGCTAATCCAGTAGACAACAGTGTCAATAAATATTAGCCATAGTACTTGAAAAGCCAGGAAGTATGAAATGTAGTGAAGCTAAAATTCAATCCAAATACAACTAAATTACACTGTGTAGAGTTCAGTTAAGGAAAAATAAACTTTAAATTCTATGATTTCATTAAGTACTCCCTTTTAGTAATAATGACAAATAAATAAAACTATTATCATGAGCATCCTCAATTCTAAAAGAAACTGACATCACCATGACATGCCAAAGAAGCATTGGGCTTAGCAGAAAGGTATAACTTTAATATTCAATAAATCTTGATTCAGATAATATGGAAAAGTATACAGAGTTTTAGTTTCTTTAAAGTGAACCAGGCGTTATTAAGTAAAATCAGATCAAAAATGTCTTTGAGGAAATTTTCAATCTATAACAATCCCTGTCAATAGTTTTTTAAGCAGACATGGCAATGCTAAGAAAAGAAAGTACATAGTAATGCAGATCTTTAGTGAAGGTTATACCATCTACAGGGAAAACACACCATTGTAACTTTAGAAGCTCATCAATAATATTTTGCTGGTTTTTAAAGTGAGTTTAATATATTTAAAAATAACTTTGGCAATGTGTCTAAATTATATCAGAAATTATGACTTAAAAGCAGGTGATTAAATGTGATTAACATTTTATCACAGGTGATAGTTTTCCTCACCATGATATGAAACTGATTTCAATAAAACAATGGTGCCTATCAAGACTAAAATGATCTGAATGCTGCATAGTGTCCTGACTTTAATCCTCTGTGAAAAGAATCTTAGGTATTACATTACTATTGACTACGACTACTACTAATACTAAATTCTTTCTGAGTCTTACTCTGTTCCTTATAGTGTTTAAGTGCTTTGCATATATTTACTCATTTAATTCTCAGGAGCTGGTGGAATTATTATCTCATGTTTCATGCATATTTTATAGATGAGGCAACTGAAGCTCCACAAGATTAAGTGCTCGTGATAGTAAATGACAGAACTCAGATTTGAAACCAGAACATCTGGCTTGAGATTTACCTGCTTTCTTAAGTATCCTTCACTTGGAGTCACTCAGATTTCTGCCTGGAATCTTAATCTAAGAATTACATTCAACAAAAGCATACTTATTTCATATCTAAAGAAAATGCCTTCCATTCATTAAAAACAGGATATAAAACCTCAACTATCTGTTTGGAGATCCAGCACCTTGGTACTATCACTGGAAATTCCCTGAAGATTTGACCATGTCACTCTTATGCCTGAACACCTTGAACAGGTTTGTAATCTAGAGCCCAAGGCCTCCAAGCTCTAAGTGACTTACACCACACTATCTGAGACCCTCCTTTTTGCTCACTAAAGAATGGCATTCCTTCAGTTTTGCAAAAGCAAGCTCCTTCTGTCTTCACGCCTTTTGTACCTGCAGGCTGCTTCACAACTGGTCTTTCAGTTTAAGATTCAACGTCACGTCCAAGTTGAAGCCTCTCTGGCGTGCTGAGGTAAGTATTCTTTGTTTCACATTGTCACGGCACAGTAACTTTCCCCTTTACATCATATAATTATAATTGAAATTAATTATCTATATAATACTTCTAATGCTGATCTACTCTGCTAGACAATAACTTATAAGAGATAATACCTGGTTTGTTGAGTGCTGAGTCTCATCTGGAACCATGGCTGAGACATAGTAGATGTGCGGGAAATATTTAAGAAGAGATGCAAAAAATTTCAAAATGAAAATCACCTTCAGAAAGTATATTCTATTCTAACCCAATTGTAACCCAATTAAGGATTGCTTTTTTGTGCTAAAGTAAATGGCTCCAAATCAGTCACCTCTTTACATACCATTGCCCTTGAATGTTACAGTGAATCTCCAAATAATCTCAATGACCTTAACTTTGTGTTTTGATTTGTTCTGCTAGGTGGGAATTGTGCTTTTAGCTTTAGCTTTTATGGGAACTAGTAGCAGAATAGCCAGTCCTGTCACTCACAAGGCCATGAGTAATACTTGGTAGCTCACACCTATCTGGGAAGTTTATTAATGACTTCTACTTCCTTGAAACAAATACATACTCATTTTTGTGCCAAGGCGGTAATTCTTACCTGATGGTCTAGATATTATTTCTCAAGCATCTAGGTCAGCAGTAAGAATCTAAATCTTTGTGGTCATATAATGATTTATTTCCTATGGGTAGAGAAACCACCCAGACACAAGTTTCAAGTAAGATGTTACTTTCTGGTAGAGAGGCCACAGAATTGGTCCCTCCTTCTCTAATTTCCATGACTTTCTGCCCCGTTAGCTAGAATTCAGTTTAGAATAATGCGATAATTAAAGGCTTACAAATGTGGTGTGTGTTTTGAGGAACTGAGATAGTAGTTTATCAGACTTATAAACCATTTCTTGTGAATGGTCTAAATTCATGACTTCATTTTCCAGACTTTTAACACCCCCCAACACACACACACACACACACACACACACACCCCAGGCTGAAACATTAGTCTCTAGCCTCAAATGGAAAAATAAAGCATGAAATAAGGACCATAGCCCTCCATTTTACTATTCTATATATATTCAAATCAGAAACACTGTTTCCAAGTTCTAATTTGCTTTCGCTTGTCAAGTTCTTTGCTGATTGCTACATTTTTTCATTATATTTGAGATAATTAAAGTTTTCAGTGATTTACTATGCTTTGTAATTAGACATGGTGACTTACGTAAGGTGCAAGTGCTCCTTTTAGATTCACTTTTAACTGCAAAATAAAACCAAGCTTTCCAGCTATGCCAAAGACATGCTTGACTTTGAAAAGACATTAATCTATTCATTTCATTTTATTTACTCCCCTATGAAAGTAACAATCAATCAATCAGTTTAATAATTACAACAGTTCATTAATGTCTTATTTGAACAACAACAAAAAAAAAAACTGAGGCACCACATTTAAGAACAAAATGACTTAAAGTTTTCTCAGGCATCCTTTAGTAATAACACCATAGAAAATAAAATGTGAAAGTGTTTGCAAATCATCAAGTTTATTCATCCAGAGCAAACCACCCACATCCTTGGTGATGATCGAGAGACATCAGAGGACAAAATAAATGAAGGGAACAGGGTGGAAGCAAGTAAACACATTTACAAAGTGACTGCAAAGCAAGATAAAGATCTAATATGTTCTGTTTTGTAGAAAAATCACACATTCTCTGTCCTCCAGGGTAATCAATTAAGTGAAAGCAGTACATTTTACATTGTTTACTTCTGTTAGAGAATAAGCTATTCCTTACTAAGGAAGCTTCTCTTTCTTTCAAAAACTTTGCCACTTGAACTAGAAGGAAATAAATAGCTAGACTCATTAAAAAAAGAAAAAAAAAAAGACTTGTAAGATGTTAGAGAAAGCCATGTGATTCAGAACCTTCAGGTGGAGACCAGGCTTGTACAATGTGTACAGTTGCCTTGCTCTCTGCACAGTTATAAACAGCCATTTCTGTAAGTATTTATAATAATCCATATTTTTATCTGAAGAGAGCCCTTTGAGCAGTGGCAACAGATATATGCCTCCAATGCATTCAGAAACATTATTTGGTGACCCCAGGGAGGATGTAGAGATGAATACCACACATGCTCTACCCTTCAAGAGTTTCCAGTCTATAGACTTGGGGAAGCAATCAGGGTGGAACAGAGAAGTACAAAGAGTTCAGAGGAAGTCTAGGTGATTCTGGGAGGGCAGCCAATGAAACCTGAAACATTTTCAAGGATGAAGCAGTACCCCCAGCAAGGTTTTAAAACCTGGAAAGGATCTAACCTGAAGATAAATATTTGGAAGGTGGAGTTGGAAAATAGAAAGAAGACAGCAAGAGTAACTTCTCTGAATTCTCACTATTCTGATTTTCAGGCTTTCAAGCGCTTTGGGATTAGCCACTGAAATAATTTCCCAAGCCTAAGGCTTATTACAGGCTTTGTATTTTATCCAGTGTGACCATTTCTCTCTGTGTAGATCTTGTGGAGTCCTCAACTTTAGCCTGGTGACAGAGTCTCACATGGTCTATTTAAAAGTAATCAAGCCATTCTCAAAACATCTGATGTTGCCCTTTGAGAGGGTAATGGTTTTCCTTTTAATTCTAACTCCATCAATAAAGTGACACTAATCCAGACTGATTTGAGTAAACAGGGCATATTCCCCATTGTCTCTGTGATCTGAGAAAGAATGAACTTGAGAAAGATCACTGCCTGGATTGGAAATGGCCCCTTTGGGTGTTTTGCGCAAGCTTAAAAGGAAAAAGAAAATGCCTGTACAGAGTTCTTTCCAAGGCAAGCTCACTTTGGGGGTGGTAATGCTCATAGGGGTATTATACTAAACTGCACCTATTAGTGGCTTTAGCAGCAATAAGAAAGTAGAACTATTTCTTTTGTAGTGTTTCCAGAAATGCTGACGAGAGTGTTTCATAAATTTCCGCCTCTGGCAAAACAGCACAGCTTGACTCAAAATTCCCTCTTTCAGCTTTATAAGAAAAAAAAAGGTTTTTTTTTGTTTCATATAAGAAACATGGACAAGATACAATTCATATCACCATTTTTGCATAAGATTATCAGTTTACACTTTACGCATATCCACTGACATTCCAAAAATGTTTTATTGTTGCCAGTTATTCCCTTACCTAGAAGCACCACGTGCTTTATCTTAACACCAGTAACTGAATTTTAAACTGACAGGTAAATATTATTTGGGAAAGCTATCTCAAAATTTACAGAACAGCTCAGTTTTCCTTTGTCTTTGGAAAAGAGACTGAAACTGAATAAAGTTAGTCATTATTTCAAACATGAAATAAATTTGGAATTAAGAACTAGGTTTTTGGGGCAAGGCAGAAAATGGAAAGGAATGCGTTGAGTATAGGATAGGGGTGCTACGTATCAGACCAAATTAAAAAAATTAAATATGGGGAAGTTTAAAGTACTGTTTCTGAAAAGATTTTTACTGATACTTCAGGTAACTACTGTTTTCTGCAAAGGAGGTTGAATAGCAACATGGTCATATGTGGAACTTCACTGTTTCCCCTAACGTTTGCAGAGGTAAAGGCAGAACAAACCACATTTCAACATCAAATATTTTCAAAAGTCACTTTACATCGCTAGAGGATTAGGTCTGTAAGGACAAGAAAGGAATGAGATACAAGCTTGGCCATCCCCCCATTTATCATAGAGCCTCAGTCACCCTCTTAGCGACTCTCTTTGCCCTTTAATCTAGTCACTGAGTTTCCTCCCCAAGTACCTGCCCTTGCCTACCCCACCATCATCTCTTTAGTTGCCTAGGTTTTCATCTTGAGTGAGATGGAAATGATGCAGGAGACTGTGGAAGGAGATGATATGAACAGAATGAAAGACATCTGCCCCAATATTTCTGTTCAGATCTTAAATAAAAATGTATATCCTTGTCCAAAGTGAAATTTGAAAATTTTACTTCAAATTTTTTTAAGTTTGTAACACCAAGAGCTTTATTTTATTATTGTAATTGTTTTTGGTTAAACTATGGGGTTGTTTTTTTCTTTAAAGATATATTCATATTTACTTCTGCTTTATTATTTCCCAATTGGGATTCTCACCTTGAACAAAAGTCATACTTAGGATATTGTATCACATTTAGCTCCATGATCTCTGTCTGCTTTTAGAGCAGTGACCAGAGAGGAGTTTTCTCATTCTAAAATGACAATTTAATAAATAAAGTTGACCCTAATTAACATAGAATATCAGTCTAGAGTTTGTTCCTAGTTTTGATTAATTTAAGAATGCAATTAGCAACTCCCTATAAGGGTTAGAAACCTTATCAATCTCTATAGAGGTCTAAGGAATGGGAACAGGAAACAACTTCACCCAAATCAAGCAATCATTTGGACTAGTTTTTCTTCCTCTTTGCAGGATGGCCCTGTCACTCCTAGAGCATGTAGACAAAGTTTGGATGTCAAATTCTGAAGATGGCCCATGCTTTCAGAATATGCATGGGTTCCAGCTCTTAGTGAGATAAAAACCCTGATCACCATTTTTCTTTTTTTTTTTATTTTTTTTATAGAAGTGTTCCATTTTGACATACAGGTTAAACACAGGTCAGTTTTAAATCAACATTCTCTTTTCAAGTCAATATAGCATGCTCTTTCATTTGGTCCTATGCAGTTGTTCTTTGTACTTTTATTAATCTTCTACCTTCTACCTAGAATGACCTTCCCTCTTCCCCCTGTGGCTAAATTCTAGTTCTCAAACTATGTGAAATATTACCCTTGTCAAGAACAGATTGACCTATTTCACTGTCTTTGAGAAACCTTGGTGTCTCTTACCACATTCTGTTTTAAACCAGAGTCACTTATGAATGAATACTTTATGTACACACTAGGATTGTGAATTCTCATAAGCCAGGGGCTATAACTGCTCTCCTTTTGGTGCCTAGCACAAGCATCATGACTATACTTAACTAGTTCTCAGTAAGTTGGGTTGTAAGAAAATGCTTCTTTTCCTAAAGGAAACAATTTAATTGATCTGTGGCTGGGATACAAAAGCTACTGTATTTAGTTTATAGATAAACATATATCACTTTTTTTGGGGGGGGCATGGGGTAGGGAGAGGGGAATAATAAAATAAATGGTGTGTGTGAAAGTCGCTCAGTCATGTCTGATTCTTTGTGACCTCATGGACTATACAGTCCATGGAACTCTCTAGGCCAGAATATTGGAGTGGATAGCCTTTCCCTTCTCCAGGGGGTCTTCCCAACCCAAGAACTGAACCCAAGTCTCCTGCATTGCAGGTGGATTCTTTACCAGCTGAGACACAAGGGAAACCCCCCAAAAATAAATAGTGGATCTTTATTTATAGGATGGCTATATATTTATCCTCCAAGAGGAACACTTTTGGAAAGTAAAAGGGGTGCTATTGATAAGTACATTTGAATAGGAGGTGTAAATAGCAACATACCAAGACCAATAGTTCCCAACTTATCTATGCCAGGACCCCTAGCTATGAAAGAGAGCTATGGGTAGAAAAACACAAGTTGCATGAGACTTTAGAAACAATCCATTTCTGCTCTTCCAAAGGTTCCAGAGAGGCAGTGGATAATCTTTTAAAATCAAGCACCCGATGTGCAATTCAAAGAAATGCATTTTTATACTTCTAGGCAGCCTTCAACAAAGCCCTATATCCCCCCTCCAAGAGCACCCTAATACAGCCCTAATTATACCATTCCTCTGTTTAAAATTCTTGCACGGCTTATCATAGTCACTATATTAAATGTGTTAGGACACTCCATGAGCCACTCTATCTTATATTTCTATCTTTATTTTCTAATTATTTCATACTTTCGGTTCCATCAAAACTATCTGACATTTGAGGACCCCAGTATGCACCTGCTTCTGTGTCTCTGCTGATGCTTGTTTCTATACCTGAAATCATCCTTCCCTCTTTTATTTCTAAAACTTTAGAAAGTTCTCTACTCATCCTTCCAAGTACTTGTGCATCACACACACATATACATAGACTTGCAAGGTCCTCTTGCTTCAGGGTACTCTCTTTCTCTTTGATATTTTATATGATCTTGCTCACACTTCACATATGACACTAAAGGTCTCTCCTATATTAATTATAGCTATATATTTTCATTCTCCTTATGACCTGTTACTTATTGGTGTAGGATCTGTTTCATATTCATTTTTATATCCTATGTACCATCTTATGTGTAACTGATGCTCAATAAATGTTTATTTACACAGAGTAAGTCAGTAGTCCCTTTTATAACTTCAGTTTCTCCTCCTCAGTACCACTCCTCATGAATATTGACACATTTCAACTTTGTTCAAAAGTGTGAAAATTATAAAATGTTGATAGAGATAACACCTTAATAAGCCACAGGCCTCTATTTTCTCATGCCTCCAAACTGTGTCCTGAAGAGAAGATCCGGAATAAGAATTATAACTTAACTCTTAGATCAACTGTTTCACCTTGACCTTTCAATCCATTCTCTTCCAGAACCAAAATCTGCTACCCTACCGGATATCCTTCACAGGCAACTTCTTTCCTAAATTGGCCCTGGACAATCAGACTGTACCAGCCACCTGATTTTTTGCTCATCATATATTCAAAAGACAATTCTGAGTTCATTGAGATTTGGAAAAACTTCCATTTTCAAAACAGTAAGACTTTTATGGAAATAACCAAGTTGTTTTTCACTGATGTGTTTTTGAGTGTCTGTGTTCACTCCTCCCTACTTACTGATATAAAACAATTAATGTTTAAAACAGTAATGTTTAAAACTCGATATAGGAAAAGTTTAATTTCCCACTATTACTATAAAGGGAGGATTTTTACCCATCCACCTCTAACTCACCAGCACAGATGCTTACCAAAGCAATTATATGCCCCTCAAAGAAAGGTTGGGTACATTTGTGGTAACAGAATTCTCAACAGTCTAACCTATATCTTTCCTTGATAAACACAAAGTCTCATGACCTCAAGTACATACTCCCTTAACATTAAGAATATAGAATCTAAATTCTGTATTTGCTTATTGTCTAAAAAATTTTCAGCAAATTTTGTATTCAGAAAATGTATGTTGTATGATGAAAGAGCAACCGATATTTTTTTGATTACTTTAGTTAACCATCCATTCATTCATATTTCCTACTGTCTCCCCACACTCCCCGTTGAGGATCATTGCTCTTCTAGAAAACAAAACAAACCAAACATGCTTTTTCCTTATCAAGGCAAAGGATAAGTGATTTATTATCACCACCCATTTTTCCAATAGCAGTGAAGGAAAATATGATCTACGATCTGTGATCTCTTTCTCCCAGTCCCCTCTGGGCTTGAGGGCAACCGATTGTAAAACAAGTAGTGCAATCTAAGACCACAGCGTGGAGTGAGGAACGCAACCAGCCTGATACCTGAATTAAGTCTGCAGCTCCTGCTTCTTACCTGTGATTTTACCTATGGTACTAAATATCACAGAGGGTACAACATGGGAAAGTTAAAAAGAATTCATGTATTCACTGTTGCTGCTGCGGCTAAGTCACTTCAGTCATGGCCGACTCTGTGCGACCCCGTAGAAGGCAGCCCATCAGGCTAAAGATAAAAACCACTCCCACAGGGAAAAATCGGATTCAGTCTTTGTAAATGGTATTGGGAGAGGAACGATTATTTTCCTTGCCAATATGCACCCAGAGGGCCATTAACTGGCAATGACCTGAGCTTATTCAGGTCATTGAAGGCTCATATTGCTGCCTCAGCACTTTTCTTCCTACTCTCAGCTAGGTTTGCGTACCAGTTCTTTCTGGAAACTTTTTGGAGCAGTTAACCATGAATCCGAATAGCCCTTTTTAGAGTGTGCTCGCTCCTTTTTGGTATCAAAGAGAAAAAGGTTAAGTAAAAGGGACTCGTTTTTACAGCTATAGCTCTCTCAGAAAGAGAAGTCATTAACCTCGATTTGTAAAATGAGGTGATTCAATATATGAGCCTTGAAGTCTTGAATGTTGTAACCCATTCACCAAAGTACTTTTTCATCTTCATACACAAGCCCAGATAGGGATTTTTTAAATAAAATATCGTCCTTCTAAGGAGGAGTTTGAAAGTTTTCATAGTCTCTCTCCATGTCTCTCTCTGTCTCTCTCTCACACACATACACACACTGGATCCAGGTTTTTTGGTAAGAAAATGGAACTCCAACTTAATCTGTGAAGAATTTCCTTTCTTTGGTGCCTCGCTCTCCAAGTTTTAGACCAGTTCTGGAGGCTGTGTCATTCTAGCCTGGCGCACTGGAAAGGTACTTGCTCGAGGCCTCTTCATTGTAACCCAAGGGTGGAACCTTAAGCCAAGCCTGTTATATCCAACTTGCTTTCCCCTCCCTTCCGGACCCTTTCCTGTTCAGTAACAGCTTTCCCGAATTCCTCTCTGCTTGAGGGCAAAGAACTGGAAAGTTAGGGGAAAGAGGAGGAACAGCTTGCTTATATTGTTTTTGAGTTACCAATCCAAGGAAGTTGCTGGCAAGTTAAATGCAAACATTATTTGAAGTCAGAGAAAGGGTTACAATTTTCAAATAATTTTCACTCTCACGGGAAGTGGCGCACCTTTTTAGTCTTAATCTAACCATTTAAAAACAATTCTTATATGATAATCATACATGGCTGATTCTGTATTGACGGTTATTCATGAATGTTATCAGAAGGTGAATGCTAAGATGTTATAAATTTGGAACGAAATTTCTACATTCTCAGGGCCATGTGGTCCCAGGCATTTCGTATACCTCCTTGTAGAACTGCATTTCTACAAAGGGCTAGTTATTCAACCCTATGCAGAAAAGAAAGCTGTTCTTAAGCAATAGAACGGAAATGAAGCCATGGAGATAACACATATTAAACACACTAGCGGAAGGATATAAAAATCATAACAAATACAGGAAAAGACGCAGGATAGTAGAGAAATGCCGCCATATTTTTTTCATCGGTAACTTCTGTGAATATTAGCAGCATTTCAAAAGAAAACAGACAGCTGCTGCCTCTTCAGCATCTGACCACACATCCCTAAAGTTTTGAAAAATGCAGACTCGTGTGAAGGTATTTTCTTTCACCATGAAGACGCCATACTCTCACATACAGCATGACTCCTTAACTCCATAAAAGGCAGTCATTTGTACAAATACCTTCTCATCACAGTATTCATGCAGTTTTGTTTTTTCTTTTATGAGAAATAATCAGTTCTTTCCACTTTACATCAACTTTATACTTTTCTTGGAGATACTTCAAAGTCAACTTTTGTTTCTAACCTTTTCTATTTATACACACAGGAATCCTAACCTGATTATAAATGCGCGCCAAATTTTTCACGAACACAAAGTCAGATATGATATGACTGACGGATCTTTTTTTTCCCCGTGATCAAAACAGGACAACATTGGATCAAATAGAAACAAGATAATCATAAATGCTACTTCCATTTTTTGTAATTGCTTAGTAACATTTTAAGCTGACTTTCAATATTAAAGCAAAACAAGAAACTCAAGTTTCTCCACCGAGGACAAGCAAGCCTACTTGAATGTTTTAAAGGAAAATAGGCACTTCCTTTTCCTTCTTTAGATAACTCGATATTTCCCCTGCTATATTTACACAGTTCAGGTGTCTGGACAATAGCATGGTCAATATGAGAGCACTGGCCCGCCTTTGTTGCCCAGTGTGGAGGCTTCCCTTGTGCCTTCTGCCCAGAGTACTATGCATTTTGTTCTGATTTTTAAGGAGCTCTATTTGAGTACTCCAGTCTACTTTTCCAAGCATTCACCTGCAAGCATTTTCATCCAAAACACTGAACTCACTCTCTTCACACTGCACTCGCCACCTCCCCAGTCTGATTAGTGTCAACACAGCTGCTCCATTCTGAGGAATGTAAACTAATATTGTTGTTAGACCTCCCTCAACCTTAGGAAACTTCCTCAAAGTCTTATAGTCTCTTCAGGATTTTTTTTTTTTATTCAGAGATTTAAATCCCTGAGACTAATGTGTTGAAGACAGATCAGGGCGGCAAACATTAATTCCTTAAATAAAATCCTATGTGCTATAATATACATTTACATGTATGCATTACATAAATATTTAATAATGCATCACTCCATAATAACTCATTATACAGTGAAAGTTGAAGTCAAATCACCAGACAATAGGGACAGGAGTGAAGTCCCCTCAGGATTTAGGTGGGTCTCTGGACTGACAGACTTCAAAACGGAGATGGCTTAAAAAAAAAAAAAAAAAAAACTCACCTGAAATCAACTTAAAAAAAAAAAACCACTTCATTTGCTTTTAGGATGAAGTCTGGGGATAAAACTGAGAACTTAACTGAGTTGAGACACAAACAACAAATTTGTCTTACTGGTAAGCGAAAACCCAACAGAGGAGTCATTTCAGTGAGTCTGGCAGAATATGATCTGCTCTCTCAGCCTGTTCTCATACAGAGTGATTTTCTAAACTCCTGAATATTGAGCTTCTTCAAATACATAACATCTCCTCAGAAATTTTTCTTCTCCCTTTTCTCCTACTGTTTCATCTTTTACTTTAACAACACTCTTACAGTCACCACAGAAAACATTAGCCAAGAAAAAGAGATTCCTATACATAGTTTGCAAAAACATTACAATGGGTGACCAAGAACCACAAATATGAAAGCTTTTATTTTAAAAAGAGAAATAAAAATAGCATCTCTAAATGGAGGGCTAAAATCTAAAAGCCTTACCTCACTAAATTGAGTCTGGGCATTGTTTTCCAGGTACAACATGTTAGCTGTAAGATTGATCAATGCCGCTGTCCTCTCTTCTGGCTCCAGGATTTTGCCAACCCCCCCACCCCCTCTGAGACCCTTACAGTAGAAATCTACTAGGAAGATAACAGAACTCAAGTCCTTTTCTCTCTTTCTCTCTCTGTACATAATTTTAGGTTCCCTCATATATACCCAACTATAGGCATGAGGGGGCGGGACTCTTCTCTTTACCTGTCCAATCCATCAACTTCCACCTGGACTCCTCCACTCCAATGGAGTGAGGCCTCTCCCATCTCATTAAGTAGTTAGAATTCCTTATCACCAATCTTTAAAAGAAAAGGAAAGAAAGAGAGAGAGAAAAAAAAAAAGAACACAGGAGAGAGACAGGTAAAACTTTCCCTTGTCTCTTTCATAAGAAAACACACTCTTTCCTGAAAACAAAATCTCCCCAAACAAACCACAGATCGTACCACCACCAGGACTTAAAGAAGGCACTTCAGAAAGTTATTTTACACTTTGCAATGAAAAGTAAAGCTTCAGGAAAAGCTTTCAGAAGTTGTTTTTGTGGATTTGGGTTTTTAAACCTAGATGTAGATTTTCAAGAATGATTACACAGTTAGAAATTTGGGGAAACTACCCAAATCAATGCTTATATATACTTAATATAAAAATTTAAAAATCCACTGCCTGATAGGTGAAGGATTTCCCACTTCTCCCTAGAGAAATAGCAGTGGTTTCAGACAAAGCTATGCTAACATAAGCCACTTGATTGTTCAAAGCATGTTTCAATAACGATTTAAATCATTGGCCCCGTTAACTTGTAAAAACAAACAAACATCCATATTATGTACAGGAAATAGAAAAGCTGGGAAAAGTGCCCAATTTTTTTTTAAGCCCTTAAAAAATGCTTTTTTTCTATCATTATTTCTTGAAATATAGAATCAGTACAATAGCTTATCTGTTTGAATATTTATTTTCTCTACCATACCTAGTTTTTATTAATGCTCAAAGATAGCAATTTTATAAACAGATAATTAACTACTATTAACAAGAATAAATCTTCAGGTCGGAAAGACAAGTCAGATTTTGCCTTAAAAATATGTTTACTTAAATACACAACATTCATGTAGAATTAGATTTTGCTTGCTATGGATTCAGTGAAGATGAAATGCACCCTGATGGCTACTGTGGGATCCACTAATGTATGCTCACTGCTGTGGAATATAATTTAGTTAGACTTATATCTATCTAAACATCACTTCTCACCTCACACTCGGGAATCCAAATTACCTCTGTCCTGCCTAAAAGTTACAACTGGACAAGATATCTATAAGTGAATATTTAGATTACTTCCAAAATTTAGAAGATTAGAAGAAAACTGGAAACCAGAATAGATTAGCATATAAACCTTTAAAATACCCTGTGCAAATGCATTCATGACCTTGGAGTTGCCTCCTCTTTACTTCACTTTTTGCCTCCATAGAATGCATGCACATATATGATCATGAAGTGATATTTATCTTAAGCCCCTAAGTTATTGGTAAGATGTTTCACTTTTTTGCAAAAATTTTTCAGCAATGCCATTTTATTTCAACTGTGCAAGGATATGACAACACTAATTCTACAAATTTATGTCAGATAAAATGTTGATTTCTTCACAGAAATACTGGGAAGGTTATCTCTTACTATCTGTAATTAACCAAAGAAGCACTATCTACAAGACAAAAACCAAAAAAAAGAAAGAATTTACTTGCAAAATGCAATTCATTATTTATACTATGTATTGAAGTTATACACCCACTGACAGCTTCCAGGTCAGTAGTAGAAAGCAGATAGTTGTTTCCTGAAAACTGTGCTCTATTCCAGTGGTTCAAAAACTTGGATGATCCTGAGAATCATCTAGGGTGCTTTTTAAAAACAGATTTTTTGACCTGATCCCAGATCTTTATAGCCTATAGGAAGTTCTGAATGAGGCAAGTTTGGAAATTAATCTGGAGTAAATGCATTAGCACAACTGCCCAGAAAGTCATTATTGGATTCCTTTTACATGAATAGGTAGTGTAAGCATTTGAACCCTTAAATCTAGGGTTCGCAATATCAGATGTTGATCATATTCAACCAAATGTAAACAAATTTCATCTTGCGCAAAGTCAAAAGCTTCCCAGCAGTATTTGATGGATGAAAAAGATCAAATTCCTTCTCTCTACCACCTTAGCCTTCAGCATATGCCGGTGAGACTATGATCTCTATCTAAGGTACCTACCATATCTAAAACATGTATATTTTACATATAAGATACAATAAATCTGATAAGGCTACATGTGTATTTTGGGTACTTGAGAGGAAGGAGCACTGGACTGGAGGTTAAAGGAGTAAGTATGAGATACAAGAACCATTTCCAACTCTCTGCCCTTGGGGCAGGTTACTTAACCACTCTGGATTCACGTTCCTCATTTGTGAAATGAGAGGCAGAACTAAATAATTTCTAAAAACCTTTAAAAAGATAAGAGTCTTTGTCCAGAATTTGTGGAAGTGATTTAAAGGATTAATCACATTTCTCATATTTTACTGGGGTATTTGTACCTCAGTTTGCTCATCTTCAAATTGTACAATGAAGCAGTTGAGTTGCACAGATACTAAAATGCTCAGATGACATAAATAAAAAGTTACAATGTATTGAGGGGAAAACTCATGGTTTTTGCTTTAGGGTATAATAGCTCCTGGGCTTCCCTGGTGGCTCAGATGGTAAATAATCTGCCTGCAATGCAGAAGACGCGGGTTCAATCCCTGGGTCAGGAATATCCCCTGGAGAAGGCCATGGCTACCCACTCCAGTATTCTTGCCTGGAGAATTCCATGGACTGAGGAGCGTGGTGAGCTAGCTCATGACCATGGGGTTGCAGAGTCAGACATGACTGACCAATTAATGCACTTCATAGCAGCTACCAATCTATTTAAATTTGAATTTAGCACCCACTAATCCATAAAAGAGTGAGTGAAAGTACCTCTGATAACATTTGATTTCAGAATTAGTGTGAATACTTGATGTAAACATCACGCATTTATTTAAGCAGAAGGTTTTAGGGAAGCAACCATTTTCTGTATTCACCATGCAGCAATGTTTACCTTTGATCTCAAAGGTCTACTAATGTGCATTAATTTTCCTAATAACCTAGTGATGTAGGTAAGTATCATTATCACCATTGTGCGGATAAATAAATAGACTCAAAGATTTTAAGTAGGTTTCCTAAGTCTTCAGGAGTCAGAACAACTTTATTTAACTTTACTTGCAGGTCATAATTTCTCATTCCCAGCTGTTCCCTCGAATTCCTCACAGATTCGTGGCTTCAGACTCAGGTCTCAGCACTATCTCTTTAATGAAAACACCACTGCTGTAAATCTAGTACATTGGAAGCAGAAGTCATTCAAGATGTATGATTAACACATATGCTTTCTTGAAAGAAGTGTGTTACATTTTTGTTGAATATCCTTCTTTACAGATACTCATGTAAGAACTCTTTATATGTAAAGATATTAACCTTTTAATAATTGCAGGAAATAATTTCCTGCTATGTGCATGCCTGTGTATGTGTGTCTGGTGTTTCAAGCTCATATATAGATTTATGGTTTGCTCTTTGGTGTAGAAGGTTTTTACTTTCCATAACTAAATTCATCATTTTTCTGTTATGATTTGTTACTTTTCAAAGAGAGTTTGAAAGGTCTTTGCCAGTCCAACATTATAAAATCCTTTGGCCATATTATAGTTTCATATTATTACAGGGCTTTTAAGTTTTCATATTCAAATCATTTAATGCTCTAGAATTTTTATTGAGTTTGTATTATGAGAAATAAGTGAAGATTCACTCCTCTCCCAAATATATAACTTATTCCATCATTTTATTGAAAAATTTTTGTCTCTAATTTGACATGAAATCTTTATAACATACCAAATGTCAATGGCTCCATTTACACCTCTATGTGAGAAAGTTAAGAAAGTACATAAATCCTTAGTACACGTAAAATACTAGTTGAATTTTTTAATCCGCATTATGTAAGGTTGGGTAGGGAACAACATGGCCTCTATAAAGTTCTAGAAAGTAAAAAGTGGAAGCAATTTAGTCTCTCAGGTCTATGTCTGCCCCCTATGGCTTGAGGTAAGTAGAGAAAACAAGGAAATATTTAGGTCTCATGCAGTCATAAAAATGGAGATAAAAGTTTTAGTGGGTTCTTCTCATGAAGAATCTAGGTCTATTGAATTGAGAGAACATAAAAGTTAGAAGAGGCTTCATTGTATCGGGTAGGATTAAGTAGTCAGTTATTAAAAAAAAAAGACTGGTGACTTGCTTTTATATTAGCAGTCGAAATTCCAAGAAAGAACATGTGCCTGACTGGAAATGTATCAACCCTCTATGTTTTAACCAAAAATTTAACCATATCTATCAATGTCTCCACATGCTCTCCTCCCTATAGAGGGCCCTCACCATTATTTTTATCTTTCCTAAAGAACAACTATGAGTGTGTTATTCCTCAGGATGTATCATTGCCAATGGAATAAGCTGTTTTCATAGGCACTCAAAATCCTTCTTCACAGGTTGGTTTCAAGCTGCCCTCTCAGCTTCATATTCCTATATTCCACTCTGCTTGCTACATGCTGGCCCCAGCTGAACACTTTGCCCCTCTGCTCAACCTGGGCCCTTAGTTTGGAATGTCTTTGTTCCATTTACCTGTAAATGAAAACACCTTCAAATTCCTTAAATGGAACTGAGTTCTCCAGTTCCCTAGTTGAAGTTCAGTCTTTTCTTATTTTATGTGAATGTATATAAAATAATAATATAATGCTAGTTTACAATGCAAAAAACTGTATACTTGTCAACTCCCCTGTGAAGCTATGAACTTTCGAGGTCAGAGTACATTTCAGTTCATCATATCACATTTAGTGTCTAGAAGCTTAATGAATATAAGTTCAATTGAATGATTTAACTCTAGAAAAAAACTACAAAGTTGAAAAGGGATTCTTTACCCAAAGTATTTATTATGACACAAATGCCTTTCCTATAGGAATCAATGCATAGCACCTAATTACAATAGGAGAGAGAGAAAAATGATGCTTTCAACTCAAGGACTGCTCCTGAAAACCTCAAAAATTATATGTCAAGAAGGAAAATTGTCAGCATGATAAACCTACAACAGTCAAAAATATTGGGATTTTATAGAGCATGTATAAAAGCTAAGAAATATTGGGATTTTCCAAGCTGCTCCAGAACAAAGTCAATGAGATCATTTTCATACCAGCCACCATAAAGTCAAAGGATGATCAGCAGGACACACTAACTTTCACAGCTCTAATCTTTCCCAAGTGATTTCCTTCCTTTCCTGCTCCAGACAGGTAAGAATGAGCTTTAGAGAAGCCACTAAAAGCACTAAATCAATTCACCAAATCAGTTTTCTCTGAAGGCTAAAGTTAAATTCCAAACCAAGCTAAAAGGTCACCTCCATTTTAGGGTCACTAGTGAGGCTCTGAAAGATGAGCAACACTTATAGGCACAGAGGAGGAAGTAAACTCTGTCCTATATCTTGAAGATGTATTGCTTTATTTTTGTAAACCTTCAAGTAGAAGGTAAAATGGTAGACAGCATTTAGTTTCTCTCTCTTTGTATATTTTGTGGGTCAGGTATTCTTCAGAGCACTTTATATATATCAAAATTCAGTTAATGTTTATAAAAACTTATGATGTATGTACTGTTATTATTTTTCTGTTACAGATGAAGACAGTGGTGGTGGTGGTTTAGTCACTAGGTCGTGTCTGACTCTTATAACCCCTAGACTGTAGCCTGCCAGGCTCTTCTCTCCATGGGCTTCTCCAGGCAAGAATATTGGAGTAGGTTGCCATTTCCTTCTCCAGGGGATAGACCCAACCCAAGAATCGAACCTGGGTCTCCTGCATTGCAGGCAGATTCCTTACTGACTGGCCTACAAGGGAAGCCCTGAAGACACTGATATATAAAGAAATACTAAATGGTGAAATCAAGATCTGAAGGGATTCAAAACAGTCCAAAGAAATAGGTTATCCATATGCAAAAGAATATGGCTTCCCTTGTAGCTCAGTTGGTAAAGAATCTGCCTGCAATTTAGGAGACAAGGGTTTGGTTCCTGGGTTGGGAAGATCCTCTGGAGAAGGAAATGGCAACCCACTCCAGTATTCTTGCCTGGAGAATCCCATGAATAGAGGAGCCTGGCAAGGTACAGTCCATGGGGTCGCAAGAGTCAGACACAACTTAGTGACTAAACCGCCAACTGCAAAATGATAAGATTATCTTCATATAATCTTTAATTTGCATTTAAATTTTTTAGATGATAAAAATAGTGTGACATTTTGAACCCAAAACTGAAAAACAAAAATAAAAAATAAATGTTATCATAAGCATAACACTCATAGAGAATTACTGTTAAAAATTTCCTTTATCTTTTTCTTATGTTTATGTATATATTCTGTCTGCAAAATTAGATTACATTTTATATATATACATATATGCATATATATGTATATATATATAATATTAGTTATCTTCATATTAGAAGCATTTTCCCATGTTAAGTATTCCTAAACTAAAAGTACTGGATCAAATGTAATGAACTTAAGTCACTTGATATGTACAGAATCAAGTTATTTTCCAAAGGGCTGAATCAAATTGCATTTGTATGAGGTTAAGAACCACAGTATTAGAGTCATCTTTTCCAACTTTATAAATGAAAAAATTTTTCTAATTTTAATATGGATCCCCTTGATTGTGAGAAAAATTAAATGTATTTCAATATGTTTATTAGTCTTATGCATTTCTTCTTTACATGATCTATTAATGTCCTTTGCTTTCCCCTCTAATCTCTACCTCATTGAAGTAGTAGTGTTTTCTTTATTAATAAAGATATTAGCCCTTTGACATATTTGTCATATATTTTTCAAACTTCTTTGCTTTTTAGTATCACATGTATTGAAATAGAAACTTTGATTACTTTATTACATAAAATGAATTATTAGCCATTTATCCCAGAACCTAGAGGTAACCACTGTCAAAATTTTGGTATTTTCTTTTCCATGTACCTCTGTGTGCTTTACAAACTAAACATATGATAATATATATTAAAGATATATTTTATTAAAAATGTATGTGCATGCATGCTAAGTCACTTCAGTCATGTCTGAGTCTTTGTGACCCTATGGACTGTAGCCCACCAGGCTCCTCTGTCCATGGAATGCTCCAGAAGAGAATACCGGAGTGTGTTACCATGCCTTCCTCCAGGGGATCTTCCCAATATAGGGATCAAACCCTTGTCTCTTATGTTTCTTGCATTGGCAGGCAGGTTCTTAACCACTAGTTCCACCTAGGGAGTTCCTAAAAATGTATATGTGTGTTTATATAAATATATGCATATAATTATTTTAAAAATTCACTTGTTGATATGATTGCTTACTCAGGTCACAACTCAGGTGTTTTAATTAAACCCTATATTTTCTAACTGCCATATAGTCTTATTGAATTAATTTAGCCATCTCCCATTAATGGGGTATTTAATCTGTTTCTATTTTTCATTAACACTATTTCCCAGGTGGCACAGTAGTAAAGAATCCGCCTGCCAATACAGGAGTTGCAAGAGATGTGGGTTCAATCCCTGGGTCTGGAAGATCCCCTAGAGGAAGAAATGGCAACCCACTCTAATCTTCTTGCCTGGAAAATTCCATGGACAGAGGAGCTGGCTAGGCTACAGTCCATGGGGTTACACAGAGTCAGACATGACTGAGAGCACATACACACACATAATTTTAAAGCAAACACTTATTATGCTATTAATTAAAATATATTATTAGTAGTTATTATTCTAATTATTAAAAGCTATTATTCTGCATTATTTGGTTAAGAGATATTTAAATATTTTAAAGGCTGGTAGATACTACTAAATTGATTTCCAGATACTATACCAATTTCTGTTTAGATCATCAACATAGAAAAGAGCTTACCCTGACACAACTAAGCAGCTACAAATATTTTAAATATTTTTAATATTTTAGAGTAAAAAAGCACAAACAAAATTAACTTACTCTTACTATTATTATACATTATTTATTAAAATGAACATAACTAATCTCCATCCATTGATTGTTCTTTGAAAAACTCAACTATTTGAATCATACCGACTTGTGTTTGAATACTGCTGTGTTTACTTATTTTCTTTGAAGCTTTATCTATAAAATCAAATACCATCCTATATTATAACATTTAACTTCCTAACTAACCATAGAGCAGTGATTAGCTTATCATAGGTTCTAAATGAGTTTCAATACCATTTTATCCTTTTGGACTTGACTTCCCTGGTGGCTCAGATGGTAAAGAATCTGCCTGCAATGCAGGAGACCTGAGGTTGATCCCTGGTTGGGAAGAGCCTCTGGAGAAGGGAATGGCAATCCACTGCAGTATTTTTGCCTGGAGAATTATGAACAGAGGAGCCTGGTAGGCTACGGTCCATGAGGTCTCAAGAAGTTTGCGAGGACTGAGCAACTAACACATTCTACTTTCCTTTCTTTTATCCTTTTAATTATTCATATCTGTAGTTCTGGACATGCTACTAAATACCTGCTAAAAATTCTTGCTTTTTAAGCACTAGATTTTCTAGTATTTCAAGGGATAACCTGATTAATTTTATATTTCATTCCTTTCTTTTCTACTTATGCCATTCCCTCCAAATGGCTGTTGCTGAAATAAGTGAAGACAATACAGTCAGTGCCAATTTGGAAGAATGGAAAGAATGCTAGAATCAACAGCAACAAACCTGTGGTCCATGTCTCCACTCCAATTTTGAGTTTGTTTGTTTGTTTGTTTTAATTAAGTGGTGAATAATCAACAAATATTCACTCAAGCTAATTGCATAATACATCACCATTCCTTTTCTCCATACTGGAATATATTTCAATATGATACCAGCTTTTAAGAAATTTACCCTACCTGATAAACCATAGGGAAACCAATCCATCATATCTTTTAGGATCATGCATAAAAGGATATTGTCCCAAGAGTCAGAGACTTTGGATTAATTTCTGGCTCTGCCAGTAAATTGGTTATATTACTTGAAACAGGACACTTTTCTATCCATCATGCAGTTTTTCAATCTGTTAATTAGACATAGATTTATTATATATTTGTATCCTATACCACTGTGATTCTAATCTTCTTGGTGTTCATGTTTTCTGTTTAACCACAGTCTGAATTTTACTACTGATGGAGACAGACAACTTTGCCATCAACTTTATATCTCATATTTTTTGCTTGTGTTATTTCCTTTCTAAAGAGATGCTGAAAGCAGTTGATTTCATAGACTAATTGATTTCAACCAAGCTTTCAATCTTACTATCAAGCTGGAGATTTTAGGTTTCACTTTTAGTTCCTCATTTTTTTCTCTCCTCATTGGGAATATAGGTTGGGCAGGGGATATCTCATTCTTCCTGGAGGCTGTATTTTGAGGCAACTCAGCTTTCTTTCTCAGGTAAATCCTCTCCACCCTTTCCAGGAAAAAGAAAAAACTCCCAGGCAAAATTAAAAGGGTGTGTGTTAACTTTGGAGTCTGGGATGAACCCCAGGAAAATAATCATATTTTGTCTCTTTTAATTCAGACTCTCAGAGAAAGTGAGTTCTAATGTCTTTTTCTGGTTTCAATTCACTGATCTGCACTCATCTTCAGTTATAGGAAATGTTTCCCATGGTTAAACACAGTGCCGTACCAGGCAACAAAATGACGTCACTGGCTGGTTACTTTGGGAAGACTTCAGTGATTCCATCTGTGAATCTCAACTACCCCATACACACACCTGAGGTGCACAGTACCTCTGCATCAGGAACCATGGGAATTATTGAGCCATCCTTGGAGCTCTATTTTCACTCATCCTCTCTGCTGCACTATTTGTGCTTACACTATATCTAGATCCTATGTATGAGAAAGTGGTATACATAAATATGGTGTGTGTGTATACATATGTATGCATTTTTTAAACTTCTACTTTATGGCCCTGTAATGCACAATGTGATCTTGAAGTAGTTATCTAGCCTCTCTGTTCCTCTACCTTCTACAAGTACCACAAAGGGCTGGCCAATTCCTATGAGATTTTGAAATTTCTAAAGTCCTGTCTCAGCCCAAAAGTCTCAGATTTTCCATACTTTTTTAGTTGAATTAAAGATTCTTTAAATTCTAAAGTGCTTTACAATTTTCAGTAGTTTCACACACATGATTTCATATATTCCCATAATAATTCCTTTTTTTCCCTCACTCCTAAACTGCCCCTCTCTTCCTACCCACTGGTAGCCATTAGTTTGTTCTCTGTTGTTTGTGAGTATGCTTCTTTTTTGTTTTATTGACTAGTTTGTTGTAGTTTTTAGATTCTACATGCAGTGTTTGTCTTTCTCTGACTTATCTTACTTACTATAATGTACTTCAAGTCCACCATGTTGTTGCAAATGCCAAGATTTTTATACTTTTGACTGAGTAATATTCCACTGTGTGTGTGTGTGTGTGTGTGTATCACATCTTCCTTATCCATTCATCTGTCAATACAATCCCTATCAAAATACCAATGGTATTTTCCCAGAACTAGGACAAACAATTTTGAAATTCATATGGCAACACAAAAGACCCCAAATATCCAAAACAATCCTGAGAGAAAAGAAGAGAACTAGAGGAATAATGTTTCCTGACTTCAGACTAAACTACAAAGCTGTAGTAATCAAAACTGTATGGTACTGGCACTAAAACAGATGCATGAATCAAGAGAACAGGATAGAAACCAGAAATAAAGCCACACTCTTATGGTTTTCATATACTTTTAAGGGACACTAACTATATTCTTACCATGTAACTATTGTGATAATTTTGGGGGGCAGAAAAATGCCACATAAAACAAGGAACACTACATTTGAAATATAAGTCAAAATTATCAGGAAAAAAGAAAGACTGAGGCCCTAACTAGACCCAGTATAACTGATGTCCTTAGTACCTCCATCCGAAGGGTCAAAGAAATTTAGGACTCACAAACTGTGGTATTCTTTATTTTTATTTTTCAGAACTGGGAAAGCAGCAGGTACTGTTTGCTCTCTGAGACACAACCGTCACCAGCTCGCTGTAATCTCCATCTGTGACTACAGGTCATGGGAGCAAAAGGAGCACTCACTCTTAAGTATGGAGTACAGGAAGCCTTGCTCCAAAAAATAATAATAATAATGAGGACATAAAAATAAGTGACTTCCTAGTTTAACATTTTTTCCAGGATCTCTGAGTACAGACAAAAGTAAAGCTTACATGAAATTAGAAGCCTCAGAAGTAAGGTTTGGAGATAAACCCTGGGGATTGTTTATTGAAAAGGAAAACCAAATTCAACATCAAGAGTATATACATTGACAATGTGGCAGTATGGACCAGTTCTAGATTTAAAGTAGTCTACAGGACTATCTTTATTTTAAAAATGTCCTATGAATGGACAAAGAAGAATGCAGAAGTTTGGGGGTTTTTATAATAAGAGCCTTTAGGATGTGAATTATACATTGCAGTTTAAAAGCAAATAGATCTTATATTTCCCAATGCTGTGGTTTTGTATATTCTGGTTCTTCCATTCTCTCAGACAGGTAAATTCAAATGTATTCTTCAATGCCCATATTGGTGTTTCTTCTATTTTACTCAACACTTGAGTATCTGCTATACACTCAGCATGGTGTTTGCAGCACTCTTGGATCATTTCTTGTCTTTTCTAAGCAGCCAGTTACTTTTGCCTCTTAATTTTCTCCCAATCTTATGGATACCTATATGATTATAGATCTCATCTTATTTCTTTTTAATTCTGCTTTCACGAGTCCCACACTAAAATATGAGGACAAAGGTGATGCCTATTTAGTTTTGCACTTCCTGCACCTTTGGAAGTATGCAGAATAAGCACTCAAATTTCTGTTTATCAGATGACTATTCTGGTTTGATCCATCAGACACATGTGCAAAGTAGGCCTGTTCTTATTACTCCCACTCCTTAGACAGGGCAATCAGGTTACAGAGGGGTTAAATGCTGTATTCAAATTCACACATAAACTATGCTTAAGGCTGCATATGGTCCTGTGCCATACAAGTTGCCTGTCACAAAAGAGATTACCCTGTCACACACATGCCTTAACAATGGGGATGAATTCAGCCTCAGAGCAAATCAATTTGTTTGCATGCTAGGCAGGAAAACTGAATGGCCATGTTGCTACAAATGACTCCCAAAGATATTCTTTCTCCTTTAGCAGCTTTCCCCCCTTCATGTTGATCTCCTATGCTTCTTTTTGTTACAGACACAATGAACGGACTTAATTCCAGCTTCCCAAGCCTGATTCACAGCTCGATTAAAAAGTGGTGCAACTGAGTAGGTGTGTTTCTGTGACCTGAGTGGTTAAGCCAGATCTTCTGGTCTCGGAGGCCACCGGTTTGATTTGTAAGAGAACATTATCTGCATCGATCATTAACTGGACAATTCTGCAACTGTTGTCTCAAAGAAATTAAAAAAAAAACAAAACAACAAAACAGACTCAGGAGGAGAGCTGCATCTAAAAACTCTAGGTAATTTCCAACAACGACTAACACTGACTTTAGGATTCAACTACATGTTGCTTAAAAGTAAAGGGAAATTCAGTATTATGGCTTCCTAATAATAAAGAAATAATTTCTTCAAATGAAACCCAGTGCACATGTTATGTTCAAATTACAGGGAAAAACAAGTGCCAAAGTTGGATTTCATTATATATAATCTGAACACACATACACGCACACACAGACACACACACACACACACATACACAAGCTTTATGGAGCAGATGGGAGCAGCTGAGTCATTACTTGTAACTGAGTCATTATGCTCCATGAATGAAATGGGTATATACTATTCCTATCTTAATCAACATCTTATGCTCTCTTTTTAAATTATTCCTTTTTCTGCATGAGGTTTTATAATTCAGATGTACTCTCTGCAAGGTAAGGAGTTTAAGAAATAGTGTCAAAGGGCTGAGTCAATGACAGTATAAGTGGTGCGTCCTAAATCTGTAAGATTATGTCCCAAACAGGATATTGATACTTCAGATTGAGCAACTCTTTAAAAGACAATATCCAACTTCTTTCCTCCCAATGCATTCCTCAAATGGTCCATATTCTTACAATTTTTATTCAGCAATCATCATATATCTTAGCCATGATCAGTAGTTAGAAAACTACTTAAGTCAGTCATGTCCGACTCCTTGCAACCCTATGGACTGACGCACGCCAGGCTTCCCTGTCCATCACCAACTCCCAGAGCTTGCTCAAACTCATGTCCATCAATTCGGTGATACCATCCAACCATCTCATCCAGTCATTCCCTTGTCCTCCTGCCTAAGTTTCACCTATGTAAACTAAAACTCAGGCATGGTCTTCAACTATCAGATCACCTCTCTCTTTGATCACCACTGTTAGTCTAGAGAGAAAGAGGTCTAACATGCATGTTGGTATACCTTATTGGGAAAATGGATAGGTTTCAATTTTACTTCTCCCTTCCTAAGTAGGCAATCTAGTTGATTTGATATTATCTTATGGTGAAATAACAGATCTATTTGGGCTACACTAATGCTGTTAAGGGATTGTAAGGGATATCTGAGATCATCATTTGTAAGGGATATCTGAGATCATCATTTGGCAAATATATCATGTCTTTCACACCCACACACACCCACACACCTGAATATATGCACTTCTCACTTCTAACATTAACTGAACCCTTTATTGTATAGGGTCTTATAATAAGACTCAAAGAAGAATAAGACTATCTGTCCTCAGACTTTCTGATTCAGTGAAAGAGACATATGTAAAAAGAAAAATAATATATTTATAATATCAAGATGAAATGTATGTAAACTAGTAACTAAAATAAATAGCAAGTGTAAGTTATAAGTAGTAGTTCTATGTAAACACAGGAGGAGTGATTAATCTTCCATGAGAAGAGTCCATGTTGAGTCTTTAAGGCTGAGAAGGATTTGGGAAGAAGAGAAAGAAGACATTCCTGAATGAAAACAATAGCATGGGTCAAAAGACAAAGACATGAAATTATGGATTCAAAGGAATAAAATGAGTTAGGTGAGTGGGGTGGATGTGGGAGATGGGAGGTGGAGTAAGAGATATAGGTTGGAATAAGATTGTGGTAGCTTCAATTTATTTCTATTTTGCTTATATTTAAGGGAACTAAGCCTTTAGGATTTATGATTTTAAATGTCTCTGAAATTATAGTTTAATAAATTTGGCTTTTAAATTAAAAAAAAGAATGATTACAGAGGTGTGTGTGTGTGTATATATATATACATCATCATATATATTTCATATATATATCATTCACATACATACTTTTTTAACACAAATATAGTTCAATAAATTTTGCTTTAAAATCAACAACAGCAATAAAAAAACATACAAACAAACAGACGAAATTACCCTGATGATAAAGGTCTGAGCTGTGCTGTGTCGTCAGTCACTCAGTTGCATCTGACTTTTTGTGATCCTTTGGACTGTAGGCCACCAAGCTTCTCTGTCCATGGGATTCTACAGGCAAGAGTACTGGAGTGTGTTGCCATTTCCTCCTCCAGGAAATCTTCCAGACCCAAGGATCAAACCCGCGTCTCTTTTGTCTCCTGCATTGCAGGCAGATTCTTTACTGCTGAGTCATTGGTCTGGATAGATCCTCTCTTATTTCCTATGACTCTACCTCTTTAACTCCTTGGATTAAAAATGGAAAATCTTCATGTGAATTGAAAGGATATCAAAAAGTTTCTAGTAATTGAGGGACTGTCTTCTGCCACTGCTATCACCTGATTAACATCAACTAAGCTTCCCTCTCTCACCCCCTCCAGAGAAAGGTGCCTGCCAAGTTCACCTAACTGTCACAACAGCATTTGCCCTCTGACCTTCAGCAAACAATGCACAGGATGCTGTTGGAAACTATTGGATGCCACCCTCTTACTTCTTTCAAGACTGGCCTGCAAGGCTAATTAGAGAGTTCAGTCTTCTGCCTATCTGAAGCTTAACACTTACATTTAGAACTGTAAAGCAAAACCAGCCTTTCAACAGAGCCACAGGCTTGGAGGACTCTAAGCCAGCTGGGGCTGGCCTAGAAGGAATATTTGAGCTTGTTCTCAAGGTGGTTTGGGGACTCAAACATAAGGACTCCTTTTTTTATCACTATTCTTCTTTAAGACTATGGGCCTCTGTGGTTAGCAAGCAATTAAAAATTTGCTCATAATTCCATTTCCCATTTTTCCCTAGGACTATTAGTAGACATAATTTCTCTTCTTGTGTCACAGCAAGAAGACCAGGGAAAGAAAAGAGCATTGTCACTTTCTCTGGAAGGAAATGTGGTATTCTAAAGAAGATAAGGGATAAAAGAGAATGCCTGACTTGTACTGATGGCCATAGGGGCAGTCATTCTAAGCGATGGTGAAAACAGAACAAAAAGCATATTACATCATTGAAAAGCTGTAGAGATCATATAGCCAAAACTTTTCATTTTAGAGACAGACAACATAAAACCTAAAGATGGAGAATAAGCACCCCAAAACTTTTTGATCATTCTGTGATTAGGAAGTGGTTCTTCTCATTCTTTTGGTACTGCATCCTTATCCAAAAGAATTGTATTACCCATTGCATTTAACTAAGAGAAATACATGTTTATATATGTTGCCATGACTTGCATATATAAGGGTACCAGAATAACATCTCATGGACCCCACTTAGTAACTTCAAGTTATACTTTGAAATCTGTTAAGTTTTGGTCACTATAATGGATTTTCTAATAAACGCGTTATGGTATTAATAAATTTTGATCTCTGTTAAGCTCTGTTTATCTGGTGAAAAGTTTTTCATTTTTCAGTTCGAGCCTTCTAAAATGTAAAAGATATGAATTAAGTGAGGAAGGGAAAGTTAGATATCTGTGAAAACTGATGCTTTAGATGCTTAGAGAAATATAATGGATACACATGTGTATTGAAAGTTACCCCAGGAAAGTTTGGAAGAAAAGAGCACATTCAAGAAAACAGAAAGACAAAACTAATGGAAACAAGGAGAGGGGAAAAGTGACATTAGAATCTAAGTAGCTGTGTAGAAGGCAGTTTTCACTTTACACTGCAAGGACAGAGCTAGGAATCTAGCAAAAGGAGCTGCATCCTCTGGGTTTGTGTTGAAAAACAGCAACAACAAAAAAAAAGAAGTAAGACTGACTTGGGGGAGAATGGTTTGGAGTTATAAAAAGCTAATCTACCTATTAAGTTAAAGAAAGTGGATTCAGCTCATGTCAAATGACTTATTTATACACAGTTTTAAAGTCTATTTCTTTTCTGTAGAAAGACTTGCACCCAAAATAGCCACTTGAGGACATGGGTCTTGAGGATATATTTGATGAGTATCTACTAACATTTGTACAATCTTTCATATTAATAGATTGATGTGCTATATAGTCCTCCCTTGGAAACTTCAGGAAACTGATTCCAGAACCCCTCATGGATGCCAAAACCCCAGATGCTTAAGTCCCTTATATATAATGGCAAGCTATTTGCTTATAACCTACATGCATGGATGAGTGCCAAGTCACTTCAATTGTGTCCCACTCTGTACAAACCTATTGGACTGTAGACCACCAGGCTCCCCTGTTCATGGGATTCTCCAGGCAAGAATACCAGAGTGGGTTGCCATGGCCCCCTCCAGGGGATCTTCCAGACCCATTCAGGGACTGAACCTGAATCACTTACATCTACCTGAGCTGGCAAGTGGGTTCTTTACCGCTATTGCCACATGGGAAGCCCCACAACTTACATACCTCCTTCCATATACTTTAAATCATCTCTAGATTACTTATAACAGCTAATACAATGTAAATATTATGTAAATAGTTGCTGGCATGGCAAATCCAAGTTTTGCTTTTTGGATCTTCATGGAATTTCTTTTTTAATGAATATTTTTGACTCCTGATTAGTTGAATCCTGGGTTGGTTGAATACAAAGATGCAGATAAGGAAAATCAATTGTACCCAATGTTATATTGAAAAGCATTTGCACTTGCCTGGGAGAGCAGCTACTCGAAGTCAAAAGGCCTGCCTTAAAGTCCTGGTCCGATCTGTGGGCTTAGTGAACGCCTGAAACTCCATTTTCATGTTTATTAATGGGGATACTGCCACATACATTACCTCTTATAAGGTAACAGTGAGGGATGTCAAATGAGACAGTATGTTTTAAAAACTTTAAAGTGGGAGGGAAAGAGAAAAGAGATGAGAATGATGAATAGTAGACTGAGATTGCCAAGTAAGTGATACATGCAATCATCTGTGGGTTCTCTGATCACACTCCCATCAGCTCACAATAGAATTCGGCCACAGTGAAAGATGTCCGCAGAGGCACTGCTGAGTATACTTAGCTATTTTTTTTTTATTTTGCTAAGTATGAAATATGTTTTAAAGGGAATGCTGTTTGTTAAAAGAAAGCAAATGTGTCTTTAGATAACACATTAATATCTAGCCATGAATTAAAGCGAGTTTTTTCCTTTCCACATCCAGTGGCATTTTTCTGATCTTCAGGGGACACAGACAGGATGAATGGATGTCTTCCTTTCCTCCTAAAATTAGGCCAGTTACTTTGTTGATGTTTAGTTGCTTAGTCATGCCCAACTCTTTTGAGACCCCATGGACTACAGCCCGCTAAGCTCCTTTGTCCCTGGGATTCTCTAGGTAAGAATACTGGAGTGGGTGGCCATTTCCTCCTCCAGGGGATCTTCCTGATCCAGGGATCGAACCTACATCTACTGTGCCTCCCGTATTGGCAGACAGATTCTTCACCACTGAGCCACGTGGGAAGCACCCACTACAACCCTGAGATTTCTATAATTAAAGAAAAACAATACCAATAAAAGTCTTCCCACACAACATAGTCCACTAGCAAACAAAACAGAAAAAAAAAAAGAAAGTAGGATGGAGAAGATGATTCAACAATATGTTCAGTGTCACTTAGTATATATGCATGATAGTTTAATCTCTAGAAATTTATTCTTGTCTCTAATAAGGAATGAAGTTTCCTAACCTACAAACACATGTGGCAGCTAGTAGTATTCTCCAACTCTTCTAAGGATTGACTTCTGATTTTTGAGTCATGGTCTGCTAAAAGGTAACAATTTTGACTTGGCAACTCACCTTCTTTGTCTGTATTAACAAGATGTGTACAAAATTAATGAAGGCATACTCAAAGAGATCTCTGAGTCCATTCACCTTATTAAACACATCTTCATGTCACAATAGTCTCTTGGAGATATAATGGCCTGAAGCTGTCTGAAAGATTTACTGCCTAAGGACTATGACCTAAAACAAGATTTACAAGGGAAGTATTTCAGGAGTAAAATAAATGCAAGAATGAGACTCAAAAGGGAGAATAGTCTGATGTGATTGGAAAGGATTAAAAAATACAGCAAATGTCCTAGTCAGTACAGTAGAAGTTTCTTTTTTCAGATCCAAGCATTGTAGGCGAAAGTGCATACAGAACATTGCACTAAGATCAAGATAACATTTAGAGCGATTGCTTCATATCCTAGTGAGTTAACTTCTCCAAGAAAGGAAAAAAAAAAAAAATCACCACTGGTCTTTCTTTGAAAATCTTTTCACTGATTTATTGATTGTGGAGATGCCCACTGTGTAAAAGGAAAGCCCCCATTCTGTCTTTACACTGAGGGGCCTTGATGTTTGAGGATACAGCTGCCTTCAAATGCTCAGATAAAAGACACTGAGTGCAAAGTAGTAGTATTATCTACTTATTGTGCCCACTTATCTGCTTCTTCCTTCCTTGAAGCCCTACTTCTGTCTGCAATATCAATCATTTCTCTGGCAGCTTGTCTCACTACAAAGGGAGGATCTGATCCCCTGCTTAACCCTCCAGAGGCGGCAGACGCGTGCAACAATAATTCATAACACCACCAAGGCCGCAGGATGGGATTATCTGGGCACTGGGGGCGGCTTGCTTAAAGCACAGTTCCTGAAAATGAGGCAGAAATTCAATCTACCTTTCCATCAGACTCTGCGATCCAGGCACTAAACTTGACACCAAACGCATTAAGAGGAAGTCTCAATACTTTCTCCAAGTATGGATGAGTTGCAGTTAGGCGAAATTGACAATGCGAGAGCAACTATTTAACATCACCCCCCAAAAGTTTGATAGTCTCAAGTTGGTACATATTGATTCATGAACTACGGAGTTAGGTTCAAGGTATATTTTATACACATAAAAAAGTAAAAGAAAGAACCATAGGATAGTGGAAACAATCAGTAAACCTGGACTCTAGGCTGGCTTCCTCACCAGCTGGCTGTGTGATATAGGGCTTGTCACTTCACTTCTCTGAGCTTTAGTTTTTGGTTTGTTTTTTTTTTACTGGTAAAAATGCATTAACTAATACATGATTTCAAAAGCCAGTTCCAGCACTGACATTCTAAGTGGGGAAGTATCATGTTAGGTTATGAGGAAAAACAAGCTGGATTTTCATTAAATTCAAAATAGGTGTTCTGCTTGGAAAGCGATACATAAAACTTTGGGCCAGCAACAAGGAGCAAATTAGCAGTGTGTGTCTGTGTATGAGCTCCTGGATTCATTAGAAAGGTTTGTTTATTTAAGTGCCTTCATTAGCTGCTCTTAGTACATCAAAGGAGTGTTTCCAAACCCTTACAATTAGCCATGTAAACAAAGGCACAATGTGTCACTTCACTAGACTCAACAAACAAGGTTTTTGATACACTATCAAATCCTACTCAGGATAATATCCCAACTAAAACCATTAGGTTGGGCATACAAACACTAAAGAAGGGTCTTGCCCACAGAAAAGTTTCAACATATTTTAAGGGAATCAATGGACATGCTGAATGGTTGATGAGAACTGACCTGTTGATCAACATTAATAAACATTCCCCAGATGTTTTCTGATTTAGTTGAATGAGAGCCAAGATCTCACTCTCTGATAACCAACAATCAACCAAACAAACCTTTATTCATTCTTAAGTAGTACTGATACAATTGAGTATGTCCAAATAGTCAACTTAGGAGGTCTAAAAAAAGAGTTTGTGATATTATTAAAAAGAAGGCAATCATGAGTAATAGAGGGATGGTTTCTTCAAGGCCAATCACGTAGTCAGTGTTGAAAATGTCTTTCGTGGCCATATTACATATTATATACAACACAAAATTTTATAAATGTTACCTATAGACAGACCTGTCACCTGTAGACACACACAGGGCTAAAACAATGTTAAAGAAAATATGTCTTTGAGAACCTTTCCTTTTTAACTTGAAGCTCCAGAAAAACAGCCACAGTTTCAGTTGTTTAACAGTATAAAAGATTATGGATGCCTTTTATTTAGTCATACATACTAACCTGTCCACTAATGAAGTTAAATTACTTTTAATAACATTTAATTACACCCAAATCCAAAGAGTTAATGTACTTAGAAGGGCATGAGGTACACATATCATGTAGTTGTGAAGATCAAGAGTGATAATGGATATGAAATAACTTTTTTAAATTGCAGAAGTTATTCAAGCATAAGATGTTTTATTTGTTTGCTTTTGATGAATATATATCATTTTCTAAATCCTTGCTGCAATTAGCTTCGATTCATTCATACTAAAACCTCTGACATAGAACATAATTTATACAGTGGAAGTGATTGATTAATTCAAGAGAAAACTTGCAACATTAAATGTGTTGTCCTGCCTAACAATCTTAGAAAGGACCTGGATTAGCCTCTTCAAATTTGCATAAAGTCAGAGAAAAATGATCTTCAAAAAGAAAAAACCTTCTAGACACAAAACTTTTAGATAATTGCACCAAATGCCCAAACTTCTGCTGCTTAAATCTATTGCAGATCACTTAACAGGTGTCAAAGAGGCATTTTAAATTAATATTTACACGTTCCAGATGAACCAAAAAAAAAAAAAAAAAAAACCCACAGAAAAGATAAAGGGGATGGCAAGTATCCAAAAAAGATGGACAAATATTTTCAGAGGGCTTTTACCTACTTTTTAAAAGTTGTATCAAGACAATGACAAAGTAGGACTGATTTGATTTTAAATTAACAGAATAAGAGCAACTTAGTATAATGTCCCATCAGGTTCTTTGGGGACACTCAGAAGACTCAAACTGCACCATTTCCTTAAGGAGCTAGCAATTTATAGAGGTGGCCCACTGAATCTCCAAGCCATTCAACAAACATTTTCTGAACCCAAAATGGTGCCAGGCTTTGTAATGTTTCTTACAAAAAAGATAGTAACAGTTACTGATTTCCTGGAACTTTGAGCCTGGTAAATAACCTGTTGTAATTTATGTACCAGTTGTGACTCATTTTTGGAATGTGTCAATTTTTCAATGGTGACAAATGTCTAGCCTTAAAAAAAATGAACCAAAAATGTATTCAGCACTGCCAAATTTAGTGCATAAAATAAGTGATCAAATTGGAATAGTATGATTCTAATTCACTTTAAAAAAAAAAAAAAGCATTAAAATAAGGGTATATTATTCTATGCTCCTGCTAAGCTTCAGTTGAAGAGGAATGCAAAGGAGAAGGTCCAGGAATGGAATTATGCAAGGTGGTCATTTGAAGGGCAAGTATATTTGAATGTCTAGCAGGGTATGATCTTTTAAAAAGCTATATTTATTTATTTATTTATTTTTGATGCATCCAGAAGGGGGTACATCAACTATAACAGTATATATTTATTATATTTTTACTCGGTGTATGTGTGTGCTCAGTCACACAGTCATGTCTGACTCTTTGTGGCCACACAGGGACTATCACCAGGCTCCTCTGTCCATGGGATTTTTTAGGCAAGAATACTGGATTGGGTTGCTATTTCCTTCTCTAGGGTATCTTTACAATCCAGGGATTGAACCTACATTGGCAGGTGGATTCTTTACCACTGTGCCACCTGAGAAGTCTCCTTTTTTTTTTTTTCTTTTTACCCAGACATCATATTATTTTATCTATTGGATTAATTCTAAACAAATGATTATGCTTCAGATGAACCCCAACTAAATGGGAGAAAACCAAGAAAGGAGCAAACATCACAAATGTATCCACTGGACACACAATCTCTAATCCAAACAGATGGAAGTGACAGAATTGCAACAAGAACAAAAAAAAACTACACTTATATAAAAAAATATATAATATCATTTTATGTCCAGTATTTTCAAAGGGAATGACTCTATAGATAACACTTAGTGTTATCTATAAATAGACATCTAAAATAAAATTACATTTTTCTTTTCTTCCAGAATAAATTTCTATTCTGGTATTCAACTGGATCATTACATAGAATCAAAATTTTAGAGAATGGTATAGGTAGATAGGGGTTTCCTAGGTAGCGACCATGATAAAAGAACCCACCTGCCAATACAGGAGACTTAGAGATGAGGATTCGATCCCTGGGTAGGGAAGATCCCCTGGAGAGGGGCATGCAACCCATTCCCATGGACAGAGCAGCCTGGTAGGCTATGGTTCATAGGCTCACAAGGAGTTGGATATCACTGAAGCAACTTAGCAAGTACACACAGATACACACATATATACATATATAGGTCTATTAGGACTTTGGAGCAATTTGATGACCAATCTGATGAAATCCAGAGATTGTAAAGAGAATTTAAAATAATAATTTGCAAGTATTTATAATCATTGTGATTCAATATTTTTAAAAAAGAATTACACAACAATAACACCTTAAAAAAAAAAAAGGATCTTGAGGCTGGTAAAATTCTATAGCTTCTATACAAAACTACTCCTTAAATTGTGCTTATTTAAAACAACCCTTTGTGTTCCATGACTAACAAAAAGTAAATATTATGAAAAGCCAAGAGTTATTGAGCAATGTTATTGTGATAATCTGCTTAGATTTACTATCATCATTGTTTTCACTGTAGTCATATTAATCCTATATGGTAAAAGAGAAGAAACAATAACAACAAAAACCCTAAAGCTTGGTGGTGGTTTAATCACTAAGTTGAGTCCAACCACTGTGACCCCACAGACTATAGCCCACCAGGCTCCTCTGTCCATGGGTTTTCCCAGGTAAGAATATTGGAGTGGATTGCCATTTCCTTCTCCAGGGGATCTTCCCAACCCAGGGATTGAACCCAGGTCTCCTACATTGCAGGCAGATTTGTTTACTTATTGAGCAACCAGGAAAAGCTTAGGGAGGGTTAGTTACGCATATTCCTAGGATATTTGATCGAGAGCCCAAAGTATTTAGCCCTTGAAATAAAACTCTAATAATAAAATATTACCTGATTTGTTTTATGTGTTAGCATGAGATTTCAGTTTTGTGGGTTATTCTAGGAAACCCTCAATATCTCAATCTAGACAACAAGTTATCTAGGTTTGAATATGAGTTATCTAGACTATTTATAAGTAAAGCAATTGAAACTAGAGAGGGTTAGTGACATGTGCCAGATTACTCAGCTAAATTGTATAAAATTTGTGACCAGAATTTAAATTTCTAAACTTCTAAGGTAGCATTCTCCTCTCCGTACAACAGGCTTTTTTGGAATAGACTGTACACTCGATATGGATATTTGAACAAAGAGTCTCTTTCTCCTTATAAATCAGTCATAAGATAATGTCTTCTTTCTATTGTCTATCAGACAATTTAGCATCCTATACTCCACATGTTAAAAACTGAGACTTGTGGTTTTCTAATCATGAACTACTTTTTAGATGAACTTCTTGATAGATGAATAAGGATATTTTTATTACATTGTTACATGAAGGGAATTCGAAATGAAAACTACACTTCAAATTTTCCAAACCTTAAATGATTTGGGGAATTCCTTAAAAGACAAAATAAGCAATGAAAATGCCTATTTTATCCTTCACCATTCAGACTTTCATTAGATACAGGAAAAAAATCAACCTCTAGGACACTGTGAATAGCCTCCCACTTGCACTACAGAAATTGAGAGATTGGCATATTTTTACTTTTTTTCCCCCATGTATCCAAGTTGCAAACTATCCCTATTTAGTTAGGAAATGTACACAATCAGAATAAGAAAATGTTGTTTGACTCCTTACCAATAGAGATTTTTTTGTAGGGCTAGATATACAGCTGGATCAGAAAAAAGAAAGAAAGAAATTAAATCACCAATACCTTGGTGATTAACAGCCTAAGATGCTGTTAATATTATACAAAGAAGAAAAGTTTTAAAGTACATACTCAATAATTATTAAATTTCCTCTCACAGATTAAGACTTTTTATAAGTTTATGTGAAAGAAAGATTTGTGTTCATCCATAGTTTATTAAAAGATACTTGCTCCTTGGAAGGAAAGGTATGACCAACCTAGATAGCATACTAAAAAGCAAAGACATTACTTTGCCAACAAAGGTCCATCTAGTCAAAGCTATGATTTTTCCAGTAGTCATGTATGGATGTGAAAGTTGGATTGTAAAGAAAACTGAGCACCAAAGTATTGATGCTTTTGAACTGTGGTGTTGGAGAAGACTCTTGAGAGTCCCTTGGACTGCAAGGAGATCCAACCAGTCCATCTTAAAGGAAATTAGTCCTGAATATTCATTGGAAGGACTGATGCTGAAGCTGAAACTCCAGTACTTTGGCCACCTGATGTGAAGAACTGAATCATTTGGAAAGCCCCTGATGCTGGGAAAGATTTAAGGTGGGTGGAGAAGGGGACGATAGAGGATGAGATGGTTGAATGGCATCACTGACTCAATGGACATGAGTTTGAGTAAACAGCAGTTCATGGGGTCGCAAAGAGTTGGACCCAACTGAATGACTGAACTGAACTGAATTTATAGTTTATAACTGCTGCTTTGCATTTTATTGTCTGTTAAAATAAAAATGCCAGCAAAGATAACAGAGTTAATATTTCCATAAAATCTCCCCTAGGCTGCAGGATGAAGAATCACAAGATGTGCGTGTGACAAAGAGGATTGCATCAAAAGAGTTTAATTCTTGTCACCCCAAAGAATAAGTGCAACCAAGAAAAAACTCTTCCCTTTAAAAAGTGCAAGGCAACGATTGTCCTAAATGCTTTTGCCTTTGTTATTTTCAGGTGACGAAGGTAGTGGTTTGTGCAGTTTTAAAACCAAAGAAGAGATTTTGTGTGAAACATTTACCACTTTTTTTTTTAATGTGATAATTTATGGTTTTAGAGAGGTTCATTTGCAGAAGAAATCTGAATGAGGAGATGGTCTGGTCTGCAGAAAGACATTCCAATGAACTGGTTAGGCCGGTAGTTGTTTGGAAGGAACACTGCCTGGGGACTTGTGAGGAAGATAGAAGTAACACTTTAGAGGGAGTGAGAGAGGAACAGGAGTGGGTTACTTCTCCTTTCACCAGCTCCAGAGAGTATTCACATTTATGACTAATCTTATGAGTGCAATCCCTCACCACCCACCTCACCTCCACAAAAAGCAATGATTAGGAAGTATTCATTTTCTCAAATATAAAAGTGTTGCTTTTCTGTTTTGATTTTTGCCAAATCCCCTCAACCTTCTTGCCCTTAGAGAGCAAAAATAAAAGAAAGATTTTTCACAAAGCCTTTAGATTCCATATACAGCAAACCACAATGTAGAACAGGTTTTGTTCTGTTTCAAATAGGACATATTGGTCCTTTCAGGAATTGTTCTGGAAAATGTGCTTGCCTGTGCTATGTTCCCACATTAAGACACAATAGGAGTCCTAGCAAAGCTGAATTCAGAAGCAAGGAATTGGTGATTTATCTATTACAGTGGATGAGAGAACTGAGTACACAGTGGTCCAGTTCCATGTTTTCACACATAAGAAAAATAAGACCAGAGAGGGGAAGTTATTTTCCCATCAACAGAAAGCCAGCTAGTGACAGCAGCATGACGATAGAAGCCAAGACTCCTGACTCCCACACCAGTGCTTTATCCCTAACACTCATGACTGCTATAAGTCTGAGTGCCTTTCAACATAATGAGAATACTTAATTTATAAAGCCCCATACTTAACATCCTAAATTTCCTTCCTACACCAAAGGATCTCCAAAGAGCTCAATTTTACACGTGATGTGTTAATTCTTAAATCTCAAGTAAAAGGGACAACATTCTGGAATACATTTGTTTCCCAGTATCAATTATTCACAAAAATAGATTGCTTCTCTTTTCTATATCCTCCTTAGTTTTCCTTCTATCTGATCAATTAATTGCAACTGAGCTGTCTCTTTTTCTAAACAGGCAAATTTGCTATAACACAAATAAAATACCTTTTGGCTACATCTACCTAATTCAATAGCAGAGATGGTTTGTGCAGATTTTCATCTAGGGAAGTTAACCTCACTAAATCCATAATGCTCCATTAAAGTTCAGATTATAGAAAAATCATCTTGGTACTCCACCCAACCACTGAAAGAGAGGGCTATTTTTAAAAACCATATTTTATAAGGCCATCTAGCTCTCATTTGAAAGGAAGCAGGTAGTCATATCCTTCAGAACAAAGCATGCCTAATTCTAAGACAAATCATATAGGTTTTGTTTCTAAATTAGTTTCTGATTCACCACTCTATGCTACGGAGGTACAAAATCGAGATGGTAAAATACATGCTCTCTTTTTACCTCCTTAAGAGGGTGTGGTGAGAAATGGCTTGAATAATACCCTTTAAGAGCTCTCAGCTTCTTGGGAGGATGATAAGCAAACACAATGAAGTAAGAACTGTTTTTTTAATCTATAGGTGAATTACATGTCTTTCCTAAACAAAGAATGACTTGGATAGACAAAAAAGACCAAAAGCAAGCTCACATCACTGCAGACAATATACTTCTGATGGCCACCCAACTCAACTAACCTTTATCCACAAAGGAAGTGAGAGGCCCATACTACAAAGCTGTGTCTCTTTCTCTCTCTCTGTTGGACGTGCATGCAAGCGCACACACACACACACACACACACACACACACACACACACACATTTTTTACTTTTTACCAGATGAAGAGACTCATAATCTTTCTAATTAGAAATAATCAATTCAGCTATGATTTTATCAGCCTTGTTTTATATCTCTATTGCAACATTTTGTCATCATGGTTCTTATTCTCTAACTTGTGGATGTATACCTTTATCTCTCATTAGGTTATCAAGTGGCTTTCCCTGGTGGTTCGGATGGTAAAAGAATCTGCCTGCAATGTGGAAGACCTGGGTTTGACCCAGGAAGATCCCCTGGAGAAAGGCATGGCAACCCACTCCAGTATTCTTGCATGGAGAATCTCCATGGACAGAGGAGCCTAGTAGGCTACAGTCCATGGGGTTGCAAAGATTCGGACACTACCGAGTGACTAAGCACAGCACAGCATAGGTTATAAAGAGAGGGGACTCTCATTTTCATCTCTATTCCTAGTCCAAGAGCTGGTCCTTAGTATATTCTGAATAAATGTTGGGGAAGAAAAAGTAGACAGTGAGCAGGTCCTTATCTGACAAGAACAGTCATCAGAGAGATTTAATCATAATCATTGTCACTTCTCTTGACAATAAGCACATGGTATGGTGGAGTTTGAAATCACATACGTGTGCCAACACCTCCACGCCTCCAGCTACCGATCCTCTCATCACCCACACTCTGTATCCTATCATCACTTCAGCAAGGCCACCAGGTTAGAACATACTACAGTTTTCCTTGAAGTGGCCTCAACTCAACTGTTTATCTATTCCCATATTGCTTTTGCTTGTTGGGCTTCAACCAAATCAAACTGACCCTCCTCCCATGATACAATTCACCAAATTCGTGTCTACACTTACATCAAGGAGTCTCAAACTGATAGTGGATACATATGTTCTGTGGGTCCAGGGAATTTAAAAAAACAATAATTTGCATTATGTTAGTGAGGTAAGTGTTCTCTCTAAGCATCACAATTTCCCATTCTCTTACATTGAATGTTTCACACAATTAAGCCTTTAATCTAATTAACTTAAATGGTTCTCTTCACCAAGAATACTTTCTTTCCCTTCTTTTTCATATACCCAATATATTTCCTGAGCTCTCAAGTAGAAATGATCATCAGAATTTCTGCTGAAATTCATATTCTGGTGCTTACCATTTCTATCTTGATAAGGTTTGTTTATGTCTCCTGTCCCATAATAAACTGGGAGATTTGGGAGATAAGAATGTGCTCTTTGTCTATTCATTAATTCCCCAGATTTTCTCAAGTATGGCATCCACCAAATGTTAACTATATGGCAGGACCACTAATTACTTAATGCCTAAGAGTTACCTTTCATACAGAGTGTGATGTGAATAATGCCCCTGAAGTTATAGAGCCCAGAAGTCAGTGCTGATGACTAAACTCTGGTCTGGTGTTCAATGTCTTTCTATTTATCCAATAGGTATGATCATTTAGATCATTTATAATCTAGTTCATTAATTTCATATCTGTCTCCCCCACTAACTCTATGTTATAGGTAGTAATAGACTCAGCTTATTTTTTCCCCAACTCTTTTATTAAACCTGTACCCAGAGCAAAATATCTTGAACTTAGTAAATAATCAATAAATTATTGATGAATTTATAAGAATATAAGCTTTAAAAATTTTGTCATTTTGTCAAGGTAAAGATTATTATGAACCATTTTTACAATTGAAAAAACAAACAGGTGTGCAATCTTGTTTAATAACGTCTTACTGATAAAGATGTATAGCCAACCAGCTAAGAAATATATTTAATTACTTCTTCTAAAGTATTACATTCTACCTTTTATTTTTCAAGTGATATAACCCAGAAGAGCTTTCTACATGTTTATAGATGAATCACAGCTGGATACATTTATTTTAAAGTAGAGACTGGCTTAGGTATTTTTTTCTCTATCATTATGACTGTGTCCCCTTGGGCAAGTCACTCTACCTACACTTGGAGCCCAAATTCCCTCATCTAATGTTTTTGCTGAAACACTGAATTCTACCAATGTTTCTCAAACAGCAGCATCAACTGAAGGGCCTATTGAAAGATTATTGCTCTCCCTTTCCTAGTTTCTGATTTAATAGATCTAGAGTAGAACTCAAGAATTTGCATTTCTTAATAAGCTCTTAAGTAAGGTTGATGCTGCTGACCTGAGACCACACTTAGAGAACCACTGAATTTAAATGTCTGGGAGTCCCAGGAGCTCTGACTTCATTATCATGCCGCAATTCAAACCCAGGTATATCTAAGTGCATAGTTTTAATTAGTAGACTGGCAAAAGGAATATTTTATTATCTTAGGATTACTGAATGACATAACTAAAATAATATTAATATTTAATAATTAAAGTGAAATGTTTTCTTTGAATTCTTCAGTTTTTAAAAGAAATATGCTTCAACATTTGATTTTAACTTAAAGAAAATTTTACCCAGTTTCAAGTGGAAAAGGATGGGCTAGATAGCATGCCAGCCTATCTTCAAATATTACCTTTTTATGGAAATGCAAGAATACAAATCTAAGCAAGTTTAATTTTTTTCCTGTATCAGTAATTGCTCTACTTAAAATGAATAACTTCTGGTTGTAAGATTATCACATTCAAGAGTGTAAGAGCAAAAACTATCACCCCTGAAAACCTATAGCATGCAAGGTATTTTGCTGCCTGCTTTATAAGACAGAAAGACTGTCTTCTGTCAGTTCTCTAAATAGCTTTTCTATGGTATGTTACCAACAGCATCATCTTCATTTCACAGGTGGGAAAACTGAGGCTCAGAAACATACCAGATTTATCCAAAATCACCCATAGTGAATGACAGAATTGGATTCAAATGCAGGCAGTCATATACCTGCAGAGCTATAGCTCTTAATATATGTCTAATAGTAGAAGGAGAGGCAGGTTTAAAAAAACAGAAAACTGGGTTAGTCCTGACTGTAATGGAAACGTTGGAGGACCCAATAGTAGTCAACTTGGATCTTCACTTTTCTATCTATTAAAAGAAGGCTGGACTAGGACTAGATTGTGTCTACACTTCCTCAATTCAACAAACTAGATTATTTCAAGTTTTATAGATTAAAACTAAATTAAATAAACTGGTGACCAAAAGAGGGACAAGTGACTAATAGCATGGGTGTTGTTTCAAACAAATCAGATTCTCCTTAAGCTAGCATGCTAGGATTTCAACCTGATTGGTTTTTAAGAGGATGCAAGGTCAGAATCAGTTCCAGTGTTTCTGCTGAAATCCCTTTTTGTTTATCTGCCCTCTTCAACTTTGTCATCTTGAATGCATACACACTGAGCACAGTGTCTTAAGTAACATTGCTGAGGTTACACCAAAGACAGGTGTTAGGGGAACTATTTCCCCCTGGGCTATCATTTCCAACTCTCTCTCCTGCGAAACCAAGGGAGGGGAGAGCAGGAAAAAGGTTTCTTTTCAGATTAAACACAGCAACTACAAACACTTTCCCCTAGGCAATAAATTCTCTGCCAGTGCATGCTGCAGTTTACCCAAACACCAAAGCAAAAAGCAAACAGCCCCTTTTGTAATGGAGGAGTTGTCACCTGTCAAGTGATGTTTGTGAGTTTCTAGAGAAGAGAGAAAAAGAAAACCCTTTCCCTTATTTTATTAAGCAGACTGTTTGTTCAAGGTTTGAAATGCATACTTGGGTTTAAGGTAAAGTCTCTGGCTTGGCACTCTCGAACAAAGTAATGCCTTCCGATTGGTTACACGGTACAAAGAACTGAACAGAAAAACAGTCTGCTCTTCAGGGGACACCTGAACTTAGTCTAAACAGTGATTACTGAGCCACCTCATAAGCAACATGAGTACCTGCAAACTCATTTTCCAAAAATGAGAGTGCTTTTGCTATACAGAATATATGTTCTTGTTTGTTTCATTTGTGTTCATAGAACTAACACATAAAAGCTCTGTTGTTGTTCAGTTGCTCAGTCGTGTCAGAATCTTTGCCACCCCATGGGCTGCAGCATGCCAGGCTTCCTTGTCCTTCACCATCCTGGAGTTTGCTCAGACTCACGTCCATCAAGTCAGTGATGCCATCCTACTGTCTCATCCCCTGTCATCCCCTTGTCCTCCTGCATTCTATCTTTCCCAGCATCAGGGTCTTTTCCAATGAGTTGGCTGTTTGCATCAGGTGGCCAAAGTACTGGAGCTTCAACTTCAGCATCAGTCCTTCCAATGAATATTCAGGACTGATTTCCTTTAGAATTGACTGGTTTGATCTCCTTGTTGCCAAGGAACTCTCAAAAGTCTTCTCTAGCACCACAGTTCAAAGTCATCAATTCTTTGGCACTCAGCCTTTTTTTTAATTTTCCAGCTCTCACATCTGTACATGACTACTGGAAAAACCACAGCTTTGACTAGACGGACCTTTGCTGGCAAAGTAATGTCTCTGCTTTTAAATATGCTGTCTAGGTTGGTCATACCTTTTCTTCCAAAGAGCAAGCATCTTTTAATTTCATAACTGCAGTCACCATCCACAGTGATTTTGGAGCCCAAGAAAATAAAATCTGTCACTGTTTCCATCGTTTCCCCATCTATTTGCCAAGAAGTGATGGAACAAGATGCCATGATCTTTGTTTTTTGAATGTTGAGTTTTAAGCCATCCTTTTCATTCTACTCTTTCATTTTTATCAAAAGTCTCTTTAATTCCTCTTCACTTTCTGCCATAAGGGTGGTGTCATCTGTGTATCTGAGATTATTGATAGTTTTCCCTGCAACCTTGATTCCAGCTTGTGCTTCATCAAGCCCGGTGTTTTGCATGATGTACTCTGCATGTAAGTTAAATAAGCAGGATGACAATATCCCTTCTTGATGTACTCCTTCTCTAATTTGAAACCAGTCTGTTGTTCCATGTCCAATTCTAACTGTTGTCTCTTGACCTGCATATAGATTTCTCAGGAGGCAGCTAAGGGGATCTGGTATTCCCACCTCTTTAAGAATTTTCCACAGTTTATTCTGATCCACACAGTCAAAGGCTTTAGCATAGTCAATGAAGCAGATGTTTTTCTGGAATTCTTTATCGAGCTTTTTCTATGATGCAACAGATGCTGGAAATTTGATCTCTGGTTCCTCTGCCTTTTCTAATTCCAGTTTGCACATCTGGAAGTTCTTGGTTCACATACTGTTGAAGCCAAGCTTGAAGGATTTTGATCATTACCTTGCTAGCATGTGAAATGAGTGCAAATATGCAGTAGTTAGAACATTCTGTGGCATTATCCTTCTTTGGGATTGGAATGAAAACTGATGATTGATGATTTTTTTAATGGTACTAGCAAGGAGTAAGAGGGTTAGGGATACTAAAAGCAAGGTTAAGAAGTGCTGGATGGCAGAGAAGAAAATAGGCCCATAGCAATGTTCTGTGCTAATCCTAAAGTAAAATTTATAAATATACTCTGTATATCCCTCTTTTACCACCTCTTTCCTCACATGTTTCTCATTCCAATTAGGCCTACTCTTCCTACTTATAGATGCTCCATTCTCTAATATGTCTTACTCATCTCCAGGCAGCACTGCTATCCATTGGTATTTAAAAATGTATAAAGAGGGATTATTTCATCTTGATTTGCAAACAACTAGGGAAGAAGCTGGAAGAAGCACAAGCTGGAATCAAGATTGCTGGGAGGAATATCAATAACCTCAGATATGCAGATGACACCACCCTTATGGCAGAAAGTGAAGAGGAACTAAAAAGCCTCTTGATGAAAGTGAAAGAGGAGAGTGAAAAAGTTGGCTTAAAGCTTAACATTCAGAAAACTAAGATCATGGCATCTGGTCCCATCACCTCATGGGAAATAGATGGGGAGACAGTGGAAACAGTGTCAGACTTTATTTGTTTGGGCTCCAAAATCACTGCAGATGGTGACTGCAGCTATGAAATTAAAAGACGCTTACTCCTTGGAAGGAAAGTTATGACCAACCTAGATAGCATATTAAAAAGCAGAGGCATAACTTTGCAAACAGAGGTCCGTCTGGTCAAGGCTATGGTTTTTCCAGTGGTCATGTATGGATGTGAGGATTGGACTATAAAGAAAGTTGAGCACCAAAGAATTGATGCTTTTGAACTGTGGTGTTGGAGAAGACTCTTGAGAGTCCCTTGGACTGCAAGGAGATCCGACCAGTCCATCCTAAAGGAGATCAGTCCTGGGTGTTCATTGGAAGGACTGATGTTGAAGCTGAAACTCCAGTACTTTGGCCTCCACATGCAACGAGTTGATTCATTGGAAAAGACCCTCATGCTGGGAAGGATTGGGGGCAGGAGGAGAAGGGGATGACAGAGGATGAGATGGTTGGATGGCATCACCGACTTGATGGGCATGAGTTTGAGTAAACTCCGGGAGTTGGTGATGGACAGGGAAGCCTGGAGTGCTGTGATTCATGAGGTTGCAAAGAGTTGGACACGACTGAGTGACTGAACTGAACTGAGGGCTTCCCTGGTGGCTCAGTGGTAAAGAGTCTTTTTACTAATGCAGGAACTGTGGGTTTGATCCCTGGGTCAGGAAGATAGCTGGAGAAGGAAATGGTATTCCACTTCAGTATTCTTGCCTGGGAAAACCCACAGATATAGGAGCCTGGGGGACTATAGTCCATGGTCTCATAAAGAGTTGGACACAACTCAGAGACTAAGCAACAACAGAAATTCCTTTAGGTGCTTGGACATATTTGCAATTTTTTTAAAGACGAGATTGTATAATCAAAATTGATTCCACTTTATGGACAGTTTTGCACATGTGGTGTGAGTTGGGAAAAATTTATTAAAAGAAATTTGACAATATGTATCCATAACTGGTGTACATATACTTTACTAAAAAAATTATACTTCTAAGCAGCAAGATCAAAAAGTGTTTTAAATGCAAATATTCTTCTTAAAAATCTGTGAGTAGAAAAACAGGAAAATAAATCATTACATACCTATATAATAATTTAAAATACAGTAATTAATGTTGTTTTGAAGATTAGTGGATAAGAGAAAAATGTTCACCATAGACTACAAAGAAAAAGAAGCAGTTTACAAAATTTATATATGGCATGATCCAAATATGTCTTGCAAAAGCTATTTCTTCTAAGAAAACAACTGGCAAAAACACCTAAAATTTTCACCGTTATTATTTTTAGGTAGGGATTCTATATACTTCTGATACTAACTTGTAAAATTATTTTTAATTAATTAAAAATGTATTACTTTAATAATCAGGGCTATCTTTAAATTTGTCCTTTATTATAAAATGTAATGCATATGCACCTGTCTTACAGAGTTGTATGAATATCAGCATAGATGGACAAGTAACAACAAAAATAATCATTTTTAATTGATAATATATTTATACATCAATCAATTATAGTCAGTTAATCATTCTGACTCATTGAAAAAGATGAACTGGGAAAGATTGAAGGCAAAAAGAGAAGGGGTGCAGAGGATGAGATGGTTAGATAGCATCACCAACTCAATGGACATGAATCTGAGCAAACTCCAGGAAATAGTGGAGGACAGAGGAGCCTGGTGTGCTGCAGTCCATGGGGGTCACAAAGAGTTGGACACGACTTAGTGACTGAACAGCAACAACATATTTATAAGCCAGGAACTATGAATGAAAACAAATCAGATAATGAAACAATTCATAATTCTTAAAGTTGCTGATCGATATTATATCCATTCATAGAAAAGAGGAAGGAGAGGCTCATAGAGATTTTCAAGTTCACACAGCTAAGATTAGTAAAGACAGAATTCCAACTCTAGTATGTCTGATTACAAATCTCATGCTGTCTCTAGGGGATCTTCCCAACAACCCAGGGATTGAACCCAGGTTTCCTGCATTACAGGTGAATTCTTTACCACATGAGCCACTAGGAAAGCCCAAGAAAACTGGATTGGGTAGCCAACCCCTTCTCCAGGGGAATCTTCCCGACCTAGGGATGGAACCGGGCTCTCCTGCATTGCAGCTGAGCTACCAGGGAAACCCCAGTGAACACTGGAGTGGGTTGTCACACCCTCCTCCAGGGGATCTTCTAAACCCAGGGATCAAACCTGTGTCTCTTACATCTCCAGCATTGGCAGGCAGGTTCTTTACCACTAGAGCCACCTGGGAAACTTCTGTATAAATCTAAAGTAAGTAATAAACTATAAAGCCCTGTATTAAATATCAGGTAGTCAGTCATCAAAGTGAAAAATAAAAGCCATTAATGAAATCTGTCTGTGCTCAACTCTAGTGGTTTTCTAGAAGACCAGAAAAGGGGGGAAGTGAGTGGGTATGAGAAACCCAAGGTAAGAGAAACCCAAGTAAAATGGTAGGGTTGTGAGAGAGCATCAGAGGGCAGACACACATAAAACCATAAACAGAAAACTAGCCAATCTGATCACAGGACCACAGTCTTGTCTAACTCAATGAAACTAAGCCATGCTGTGTGGAGCCACCCAAGATGGACAGGTCATGATGGAGAGGTCTGATAGAATGTGGTCCACTGGAGAAAGGAATGGAAAACCACTTCAGTATTCTTGCCTTGAGAACCCCATGAACTGTATGAAAAGGCAAAATGATAGGATACTGAAAGAGGAACTCCCCGGGTTGGTAGGTGCCCAACATGCTACTGGAGATCAGTGGAGAAATAACTCGAGAAAGAATGAAGGGATGGAGCCAAAGCAAAAACAATACCCAGTTGTGGATGTGACTGGTGATAGAAGCAAGGTCCGACGATGTAAAGAGCAATATTGCATAGGAACCTAGCATGTTAAGGCCATGAATCAAGGCAAATTGGAAGTGGTCAAACAGGAGATAGCAAGAGTGAACGTTGACATTCTAGGAATTGGAGAACTAAAATGGACTGGAATGGGTGAATTTAACTCAGATGACCATTATATCTACTACTGTGGGCAGGAATCCCTTAGAAGAAATGGAGTAGCCATCATAGTCAATAAAAGAGTCCAAAATGCAGTACTTGGATGCAATCTCAAAAATGACAGAATGATCTCTGTCTGTTTCCAAGGCAAATCATTCAATACCACAGTAATCCAGGCCTATGCCCCAACCAGTAATGCTGAAGAAGCTGAAGTTGAGTGGTTCTATGAAGACCTACAAGACCTTTTAGAACTAACACCCAAAAAAGATGTCCTTTTCATTATAGGGGACTGGAATGCAAAAGTAGGAAGTCAAGAAACACCTGGAGTAATAGGCAAATTTGGCCTTGGACTATAGAATGAAGCAGAGCAAAGGCTAATAGAGTTTTGCCAAGAGAATGCACTGGTCATAGCAAACACCCTCTTCCAACAACACAAGAGAAGACTCTACACATGGACATCACCAGATGGTCAACACCAAAATCAGACTGTTTGTATTCTTTGCAGTCAAAGATGGAGAAGCTCTATACAGTCAGCAGAAACAAGACCAGGAGCTGACTGTGGCTCAGATCATGAACTCCTTATTGCCAAATTCAGACTTAAACTGAAGAAAGTAGGGAAAACCACTAGACCATTCAGGTATGACCTAAATCAAATCCCTTATGACTATACAGTGGAAGTGAGAAATAGATTTAAGGGACTAGATCTAATAGACAGAGAGCCTGATGAACTATAGATGGATGTTCGTGACATTGTACAGGAGACAGGGATCAAGACCATTCCCATGGAAAAGAAATGCAAAAAGACAAAATGGTTATCTGAGGAGGCCTTACAAATAGCTGTGAAAAGAAGAGAAGCAAAAAGCAGAGAAAAGGAAAGATATTCCCATTTGAATGCAGAGTTCCAAAGAATAGCCAGGAGAGATAAGAAAGCCTTCCTCAGTGATCAATGCAAAGAAATAGAGGAAAACAACAGAATGGGAAAGACTAGAGATCTCTTCTAGATAATTAGAGATAGCAAGGGAACATATCATGCAAAGATGAGTTTGATAAAGGACAGAAATGGTATGAACCTAACAGAAGCAGAAGATATTAAGAAGAGGTGGCAACAGTACACAGAAGAATTGTACAAAAAAGATCTTCATGACCCCGAAAATCATGATGGTGTGGTCACTCACCTAGAGCCAGATATCCTGGAATGTGAAGTCAAGCAGGTCTTAGAAAACATCACTACGAACAAAGCTAGTAGAGGTGATGGAATTCTACTTGAGCTATTTCAAATCCTGAAAGATGATGCTGTGAAAGTGCTGCACTCAATATTCCAGAAAATTTGGAAAAGTCAGCAGTGGCCACGGGACTGGAAAAGGTCAGTTTTCATTCCAGTTCCTAAGAAAAGCAATCCCAAAGAATGTTCAAACTACCACACAATTGCACTCATCTCACATGCTAGTAATCCTCAAAATTCTCCAAGCCAGGCTTCAGCAATACATGAACCATGAACTTCCAGATGTTCTGGATGGTTCCAGAACCATGAACTGTCCAAGCTCATTTTGGAAAAGGCAGAGGACCAGAGATCAAATTGCCAACATCTGGTGGATCATTGAAAAAGCAAGAGAGTTCCAGAAAAACATCTATTTCTGCTTTATGGACTAGGCCAAAACCTTCGACTGTGTGGATCACAATATACTGTGGAAAATTCTGAAAGAGATGGGAATACCAGACCACGTGACCTGCCTCTTGAGAAATCTGTATGAAGGTCAGGAAGCAACAGTTAGAACTAGACATGGAACAACAGACTGGTTCCCAATAGAAAAAGGAGTACCTTAAGGCTGTATATTGTCACCCTGCTTATTTAACTTATATGCAGAGTACATAATGAGAAACGCTGGGCTAAAAGAAGCACAAGCTGGAATCAAGATTGCTGGGAGATATATCAATAACCTCAGATATGCAGATGACACCACCCTTATGGCAGAAAGTGAAGAGGAAATAAAAAGCCTCTTGATGAAAGTGAAAGAGGAGAGTGAAAAAGTTGGCTTAAAGCTTAACATTCAGAAAACTAAGATCATGGCATCTGGTCCCGTCACCTCAGGGGAAACAGATGGGGAGACAGTGGAAACAGTATCAGACTTTATTTGTTTGGGCTCCAAAATCACTGCAGATGGTGACTGCAGTCATGAAATTAAAAGGCACTTACTCCTTGAAAGGGAAGTTATGACCAACCTAGATAGCATATTAAAAAGCAGAGACATTACTTTGCTAACAAAGGTCCATCTGGTCAAGGCTATGATTTTTCCAGTGGTTATGTATGGATGTGAGAGTTGGACTGTGAAGAAAGCTGAGTGCTGAAAAATTGATGCTTTTGAACTGTGGTATTAGAGAAGACTCTTGAGAGTTCCTTGGATTGCAAGGAGATCCAACCAGTTCATCCTAAAGGAGATCAGTCCTGGGTGTTCATTGGAAGGACTGATGCTGAAGCTGAAACTCCAGTACTTTGGCCACCACATGCAATGAGTTGATTCATTGGAAAAGACCCTGATGCTGGGAGGGATTGGAAGCAGGAGGAGAGAAGTGGATGACAGAGGATGAGATGGTTGGATGGCATCACTGACTTGATGGACATGGGTTTGAGTAAACCCCGGGAGTTGGTGATGAACAGGGAGGCCTGGCGTGCTGCGATTCATGGGGCCGCAAAGAGTCAGACACAACTGAGTGACTGAACTGAACTGACTGAGTGGGTATGGGAAGAGGCAGGAATCTTGGAAAGGGGCAAGGGAATGTGTAGGAAGAACAATAGGAGGATGGTGGTGAGGGTGGCTCTGGAAGTCTGAAGTAGATCAAGTAGGAGAAGAATGGAAGGAAAATAGCTTGATGTGAGCTCTTGATATTAGTGTCAGACTTAGAGTTGGGTAACATTGTGCACTTCTGGTACCTAAGAGATAGAGACACATAGAAGATTACTGCTATTTGTATTATACAGCTTTTCTACTTTTTGAGCCAGGAGAAGATGTGTATGTAGGAAGATTTAGAATGTTTGTGTGACTCACGTAGCAATGTACCCAGCCCCTGGCAGCTTGACTGGAGTGACTTACTTAAAAATGCTTTGTTCACACAATATGCTCTTAATATATATAACAAATGAACTTATTCAATGAAGACAAAAATATTGGCCTATCCAAGACTATTTTGATACAATTCTATAATGTTGGAAAATAACTGCAGAAGTTGTTCAAATTGAGTTATATGAGTCAATGTGTACATGTGTGTGTGTGTGTGTGTGTGTGTGTTTCTGTGTTTCTGTGTGTGTGTGTGTAAAGACAGGGAGAGAGAAAATGATGAGGGAGGCATGGAGGGAATCTTTACAAACTTTTGATCAATAAAATTCATCAAATTAAAGTTTTGATGTGGTTTATGATTCTGCTTAGAAAATGCAAGTGTTTCTTTTTCTTTGGAAAAAAAAATCATTCTGATGAACAAAAGGGTGCATGGAACTCCTTATTTTTTCTGATACTATCCAAACAGAACTATAATTTTGGTACAAAGGAAGAACAATTTCAATGATAAATATCCTGTTCAATAAAACAGACCATTCTCTTGAGTTTTTTAAAATGTGTTTGACAGTTGAAAGTAAAAATTACACCACTGTCTGAGGCAGCATTCATGATATATAAATGTAATATAAATGAAGACTATAACATCATGGGAAATGTTATGAAATCAATGTTATTGTAAATTTTCTGCATTCCATTTGAAGCTATAAAATATTAATTCTCAATAGACAGTGAAAAATTATGAATATTTCAATCTCTAGAGCAATCACTAAAAAGCATTCAAAGGAATAGAGCCAGAACCAAAATAGAACAATTAAAATCAAATACCAAAACCAGGTCAAATAATCTAAATGGTAGCAGAAAAAGAATAACAGAACAAAGGACAAATAAATAAACATTAGAAGAGATAAAAGATCTCAACTCAGTAATATAAATGTTCAATAGAAACAACTTAAAAAGAAAGAGCAAAATAAACCCAAAGTGAAAATAAAATAAGACCAAAAATAACAAAGTTAAAAGCAGAAAGACAACAGAGAATAACTAAAAAGACTAAAAGCTGAGCTGGTTCTTTGAAAGATGTATTGATACAACTGGTAAGTCTCTAGCAAGATAGAGAAACAGAGAACACAAATTACCAATATTAGAAATGAAACAGGAGGATATTACAGATCCCACAGATGTTGAAAGGGTAATAAGGGACTACACCAAACAATTCTGCATACATAAATTCAAAAACTTTGAATTTAACCAGTTCCCTGGTGGTTTATGAAAACTTAGCCAAGATCAAATAGATCATTTAATAGTCCTGTAACTACTAAAGACACTAAATTTTTGATGAAAGAACTCCCCCCAAAATAAATATTCAGACCCAGATGCTTTCAATAGAAAATTTACCAAACATTAATAAGAAATAACATCAGTTCTACATAATCTCTCTCAGAATATAAAGGATGCCTCTCTAAATAGAGAAATCACACTGAGGTTCATGAGCAATAGGATTGCCAAGATGAAAATGATCACACATCATAACTAGTAATGCTATTTTTCAATGTGGGCTTATTTTCATGGACTTTAAACTCAGTTTCTATCTAGCACAGTCCAAAAATTTTAAGTCTAAAGAATTCTATCTAGTTGTACAATTTTGGATATTATGAACAATGATGCAATGAAGCTTTCATTTCTCTGTGTGTGTATGTATGTGTTCCTATACATACTTATGTAAATGTTTTTAATCATTTCATAGAAAAATAGTCTAAAAAGGGCATTTACAGACCAAAGGATAAGTACATTGAAAATTAAATAAAAGAGAATGGGCAAATTGCCATCCAAATTTATACTTCTACTAGAAGTAAAAAAACTGATTCCCAACAATCTTTCCAACACTGGATATTAATCATTTAAATTTTTGCTGATCAAATAGAGGATGAATAAACTCATTGTTTCAACTCACAATTTTTTTATTACTAGAAAAGTTGAACATTTTATGTCTATTAAACACCTCTGAACCACTTATACTCTTCGCCAAAACGGGAGATTCATCTTTCTCTTATTTTTTTGGTCTGGGCCAAGAGGCTTGTAGGATCTTAGCTTCCTGACCAGAGATTGAACCCATCCCTCATGCACTAGAAGAATGGAATCCTACCCACTGGACTGTCAGGGAACTCCCAATTTTTATGTATTAACTTGGGCAATTAAACCTTTGTTATGTGTTATGATTTTTTAAATTAATATTCTGTCTTTTATATATAAATTTACCCTTACTCAAATATATCGGCCTTATCTTTGAAACTTGTTTCCCATTATAGATTTTTAAGTAAATTATTTTCATAAGTTACCCAAACTTGATCTACTTTTTGCTTCCCTCTTTTTGACCAATTTGACTCATATTTCAAAAATCACTTTCTTTGTAACATATTGCCAGTCTTTCTCAGGCACAATAAACCATTTCTTTTTTATGTGCCTTAAATATACATATATATGAGTACTTTTCAAAAGTAATTTTGTACACACTTGACTTTCTGCTATATTCTGGTCTTCTCAAGGCTAGAGACCATGATTTGTTCAACTGTATTACAAAGAACATAGCATACATAGGAAAGTAAATTCTAAAGAAATATTTATGGCTAGATCTAGTATATATAGGCTCTTTGAAATCTGATATAATATTGGGTTATAGAAGATACAGGGTATTGTACAATGTTCTGGGGCCTATGCTGTGGTTAGTTGTTCAGTCGTGTTTGACTCTTTGCAACCCTATGGACTGTAGCCCGCCAGGTTCCTCTGTCCATGGGGATTCTTTAGCCAAGAATGCTGGAGTGGGTTGCCATGCCCTCCTCCAGGCTGCTATGGCCTATGTCTTTCCAAATACAAAAGCACTATCTGTTTTGTGGTATGTAGGGTTGAAGACTCTTCATTTATAACTGGGTGCTATAATAACAATTTACAAAAATGGATAGTCCTATGTATGTTATGGCCTTTGTAATACAGATGAATGAATCATGCATGTGTGCATGATAAGTCACTTCAATTGTGTCCAACCTTTTGTGATCCTATGGACTGGGGCCTGCCAGGCTCCTCTGTCTAAGGGATTCTCCAGGCAAAATACTCTGGGTTGCCGTACTTTCTTCCAGGAGGTCTTCCCAACCCGGGGATTGAACCCACATCTCTTTACTTCTGCTGCATTTTGGCAGGCCTGTTCTTTACCACTAGTGTCACCTGGGGGAAGCCCTGGAACAAACCATGGTCTTAGATAATAATTCCTAAAAATTCCTAGGGAAAAACCCAATTCAACTAAACAGGGTTTTCTTCAAAGTACAAAGACTAAAGAAATGCAAATGTAAATGTCATATAGTTTCCCATCCATCATTCCAGGAAAACCTTTAAGTGTCACTATCACTATCCACCTCTTAAGGACATGACAGGCATGCTTAGACAGTTTATAAATAAGGCAGAGCTGAGATATAAAGTAAGACAATAGACAATAGAATGAAGAACTAATAAGGATCTTGGAAGCATAGCCTAGATTATCACACTTTTTTGAGAAATCTCATTCAATTCACTTGTTAATCCAATATAGTTCATTCTTCAGTGACACTAAAATCATCCTAATGAAGAAGGCACATATTCTCTGAAATTCAAGTTCTCTTTGTTCATAATAAGAGCAAAATATTATGACTCCACTTCATAGTTTTTAAGGTGAAGGTAGTTTTAAAAATCAATAAAAATGTGATGACATTCTCAATTTCAAGAGTTTTGTCCTTGATAATCTGACAAGTAATTTCATGTTCACAGATTCATATTTCTTGCATAGTGAGAAAATGTTTGGCATGGATCCCAAATGTTTTTTATTATATGCAAGAGAAAAGTAATTTATGTGCAGAGTTTTGTAACTATTTAACTATTAACCTATACACAAAAAAGTGAAAATATGCTATCAAGTAATGGACTAAAAGAGCTTCACACCAGTTGCAACAGCTCTCAGTTTAGAAGGACAAGGAATCTCAGAGGATCTTAGTTCTTACTTTCTAAAGCAGAACACCAGTTACTATTACATCCTGAGCTAGTCCACCATTTTGTCATTCATTTAGCTAAGGACTACCATTGTTATCTAGTCCTACCCATGTGGCCTCCTCACATGGATGCCTATGAGGGTGTCGGAATGGTCCTAAGTCAAGGGAAAACCCAGGATTCATGCAGAACTACACTTTAATAGCAATGCCTTAGTTCTTTGGAAAGAAAAACAGAAAGACCACAGAGAGGCAAGTATATATTCAATTCAGCCTCACTTTACTTGTATATTCCTTTCAATACAGTTGTTTCCAAGTGAGTTATTTGGTTTCACATACTGGCAAAACTCCATTTCATTTTGTTTTCCAGTTTTTCCTAAATCACTTGAATTCTCTGCTCCTTGCAAATGTTTCTACTCTGTTCTTATATCCTGATTTCTTGTTACCTTCAACCTGACACATTTAATTTCAGGCTCTAAGCTGCTGGTGAGTGATAGCAGCACTGTGTTTCATTATTCCCAGTTAGCAATGGTGTCCTGTGCCTGCCTCCCCAGAGGAGAGAAAGGTATGGAGACTCTCTACTATATGGCTATCTCTTGGTGGAAGAGTAGAGGCTTTTCCACACAGGTAAACCTCAATCTCATAGAACAGAGGTACTCAAGAAAAAACAGAGGCCAAGTTCCACTCAAATGCAACACTGTAGAAAAAGAATGAGAAAAGATTGCATCCAATAATGTGGGCAAAATACTGACTGCTGATGACTATGCACATCATCCTAGAAAAGGGTTTTAACCACTTTTCTTTTGATTTATTAAATTTAATTATTTTTAATTAATTCTATTAAAACAATGATAATCATTTCTACCTCATGAAGTTCCAGGAAAGATTAAATAAAATATCAGATGTATTAACCATCATCTGAAATTGAAGCCTAAGAAAATTTGTAAATCAAACATCTAAGGGGAACATTTAAATCAGTTTCAAATGGAATACTCTGTTTTAATGAGACCAGCATAAATGAGCATCAACAAAAATCAGTTAAAAAGAATCAACATCAGGCGCATATATTCATAGCCGATGCTCAGGAAAAAATTTTGAATATAAATGAATAATCCTCTCAAACATTTCTTAAATGATAAAAACCTAAAAAACAAGGTGTGCCTTCTTAGCTAAATAAGACACTGGCCACAAGAGCAATTATATCTGAATTTCCTTGCCTTTCTCTCCTTTCTCCTTACCGTCTTAGAAGATCACTGTATAACTTAGCTGATTCTTCCTTAGATACTCCACTAGGTTTTCTCCAAAGTTTCCTTTAACTCTTTTGTAAAAGCACCAAAAGTGAAAAGTGTTATTTGCTCAATTATGTCTGACTCTTTGTGACCCCATAGACTGTAGCCTGCCGGGACCTTCTGTCCATGGATCTCTCCAGGCAAGAATACTGGAGTGGGTAGCCATTCCCTTCTCCAGGGGATCTCCCCAACCCAGGGGTCAAACCAGGGTCTCCTGCATGGCAGGAGGATTCTCTATCGCCTGAGCCACCAGGGATGCCCCCAAAGCACCAAAATGAACTTTAATGACCGAATCTTTATGACTCAAAGGGCAAGTCTGAGTGCTTTCAAACAGAGCTGGGGAAACAACGGAGGTAAAGAGGAGCACGACACTTTTTATACTGATCTACTACAATCAAAATGGAAGGAATACAAGAGAGGACAGGACTGAAAGCTTTGCTGCTGTGAATGTTGAAGCAGAGAATGGTTCCCTGACTGGTGGTTTTCTAGAACTTTGCTATGCAATACACTACCAACTAGCTGCACAAAACAACTTAAATTTAAATTAACTAAAGTTACAATTAAGTTCCTCATTTGCACTAGCCATATTTCACGTGCCCAAAGGATTCACATGTCTAATGGCCACTGTGTTGAACAATAGAGATATAGGACATTCTAGCCATTGGGGAAAAAAAAAAAAAAAAGATCTTTTGGACAGGGCTATCTTAAAGAGAACACTTTAAATTTTTAGATAACTTCCAAGTCTCATTTTTTATGACTTTAAAAACTCCTGAGGGCGTACTATGGGCAAAACATGACAAAAAAAAAAAATAATAATAATGTGCATGACAAAACATGACACCAGTCCCCTTTAGAGATAGAGATAGAAATATTATAATAGACAATATTAATATTATATAATAAGTCTTATGACTAAAATTATACCTAGATTGCTTCTGTAGAATGATCTCTAATTCAGACTGATAAAGAACAGTGATATGGAATGTTTTCCTAGAGAAGGTAAGGCAACCTTGATGTTGAGGGATGGATAGGAAATGGCTAGATACGAGGTAGAAAAAATGAGATGTTCTCAAGGAGAAAATGTCTAATAGCAAAGGAGAAACAGCATGGTACATTAAAAAACCATGTGCTTCAGTATGTGAGAAGATAATAATAATAGGAACTGTAAATGAAACTACTTCATTCTGCATTTTAAATTAAATAACTTTGACTTGCTTTTATGAGAAACAGAAATCCCTGCCTGGAGAGTATGTAAGAATACACAGGGCATCAACCTAGGCAAACCTATCAGCTTAAGAGGTGATATTATTAAATGAATGGGGACTATCCTAATTTCTAAGTCACTGTCAAATCAGAATTTATATATTTATAAATATTTATGCTTAATTATCATACACTCCCAGGCTTTGAATTACTTAACCTTGGATTTACCTATCAGTTTCTTTTTACTATCTCAAGGATAATTGAGAACTGGACCCATATGAAGATGGAATGGGTCAATGAAGAAGTGTATTTTTCATTTATCAATTTGGTGACAAAATATCAGTGTATATGTAAAATTACAACTTTCTATTTTTGGTCATTTCCTCTCCTTTTTCCCCCATCTCCTCTTCTCCCAATATTAAAAAGTACAGTCTATGTCAAAAAGCATACGGTGAGAATTCCAGTAAAATCTTACATTGAATCAGAAAGAAAAGGGTATACCAAAACATCTTTCATCTGTAGCATTCCTTCAAGTGAAGTTACCTGGTAATCGCCCCCACCTCCAAAAAAGAAAGGCATGGTACATTATAAAGCACTCCATTTAATCACATCAGCAGACACTCTATGACACCCCACCCTCTTTCTAGCTCTTTTAGTTTCTATTTTTCTACAGATTTTTGTTTGCGTTCATACAGAAAAAGCAGTAGGGCTTGTGGGATGAATGAATGATTAAAAAAAAGAAAAGAAAACACATCAGTTAGCATGATGGATTGCACAAATACAAGAAAGTTCACCTAAGCACCTCAGTAAAATGTTTGACTATCCTTAACCTGTATACTTCTTAGCTGCCTGGGAGGTGTGTACATCTAAGTTCTTACCATTTTATAACTGAGGTCTAAGGTCATGAGTGACCCAGTGGTGAAGTTAAAAAAAAAAAAGAGAGAGAGAGAGACCTATTTTAGATATTAGCTTCTTTCCTCTTACTCTACTACCAGGTACTTGAATCTGTATATTTGCGTAGAATTTACTTCATCCTTCATCATTTAAAAAGGATAATTCTATAAGAAAGGCAGTTTGCCATACAAGAAAGTGCTTTGGATACAATCCAGGATTTGACTTTGGTTCTGTCTCCACCAGCTGTGAAACACTGGGAGGAGCAATTCAGATAAAGAATGCAAGGAATTACTTCCAACCCCCTTCTCCACACCAATGGAAACATATACATTATGCAGAGTTGAGGCAGACTCAGAATCCACAGCTCTTAATTATTTCTCTGCTGACCACGATGACTCTCTTTCCAACGGCCTTGACCATTCAGAGTCACCTGATTTTTAAGTGCCAGGGAAGAGGTATAACAGAGAAGTGGATAGCAAGACCCACAGATTTAAAGCGGAAGCCATGCCACTCACCCACATGGGGTCACTCAGGTCTGAGTCCTGCATGCGAATACAGTCCATGCTAATTTCAATTTTGTTTGTAGCACCATTTTCTGATGGTTCATCCACAAAGTTCAAGTCAATGGGCTGAACTGAACAGATGGGTCTGCCATAAAGGAAAACAAAAGTGTGTTAGGTGTGGAAAGGGACAAACACACACACATTTGGTTGGTAACAATGAGCTCTTTTTGCTTTAAAGTTGGCAAGGCTCATTGGTTGGAGTAAGAAACCCTCAGCATGAATTCTGGCTCAAATACTTACCAGATATGAAACCTCTGGTATTCCAAATCTAAGCTCCATTTGTAAAGTAAAAATCACTGCCCTCATCAAAGAATCACTAGGTGGAACACAGAATAGAAGGAACGAGTCAGAAATATATCCTAATTGTATGGGTCCCCAATACTCTGATATTGTTTCATCTTTCCCTTAATTTACTTAGGTGTCCCAACCTAATCTTAAGGAGATAATTATCCTCTTCCTAGCAAGGTGTAATGAACAATAAAATTCAGTGTTTTACTTTCTCAGTGATTATTTACAATATAAAAGTATATAAGTCTTTAACCCAAGGGAATGAATTTGAGTATCAGAGTCACTGGGGAAGTTATTTTGGGTTAGGTAGGAGAGTCCTTCTGATCCTCCAAAATTATACCACCTTGGAACAATAATGATTTTTTCCTGTTGAAAACTGAATAAATCTGTGCTGAATTTTGAACACAGAGATACTATTGGAGAGAATAATTTTTTCCCAATAATATCACCTGATTTTTATTGATTCTAAAAACATGCCTTCAAAAGCAGTACTTCGACTATCCATCACTACCTATTTATAACAGTTCATGTAAAACAGCTTTTTGGCTTATTTGCTACTTACTGTTCCAGAAAATCCCAGATGTGCTGGAAAACCTCTGGACTGAGGAATTCACTTGTCTGTGTGCTCTGGGACATAGTGGATCGGTAATAACTTTCTTTCCAAGAGAAATGGGCTGGGGTTTCTACAAACCTTAAAAGGATAAAAATGAAACTAGAGTTAGTTTCTATGTTAATGAGACAGAATATTAAAATTAAAGCATAGTCAATCAAAAACTTGAGTGAATGAATCTTCAAAAACATGCAGGTATACACCGCAAATTTTACGAGTTAAGCAACTGGTATCTCTTTAGGCAGTGGCAAGGATCCCATTTTGTGATTAAAATCAGGCAATCAAGCCTTCTATCAAAGCTTTACTTCTTAACTAGAAAAGTTACACTCTGCACCTCCACTATCCAAAATCTACATTCTGCAGATTTCAAAAATAAATATTCCCTCACTAAGTCTAACAGTGAATCTGACGTATTATTAAACCCATCTCACAAATGTCTCAATTGATTATCTGCCCATTCAGCCTCCAGCAAGTAAAAAGCAAAATCAGAAAATAAAAGTGAGTTTAGAAATCTTAAATTTTACCCTCAGCATAGTCATCCCTCTCATAACTACCATCTTAGCATCAGGCCCAGGGACAATAAATTCAAACTTTTGAATTTTATTTTTCTTTAATCACCAGTTACATATCTTAGTGTATGCGTGGGTGGTTTTTAATTGGAGTGTAGAATTCTATATCAGACTAAGGGATAAGCAAACATCTGAATATACCACAAATAAATGGTATTTCTATTTGCTTCATTTTGTTATAGGGTCCTCAAGTTTGCTTTTACTTAAAAAAAAAAAAGAAAGAAAACTTGACCCTTATACATGTGAAGGAAAACATCAGCTTTCTCAGGTGATATAGTCTCCAAATCTGCATTCTATCTGCATATCTCACCTTAAACATTTGTGATTCATTGTGATTATCAGTAAACTAATTTTACTCTAGGATGAACTTAGTTAAGCTCTTAATCATTACTGTTAGTATTATAAAGAGTTAAAGAAATAGTGGGATAGTCAAGTATCTTAAATTTGCAAATGAATGCTTTAAGTCTAGTTACATTAGATTTGCTGATGGTTTTCAAGCTTTATAGAGACACACATTCATTTACTAAAGTCAGATATACAGAGAACATCTATTATTTGTCAGGAAATTAATGGGCACTGGAAATAAAAGTAAATAAGACTTCCACCCACTAAAAGGTCCTGGTAAAGAAGTTAAAACAGGGGGAAAAATCTCTAATAAATGTGATAAAAATGCACAGAACACTGTAAATGTACAATGATGACATAAACCATCTCATCTGATAGATCAAGGAAAAAGCCTTAAATGATGAGAAGAAATTAGTCAGGCCAGATAAGGAGTAAAGTTACAGAGTTAGCAGTCTGTGATGCTATTGAAAGTGAAAGTAAATCGCTCAGTCTTGTCTGACTTTTTGCGACCCCGTGGATTGTAGCCTACCAGGCTCCTCAGTCCATGGGATTTTCCAGGCAAGAATACTGGAGTGGGTTGCCATTTCCTTCTCCAGGGGTGATGCTATTAGCTTAGTGTAAAAATTTTGGGCCGAGAATGCCAGGAGATGAAGGTGGAGAGCGACATGCTGTTTTAAAAGCTTAAATTCTTCTGGTGAGTGTTGAAGAATTTTGTAAGATATTTTTAAGCAAACTTAATATTTTGAAATAATTATAGATTCACATACAGTTATAATAAAAAATAAAGAGCACATCCATGTACCCGGAGAAGGCAATGGCACCCCACTCCAGTACTCTTGCCTGGAAAATCCCATGGATGGAGGAGCCTGGTAGGCTGCAGTCCATGGGGTTGCAAAGAATCAGACATGACTGAGTGACTTCATTTTCACTTTTCACTTTCATGCACTGGAGAAGGAAATGGCAACCCACTCCAGTGTTCTTGCCTGGAAAGTCCCAGGGACGGGGGAGCCTGGTGGGCTGCCGTCTACGGGGCCGCACAGAGTCAGACGCAACAGAAGCGACTTAGCAGCAGCAGCAGCCAGCAGCATCCATGTACCAGTTACCCAATTTCCCCCAATGGGAAGTAACATCTTACAAAACTGCCATATAATATCACAACTAGAATATTGACATTGATATGATCTTATTCAGAAATTCTAATATTATTGTACTTTCTTTTGTGTCTATTCATTTCTATACAATTTTTTATCACATACATAGGTTAATGTAGACATCTCTACAGTATTAAAGGATTTGAAGAATGAGTTTGACCTGGAATATGTCTTACATTGATAAATCTGAAAGTTGTATGGAGGAAGGATTTATAGCTTATTGGTTTATGGACAAAGTTATTTATGAGGTTGTATAAGTCCAGATAAGGCAGCAGGATGATAGAAGTGGGGGTGGGAGAAGATGGAGACAATTTTAATAATTAGTGAAAAGGTTAAATCAGATATTGTTTATGTTACTGATGGAAGAAGAAGGAATAGTAGAGGCGAGGATGACTTCAAGTTTCCAACCTTAATGAACTCAGTGGTTGATGATTCCATTAACGAAACCAATGAATACAGTTGGAATATCTGGCTTGGAAAGAAAGGAGAGATGATGAGTTCTGTCTTAGCATGTTAAGTTTGAGGTACCAATGGGATATATTAAAAGTATAGCACACAGTTGAATAAACCTTAAACTTCTGGGAGAGAAACAGGCCAAAAGATTAGAAATAGAAATCCTCATCATAGGGTGAAAAAAATCCATGAGAACAGAAGTAATGGCCTAAGCAGAGCAGGTGCAATGAGTAAGAAAGTTAACCTGATGGAGGTGGAAATAAGAGGGGACTATGAAAATTTACAATGTTCCTTATGGGCCCGTCCAGGAAATCTGTCTATAATTAGAAGAGCATCTGAAAATCCAATATCTTTACATCAAAAGAGTAAATTCATTTTCTTTATTTCTTTTGGGGAAAGAATCCAGAGTTGGTTTATATACTCCCAACTAGTGAGTAGAAAGGAAGTGAAATTTAATAAATCTAATACTGACTGAGAGTTAAGATTTCACCCACAGGTGACACTTTTGAATATGCTTAATTTTGAATATGTTCCCTCAAGTAAGACAGAAGGAGAAGGAAGTGGAGAAAATAAAAATTCCTAAGCAGTGAAATAAATGGAGGTAAACAAAGGTATGAATTATTCAAACTCCAAAATGTAAATAAGCTGTCATATGGATTATCCTGCACATGGACCCACAAGCACACCCCTAATATCCAAAGACCTTAACACCATGATTGATAACCTGACAGCCAGGTGAGTACTAGAAGGTAAACTCAGCAGCATGAAGTAGATTCTCAGTGATATTCCGTGTGTGACATTTAATATGAAAATGTACACGTTTCTTCTTAAAGATGGCAGAAATGTAGGTATAGTTTCTAAGAGACTGACAGCTAACATAACCTAGATCTTAAATAACAGACAGTATGGGGCTGACTCAAAAAGAAGAAAGGAGCTTAGATGGAAGTTAGATGCTGTCACTTGCCTCTAAAGCAGAGAGAAAAAATATCATTGACTCCATAGTCATTTAGGATTTCTATTTCTTTTACTATTTCTGCACAGAAGTTCTGGTTTCTCTCATGCTTACTCTGATGTTCCTTTGTTTCATATTTTCCTTTTAGTTTCTCTTTGATTTCTAAAAAGACCTTCCCTGTATCTCTGATGTTACAGCTAACCAGCTCCATTGCCTTGAAAATGCCCCCCAGTTGTGTGAGCCTCAGTTTTCTTGAATGTTACATGAAGGGCATCATCTCTGCTCTGCTGCCTTTCAAACGCCTGCCCAGTCCTCAGTGCTCTGGCCCACAGCGGATTTCCTGGTTGCTTATTTGAAATAAAATTTTTCTTTAAATTTTCTCGGCCTCCTGTTGCATCTCGCAAATGCTAGCTTTTTACCTATGTAACAATTACGACAAAGAATTTTAAATAATTGAAGGCTGAGTCTAGATCTCTCATCTTTGCAGTTTGATAGTTCCTTGAGTTTAGAGTGGAATGAACATGGGTATTGGAGTGAGACAGACTTGGGTTCAAATTTCAGTTTTACTACTGACATTCTATGAAGCTATGGCCATGCTACTTAGTATTTTTGTACCATACATTTTTCAGCTATGCTTCCTTCACAGAGTGGTTGAAGGCATTACTTGAAAGGCTTACCTATAGAAAATGTGTTATACATTTTTGTTTACACAAACAATGATTGTGTTTACATAATCAATACACTGATTCTATTAGATCAAATACTATATAATTTGTATCCAGGCAATACTTACTGAACTAAGCTAACTGAATAGTGTATTTGAAAGGTTTGTCAAAGTTTCAAAAGTGTCACACAGATGTATTGATAATTGCATTAAACTGGAATCATCCCTCATTTCAATTCAGTTCAAATCTTGCATTCTGTATCTGTATCCTTGGACCAAAACAATGCCCCATCACCTCTCACTTTCTCCTAGGTCACCTTTGTCTCAGGCTTGCAACATTAAATTAGGCAGCTTCCTCCCTCATGGCCTCAAGCATCAAGAGGGCTTTATTAAAAAAGATGAGGGTGGGGTGTGATATAGATTTGTGATTATTAAATTGTTTCATGAAACCTTAGGTGTCTCAGAGTATTCACATATGTAAAGAAATGGTCATATCAGTAGATCTCCAGAAACATATCTGTTCTTAATACAATGAAGTTTGACTTTTGTCTGTTTTCCAAGTATTAGGGCTCTGAGCAAGATTTCATTTGAAGAAAGGACTCTGTTTTTTTTTTTTTTTTTTAAATCAATTGTCTAGCTTTCAGGATATTCAGGGTCTCTTCTGCAAACCCAGTATTAATTTCCATTTGTGAATAAATATGCAAAATATTTTTGAGAGAAAGGAAGGGAAGTGATCAGCTGGTATCAGAAGGCATGAAGTAAGTCCTACCTATCTTCCAATGTTTTGCCTTTGGGTGAAATCTCTATATTAATTCAGGGCTTCCCTGGTGGCTCAGTGATAAAGAATCTGCCTGCCTGCCAGTCAATTCAGGAGACGCGGGTTCAATCCCTGGGTGTTGACTGGCCTCAGGAGCAGTCCAAATCATACAATTTCTTTTGTAATTTTAGTTCAGAAACATTCCCCTGCTTTCAGTTTACTCTGCAATTATTAATTGTCATGCTTAATTTTAAGGATGCTGAAGAGCACCTTGATGTCTTTTAGTAAACTGCCTCTTTATTGAACCCAACAGTGCCCAAGAGCCCTGGAGGAGTAAATTTACTCAAATACTTGAGGTAAACTCACTTCCTGGAAGTCACCCACATAATCTAAATCAGGCCCATTAAGAACTTTTTTTTTGGAAGGAAATATTTTCTTTTCAACTTCATGTTGAAAAATGACCAGTCTGTTCCTTCTCTTAAAGTCAAACCCCTCTTACAGCTTCACTTTTGACAGACAAAGCTTAAATGGATAAGGGGAAAGGGCGGGAGAGATAATTTAGGAATTTGGGATTAACATACATAAACTACTACATAAAAAATAGAAAACCACCAAGGACCTACTGTATAGTATGCCCCAGCCCCCAAATTCTCTCATTACAGTCAGTGTATCTAATATCAATTCATCAGTTTTTAACTCTGAGGTGATCTTTCCCTCTCTTAAGTACTGAATGTTCTGGCTCATATTTTGTGTCCTTCTTTTATTCATAGGTATTTGCTGCCTTAAAGGTAAGGTTTCTCTGATTTATAGAGAGAAATCTTTTCTTATACTCCCAATTCCCACTGAACATACTTCCTGCCTTCATTTCACTTGTCAGAATTCTCTTCTAACCTGCATATATGATCATCAGTCTTCCCCACACAGGATTTTTATCAGGTCACTTTTCCCTGACTCAGAATTTGCAGTCACTCATCTTTGTGCCCTGGACAAAACCTAATCAGCTCTGGCAGTCCATCATTCTCTTTATTCTTTTGAAAAGACCCTCTTTTCTAAAATATTCAGCCAGCCACATTCTATATCTTGCTTGTTTTCAGCCAAGAATCTGTTCAGATCATGATCTCTTATACTCCACTATGTTCCCACAAACTTTATTGTTTACATTTGCCAACATCCAGTGGAAAACTCAGCTCAGAAGGGCTATTGCAATAGACTGAATGTTTGTGTCTATCCCAAAATCCATATGTTGAAACTTATTGGAGGGGAGGTCTTGGGAGGTGATTAGGTAATGATGGTAAAGTCCTCATGAAAGGGATTAGTTCCCTTAAAAAGAGGCTTCACAGAGTTCTCTTGCCGCTTTCACTATGTGAAGTTAGCAATCTATGAACAAGGAAGGGAGACCTCATCAGACATTGAACCTGCTGGTGCCTTGATCTTGGACTTACCTTACCATATCCCAGAACTGTGAGAAATAAATTTCTGTTGTTGACAAGCCATTTGGTGGTATTTTGTTATAGCCACTGGATGGGTTAGGCCAGTGACAATATTTTCTTTTTTTGTTTGAGTTCATTTCCTCAATTTGGCACACTTTAAGCATTCTTTCCTTAGTTAATTCTATTATAATTTACTCATGTTGAAACGGCATTGCCCCAACTAACAAGTAAGGAACTGGAAGTCAAGAACCATGTTATTAATTTCCTGGTTCTTTACAACACAGAGTTGTAGAACAACAATAGCAATGACAACAAAAACATTGGAAAAGACTTTATTTCTCAGCATCTATACTTTCTATAAATGAGGACTCACAGGAGTTTTAATGATAGTCCCATATGAGTATAAAGGTCTAGAAGGACTGTGGAGAAATTGAATCAGAGGGATTTTCTTTATTGAGGAATGCACTAGATTGAATTTAGATAAATAAATTCACTAAAATCATTCTATGAACTTCTATGTATTTTTTTCAATCACTTTTCTGCAACTGTATTATATATTTATTGGTCTTTTGACAGTTCTCCATCAGAATGCAAAGTCATTGAGAGCAACAATTGCCTTGTTCACTTCTGCATCCCTAGAACCTATTACAGCACCTGGAAATATAGGCTTCCACTGCTTTCTGAAAATATCTCATTCCTATGAAACTGAAAGGTTTCATAAGCAAAGAATATCCTTTCCTTTCTGAAAGTTCTTGTTATGCCACTTCGCCAAAGAACTATGTTAGTGTTGGTTTTCATGAAAGAAATCTGAAGACTTTTTTTTTGCTTTTAAGAAAAAAGCCATAGGGAATTTCCTGGTGGTCCAGTGGCTAAAACTCCATGATCCCAATGCCAGGGGCCCATATTCAGTCCCTGGTCAGGGAACTAGACCCTGCATGCTTCAACGAAGACCCAGAGTAGACAAATACATTAACAAACAAAAATATTTTTAAGAAAAGAAAAAAGTCATTGCCATACTGATGGAGGTATTTTTATACCCCTCTCCTACCACTTCCCCCAAATTTCTAATATTTCAATGTTGGCTATTGCCTTAGCTCTACTTGAGAGATATGACAAAATTATAGTTATGAATGATTTAGAAACTTCCACATTATAATCTCCCAAGACAGAAAATTGTATGAATATGTCTTTGTATCCCTACAAGTACCAGAATTCCTGACATAATAATATGGCATTTATAAACATTTGATGAATGAATGAAAGGCCTTGGTTCATGCAAACGAACATGGTTAGTATACAGATACAGATCAGATTGACTCTTGAAGTCTTCACTCTTTATGACAAATCACAAAGATTTCTAAAGAGGGAAGTGGATGTTTTGTAGCAATACGAGAGACAGAAAAAAAATTAAAACCAAGAATGGAAACAAAGAGATGGGTATATCCTCAGAAGCCCCGGAGGACTTTGCTGTAATGACACAACCCAATGAATAAGGTTTTCAGTGGTAACTCTGAGTCATCAAGTATTTTCATGTCACACACTTTCTTGGTTTGGTGGTGGTCTGACTCTTAACAACCCCAGGGACTGTAGCCTGCCAGTCTCCTCTGTTCACAGGATTCTCCTGGCCAGAATACTGGAGTGGGTTGCCATTTCCTTCTCCAGGGCACCTTCTCAACCCAGGAATCAGACTCAGGTCTCCTGCATTGCAGGCAGCTTCTTTACCAACTGAGCTATGACGGAAGCCCTATTCTTGGTTTAGAAGGATAGCAGAGTATGTATGCCTTATTTTCAGAAATATCTACATTACAATATAAAAAGGAAAAAATGCTATTTAAACAGTTTATCTAAAACACTCACCTATGTGGAATGACATATTTTCTAAGGGATCGTTATAGATAAGTTTTGTCTTTTGCTAAATCATTATGGCTTTTTGTGGTTCCTGTCTGATCAGGAGAACACCTTTTGTTACAGTCTAGTTTTGTATTTAGTTTCCATTGAGTGGTTGGTTGTTTGAGATAAGAAAGTCATTTATTTCAGTTTTTGGCTCTGTGGCTTCACAGTATAGCAGAGTATCTGGTACAAGGGTGGGGTGGGGACCAAGTCAATACTTATTGAACTAAGTATTTGGAAAGTTGAAGTAAAATAGTAATGCCAATATCTAGAGCAGAAATAACAGGTAATATTTGATTGCGTCTATGGGCAAGGTACTCTGCAACATATGTGGCATATATTAATTTTCATAATATCATGTAAATATCAATATTATCCCATTTTCCAGATAAGAAAACTGAAACCTAGTCATGCTTTTCCTCAAGATCACATGGTAACTGGGAAGATGGCAACTCAACAGGTCTTAAGGATTTGACTTCAGAGGCTCTATTCTGTTATTTACAAAGTCAGTCATTTGTGGAAAGTTATTCAGCCTCTCTGAGCCTCAATTTCCATATCTGTCACAGTGAAAAGAGAAGAGTACCTATCTCTCATGGAGGGGGAAGGCCTCGGATCCTGGTTATTCCACTTCCCCAGCAAGGGGCAGTAACTGCCACAATCCACTGCTCTACAGATTCACTGGTTTGTATTTGGAAAATACAGAGTCCCTGTCCATACCTCCAAGAGATTCTACTTCAGGTAATCTGGAGTGAGGTCCAGGAATCTACACTTTAGCAAAACTTCACATGAAAACACACAGCTTTGCAATCCCCCTGAAATCGATTCTGTTGCAACTGTTAATCAAAAAATAGAGCACCTTGAGAAATCTGCATTTTCTCCAAATCTGTACCCTTAAATAGGTATTATCACAGTCTTATTCAATAAGATTTTTTTTATCACTTGAGTAACACAGTATGGTATAATAATTATAATTACTATTATAGAACACATATCACATGTTAGACATTGTTCTAAATGTTTTACAGATAGCAATGCTTGTAATCTACCCAATTACCCATAATAAAGTGGACTGTCATTATCCTCATTTTAGAGATGAGGGAACCGAGGCACGCAGATGACTAGTAAGTTCCCTAAAGATGCACACTTGATAAGGGAGGGCAGCAGGCTGTGCCATTTACCATTACACTGTGAGGACGCTACCAGGACAGAGGTCAGAGCCCCAGCTTATAGGTGATCTTGGCCAAGTCCCTGACCCTCTATGGGATTTGCAGTCCTCCTCTGTGAGGTGAGGAGGCTGACACTGATGATCTCTAAGGTCCTCTGGGTCCAAAATTCTATTATTCATTCTACAGGAGGCTTTTGACCTTGTTATCTGACGGACCAAGACCTTAGAAATTCTGACCGTAAAACACTCACACTTCTAGAACTGCCCCATTATTATCTTTACTTTACCTGCCAATTCAAAAAAACTTCCTTTTGAGTAATCTGTTCTTTGCCACTCTTTCTTGCTGAGGAAACCAAATATTCTTCAGCCCAGAGCCTGTAGATTTGTCTTTACAGTTTCCTTGGAAGCCCTGAAGCCTTATGCTTAATCAGGCTTGCAGAGTGCTTCCACCTGAGTCCATTTGAACCTCATTACCCTCCCCAATAGGCCTCTAGCCTCTTGCTCTTTTTCCTTTCCTCTTGAGCAAAGGCCCTCTTCTGGCCTAATTCATCCTCAGTAACATCTCTCCAAACTGTTCACCTTACCTCTCCACTTATGTGCGGTTGGCCTATTCGAGGCTGAAACTTTTAGCTTCTTTTAGTCTCGTATTTCTCAAACCTGGTTACACAATAGAAGAGATGAGATGCTCAAAATATAGATGGATGGGCACTCCTACAAACCAATTAAGTCCAAATTTGGAAGAGCGGAATCTGACCAGGAGTACTATTTAAAAATTCAGGAGTTCCCCAAGAGCTGCTAACGGGAGGCATTAGTTAAGAACCACTGGCGTCTAGGTCCAGGGATTTTACAGTGGGGAATATAAGCAAATCCGAATCACCTGGGCTGCTGGCTCACCCTGACTCCTAGAGAGGGAAGTCTGGGCATGCAAAGCAAATAAGGGGACAGCCTACAGGAGGTCTAGAGAAACTCCTTCACGAAGAAAGGTTTTAGCTGAGCCTCCAAAGCAAGATGGTTCACTACGCTTTCCTGTCATCCATCTTCACAGAATAACCCAAAGCTCCTATTGCATCTTGCTACAAGTTAATATTTATAATCATAAAGAGCAATTCAGAGGAAAAAGCACCCAAGGGGAATATACATATTCTTTTTGCTGCTGTGTACTAACTGGCTGGGTAACTTTGGGGGAAACCCCTTTTTCTTGCAAGTCTTGATTTTCCCCCATATGTAAAGCAAGGTTATTGGATTACTAGATAATCACCCAGCTTCGTTCCTATTTTATTATTCTACTATTTTAAGGCCCCAACACTATTGTTCCTTGACTATTATACAACCAGGCCCAGTTTTGCTACATTCAGCTGGCACCAGACTTCGACACAAAGCTATTTCTGACCCTTGGGGAAGACTGCCCCTTACAAGTCAATGACAGGGCTGCAAAGACTCTCTGCCTCAAAGTCCCTCAGTAGGGAAAGAACTACTGCTGCCCCAACTGCAGTTCACGCCTCCCCTCCAGAAAAATCTTCCTTCTGTGTGCTCTCTGATAGCATCCCCATCTGATAACAATCACCTCCTTTGCTTCTGGGCCTCCCACTTCCTACAGGCAGCCTGCCTTCATGAATGTGACTTGGAGAGACCAACCTTTCTAAGGACAGGCCCTTTCTCTCCCCCATCCAGGTGCCCAGGCCTGCTAAGAAGGTGGATACAGAGTGGTAGCAGTTTTGCCAGGTGAGCCTTTGGTATTTGCTTGCTTTGTCTTAGTGGAGGGCCAAGTCTATGAGGAGGTGCTGGAATGGTGACTATGAAGCAGAGAAGTGGTAGTTGGAGTCTCTCCCTTTCCTCCCTGTCTTTAATGAAGAGGTATATTATATAAAAGAGTTGAAGGGAGAATGGCCTCTGAGACTATCTACAATGGTACCCTTTCTGGGTACTGTGTATACATATGTATATTTTACAAATAGTTGCAATAAACTTAAGCTAATAATGGTAATAAAAATCATAAAGGTAATATTTGACTGGATTAAAAAAAATAAAATCAGGAATGTTGATAGATTTTTTTTTTTTTTTTTTACAGAACAAGCCATTGATCTTTATTTGATTTGACAAAATTATCATTATTAAAAGACAGGTAATAAAATCTGAGCTTATATTGAATGTGACAAATTAATTTCTATAGTATCTAGAATATCAGAAATTCGGCCGAGGGGGAAAGAGGATAAAAGCATCGCGTGCAGATGCTCCTGGTAGAGGGGGATCTCTATCTGCAGGTCAGGTCCACCACGTGCAGCGCACACAAAATCCTAGAGAAAATGCAACCGACTCACTTGGGTGAAGTGTTTTTCCTTTGGGGAGAGGAGAGGTGGCAGAGAGGTGCAGGACTTCAAAGGCATGTGCAGAATGGCTTCTCCATTTCAAAGTGGTAATAAAAATATTTAGATCATGGCACTAGGGCACCTTTGAGGAAAAGAACACCTTAACCAGAGTAGGCTCATTGCATAATTCTTTAGTAATACGTACAGTTTTCAAGTAATGGAGCAGACTGAGAGGAATTTTACTTCAAAAGTGGCTATCTATTTTTCTTCTCGCCCTCTGGGGCTTGATCTGTTTTGGCGTCGCAGGGGCACTTTTCTACACAGTTTCTAGGGAACCATCCTCTTATTCTTGAAACACCTTCTAAAACGGAATCATCAAGAATTTTGTCTCCATACAATCAGTACCGTAACCCTCTTGTGGCTAAGATGAATTCCCCTTTCTGTAGCCTTATCCGAGGCTCTTCAGTGCAGGGGCTCGTGAAGAATGTTTTAATTCCTCTATTCAAAGGACAGCAGGTACCACTATAATCTTCTATCACTTTATACCGGACACTTCTGACTCTTTTATCTGCTTTTTGTTTCAACTGTTCTATTGTTAAGCTGTACTGGTGACAGCCTTCTCTTATTGGCCAATCCAGTCCATCTCCTTCAGGGACCCCTGACCATGTGAATACTTGTTTGAAATTCTTCCATCTACTTCCCATATCATAAGGAAAAACAAAGACTTCATCTAGCTGATAATATTGAATTCGATCTTTAGCCTTCTCTTCAATCCATGATTCAATAGAAGTTTTGTTTCTGAGAATTATTTTCATCTGGATAAAAAACAACATCCCAACAGCTATGGTTGTTCCTAAAGCTAATCCCAAGGCAAACAAGGTGGCAGCAAATGCAGCTAATCCAAAAGGAATAATTGGAAGAGGGTCTCTCCGGGCTGCACTCATATCAATCTTGACCGTGTTCCACCCAAAGGAGAGCCGATTATAAAGCTGCGTATACATTGTCATAACAAAAATAAAGGCAGCGTGAATACAACCCAGTGGTGCTAAAAGGAGGAACAGTGTGAAGGAAGCATGATTCTGGTAGCCGCAGCAGTTGTTGATCCAAGGACAGTGATGGTCCATCTTCATCACACATCTGTTACACTTTCTGCAGTGGTGTGACCGCGGTGCCTTGTATGCTTGGCAGACTTTACAATATTGGAGGTACACGCTATCCTGAGAATTTTCCGGTTTCCACCCCAGAGGGACGAAGCCAGGACCAACAAACATGGCATTGAAGTAATTATAAAGAATCATGACAGTCCAATTTATCAACATGATGAAATTCACACTTCCTCCAGTGGTATGTAAGGGCCAATACCACAACACAGAGTCAATCATGGCCATGGTGGAACATATTGCTATAACACCAAGGGCTATAATGGGACCCCAGTGACAAAGTCTCTTTAATTCTTGGAGATTTTCAAACTTGACAACTGAGCAGAATGTACCCATTTTGGTGAGGAAAAATGTCTTTCAGTTTTTAAACAATTACAGATTTCCTTTTTCTGTGCACACATTTCCTTATGCCACAAGTCCGTGTGTGTTTCTTAATTGTCATGTCTTCACGTTGTGGGATGTTAATGCAGATTACGCCATTTTCACTGTTAGACACTTTTTATCTAGGAGAATCCAGTACCTTGGTTTGAAACTTAATATTTTGGTAAGGGTAGTTGGTCTCGGCTTCCTGGAGATGCTGGCCTCATTCGGGTGGGGCGATGACCGCAAAATCACGTCCACTGCTTTGACTCCCACCTCGGTCCGGTCCTCAGTGCCCGCTCCTCGGCCATCGCATTTCTGGGGCGGCTCGGGCTCATCCGGAGCAGACTCTCTCCCACTCGGATAACTCCGTCCTGGGTACCCCCGCCCAACGCAAGTAGAAAGTAAATTCTGTGCGCTAGAAGCTGGGGTGCGCGACCAGCCACGACCAGCGCGTCTCTCCGCCAGCGCCCTCGCAGCTTCCAGGAATGTTGATAGATTTTGACCTGGTTTTTAGTAGCCTAGATTTTCCTTCTCTGCCCTAGTTCTTACTTCTGAATTTGGGAATGAAGGAAGGAAAAAAGGGAAGAACTAACTAATTTAGCATGGGTAGTTTGATCAATCTGCAAAATAAAGTGCTCTGAGTCAGAGGAGATAGTGTTAAAACTGAAAACTTTGTAGTTTGGGCTTGCTGGGGTAGGGGGATTTGGCATAGCAAAAAAGATGAATAGAATGTAGTATGTGAAAATGTGGGGAGAATAAAGAAGAAAGGAACTTGCCATTCAAGGTTATGAATTGCGTCTTCTTTAATATCCTTCTAGAGACAAAGAATAAGTGGGAATTTTAAGAAATGAAATGAATAAAAATTATTTTAAGTTCTACTTGATGACCCTGTGCTTCGTAAATGACATTTCACTTAGAGATCAAATCCAGGCTGGTCATAGACACAAATAAAACAAATGAAAATGATATTAAAGGCATTTATCTAAATTTCAGGAAAGATTTAAAAAACAGTAAGAAAAGAATAGGCCATAATTCCATAAAAAAAGACTCTCAAAGGAAATTTTACTTAAGAAAAATGGAAGCGTCTCATCTACAAAAAAGGCCTATAAACTACTATCTACAAATCTACCATTGCCGGATTCTGTAAATGAAGGTTTTGGAGCAGAGTCCCTGTTTAGGTGCAATGTATGGCCAATGTCACACCACTCTGCCAGAGTTGAGAAGTTGTGACAGAGGCTGTGGGGCCTGCAAGGCTGCCAATATTTACTATTTGACCTTTAACAGAAAATTTTGCTGACCCAGACCTACAAAATAAAATTTTAACTGCATAATCCTCAATACTTCAAGTTATAAAGGGGAGATGGGGTAAGTGCATATCAGATAGAATGTTTATAAAAATGACATGAGGACATAACAGGATTTTGGATAAATTAGACTTGAAAGAGTACCTATGAAGTATGGGCACGTGACCAGGGGAGGACAGGTGAGCCTGATGGGGGCTGCACACACAGGTTAGGAAACTGAGGACTCAGAATAAGCCAAGTGCCCTCCTCCAGCCCAAAAAAGCTACAGATATGTTTTAAATTAGATGATAAGCACCCACTCCAGTGTTCTTGCTGGGAGAATCCCAGGGGCCGGGGAGCCTGGTGGGCTGCCATCTATGGGGTCACACAGAGTCAGACACTACTGATGCGACTTAGCAGCAGCAGCAGATGATAAGCACAAATTTAAAAAAAAATTATTACCAGGAGGAGTACAATTTCTCTAGGTACAAGTCCCCTCACTGCCACCAAACCAATTCAAAAAATTTTTATTTATTTATTTTTTCAGTAACCATTTTTTGAAATATAGTTAAATTACAATTTTGTGTTAGTTTCTAGTATACAGCAAAGTGATTCAGCTATATATATATATATATATATATATATATATATATGCATTCTTTTTCTGATTCTTTTCCACTATAGGTTATTATAAGACATTTAATTAGTTTTCTCTGCTATACAGTAAGTCCCTGTTTATCTATTTTATACATATTAGTGTGTATGCATTAGTCATCAAAACACTGTTTTCTATGGATTGGTTTTTCCCTTTTGCACCTTTTGCCTTTGCCACTATTTTTTTCTTGACCATCCTCTTCAATTCTAGCAACTGAGAACTCTTCCTTTTCTCATTTAGTCACATCTATGGCTGAGAGCCATCCAAGTTCTTCATAAGGAACATTTAAATAAGAGATATTTGTTTATCTAAATCCTCCCTATATTTCTGTTTATGTTAAATATGCCTCTTTCACAGCCATCTACAACGGCTGCTTTTTCCCCTCTATGATAAGAAATTCAAGGTAAATTTCAAAAGTATTTCCACTTTCAGTCTCACATTCATAGATTCTCTGTCCCCTTGGAAAGCCAAATCACTCTTAGTTGGCTGACTTCAAAATGGTATGTTTCTTTAGCCATGTGATTATTTTCTCTAAAAGATTTCTAAATAATACAGCAAGGATCTTTTATGTAGCCTGCTTAATGTCATTTACGCAGTATTCTCAGGTTTATTTTTCCCTGTAAGCATTTTGTTCCAAAATAAACATAAGATCACTCTTATTCCAGGAATTTGTGTTTTCTTCAATCATGGCTTTCTGGTCAGTGCAAAGTTGTCTCTGGTTATTTCTTACAGACACCTGTAAATCAATGTTTTTGAAGTTCCATTTCTAGATCTACTTATGACAGATCCTTGTAGTTTATTCTCTTATAAATTAGCACTTTCTGTTATTCCAACATGCATAACCTCTCCATCTAATTATTCCCTTGTGTTTTTTAATCTGCATTTAACGATTTTTTATTTTAGCTTCCTGGAGTCTGAGGGGAAAAGCAGATATAAAGAGCGTTCTCCTTTTCTACATTAATACATTTTCGAATTTACTCCCTTGCATATAATACATTCATTTTTTCCTACTAAATCTATGTCTTCCCTTTCCAAACTTAAGGTGAAGAATGACTTTTGGAAAGAGAAAGGACACTCAGTCGTGTCCCAGTCTTTGCAATCCCATGGATTGTAGCCTGCCCAACTTCTCTGTCCAGGGAATTCTCCAGGCAAGAGAACTGGAGTGGGTTGCCGTTTCCTTCTCCAGATGATCTTCTGTATTCAGGGATTGAACACAGGTCTCCTGCATTGCAGGCAGATTCTTTACCAACTGAGCCACTGATTGGAGGCTGGATCCAATTTCAAGTTAACAGGAAAACAAAACAGAAAAAAATTACTCTAAAGAAAGGGACTTATCCAGTGCAGAATATTTATCCTCAGGCCTAATTCCCAAATTTTATGGAAACAATAAAGAGTTTAGGAATTGGACCATCATGATTACTTTTGATTAATGAAACCAACCTCATTTAAACAGCATATTTGTCACCCTGACTTCAGATATTCTCTGTGACCTGCAGGCTTGTGAGGTCATGTTGTTAGTGTATTGCGCTTAGGAAAATTTAAATTCAGCTTATTTGTGTTTAAAAAGCTATAGCTACAGTTATATGAAAGCAGTGTATCAGTTTTCATTTCTCATTTCATCCAAATCCTTCTAGAATTACAAACCCCACACCTTTGTTTTCAAAAACTTTATTCATTTATTTATTTTTCAAAGTTATTACCTTTGTCACAAGTATTACAATGACACTCTGTCTCAAATGAATACATGATTTGATCCATGTGAAAGATAATACTGAATGCATCTTTATTATGAGATTATCTATAATTGGCCCACAAAATAGTAGGTATGTGTGTGTTAGGAAGGTTATTGAAGTAGTAATAATTATTTACTTTTACAGATGCTGAAACATGGGAGTAGCTTTAATGCAGAAAACATTGTGTGTGCATATCCACATTTGTTGATTTGGTTACAGTTGCATTTCAGAGGTTATTATGGTCGATGATTTGAGACAGAGCTAATGATACTTGGAGAGTCTTACAACTCCTTCTGGGAGGAAACAAGTGGAATGATAGGTAGATGGACAGAAGAAAAATTTCAAACAATAGATTAGTGTCACAATAGGAAAAGAATGTTAATGCGATCACTATTGTTTTTGGGGGGTCATTTTCAAAGGTTCACCTGCAAAATTCAAGTTATCATAACATTACTCAGTCTAGTCACAATAAGAGCCATAGATTTCTTGCATCTCCAGTGTGTTTAGTGATATTAAAGCTGAAAAGTTCCTTTTCTTTTTATTATTTTTTAATTGAAAGATAATTGCTTTACAGAATTGTGTTGTTTTCTGTCAAACCTCAACATGAATCAGCCATAGGTATTAAAATTCAAAATAATTGAGGAACGATATAAAATGTTCAAATGATCACACTGTTTCCACAATGTGTCCGAAGTCCAGTGACTAAGAATTCGAGAAAACTTTTTGGATGTAAACTCATTACAACAAAATGTTCATTGCAGCACTGTTTACAATAGACAAGACATGGAAGCAACCTAAATGTCCATTGACAGATGAATGGACAAAGATATGTTTATGCATACAGTGGAATATTACTCAGCCATAAAAGGGATGAAATAATGCCATTTGCAGCAACATGAATGAACCTAGAGATTAACATACTAAGTGAAGTCAGTCAGACAGACACATACCATATGATATCACTTATATGTTGAATTAAAAAAACAATACAAATGAACTTATATACAAAATAGAACTAGATCTACAGATATAGAAAACAAGCTTATGGTTAACAGTGGGGAAAAGGATAGGAGAATAAAATAAGAGTTTGGGATTAACATACACATACTACTATATATAAAATAATTAACCAACAAAAACCGTCTGTATAGTGCAGAGAACTATGCTCAATAATTTGTAATAACCTATATTTTGTAATACATATAATAATGTATACCTGAATCACTTTGCTATACATCTGAAACTAACATAACATTGTAAATCAATTATACTTCAATAATAAAAGTGGCAAATATATATATTCATGAAATGGAGCATTATTCATAAATGGGAGCTATCCAATACAATTAAAGATACAGAACCTAAAGTTCCATAGGTCCATAACAGGAGCCTGGAACACTAGTAGGGACAGGAATTTGGGAATTCTAGTTTTGCCACAATACAGATGGTTGACCTTGAACAAGTTACATATGCTTCCTAAACTTCAGTTTTCTTATTTGGAGAACAGAGATACAAACACATAACGTGTTAGGTTGCTACAAGAGTAAAGTGTTTAGTACAGTACCTGGAAGGAACTCAATAAAAGGGAAGTAATGGTTATCCCTGTTGTAAACTGTGGTCTAAAGTTAAACATTCATCCCCCTGGGAATGGTGAATCACAGGGGTTATACTGAGGGGCATGGTTCAGTTCCCAGGAGCCTCAGTATTCACAGAGGCACTGAGTTATTTCTCAGACAATTTTATGGTCTCTTGATTTTTTTAACAAAAGAAAAACAAACAAGCCAAATTGCTGCACAGAAACTTATACAGTAATAAATCTTTACTATTCTGCATTAGGGTTCATTGTGGTTTAGGTACAGACCCAAATTCTTCACATGGCTAACTGTTCTAATTTTTAGCACCAGATTTATATACCATGGTGGCTGGACTGCAAACCACCACAGAGATGGTGTCAGACTCAGTACTTACGACCTTATTAAGGGTATAAAGTCATTTACCATAAACGGCAGTAGGAAACTGTAAAAACTGGCTGCTGACTTAACTTACCTAGTAGATCTTTGTTGATCAAGATATGTTCTCTAGAAGAATTAAAGTAACACATTCATAGGTAGGTCAAATGTATCTTCCCTGAGAACTTCATCTTTTAGCTGACCAGAATATACCTTACCTGATCTTTGTTTTAGAGTAAAAGCTAACTACAGTGAAAAATAAATGCCATAATTTCAAAATAGATGACATAGTCAAAGTTTATTTCTCACTATACTGTCATAGGTGGATATTTCCTTTGGGGTAACTCTTTTCTACACCTGGGTGCAGCTTTGCTACAACTTCTAGACAGAGATTTTGAATTCTTCCATCTAGTGGCCAGGCTATCATCTATGGCTCAAAAAATTTCCTCTGAGCCTTATCTATCCAGCCTGGAAGTGAAGAGAGGAGGAAAGAGGAGATAATGGGAAGGGAGGGAGAGAGAAGGGGAAGGGAAGGTTAGAGAGTAAGCAAAGGAAGATCCTGCTTCATCGTGGCTCAGTTGGTAAAGAATCTGCCTGCAATGCAGGAGACTCCGGTTCGATCCCTGGGTCAGGAAAATCTCCTGGAGAAGGGAATGGCAGCCCACTCCAGTATTTTTGCCTGGAGAATTCAATGGACAGAGGAGCCTGGAGGGCTACAGTCCAGGAGGCTGCAAAGAGTTGGACAAGACTGAGTGATATTAACACTTTTCCCTTTCACTGTAACCTTAGGAAGTCTGAAAGTAGCATGCAACACTCCTGCTTATATTGCGTTGGTTAGAACAAAGTCATATGTTCATATCTAACTTTAAGGAACTGGAACATATATTTATGCCCAAATGGAAAATAATAACATTTTGTTGGACACAGATCAAAAAACTTTTTCTTGGATTTGTTTGTTTGTTTTGGTTTAAGACAGTACTCTTAATAAAATGTCTTTTACATAAATAAAGAGGTGTGTGAATATAAGTGTGTGTGTGTGTGTGTGTGTGTGTGTGTGTGTGTGTAAAACTGACTCATTAATCCTGAGAAGCATGCTGAAGGAAATCTTGGGTATTTATTTACCCCTTTCTCTCATATTCTCTCCCAAGAAACCAGTGCCCTCTCTTTTTTTAAGTTACTTTGGAAAGGTGTAAGGATGTTCCTCCACAAATGGGAATCTACCAAAGACTCTGATATACACCAAAGAGAGAGAAAGTCTTCAAAGAGAGGTCTCCAAGACCCAAAAGAAGTCACTTAAACAGAACCAAAGTGTACAGAATTTCTAGGCAGTTGACCATAAATGCATATCTTATTAAACTGCTACCAAAGCAAGATTTTTTTTTCTATACTTATCCTTTGATTGTGGATATATTGTTCTCTGATATATTCTACAGCTTAGACAATGAACCTACATTATTTTAAGGGACCAGAGCTGAGTTTCTAATCTTTCTGCATGTATCTCTGAAAGCTTTCAGGACAAGCAGAGCACTAGGGTTAGGATAGAACACTGGGGACATGACCACCTTGCAAAAGGGCAGGGCAGGGAAAAGATGAGCCCAGAGCTTGAAGAGTGGACACTCGGAAGTTTACCAGTGCCCCTTCTACATTCCAACTTATGAAGGACCTATGTTATACATCTCTCTCAGATGCACATGCACAATTCCACTTACATGCTGTCTTTAATGTGCCTATAGGTAACAATGGCATATCATTATCATATAAACCAACTTTACCCAGATTGCTTTTGGATTTCAGATGTGTCAAGCAAAAATGGGAACTATTAAAATTATACTTTGTAGAGAATGAAGACTAGGCTTTACCCACTCTTTCCATAGTGGACAAAACATTTCACTTGATCAAATGTTTCTTAACTAGTGATCTGTAATGTCCCTCAAAAGGCTTAGAGATTAACTTGTACCTATTATATTATTATTGACTTATTTATTAATATACTAAGCAATCGTATATGCTATGAAAGCATTACTCACAATTATGAAAAGGGGTAAAAATTTTTTGAGGTAATATATATAATATAATCAGCTTAGTTCAGTTCAGTTACTCAGTCATGTCCAACTCTTTGTGACCCCATGGACTGCAGCATGCCAGGCTTCCCTTTCCATCACCAACTCCTGGAGCTTGCTCAAACTCACGTCCAGTGAGTCGGTGATGCCATCCAACCATCTCGTCTTCTGTCATCCCCTTCTCCTCCCACCTTCAATCTTTCTCGGCATCAGGGGCTTTTCAAATGAGCCAATTCTTCATATCAGGTGGCCCAAGTATTGGAGTTTCAGTTTCAGCATCAGTCCTTCCAATGAATATCCAGGACTGATTTCCTTTAGGATTGACTGGTTGGATCTCCTTGCTGTCCAACGAACTCTCAAGAGTCTTCTCCAACACCACAGTTCAAAAGCATCAGTTCTTCAGTGCTCAGGTTTCTTTATAGTCCAACTCTCACATTCATTCATGACTACTGGAAAAACCACAGCTTTGACTAGATGGACCTATGATGGCAAAATAATATCTCTGCTTTCTAATATGCTGTCTAGATTGGTCATAGTTTTTCTTCCAAGGAGCAAGCATCTTTTAATTTTATGGTTTCAGTCACCATCTGCAGTGATTTTGGAGACCCCAAAAAATAAAGTCTTTCACTGTTTCCATTGTTTTCCCATCTATTTCATGAAGTGATGGGACCAGATGTCATAAGCTTTGTTTTTTGAATGTTGAGTTTTAAGCCAACTTTTCCACTCTCCTCTTTCACTTTCATCAAGAGGCTCTTTAGTTCTTCTTTGCTTTCTGATGTAAGGGTGGTGTCATTTGCGTATCTGAGGTTATTGATATTTCTCCCAGCAGTCTTGATTCCAGCTTGTGCTTCATCCAGCCTGGCATTTCACATGACGTACTCTGAATATAAGTTAAGTAAGCAGGGTGACAATATATAGCCTTGACGTACTTCTTTCCCAATTTCGAACCAGTCTCTTGTTATATGGGGTGTTTAATAATTGTCTCAGTCAATTAGTTCTAGACAGGAAATTGTAAGTTATCTGTTCAGCCTTGTTACTTATAAGATAATAATTTTTGAAATATATTTATTTGCTTTATGGCAGTCTTCAAAGTCTGATCCTTTCGAAAGAGGAAATAAATCAGGGATATGCGAAGCCTGACTCTTGAATCTGCCACTGGATCAGTTCTTTGATGGCACAGCACAGTTAAGATTATTCCCTAATGGTTTCATGTGAAAGAGACTCACCTCAGGAGGTAAGTGATTTATCTAGGCACTCAAGGAGAAAAAGAAAGGAATCAAAAGCTAGTCTTCTGCTCAAAACCAGATGTTCATGCACAGATTGTTTACCCAAGCTCTGATCACCAGGGTCTGCCTCACTCATTAAAACAAGTTAGAACTCTGTTCATTCAGCAAACACTTATTTGTGCTTATTACTTACCAGGCAGTAAATTAGGAGAAAATAAATCAAAGAGAAGAGAGAGCCCATAGAAACAGCTTGGGCTGGAGAAAGAGTGGTTATAAAACCCATATTAAGAGCTAGGTTTGTGCATCTAAATATATATCTGACTCAAGTCAAATAATAAATAATTCCAATACCAAATACTATCAATACTATTTCCTTATGCTGCGGTGGTCTGGGGAATTCTCAGACAAGCCTAGCTCTTTCTTAGAGCTGCAAGATGCAGCAATAATGCAGTCACTCAACACCCCTGAGTTTATTCATAGACCTGTTTCACTTCACATCTCAGATATCTTCAATGATCAAGTCTGAAGTCCAAACTTAAAGGAATGACTTTGAAGACACTTGATGATCTTACTCTAATCTCAACTCATAATAGAATATGATTCATACCCTAGTCTTAATTTTTGAAATAGTATTTGCATTTATGGTGTCTTTATTTGCTTACTCTTTCTTTCAATCAGGGATCTTCCCTATAGCTCAAATGGTAAAGAATCTGCTTGTAATGCAGGAGATCTGGGTTCGATCCATGGGTCGGCAAGATCCTCTGGAGAAGGGAATGACAACCCACTCCAGTATTCTTGCCTGGAGAATCCCATGGGCAGAGGAGCCTGGTGGACTACAGCCCGTGGGGTCACAAAGAGTTGCACACAACTGAATGACTAACACTACTATTACTTCTTTCAATCAAAAATACCATTCGATATGTGTTTAGTAATCAAAAACCCAGCTAGTCTTTATATTTCACCTCAAATATAATGCTTCATAAATGTTTCTTATTTCTCCCTGGTCAAAATAAACCTGTCTTCCTCCATACTTCCATGGCAAACTGCTAGTTCTTGCCGAACTTCATCTTGTGCAACAGTTGCTCACATGTCTATCTGTCTCTGTCCCTTGCAGTTGGAGACAAGGGCAGTGTATTACTCTATCTCAATAACCAACGCTGTGCCTATTGTACTGTTCATATAAGTATGTGCTCAGTAAATGCAATTAACTTGAATTGCTGTGTTTTTTCTTGTCTGAATTGGGTACTGAAACTACCCAGAGGAAGGTGGACTTAAGTTCTGCCTACCAGCTACTACTAATTTCTTACAGGGACCTCCAGACCCTCTCTTTGACCATTATCAGCCACCAACAACCGTTATCAGTAACCTCCCATTAAAGAAGCTCCATAAGTCTGCCTATCTCTCTCCTATTCTTTATTCTAGCCCCAAGGGTCACAGATTCAAATGCCTACACATGCAAGCCACATAATATAAATGCAAGAATCCAGTTGGATTTGATTGTAGACAAAATGCCCATATGAAGACAATTACATTATTATCTTTTAATTGCTAGATAAACAATACTGTTTGTATTATAATTCAGTAACATAATGGTACCATTTAACACAAGGGAATAAGCCATTCTAATAATCCACTGAACTCCATTCTCTGTACCATTTTTTACTCATTTTTTTTCTCCATTGGAAGTGCCTCCATTTTCATCTGCCCTTCAAAGTCTTGAGCCAGTGTTACCTCTCACTTGAAACGTTCTTAATCCATTCAAGTAAAACTTGCAATTTCCCCCATATACCCATTGCATCTTTTTAAAACCTCTAATACACCACTCATCAGAGCTTCCCTCATAATAACCCTATTAGTATATATTAACCTTTTCTATTTATGTTGTTATCCTCTACTTCAGTCAGCACAGTGATTTGCACACATCAACTCTCAATGTGTGTGTGTGTGTGTGTGTGTGTGTGTGTGTTAGTCACTCAGGCATGTCTGACTCTTTGTGATCCCATGGGCTGCTGGCCCACCAGGCTCCTCTGCTCATGGAATTCTCCCGGCAAGAATACTGGAGTATGTGGGTTGCCATTCCCTTCTCCAGGTACCTAAACTGTGAATGGGAAAATCTGTTTCAAATAATTAGGTAACGGTCCCTGATGCAATGGGATGACTAATGACCTTATGAAGGGCAGAAGTCTTATCTTGACAACACAAGGCCTATAGCATATTGCCTACAAGGTATTTCAAACTCTCCAAGAGAACAGAGAGGAGCTATCATTGACGAATACACTCTTGATATTGAGCTTAGTTCTTGGAGGGGGAGGAAGCAGTTTGGTGAATGTGCTGTTAAAACTCTAGGAACTTGGCGGCAGTCAGTATCCAGGAATTCCCCCTGCCCTGCATTTTAACACGACTGTGGTTTGTAGACATCACTATTTAATGAAGCACACAGCTGTGCAAGAAGAGGAGGTGGAGTTTGGCAATAAAGGGCCAGCAGGAAATCTGGCAATCCCTGTCATCTGGAATTTCCCTGTCAAGCCACCCCTCCTTCCATCAACCTCCAGTCCCTCTCTGAAAGGACCATGTTAACTACACAAATAACCAAGCAGAGAAACGGCAGTGTAAGTCCAGCCCTTTCATTCCTGTTTAGCAAGTATATTTTTGTTAAGTCCAGGAATTAGAGTTGGGCAAACCAGCAAGATAAAATAAGAAATGATTCAAATCTTCAGCTAAAACTGTCATGGAAACATTGGGAGAAGCTAAAAAAGAAACTGCTTTGGGTAATATTATAAATTATTTCTTGTAATTAAATTAGCCCCGCCCTTTTCTATGTTAGCTGTAAACAGAAGTTTCCAGCACAGTAATTTGAACTTTGAGAAACCTTGTGGTATCCTGTAGACCTGAGTTTTATAGTTAGGTTCAAATCCTTGTTCAAGACTTCATCAGTCGGGAGACATGGGCAACCTATTTGGCCTCGCTGAGTTCTATTTTCCTCCTCTACAAAATGGGGATAATAGTATATACCAGTGGAGTTGTTAGGAGACTTACCTGAGAAAGTATATTTATAAAGACAAGTTAGCGTGTTTTCTCTTTTCCTTTTCTCCTTCATCACTTATCCCCAACACATATCTATATTCCATGACTTAACAGTACAGTGTAATTCTAGTGAAAAGTAGATGCTTTTTACAACATAATAGATTTAAGTAAGTACTTGATATCTGGGTATCACACAATACATTCTTGCTGCTATTACTAAGTAAATGACATGAAAAGTGTCTATTTCAAGAATTCAAAGCAATTATTGACATATATTTATTTTCAAAATATTTCTGCAAAGTATAAGCAAGGACACAGGTACCCACAATGTAGATAAAGAAAATGAGAATAAAGGTTAAGCTGTATGACCCAATTCTTTAAAGGAGAACTCTAATCCCCGAGTTATGTAATCCCTTACTGTAGCTTTCCCTTTATAACATTGTTCAAAGTATCCTCTGTTGGGTTATAAATCGAAGACAAGGCCAATGATCCACAGAAATATTTACTAAAGACACTATAAATAAAAAAGCAACTATAATGTTTAAATAAAGCAACAACAGCAGTAAAAATCATGTCCTCACCATTATGTTTTCCATTAAGAGTTAATAACATAAGACTATAATAAGTAAAGACTATTTTAAAATAAAGACAAAATTTTAACATTATACTTAAGTTTTATATTTTGTCTCTATAATGGAAAAAGAAAAAATTAAGACAAAAGAATGTTGAAAGGTTAGAAATAAATCATTTTGATGTTTGCTAAAGTCTTCTGAAGCAAAGCTATAACTATTTCATGAATTCAACTCTTTGGAATAAAATGTCTATTTGGATTAATAGTAGGAAAATGTCATAATAATTTGTTATAAAAGCAAATTTAACTCCTACCAAAAAAGGGAAAGTAGTAGTTTATTTAATATTGTATCTTCATGTTTTCAATAAAAGTCAAATATGAATAGTAATTATTACCGTAATCACATGAAAAATCTATATTTCAGATGAATTTTACATCTAAATTATGGTCAAGATAAATAATGTACTGTGTTATCATGGATTAAAATGACATAAAGAAAAAAACGGGGCTGAGCACTAAATAACTACATGGGAACATTAACTACATCAGAGAATGTGAAAAGACATACTGCAATAACTTACATACTGCATGTGAGATGACTTCTTTTTATAGGAACACAGGAAAAAAATAGTTGGCACTCTACAATTTCTTGAACGATGGAAAGATTCACAATCACTTTTATGTCCATATCTTTAAGCCATAAAGCAATTTGTGGGTAAAAATTCTCTGAGTAGTGATAGTATTTTTAAATATTCTAAGTGAATATTATCCCTTGCATATTATTCTACTATCTAGAAATTTAAGCCATGCTCATTTTAGCCTAGTAAAATAGTGGATAATGAAAAAAATCAATGACTAAATCTCTTGAGTGTCGGTTGGACTTCAGGCTTTATGGCCCTAGCCAGCCTGCTCTAAGTATTCTTGTATACACGGCCTTTAATAATTTATTTATTTATGCTCAGAAAACATGCTTTAAAGATCTCCTTTTTTCCAGGCACTACCAGCTACTTTCACATACCATATCTCAGTAAGCATATGCCATTTGAATTTTCCCCCAGAGATTATATTTAGCCAGGCCAGAGAAAAAATTAATCAACCAAACTGAATGTTGTTATATGCCATGAGTTAGAGTTTAGATTTCAGTTTAAATGGACAAGTGGCAGAAACAAATGTCAAATTATAGCTAATGAACAAAAGAGGAAATATAAAGGTAAATTGTGATTTCTTTTACACTTTTGTTCACAGAATAACAAATCGGTTTTCCTTAACCAAATATACTTCTCATGACTGCTACAACTGCTGAGAGATTTGTCAGTTCCAAATACGAAGTTCTAAGACAATACATAAAGATATTTAAATTTAGCCTTAGTAAATCATTTTTAAGTTCTACAATAGTGCAAATCAGCAATGCTCCTTCCAAAAAGTTTTTATTAATCTACTGATCAAGATCATGAAACCAATTTAGTGGGCTGTGCTGTGCTAAGTCGCTACATTCATGTCTGACTCATTGTGACCCTATGGACTCTAGCCCACCAGGCTCCTCTGTATATGGGATACTCCAGAAAAAGATACTGGAGTGGACTACCATGCCCTCTTTCAGGGGTTCTTCCTGACCCAGGGATGGAACATGCATCTCTATGTGTCCTGCATTAGCAGGTGGGTTCCTTACCACTTACACCACCTGGGAAGCCCCATTTAGCAGGCTCTAGTTAGCTTAAGGAAAGGTGAGTGAGGGAGTAAAATGGGTCAGTTGTGTCTGACTCTTTGTGACCCCATGAACTATGCAGTCCATGGAATTCTCTAAGCCAGAATACTGGAGTAGGTAGCCTTTCCCTTCTCCAGGGGATCTTCCCAACCCAGGGATCAAACCCAAGTCTCCCACATTGCAGGCGGATTCTTTACCAGCTGAGCCACAAAGGAAGCCTTAAGAAAAGGTAGGCGGGCATGTAACAGATGACTCTGGAATAAATCACAATGGAACAAGTGGAATATATCAGATCCCACTGCATGCAGTACGGGTAAGTATGTGTCTATGTAAGTATATGTGTGTGCACAGTGCACATATGTTACCTAAACCACATATTTTTATTATTCCTAGTGATCAAATATTGGAAAGCTAAATTGGCTTCCCCAGTGGCTCAGTGGTGAAGAATCTGCCTACAATGCAGGAGATGTGGGTTTGATCCCTGAGTTGGGAAGATTTCCTGGGGAAGGAAATGGTAACCCACTCCAGTAATCTTGAGAAAATCCCATGGGCAGTGGAGCCTGGTGGGCTACAGTCTATGGAGTCACAAAGAGTTTGACAGGAGTGAGCATGCATGCACTCTAACGAATAGTTAAGATCCATTTTTACTCAGCAATGAATTTCTACTTATGTAAGTACAATATAATTTTTGAAAGTTTTAAATACAGGCTTTAAATCTGCTTTACTGATTTTTTTCAATTTAATTTTAATTGAAAGATAATTGTCATAAAACATTAATTATTTTCAGGTGTAAAACAATAATTTGATATTTATATATACTGCAAAAAGATCAACACAGTAGGTCTAGTTATCATCCATCACTACACATAGTTATAGAATTTTTTTGTGTTTGTGAAGAGAACTTTTAAGACTTACTCTTTCATATATACAGTACAGTATTATTAACTATAGTTGGCATGCTATACATTCCAAACCCATGACCTATTTATTTATTTTATAGCTATTTATTTTGTAACAGGAAGTTTGTGCATTTTGACTCCCTTCACTCATTTTTCCCACCTCCACCCTCCACTTCTAGTAACCACAGATCTGTTCTATATATCTGAGAACCTGTTTTATGTTTGTTTGCTTGCATACTTTAGATCTTACAGAATTTGTCTTTCTCTGCCTGACTTATTTCTCTTAGCATACCGTGCTCAAAGTCCATCCATGTTGTCACTAATAACAAGAGCCCACACTTTTTTATGATTGAGTAATATTCCACTGTGTGTGTGTGTTCTTTACCCATTCACCAGTGGACACATAGATTATTTCTGGATCCTGACTATTTTAAATAACAATGCAATGACTATGGGAATGATGTGTCTTTTTAAGTTAGTGTCTCCATTTTCTTCAAACAATATACAGAATAGGAACTGTGCAATCACAGGTAGCTCTATTTTTAATTTTTTGAGGAATGTCCATACCGTTTTTCATATGGCTGCACCAATGTATCTTCCCACCAACAGGATAGAAGTCTTCCCTTGTCTCCACAGGCTCACTAATACTTGTTGCCTCTTATCTTTTTGATAATGGCCATTCTAACAGGTGTGATATAATATCTCATGGTTTTGATTTGCATTTCAGATTTTTAATGTATAACATTAGTAGTTATAGTATTAGGATATTATATTCATATAATACATATGATATATATGTCATGATATATATTATGAATATATATGGATATATAATATAATGGGTATACATTATGAATATATAATATGATATTACATTCATATTTATGTCTTAAAAATTAATCATTTTCTAGGGTAATAACCTAAATTTCAAATTAGTAGCATTCTGCCTAATAAGGTTTTACTATGAAATATGAAAAAGAACAAAAGTTTGTATATGTTCTAACCATGAATGCATCCTTCCCCTCTGACATAACAAAACTACATCTGAAGCTATTTCCAAAGAAAAGTTTTTAAAACAAGGAAAATACATGAAAGTATATAAATGATGACTACAGAATTGTTAATAATAACAAAATGTATATCTACAACACAGAAAGAGTTACAGGTGTAAAAAGCAAACTTAGGGTTACCAGGGGAAATCACGGGAGGGGATAAAATAGAAGATTGGCATTGACATATATACCCTAATATATATAAAATGGGCTCTCCTGGTAGCTCAGTTTAGTCAGTTCAGTCACTCAGTTGTGTCCAACTCTTTGTGACCCCATGGACTGCAGCATACTAGGCCTCCCTGTCCATCACCAACTGCAGAAGTTACTCAAACTCACGTCCATCAAGTCGGTGATGCCATCCAACCATCTCATCCTCTGTCATCCCCTTTTCCTCCTGACTTCAATCTTTCCCAGCATCAGGGGCTTTTCAAATGAGTCAGTTCTTCGCATCAGGTGGCCAAAATATTGGAGTTTCAGCTTCAGCACCTGTCCTTCCAATGAATATTCAGGACTGATTTCCTTTAGGATGGACTGGTTTGATCTCCTTGCAGTCCAAGGGACTCTCAAGGGTCTTATCCAGCACCACAGTTCAAAAGCATCAGTTCTTCCGTGCTCAGCTTTCTTTACAGTCCAACTCTCACAACCATACCTAACTACTGGAAAAACCAGTAGTTATAGCTTTGACTATACAGACCTTTGTCCTGCAATGTAGGAGACCCAGGTTCAATCTGTAAGTCAGGAATATCCCCTAGTGAAGGGAAAGGCAACCCATTCCAGAATTCTTGCCTGGCAAATCCCAAAGACAGAGGAACCTGGTGGGCTATAGTCCATGGGGTTGCAAAGAATCAGACAAAACTGAGCAACTAAGCACAGCATATATAACTTACCTAAAATCAACATAAAAGATTAGCTGTTAGTATATATTGGTAAATCTACACAGCACACTGATATGCAGTCCTTAAAATGATCACTCTGAGGCAAATTCAGAAAAATGCATATGTGATACGTTTAAGTAATATATTTTTATCTGTGCTGTGATTACAGTGATTCAAATATTATACAAGCATCGATCTAGATATCAGAAGGGAATAGGAAAATAGAAATGATTAATTTTCAGGAGTGATAAAACACAGAGGCATTTTAAAAAATTCTGTTTAGCTGATGTTATAAAACTGTGCTATTAAATACTATCATAGTATATTTCTAAAATGCATCAATGTTGACAATTATCTGCAAAGCTGAAATGCTTCATCCACATTATATATTGCTAAAATATAATGAAAGTGAGCTAACAAGAGTTCTTTCAAGGAATCATAAGGAAACAAAATGAACTGAGACATTACATGTGGTTGGATAATCCTTTTGCACGTAGAAGAAATTATGCAGTTTGTGGAGGATTATTCCTCCTGGGTTTGGATGGCTATTCAAGGTTTCTATCTTAGCAGCAGGGGTCTGCTAATGCTTTAGGCAATGTTTCAAGTCCCCTCTCAGGCCCTCCCTTATCTATTAATCAAAGCTGGTGATGACCTATGTTCCAAGTGGTCTTAGAGAGCTTTACTTTTCACCTGGCTGATATGTAGGATCTAGGTAATTCTCTATCTGATATATAGGTACTGAATAGATGAGAAGCACACGATGATCAGATGTATGGCCGGATGTCACAGAAGCTAAAGGCCCACAGCAGAAGATAGGAGGAGTCTCCAGGGCAAAAACCAGAGTTAAGGACTATGGTCACAGCAGCAAATATCCATTTTCTTGCCAAGATAATGTCTGTGATTCTCATCTTGTATGCAAAGGGGGAAGGTGGAGATGATACTAGGGGGCAATTGTGACATAGTACAAGGTGATATAGCTTCTCAGGAGGCTCAGTGGTAAAGAATCTGCCTGCCAATGCAGGAGACTCAAGAGATGTGGGCTCAATCCCTGGGCCAGGAAGATCCCTCGGAGTAAGAAATGGCAATTCACTCCAGTATTCTTTCCTGGAAAATTCCATGGACAAAGAGCCTGGTGAGCTACAGTCCAGGGGGTTGCACTGAACCACTGAGCGCGCACGCACACACACACACACCACACACACACACACACACAATGACACCATGTGATATAGAGAAAATCTCTGTTTAAAAAGCACACTTCAGAGCAAGGTGAGAGCAGTCCATTCCATGTAGACATAGGGTCTGAATGTGCAATATGGAATTAACCACTTGTTCCTTAGTTCTGCAAGTCAGCCAAGCTTGCCTTCATTTCAAATCTCCTAGGCCCTGAAGTGTCACAGCTACTGAGAAAGGGCTGTCGGCATGGTTAGTCCACAGCAAACTGATATGCTCTCCCTAATATGAACAAGCTCAAGTGGCAAGTGATCTCCTTTTAGGTCTAAACCATTGTTCCTTTACACTTTTTGACATATAAAAAATCTTTCACACACCTGGAATATCCAATGTACCCCCCAGGAGGATTTTCCCTTACCCAGAGTCTTGAAAGCAATAGGTTCTTTTTTCATTTTCCAAATATGATACCCTATCTTATATTAAATCTGATTTTATGAACCCTACATGCTCTCCAGGCCCACTAGAGGTTCTGATTCAAGCTGAAGGTGGGAGGCACAATCTTTCCAGGTGAGAAAAGCAATTCTGTGTTAAAGTGAAACTTTAGTTATAGAAATGATATGTGTTAGGTGACACCAACTGTGAGCTAAGAATGAAAAACAAAACCAGAATGCTATAGTGAAAATGTATATATATATATATATATTTATATAAATATATTAAATGTATATAAATATATGTGCATGCATGTGTATGTTTAGTTGCGACTGACTCTATGACTTTATGGACTGTAGCCCATCAGGATCTTCTGTCCATGGGATTTCCCAGGCAAGAATACTGGAGTGGGTTGCCATTTCCTCTTCCGGGGGTCTTCCCAACCCAGCGATTGAACCCCCATCTCCTATGTCTCCTGCATTAGCAGGAGGATTCTTTACCACTAAGCCACTGGGAAAGCCCATAAATATATGTATGTATTATAAATAAGTATATTTTATTACTTATTATAAAAATAAATATATATTTGTTATAATAAATATATGACAGAAAAACATATACATCAGTCAGTTCAGTTCAGTTTAGTTCATTTCAGTCGCTCAGTCATGTCTGACTCTTTGCGACCCCATGAATCGCAGCACGCCAGGCCTCCCTGTCCATCACCAACTCCCGGAGTTTACTCAGACTCATGTCCATCGAGTCGGTGATGCCATCCACATATATATACATAAATAAATATATATGAAAAAATTTTCTGTGAGATCAAGACAGTCATTTGCTCTATAGGAAGTCTTTCAAAAGTATACAAATGTTAAAATGATTCCATTCGTTTCACTGAAATATGCCAGTCACTTAAGTGTTTAATCTTTACATTCATATGGGGAGATTGTGCAGAAGGGATATGTCTGAGAATTGAGAATTATTCATAATTTTTGCTTAAGTTGTGAAATGTACATATAAGCTATATATATATATATATATATATATATATATATACACACATATATATACACACATATAAGCTATATACATATAAGCTTATATATATATATATATATATATATAAACACACACACACATATATATACATACACATGTATATGCCACTGCACAAGCTCCACCGTAGACTCAGTAAATCAGAATCTGTAGGTGTTGGGCCAAGACATTAGCAGTTTTCACAACTCCCCAGGCAATTCTAATGTGTAACCAAGGATGGGACCTTTCTAGGTTAACAGGCTACAGAATGTTAGAGGGCAAAGGGCCTTAGAGATAATCTTATCCAACACTTTTCCATCTGTGTTTCTTTCTCCACTCTCATCAATAATAGTAGTTCAGCTTGTATTTGTTTGTTGTCTTTGTTTCCTAGTAAATTTTCATTTGAAAAAAAATCCAGAAGTAAAAAGGAAGGAAGATAAAAAACTTAGACCAACTAGCCATCACTTTTTTCAAAAATCAAATTGAGACCCTCCCAGAGGGATACTTCTTTGTTTTAGGTTGCAGTGGTCTAAGTGAGAGCAAATTCACAGTTTATTCCCAGGTCATAGGGGTTTTTTTGCTTCCAAGGAGTGCTTTTCTATTACTCATCTGCTTCAGTGGAAATAGTTAGAAATTCATAAACCAATTACCTAGAAATGATGATACTACTCTTGTGGTATTGATATTCCTATTACAAGGTGAAGCTCCAATACTTTGGCCACCTGATGTGAGAAGCCAACTTATTAGAAAAGACCCTGATGCTGGGAAAGATAGAAGGCAGGAGGAGAAGGGAAAAACAGAGGACGAGGTGATCGGATGGCATCACCAAATCAATAGACATGGGTTTGGGTGGACTCCAGGAGTTGGTGATAGACAGGGAGGCCTGGCGTGCTGCGGTTCATGGGGTCGCAAAGAGTTGAACACTACTGATGACCGAACAGCTACAACTACAAATTAAGATATCACCATATAGAATCCTTTTATGGATGATTCATTTTTGATGTAATAGTGATTATTTGGAGACATATTTTTCATACATATTGAGACATATAACATATCTTTTTGATTCCTGGCCTCCTCTTTTCTGATCTCAAAGCCTTAAGAACAATAGTCACTCAAATTCTTTAAAGTAATAAAATTCTACTCTTGGAGAATATTTTTTGAGAAACTAAGATAGCTAAATACCTTTATTTTTTTCAGCTTAAACTTGTTTACCAAACTTATTACTGTATGTTAGACACTGTGCATTATTAGCCCTTAGTACCAATTAACCCTTACACCAATCCCATGAGATGGGTGCTATTATTACCATCACTATTTTACATATGAGGAAACTGAAGCTTGGAGTGGTTAGACAACTGATCTGAAGAGCACACCCAGAAAGTGACAGAGCTGAGAATGTAATGCATTCTTTATACCAAAGTCCATGCCCTTGAGCCTTTCCTATATACCTTCCTAGACAGCGTGGGAGTAGAAAAACCTGGGTTGTCAATCATGAAATAACATTTGTAATGACCACATTTTATATATAAAAACATGATGCCAATGTGGACAATTCCTGAGAAAAGTCATACAGCTGGATAAATGTAAATCTAAAAATCATGACATTTTACAAATATTTGGGATGATGGAGTTCTGTAATTTTTATATTTTTCCTCCCAAAGGAAAATGTCACTCCAAGGAATTTTTCTAGCTGTATGGATTTATCAAAACTTATACAGCTTCCATGGGGGAGGGATTTTAATCTGTTTTATTCATTTTACTTTCAAAAATGTTTTTTAAAAAACATTTTTTATTTATTTTATTTTATTTTTTTAACTTTTCTAAGGTGATTTTAATGTTTCAAAAATGTTTCTTTTAAAAATTTAAGCATTTTCCAGGTGCCGACATTGTAATAAATTCCAAGGAAATAAAATTCAATGATAGTGCCAGAAATGCAAAGGTTATATACAATACAACGGGATGCACGATACTGATTCAATTGAGAAATATTTATTGGATGATTCCATACTAGGTCCTGAGGAAGTAGAACTCTGGACCAAAGACACCTGTCCCTTCTTACAATTATGGTCTGATGGGGAGACAGACATCAATCAGACCTAGCAACACTCATAGAACTCTGACAAGTACAAGAAGAAAGGAATAGAGGACAAAAAACATGTGTTAGAGGGACCTGAACCTGATCAAGATATCTTTCCAAGGGACAATTAAACCTTGCATCTGAACTGTGGGGAGGCGTTATCTGTATGTTGGGCTATCTAGAAAGCTAAAGAAATCACTTTATAAGTGGTGGGTGGTTTCACATGGGAAGTAAAGGGAACTGAGGTGTTAAAAGTTAATTCAATATTGCCACATAGAGAACTGGAAGATGAACATTCTGGAAAAAAAGCAGCATGAGTCAACATGACCTCATCACTTAACCTTTTAAGTGAGAGCAGGATAGAAACCCACACACATGCAGCCACACATGACATGTACTCTGGCACCCTGACCACCTCTTTTGTCCCCAATGTAGCTCTTCTTTTTTCCAGCCTACTGCACAGGACTAACTTAATCTCTAGGCAAAATCTGGTTGGTAAGTAGAAAGAGGATATATGGCTTGGTTGTCCAAATATGAACCCAGAGAAATGTTCTCCAAGATAGATAACAACAAAGTGACTTTAACTCACATTGAAGTGTAAATGATAACTAGTGGGTTCCCACGAGTGAGTAACCTTTTGTTAGAGATCTTGAGGTTATCTCATTAATTGTGGTTCCTCCATTACAGGTCAGGATGAAGTTACAAATAGTGTGTAAAGTGTTCTGCCAAAAACTGACTTACCTGACTCAGGATAAATCATGAACACTTTCTGAACCTCTGCTTATTTTTCTTTTGAGAAAGAAGTGCTAGTAGCAGAACTCTTAATTCTACTATGGATCATTGATGACTGTGTGACAAAATATAGAACACTGATGCACTGCCTGGCTCTTCTCTGCTTAGGATTTAAGGAGCTGGATTTTGAAAACTACTTTTATTTAAAGCTCTAAATAAGCCTGCTCTCTCCCAATTATTTGAATCTCATCACATGCAAACACTACTGAGACAGGGAGCAACATGACTACTTTCCTTTTCATACAGACAGAACTTTGAATTGGGGCTCAGAAATAGCCACAGTGAAAAGGGCTTATGGATAGAGATAGGATTTGGAGTCAGTCCTGGTTCTAATTCTGGCAGCACCACTCACTAGTTGGTTGGAGAAAAAGTTACTGAATCTCACCGATTCTAGTGTGTCTTATCTGCAAAGTGAAAATGACAATAATACCCACTTGGTAGATTTCAAGGGGCTGAAATGTGAAAATACATATGGAGCACATAAATGATGCCTGAAACACATTGTCTGAGTCAGTGCTCAACACCTGTTAATGATATGATTTGTTAATTTCCTAGTATCCTTTATATATATATATAATTTCTAATAATATCAGTAACACTTCAAGATAGAAATAATTCAGCGCAATTTACAAAAGAGGAAAAAGGAACATGAAAGAAGTTTATTGTTTCCCAAGATCACAGTTCCAACAAAAGAGCAAAGATTCAAATGAAAGTCTGTGCTTTTTGCTCTACTCAGTGCTGATTCTGTGCTGAGTTAAAAACAGAGTAACAGTCGTAGCAACCCCAACTACTCAACCTCATCCATCTGTCTCCTTTTGTTCTTTCCATGTGGCATCTGCCCTGCTCCTTACACCCTTGGCATGGCTTGGGCTGGTTGCCTTGGGATCCAGGCAAGGGAGAAAGCTTTGTGGAATGTATTGTTGGAGTCCTACTTATCTTCTGAATGAGTAAAGAATTTAAGGCCCTAGGGAAGAGGCGGTTTACCAATGAAATCTCTCCTCAACAAGTCAAGAAACAATGGAGAGATAATCTATGACAGCCAGTAAAAAAGCTCCCTAATGCTCTAAAGTCCCAGAGAGGCCCCTGGAGGGTTTCAAATCTGAATCATTTTGAATGAGAAGGAAGTTGGTTTCAAGTGAACTTTTGGAAAGTTGAGATTCATTGTCAATAAATCTCCCCTACAGTTTCTGTCTGATGTTTAACATTCAGTTAAAACCTTTAATTCTTCCAGGGAAATTACTAGAACAACAAGCAGCCCTTTGGAAGCTTAGTAACCAAACCACTAATGCAGCTTCAGATCCACGGAACCCCCAAAGATCAGTTCAACAGGATTGAAGTCCAACAGCACTAATCCTCAAGCACAGGTCCCCCAGGGATAATTTGAGGAGAGTTCTTTGGCCAAAACTATACTATGAGGGATGCTCCATAAAATAATACATCACAGTTAGGAATTTCAAGCTTCCCAAGAGGTTACCCACTTACTCAGCTAATTAAGGCAAATCCTGCATGTGGTGTTGATCTGTATGGGAAAAGAAGAAAAAGAAAACAGAGAAACCCTAGCATCAAATCAAGAGAGGTTGTTCAGTCTCAAAGAACGCATTCAGCCAGTTTTACTGAACATGACTATGCCAGGCAGTATTAAACTTGCTTTGCAAAAGAGGAAAATGAGTATAGAGACCACGAGCAACTCAACCAATTTCATTATCTAGTAAATGACAGAAAAGGGATTGAGCTTCCTATGGGCAAACTCAAATCTAGCCATTTTTCCACTGGGCCTTGTGAACTTGTGAATTTTTTTAAATTTTAAAATGTGTTTATTCTCCATAGAGGTAAACATTATCCAAATAATTATTGTTTTGTATTATTCCACATTACCTGCTCAGCTTAAAATTTATACATATCCTCATATTACTACAAATCCCATAGACCCTTATATCTGTCTTCCTGAAAGATGACTTTCCATAATCAGTTAGACTTCCCCTGATCTTCCATTCATGTTGGGTCTGCCTCACTTAAAATTCTGTTTTATCCTTTAAATGACTCTCTGGTCATTTATCATGATTTTTAGAAATGCCAAGAAAGGAATTCTCATAGCCTTCACATCTTCACAGAAATAGACAAATTCATAATTCCCTTTTTACACACATAATCCTTTAAGAGCAATTACTAGAGTCATCTCCCTGTAATACAAAAGCTTTATTGAAGTACAGTTCAATACTAATACTACTGCCAATAATAAATAATACTTACTGGGACCTATTTTGTTCTAGATTCTAAAGACTCTGTATACATTTGCCCATTTAGTCTTCACATTAAGTGTATTAAGAGAGGTACAATTTATTTTATCTTTTTTACTACTGAGGGAACTGAGTCTGCAGTGATAACTTCACTCTGAGCAGCTAAGAAGCTAATGGCAGGAGGGAGCAAGTTGTTTTAAAGTTGACTAACCTCTAGAGTCTTATTTAATCCACTTTATTATAAACCATGGGATGATAATAACCCCATACTTCATCTCCCCTCAGTTCAGTCGCTCACTCATGTCCAGCTCTTTGCAACCCCATGAATTGCAGCACGCCAGGCCTCCCTATCCATCACCAACTCCCAGAGTCCACCCAAACCCATGTCCATTGAGTCGGTGATGCCATCCAGCCATCTCATCCTCTGTTGTCCCCATCTCCTCCTGCCCCTAATCCTTCCCAGCATCAGGGTCTTTTCCAATGAGTCAACTCTTCTCATGAGCTGGCCAAAGTATTGGAGTTTCAGCTTCAACATCTCCCTCACTTGTAAACATAGTTGCAATCATTGTAATGTCTATTCTTCTTTTTAAAAAACTTGCGAACCACTCTTACCTATCCTTTAAGAAGTCAAAAATCACAGATTTTCTGGTTTAGATGGACCTTGGTAACCTACTTAACCACAATTTGCATCACTCTGTGCTATATTAATTTGTCAAAGAGATTTGGAATGTGATAATATGACCCAGGCCTCCATAGTTTCCTAGAATGGAATAATATGATTATTACCATTACCATGGTCTTCATCGAGCTCAGTAGTATATGACTCTTTGTGACCCCATGGACTATACAGTCCACCAGATTCCTCTGTCCATGGAATTTTCGAGGCAAGAATACTGGAGTAGGTTGCCATTTCCTTCTCCAGGGGATCTTCCTGACCCAGGGATCAACCCTGCATCTCTTGCATCTCCTGCATTGGCAGGCAGATTCTTTACCACTGCACCACCTTGCAGGTGCCATCATAACCATAATCATTCCTAAAATTACCTCTGGAAGATTTAGGGGGTATAAAAGAACTCACTATCTGAACTTCAAGAAGTGAAAATACAGTGCTACTAGATGGTCCTGTTTCAAGTTCTCTGTGTGTCTACTCTTTTCATTAGAGCACATCAGGCTAAAGATGACAACGGATGGTTTCCCTGACCACATCAAAGGGGCACAAGGTATGTTATTGTGTCGTAACTGCCTGGTATAGAGTTCCCAAGAATATCTGATCCCAAATGGTGATACCTATCTAACTAGATACACTGTACTGGAGTTTCTGTATTTGCAACTAGAAAATCGCCATGTTATTTATTGGTCTTCACGTAGCGCTTGCATGTTTTATCTGTAATTTTGGGAACAATAATAATGCTTAAGCAAAGGCAGTGTAGTGAGAACCAAATGAAAGAGTGCAAGAGAGAACCAAGCACTGTGCCTGACCCAGAGTAAGGTGTTCAATAAATGCTTTTTGAAACAAAATCTGTGAATGATGACACCACTTTTTCATAGAGACCATATTACTTAAAGAATCAGAAAATCATCCTGCCAGTGTTCGCTCACCATAGTGTTGCTCCTATAGCCGCTAACAACCTCAATTAGAAAAATCAGAAGACTCATCTTTAGGAGCCTCTGGGCAGGCATTTAACCTCAAGTTACTGCACAACCTGTTGATCCACCTTTTATCAGGTCTCACTCCAGACACTTCAAATGTCCTCTCAGATTAAGCTACTAAGTCTTCTGAAAGGTACAAGGGGATTTATCTACTCAGCACTGCAATCAGACAAGTGCTCCCTAGTCACCAAACCGCGTCAGCACACATAACTCTTCTGTATCTAAAATCAGATACTGTCTAAACTGGGATGCCTTAAAATACATACCTTTAGTAGCTAGAATCCCAGTTGGTAAACATTTGTGTAAGGTATCATAGCTCAAGCTTTAATTAACTCATTTAACATTAAAAGTTTAAATATGAATGTTAATTTCTCCTTTTCTTTTAGATAAAGGAAGGAAATTAAAATTCTCTCTATAATAACAGAGGTGCCTTTCAACAAAACCAATGCTATTATGTATAAAGCTATGTCAAAATGCCTAGATTTATATTTTTGAAAACTCTTGAATTTATCATATATATATATAATAATACTTTTTTATCTCAAAGATCAAATCCATGTTGATTAGTTATAGCTGTGTCCTACTTTCCCAACATTTAGTCATTCTGAATTTTTTATACTATTGCCTTGGAAAAAAGCAATAGACAACTGGATAACTAATTATTGGTGATTGCATTTAAAAAAAAGTGTTTTGGAATCATTTAAATGCCATGCCCAGCTTTCTTTCCCATCTCAACACAAAATAGGAAGGATGTGCCCAAACTTTCAAAAATATTTTATATTTGTTGAAGTGAATGTCAAGTCCCTAAGGAAACAACTTTGAAAAAACAAACGCATAGAAAAAGAGATAAGATTTGTAGTTGCCAGCGGTGGGGGTGAGGAACTGGGTGAAGTTGGTCAAAAGAAACAAACATCCAGTTATAAGCTTAATAAATTCTAGGGGTGTAATGTATAACATGATGACTATAGCTTACAATACTATTTTGTATATTTGAAAGTTGCTCAGGGAGTAGACCTCAAAATTTCTCATCATAAGGAAAATTTTTTTCTAATTATGGGAGGTGATGAATGTTAACTTATCATAGTAATCATTTAACAATGTATGCACACATCAAATCATTATATTGTACAACTAGAACTTGCACAATGTTGTTGTTTAGTTGCTAAGTCATGTCTGACTCTTGTGACCCCATGGACTGTAGACTCCCATACTCCTCTGTCCATGGGATTTCCCAGGCAAGAATACTGGAGTAGGTTGTGATTTCCTTTTCCAAGGGATCTTCCCCACCCAGGTATCAAACTTGTCTTTTCTGTGTCTCCTGCATTGGTGGAGGATTCTTCACTGCTGAGCTACCAGGCCCCTTTACAATGTTATATGCCAATTATATCTTAATAAAGCTGGAATAAAGGTAATGCTAGTATGTAGACAAGAACTCAATAAGTTTGTTAAATAGTCATCTCAGAATCAAGTTACAAGCAGTATTTATCAAACAAATAAAAGAAAGGGGAAAATAACACCCTTATGGTAAGATGCTTCTAACGATGACAATCCAGAACAGTAAAAAACTTGAATTATGGCAGAAATAAAGGGTAAGAAATCTATGTTCCAGTCCTGGCATTAACAAATTTGACTTGTACAGCTCACTTTCTGTCCCTGGTCTTGATTTTCACACTCAAACATGAATGTCTTGGGCAAGATAATCTACCTAAATGATTCTAGCTCTGCAGTTATATACTTCTACTAGCCATTCAATTTAAAATTGCTTGTTTATATAGTAAATGGCAATAGAAACCCAAATGATGACATCAGCAGAACAGGGGAATATCTGGTGCTGTAGATCTAGGAGAACAGTGATATGGAATCTCAGACTCCTTGAATGGGAGACTGCTTTCATTTTACAGATGGGAACCCTGAAGCTTAAACAGAGAATGGGATAGTTTAAGGCAATGGTTCTTAACCAGGGATGATTTTTGTTCCCCCAGGAAATATTTGTAAATGTATGGAAATATTTTTTGTTGTTACAGTTTGGGGAATAGTTATACTATTGGCATCTAATAGGATGAGGCCAAGGATGCTGCTGATCATCCTTCAATGCACAGAAGAGATCCCCACAACATAGAACTGGTGGTAGTTTAGTCACTAAGTTGTGTCTGACTCTTGTGACTCCATGGACGGTAGCCTGCCCGGTTCCTCTGTCCATGGGATATCCCAGGCAATAATACTGGAGAGGGTTGTCAGTTCCTTCTCCAGGGGATCTTCTTAACCCTGAGATCAAACCCGGGTCTCCTGCATTCCAGACAGTCCCCTGCATTACAGGTGGATTCTTCCAGCGCCAAACAGCAAGAATGCAAGTTTGAGAGACCCTGAGTTGCAGCAGACAGCGAGTTACCTTTTTATATGTCAGAGGTTATATTGATAAATATACTGTGAATGATTTAAATCACTTTGTATTTTACTTTTCATGATAGAGCAGAGACTAAAAATTCATGATAGTGTCAACTCCAGTCAGCTTTCTATTATATAACACACTGAGTTCAAGAGTCTTATCAAGCAAACGACATCAGGACAAACTCCAAACATGTGTAAGTGTGTTCCAATTCTAATTGAATGTACAAAAGATCATACAGAAGAATTAGTTATGCTTCTAAAAATTATTCTGTAATTGCCAGAAACTACATGAGTAGAGAAATTATATAAAAATGGACAATACATTTGCTATTATCTTCTCCCATTCTGAGGGTTGTCTTTCCGCCTTGTTTATAATTTCCTTTGCTGTGCAAAGCTTTTAAGTTTAATTAGATCCTACTCATTTATTTTTGCTTTTATTTCCATTACTCTAGGAGTTGGGTCATAGAGGAGCTTGCTGTGATTCACGTCATAGGGTATATGGTCTATGTTTTCCTCTAAAATTTTATATTTTCTGGCCTTACAGTTCGGTCTTTAATCCATTTTGAGTTTATCTTTGCATGATGTTAGGAAGTGTTCTAATTTCATTCTCTTATATGCAGCTGTCCAGTTTTCCCAGCACCATTTATTGAAGAGGCTATCTTTGCCCCATTTGTATATTCTTGCCTTCTGTGTCAAAAATAAGGTACCCATAGGTGCATGGGTTTATTTCTGGGCTTTCTATATTGTTCCACTGGTCTATATTTCTGTTTTTGTGTCAGCACCATACTGCCTTGATGACTGCAGCTTTGCTGTATAGTCTGAAGTCAGGAGGAAGTTTGATTCCCCCAAAGCTTTCTTAAGATTTCTTTGGCTATTTGGGGTCTTTCGTGTTTCCATATGACTTGTGTGGTTTTTTTTTTTTTTTTTTGGTTCTACTACTGTGAAAATGCCATTGGTAATTTGATAGGGATCACATTGAATCTCTAGACTGCATTTGGTAGTTATAGTCAGTTTCACAATATTGATTCTTCCAACCCAGGAACATGGAATATCTCTCCATCTGTTTATGTCATCTTTTATTTCTTTCATCAGTATGATAGTTTTCTGTACACACTTCTTTTGTTTCCTTAGATAAGTTTATTCCTACATATTTTATTCTCTTTGTTGCAGTAGTGAGTGGGATTGATTCCTCAATTTCTCTGATTTTTCATACAGGAATGCAAGTGATTTCTGTATATTCATTTTGTATCCTATGACTTTGCTAAATTCACTGATTAGGTCTAGTAATTTTCTGATAATATCTTTAGGGTTTTCCATGTACAGTATCAAATGAAACAACTGACAAACGATTAATTTCCAAACAAGCAGCTCATATAAGTCAATACCAGAAAAATGAACACCCAATCAAAAATTGGGAAAAAGACCTAGACAGACATTTCTCCCAAGAAGACATACAGATTGTTAACAAACACAAGAACAGATGCTCAACATCGTCCTTTATTAGAGAAAGGCAAATCAAAACTACAATGAAATATCACCTCACACCTAAGAATGGCCATCATCAAAAAGTCTACAAAAGATAAATGCTGGAGAGAGTGGGGAGAAAAGGGACACTCTTGCACTGTTGGTGGGAATGTAAATTGATACAGCCACTATGGAAGACTGTATGGAGAATCCTTTAAAAATGAGGAATAAAACCACCTTATGACCCAGCAATCCTACTCCTAGGCATAAACCTCAAGGAAAGCAAAACTGAGAAAGACAAATGTACTCCAATGTTTATTTCAGCACTATTTACAATAGCTAGAACATGGAAGCAACCTAGATGTCCATAGACAGATTAATAGATTAAGAAGCTGTGGTACATTTGTACAATGGAATATTACTCCACCATAAAAAGGAACACATCTGAGGCAATTCTAATGAGGCAGATGAACCCAGAGCCTATTACACAGAGTGAGGTAAGTCAGAAAGAGAAAAACAAATATCATATACTAACACATATATATGGAATCTGGAAAGATGGTACTGATGACATTATTTGCAGGGCAGCAATAGGGACACTGACATAGAGAGCAGACATATGGATGTGGGGGTTGGGAAGGAAGGAGAGGGTGGGATGTATGGAGAAAGTAATATGGAAGCTTGTATTACCATATGAAATTAGACAGTCAATGAGAATCTGCTGTAGACTCAGGGAACTCAAACCCAGGCTCCATAACATCCTAGAGGGGTGGGAGGGAAATTAAGGAGGGGACATATGTATACCTATGGCTGATTCACGTTGATGTTTGACAGAAACCAACACAATTCTAAAGAATTCTAAAGAAATTATCCTTCAATTAAAAATAAATAAGTTTAATTTTAAAAAAATGGGTAATACAATGAGTTGATCTGGACAGAGGTGAAGAAGAATATAATAGAACAGTTAAGGATGCCAGTAATAGTCCTAAAGCCTCATTACTCATCCCACACCCTTTATTCCAGCCAGGATTGGGCTTCTTCTTAAGGAGCTTAGTTCTTGTGTTGTGAGGGTATCACCCAAGACTAGTTCAAAGAAAAGTGTCTGTAGGAAGTTATACAAGGTGCAACTACTAGTGAATCATGGAACAACAGTAATTTTCACAGATCCATCAAGAAATAATCCTATTGTGTGGATAAGGAAACAGTGGTCCTGAGCTTGGGGATGGAGAGAGTGACTGGTCCAATGACAAACCACAATTTATGGCAGAGTCAGAATCCTGCTCTCATGGATAACCTGACCCTCATTAGTGGGAAGGCAGGTTAAGTTAGTACATACTTTTTTATGTAATTTACATAATCTTACATTTACATGATCTTAGCTGGGTTCTGTATATGTATTTAGTTGATTTTACCCACATAGTAGAAAGTGTTTTATTTCATTTGACTGAAAGGTTCTCCATGAAATTGGAAGTCTGAAAAGAAAAACAACTTTTCCAAGGTCATAGAGCTATCAAGTGGCAGAGCCTGAATTTAAAACCCATGCCCTCTCATTCCAGGTGAAAGATATTTAACTGGTTGGGTGACTCACTGTGGCAGGGGGAGTGGCAAAATAAAGAAAAGAAGGAAGGGCCATTACACTGGAGATCAAAAACTCAAGGGCTTTCCCTGATAAAAATATAAAGACACAATATATTAAAGTTTAGAAGAGAAACCAGCCCTACCTGTTTTCAATATCCACCATCATCTTCTTCAATTCCTCATCCCATAAAGTAGCTGATAATAACTCAAATGGACCATTCAGTACAAATATCACTTTAACAAAGAGATGAACTACTGGAAAGAGTTTTCCAAAAATTCAAGACAGAAACTTCTCCTATGCATGGTCTTAAGATATTAAAAGAAAATCTTAATTGCCACAAAGAGTGGGTAACCTAGGACATACTTATCCTTTCTGGGGTTATGACCCTTTTGAAAATTTGATGAAAGCTATCAATGCTCTCAGAAAAAGGCACACATTTTCACACAGTTCTGACACACTTTCATATACCAACAATGCATGGAAATCTCAGAAACCCGTCAATGAACCTTAACTTCTTTTAGGCGAGACATTTTAAGAATGAGCTCTGCCATTGGGTACACGTGTGACCTTAAACAAGTTAAGTGTAGTTCAGTGTCTTGGTTTCTCCACCTATAAGAAACTAGATTTGTACGCTGGACATTCTATGTTATTGATGGATGCAGCAGAGTACAGTGGAAGGTATTCTAGGAATCACTGCAGATATTTGATTCAAGGAGGTTTATTCTCCCTCTCTGGGGCTTAGTCTCCACCAATTTTAGAGTGAGGGATTAATACATGATGACCTGGAAGGTACTTTCACCTCTAATGTTTCGAGATTCTTAATTTGGGAAAAGTTATGTGGAGCAGAAAAGAGCTTCATCTCCCTAATAAGTATTATGAGCTAGATTCACCTGCTCTAAACAGAAAATCTGCCAGACCTTTCAAGGCACCACTATATAGCAAGACATCACACCTGTCCCTGACTAAATCATGGGATGTGACAGGTAAGTGGGGATGCTGTAGCCGTGGATATCAGTTTCTTGATCAGCACCCTTTCCAAACTTGGAGTCATAAACCCCTCTGGGTGGAGCCCTATCAGCAGTCATATCTTCATTTGTTAAAGAGCACAGTGATAAGGACTCAATTGGTTGTAGGGAGAGAATGGGTCAGGAAATAACTTCAGAACAACAGGAAACAAAACAGCTGTTTCTTGGACATAAGGATGCTCTAACCACTACTTCTAGTGTCAGAAATGAATGTAAACACCATCCTCTTAGGCAACCAAGTGTTTGTAATCAAAGAACTTTCCCCAGGCAAAAAAGGATTAGAATAAATATTTCTTGTTTTAGGAAAGATCACACCCTGTACTCACATTTACTGATAAAATTTCTAAATATTGGAAGACCTAGAGTTCTGGAGACTTGAGTTAAATTATATACATTTTTCTAGTCTTCAAGTTACTCACCTCTGTAGAATGGCAGGGGGCAAGAGGGTAGGCGACATGGGGCAGGTATACAATGCCTCTAAGACATTTTACAAGTGTATTTCTCCCCAAATGATAATATTTCCTTAAACTCAATACCCCTAACCTCCAGTTTCTTGTAAGAACCAGACACTGGATCATATTTTAAACTTTTGATATAATTATTGTTTCACTTTGCCTCTAATAAAATTGCAGAACTATAATAAATGAAGAAGCTATAACTTTCAGACCACACAGCATTGAGGATTTCTTTGAAATGAAAAGAAAATAAAGAAAAATACTTTAATACTGATAGATGTATGAATATTTTCAAAGAGATCTGATTGCTTCACAGTTTACATGTTCACTATATTTAACAGGCATTTTTTAGATGCCTGCTACATTCCAGAGCATTGTAAATAAGACACCATTTCTGCTTTTAACATTCTCCTGGTAGAGGAGAAAATACTGAGATAATGGAAACACAATGTTCACAGTCCCTCTAACATAGAGTTTTAGAATTTTATGGCACCTTAAAAACCATCTAGTACAACCACCCATCTGAAGCTTGATATTTCTTTACAGTGGGCCTGCCATCATCTTGTCCCCTGGGCAATGATCACTGACAGTCTCACTATGTCTTGTAGTAACCCATTTCATTTTCATGCTTAATTCCAAATTCCTTTGAAATTATACAAACAGAGCAAAAATCAGGTTCCTAACTTACAAAGGAAGTAAAGATTATATCAGTGAAGAATGACCAATAACGAGGTCATCAAAATTCTGCAACAGGCTGCCATCCCGGGTAAAAGACAAAGAGATTTCTGACACACAGATGAGCCCCTTCAAACCTGGCAAATGCTTTCCTAATTCTTGCCTTGGTTTTCCCATCTCTAAAATGAAGGGTTTGGATTGGGTAAAAGGAAAGCTTTGCATTTATATGAATACTAGTTTGTGTGCATATGTACTGCTGCTGCTGCTGCTACTAAGTCGCTTCAGTCGTGTTTGACTCTGTGCGACCTCACAGACAGCAGCCCACCAGGCTCCCCTGTCCCTGGGATTCTCCAGGCAGGAACACTGGAGTGGGTTGCCATTTCCTTCTCCAACGCCTGAAAGTGAAAAGTGAAAGTGAAGTCCCTCAGTCGTGTCCAACTCTTAGCGACCCCATGGACTGCAGCCCACCAGGCTCCTCCGTCCATGGGATTTTCCAGGCAAGAGCACTGGAGTGGGATGCCACTGCCTTCTCTGCTGCATATGTACTAGGTTGCTTCAGCTGTGTGATTCTTTGTGACCCCATGGACTGTAGCCTGCCAGGCTCCTCTGGCTCTGGAATTATCCACGCAAGAATGGGTTGCTGTTTCATCTTCCAGGGAATCTTCCTGACCCACGGATCAAACCCATATTTCTTAAATCTCCTGCATTCCAAGGTGGGTTCTTTAACACTAGTGCCACCTGGAAAGCCTTAGTTTAGGATGTATCAGAACAGTTCTGTTTCATCACAACTTATTCTAACTCAATGAGCCAGTAAGGGATCACAGAGTTTGAGTGATCCTGCTTCACCAAACTCTATTAAATCTTACAGAAAACTCTTTCCTAACCAATAAACAGTGAGAACTTACTTTGTCCAACTGTGTACAGACCTATATACTACTTCTCCCTTACCCAGAAGATAAATTTCCACTCTTTCGGTAGCCCAATCACTAGGACATTTCTCTATTACTTAATCTTGAATTCCTTGATTTCTTGAATCTTTAATAACTTCAGTGAAATTTTCAGTAGTGATTTGCTCCCTTACCTGCAAAGTTAGTGAATTTTGTAATGTTTTTTAGTTCTTGAGTGTTATTTATTTGTTTTTAATAAGGTGGATTCTAAAATCCTATTTAGGTCTAGAAGTCCAAGAATCTGTTTCTGAAGGAGCCACAATCAATGCCACGTGTTAATCACTCTCTGAAAGCCAGCACGTGAATATCTATGGTCCCAAATAATTGAAGACATTCTGCTAGACCTCATCTCAGTTTCTTTGCTTGGCATTATCACCTTGCCTCTGAGAGAGTTCCCTTCTCAGACACTGTTGCTTAGATCATTTCTCACTCACTCACTCATTCTTCTCCATTCCTAGCCTGTGCTGGGAGAAGCTGCAGATACTAGCTTCAAAACATTATGTGTTTCATTAAGGAAATAGATTGAAGGGGCAAACTTAGAAATCATCACCTGGGATGGATCTGGACCTGGACCTTCAAGTACCCAATCTCACCTGACTTAATTTCCTCTCCTGGAAGGACTAATCATAGTTTGCACCCTCTCTCCCTGTCCTTCTAACCACAAAATCAAACAATTCAGAGACTTCAGAGTCAAACTCATTTCACAGAGGAAAAACCATGACTCAGAAAGATGAAGTGCAACATACTAGGCTGCAGCACTACCTGGTACAAGGTTAAGGCTAGACTATGGATTTTCCAATTAGAATTAGAATTTTCCAATTCCCAAAGCAAGGTTCCTCTCATGTATCTTTTCTCCTCATCCCTGTTCATTTGATTTTTATCTAGTTTTTTTTTTTTTTTTTTTTTTAAGTTCGCATTGTCTCGAGGTGTTTGTTTTTTGAAGAAGAAATATATGACCTCTCATTCATCCTTCAACTCTATAAACATAAGACAACTGGGAAGAGACAGATGCATTAAATGAACATTATTATAATGATTCTAATTCCAAGAAACACCAGTTGAGAGAGCAAGAGTTTTCTTTACTTCTTTACTCTGTCCTAGTCTTCCACTGAACACAAGCTTACAGAAGATGAACTATGAGCCAGGGCTAGAAATAAGCCACATGTTGGTTATTATATAACAATTTCATGCTGTCACGGAGTAAATAAGAAACCATGCACAATAAGAGAAGTTCAAAAAAGGGGCTGTAGTTACTCAGAGGAAAAAGACCGAAAAGAACTGGGCTTTATGAAACTTCCTCTTGATGGGGCCTTGGAGTATAGAAGGAAGAGGGTATGAAGAACAGAGGCAGGAGAAATGAAAAAAGAAGAGCACTGAAGACAAACCGCTCAAATTACTCAAAACAAAGTGACCCATGGGACTTCCCTGGTCTAGGGTTAAGACTCTGTGCTTCCACTCTATGGGCCACTGGTTCAACTCCTGGTCAAGAAACTAAGATCCCACATGCCACACAGTGTGGTGAAACAGAACAAAACGACAGTGATCCAGGGGAAGAAACACATGCAGGAGCCAAAAGCAGGGAAGAACGCGGGAGAAAAGACCAAAAAAAAGACATATTTAGTCCATTTGGTGCTTGGTCTTTATGAATGAATCCATCCAAGTCCCTAAACATCCTCTTCACTCCCTTTCCCCCTTGACTTCCCCCGCCACCCCACCAGCAATCTCCTGACCTTTCTGAGGTCTCTTCTGTGGCATGACAATCCAGTCACTGGTTCCTATCTTTGGCTACACTGAAAATAATCTTATAGAATTTTAGGAAAGTCTTATTTTCTTCACAATCTGTTCAGCTCTCCTCATTTCTAATTTTCCTAGGACCCACCATACTTAGTGGTGTTCTTTATTCGCTTCCTTTTTTCTCTGTATTTATATATTGGATTGTATTCATTATGTACATAATGCGTTAGTACATTCTCACCATAAAAGTTAAAACAATACAGAGATAATAGAGTAAGTCACGAGAGAAAGTGAAAGTCACTCAGTCATATCTAACTCTTTGCCACCCCATGGACTGTACAGTCCATGGAATTCTCCAGGTCAGAATACTGGAGTGGGTAGCCTTTCCCTTCTCCAGGGGATCTTCCCAACCCAGGGATCGAACCCAGGTCTCCCACATTGAAGGCAGATTCTTGACCACTTGAGCCACAAGGGAAGCCAGAGAATACTGGAGTGGGTAACCTATCCCTTCTCCAGGAGATCTTCCTGACCCAGGAATTGAACCAGGGTCTCCTGCATTGCAGGTGGATTCTTTACCAACTGAGCTATTAGCGAAGATGTGAGAGCCTTGCATTAACCCATACTACCATTCATCTCCTCACAAGTCAGCTTTATTAACCAACACTTTTTGATTTTTACTTCTACTCTACATTTCTTTATACTTCTCTTTCTGAGAGTAAATGCCCTAAGGATGCACAGGCTTCCCTGGTAGCTCAGATGGTAAAGAATCCGCTTGCAATGTGGGAGACCTGGGTTCAATCCCTGGGTTGGGAAGATCCCCTGGAGAAGGGAACAGCTACCCACTACAGTATTCTGGCCTGGAGAATTCCAGGGACTGTACAGTCGCAAAGAGTCGGACATGACTGAGCGACTTTCACTTTCACGGATGCCCAGATTAAGTCTAAACTTCTTCGCCTTACCCACAAGATGGCATATTTCCCTCTCATCCTAATCTATTCCATTTCCTGCCATCAGCCTTGGGCACACTGAAGTTCCCACAAAATTCAAAATATGGCCTTATTCTCACTTTTATGCTCACTTACATGCAGTTCCTGCATTATTTAAAACCTTTTTCCATAATTTTGACTTCCTAAAATGGAGCTGGTCACTCTGTCCGCATTAATACCTTCAAAGCTTCCTGTCTAGCCATCCACCACCACATTTATAATGTGTAAGATGATTGTTAAATGAACTCTCTCTTCCCTACAGGATGTTAGGTTTTTGAAGACAGAATGTATCTTTCTCAGCTTTGTATTCCTGGCACCCAGGAAAGTACCTGGCAAATCTAAGCTACCAAATAAATGTTGAATTCCTAAATGGGAGGTAGAGAATGAAAGAATTTCTTTTGGGCAATATGGCTGTATGGTCTAGAGACATGGTCACAGTTCTAGAGGAAGACCACATTGTTCTGTGGGATCTCTCTCACCCACTCACACCCCATGTGGCGGTCAGAATGATATTTCACCAACTGCTGTCTTGCAGTTGTTGAAATTGCACATGTCTAGGATATAATCACATCTTGTTAGTCCCTAAAACTTTGAACCTATTTTTCATTCTAGGTGACATGTCTGAATTCTGCAGATTTCCTTCTGGTGAGAACATTGAGTGCTTTAACACTTTGAGAGCAGGTGCTGAGCTGTTGTTATTCCAGGTCATGCAAAACAGAGATTCTACAAATTCAGAAGTAGTGAGATGGGGGTATGACTGGCGGGCTACTGTGATGACTTCATGTTCAAGTATAAAGAGGAGACCGTGTTCCCAATGAAAGAACAGAAGATGAAGTCATCATTTTTGGCTGTGTTTGGGAACTGAAGTTGTCCGACTATATAGTGGGATATTCAATATCCTAAATACGATAGGGAATGAAACTGATTCATCAGATGCTAAGGAAGAAATTTAGCCCCTCATGTTTCAGAAGTGGCATTTCTCATGCTTCATACTGTGCCTGCTGCCCTGGCATCTTATATTTCAGTGACTGAGTTTTCAAAGAAAGATTTGTCTTTAAAGGAAGCCATGTGGTATAAACTGTTATCAATGCATCACACAAAAGGTAAACACTTTACGAGAGAGCAAAGGGTAATGGATGTAGCTTCATTCTAGTTCTGTTACTCACTAGTCATCAGACCTTGGGCAACTTATATAATTGTTCTGTGCCCATTTTCTCATAGGCGAAATGGGGATAATAGTAATATATACCTCATGAAGTCATTAAGTTTAAATGAATATATACTTGTGTGTGTGCATGTTAAGTCACTTCAGTTGCATCCGACTCTTTGTGACACAATGGACTGTAGCTTGCCAGGCTCCTCTGTCCAAGGGATTCTCCAGGCAAGAATACTGGAGTGGGTTGCCATGCCCTCCTCCAGGGGATCTTCTCAACCCAGGGATTGACTTGCGTCTCTTATGTCTCTTGCATTGCAGGCAGATTTTTTACCACTGAGCCACCAGGGAAGCTTAAATAGATACATATAAAGTGCTTAATACATGACACATAGTTATCTATTAAAAGCTAGATACTTACATTATTCTTTTATTATTGAGCTTCCCTCATAGCTCAGTTGGTAAAGAATCTGCCTGCAATGCAGGAGACCCCGGTTTGATTCCTGGGTTGGGAAGACCTGCTGGAGAAGGGATAGGCTACCCACTCCAGTATTCTTGGGCTTCCCTTGTGGCTCAGCTAGTAAAGAATCCACCTGCAATGCGGGAGACCTGGGTTTGATCCTCGGGTTGGGAAGATCCCCTGGAGAAGGGAAAGGCTACCCACTCTAGTGTTCTGGCCTGGAGAATTCCATGGGGTTGCAAAGAGTTGGACACGACTGAGAAACTTTCACTATATTATTCTTTTAGATAACGCATTTATAATCATTAAGAGTTAAATCTGTGTATTATGATCAATGTAGGCTTGCATCTTGACCATTTAATAGCTACATGGACTTGGCAAATTAATTAACTGCTGATTCTGAATTTTCTCATCTGTTCAATGAAAATGATAAAAGCATCTAAAGGACAAGACTTTTGTGAAACTTAAATGAAATAGCATATGGAATTGTCTGGCATGATTCCTAGTATATCTGAGTGCTCATTAATAACAGTTATAATACTCTCTATGTATCATTCAGTAACTGAGACTCCATGGATAAAAAGATTCATTTCAAAGAATCCCAGTCTAGGATGGGAAGTGAGAGGACGGTTTTGGTGCAGGATGTAATTGGTTTCATTTCCTCTGATACAGCCCATCCAAATCAGTGGTGGGAGAGATGGAGAAGAAGGACACAGCTGTACATGGAATCCTTGCATTTAAACCTACTTGCAGGTCAGGATTGATTCAGGCAAACAGAAGGTGATATGGATACAGGCTGCACAGAGCAGTGGAAAGATTTATAGGTTGAGACTATGGGGAATGTTTCTGATATCTAAGTTATTGTAACCTAGACCAACTAGCCCTGGCCATCTGGACTTCAGCAGAATATAAAGTTAGATGATATTTCTGATTGATACATTTTTGAGCTCCTTATGTTTTTTATATAATTTTGAATAATGAACTCTGAGCATCATAATTTTTCTGTACAGCATAACAATCAAATATTCTAATTTGACAATTGTCTCTTGATGAAAATCTTTCCAGATGAGAATCTACTAATTCTACTTCCCAGCATTAGTAGAGTAAACAAAACCTAACCAGTGCTTTCAGGCTGGTTATCACAGGTGGGTTTTTTGACCTGACATCATTATTACCACTTGTTTCTGATTTCAATCTCAGCTACAGAGGGCAGTTCTGTGCTGGCTCAGATTTACCCACACATTAATGGAGTCTCATTTTAGACTCATTTTATGTCACTGTTTGCATTCTCCTTCAAGTCCTTCTCTGATGCTCCAAGAATCTGCTCAGCCTAGTGTAAGCACAGGCTGGCTAAGCAGAGTATTAAGGTGGTTTCCTCGTTGTTTTAGTTGCTAAGCCATATCACACTGTTTTGTGACCCCATGGACTAGGGCCCATCAGGATCCTCTGTCTATGGAATTTCACAGGCAAGAATATTGGAGTGGTTGCCACTTCCTTCCCCAAGGGATCTTCCTTGATAGAGATCAAACCCTTGTCTCCCACCTCTCCTGCATTGCAGGCTGATTCTTTATCACTTAGCCTCCATGGAAGTGTTGATGCCCCCTAAATAATCTTCAATTAATAGAGACTGTGAATAAATAAACATTTTAGATTTCTCTTCTGTTAATAGAAAATTTGGGGAGGTATTCTGTATGTTTCTCTGGAGATCATGGGGGTAACAAGCCCCCAGTGCCCACAGCGGTAACTTCACTAAGTCACTTTCTATTGATGCTTCTGTGCTCTGCTTCTTCCTTCTTGCTTTCTGGCATCATTATCCAAATACATTTCCAGTCCTCAAATCTTATCTCAGATAAGAATTTGACAGAATTTGAGTGAAAGTACTTGAGATCATCATTCCAAACAACAATGGCAATTGCCATTTTGGAGACATGCAGATTTACCTGGTGTGATCCAGGATCCAATGGGTCCCAATTTTTTAAAATTAATTTTTTAATTAAAGGATAATTGCTTTACAGAATTTTGTTGCTTTCTGTCAAACCTCAAGATGAATCAGCCATGTTGATTGCAGTATACATATATCCCCTCCCTTTAGAACCTCCCTCCCATTTCCCTCTCCATCCCACCCCTCTAGGTTGATACAGAGCCCCTGTTTGAGTTTCCTGAGACAGACAGGGAAGTCCTGTTGGCTATCTATTTTACATACGGTAATGTAAGTTTCCGTGTTACTCTCCTCATACATCTCACCCTCTTCTCCCCTCTCCCCATGTCCATAAGTCTATTCTCTATGTCTGTTTCTCCATTGCTGCCCTGCAAATAAATTCTTCAGAACCATTTTTCTAGATTCCATATATATGTGTTAGTATATGATACTTATCTTTCTCTCTCTCTCTCTCGGTCCCAATTTGAAGTCCTGGAACATGCTTTCTCATTTTTTAAGAACAGAATCTCTCATTCTTTTATGGCATCTTCCTTGTCTTCAGAATTTATCAGCAAATACAGAGCTAAAGAAGCCTGGTTTACTCACCATTATGAAAATAAATTCTCACTCATAAAATCAATTATATATCATTGACTTTATTCAAAGTTTTGCCTATAATTTCTTTATCACTAAAGTAATAAACATAAGCATCTCAGTGTGCATCTTATTACTCATAACAATAGCAATAAAATCATTTCCATTTGCTCAGTTTCTCTCTTATACAGGTTCTATGTTAATTGCTTTATGCTTTATATTCCTAATTCTTTTAACAATTCATATAAAAATGAATTTTAGTAATAAAACTGAATTTAAGCTAAGTTAACTGCAAGAATGAAAGAGCTGTAGATAATAAAATTATAGTGATTTTCTCTTTTTACTCAGGAATGTCAGAATCTAATACATATGATTAAATTTTTCTCATCCATGTATCACTACAGAGGTCTTGTCCATCTTTTCTTGCTAAATTTATTTCTAAGTATTTTGTGGTTTTATTTTTATGCTACTGTAAGTTTTCTGTTTATTTGAGTTTACTGCCCTGACTGGCACCTCCAGAGTGATGTTGGATATAACTGGCAAGAGCAAACTTTCCTTGTTGCCTCTTAAGAAGAAACAATTCAAAGTTTCATTAAGTGGAATGTTAGCTGAAAGTTTTTGTGTATTTTCCCTTTATCAGACTGAGGTTATTGATATTTCTCCCAGCAATCTTCATTCCAGCTTGTCCTTCATCCAGCCCAGTATTTCGCATGGTCTACTCTGCATATAAGTTAAATAAACAGGGTGACAATATACAATCTTGATGTACTCCTTTCCCTATTTGGAACCAGTCTGTTGTTCCATGTCCAGTTCTAACTGTTGCTTCTTGACCTGCTTACAGATTTCTCAGGAGGCAGGTAAGGTATTCCCACCTCTTTAAGAATTTTCCACACTTTGTTGTGATCCGCATGTTTAAACATTCTTTGACATTACCTTTCTTTGGGATTGGGATGAAAACTGACCTTGTCCATTGCCTGTGGAAATGCTGGACTCAATGAAGCACAAGGGGGAATCAAGATTGCCAGGAGAAATATCAATAACCTTAGATATGCAGATGACACCACCCTTATGGCAGAAAGTGAAGAAGAACTAAAGAGCCTCTCGATGAAAGTGAAAGAGGAGAGTGAAAAACTTGGCTTAAAACTCAACATTCAGAAAACTATCATCACAACATCGGGTCCCATCACTTCACGGCAAATAGATGGGGAAACAGTGACAAACTTTACTTTTCGGGCTCCAAAGTCACTGCAGATGGTGACTGCAGCCATGAAATTAAAAGACAATTGCTTCTTAGAAAAAAAAAACCTATGACCAATCTAGACAGCATATTAAAGCAGAAACATTACTTTGCCAACAAAGGTCCGTCTAGTCAAGGCTATGGTTTTTCCAGTAGTCATGTATGGATGTGAGAGTTGGACTATAAAGAAAGCTGAGCACCGAAGAACTGATGCTTTTGAACTGTGGTGTTGGAGAAGACTCTTGAGAGTCCCTTGAACTGCAAGGAGATCCAACCAGTCCATCTTAAAGGAGATCAGTCCTGAGTGTTCATTGGAAGGACTGATGTTGAAGCTGAAACTCCGATACTTCGGCCACCTGATGCGAAGAGCTGACTCATTGGAAAAGACCCTGATGCTGAGAGGGATTGGGGGCAGGAGGAGAAGGGGATGACAGAGGATGAGATGGTTGGATGGCATCACTGACTCAGTGGACATGGGTTTGAGAAAGCTCCGGGTGCTGGTGATGGACAGGGAGGCCTGGCATGCTGTGGCTCATGGGGTCACAAAGAGTCGGACACGACTGAGCGACTGAACTGACTTTATCAGACTGGGAAAGATCTCTTCCTTCCTAGTTCTTCGAGTTATGGCCATAAAGCATTATATTACGTCAAATAGTTTTTCTGCATCTATTCAGATGATAACATTGTTTTTTTTCTTTTATTCTAATAAGATGGTGAATTAAACTGATTAATTTTTCAACTTTGGACAAACCTTGAATTTCTAGTAAAATAACTTAGTCATTTTATGTTGCTTAGGGTAAAATAACCTAGTCATTTTATGTTGTTAGTTTATATACTGAGAGATCTGATATGTTAATATTTTGTTAAGATGTTGTATTTATGTTCCTGACAGAGACTGTTGTGATATTGTCTTTTTTCTTTTTGAAAGAAAGCCACATTGCTGGCTTCTTACAATGATTTGGGAAGAGTTCTTTCCTTCTCTATATTCTGAAAGAATTTATATAAGATTGGTATTATGTCTTGCTTAACTGTTGATTGGAGTCACTACTACACTATCTGGACTTAGAGTTTTCTGTGTGTGTAGGTATGTAGTATACTCCTCTGTAGTGTGTGTGCTTGTGTGTGTGTGTATACATACATATATATATATATATATATATATATATATACATATATATATCCTAATTATTTGCCATTTCTGGAGCCCTTTATTATTTCCTATATATATGAGTTTCTGTCTGGTATAACTTCCTTTGGTTAAAAAATTTTCTTCAGGAGGAGTCAAGATGGTGGAGGAATAGGACGGGGAGACCACTTTCTCCCCTACAAATTCATCGAAAGAACATTTGAACGCTAAGCAAATTTCACAAAACAACTTCTGATCGCTAGCAGAGGACATCAGGCGCCCAGAAAAGCAGCCCATTGTCTTCAAAGGGAGGTAGGACAAAATATAAAAGATAAAAAGGGAGACAAAAGAGCTGCGGACGGAGACCCATCCCGGGAAGGGAGTCTTCATAGAGGAAGTTTCCAATCATCAGGAAACCCTCGCACTGGCGGGACTGGGGGAAGTTTTCGGCAATCTAACTGGGAGGAAAAATTAAACAAGGCCCACAGATTACGTGCCTAAAAGCAACTCCCAGCAGAAAAGTACCCCAGACGCCCGCACCCGCCAGCAACAAGCGGGGGCAGAACGGAGAGGAGCGGGCGGCATTGCTTAGGGTAAGGACCGGCCCGAAGACCCTGAGAGCAATCGGAGGGAGCTTTTTTTAAACTGTGGGACAAAATTAACCGGCCGGAACACACTGCCTGCGGTTCGCAAAACAAAGGGACTGAGAAACTCCAGAGAAGAGCCGGCCCATCCCCGCTGGAGGTAGGAGGCAGGGGGAAGGGGAAAAGGGCAAACTCAGCCCCTGAGAAGCCACCCCCTCCCACATTGCAAACAGGCCCCTGGTTCCTATCTAAAGACTTCCTGAGACCCGACTGGCGGTGCGTGCTGGGGCCGCGGAGGGGAAAAGCGCGCCGTACCCGGAGAGAGTGCGCCCAAGCCTCTGGCTGCCTGGGCCGCTCAACGCGGAGGGAAAAGGCGCGCCGCACCCAGGGAGAGTGCGCCCAAGCCCCTGGCTGCCTGAGCCGCTCAGGCCAGGAAAGGCACAAAACGCAGGCACAACCGAATCCGCGCTTTTGTGGAGTACCAGAAAACTGGAACCGCACTCAACGCAGGGTCCGCTCCATATAGAGCAGCCGGGAGCCTGAGCAGTGTAGACAGGGAAAGCACTGACACCCGTGATCGGGGCAAACCCAGTGTGGCTGGTGAGTGCTAGCCACACGGAAAGGTATCTGTCTGCAGTGCCCCGCCCTCCCCGTAGCAGGACTAAACTGAACTAGCGAACCTAAATAAGAGATCACTTCCGCCCACCTGTGTCAGGGCGGAAATTAGACACCAAGAGAAGCCAAAATAAACAAAGGGAACCACTTCAGAAAGGACCGGTGCAACAGATTAAAATCCCTGAAGGTAACACCGACTACACCGGAAGGGGCCTATAGATATCTAGAAGTGTAAGCTGGAAAGAGGAGCTATCTGAAATTGAACTGAACCTACACTGACTGCAACAACTCCAGAGAAATTCCTAGATATATATGTATTTTTTTTTAATTAAAAAAAAATTTTTTTTCTTCTTTCCTTTTTTTTTATTTTTTATTTTTTCTTTTTTATTTTCTTTTAAAATTCCCTATTACTCCCCCATTACTCCTCAACTTTCATTTTCATATATTTTTACAATTTTTTAATTAGGAAAAAAATTTTTTTTTCTTTTTTTGTTTTTCTCTTCTATTTTCTTTTAAAGTCCTCTAATACTCCTCTATTATTTCTTAATTTTCATTTTCATTTCACTATAACCTTGCCAAAAAAAAAAAAAGAGAGAGAGAGAAACCCTATTTTTAAACCAAACTTCATATACATTTCTAAATTTTTTGTGTGTTTTTGTTTTTAAATATTGTATTTCAAAGAGTCTAACCTCTACACTAGATTTTTAATCTTTGTTTTTCAGTATGTGATATAAATTTTGGACATTTAAGAATCCAATATTCAGTTCCCATTTCTATTCAGGAGTGTGGTGATTACTCTCCCACTTTTGACTCTCTGTTTTCTACCTCAGAACACCTCTATTTCCTCCTTTCCCCTTCTCTTCCAAATCCAATTCTGTGAATCTTTGTGGGTGTCTGGGCTACGGAGAACACTTTGGGAACAGATAACTGTGTAGATCAGTCTCTCTCCTCTTGAGTCCCCTTTTTCTCCTCCTGTTCACCTCAATTTCCTTCCTCCCTCTCCTATTCTTCATGTAACTCTGTGAATCTCTCTGATTGTCTCTCACAGTGGAGAATCTTTTCACCATTAACCTGGAAGTTTTATTATCAGTGCTGTATAGTTGGAGAAGTCTTGAGACTATTGGAAGAATAAAACTGAAATCCAGAGGCAGGAGACTTAAGCCCAAAACCTGAGAAAACCAGAAAACTCCTGACTACATGGAACATTAAAGAATAAGAGACCATCCAAAAGCCTCCATACCTACACTAAAACCAACCACCACCCAAGAGCCAATAAGCTCTAGTACAAGACATACCACGCAAATTCTTTAGCAACGCAGGAACATAGACCTGAGTGTCAACATACAGGCTGTCCAAAGTCACACCTAACACATAGACCCATCGCAAAACTCATTACTGGACACTCCATTGCACTCCAGAGAGAAGAAATCCAATTCCATGCACCAGAATGCTGACACAAGCTTCCCTAACCAGGAAACCTTGACAAACCAATCGTCCAACCCCACCCACTGGGTGAAACCTCCACAATAAAAAGGAACCACAGACCACGAGAATACAGAAATCCCACTCCAGAGACAGCAATCTAAACAAGATGAAAAGGCAGAGAAATACCCAACAGGTAAAGGAACATGAAAAAAGCCCACCAAGTCAAACAAAAGAGGAGGAAATAGGGAATCTACCTGAAAAAGAATTTAGAATAATGATAATAAAAATGATCCAAAATCTTGAAAACAAAATGGAGTTACAAATAAATAGCCTGGAGAAAAGATTGAGAAGATGCAAGAAGGTTTAACAAGGACCTAGAAGAAATAAAGGCTTTCAAATAAAGGCTGTGAAAAGAAACAAAGATGGACACTACAGAATGATCAAAGGATCAATCCAAGAAGAAGATATAACAATTATAAATATATATGCACCCAACATAGGAGCACCGCAATATGTAAGGCAAGCGCTAACGAGTATGAAAGAGGAAATTAATAGTAACACAATAATAGTAGGAGACTTTAATACCCCACTCACAACTATGGATAGATCAACTAAACATAAAATGAACAAAGAAACACAAACTTTAAAGGACACAATGGACCAGCTAGACCTAATTGACATCTACAGGACGTTTCACCCCAAAACAATCAACTTCACCTTTTTCTCAAGTGCACACGGAACCTTCTCCAGAATAGATTACATCCTGGGCCATAAATCTTGTCTTGGTAAATTCAAAAAAATTGAAATCATTCCAGTCATCTTTTCTGACCACAGTGCAGTAAGATTAGATCTCAATTACAGGAAAAAAATTATTAAAAATTCAAACATATGGAGGCTAAACAACACGTTTCTGAATAACTAACAAATCATAGAAGAAATCAAAAAAGAAATCAAAATATGCATAGAAACGAATGAAAATGAAAACACAACAACCCAAAACCTACGAGACACTGTAAAAGCAGTGCTAAGGGGAAGATTCATAGCATTACAGGCCTACCTCAAGAAACAAGAAAAAAGTCAAATAAATAACCTAACTCTACACCTAAAGCAACTAGAGAAGGAAGAAATGAAGAACCCCCAGGATGGTAGAAGGAAAGAAATCTTAAAAATTTAAAAATTAGGGCAGAAATAAATGCAAAAGAAACTAAAGAGACCATAGCAAAAATCAACAAAGCTAAAAGCTGGTTTTTTGAAAAAATAAACAAAATTGACAAACCATTAGCAAGACTCATTAAGAAACAAAGGGAGAAGAACCAAATTAACAAAATTAGAAACGAAAATGGAGCGGTCACAACAGACAAGACTGAAATACAAAGGATCATAAGAGACTACTACCAGCAGCTTTATGCCAATAAAGTGGACAACTTGGAAGAAATGGACAAGTTCTTAGAGAAGTATAACTTTCCAAAACTGAACCATGAAGAAATAGAAGATCTTAACAAACCCATCACAAGCAAGGAAATCTGGAATCAGAAATCTTCCAGCAAACAAAAGTCCAGGACCAGATGGTTTCACAGCTGAATTCTACCAAAAATTTAGAGAAGAGCTAACACCTATCTTACTCAAACTCTTCCAGAAAATTGCAGAAGAAGGTAAACTTCCAAACTCATTCTATGAGGCCACCAACACCCTAATTCCAAAACCAGACAAAGATGCCACAAAAAAAGAAAACTACAGGCCAATATCACTGATGAACATAGATGCAAAAATCCTTAACAAAATTCTAGCAAACAGAATCCAACAACACATTAAAAAAATCATACACCATGACCAAGTGGGCTTTATCCCAGGAATGTAAGGATTCTTTAATATCCACAAATCAAACAATGTAATACACCACATTAACAAATTGAAAGATAAAAACCATATGATTATCTCAATAGATGCAGAAAAAGCCTTTGACAAAATTCAACATCCATTTATGATTAAAACTCTCCAGAAAGCAGGAATAGAAGGAACATACCTCAACATAATAAAAGCTCAACATATGACAAACCCACAGCAAGCATCACCCTCAATGGTGAAAAATTGAAAGCATTTCCCCTGAAATCAGGAACAAGACAAGGGTGCCCACTCTCACCACTACTGTTCAACATAGTTTTGGAAGTGTTGGCCACAGCAATCAGGGCAGAAAAAGAAGTAAAAGGAATCCAGATAGGAAAAGAAGAAGTGAAACTCTCTCTGTTTGCAGATGACATGATCCTCTACATAGAAAACCCTAAAGAGTCTACCAGAAAATTACTAGAGCTAATCAACGAATATAGTAAAGTTGCAGGATATAAAATTAACACACAGAAATCTCTTGCATTCCTATACACTAACAATGAGAAAACAGAAAGAGAAATTAAGGAAATGATACCATTCACCATTGCAACAAAAAGAATAAAATACTTAGGAGTATATCTACCTAAAGAAACAAAAGACCTATACATAGAAAACTATAAAACACTGATGAAAGAAATCAAAGAGGACACAAACAGATGGAGAAATATACCGTGTTCATGGATTGGAAGAATCAATATTGTCAAAATGGCTATACTACCCAAAGCAATCTATAGATTCAATGCAATCCCTATCAAACTACCAACAGTATTTTTCACAGAACTAAAACAAATAATTTCACAATTTGTATGGAAATACAAAAAACCTCGAATAGTCAAAGTAACCTTGAGAAAGAAGAATGGAACTGGAGGAATCAACCTGCCTGACTTCAGACTCTACTACAAAGCCACAGTCATCAAGACAGTATGGTACTGGCACAAAGACAGAAATATAGATCAATGGAACAGAATAGAAAGCCCAGAGATAAATCCATGAACCTATGGTCACCTTATCTTCGACAAAGGAGGCAAGGATATACAATGGAAAAAAGACAACCTCTTTAACAAGTGGTGCTGGGAAAACTGGTCAACCACCTGTAAAAGAATGAAACTAGAACACTTTCTAACACCATACACAAAAATAAACTCAAAGTGGATTAAAGATCTAAATGTAAGACCAGAAACTATAAAACTCCTAGAGGAGAACATAGGCAAAACACTCTCCGACATAAATCACAGCAGGATCCTCTATGACCCACATCCCAGAATTTTCGAAACAAAAGCAAAAATAAACAAATGGGACCTAATGAAACTTAAAAGCTTTTGCACAACAAAGGAAACTATAAGCAAGGTGAAAAGACAGCCCTCAGATTGGGAGAAAATAATAGCAAACGAAGCAACAGACAAAGGATTAATCTCAAAAATATACAAGCAATTCCTGCAGCTCAATTCCAGAAAAATAAATGACCCAATCAAAAAATGGGCCAAAGAACTAAACAGACATTTCTCCAAGGAAGACATACGGATGGCAAAAACACATGAAAAGAAGCTCAACATCACTCATTATCAGAGAAATGCAAATCAAAACCACAATCAGGTACCATTACACGTCAGTCAGGATGGCTGCTATCCAAAAGTCTACAAGCAATAAATGCTGGAGAGGGTGTGGAGAAAAGGGAACCCTCTTACACTGTTGGTGGGAATGCAAATTAGTACAGCCACTATGGAAAACAGTGTGGAGATTCCTTAAAAAGCTGGAAATAGAGCTGCCATATGACCCAGCAATCCCACTTCTGGGCATACACACCAAGGAAACCAGATCTGAAAGAGACACGTGCACCCCAATGTTCATTACAGCACTGTTTATAATAGCCAGGACATGGAAGCAACCTAGATGCCCATCAGCAGACGAATGGATGAGGAAGCTGTGGTACATATGCACCATGGAATATTACTCAGCCATTAAAAAGAATTCATTTGAATCAGTTCTAATGAGATGGGTGAAACTGGAGCCCATTATACAGAGCGAAGTAAGCCAGAAAGATAAAGACCATTACAGTATACTAACACATATATATGGAATTTAGAAAGAAGGTAACGATAACCCTATATGCAAAAAAAGAAAAAGAGACTCAGATGTATAGAACAGACTTGTGGACTCTGTGGGAGAAGGCGAGGGTGGGATGTTTCAAGAGAACAGCATTGAAACATGTATATCTAGGGTGAAACAGATCACCAGCCCAGGTTGGATGCATGAGACAAGTGCTCGGGCCTGGTGCACTGGGAAGACCCAGAGGGATGGGGTGGAGAGTGAGGTAGGAGGGGGGACCGGGATGGGGAATACATGTAAATCCATGGCTAATTCATTTCAATGTATGACAAAAACCACTGCAATGTTGTAAAGTAATTAGCCTCCAACTAATAAAAATAAATGGAAAAAAAATAAAAAATAAAAATTTTTTTCTTCGAAATAGTTCAGGCTTGCTAACAACAAATAATACACTTTTTTGCTTTACTGAAAATATCTTCATATCACGTTTGTTTTTCCAAGATATTTTCATTGGATATAGCATCCTGCTTCAGCAGTTTTGTTTGACTTTTAGTTAGTTTTGTTAATTCTTAGGTTATCTAAAAGATGTTTTCCCATTGTTTTCTGGCTTCCATTTTTTCCACTGAGAAATCACCCATCATTTGCATTATTTGTTCACTGAATACATTTTTTTCATTTTCTTTGCTGTCTTTCAAGTTTTTAATTCTGGCTTTCATACATGTATTTATGATATGCCAAATATGATTTTCTTTGTATTTTTTTTTCTGCTTTGCATTTCTGAGTTTCTTAAGGATTTGAAAGTCAGTGTTTTTAATGAAATTTGAGCTGTTACTTATTTGAATTTTTTTTTCACTCATTCTCATTTTCTTTTTCCTTTAGGATTTTAATTAAACATTTGTAATACCCCTTGATATTTTTCCATATACTCTTATGTTGCTCTTAACATTTCTTCAAGTCTTTTCTTTCTTCTTATTAGATCATCCCTATTTGCTTCAAGCTCATTAGAACTTTCTTATCCCATCTTCAGTTTTCTGTAAAGCTCAGAAGATAGATCTTTAAAAGTTTAGTTATTATACTGAATACACTTTAATTGTAGATTTTCTATTTTCTTTTCTATTTTCTACTTCTCTGCTTAGATTCTTCATCTGTCTAATAATAAGACTATATTTTGCTTTTAGCTCTTGAGATTATTCAGCATCTCTCTTAAAGTTCCTATTTGCTAACTAAAAACTCAAAGCTATCTCAAAGTCTGTTTATATTGACTTCATTTTTCTTGTTTTACAGTTGTGTTATTTCATACTTAGAAATCTGGGTGATAGGATTTAGATATACCAGATTTGTTATTTTTCCTTTAAGATTATATATTTTTATTCAAACAAGCAGCTTAATTACTGACTACCTATCCTAAACTTATATTAAGTTTATGCTTATATTTATTTTATGCTTTGTTAGGACATATCTGTATAAGGCCTAAGTGTTTCTCAAGCTTCTCTAACTTGGTTAGATTTTACATCTAAGTTCTTTATCTTCTTTGGATATTATCAAAGTTTCAGTTCAGTTCAGTTCAGCTGAGTCACTCAGTTGTGTCTGACTCTTTGTGACCACATGGACTGCAGCATGCCAGGCCTCCCTGTCCATCGCCAACTCTCAGAGTTTACTCAAACTCATGTCCATTGAGTTGGTGATGCCATCCAACCATCTCATTCTCTGTCATCCCCTTCTTCTCCCGCCTTCAATCTTTCCCAGCAGCAGAGGCTTTTCCAATGAGTTAGTTCTTCACATCAGGTAGCCAAAGTATTGGAGTTTCAGCTTCAGCATCAGTCCTTACAATGACTAATTTCTTTAGGATTGACTGGTTGGATCTCCTAGCAGTCCAAGGGACTCTCAAGAGTCTTCTCCAACACCACAGTTCAAAAGCATCAATTCTTTGGCACTCAGCTTTCTTTATAGTCCAACTCTCACATCCAAACATGACTACAAGAAAACCCATAGCTTTGACTAGACAGACGTTTGTTGGCAAAGTAATGTCTCTGCTTTTTAATATGCTGTCTAGATTTGTCATAAGTTTCTTCCAAGGAGCAAGTGTCTTTTAATTTCATGGCTGCAGTCACCATCTACAGTGATTTTGGAGCCCCCCAAAATAATCTCTCACTGTTTTCATTGTTTCCCCATCTATTTGCCATGAAGTGATGGGACCAGATGCCATGATCTTAGTTTTCTGAATGTTGAATTTTAAGCCAGCTTTTTCACTCTCCTTTTTCACTTTCATCAAGAGGCTCTTTAGTTCTTAATTTTCTGCCATAAGAGTGGTGTTACATGCATATCTGAGGTTATTGATATTTCTCCCTGAAATCCTGATTCCAGCTTGTGCTTCCTCCAGCCCAGTGTTTCTCATCATGTACTCTGTATGTAAGTTAAATAAAATTGTCACCCTGAGGTGACAATATACAGCCTTGACATACTCCTTTCCCTATTTGGAACTAGTCTGTTGTTCCATGTCCAGTTCTAACTGTTGCTTCCTGACCTGCATACAGATTTCTCAAGAGGCAGGTCAGGTGGTCTGGTATTCCCATCTCTTTAAGAATTTTCCACAGTTTGTTGTAGTCCACACAGTCAAAGGCTTTGGCATAGTCAGTAAAGCAGAAGTAGATATTTTTCTGGAACTCTCTTGCTTTTTCGATGATCCAACGGATGTTGGCAATTTGATCTCTGGTTCCTCTGCCTTTTTTAAACATAGCTTGAACATCTGGAAGTTCATGGTTCATGTACTGTTGAAGCCTGGCTTGGAGAATTTTGAGCATTACTTTACTAGTATGCAGGATGAGTGCAATTGTGCAGTAGTTTGAGCATTCTTTGGCATTTCCTTTCTTTGGGATAATCAAAGCTCAGTTTTAGAAATGTCAGTCTGAAGTAGACTTACTTAGACAGGAATCAGCAAACTATGGCCTGTGAGTTAAACCTGGCTCAAAACATAGTTATTCTGTAAATAAAGGTATATTGAAATGCAGTCACACCCATTCATTTATATGTTATCTATAGAAGCTTTTATACCACAAAAGCAGCATTAAGTAGTTGCAATAGAGACCATATAGACCAGAGACGCTAAAATATTTGCTCTCTGGCTCTTTACAGAAAAACTTTCTTGATGTCTGCTCTTGGACAAGATCCATACTGTTACAGCATGGTCTTTCTGATGTCTCAGCTGAATGCTCAGGCTATAAAAATAAGACTTTTCTACTCTGGCTGGATTTGGAGCATCAATGTCTTCCAAAAGTGTGCAGCCTTCAGTCTCTCTGTTTTGTCCTCATCTCTTTGGTGCTTGCTTCCTTATAAGCTAACCATTGTCTCTTCCTGAGCTTGGTAAACTCAGCTCTTGGCCAGAGACTTGACAGAAGCACCCGTTAAATTTCTGGGGTCCCCATTCAGCTCAATTCCCTCTCCCTTGGTGCCTTTTCCTACAGATTCCAGTGGATGCAGCAACTCTTGACTCTGATTTCTGCTCTAATTTCAGCGGGAACTCTTTGATCTGCTGATGCTTCAGCTCCTTCTGTTATACTTGAGGAAACTGTTGCCAGGCAGAGACCCAGGACAGTTACGGAACATACTTCGTAAGTCTTCCTTCTTTCAAGAACTGCAGGCTTACAGTATTTGTTGTCCAATATCTGAAACAGTTTTCTCATGTGTTCTGTCCAATGTTAAAGTGTTATATATGGTCACAAACATAAGTTCCTCTACTGCTGTCACTTTACCATATATATATGTATATATATATTTGCAAATGCATATGACTGGCAAACATGAAACACTTTTGCCTTTAATAGATGTTGAGCCAGTTAGGGGCTTCCCTGGTAGCTCAGCTGTTAAAGAATCTGCCTGCAGTGCAGGAGACCCTGGTTCAATTTCTGGGTCAGGAAGATCCCCTAGAAAAAGGGCAGGCTACCCACTCGAATATTCTTGGGCTTTCCTGGTGGCTCAGACCCTAAAGAATCTGCCTGCAATGTGGGAGAACTGGGAACCAGTGTAGCATATTATACTCAAATTAGGTTATTAGAGAACTGCCCATGTAGAATAAGCTTGATTTTAGGATAATGCATCACTCTATTCTTCTTCTTAGAAGCTGCAAAGAATTTCTTCAGCTGCCCTCCATATCCTTGACATCCTACAGGGTAAATCAAATAGTAGATTAACCAATATTGCATCATCTGTTATTATTATACTCTGTTTACATATTCCAAATCATTTTTTAATATTCATCTCTCTCTCTTCCTCTAGTTTCCTCCTTTTCTTCCTTCACTACAATATTCATAGGTTGAATCTGAACACTTCCAATTTTATTGTTTTTGGCAGAATATGAAGCATAGTATTTATCAGAGAAACTTATTTCACTATACTCTGTCTCTCCACTGCATACAAAGAATGACCTCTTGTAATCTATATTTTTACACTAGTTAGTCTTATTTTTGTGTAACACTCTTCGGGAGTTTGGAGTTATAAGAAAGTGTTTACTTCTTTATTCAACCAAACTGAACTTTCTCCATTAAAGGGTCACATTTTTGATAGCAAAAAATCAGATCACTAGGGGTTGTATCTATAACTATTAGAATATCCAAGCAATTGAAAGAATGGTATTTAATGAAATGATACTCATCAGTTTATAATTGGATGCATGCTTGCTGAGAATATATTCAATACATAAGTTACAGCTATAAACAACCTCCAAAGATGAGAAAGGCTTAATAAATCTTGGAATAACTGGTTTCTGTTGTCACTTTCTTTGCTAAGGAAAATAATATTTATATTAAGTTGGACTTCAGATATTCACCATAGTTATTAGTAGTCATAATTACATGAACATATACTTAGAGTGTTCATACTTTTAAATGTTTCTTTCTGGTTACATTTCACATAAAGGACCTATATTCAAATAACCCTTTCATTTACTGGAGGCTATAATTAAGTCAAAGTTGTACATAAAATTAAAAATAAAAGAGAAGCCTTTAAAATAGAAGTGCTAATAAGACCTTAAGTGAACTTTCCTAACTGTCTTAACTGTAGGAACTAGCTGACTTTTATCTATAAAAAGGGTAGATAACTGGTTTATTAGTTAAGTTATATTCTACTGCAAGTAGTAGACACCCAAATAACGGGAGCTTTAAAATAATATATTTTTCACATAGCAAGATGCTGAAGTGTGACTCTAGGATCAGTTAATTCAGTGGGTCAATAACATCATCAAGAACTAAAGTTTTTCCCTTCTTCCTGCTCTGCTGCTCTTGATACATTGGTTTATGCCCTTAAATATGCCCCCTCATAGTTTGAAGTAAGATATAGAGACAGTAGGTTTCACATTTACTTCACTCTCAAGTTGCTTCAACTCCAATCTGTTTGGAATTTTTCAAAGAACATACAGAACTGGAATCTGATCTGGTGGTGATGACAGCTTCGTGATTTTAGTTACTAAGTCGTGTTTGACTTTTGAAACCTCATGGACTCTAGGTCCTCTGTCCATGGGATTTCCCAGGCAAGAATGCTGGAGTGGGCTGTCATTTCCTTTTCCAGGGGATCTTCTTGACCCAGAGACCAAACCCTCATCTCCTGCGCTGAAGATGGATTCTTTACTACTGAGCCACCAGGGAAGCTAGGATCTGATCTAGAACCTGTTTAAAAGGTATAAACATAAGATTACAATATCAAAGTAGGCTTGGTTTTGTGGTTAGCAGTAGTTGATCAATATTTGTGATATTCCTCTATTCCTAATGCATACTGGTACATGTTTATCAACTGAATCTCTGGGAAAAAATATCCCTGATTTGTAGCATATGTCAATTTCTATAGTGTAAAGTTGGATTTACACTCCCACTGTGGCCAGGTTTAAGCTATAAAAATGATGCCATTGAATGAAGAACTGAGAAGAGATGGATGGTAGCACATTCTTAAAAAAGTGTAGTTTTATTATACAAATGCAATTAATATAAAACTAAAGAACATGGATTATAGTTAATAGTAAAATTAAAAGCAATGAGTTTTGATTATTGATTGCCTTCAATTATTAATTGCCTTAAGCTAATAGGCTTTATTTCTAAACAATGGCTGTATTTAATAAGTGATTTACAAAATTTCTGAAAATTTAATACCCAGCTCTTCTAAACAAATATGAGCCAGCTCCAGCATGCCCCTGTCTCCCCATCAGTCATCTCATTTCTGCCTTTATTAAAATTATAGCCCTATACCACATACATATATAAAAGGGTAAAGATTTTATTAAACATTATACAAAAATAAATATTATAATTTCATTCAATATGCAAGTAGATTAAACTTTATTATATTTATAAATTATAATATAATTATATATAATATAATATACATAAATATATAATGTAATTATAATATATAATATATATTTACACTATCCAAGGCAGAATATTGAGCAATAACTCAAGAACACTAAAATATTTCATAAACTACAACAGAATGAAAAGGCACAAATAAGAAAGTCTTGCTGTGTTTTTTAACAGATATTAGATCAAAAGAAAAAGAAGCTGACATCTTGAATAAACCTCTGACTCAGAAATCTTAAATTGTGAGTCAGTGTTCCTCAAGCTAACTCTGTTTCCTGTGTGTTCTGGTCAAGACCTACAGCACTGCAGGTACAGCTTTTTCTTAGAAAATAAGGAGGTGATAACAGGTAAACTGGAAGGTCTCATCTAGTTTTTAAAGTTTGCCATTGTGATTTAAAAAAAAAACAACTTTCTGCATGTCTTTGAGTATAGCTCTTCTGAACTTCCTATTTTCAACTTACAAAAAGGATGTGAGTAATGAAATTGGCCCTCAATAAATGATTTGGTGGGGACTTACCTGATGGTTCAGTGGCTAAGACTGAGCTCCCAAAGCAAGGAGCCCAGGTTTGATCCCTGGTCAGAGAACTAAATCCCACAAGCTTCAACTAAGAGCTTGCATGCCCCAGGCCTCAACTAAAAGATTCCATGGCCACAGTGAAGATCCTGCAACTAAGACTGGCACAGCCAAATAAGTAAATATATATTGAAAAAAAAACTATTTGTTTAATTTATGTTAAATACTTTCACTAGGTATTATATTACTGTTATTATTGCTAACATGTATATTATTGCCTTATGTGTTTACTTTTCCTCCCAAAACTCTTAGGTTTGTGAAAGGCAGATTTTAGGAAAGAGAGAGAGGCAGGGAAAGTGAAGGTCTACAGTCTTAGAGGGGCATCAGATCTGAGTTTAAAGGAAGGTGAAGATCACTATTTGTATAGCCTTAGACAAGAATATCCAAGTAATGTCTCTGAGTGTCCATGTTGTCAGGTCTTTAGGATATTTTGAGAATTAAGTGAACTAAATCACTTAATAGGCTTTCAAGAAATGGTAGCTAAAACACATGTACTTTTTCTGTATCCAAAGCACCTAACACTATGCTTGGCCCATATTAGAAACTTACTGTTTACTAAATACATAAGTGGATGAAAGAATGAATAAAATGAAATATTCAAACTATGAATTAGATAATTAGCTCATCTTGCCTATAACTGGTCCAGACATCCTTTTGAATCTGCAGTCACTCACCTTTGTGAACTGTGAAGAATAGGGTAGAAGTTTTCAGACCTTTGATATTTCTGTAAATCCATTTTCTGAATTTTAATTTTTTTCCTTTGATAAAACCAAACTTAAAAGACCTGAAATCTAGGGTGCTTTCAAATTCTGAAGCCCATCCAGATTCTATTCTATACTTTGAATCATAATCACTATCGTAAAGATGCCAAAGTCTTTGACTGTGTGGATCACAATAAACTGGAGAATTCTGAAAGAGATGGGCATACCAGACCACCTGACCTGCCTCTTGAGAAATCTGTATGCAGGTCATGAAGCAACAGTTAGAACTGGGCGTGGAACAACAGACTGACTCCAAATAGGAAAAAGAGTACATCAAGGTTGTATATTGTCACCCTGCTTATTTAACTTATATGCAGACTACATCATGAGAAACGCTGGGCTGGAGGAAGCACATGCTGGAATCAAAATTGCTGGGAGAAATATCAATAACCTCAGATATGCAGATGACACCACCATTATGGCAGAGAGTGAAGAAGAACTAAACAGCCTTTTGATGAAAGTGAAAGAGGAGAGTGGAAAAGTTGCCTTAAAGCTCAACATTCAGAAAACTAAGATCATGGTATCTGGTCCCATCACTTCATGGCAGATAGATGGAGAAACAGTGGAAACAGTGGCTGACTTTACTTTTTGGGGCTCCAAAATCACTGCAGATGGTAATTGCAGCCGTGAAATTAAAAGACGCTTACTCCTTGGAAGGAAAGTTATCACCAACCTAGACAGCATATTAAAAAGCAGAGACATTACTTTGCCAACAAAGGTCCATCTAGTCAAGGCTATGGTTTTTCCAGTGGTCATGTATGGATGTAAGAGTTGGACTATAAAGAAAGCTGAGTGCTGAAGAATTGATGCTTTTGAACTGTGGTTTTGGAGAAGACTCTTGAGAGTCCCTTGGACTGCAAGGAGATCCAATCAGTCCATCCTAAAGGAGATCAGTCCTGGGTGTTCACTGGAAGGACTGATGCTGAAGCTGAAACTCCAATACTTTGGCCACTTCATGCAAAGAGCTGACTCATTGGAAAAGACCCTGATGCTGGGAAAGATTGAAGGCAGGAGAAGGGGATGACAGAGGATGAGATGGTTGGATGGCATCATCGACTCAATGGACATCGGTTTGGGTGAACTCCGGGAGTTGGTGAGGGACAGGGAGGCCTGGCATGCTGTGGTTCATTGGGTTGCAAAGAGTCGGGCAAAACTGAGCGACTGAACTGAACTATTGTAAAGAACTCAATAAAAGTCATTTTGGTACCTACTGATATTTATAAACATTAGTCAAGAACCTAAATCTACATTGACAAAGGAATGAATAAAGAAGACATGGTATATATATACAACAGAACATTGCTCAATCATAAAAGAACAAAATAATGTTATTTGCAGCAACTTGGATGGACCTAGACACAATTATACTGAGTGAAATAAGTCAGACAGAAAAAGATAAATATCAGGGGGGAGGAGCCAAGATGGCGGAGGAATAGGACGGGGAGACCACTTTCTTCCCTACAAATTCATCGAAAGAACATTTGAACGCTGAGCAAATTTCACAAAACAACTTCTGATTGCTAGCAGAAGACATCAGGTGCCCAGAAAAGCAGCCCATTGTCTTTGAAGGGAGGTAGGGCAAAATATAAAAGATAAAAAGGGCTACGGACGGAGACCCGTCCCGGGAAGGGAGTCTTAATAGAGGAAGTTTCCAATCGCCAGGAAACCCTCGCACTGGCGGGACTGGGGGAAGTTTTCGGCAATCTAACTGGGAGGAAAAATTAAACAAGGCCTTCAGATTACGTGCCTAAAAGCAACTCCCAGCAGAAAAGTACCCCAGACGCCGGCACCCGCCAGCAACAAGCGGGGGCGGAACGGAGAGGAGCGGGCAGCATTGCTTAGGGTAAGGACCGGCCCGAAGACCCTGAGAGCAATCGGAGGGAGCTTTTTTAAACTGTGGGATAGCAAGGGTCAAAATTAACCGGCCCGAACACACTGCCTGCGGTTCGCAAAACAAAGGGACTGAGAAACTCCAGAGAAGAGCCGGCCCATCCCCGCTGGAGGTAGGAGGTAGGGGGGAGGGGAAAAGGGCAAACTCAGCCCTTGAGAAGCCACCCCCTCCCACACTGCAAACAGGCCCCCGGTTCCTATCTAAAGACTTCCTGAGACCCGACTGGTGGCGTGCGCTGGGGCCGTGGAGGGAAAAAGCGCGCCGTACCCGGGGAGAGTGCGCCCAAGCCTCTGGCTGCCTGGGCCGCTCGACGCGGAGGGAAAAGCGCGCCGCACCCGCGGAGAGTGCGCCCAAGCCTCTGGCTGCCTGGGCCGCTCGACGCGGAGGGAAAAGGCGTGCTGCACCCGGGGAGAGTACGCCCAAGCCTCTGGCTGCCTGAACCGCTCAGGCCGGGGAAGGCACAAAACGCAGGAGCAACCGAATCTGCGCTTTTGTGGAGTACCCGAAAACTGGAACCGCACTCAACGCAGGGCCCGCTCCATATAGAGCAGCCGGGAGCCTGAGCAGTGTACACGGGGAAAGCACTGACACCCGTGAGCGGGGCAAACCCAGTGTGGCCGGAACACGGTGAGTGCTATCCACACAGAGCGGTATCTGTCTGCAGCGCCCCACCCTCCCCGTAGCAGGACTGAACTGAACTAGAGAACCTAAATAAGAGATCACCTCCGCCCGCCTGTGTCAGGGCGGAAATTAGACACCGAAGAGACAGCAAACAGAAGCCAAATAAACAAAGGGAACCGCTTCAGAAAGGACCGGTGCAACAGATTAAAATCCCTGAAGGTAACACCGACTACACCGGAAGGGGCCTATAGATATCAAGAAGTGTAAGCTGGAAAGAGGAGCTATCTGAAATTGAACTGAAATACACTGACTGCAACAACTCCAGAGAAATTCCTAGATATATATATATATATATTTTTTAATTTAAAAAAGAAAAATTTTTTTTCTTTCCTTTTATTTTTTATTTTTTCTCTTTTATTTTCTTTTAAAATTCCCTATTACTCCCCCATTACTTCTCAACTTTCATTTTCATATATATTTATGATTTTTTTAATTAGGGGAAAAAAATTTTTTTTTCTTTTTTCTTTTTCTTGTTTTCCTCTCCTATTTCCTTTTAAAGTCCTCTAATACTCCTCTATTATTCCTTAATTTTCATTTTCATTTCACTATAACCTTGCCAAAAAAAAAAAAGAGAGAGAGAGAGAAACCCTATTTTTAAACCAAACTTCATATACATTTCTAAATTTTTTGTGTTTTTGTTTTTAAATATTGTATTTCAAAGAGTCTAACATCTACACTAGATTTTTAATCTTTGTTTTTCGGTATGTGATATAAATTTTGGACATTTAAGAATCCAATATTCAGTTCCCATTTCTATTCAGGAGTGTGGTAATTACTCTCCCACTTTTGACTCTCTGTTTTCTACCTCAGAACACCTCTATTTCCTCCTTTCCCCTTCTCTTCCCAATCCAATTCTGTGAATCTTTGTGGGTGTCTGGGCTATGGAGAACACTTTGGGAACAGATAACTGTGTAGATCAGTCTCTCTCCTCTTGAGTCCCCTTTTTTCTCCTCCTGCTCACCTCTATCTCCTTCCTCCCTCTCCTATTCTTCATGTAATTCTGTGAACCTCTCTGGTTGTCTCTCACGGTGGAGAATCTTTTCACCATTAACCTAGAAGTTTTATTATCAGTGCTGTATAGTTGGAGAAGTCTTGAGACTCTTGGAAGAATAAAACTGAAATCCAGAGGCAGGAGACTTAAGCCCAAAACCTGAGAAAACCAGAAAACTCCTGACTACATGGAACATTAAGGAATAAGAGACCATCCAAAAACCTCCATACTTACACCAGAACCAACCAGCACCCAAGAGCCAATAAGCTTCAGTACGAGACATACCACGCAAATTCTTTAGCAACGCAGGAACATAGACCTGAGTGTCAACATACAGGCTGTCCAAAGTCACACCTAACACATAGACCCATCGCAAAACTCATTCCTGGACACTCCATTGCACTCCAGAGAGAAGAAATCCAATTCCACGCTCCAGAACGCTGACACAAGCGTCCCTAACCAGGAAACCTTGACAAACCAATCGTCCAACCCCACCCACTGGGTGAAACCTCCACAATAAAAAGGAACCACAGGCCACAAGAATACAGAAAGCCCACTCCAGACACAGCAATCTAAACAAGATGAAAAGGCAGAGAAATATCCAACAGGTAAAGGAACATGCAAAAAGCCCACCAAGTCAAACAAAAGAGGAGGAAATAGGGAATCTACCTGAAAAAGAATTTAGAATAATGATAATAAAAATGATCCAAAATCTTGAAAACAAAATGGGGTTACAAATAAATAGCCTGGAGACAAAGATTGAGAAGATGCAAGAAAGGTTTAACAAGGACCTAGAAGAAATTTTAAAAAGTCAATTAAAAATGAATAATGCAATAAATGAGATCAAAAACACTCTGGAGGGAACCATGAGTAGAATAACAGAGACAGAAGATAGGATAAGTGAGTTAGAAGATAAAATGGTGGAAATAAATGAAGCAGAGAGGAAAAAAGAAAAAAGAATCAAAAGAAATGAGGACAACCTCAGGGACCTCTGGGACAATGTGAAACACCCCAACATTCAGATCACAGGAGTCCCAGAAGAAGAAGACAAAAAGAAAGGCCATGAGAAGTTACTCGAGGATATAATAGCTGAAAACTTCTCTAAAATGGGGAAGAAAATAGCCACCCAAGTCCAAGAAACCCAGAGAGTCCCAAACAGGATAAACCCAAGACGAAACACCCCAAGACACATATTAATCAAATTAACAAAGATCAAACACAAAGAACAAATATTAAAAGCAGCAAGGGAGAAACAACAAATAACACACAAAGGGATTCCCATAAGGATAACAGCTGATCTATCAATAGAAACCCTTGAGGCCAGAAGGGAATGGAAGGACATACTTAAAGTAATGAAAGAGAATAACCTACAACCTAGATTACTCTACCCATCAAGGATCTCATTCAGATATGAAGGAGAACTCAAAAGCTTTACAGACAAGCAAAAGCTGAGAGAATTCAGCACCACCAAACCAGCTCTTCAACAAATGCTAAAGGATCTTCTCTAGACAGGAAACACAGAAAGGTGGTATAAACGTGAACCCCAAACAACAAAATAAATGGCAATGGGACCATATCTATCAATAATTACCTTAAATGTAAATGGGTTGAATGCCCCAACCAAAAGACAAAGGCTGGCTGAATGGATACAAAAGCAAGACCCCTATATATGCTGTCTACAAGAGACCCACCTCAAAGCAAGGGACACATACAGACTAAAAGTGAAGGGCTGGAAAAAAATATTCCATGCAAATGGAGACCAAAAGAAAGCAGGGGTCGCAATACTCATATCAGATAAAATAGACTTTCAAATAAAGGCTGTGAAAAGAAACAAAGATGGACACTACATAATGATCAAAGGATCAATCCAAGAAGAAGATATAACAATTATAAATATATATGCACCCAACATAGGAGCACCGCAATATGTAAGGCAAGCGCTAACGAGTATGAAAGAGGAAATTAATAGTAACACAATAATAGTAGGAGACTTTAATACCCCACTCACAACTATGGATAGATGAACTAAACAGAAAATGAACAAGGAAACACAAACTTTAAAGGACACAATGGACCAGCTAGACCTAATTGACATCTATAGGACATTTCACCCCAAAACAATCAACTTCACCTTTTTCTCAAGTGCACACAGAACCTTCTCCAGAATAGATCACATCCTGGGCCATAAATCTAGTCTTGGTAAATTCAAAAAGATTGAAATCATTCCAGTCATCTTTTCTGACCACAGTGCAGTAAGATTAGATCTCAATTACAGGAAAAATATTATTAAAAATTCAAACGTATGGAGGCTAAACAACACGCTTCTGAATAGCCAACAAATCATAGAAGAAATCAAAAAAGAAATCAAAATATGCATAGAAATGAATGAAAATGAAAACACAACAACCCAAAACCTATGGGACACTGTAAAAGCAGTGCTAAGGGGAAGATTCATAGCATTACAGGCCTACCTCAAGAAACAAGAAAACAGTCAAATAAATTACCTAACTCTAAACCTAAAGCAACTAGAGAAGGAAGAAATGAAGAACCCCAGGGTTAGTAGAAGGAAAGAAATCTTAAAAATTAGGGCAGAAATAAATGCAAAAGAAACTAAAGAGACCATAGCAAAAATCAACAAAGCTAAAAGCTGGTTTTTTGAAAAAATAAACAAAATTGACAAACCATTAGCAAGACTCATTAAGAAACAAAGGGAGAAGAACCAAATTAACAAAATTAGAAACGAAAATGGAGAGATCACAACAGACAACACTGAAACACAAAGGATCATGAGAGACTACTACCAGCAGCTCTATGCCAATAAAATGGACAACTTGGAAGAAATGGACAAGTTCTTAGAGAAGTATAACTTTCCAAAACTGAACCAGGAAGAAATAGAAGATCTTAACAAACCCATCACAAGCAAGGAAATCAAAACTGTAATCAGAAATCTTCCAGCAAACAAAAGCCCAGGACCAGATGGCTTCACAGCTGAATTCTACCAAAAATTTAGAGAAGAGCTAACACCTATCTTACTCAAACTCTTCCAGAAAATTGCAGAAGAAGGTAAAATTCCAACTCATTCTATGAGGCCACCATCACCCTAATTCCAAAACCAGACAAAGATGCCACAAAAAAACTACAGGCCAATATCGCTGATGAACACAGATGCAAAAATCCTTAACAAAATTCTAGCAAACAGAATCCAACAACATATTAAAAAAAATCATATACCATGACCAAGTGGGCTTTATCCCAGGAATGCAAGGATTCTTTAATATCCGCAAATCAATCAATGTAATACACCACATTAACAAATTGAAAAATAAAAACCATATGATTATCTCAATAGATGCAGAAAAAGCCTTTGACAAAATTCAACATCCATTTATGATTAAAACTCTCCAGAAAGCAGGAATAGAAGGAACATACCTCAACATAATAAAAGCTATATATGACAAACCCACAGCAAGCATTACCCTCAATGGTGAAAAACTGAAAGCATTTCCCCTGAAATCAGGAACAAGACAAGGGTGCCCACTCTCACCACTACTATTCAACATAGTTTTGGAAGTTTTGGCCACAGCATTCAGGGCAGAAAAAGAAGTAAAAGGAATCCAGATAGAAAAAGAAGTGAAACTCTCTCTGTTTGCAGATGATATGATCCTCTACATATAAAACCCTAATGACTCTACCAGAAAATTACTAGAGCTAATCAATGAATACAGTAAAGTTGTAGGATATAAAATTAACACACAGAAATCTCTTGCATTCCTATACACTAACAATGAGAAAACAGAAAGAGAAATTAAGGAAACAATACCATTCACCATTGCAACAAAAAGAATAAAATACTTAGGAGTATATCTACCTAAAGAAACAAAAGACCTATACATAGAAAACTATAAAACACTGATGAAAGAAATCAAAGGGGACACAAGCAGATAGAGAAATATACCGTGTTCATGGATTGGAGGAATCAATATTGTCAAAATGGCTATACTACCCAAAGCAATTTATAGATTCAATGCAATCCCTATCAAACTACCAATGGTATTTTTCACAGAACTAGAACAAATAATTTCACAATTTATATGGAAATACAAAAAACCTCGAATAGCCAAAGTAACCTTGAGAAAGAAGAATGGAACTGGAGGAATCAACCTGCCTGACTTCAGACTATACTACAAAACCACAGTCATCAAGACAGTATGGTACTGGCACAAAGACAGAAATATAGATCAATGGAACAGAATAGAAAGCCCAGAGATAAATCCACGAACCTATGGTCACCTTATCTTTGACAAAGGAGGCAAGGATATACAATGGAAAAAAGACAACCCCTTACCAATGGTGCTGGGAAAACTGGTCAACCACCCTTAAAAGAATGAAACTAGAACACTTTCTAACACCATACACAAAAATAAACTCAAAATGGTTAAAGATCTAAATGTAAGACCAGAAACTATAAAACTCCTAGAGGAGAACATAGGCAAAACACTCTTCGACATAAATCACAGCAGGATCCTCTATGACCCACATCCCAGAATTTTAGAAACAAAAGCAAAAATAAATGGGACCTAATGAAACTTAAAAGCTTTTGCACAACAAAGGAAACTATAAGCAAGGTGAAAAGACAGCCCTCAGATTGGGAGAAAATAATAGCAAACGAAGCAACAGACAAAGGATTAATCTCAAAAATATACAAGCAACTCCTCCAGCTCAACTCCAGAAAAATAAATGACCCAATCAAAAAATGAGCCAAAGAACTAAACAGACATTTCTCCAAGGAGGACATACAGATGGCAAAAAAACACATGAAAAGATGCTCAACATCACTCATTATCAGAGAAATGCAAATCAAAACCACAATGAGGTCCCATTACACGCCAGTCAGGATGGCTGCTATCCAAAAGTCTACAAGCAATAAATGCTGGAGAGGGTGTGGAGAAAAGTGAACCCTCTAACACTGTTGGTGGGAATGCAAACTAGTACAGCCACTATGGAAAAGAGTGTGGAGATTTCTTAAAAAGCTGGAAATAGAACTGCCATATGACCCAGCAATCCCACTTCTGGGCATACACACTGAGGAAACCAGATCTGAAAGAGACACATGCACCCCAATGTTCATCGCAGCACTGTTTATAATAGCCAGGACATGGAAGCAACCTAGATGCCCATCAGCAGACGAATGGATGAGGAAGCTGTGGTACATATACACCATGGAATATTACTCAGCCATTAAAAAGAATTCATTTGAATCAGTTCTAATGAGATGGATAAAACTGGAGCCCATTATACAGAGCGAAGTAAGCCAGAAAGATAAAGACCATTACAGTATACTAACACATATATATGGAATTTAGAAAGATGGTAACGATAACCCTATGTGCAAAACAGAAAAAGAGACTCAGATGTATAGAACAGACTTGTGGACTCTGTGGGAGAAGGCGAGGGTGGGATGTTTCAAGAGAACAGCATCGAAACATGTATATTATCTAGGGTGAAACAGATCACCAGCCCAGGTTGGATGCATGAGACAAGTGCTCGGGCCTGGTGCACTGGGAAGACCCAGAGGGTTCGGGTGGAGAGGGAAGTGGGAGGGGGGACCGGGATGGGGAATACATGTAAATCCATGGCTAATTCATTTCAATGTATGACAAAAACCACTGCAATGTTGTAAGGTAATTAGCCTCCAACTAATAAAAAAAAAAAAAATCAATCAGACACCTTTAAGCAGGAATAAAGGCAGATGTTTGTTGTAAAAAAAAAAAAATAGATAAATATAAGAAGGTATCACTTATATGTAGTATCTAAAAATAGGGTATAAATGAACTTATTTACAAAACATAAATAGAGTCACAAATGTAATAAATAAACTTATGGTAACAAGAGGGGAAGCAGGGAGGGATAAATTGGGAGACTGGGATTGACATATGTACACTACTATATATAAAATAGATAACTAATAAGGACCTCTTGTATAGCACAGGGAACTCTACTTAATACTCTATAATCGCTTATATGGAAAAGAATCAGAAAAAGTGAATATATGTACATAGATAACTGATTCACTTTGCTGTATAGCAGAAAATATATCAACTATACTCCAACAAAAATTAAAACAAAATAAACAGCTAAAAATTTTGAAAAAAGGAGTACCATCTTCTAGGTTTCCACAGAATGGATGTTCAATCTATAGAAATCAGCGGGGTCAGAGAGTTTTAATCATTTTATCAGTAATAGACATCTAACAATATGGTCAAAATTATAAACTGACATCCCAGAAAAATATCCGTTTTACTATAGCTCAATCTGCAATTTCAGAGGCCTTACAGAAGCCACAGATTAGGTTAAAATCATTCAATGTACTCAGGTATGCTCATTTACACAGGAAAAAAATGAATTCCAGAAATTTCTTGGTAGTCAAATTTAGATTCCAATTTTACCTACTTTTAGACCAATTAAGAATAAGAAAAATATTTTACTTTACCTTTATTTATTCTTTGCCCAATCCTCTTTTTTTATTCATGTAGAAACAATACTTTCATTTAAGCATCTTACCTATATTATTTTTTGTCTATGTTGAAAGTGAAAGTTAAGGTCACTCAGTCATGTCCAACTCTTTGTGACCCCGTGGACTGTAGTCCGTGGAATTCACCAGGCCAGAATACTGGAGTGGGTAGCCCATCCCTTCTCCAGTGGATCTCCCTGATTCAGGAGTCAAACCAGGGTCTCCTTCATTGCAGGCAGATTCTTTACCAACTGAGTTACTATGCGGGAAGCCCCTTCTTCTATGTTAAGAATTTCTACTAACATTTCTTGCAGGCAGGTCTGATGGCAATGAATTCCCTTAGTTTTTGTATATCTGGTTATGCTGAAAAAAGTGTTTTTCTTTCACTTTTGAAGGATGCTAGATGTAGAATTCTAGGTTTGCCATTTTCATCAACACTCTACTTCTTGCCTGAATGATTTCTGAGAGGTGTATTGCGATTCTTATTCCTGTTTCTCTATAGGAAAGAAGGTTCCCTCCATGTTCCCTGCCCCCTCAGGGTCTGTCAAGATTTTCTCTTTGTCTTTGGTTTCCTACAATTTAAATATGATATTCCTAAGAGGTGGTGGTGGTGGGCTGTGTGTTTGGTCTTTGTCATTTATCCTGCTTCGTGTTCTCTCAGATTCTGAGATCTGCCAGTCTTTGTTCCATTGATTTGCGAAAGTTCTGAGCCATTATTGCTTTAAATATTTTTTTTCCATTCGGTTCTCTTTTCTGGTATTCTAATTATAAATATGTTACATGTTATGACATTATTTCACAGTTCTTGGATAATTTGTTTTTTGTCTTTTTTTTTTTTTTTTTCATTTGTTTCCTCCTTGAATTTCAGTTTGAGAAGATTCTTTTGATATCTTCCAGTTCACTGCTTCTTCCCCTGGCTGTGGGCTATTGGTGAGTATACTGATGAACCCATAAAAGGTATTCTTCATTCTTGTTCTACTGGTTTTTTGTTTGTTTGTTTATTTTTAAGACTATTTTTAAGAGTGGTTTCAGGTATAGGACAAAACAGCAGAAAGTATACAAGTTTTCCACCTATTCCTATATATGCACAGTCTCTCTCATTATCAACCAAAGTAATATATGCATGACATGGTGAACTTAACTTGGAAAATTATCACTTAAGCCCATTGTTTATATTGAAGTCCACTTTTGGCAGTGTACATTCTATGGGTTTGAGCAAATATATAATGATAAGTATCCACCATTACAGTACCATGCAGAAAACTCTCGTTTCTCTAAAAACCCTCTGTGCTTTGCCTCTTCCACCCTCCCTCCTCAAAATTCCTGGTCACCACTGATTCTTATCCTATTTTCACAATTTTGCCTTTGCCAGAACATTATATAGTTGAAATCATACATTATGTCACGTTTTAGATTGGCTAATTTCACTTGGTATATACATTTAAAGTTCCTCCATGCCTTTCCATATCTTGATAGCTCATATCTCCTTAGCATTTAATAACATTCCATTGCCTGAATATACCACTGTTTATCAATTCACCTACTGAAGGACATCTTAGTTGTTTCAGTTTTTGGCAATTATGAATAAGACTGATGTAAAACTGTTATAAACATGCATATGCAGATTTTTGTGTGCATATACGTTTTCAACCATTTGGGAAAAATACAGATGAGCACAATTTCTGGATCGTGTTTTAAGAGAATGCATAGTTTTGTAAGAAACAGCCAAACTATCTTCCAGAGTGGTTGTGTTATTTTGTATTTCCATCAGCAGTGAAGGAAAGTTCATGCTGCCTCCTATTTTTGCCAGTATTTGGTGGTGTGTTTTGCTCTTGAGCCATTCTAATAAATGTGTAGTGGTATCTTATTGCTTTAATTTGATACTCCATAATAACATATAATGTTGAGCATCTTCATATATGTCTAATTGCCATATGTATGTCTTTCTTGATGAGGTGTCTGTTTAGAATTTTTATCCACTTTTTAATCAGGTTATTCATTTTAATACTGAGCTTTAAGAGTCACTGGTATATTTTAGATAACAGTCCTTTATAAGACATGTCTTCTGCAAATATTTTCTCCCAGTCTGTGACATGTCTTCTCATCTTTTGGGGCATTAGCTTTCACAGAGTGGAAATTTTAATTTTAATGAAGTCCAGCTAAGCAATTATTTAATAAATCATGCCTTTGGTCTTCTACATAATAATTCATTCCCATACCAAGGTCATTTAGATTTTCTCCTGTTATTTTCTAAAGGTTTCACAGTTATAAGTTTTACATTTAGGTCTATGATGCATTTTGAGTTAATTTTTATGAAAGGTGTAAGGTCTGTGTCCAGAACAATTTTTTTTTTCTCTTGTACATGTGGGTGTTTGTTTATTTTAGCACCATTTGTTGAAAGATTATCTTTACTCCATTGTATTACCTTTGTGTGCATGCATGCTAAGTTGCTTCAATCATGTCCCACTCTTTGCAACCCTCTGGACTGTAGCCCACCAGGCTCATGGACTGTAGCCCACCACTCCGTGGGATTATAGAGAACACTTTATTTCACAACGGGTTCTCGTCCCTTTCGCTTCAATTGGGACTCTTACTCAGATCCTCATAGTGAGGCTCCAGGTAGAAGACCAGAAAAGTCTGGGTTCAAGTAGAAGCCTAGGAAAGTATGGGTCTCTTCCAAACTGCAGAGCAATTTGTTAAGCTAGTGGACACTGCCTCCACTAAAGTGATCACTTAATTAATTAAATGACCCCACCACTTTATGAAATTTCCTGCAGCTAAGCAGATCTCTACTGTGTCTCTCTCTGACATGAACCTGTGTCTTCAGGTTTTATAGTGGCTGCTTGTTCTGTGACCCCATTTTTCTGATGGGTACCAGAAAAGTTTTTGATTTTTCAGTCCAGCTTTTTCTTGTAAGAGAAGTTACAGCCTCTAAACTCCCTGTGTATTGGAGGTAAATTAAACCAGTAGTCTCTCCAATTTTTAAAGATTTTATAGAAGCAGATATCTCAACTTCCATTTAATTGTGTTCCAATAGACTAAAGATGTTTCCCTGGTGGCAGGAAGTAAAGAATCTGCCTGCAATGTGGGAGACGCAGCATCGATCTCTGGGTCATGAAGATCCCCTGGAGAAGAGAATGGCAACCCACTCCAGAATTCTTATCTGGGGAATCCCATGGCCAGAGGAAACTGGTGGGTTACAGTACATGGAGTCACAAAGGGTCAGACATGACTAAGCGGCTAACAGTTGGACTTTGAGACTAAAGATGGGTTTGAAAATTATGACAATATTATTTTCACTTCCACAAATTCTGTAAGTCTGTAAGAAGGTTGACTATAAAATTTTTTGCTAACTAATTACTGTTTCTTGCTCAAAATCAGTATAAAATTCATTGCAGGGAGCTACATTTCAAGAGCTATTGCATGATCTTTCTATTCAGGTATTCTCAGTGGAATGTAAAAGCAAAAATTTGGCGTCTCTCCACTAATTCAATTAAGATCCCTTCTAGCTCATCAAGCTGAGCAAAAAATTATGTTGAGGGCATGAGACAATGGAAAATAAGAGGACATGACATGAAAGAGTGGGGCTGGGAAATTTTATGTTGAAATCTGAGTGTGAGTTGAAATCTCAGTACCTGAAATTTCTAAATAAGTAGGTCATTAATGCAAATATGAAAGGACTTTGTGATTTCTAAGTTTTCCAACTTATTCTATTGACCATTCTTTAGGATTCTTTTTAGATAAATATTTTTTGAAAAAAGCCATTGCAACATTGGCATATCTGAGAATTCTAGTCTCTTGCAAGGTAAACATTGGTAAATTATCTCTCCCACAAAGATTCAGCTGAAAAATACTTCTTAAAATTGCTTGTCAACTCAATGGACATGAGTTTGAGCAAGCTCTAGGAGATAGTGAAGGACAGAGAGTCCTGGAGTGCTCCAGTTCATTAGGTCACAAAGAGTTGCACATGACTTAGCGACTGAAAAACAAAATTATTTTATTCAAAAATAACATGTATATATATGTGTGTGTGTGTGTGTGTGTGTGTATATATATATTTATATACTGTTCTCAGTTGCTTCAGTTGTGTCCAACTCTTTGCAATCCTATGAATGGTAGCATGCCAGGCTCCTCTGTCCATGGGATTCTCTGGGCAAGAATACTGGGGTGGGTTGCCATGCCCTCTTTCAGGGGATCTTCCCAACCCAGGGACTGGACCCAGTCTCCTAAGTCTCCTGCATTGCTGGCAGATTCTTTACCTGCTGAGCCACCAGGGAAGCCTTATAGCTCTTTACCCTTTAGTAAATAATCTAAATAGTAGACTTGGATACTTTCATGTTCAAATATCAAAGCCAGTGAATAAAATAATCACACTTTATTTCTAAGATAAGTAATTATCCTGTCCTATAGCATGTGAAAGAAAATATAACATCTTCTTTCATATACATTTTCATTTTAATAATCTATATTTTCACTTTGTCATGAATGATCCTTTGTTGTTCTTTGAAATGATAATAAATTGAAAAATCAAAACCTTCATATTAACATTTTTTTACTTAAGTAAATATTTCATATGTTCAGTGGGATACTTCGACTGGTTTTGTACTTCAAGACACAATCCTGGCAAATGGAGTTCATGCTTTTCCAGGTTTAGCTAATAAGCACAAAGTTGTCTCAAATAAATGGGAGATATATATATATATATATATATATATATATAGCATTTTCTACATGTAACAAGTCGGCTTCCCAGGTAGCGCCATGATATAGAATCCAGTGGCCAATGCAGGAGACTCAAGGGATGCAGTTTCAACCACTGTATCAGGAAGATACCGTGGAGTGGGAAATGGCAACCCACTTCAGTACTCTTGCCTGGAAAATTCCATGGACAAAGGAGCCTGGGGGGTTACAGTCGCCAGGGTAGCAAACAGTCATACATGACTGAGCAGGCACATACACAATTGAACACAAACACGCATTCACATTAATAACAAGCATGCATAAATAGAGGATCTAATCATCATTTGATTATTTAATCTCTTCAGCCCTAGGGGAAGGTGGGCATAAATTCAACCATTTCTTCCCCAAGCACAGAGAACCACATGAAAGATTTGAGATGCTTCTCTCTAACATACTCTTTTGGCGTTAAAATAACAAAGACCCAGAATGTGATTATATTTAATTCCTTAAAAATATAAAACTTATGGACAACTAGACAAGCATCTTATAAATGAAACATTGTTTAGGGCAAAAGCTTTAAGAAAATTACAAGAATTTTTGCTTCATGATTACAGCTCATAAAAGCTATCATACCATATATCCAAAAAGCTCTAGTGAAAGTAGATTCAACAGAGACTTCTGGAAATTAGGCTATTTTAATTTTATAATGGTCTTCCCAGGTGGTTCAGTGGTAAAGAATCTACCTGCCAATGCAGGAGATGTGGCTCTGATCCCTGGGTCAGAAAGATCCCCTTGAGAAGGAAATAGCAACCTACCCTAGCATTCTTGCCTGGGAAAATGCCAAGGACAGAGGATCCTGGTGGGCTACAGTCTATGAGGTCTCAAAGAGTTGGACATGATTTAGCAGCTGAGCAGGAAAGCAATTAATAATAAGAACACCACCACTGCCACCACAACCAGCAGGTACCATGATTTGAAAAGAAATCTATACTTGTTATGATTCAACTGGTCTACATTTAGCAGATAATTATTGAAAAGAGTTTTAGGAGAATTATCTAAGGCAGTTATAATAGTGACATAATGGGACAACTCAGAAACTGAGAAATAACATGAAATGCCTTTTGTGAATAAAACAAAAATAAACTTGATATTGTTGGCAAAGTCACAAAAAAGATAGAAATGATCTCAGGACAAAAACAGAGTGAAATCTAATCATTTATATTAACATATCTCAAGGAAAAATGTGTAACTGAGGTAGGGTAAAGAATCTGTTGTTCATTGTCAGGGCTGAGGAGCAAGAAGAGAGGGTATATTTTATTGGATCTTCAGCTCCATCCTGGCACGGGTATATTATGGCCCAAGAACACTAGTATCTATATGGTTCTTTTAGTGTGTTTATGGTGTTAACTGTATGGAGATGGATATATCAAGCTATCAAATTATCCGTTGACCTCCATTGTTCTGCTATGGCATATTCATCAAGAAACCTCCTGAATCTATTTGCTATTCTTTACATGTCTACAAGAAAAAAATATGCTCATCAGCCAACAGTATTCAAGATGGCCATATTTCCCACTGTAAGAGATGATACATTGGCTTTCTCATTTTCATCATCAATCCTAGTGTTAACCAAGAAATGATCTTGTGCTAAAACATCAGCTTTCTAAGCTTTCAAGTTTGAGAGCTAGGTTTGAATTGACATATATTCACGTAGGTAATGCCATGCTGTGGAAACCAGATGCCCTTCCATGGATGACAGCCAAGCCCCAAATAAGGTCCTTTTCTATAAACTTCAGCACTTCTATGAGTCATCTTTGGAAAGGCATTATTGATACTACCGCTTTTTATCACCTTAGTATAAAGCATCATCAATTCTCATTCAGAACAATAGCCGCAGACCTGGTCTCTACAGTCTATTTCCCACATAGCACACAGCAAAAGTAACCCTTTAATATATAAGACAATAACATTCTTATGAGAGAAAGTCAACCCTTCTTTACATCTATACTCTGAGGCCCTGCTCCCTAACAACTGATCTCATCTCTTATCTCCCCATTTTGCCCACTCTGTTCCAGCCACTCCAGTACCCTTGAAAATCTGGGGTAATCCTCTCTCCCTCAGATTTCTTCCTTATTTTCTTCAGATCTCTACTCAAAGATCACTTCGTCTGAGAGGACTTATTAGATGGCATCCTATTTAATGTGACACTCCCTCCAAACCTGTCATTATTGCTACATACCCCTTATCCTGCCTCAGTTTTATGCAGAGACACAGTACTACCCAACATATCATGTGCTTATTTGTGAACTAAAGATATCAGCTCTATGACAGTAAGGATGAGTTTTTGCTCATTAGTGCCTGGAATAGGACTTGATGCATAGATGGTGCCCAGCGCATTTTTTAAATCAAAAGTTGCAAGAGAAATGTGTAATAATAAAGGCTACTTGTTTAGTTTCCAGGAATCTGATCCTGTCTTTGCTGTCAATTAGGCATCTGTGTGATAGTCAGCAAGTCACTGGTTCCCTACGTTTAGATTCTTTTATCTATAAAGTGCAACTAGTAATAGCTTTGTGGTGCAAATACTACATTTGAAAGGATTTTACATAATTAAACCCCAAACAATTAAAAGAGATTTGGACAAACAAGATATCCAGGCTTATCACACTGACCAGCTCTGTAACTTTGAGTCACAATCTTTTTAAGCCTCATAGCTCTGATGAAAGAAAAAGAAACTTCTTTTTCCCATCAGATTTTTTCACTCATTTTAAAGAAATTGTATGTTAGTATCAGGAAAAGCATCCCTGAGTAAGGATTATTTTATTAACTTATTTTATTAACTGCTTCTCCATAATTCATTCAATCAACAAGTTATTCACTAAGAATCCACATGTGCCAGACTCTTTTCTAGGTGTCTGGGGTAAATCAGGTCACAAAGTCATCAAATATCCTACCCTCATGGAACTTACCTTTCACTTTGGAGAGACAGGTATGAAACAACAAACATCAGTAAATGAAGTAGCATTTTGGAAGATGATGTGTTTTATAAGAACAAAATAGTACAGTGAGGAACTGGGGCTTGAAAATGTGGAAGTGAAGAGGTTGAGGTTGCAATTAATTAAGAGACCATGACATCTGAGCATAGACAAAGACTTCTCTTCCTCCTTGTCCTTTCTCTCTTCTTTTGATCAAAAATTTGATATTATATTTTGCTTGAAATTATAGAAACTATGTAGTTCCACGGGAATAGTAATTATAATAATAAATATTTCAAGAAACATTGTTGTAAAAACCTTTGAAACTGATTATTTACTTTTTTCATGCAGAAATCTGTAAGGTTCTTATGAAATGGAGTTAATCTCATAGGGCTTCTTAGTACTGCTTTCTTTAAACGAAACACTATTTCCATTGCAAATGAAATAAATAGTAATATCTTTAATACTCATACCTATTCTTTAGTTCAGTGGTTCTGAAACTTGTGGTTTTTAGTGCAAACTTTTCTATTCTTAGAAACTACTAAAGCAAGGGGGTGGGTGGAGAAAAGGCAGAAAGAGAGAGGTGTTTTTTAATATAAGAAAAGGTCCCATTATTTGGCTTTTGCCTTGCTATGGGGGAGCTGCATGCACAATGACCAGGCAACTCTACCTTGGAGGACCAGGAAAATGGCAAAAGGGATGTTAGGTTTCCTAAGAACAACCACATAGAGACTGAAATGACTTTCTAGGCGAACACAATCAATTGATCCTCTCTGTCCGCTTTCTGCATTGTAGTATCTAACTAGAAAAACCACCAAGGAAGACCAGTTGAGCTGAGCCCTCCAAGAGTGAGGTCATTGAAATTAGCTTGTGGGTCATATTTAATAACTTTGGCCAGCCATTTATCAGAGCTGAGGCATACTAGGAAGTAAATAGTTTTTTCAACACAGTTATTCACAGTGTCACCAGGGGTTTCCCTGGTGGCTCAGATGGTAAAGAATCTGCCTGCAATACGGGAGACCCGGTTTTGATTCCTAGGTCAGGAAGATTCCCTGGAGAATGGAATGGCTACCCACTCCTGGAATGGCTCTCCAGGATTCTTACCTGGAGAATTCCATGGACAGAGGAGCCTGGTGGGCTACAGTCCATGGGTTCGCAAAGTCAGACACAACTGAGCAACTAACACTTTCACATTTACAATGTTAGAAATTTTTAATGCTCCAGTAAAGACTTGATTTGGGGGATGTGCTTAATTAAGAAAAACTCCAGAATGACAGTACACTCACTTTTAGCCAGAAGTCTTAAACTGAAGAACCATATCATTTTGGTTGCTATCTGGTTACAGTGACCCTCCTCCTTGAGTACTATAAACTATCCACCTGCAAGCTGGCATAGAACACATTGGCATCTATTTGTCAGGACTTCTGGAGTTCTTGGAAGTGATAAAATGTGACACAAACACTATTATTTATAGTCTGTCCCTGTTCAATGAAAAGGATCCTTGGGCTGAAGCTGCCAAGAGTAGTATTAGTTACCCAACCTAACAATTTCATTTCAGGCAGTAAAAATCATGACCCTCCCTTAGGCCTGGAGAAGCTTCTTTCAGACCCAAACTGCCATTGGTTTGGTTTCCAGTAGTGTCTGTACTACACATGTTCTCAAAGGGGTTGGCATGACAAACAAATCCATTTTATCCACAAGGGCTGGACAGATTATGGATGTGGCCAGTTAGCACCTCCAGTCTCAAACCCAATTCATTTGCCTTTCTCACTTTCTTCAAATTTCCAACCCCCCCCCCCCCCAAGATTTATTTCTGCTGCTGTACGGATATGAATTCCAATATATCAGGTTCCTGCCTGCCTTCTGTCTCCTATTTGGCCCTTTATTTGATCTGAAACAATGTATCAAGTGATGGAAAGATGGATAAGGAGAGAGGGGGAGAGAACAAAAACATAAAAATGTAGAAAAAACATTCCAACTGAAATAAACAATTGTCGAATACCTATTAAGTCCATTACTCAGTGTTAGACATGGTATTGAATATTCAGAAATAAGTAAGAGCTTAGCTATTTAAGTAAGTAAATATAAATACCTTTAGAGAAGCATGCAGTTCTACGGCATATCAGAAAAGAAAAATAAAACATTATTTGTGATGATAAAATAAGCTTTATTCACTCATCCATTCACTCATTCATTTATTATGCATTTGTAAAGTACCTACCATATACTCTCAAGGAATAGCAAAGTAAACAAGACTATCTCTCCCCTTGAAAGTTTTATAAGTAGGTTCTCAAAGTTCAGAGTGCCTCAGAATCTCTTGAGAAATATGTTAAAATATAGGTTGCTGGGCCACAATTCCAGGTTTTTTGGATTTTTTAGGGCTCACACAAGGCCTAAGAATCAGCATTTCTATCTTATTCCCAGGTGCTACCACTGGTCTGTTTTCAGGATTATGGATGGAGAACTACTTGGCTAGACCAATGCTTGTCAAATTTAGTGTTCATGACTTCACTCTACGTGCATTCTCATTAAGATGCAAATTTTCATTTAATAGGACTGATGTAGGATCCCAATTTCTGTAATATTCCAGGTATCTCACTTTGAGTAGTGAGGGTCTAATAAGTGAACAGACACTTTTAAGGAAATATGTACAAAAGACACTATGAACTAAACAGTAATTAAAACAAACTTTGAAGAAGAGATAGGTGTTTTGCAGGGGAGCCTGTAAGAGTGAACATACAGTACAGGTTCAGTGAAGGCTGGGAGTGTGAGAACGAAGGAGACAATGGATTTTGAGCAGAAATAGAAGTGTGAGGTGGTATGATTTGTGAGGTGGTATAACTTCAGGTAACGAGGAAGTCCAAGACCCGGTTACATGGGTCAGTAACTAGAGCGGAACAGAAATGAGAGCTCCTCAAGCTGAGGAAGCCAAGGAAATGTGAGCCTATGTTATAGGAAGGACATCAAAAGGATATTGAAGTTTCCAGAGTTGGCATAAATAAAGAAGGAAACGGAGCCAAGTTACAGAGAAGCTCCTAAAGTCAGTGTATTGTCATGGGGTTCAGTAAATCACTTTGATGAAGAGGTTTCAAAAGACATGAAATTGCTGACTGATAGTGGGTAAACACTGATCTGAAAACAGTGGTGCTGAACATGAAATATATTAGGTCCATCTCTTGGCCTTCTCAATAAAACGGCTTTGCTTCTACTGGAGAACAACAGGCAATGTGGGTATTTTCAGGGAAAGAATGGCTTTCAGTTAAGACAAGCTAGCTGGGGAATAAAAGGAAAGAAATGTCAAGGTCAAAATATCACACTGGAAAAAATATCACATTAGTAGAGTGGTAACAGGAAAATAGCAGAATTCATTTTGGGTAGAGTTGAGAGTACATGGAAGAGGATTATGTTTAAATCAGTAAATTTCATAATAGGAATTAGGGAATGAGGGGTTTGTGAGTTATTAACAGCAATGGGGGAGCAAAAGTGGAGATTCAAAATAAACAACAAAACAAAAGGAATTAAAAGAGAGTTTTTGAAGTTAAGCAATCTTGAGTTTCCAAACTGGTCAATTTCAGGCTTTCAAAGTTGAATCCCTGTTTGTGAGGTCCTAGTTAGGATGGCTGAAACTCATTTATATCCAGAGGCAGAATAGATTGTTTCCAACATTTTTCCAGGGTTGATTTAATGGTAAAAATAATCCTTGGAACACTTCCTCCATTTATTTATTTACTGGCTGTGCTAGGAGGCTTGTGGGATCTTAGTTCACCCACCAGGGATTAAACCCTGGGCCCACAGCAGTCAAAGTGCAGAGTCCTAAACACTGGACTACCAGGGAATTCCCATACTCTCTGTCTTTAGATTCAAACAATTTTCCTGGAATTTAAATAGTTTTTAGCATTAAAAAATAAATAAATAAATTAGAACAAAAATCATCCCTACACAGATGCCAAGCTCACTCACTTTAGTCGTGTCTGACTCTTTTCGACTCCATGGGCTATAACCAGCCAGGCTCCCCTGTCCACGGAATTTTCCAGGCAAGAATACTAAAGAGGGCTGTCATTCCCTTCTCCAGGGGATCTTCCTAATCCAGGGATCAAACCCAGACCTCCTGCATTGCAGGCAGATTCTTTACCATCTGAGTAAAGAATCTTTACCATACCAGTAAGAATCTACTGAGAATTAAGGTATGACTATAGAAAAATAATGCTACAGAAATCAAGAGTCTACTTATCTCCACCAGTGTCTAGCCATTGTAACCTGGGCAGATTACAGAGCCTCTCTGCGCCTCAATGTCTCCATCTGTAGAGTCAGGATAATAGAAGCTATCACCTATACTTACTACGTGCCAGTTGTTGTCTTTAAGTCCTTTGTGAAATTCACTCATTTAATTCTCAAAGCCACTCAGTCAGATAGGTAGACTATCATCATGCATGAGAGAACAAACACAGAGATTGCTAGGAGATCTAACTATTGGCAGAGAATTTGATTGGCAGGATTGGCATCCTGGTCACAAAATCCAGTCTCTTAAACATTATGCGGCTGTCTCTTGAGTAGCAATAGATAATACTAGTAAGTACCTCTTAATGTGATTTGAGAATTACAAGTGTAAAATTAAATATGTAAAGTGCATAGAACAGTTTCTGGTACATAATAAGAATTCAATAAATACTAGATATTTAGTGGTTTCTGTCATCCTCATTTTCTAAAAATACAGGATTAAAAGTTGAAATCTTAGAAAATTTGTAACTATAATTTTTAGAATTATCCTAGTTAATGAAAAAGTGCTAATTAAAGTACATGTCATCTATTAAAGTAGCAAATTTTAAAAATAATATCTGGGAAGACCCAGAGGGATCGGGTGGAGAGGGAGGTGGGAGGGGGGACTGGGATGGGGAATACATGTAAATCCATGGCTAATTCATTTCAATGTATAACAAAAACTACTGTAATGATGTAATGTAATTAGCCTCCAACTAATAAAAATAAATGGAAAAAAAATAATAATATCTAAACAGGAACTCTGGAAAAATGTATAGACATACCCTTTTAAAGAGCAATGTTTTCCAAAAACTTGAAAAAGTATATACACTTTTATTTGCCCACCCTCTGACTTGTTAGGTGGCAGCATATTCTGGGTGAAACAGCAAAGTGTTTAGATAGTCCTGGTTTCAAATTCTGACTCAGATAAAAATGAAAATTCAAAAAGTTCCTTCCACATACTAGTTAAGTCATCTTGGTTAAGCTAATTATTTTTCTGAGTATCAATTTCTCATCTACAAACCGGGCCTATTACTCAACTTAAAAAAAGATAGATTGCATGAGATAATGTGGGTAAGGTAAAGCTGAAGTGAAGTGTTAGTCACTCAGTTGTGCCTGACTCTTTGCAACCCCATGGACTGTAGCCTACTAGGCTCCTCCGTCCATGGGCTTCTTTAGGCAATAATAGCCTAGAGTGTGGGTAGCGGAAGGGGTAGCCATTCCCTTCTGCAGGGGATCTTCCTGACCCAAGAATGGAACCTGGGTCTCTTGTGTTGAAGGCAGATTCTTTACCATCTGAGCCACCAGGGAAGCCAACTGGATTTTAATGCCACTCCTACAACTTTCTTGCTCTGAGGCCTTGGCAAACTTAATTTCTCCGTACTGAGTTCTTCATTTGTAATACCGTCTGAGCCACAGGGAAGCCCAACATTGGTAGATTATGCCGAAATTGGTACAGATTGAACATGTGTTAGTTTGCTTTCTGTAAATATTTGTTTCATGAAATGATCCCAAGAAAATAAGTTAAAAAGGTGGCTATATACTATTTTTAATTTATAATAGCCAACCTAAATGTACAATAAGGGAAATAAATGTACTACAATAATTTGCCTTAATGTGATGTAATACTTATGCATTACTTATATATTTGATAAACACAAAATTTAAAAAGATGGTAATGGTAACCCTATATGCAAAACAGAAAAAGAGACACAGATGTATAGAACAGACTTTTAGAGTCTGTGGGAGAAGGAGAGGGTGGGATGTTCAGAGAGAACAGCATTGAAACAAGTATACTATGAAGGGTGAAACAGATCACCAGCCCAGGCTGGATGCATGAGACAAGTGCTCGGGGCTGGTGCACTGGGATGACCCAGAGGGATGGGATGGAGAGGGAGGCGGGAGGGGGGATTGGGATGGAGAATACATGTAAATCCATGGCTGATTCATGTCAATGTATGACAAAAACCACTACAATATTGTAAAGTAATTAGCCTCCAACTAATAAAAATAAATGGAAAAAATAATTAAAAAAAAACACAAAATGTATGGAATGTTCAGTTCAGTTCAGTCACTCAGTCATGTATGATTCTTTGCCACCCCATGGACTGCAGCATGCCAGGCTTCCCTGTCCATCACCAACTCCCAGGGTTGCTCAAACTCATGTCCATCAAGTCGGTGATGCCATCCAACCATCTCATCCTCTGTCATCCACTTCTCCTGCCTTCAATCTTAAATCATCAGGGCCTTTTCCAATGAGTCAGCTCTTCACATCAGGTGGCCAAAGTATTGGAGTTTCAGCTTCAACATCAGTTCTTCCAATGAATATTCAGGACTGATATCCTTTAGGATTGACTGGTTTGATCTCCTTGCAGTCCAAGGGACACTCAAGAGTCTTCTCCAACACCATGGTTCAAAAGCATCAGTTTTTCAGCACTCAACTTTCTTTATGGTCCAACTCTCACATCCATACATGACGACTGGAAAAACCATAATTTTGACTAGACGGACGTTTGTCAGCAAAGTAATGTCTGCTTTTTAATATGCTGTCTAGGTTGGTCATAGGTTTTCTTCCAAGGAGCAAGCATCTTTAAATTTCATAGCAGGAGTCACCATCTGCAGTGATTCTGGAGCCCAAGAAAATAAAGTCTCTCACTGCTTTGTTTGTTTCCCCATCTATTTGCCATGAAGTGTTGGGACCAGATGCAATGATCTTTGTTTTTTGAATGTTGAGTTTTAAGCCAACTTTTTCACTCTCCTCTTTCACTTCCATCAAGAGGCTCTTTCCCTCTTTTTTGCTTTCTGCCATAAGGATGGTGTCATCTGTACATCTGAGGTTATTGATATTTCTCCCTGCAATCTTGATTCCAGCTTGTCCTTCATCCAGCCCAGCGTTTCACTTGATGTACTCTGCATATAAGTTAAATAAGCAGGGTGACAATATACAGCCCTGAAGTATTTCTTTCCCAATTTTGAACCAGTCTGTTGTTCCATGTCCAGTTCTAACTGTTGCTTCTTGACAGGAATACAGATTTCTCAGGAGGCAGGTGAGGTGGTCTGGTATTCCCATCTCTTGAAGAATTTTCCACAGTTTGTTGTGATCCTCACAGTCAAAGGCTATAGCATATTCAATAAAACAGAATTAGATGGTTTTCTGGAATTCTCTTGCTTTTTCTAAAATCCAGCAGATGTTGGCAATTTGATCTCTGGTTCCTCTGCCTTTTCTAAATCCAGCTTGAACATCTGAAAGTTCTCAGTTCATGTACTATTGAAGCTAGGCTTAGAGAATTTTGAGCATTACTTTGCTAGTGTGTGAGATGAGTGCAATTGTGCAATAGTTTGAACATTCTTTGCCACTGGAATGAAAACTGACATTTTCCAGTCCTGTGGTCACTGCTGTGTTTTCCAAATTTGTTGGCATATTGAGTGCAGCACTTTCACAGCATCATCTTTTAGGATCTGGAATGACTCAGCTGGAATTTCATCACCTCCACTAGTTTTGTTTGTAGTGATGCTTCCTAAGGCCCACTTGACTTCGCATTCCAGGATGTCTGGCTCTACGTGAGTGATCACACGATCATGGTTATCTGGGTCATGAAGATCTTTTTTGTATAGTCTTCTGTGTATTCTTGCCACCTCTTCTTAATATCTTTTGCTTCTGTTCAGTCCATACCATTTCTGTCCTCTATTGTGCCCATCTTTGCATGAAATGTTCCCTTTGTATCTCTAATTTTCTTGAAGAGAGTGCTAGCTTTTTCCATTCTATTATTTTCCTCTATTTCTTTGCCTCTATCACTTAGGAAGCCTTTCTTATCTCTTCTTGCTCTTCTTTGGATATCTGTATTCAGATGGATATATCTTTCCTTTTCTCTTTTGCCTTTCACTTCTCTTCTATCTTGGCTATTTGTAAATGTCCATATGTGTATATGGAAAATTCTTATGTAATTTATAAAATAAAATATTGAAATGATTTTATGTTAAGTATAAAATTATGGAGCTAGAAGGTGATATGGAAAACAACTGTTTTATTAGATTTGTCTTACTGGCTTCTAATATTGTCAAGAACATGTCATTTGTCTGATAATTTTTCATATCATTAATATCAAATCACAAGTACTTTTATCTGAATGTTTCATCTGAGAATACCTAAAGTGCTCTGATATTTATCCTCAAAGATCTTCCTTTATCCTGGTCTTAATCCAGATGAAGCTAAAAGATCTATGGTAAAAACTGGTATTTAGAAGCTTTGAATTTTTAAATTCCTTATTATATATTAATTTAGTAAATATTTACTGAACATTAATGAATTTTTTTTATTTCAAATAAGCTTAGATATTTTAAGCCTTTATAATTTCCCTTTTTCTAATTCCTCCTTGTCACTCCAACCAACAGTATTTATCAATTTATTTAATAATTTGCTAATTTACAAAACTCCTTCAAAATTTTCTTGGCAAACCAGATAAAAAAACAGTTTTAATAAAATCCAGAAGTTATATATTTTGTCAGTTTTATTGGGTGTTTTTCTTTTAGATAGTGGCTGTCATAATTTCTCTAACAAACTGCCCTAATTTACTTTTGCAAAGTCATAATTTCTCTAACAAACTGCCCTAATTTACTTTTGCAAAGCAAAGTTTAAACTAGTTTTTTTAAAAGTGTTTTGTGATATTTAGCTTTCTCAGGTATATTCTGTCTTTTCAAGAAGTGAAGGTATATAGAACATCTATTAAAAAAGGAAAAGTGGGGAGGGGAAATGATTCAAGATTTTGATGTAAAAATCATATATACATTTTATGTGAAAAGATAAGGTGGGTCCTCAAATGACGGAAGAGCAAGTAGTGCTTTCAGAGACAAGGCTTTCACTCAGTGAAGACATGATTCAACATAAGGTTCTAGCAAATGTATTAGCGCGAATATAACACCGAGGATGGCCTACCTTCACACCAGTGCTAACATGAAGAGAAGTCAGCTATCGAGAGTGCTTCACTATGCTGGAAATATTCATTAAAGCCATAGCAACCTCTACAGTCTACTACAAAATAGCTTATGCAGGTGCAAAGACTTATATTAGATAGTATCAACTGGGATGCTGCAAAAATTCATTAGAATGCTCATAAGTTAGTTTGAAAATCCTATTAAGAAAATTTTTCATTCATTGCCTGAGATAAAAGGGTTTAAAAGAAAAATAAAATGGAAACATACATCTTATTAGCACTTTTTATTTAGGGCAAATTGCGATGAAAAATCTGGAAGAAAGTGAGCTTTCTCATGGAAAAGTTTCAATGAATAAAATTACATAGTTAAGAAGTGACACTATTAAGTTCAATCATAAAAATGGAAGCTCCCTGAGTCAGAAAGGAAAAAGAAAAGCTAATGCTGAATTTCAAATAAAAATAATTAAGACTTGATTTTTTTAAGGAAGCTCTAAAAATTGACCACCTTGATGAAATGTCAAATGTGTTCGGAGGATAAATTAAATTCACTCAATAACCTTAAGACATAACATACTTAACTTTAGAAACAAAAGTCTCGATTCCAGCATTACCCCTACCATGAATTTGTATATATTCTATCCAAATCTATACCACCTCAATCTATACCACTATACTTAAAACAAAAGAAAACAAACAGCCAAACAATCAAACAACAACAACAAAACCCTTACATTTAAAAATCTACTCTAGGTAACCATACAGCTGATTAAATTGTCACAACAATTTTCAGTTTTGTACTTCTCAACTAAAAATGCTTTATCAGTCTAATTATTATGATGCTGGCACTGCCCTCAATTATAAAATAACTGCTTGAGTCAATGGAAAGTGAGAATGGGTGTCTGCTATTCAACTTGATATATTAAGTTTGTTCATTTGAAACAAAAGAAAAAGGTATAAGAGATTGGAAAGTGGAAAGGAGATCTGTGAGTCCTTATAATTTGACTTCTAAGCTTAATGATTTCATTCTGAACTTCAAAGAGGCTAATTTATAATAAAAAGAGAGACAGATATAAGTGGAGAATGGAAGGTAAACAATAAGAATTGAGTGACAATCCTCTCCCTCTAAATTATTCCCCAAATATTATGGCTTAAGGTAAAACAGAAATGTTAATAACTGTCATTTCCCAAACCTTGAAAACCAAAAAGTACACATCACCCCATGTCCATGTCTCATCCTATTTTAAATGGAACAAAGTGACTTTCAGGAGTTGGGAAGTGCATAATTACATAGACTGGAGTCTTTGGACTTTGATCATAATTATAGTGCTTTATCCATCCATCACTTGTTGCTTGAGGACTATTTCTTGGTGAATTCTTTAAAGGAGATAGAAACCCTGTCAGGACAAATTTGAGCTGCAAACAGCTAATCAAAAACTTGGCTCTCTTGACTTGAAACAGATTGAAAATTGCCACTTTAATCTCACAATCCACTTGGCTTTTAAGTAAAGTGAGAACATGAAGTCTCTCTTTGGAAAGGCATGCATCTCCCATTGTTCATGCCACTGGGTACCTTTTTATGAGCTTCAACTGGGACATTCAGTCCAAGTCCTCCTCCCTGCATAGAGTGGTTCTCAAAATTGGGTGTATATATAAGCACATCTTGTGGGGTGTTTGATAAAATGCTGCATTTTGCATTTCTTCCCCTCATGATCAGTTTCTCAGAGGGTGCCGTCAGAGTAATTGGAAACCTAAAATTAACTGAGAACCTTATAGCACAGAAGGCCTACAACTATTTTTCCCCCCAAGAGTGGTCTGAATGGCCTGAGAAGTACATGAATCAAAATTATTTTTGTTTACAATGAAATTCGAAGGCTCCAGCTAGACTTATCAAGTTATAGTCTCAGGTTATTGAGTCTCAGCTCTCTGAATTCCTAACAGTTTCAGAAGTGAATGTGTGTATTACTGGGTTTTCCTGAGTCTGAATTTGGGTGTCAGTTTCAGTTACTTCCTGAAAGCCAAATGAATTTCTCTAAAAACCTTTCTGAGGAACCTTAACAGAGGCTTCCCTAGTAGCTCAGTTGGTAAAAGAAGCTGCCTGCAATGCAGGAGACCCAGGTTTGATCCTTGGGTCAAGAAGAGCCCCTGGAGAAGTAAATGGCAACCCACTCCAGTACTCTTGCCTGAAGAATTCCATGGACAGAGGAGGCTGGGCTGTCCATGGGACAGCAAACAGACATGACTGTGTGACTAACTTTCACTTTTCACTTTTTTTCAACAGATGCTACTCACCAAAGTCACCCTTCCAACTTACAGCCTTCATGGTGGGAGCTTTGCATTTGCAATCCCCATGCTGCACATCCAGGGCCTTCTACCCTCTCTTGCACCTCACTGTAGATTTCTATGCATGTCGTTCTTCTTTGGAAGCCCTGAGGTCTAGGATTGTATCTTACTCATACCGTTTATCTTTCCCACTCAGGACCAAGAAAAATAGATAAGCTCATGGAATATTTTAGTTAAACAAATCAAATCAAAACAAATGAAAAAAAAAAAGGTTTAGGTTCCATATCTACAATTTGAGGATAAAAATTCATTACCTGGTGAATCAGTTTCCTATTGGAGCTGTAACAAGCTATCACAAACTTGTGGCTTAAACCAACCCAGATGTATTATCTCACAGTTCTGCCAGTTGGAAGCCTGAGACAGATCTCATTGGGTTGAAATCAAGGTGTTGGCAGGCCTGTGTTTCTCCTGGTGGCTGTATAGGAAAATCTGTTTCCTTGCCTTTTCCAGTTTCTAGAGACAGCCACCCTTCCTTGGCTCCTGATCCCCTTCCATCTTCAAAATCCATTGAATCTTCTCTCACCTCACATCACTTTGACTTTCTACCTCCCACTTTCACTTTTAAGGAGTCTTGTGATTGCATCCCACTTGGATAGTCCAAGATAATCTACCTATTTTAAGATCAGCTGATTAGCAGCCTTAATTCCATATGCAACCTATCACCTCTTTGCTGTGTAATATAATGTATAATCATGTGTAATATAACATAGCTCCATAAAAAAACTAAAAATAGAGCTACCATATGACCTGCAATCCACTCCTAGACATATATCTGGAGAAAAACATAATCTGAAAAGATACTTGCATTCCAATGTTCATTGCAGCACTGTTTAAAATAGCCAAGACATGGAGTCAACCTAAATGTCCATCAACAGGAATGAATAAAGAAGAATCTAAATCTTCTAGAAAGAAATGATTCAAATAAACTTATAAAACAGAAATAGACACAAAGAATTCAAGAAGAAGCTTATAGTTACCAGGGAGAAGGGTGGGGGGGCAGGATGGTTAGGGAGTTTGGGATGGACGTGTATGCACTGCTATATTTAAAATGGGTAGCCAACAAGGACCTACTGTGCAGCACATGGAACTCTGCTCAATGTTACAAGGCAGCCTGCACGAGAGGGGAGTTTGGGGGAGAATGGATACATGCATATGTATGGCTGAGTCCCTTTGCTATTCACCTGAAACTATCACAACGTTGTTAATCAGCTGTACCCAATACAAAATGAAAAAAGAAGACATGACTATTGCTGGAGACCACTGTTTTGCCTACCTCATCTGTCCTGGTGAATCAGCTACATAACATGTTGAGTAACACTTTGTTACTCATAAAGTTCTATATGGATCTAATAAAATAGTATGCTCTGTGGTAGAAAGCATTGAATGGGGGAGAGACTTGGATTCTAGGCTTGGTTCTGCTACTATTTTTGTATGTGATTTTGGGCAAGTCCCTTAACCTCTCTAGGTTTTAAATTTCTCAATTCTAAAGCAGAAGAATGGAGACAAATCAGCATCATGGGGCAGGACTCACAATCATCTTTGTGTTTAAATATAGAGCGAAATGAAAGCTAGGTATGCCTCCATGAGGACACATTTGTTGCTGGGAAGGAAACTCAAGTGCACCAGTGTGCTGTACACACGTTAGTTGTTTAGTCACTAAATCAAGTCCGAACCTTTTGTGACCCCATGGACTGTAACCTGCAAGTCTCCTCCATCCATGGGATTCCCCAGGCAAGAATACTGGAATGGGTTGCCATTTCTTTCCCCATGGGATCTTCCTGACCCAGGAATCAAACCTGCATGTCCTGCACTACAGGCGGATTTTTTTTTTACTGTTAAGCCACCAGGGAAGCCCCCATATACACAACAGTAGAACCTAGCAGTACACTAAGTGGATGCATTGAAGAGTTTAGTGGGTTATTATTTAACTCTCAGTGATTTAGCTGTGAACAGTAGACTAGAAGTTGTTATCCCTAGTTAACTTACTAAGAAACTTTAATTTGGATGGCTTAAGTGGTTTCCATGAAAGTCACATGGTCAGTTAGTGGTGGCGTTACGACTATTACCCAGATCTTTTGATAAGTGCTATGTGCCCTCAGCTGACACACGTCCCTTCCTCTCTGCCATTTAAATGCACTCACAGCTCGGGAGCTGTGTACAGAATTACAGTACATTTTACTCTTGGCTAACAACAGTGGGTCATAATGGTCTTTTGACATTTATTCTTGTGAAAATTGTAAGGGTTGGAGGCAGATTTTTCTTGACTACAGTTGGTGACTGCATTAGACCCTGTTGATAAACCCTGTATTACTTTATGAATCAATTCTCCCTGCCCTCTGCCTTTTTTCATTTCAAGCACTGATGTAAAAAACCACACAGATTGCATCATGTGAACTCATTCCTTTCAGTCAGACAGAGAAACTTAGTGATTATGGAGCTGGCTAAAATTAATGGAATAGCCATATTAAAAATGGTTTGCTCACTGAAGTGGATGGATACATACTTAATTGTCATCAAAATTATATTAAATGATATATTAATTTTCAAAGTTTCCATTGCATATAAAGAACACTATGGGCTCATTTTTCATTTTTCTACTGGATGTGATCCCGAAAGGAAAAAACATTTGAAAAAAGAATAAATTAAGAAAGTTTAATAAAGGGACTATTGATGAAGGGAGAAGAGATATGGTATGACTTTTTGGAGTTAGCAGTGGCTAAAAATTGTTACACCCCTAGGTTTGAAGGAAAAGGATAGTAGAGAGAAGTTACTCAAACTCAAGATACCCAGACCTGTGGTAAGAGCCCCTGTAGACCTGAAACCTTTAGGGGAAAACCCAAGGGAGAAACAGGGAAGCATAAACCCCCAATTCATCCTCCTCCTGTCCTTTGATCTCCTGCTAGACGTACCCACTGGTTGAACCCAAGAGAAAACAGAAGAGAAAGGAACTGCTTCATAAGGAAGTCTTCATAAGTCAGCTTCCTGGGATCCAGAGCCACAGGAGGTAGGGTGGATGTGGAGAAGCAAATTGAAGACACTCGACACAGAACTGCATCTGTCTTTATGAGATTATATTTGACAAATAAAATGATCCTCCACTGTAAGTTCATTGTCACCCACAGCCCTCTTCATCCTTTTGGGATATATTTAGAAAACACAGTTTAAAAAGTTGACCTTTAAGCCAGTAAAGCATAAAATTCACAATCAATATGTAATTTACACAGGAAATGTTTCTTACTCATCCATACAGAACTTTAAAGTTTAAACTTCTTTGAGTAAAGAGGGTGACTGAAAAAAAAAAAACCCAAAGAAACAAACTCAAAATCATTTTACCAGTGGTTCAAACTGTAATATGTTTTACTTTCTCTTATTTTATTTTACTTTCTCTTATTTCTCTCAGTTATAATGTTTCAAAATTTAATCTTGATTCTTTTGTATCATTTTGACTGGTTAATCTTCAAAATGACATTTGGAGGAATTCAATCTGTCTTTTAGAATTACTTGGTTAAAGAGATCTGTGTTAAACACGAGGTGGCAATTCCAAAACTAATTATGCAAAAAGGCCCAAATTATAACCCAAATGATAAATTAACAAGATTTAACTCCTAAAATGCTAAAATTTAGATTCATTTTGAATATTTACAAATAAAAAATAAACAGAACTCATTGATTATGGTTTTAATTTATAAGGAAATGGTATCTTACCCTTTGGCTCTTGTTTATTGATTTCCACAATTTCATCTATTTTTTTTTTAAATTAAGGTAGCAATAAAGTGACAAAACTTGTGATTTGTCCACCTTCTCCTCTTGTATATAGATAGCTTAGATAGTTTCAGTATCTTTCAGTATCTTTGATTTTCAGAAAAATTTTTGTAAAAACTACAGTAAATTAGCATCCACATCAGAGCACAACCAAATGCATAATATGTTAATATGTTCAGGTGCAAAGGGGAAAAAAAAGCAGAGGGTGAAATCTAAGTTTGAAATGTATATTAAAACTGACTTTTGGGGAAATGGCATTAACATTCAGTAATAAATGATAATAGCAGCTCTCATTTATTGTATTCTTTGATAAAAGGAAATTCATGCATTAAGGTAGCTTACAGCTAAAAATAACAAGAAATCCTGTTCTTTTATAAAAATTCTCTTTTATAACTTCTTTCTAAAGACAAGGTCAGGAAAAAGACAAATTTAACTATGTAGATGACTATGATTATGGAATGATTAAATTTGGTCTTACTTAAAATAGATTTGTAAACTGAGAACTACAAGGATTGTCTGCTTAGAAAAACCAGCTCAAATCCATTCACTCCTGAGGAATCAAACAGAATATTGTTTGATTCTTTCTTACAGTGATATTCCAGTTATTCATTCATTTATTCCCTAAACAGTCTAGACAGAAAAATATAATTCAGAACTTGATATATCTGACAGTGGTTAGAAATATGAGGAAAATGTTCATTATTAAACATGTAAGTATTGTAGAGTTAAACATTACAGCCATATCTTGTTCATTTTTGTATTTCTAGTGCCTTGCTCAGAGTAAGAGGATGGTTGGCAAGGAACATTTTTCTTTAGTTTATTTTCCAATTAAGTTTTAATGACAAATGGAAAGTAGATAATCTTACCTAAAACAATTTATTTGGCAAAGAAATGTTCGCTGATCACTCTGCACCACCATCTCACAGCTGCCCAACACGAACCCCTCTTCCCCAAAAGTGACACTTGCCGTGAAGTTCAGAGATTCAGCAGAATTTAAAACATTTTTAAAGTACTATTATTATTTTAAATTTTACAGTCTTTCAAAAATTGAGATGATATTTGCTCCATCAATGGGCAGGTTGCTGGGACACTCTGAAAAGCAATTTCCTTGTGTATTCATATTTACAGGCTTCCCTCATCAATCATTAGAAATAGACCTGGACAGAGGTCTATGTGATTGACATGCAGGTTGCTAGTCAATAGAAGAAAGTTTCTTCTAGAGCTGAGGTAGATCCAAGAACCTACTTTTAAAAAGATGTCCTCAGGGGATGCATTATACAGCTAATGTGTCACCAGAATTATCCTCTTAGAAATATTCTTTCAAATGTTTTATTGAAGTAGAAAATGTTGAGGCTGGAAAAATTTTGAGAACTAGAAAATCTTTAATATTTCTCTCTTTATCCACTCACTCCACAATGCCAACGAAATCTTATATAAGAACACAAATTCCAGAGCCATTCTTTTTTGCTACTACTGTTTGCAATGCACAGCAAGGCAGGAATCAAATCACCATACACATTTCTCACTTCAACCTGGAGACCAACAAACTTGCTTTCTCTCTCTTTCTTTTTTCTTCCTTTCTTCTCTTGCTCTCTCCACCATTCCATTCATGTTTCTCCCTTTCTTTCCTTCTTCTGCTTTCTCACACAGTCCACCAGAAATATCACAGGGAAAGAAGTTGCATTTGTAGGGTTGGCCAAAAAGTTCATTTGGATTTTTCTGTAAGATGTTATTGAAAAACCTGAACGAAATTTTTGGCCAACCCAATATATAGTCTACATTATTGTTTACATGGTAATAACTCATATTAATGAAGAAAGATCACATGGCCTCCTTAATTGCCTGGGCAATTGGACAGTGAGCCCTGGTCAGAGAACCTACTCTGTTACTGAACTGATTCTTTCCTAGGCATTCGTGGTGAATGACAAGTTAACCCTTTTGGAACCACACCATTTTCAACAGCCAGAGGACCTCCCTCATTAGTCTCAGAAAATAAAGTATGAAATTCCAACATCAAATCTTGTGCTGTTAAATTAACAACATCACACTGCTACATACGACTTGAATATTTCCCATAACTTTATGACTGGAAAAACACTGTTCAGATTTCATTTACCAGTTTAAAAATAGCAGACTCTAATTTGAAATACATACACACACACACTGGGCACACTCACTAATATTTCCTCCTAGTGCTAAGCAAACATTACTTCCTATAAGCAGAAATGAAATTCAGGATACTCATAAGTTTTAAAAGTCGGATTTGTCAAAAGATGATGTTTGTTATGAAACAAATCAAGAAGAAAATATGCTATAGAGCCAAAATGACAAGCCACGATCTGCTTAGTATAACAATGGCTATTTATCTATTTTTTATTGCATAAATCAAAATTATTCTGTGTTTATTTTGACTTGAAGATCATTCACAGTTTATTACGTCCCTATCCAATGAAATGTCTTCTACTTGGGTGGGTGAGGGCTGAGCCTGGCAAATAACAGATTTTAAACACCTTAAAATGGTGTGACAATTTTCTGAGACATCATGGGAAGACCGTCTTTAAACTTTGTTACTTTGTACATTCAGATAGGAGCTAAAAGAAAAACCTAGAAGAGATGCCCACAGACCACTTTAAGTCCACAGAAAGTGCAAAATAATATCACTGTGCTCATAAACAAAGAGAGGCTGCTCTTTGAATACAGCAGAAACACTCATCATACACAAGGCACTCCAACTAAGTTTTGATAGAAGTTTATCTCACGTTTAAACTCACCGCTGGATGTAAGGGTCGGGACAGTACTGTAGGGTGGCACACCGTGACGTTTCAAAATTCATTTCCTTCAACTCTCTTTGATATCAATAAATGGAGAAAAGTATATAACATATACACATATACCTGTGTATACATAGATATCAAGCCAGGAGGCTAAAAGCAATAGGGTCAAATGCTATCAGACATAGACGTGTAGACACTTTCCCCCTTCACACATATTTGAAAAGAGGCGGAGCGTGTCTCGATTTGAACCAATGAGAGTCATCAAGTGATTAAAACACCAGAAACAGTCGAATCTTACCAGCTGGGCATCCTCTCTAAAGTTGCTCTTCCTCCTCTACTACGGCTTTAGAGTCCTTCATGTATAGTGGCCACACTCGTTGGCAATTTGGAGTCATCGCTGAACGGCTGGTCTCTCTGGTGATTGGATGCTGGCATGAACGGCATCAGAGTTTAATTTCAGCAGCCTGGACTTTCACAACAGAGCAGAGCTAATGAATGTCCACCCTGTTCCAACTAATTAATGCTTCCTCGTATCTGCATACTGGTTTAATTTGAGGACTTCTGTGACTGCTTCTGGAACTAAATATTTCACAGAGCTGCTTAGGAAGTTTGTTTTTTTTTTTTTTCTTCTTCTTCATCTCCACCATCCCCCCACCCCCCCACCCCGCCCCTCTTCATTCTCCCTTTCAGCCAACCGCCTGTTGTGGTCACAATCTCAAATAGCAAAGACGGGGAAATTCCTTGATTATATTTAACCTAGAACTCGCTCTTCGTCTCAACTAAAAGAGATACCCATTCACATCCCCTTAGTATTGCCTTCCCTAAATTAAACAAAAACAAAAACCAAAAACCTTTATTGAATTTTTAAAATATCCTACCTCAAACACACACACATAATTTTCTTAAAGTAATATTAAAATGGAAAATAATGTAGTATTTTTGACAGTTTTGAAGCTTACAAAATTATTTCAAATTGCCTCTTACTGGAAACATTTGAGTTATCTCCATCTCTCTCAGTCTTTCCCACTTTTTTATTTATGTCTATTGTTTTGACTGGTTTTGGTTTTGCTTTAGCTCGAGCTACTTTGGAGTAAAACCATTAACTTGTTCATATATCCAAAACAATATATCAAAAGTCTACATACAGAATAATTCACCTCCTTTCTGAATACAGGCAGTAAACCAGTCACAGTTCTGTGGATTTGGGAATTGAATGAAATATGATTCAGACGCTAAATTAAAATAGACTCCAACGGAAAAAAAAAAAAGAAGTGTGTCCAAGTATCACTAACAATGTAAGTTCACATCCTTCATTCACCCCTAATCACAGGTCACCTGTAAACTGGTGGCATCAGAAGTTGTCAAAGTTGTGAGATAAAGTCCTTTTCAGAGCAGTTTGACATTTACTTTTGAGAAAATTTGGTTCAAAATGTGTTTCATAAAAATATTTTATTTGTTGCTGCAGCCAGGATAGAAGGGAGAAGCTATTTAAAACTTGACATTCTCTTCCTTACTTAGCCTGAGAGTGTCTAACATCTGTGAATTGTGAAATTCACAAATATGCCGGCCTGAGCCCCAGCCAATTCAAACAGCTTGTTCTACAAAATGAGAAACTTGAGGGAAGATCATTTTACTAATTAATTATAGATTTGTTAATTGGAGTTAAAGTGTTTGGCTTTACTCCCTGCTATTAGCAAATACAGATGACCAGAAAATACAGAGTTCTTAAATTAAAAATATTCAATATCCCTTGAGCATGCCCAAGTCTCACCACACTGTCTGGCTTTTCCCATTTATAAAATGGGAGGTGAAATAGTGATCTCAAGTGTAGTGCTTCTCAAATGTTAAAGCACTTGCGCGTCACCTGGAAATCTTCTCAATGCAGATTCTAGTTCCATAGGTTTCAGATGGGGCCTGAGATTCTGCATTTCACACACGCTCCCAGGTGATGGGTGCTGCTGGCTTTAGCATCACACTTTGAGTATAAAGACCCAGTGCTGTTTTCAGGCCTGCTTTTTATATACTTCTAGGAAATAACGAGAACCCTTCCAAATATTTTAATTACCAGCAGAGGCTCTCGATTTCCAAATATTAGTAAATTATTAATTTTAAGCATTCTTAACATGCTTTTCATTTCAAATTTTTACAGCTTAATTTATTTTTAAAAAAAGACCATTTAAAATGTATGCCCTGACATCCATGTTATTTAAAAACATCCTAAATTTATTAGGTTAAGAGGGACTGCTACTAAATAGTAATATATATATATATATATATATATATATTACCCCACTCCAGGTGGCACAGTGGTAAAGAATCCACCTGCCAACACAGGAGATACAAGGTTCAGTCCCTGGGTTGGGAAGATCCCCTGGAGAAGGAAATGGCAGCCCATTCCAGTATCCTTGCTTGGAAAACTCCATGGACACAGGAGCCTGGAGGGCCACAATCTATGGGGTTGCAAAGAATCGGACATGACTGAGAGACTGAACTGAGCTGATATATATAATTTATAATTATGAAACATACTGGCTCCTATTGCTTTGTGAAAATAAATGCAGAGAGTATTCCCATCAAGGGCAAAAGGCAGACTCTCCAGTACTCAACAACACAACAATGGCGCCCAACCATATAGAACCTGGGGAAAATACATAACAATTATACAGTAATTACCAAAATTGCCACTTTTATTTCTATTACATCCCTCTTCACCCAGGGAGCTCAGGTTACTACACTGTTGTTGTTTAGTTGCTAAGCCATGTATGATTCTTTTGCGACCCCATGGACTGAATCCCACCAGGCTTCTCTGTCCATGGAATTTTCCAGGCAAGAATACTGGAGTGGGTTGCCATTTCCTTGTCCAGGGGATCTTCCTGACCCGGGGATTGAACCTGAGTCTCCTGTGTTACAGGGAGATTCTTTACCACTGAGACACCCAGGAAAGCCCTCAGATTAGTATACAAATGCATAAATTATTTCTTTGCTATGCAAGTTAGATGTTTCTCCAACATGTTACGTCTTTTAGGTAGAGATTGTAATAGAATAAGTTTCTCTTTAGCCTAGGAGAAGTCAGTTGCCTTTCTTACCATGTCCTCCATCTTTGAATGATGTTGTTGGTGAAGATTTTTGATTTGTAGGAAGAGAAGAAGTAGCGAGTTTAGGGAAACAGTAGTATTCAGGACCTGGAACCCTGGACTCTCTCTAAGATAAAATAATATTTTTTTTTCCTTTCAGTAGCTGGTAGCCAAGAATGTGTACTTTGCCAAACTCAGGTATTCAAAATACAGACCTTTCTCATTTGCATTCATGTGAATTATATCTTAACTGCTCCCCATTATGTACTCTGTCCACTGGGTGACATGCTTTTCTTGTTCCTCCCTGCCTTGGAGCATGTCTTGTCCTTCATCCAGAATGCTTTTAAATCCCACGTGTGTATATCCACATCTCACAAACACATGAGAGAACAGGAAGCCTTTCTCATTCCTCCAGGTAAAAGGAAGCTACCCTACCCCTCTTAAATCATGATGTTCTAACTTGGGAAAGGGCACCTGCTATTTCTTTCCTAGATCTGAGCTACTTTTGCATAAGACCATTTCCTGTACTGGATGGTGAACAACTTAAGAGTGGGTTTGATATTGATTCATCTCTGTATCTCCAGGGATGAGCAAAGTATGGTCTAGTGGACAAATAACTTATTTATTATCCTTGCAAAAACACATCTAATTATTATCATTAAGTGGTTAAAAAGAACTTCCATGAAACACTTGACTTTTTAGAATCAATTTTATTGAGGCATAATTTATATACAATGAAATTCACTGATTCTACTGTTCCATCTGAGGAATTTTGACACATTATAATCCATGTAGCCTGTACCACAACCAAGATATAGAATATCTCATTGCTCCCCAAACCTGCTCATTTCTATTACCTCAAAAGTTCCTCTTGCAGTTAATCCTTCCTCACCATTGACCCTAAACACTCACTCTTGTTTTGCTTTTCTTGTCAGCATTTATCAGATGTATGTTTTCTAGAATAGCATTATCCAATAGAATTTTCTGTGATGAAGGAAATACCTACATTTGCTCTGTCTGACATGGTTGCCACTAACCACATATGGCTAATGCAACTAAGAAACACATTTTAATTTTTATTCAATTTTGATCAACTTGTATTTAAATAGCTGCATGTGACTAGTGGCTACCATGTTGGATAGCACAATGCTAGAATGTTACATAAATGCAAGCATATGGCTTGTATTCTTTTGTGTCTGGTAGGTTCTTTCATTCCACATATTGTTTTTGAGGTATCCATCTTCTTATGTACATCTGTAACTGGTTTTTCTTTATGACTGTTGAACATGTGGATTGTTCCTAATTTTAATTATTAATATAAAAATACTAGTCTAAAATTCCTAACTACAGTCGGAAGCAGAAGTCCAATAGACTTTTTAAGAGCAAATACTAACCCATCCTATTAAGTCCCTTGGTGATGTGGACTAGCTCATTCTCTCCCAGGTTGCTGTAGCTCTAGAGGATGCAGAAGACGTAGAAAGAAACTGACTAACTGGTTTGGTCAGGGTTCTGGTCACAATTTCCTCCTTGACTTTAGACAAGTAGCCTACTTTCTTTGGGCTTTACATTCTTTTTCTTTATTCATATGGCTACTTGTATTAACTGTATGTAGCATGCGGGGCCTTCATTGCATCATGTGGAATTTTTCTACGTGGCATGTGGACTCTTTGGTTGTGGCATGAGAGTTTAGTTGCCCAGAAGCATGTGATGTCCTAGTTCCCTGACCAGGAGTCAAACTCATGTTCCCTGCATTGCAAGGCAAATTCTTAACCATTGGACCACCAAGAAAGTCCTGGACCTTACATTCTTGCTCTTTACGAGTAAGGATGCGCCAATGAGGACTCCTTTGTTACTAACAATGTAAAGTAACTCCCACTAAATAAAACTGAGAATATAAAAACAGGTTAAAATATGAAAGTTCACAGATTGAAGGAGAAAGTTGAAAAACAAGATTTGGGAAAGGGCTAGAACCAGAAGATCTTCAGGGATCTAAGTAATAGGAATGAATAGAGTCATTTCATAGTGCCACCTTAGAGATAAGTCAAACCCAGCAGGGTTTTTTTTTTTTTTTAAGCTTGAATCATTTACCTTAGAGAGCTTCCCAGGTGGTTCTAGTGGTAAAGAACCCGCCTGCCAATGCAGGGGGCTCAAGAAACAAGAGACAGGGGTTCGAGCTCTGCGTCGGGAAGATCCCTTAGAGAAGGGCATGGCAGTATTTTTGCCTGAGAATCCCATGGACACAGAAGCCTCGCAGGCTACAGTCCATGGAGTCGCACAGAATCAGACAAGACTGAATAAAAAGCACACGCACATACACATTTACCTTCAAATTCTCAGAAGGAAGATGTCGTTTTAGGCCAGGAGAAATCTGAATGCCTTGATTGATATAGTCCTACCAACACTGGGCCAAAGAGAGTTTCTGAAAGAAAATAGAAGTTCCATTGAGCTAGGAAAGAGCATCAGGTTCAGGGCAGCAGAAAACAACAGATGCCACCAGGAGGGGCTTAAAGTGGATGATCTCGCAGATTCCTCAGAGCTCTGGCTGTCTGCGGCTGTGTGACTGAAGAAGCTGTATTTCTTGTCAGGGTCTTGTTCTCTCCAAGTCATCCTGACCTGCCCCTCTTTTATAATATGGGGATCAAGAGAGAACTTTCTAGTATAAAAAGTGGCAAATTCATCAAGTGTCACCTACATCAAAGGGACTGAAGAGTTTGATGATTTTTAGTTTTGAGACACTTTCCTGGATATAACTTCAGTTCAGCTCCGCCATCTCTGTTTCACAGAAGTAGAAACAGGTTCTGTTTTGTGTTTTTTGTGTTTTTTTGTTTTTTTTTTTTTTGAGGGAGGGCATTCTCCCAACACTTCCAGCTTTATGTTCTATGAATATAATATTTGCTGAAGTAGGGCATCTAGTGGAAGTAAATCTGGGCCTAGAGTTTAAGCATGATGGATTAGGGTCAAATGCTTCTTATATCAATGAAAAAGCCAGTAATTTGCAAGCTTAGCCATGTTCTTCCTTTGATTTGACCTCTACTACCTTGCAGGTCACTGGAATTCATCAAATAGGGGGAAAAAATGCATAAAGCTAGTGTCTCAGAGTCTACTGAGAGGAAAGAAGATGCTTCAGGGAAGTGTCTGAGGAAAAGGATACTTGTCTCTTCAGAGGGCATACAAGGAAACGCAGAGGGCAGTTGGAGAAGGAAGAGGTTGGCAATGTCCCTAACAGACAAACCTGATACTCTCCAAGTCACACCCAGTGTCCCAGAGCAATGTGGGTGGGCTTCTTTTCCAGACATCCCTGAACAGCTGTGTGGAGACTCCTCACTCCCACCCCTTCTTTGCTCAATGCCCACGTGAGTGAGAGATAAATAAGGAGACACAGGAAGTCCTTATTTGGCACTTTGTAGATTTTTTTTCCTGAACCATTTGTCAGTTGCAGATATGGTACACCTTGATTCTAACTGTCTTGGTGCATATTTCCTAAAATGGGACAGTCTCTGACATGATCACAATTCAATAAAGAAATGAGGAAATTAACACTGATATAACATGATTGTCTTCCTTACATTCAGACTTTGCCAATTGTCCCAATGATGCTTATTATAGCAAACAGAAAATCCTAGATTTTACATTGCATTCTGTTGTTCTATTCCTTTAGCCTTTATTAATCAGGAACATTTCCTCAGTCATTGTATTTCATGACAGTTTTTTTTTTAATTGAAGTATAGTTGATTTACAGTGTTGTGTTAGTGTCTGATGCACAGCAAAGTGATTCACTTATATATATATAAGGGAACTATATTCAATATCTGGTACTAAGCCATGTTGGAAAAGAATATAAAGAAGAATATATATATATATATATATATATATATATATATATAGAATATAGTTCCCTGTATGACACAGTAAGACTTTGTTATTTATCCATCCTATATACAATAGTTTGCATCTGCTAATCCCCAATCCAACCTCCCCTTGTCCCCTCTTTCCCTGGGAACCACAGATCTGTTCCTTATGGCATGACAGATATTTTTGAAATGTGCAGGCCGGTTATTTTGTAGACTGAACCTCAGTTTAGATTTGACTGATGTTTCCTCATGATTAGACGGAGTTTTCTACTTTTGGCAAAAACATCTGTGATACTATGATATTGTGTACATCCTGTACATCATATCAGGAGGTGCTCGGTTTTTAAAGCCCTTCAAGGGGTTTTCCCCAGGCCTCATCTCAGGAACAGATTTACCGTGAACCTAAGAAAATTTGAATGTTAAAACCACTTACTTATATAGACAGTCCCTTCTAAGATCCTGCATGCATTCGTGTGTGCTCACGCTCCATCATGTCTGGCTTTCTGCGACACCATGGACTATAGCCCACCAGGCTCTAATGTGCGTGGGATTCTCCAGGCAAGAATACTGGAGTCAGTTACCATTACCTCCTCTGGGAGATCTTCCTGACCCAAGGATTGAACCCATGTCTCCTACATTTCCTGCATCGGCAAGTGGATCCTTTACCACTGAGCCACCTGGGAAACCCTCTAAGGTCCTAGGAACTATTTTAGTAATATGTATACACGGCCATTATATTTCTGTAAAATATACAAATGTGATTTATTTTAGCTACAATCCTCTAATATTACCATCTCTTTTTGCTTCACTTTCCCCTTCATTATCATTCATTTTGCCCAGAATGGTGATGGAGAGTCCATATGATATTTAGGATCCAAGTACGGGCTAGTTGAATACAGTATACTTTTAGTTTGGTTTTGGAAGGAAAGATTAATGTGGCCTGGGTTAGGGTTGTGTAGAGTTAAATTATTGCTATTCATCTTGGTATATGAATGGCTTCCAACAGTATTCCTCTTGTCAATGACACTAGACATATTGTCACTAAAAAGCTGGGTTGCAGGTCATATCACAATATGAATATCTCCAACAATAACAGCAATAAAAAATGTGTGCCTCGTGGAGGAGTAAACAGAGTTGAAAGAGCACTCTGTGGAAACTTCTCCCTCTTTTTATCAAGCATACAAACTTGAAAGCAGGGGAATCAAAATCAAAACCAGGTTTCCCCCATCTGTTATTCAGCATATACAATTAAAATGCTCCATACATTATTTGGCCTTTTTTGATGGAAGTTGCACTAAATAGAATTTATCCTTATACTGTGTGTGTTTGTAGGAACACAATGCTTGGCAGTGCTTCAAACAGCAAGTGTGTCTGTAAAAGATTAGGGCTGCAGAAGACAAGGCTGAATATGTGATGTTAAGATTCTGTCCAACCCTGAGGGTCCATGATTCAATACTATAAACGTGTAGGCTTGGTAGTTCCTTGACAGTCCAGTGGTTAGGGCTCTGCACTTCCACTGCTGTAGTCCAAGTTCAGTCATTGGTTGGAGAAATAAATTGTGCAAGCCTCCCAGCATGGCCAAAAACAAACAAAAACTTGTAGGCTACATTTACATCTATCTATGAGGACTTCAGATATGCAGATGACACCACCCTTATGGCAGAAAGTGAAGAGGAACTAAAAAGCCTCTTGATGAAAGTGAAAGAGGAGAGTGAAAAAGTTGGCTTAAAGCTCAACATTGAGAAAACTAAGATCATGGCATCTGGTCCCATCACTTCATGGGAAATAGATGGGGAAACAGTGGAAACAATGTCAGACTTTATTTTGGGGGGTTCCAAAATCACTGCAGATGGTGATTGCAGCCATGAAATTAAAAGATGCTTACTCCTTGGAAGGAAAGTTATGACCAATCTAGATAGCATATTAAAAAACAGAGTCATTACTTTGCTAACAAAGGTCCATCTGGTCAAGGCTATGGTTTTTCCAGTGGTCATGTATGGATGTGAGAGTTGGACTGTGAAGAAAGCTGAGTGCCGAAAAATTGATGCTTTTGAACTGTGGTGTTGGAGAAGACTCTTGAGAGTCCCTTGGACTGCAAGGAGATCCAACCAGTCCTCCTAAAGGAGATCAGTCCTTAGTGTTCATTGGAAGGACTGATGCTGAAGCTGAAACTCCAGTACTTTGGCCACCTCGTGTGAAGAGTTGACTCATTGGAAAAGACCTTGATTCTGGGAGGGATTAGGGACAGGAGGAGAAGGGGACAACAGAGGATGAGATGGCTGGATGGCATCACCGGCTCGATGGACATGAGTTTGAGTAAACTCCGGGAGTTGATGAAGGACAGGGAGGCCTGGCGTGCTGTAATTCATGGGGTTGCAAAGAGTCAGACATGACTGAATGACTGAACTGAACTGAACTGATCTACACAAAATCATTTTGTTCCAGAGCGATTGGATGTAGCTTACAAAATATGCACAAGAAGATTTAAAAATACATATGCAGGGGCTGAGAGGAGGAAACGAAGAGTTGTTTAATGGGTATAGAGTTTCAGTTTTGCAAGATGACAAATTTCGGGAATCATTGCACATATGAATACAGCTAACACTATTGAACTGCACATTTAGACATGGTTATGCTGGTAAATTTTATGTTATGTGTTTTTTACCATAATCAAAAAGTTTAAAAATTAAATATGTAGGTAAATGAGAAAATGAAGAGCCAATATAAACACCAAAAGTAAGAAAATAGGAGGAAGTCAAGGACAATATTTGTTCGCAAAATGTTTTACACGATGTTCTGCATATATTCGTCTGTGAACTTCTAAGCAGCCTATTACTTATATGCAACTTTTTATCCATAATTATAGATTAGGCTCTTGTTATACATAGAATATCATAGATATAAAATTTTTATTTGTTGAAAGAATAAGGGAAAATGATAATATATAAAATAAAGTGACCTTGAGCTTCTAGACTCAGAATCTAATGCATTTGTTTGATTGTTTATTACAAATAAAGGACAACGGATGATATTGTAATGAGACCTGGATTTCTAGTGGTGTTTAGTGTAATTGTCTTATAAGACTCGATATACTTGTTAATTTGACATTTGCTTAACAGATTCAACATGAGCATTCCTTGAGGATTTCCTCCGTGTGCTAGGAGCTGTGGGCTGCAAGTAGATTCCTGGATCTTACTGATCCAGTAGAGCTGAGAATGATTTTCTTTGCTTTTTTGCATCTTAAGCTTCACAGACCAAAAACAAACAAACAAAAAAAGACTTTTGCAGAGCTGTGTCCTTAATTTGCTGATGACAAGTTTCAGTTCAGTTCAGCTCTGTCGCTCAGTCGTGTCTGATTCTTCGCGACCCCATGAACCGCAGCACACCAGGCCTCCCTCTCCATCACCAACTCCTGGAGTCCACTCAAACCCATGTCCATTGTGTCGGTGATGCCATCCAGCCATCTCATCCTCTGTCGTCCCCTTCTCCTCCTGCCCTCAATCTTTCCCAGCATCAGGGTCTTTTCAAATAAGTCAGCTCTCCGCATCAGGTGGCCAAAGTACTGGAGTTTCAGCTTCAACATCAGTCCCTCCAATGAACACCCAGGACTTGAATGAAACACAATGACTAGTTTGCCCACTAGGAAATCTGGTGCCTGATTAAACTGATGAGATAAGAAAATGTTTACTAGAGTGCATGAAACATGTGTGTAGATGGGAGAGGATAGAATGTAGCATTCTAACTTGCTTTCCTGGGATTTGAGCCCAGAGAGAGCTGTGGCAGAACTTTACTTCAGATACACATTCACAAATTTTTGCCTTATTGTTTGAGTACTGATTATCAGGAAGTCACAAAAGCGATCATTTGTGGAAGAGGAGTTGGTGAGAGCCAAGAAAAAAAAGACTTGATCTGTATAAACCTGTGACTACCAAAAGCTGTGGGGAAGATTTTCTAAACCACTGGGTGCTTTTCTGGTATATAGCCCTTTGTGATGAGATGTTTACCAGCGCAGCACAGCTCCCAAAAGAGGAAGTAAGAGATATTTATAAAAGTTTTTTTTTTTTTCTTTGAAAATTAGCTCTACTCAAAGTTCAAAAGGAATTTAGAGTTCCTTTGCTTAGAAAAAAGTCGCAGCAAATGGCTTAAAAATAACAACCATGTGCATAGTGGCTTAAATTTTGCAGAACACTTTCACAGACCTTATCTTATCTGAGTCTCCCAAATGTCATGTAGATGTGCGGGGATTAGTGGTGTCCTTTCCTCCATTGTGTGCAGGAGAAAGCTTGAGAAACACAATCACATAACCCACAGTAGCAGTGGCCTGCACTGGATCCAGCTTTACTTATTTCTAGACATTAGTCCATTTGCTCAATAAAATATCATGACTTAGGTGCCTGTGGTATGCCTGGTGTTGTGCCAGACTTTGGGAAAATAAAGATAATTAAAATACTATTTCTTTTTTCCTAATAGCACATCTACAAACCTACCATTTTTACAGCACTTGACATTTACTAAATATTTTATGTCCTTTATCTATCTAAATAATCAATAAAAAAAACTCTGGGATTATACAAGTTAGGTGTTATTGCAGAAAGAAATGGCAACCCATTCCAGGACTCTTGCTTGGAAAATCCCATGAACCAGAGGAACCTGGTGGGCTGCAGTCCATGGGGTCACAAAAGAGGTGTTATTACCTCTGTTGTACAGAGGAAGAGATAGTGACTCTACATTAATCAGCCAGCCAGACAGTGATGGAACTGTGGCTAGAACTCAGGTAAGCCTGTTTCTATGAAATTATCACCATACTTTTGACACCTCTCCCCCCCAAAAATATAAAAATATCTAGAATGAATTGTGCATACTTTTATGTCTTAGAGATCTATGCATGGTCTCTAGCACATGTCTCTTGGTGTCCTTTTCCTGGGCCAGTCAGCCTGTGATAACATAAGTACCACAAATGCCAATCCCCAAAGGAAGGCATGAGCTCATGATGAGCACCCACATTTGGGCTTGGAGTCAAGAATGTTAACTTTGCTTATTTTGAAATCTGGGTTGTGCACGCTGTTTAAGCATGTGGGAGTAGATGCACTGATAAAATGCTTCTGTGAGATGGAAGTGAATTCTCAGAGAATTCTTACAGGGGAATCCACATGGGACAACCCTTAAGTGGGTCTTGTTTACAGTGACATCTCTGTGCCAAGTTCCTAAGGAGTCAGTTTAAAGCGTGACCTTGGAGAAATAACATCAGCCTGAGAGCCCAACGACTCCTGGCTGCCTTTGGGCAGGTAACATGCTGTTCTGCCACTCAGCCACTGAGTGCTTTAGGCCATACGGATGCCTCCTCATGTCACTTACGCTATATGTTTGAATAGAGTAAGTAATTTTCCCCATGGGCCTGAATGACTGTTTTTGTTAGGATAATGATTGCAAGACATATATTTTCAAAGTAAAAATCATCTTTCTTTCTTGAATTGTAAGATCCTGCCTATACATTCATAAAGAGAAATATGTGGAGGGGGAAGAGAGAGCGAGCCACAAGATATAGTGATGACATTTATAAAGAGATATATGTATACATCTAATATTCTGATATATGTGTATATTTAAAACTATTACCTGAAATATATTATGCATATATAATATATTTTGAATTATGGTGCTGGAAAAGACTCTTGAGTGTTCCTTGGACAGCAAGGAGATCAAACCAGTCAATCCTAAAGGAAATAAACCCTGAATTTTCATTGGAAGGACTGATGCTGAAGCTGAAGCTCCAATACTTTGGCAACCTGATGTGAAGAACCGACTCATCTGAAAAGACCTTGATGTTGGGAAAGATTGAAGGCAAGGGGAGAAGGGGGTGACAGAGGATGAGATGGTTGGGTGGCATCACCGACTCAATGGACATGAGTTTGAGCAAACTCCAGGAGATAGCGAAGGACAGGGAAGCCTGGCATGCTGCATTTCATGAGGTCACATAGAGTCGGACATGATTTAGCAACTGAACAACAACAATAAATGTATATTAATATATACATGATAATTATATACAGAGAGTATTAGACAACATTCTCTAATTTGCTTATTTTCTATCTGATAAGGCAAAAAAACCAAAGCAAACTTATTTTAAAAGAAAATTTTAAAAACTTGCTAAAGGAAGAAATAAAACAACATAGGCAGTGTATTCTCACCATGTGGAAAATTTATATGGACACTATCACAAAAGTAAAACAAGGGAAAAGAAGTTAATAAACTCTTAACAGTATTTCTGAGTAGATGAGATTATAGAGTGAAGAAAATATTTTCCTGCTCCAATACCTTTTTGTAATTTTTGAATTTTGTACAGTAAAAATGCTTCATTTTGATACTAAATGTATAAAATAAAAATTTATTAGAAATAACCATTAAAATACCTTTATGTAGAATTTGTTTCTGGAAGGTATCCATAATAAGAGGGTGACAAAAATTATGACGGGATAAATAGACACCAAAGAATATGTCTCAACTTTCTGTGGATTTATTTCTATGTGGAGAACTTCTAAGAAATGGGAAATAAATGATTGCTCTGATTTGAAATATGCCTGAAGTGTGGCTTTAGAGGTTGAATGGAACTCAAACAGTTCACATGGGTTGGTTGGATGAGAGTGGAAGAATGTGGCCCAGGGTTACCAGGTCAGGGTACAGTGTTTCACAATGAATTCTGTCCATTGCCAACCATTGGCTCAGGAGGGGGAAAAAAGGGCTTTTGTGAGGCAGATCATGATGGTCATGGAAATGCACAGCTCAGCTCTTCTAATGTAGAGCACATCATTGACTGCCAGCCACAGCTGCTGCCCTTCCATCCTTATTCCTTCCTCACTGAGGCCATTGTACATTCAGCCTCCTCCCAGCAAAGCACTGAATCTACTGGGGCTACAAAACCAGCACCATTCTGTCAACACATAGGACACCTTCAATGGATGATTTTTGACTCAGTTGACCTCATTGACCTGACTAAACCTATCTCGAAACTGCACTTTGGTCTGAAATTTGGCTGAATTCTTTTTATTTTCTTCTCTTCATCAGAAAATGTTTGTATTACCTTCTGACATAGTCCTCTTCTGTTTTCTCATCTTTATCCTCTAAAAGCACTCTTCCTAGTCCATCTTTTGCACATCTAATTCCATCTTGAGGTCTGTTTCTCACAGAACACAGAGTGAAACAAGTGGTCCTAAGCATGGTTCAAGAATGCAGATAGAAGTTAGCTGTTTAGAACTGACTCAATCAACATATCAAGTAAGCAGGATGCCGTCAGAGTTATGTGGAGAGGGGATTGTTTCTGCTCCAAAATGGAGGCCCAATTGCTATAGATTTCATCAATGTTTACTTCAGAAAACATTCATTTTAGGGGAAGAATTGCAGATTCTGATTCAGGCTGTTAGGAAGATAAGGAAAACAATTCATACAAGGAAGTATATTGTATAGTTACTGCTAGGTTGAACTGATATGATGCAGAGGGATATTGAGAAACTAAGGACTCTTCAGTCAGTTCAGTCACTCAGTTGTATCCAACTCTTTGTGACCCCATGTACTGTAGCGTGCCAGGCTTCCCGGTCCATCACCAACTCCTGGATCTTGGTCAAATTCATGTCTATCGAGCGGATGATTCCATCCAACCATCTCATTCTCTATCGTCCCCTTCACCTCCTGCCTTCAATCTTCCCCAGCATCAGGCTCTTTTCCAATGAGTCAGTTCTTCTCATCAGGTGGTCAAAGAATTGAAGCTTCAGCTTCAGCTTCAGCTGAAGGGCTCTTAACAAGCAGTTAAAAGCTAAATATGAGAGTCAGATTGCCTCTTAGATAGTTTACAAAGAGGTGAAGGCCTCTTTATAAAAACAAACAAAGATAAAGCTGCAGACTGAGCCCCTGATCTAGTCACAGAGTTCAGTTCAGTTCAGTCACTCAGTTGTGTCCGACTCTTTGCGACCCCATGGACTGCAGCACACCAGGCTTAACTGTCCATCACCACTCCCAGAACATGCTCAACCTAATGTCCACTGGCTCAGTGATACCATCCAACCATCTCATCCTCTGTTGTTCCTTTTTCCTCCCGCCTTCAATCTTTCCCAGCATCAGGGTCTTTTCCAATGAGTCAGCTCTTCTCATCAGGTGGCCAAAGTATTGGAGTTTCAGCTTCAGCATCAGTCTTTCCAATGAATATTCAGGATTGCTTTCCTTTAGGATGGAATGGTTGGATCTCTTTAGATCAAGGGACGCTCAAGAGCCTTCTCCAACACCACTGTTCAAAAGCATCAATTCTTCACCACTTAGCTTTCTTTATAGTCCAACTCTCACATCCATACATGACTACTGGAAAAACCATAGCTTTGGCTAACAGACCTTTGTTGGTAAAGTAATGTCTCTGCTTTTTAATATGCTGTCTAGGTTGGTCATAACTTTTCTTCCAAGGAGCAAGTGTGTTTTAATTTCATGGCTGCAGTCACCATCTGCAGTGATTTTTGGAACCCCCCAAAATAAAGTCTGTCACTGTTTCCATTGTTTCCCCATGTATTTGCCATGAAAATGATGGGACAAGATGCCATGATCTTATTTTCCTGAATACAGAGCTCAAGAGACATTTAAATGGTTGACCAAGGCTGACTGGAAATACCTGAGACCCTGAAAGGTGGGCTGGAGACATTAAGTGGATGCATCTGGAAGTTGGTTCTGTAGACTCTTTGTCTTAATTGAGACGGTTACAATAAAGTACCACAGACTAGATGGTTTATGAATGATATACATTTATTTCTCACAATTATGGAACATGGAAGTTTGAGATCAGGGTCCCAGCATGCTTATGGAAGGGCTGTCTTCTGGGTTGCAAACTCCTCTTTGTGTTCTCATATGATGGAAGGGACTAGGGAACTCAGTGGGATCAATGATATTCATAGCAATGATGTCCATTCACCACCAGGTAACAGAGTCCAGATGATGGTTCTCTGTCATCAGATTCTAGGAGATCGTATGTACCACAATGACCAGAAAGGTTGGAGGTATGACCAGTGGGGATTGGTCTGCAGGGAGTTGTGGAAATGGTTAATAGATGGTCAAAGTCAGAGTCTCTTACTTGATTTGTGGAGACCTGAGTTAATTTTTACATCTACAATCTGTTGACTGAAAAGCTGGTTGGATTCTTGGGAAATAGAAACATTTAATGCTCTAGCATGCATATACCAGGACAATGCCTTCAGGCTCCCCTGCAGAGACCTAGGGCCAGGACCAGCCACAAGGGTGTGCTCTATTTGGAAGGGTTTATAATTTGATTTAAGGCTATATCATCACCCTCTTGACATTTTTAAACAAGTGGCCCCACAATTTCTTTAGTACTGAACCTTGCAAATTGTATAGACAGTCTTGCCTATAGCTCTTGACCTGGGTACAGGAGATCTGAGCTGACAACAATACCCAGAGACCTTAAGTCATAAGCAGGGTAACCCTGTTGATGTGGAAGCTCACACGATCAGGTAATAAATGGAATTCTGGTTCAAATCCATCTGATAATGAAACCATTGTATGAGTGAATCCAATGAATCAATTAATCTGGACACTCATCCAGTGGCCACTTTTCCAGTCATCAAGTGATTAAAATTAATATACTTGACAGAATAATACCCACAATGGGTATTTATCTATTTATCTTGTGGAGTCAGAACTATCAGAATGGGAAAGTTCAAGTGGAAACCTCTGAAACTTCCCTCTACTTCATTTGGCCACAGGAGTACATAAAAAGTAGTATCACATTCCAGGAAGGATAGTAATTAATAACCTCTTTAAATAGCTTAAGGAATGGAACAGAAGTTGAGGGAATATCCTGATCACAAATCTGATTTATCAACCTGGCCCCTACAGAACTCAGATGGGATATGCAGACTTAGATTATTGAAAGCTCAGTTAAGTAATAGCCCTGATTGCAATGCTATGCCAGAGGTGATATCTGTACTAAAACAGGTTAACAACCTCATAAGTATATGATATGCAGATATTGATTTGGTAAATGCATTCTTCTCCATTCTGATTATAAAGGAAGATAATAGACAGGTCACATTTACATGGGACATGCAAAAATATTCATTTGTAGTTTTGCCTCAGAGCTATGTTGACTCTGCTCTTTGTTGTATTATAGAATGAAGTTATCTGGGCTGCCTGATCAACCCACAGAAGATCACATGGGTGCTTTACATCAGTAACACTGTGTAGATCAGGCAGAACAAACAAGAGATGGCCTTGCTGGAAAACTTGATAAGTTACATGTGCTCCAGGGCACAGGGAGGAGCCCTACGAAGATTCAGAATCCTGATAATTTCAGTAAAGGTTTAGGGATCTAGTGGTCAGGAGTTTGCCAAAACAGGTCTTCCAAAACGAAAGTGCTGCACCTTACATCCCCTGTCACAAAGAAGGAAGCAAGGGAGTCTGATAGCTCTTTTTGGATTTTGGAGGAAATATGTCCCATGTCTAGGAATAGTGATCTGGCCCATATATTGGATAGCAGGGAAGAGTTCAAGCATCTAATAGAAAAATATGCAGTGTGGAGATTATGGTAAGCCCCATGAGAGAATCACAGTGCAAACCCTAATGTTCTAGATAAAATAATATATCTTTTGGTAAAATATTTAAGTTGGTACATAGGTAATTGCCATTTTGGACCATGAATTTTATATCATTATAACTAGACTCAAACAAATCTTTATTAATCAAAATAGGAACCATTGCAGTCAACACATTTTTGCCAATGAGAAATAAGTCTGCTCACTTCTTTAGGGTAAAAATCTTTGCTTTGAGATTTGACAAAGTCTTAGAAAACATTTTCTGACTCCTGCTGGTTGTGGAAGCATTTTCCCTGCAAAAAGTTGTCGATGCTTGAAGAAGTGGTAGTCAGTTATTGAGCGGTTAAGTGAGTATGTCAGATGAGGCAAAAGTTTGTAGCCCAATTCATTCTACTTTTGAAGTGTTGGTTGGGCAAAGTGCAGTCCGGGGTTGTTGTGGAGTAGTATTGGGTCGTTTCTGTTGACCAATACTGGCTTCAGGCCTTGCAGCTTTTGGTACATCTAATTGATTTGCTGAGCATACTTCTAAAGTAATAGTTTTGCCAAGATTCAGAAAGCTGTAGTGGATCAGATGGGAAGCGTAGCACCAAATAGTGATCATGACCTTGTTTTTAAATTGCAAGTTTGGCTTTGGGAAGTGCTTTGGAGCTGCTTCTCAGTCCAGCCACTAAACTGGTCATCTCTGGTTGTTGTATAAAATCTACTTTTTCATTGAACATGTAATCCGATCAAGAAATGATTCACTGTTACAGCAGAGACTAAAAGAAGATGACACTTCAAAATGATATATTTTTGGCTTTTTGGTCCACTCGTGAGGCACTCAGTTATTGAGTTTTTTCACCTTTCCAATTTGCTTTAAATGCTGAACCATCATAAAATGGTCAATGTTGAGTTCTTCAGCAACTTCACTTGTAATTGTAAAAGGATCAGCTGTGATGATCCTCTTAACTGGTCATTGTCAACTTCTAATGGCAAGCCACTCTGTTGCTCATCTTCAAGGTTCTTGTCTTCTTTGCAAAACTTCTGGAATCAACACTGCACTATACTTTCGTTAGCAGTTCCTGGGCTGAATGCATTGTTGATGTTGAGAGTTGTTTCTGCTATTTTACAACCCATTTGAATTGAATAAAAAAATTACTTGAATATGCTTTTGTCTAACATCATTTCTATAGTCTAAAATAAATATAAAATTAATAGCAAGTAATAAGTTTAGAAAAAACATAAAGCTAGAAACCAACATTAAATCCATTAAAATGATGCATAACACAACTATGTTGATTTAAGAGTGCATCCTAATATCGAATGGCAAAGTTCAACAATGCGAAACCACAATTACTTTTGTACCAACCTAACAGCTCCTGGTGTGTTACCAGGTCTTGATGGTCACAGAGTACTTGACCTTGGGGTACTAAATGGCCATGTATCTATAACTTCACATCAGCTGGATTATATCAATTCTTCTAAATCATTGAGTCAGCCCAGAATTGGTCAAGCAAAAGATGAAAATGGTATACCCAGATTGGGCCCATGCATGATGCATGCCCTTGGTCAGCAGCATGAGCAGGTAACTCAGACACCCCTGTGAACTACAGTTGTTGTACCAGCAAACCTCCTTGACTTTGTACCAAAAGCAAGCTGAAGGAGATGAAAGAGATTGTCAGTGCATTCTAACCGCAGATGACAGAGTCCTGTAGCTGCTCAAGTAGGACTTACTCTTACAGCAAGATCATGGGAATCTATGGAGCAGCTCAGTAAGAGAGTGTTAGAAAGGACCTACTATAGAATTTGGGTTTGTGTTACCCTATTTGGGGGAGTGTTCAAAAGGTTGGGGCTTTACTGTGTGCTGGAAGATATCAGGAAGTGAGACAATTTTACGAATGGGCATCTTGATAAATCTTATCTATAAGACAAGATGAATGCAGTGAAGCTAAAGCTATACTTGGGCAAAGAAGCCACACTCAATCATTTCATTTATGATAAGAGGTTGTCTGGTCACTTTTTGTGGTTTGAACCATGTGTATCTTTTTTACAGTGTTTATAAGTGATTACAGACTGGTCTTACTTTTGTTTTGATCCATTGCAGTCATGGGAAGCCCTTGTCCAATGTTGATGCTTTGCAAAACTATGTCAGTATTTAATAGGAGGATAGCAAGGCATAGATGTGAGTTCCAAGCCAGTTTCCAGAAATACTAAGGTTTTGCTGGAGGTGCCCAACCAGCTCCTGTCAGGGGCTGCTTTCCTCTTTCTCATGGTAAAATGTTATTTATGAGCTGGGTAAGTGAATGAAGGCCAAAAATGGACAAGTGGTTGCTTCCAGCACATTTGAAATTGGATTTGAAGCCATTAGAGAGAACAAAGCTTCCTAAAGGGTGGAGCTGTGACAAGTAAACCTGGTCATTTACTTTGTAAGGAAGGAGAAATAACTTGAAATAATAAAATAAATAGATGTAAAAAAAAAAAATGCCCAGGCAGTGAGCAATGGCCTGACTATCTGGTTAGAAGTCTGCAAAGAAAAGAGCAGGAAGACTGGAGACAAGGAAGTCTAGAGCAAAGGCCTGGAAGGACAGAATTGGGCACAGAGTGTGAAGATTTTTGTATCACATGCTAGCTTCCATCAGAACTCAGGAAAGGAGAGAAAACAAGTAAACCAATAAAATTATGTAAATGTGACAAGTACCATTAAAGAAGCCAGTGAAGAGACTGAATTATGAACAATGGGAGGGAGAAGGAGTGGCAGCGAAATGAAGCTACTTTAGATTAAATGGATGGGAAAGGCCCCTCTGAAGAACTAGCATTTAAGCTGAGACCTGGGCGACAAGGAGTGTCAGTTGAAGTGGAGGAGGAGTGTGCTGATAGAATAGCACATGTAGGACTCTGAGGTGGGAAAGAGATTGGAATAAAGTGATCAAAAGAAGACATGCAACCAGATTAGGGTGAACAAGGGAGATGGCACAAAAAGAGAGTGAGATATTCAGGATCCAAATTAGAGCAAGCCAGGAAAGGAGTTTGGGTCTTATTCTAAGACGTAATAAACAGTTCTGAAAGGTTTCACACAGAATCGTGATGTGATCCAATTGATGATTTTTTTAAATTATTCTTTCCTGTCTGTGAAGAATGAACTGGAGGTGGGACAAGAGGGAGATGGGAAGATCAGTTAGGAAGGTACTGCAGTCATGTGAATTAATACCAATCCAAATCAAGACAGGCTTTCATCAACCATGTAATTGGGTTGCATTGTCTGTCCTTGAGTGGGAAGTAGCTGAATAGGTGGATGACACCACCTCCCTCTTAGAGCTGACAGTGTAGTGTTTGACATTTTGACCAACTTTGGTTCCCAAAATACATGTGGTATGTTATTTTATAGTTCAGCAGAATCAGTACAGATTTAATGTTAGCTTACCTGCTGTGCCATAGCCCCTCAAACATCCCCCCTGCCCATATCTTATCTTTTGAAAGCCAACTCCTATAGTCAATTGTAGATTAAATTTCCTCTACATAAGCTTTCACCCAAAGACCCATATTGAAATAAAGAAAACCAAACTCATGAAGGGAATTAACTCTCTGTGTGTACATATATCTCTATACATAAAATTTTTTTTACAAGAGGCTGAATGCAGTAAAAAAGAAAAGGAGTTAAGTTCCCACTTAGCTTTGTTGAGCCAGCAAGTTTGCCTGCAGTGCTAGCCACAGGCAACACTTTCTCAAAGAACACAGAATCTTCTAGACCATCTGCCAACCCTAAGTTTAGTCAACGTGATTGCTCTTCATAAAAACCATCAATGAGAAATAATAACATACCCACTTCATTGAAAACATAATTCAATTCTTTACTCTCTGTTAATGGTGTCAACACATTGAATATTACTGTTTTCCAAGAGAAAAAAGGAGAAGCATTCACTTTGATAAACTGGACTCAAAAATTTGTTCTATGCTACATGAAATTCACCTGTCATTTAAATACAGAAAGAACTTTAAAGAGAATTTTAAGATAATTAAAATTTATGCTAAAATGGTTCATGAACATTTTACATCAAAAATCTGCACTTAACATTTCTGAATTCAGAAAATAGAGAAATGCAATGGCACAATCAGTCTGGAAGTTCCTCAACTAGATAGGAAGAAAAGGGCAAAGAAGAATCATCATATGAACCTGAAGTATTTTTCCCCTGAACTCTAAGACTGAAGTTAGTTGTACCCACTCATTAAATCCATTCTTGATGTTCCAAATATTGGAGGAAAGACTACTATATGTTCCTTAGAGAGAGGAAGTTTGTGAAGTTTTAAAAATATACTCTTTTCATTTTAATATTGAAGTGCTGTGAATGTGGGCTTCTTTGGAAAGATATTAAACTAATTACAATGCTGACAGAATAATCTGGATTTAGTGTTTGAATAACTGATGATTACATTTCTGATTGGAGCTCTAACTTCAAGATTAAAAACAAAAGATAAATACCTTCAGGGATGATTTATGTGAATAACTGATAATGTATTTAAACCAAATTCTGACTTAAATTTGTTTGAAAATGAGGACAAAATGAACCAAGTCAAGCTAAATAAACATCCCAAGAGAGTAAAACATATAAAATTATTTTTACATCAAAAAACCTGCACTCTGAGATTTGAACCTGTCATGGTCTACACCTTGACCTTTGGCTGTCAATTTACATTTCTGACTGTGAAAGACATGTGGCCTCAGTAACCCTGATTTGTCATATGTCTAAGAATTCAGGCCCATGAGCTGAAGAGTGAAACACAAGGAAACTCATTTCCAAAACTCTGATGATAAATGAATTGATAAGGTCAGAGTTAATGAACTGAAATTCTTACAATGGACTCTGCCTACCACTCTAATTCCTTACAAGCCCTTTTCACTTATTCTGATGTTATACTTAATATATATCTTTCCCCAACACTTTTCAAGGATTTTCAAGAATATTTACATCACCTACCCCAACACATGCAGACACATGTATGCATCTTTTTCTTCTTTGCTTTAATTAGAAAGAGGAATAGTTTCAAAGTTTTGATAGTTTCAAAATCATCTTGTTTTAAAAAGCCATGTTATAGCAGTTAATCAATCCATCACCTATGGATCTATTGTGATTAGAGATCTTTATATCTTAAGCAATTTAAGGTTTTCCCCTCTTTTCATAAGGACTAAATCTTCCAAATTCACTGTTTATTCAAGTCAAATGAAGTTTTGAGTTATGTTTGTAAGCTTTCATTAAATTTTACTGCCAAATAATGGAATATTAGAATCATTAGCTTTGAGACACTGTATGTGGTATTTGAAAACATTTTATACTTATCTTAAAAATTATATAAATACACTAAAGTGAAAAACATTATTATCCTATTATCCACTATTTTGTGTTTTAACATTTCCTTCTAGACTTTGTTTAAAAGCATACAAACTTATGTATGTGCAAGATTTTTAGGTATATGTAAGTATGTATATATTCTTACAACATTTACACTATCATTATATATATATATTCTGCTTTTCAACTTAACCTTATAACAGAAGAAATTTTTACATATTCACCAAAGTCATAATTATCAGTTTAAACTACTTCATGTCTATTGGCTTAATATGTTCCCACTTGACAATTTTACTATCATAAAAATTTTGTCTTTTCTTCTATTTTTCACAATAGGGAAAAATTGTATGTAATAAGAAATTAGGCTACTATGAATACTTTCTCACAAATACATTTATTGAGTTTAATTTTTAAAAATAATTTTGATTATTACAAAGGTCGCAAAGACAGTAGAGATGTTTCCATGTACCACCCCACCCAGCTTCCTCATGTGTTAACATCTTGCATTACCATGATACATTTGTTAAGTCTCAAAATATTAACATTACTAAACCACAGACTCTAGACAGATTCACCAATTTTTATAATAATGATCTTCTTGACACTTTTGGTTGATGTCTTTCATTAGTTCTGAAAAATTATCAGCCAATATGTTTTAAAATATTGACTGTACTCAAGTCCACCTTTCTTTTAATTTCTTTTTGCTATTTCTTATGTCTTTCTCTCTATGTTGCATTTTGTTCAAGCTTGTCCCTAGTTTTTTAATTCTCTCATCTGCAGTCTCCTGCAAAGCCCATCTTCTGAGCTTTTGTTGTATTTTTTGTATAAATTTTTATTCTCTATAAAGATTTATATGGTACTTTTTCAAAAATATTGGATCCTTTTTATCTTTTTTATCTCCACATATATTTTTCAAGCTTGCTTTCATTTCCTTAAATATAGTAATATATTAATTATCTATTGCATTACAACCTGCCTGAAGACTTAGCAGTTTGAAACAACACACATTTATTAGTTCCTGTTTTCTATGGGTCAGAATCCATGTCCAACCCAGCTGAGCTTCTTGCTTCAGGGGGTCTCACAAGGTTGCACTCCTGGTATCAGTAAGGGCTATAGTATATCTTGAGGGTTGATTTGTGGTTGTTTGCTGAACTCAGTTCCTTGCAGGCTGTTGGGTTACAGGTTTCAGTTTCTCACTGGAAGTAGGCTGGAGGTCACCCTCATTTGCTCTTTAACATTACAGTTTATTTCATTAAAGCAAGCAAGTCAAAGAGACATAAGACAGAATGTGCTAGTAAGACTGAAGTCACAGTCATAGACAATCATGGGAACAACATTCCGTCACTTTTGATGTCTTCTATTTCTCTGAGTAAGTAATCACATCTAGCTTTCCCATTCAAGGGAAGAAAGTTATACAAGAAAGCGAATACTATAATTGAACACCATTTCAGAAACCTAACACAACTAAACACTTATTTTAGAGACTCTACCAAAAATGTCACTATTATCAGTCCTAGACCTGCTCTGTCACTTTTATTGCTTCTCATTCATGGTGCCTTGTCTCTTTGCGTGCTTCGTTAGTTTTTATTGTGAACAGTTCAGTTTAATCAGTTTTATTTGTGGCAAAACAACTCTTTCGATATCTGGAACGAAGGTGAGTTTCTTTAGAGATGATTCACATTTACTTCTATCAGTTGCCTATGGGAATTACCAGTTAATGTGCAATTAAGTTTTCATCTCGACATGTTGGAACCAATAAGTTAGCATGAATTTAGACTGAAACTGGTATAAGCATTAGTTTAAGATTATAAATTATGAGTAATGATGTTTTCTTTCTTTCCTTTTATTAAAGTTTGTGTCTATTGATTTCCCCTAACATCATCCTAGTGAGAGGGGATATATGTTTAGCTTTGTTTCAACATTTTGTACTGTGTGTGGTGTCTGGCACCCCAGTTTAATGGCAAGATGGTATCCTTGTAGACTCTTTATATTGCATAGACATTTTATCTCTTGTTCTTTATGCCCTCTGAAACTGTGAACACTGAAGTGCAAATTCATACTGGTCAATAAACACCCTCAGTGTAAAACCTATCCTTGGTACTCCATCATAGTCCTATGTTTCTACTTTTGCTTATTGCTTTATCAGGAGGATATTTTACTTGCTCTCTAGCTCACTAATGCATAAAAGATTAAGTTATTTTTTTCTAAGATACTTAGTCAGTAAGATTGTATTCAGTTTCTTAACCATCACATTATCAGAAAAAGAAACTTGAGGGTTTCCCATTGTTCTTCATTTTCTTGAAAAAAAAATTATAGATCTGATATTTGGTCCATACTGGGCTTTGGAAGATCAGATATTGCTCTATCTTCAATGAGTTTGCTGTTTAGGAGGGAGACAATGTTATAAATTGTGACATATACAGTGTAAGTTCTTAACTGAGGCAAAGATATCACTATGAGGGCAGAGAGGTAGGTACAAATAACTTAGCCACAATGGAAGATCAAAGTGTGTACCTGGCTTTCATATTTTGAAGGATAACTTGTATTTTCTCCAAATGACAGTGAGCAACCTTTGACAAAAATGTACTTCTGATAAAATGTTTACTAATTATATGAAATTTTTGTCAAATTTCAATGAAATATTTATAGTATATTGACTTGTAATGAGCAGTGGTCTAACATTAGGTGGTCTAAACTTTAGTCAGAGTTTCCTTCATGGCTTTGATGTCAGTAGACTAGGCAGTCATTTTTGTTTTCATTTTATTTGAAGGAAATTGAGCTCCCAGGAGGTCACTTTTTTTGTTGTTGTTGTTAATTCTGTGTGTTGTCTCAGTGAGAATAAGTGATAGCACTAGAAGAGAATGATGCTGCTAGAAAGCTCTGAGATACTGAATGGGAGTCACTGGGGAAAATACAACATGCTCACTGGCATGGTTCAATGGCAAGATAAATAGGATGCCTGGAGGCATGTGTTTAAGGAAAGCACTTTTGCTTATTTCTCCAATAGCATATTCTCTTTGCTTCCCAGGCAAATAAAGCACATAAAACAAGCTTCTCATCTAATTATATCCCAGGATTTTTAGAGGATCAGTTAAAATCATTAATGTAAAATCTTCACAAACTTTACAAAGTGTAAATGTGGTTTTCTCAATTTTGTTTCATATTCTGTCTAGGAAGTAGCATAATAAAATATTGCTAAATTAAATGCCCCATTTCTCAAACTCAATCCCAACTTTTCCCCCATCTGTTTACAAGAAATCTAAATGTTGCTAACTTATGGTTAAGATTTGGATTCTTGGTAACCTAGAGATCCTGTCTCATCATACTTTAACCAAAACCTTGTTTACATCTCCCTGGAGGTTATCCTCAGCTAAATAGCCAAGAAAGGAAATTAGCAGAGTCCTGGGTTTCTCCTTCACACAACTGAATGTATGTGGAAAATTTCCAGCCCTCATTCTACTTTTTAATTTTTACCAAGAAATCTCCCAGTTTGGCTGGATGGGTAAGAATTTGGGTGGGAGGGTGGCAGTGAAGAAGAGTGAAAGCATATTTTAAAAGGTCTATTAGATAAGAGGTAAATAATAGAATTCAAGGAGTGCCTGTTTGCCAAACATATCATATTTCCATGTTCTAAACCTCTCACTTACCTTGCAGTTTAGGTTTCATTTTTTTTCCTCTTTTATAGATGAAGAAGATGAAACTCAGAGAAGTGAAAACCCTTGCCCAGGATCATGGCATAGTAAATTGTCATATCTAAAATCCAGACACATGACTCTCACTTCAAAACTATGTATTGTGCTCAATGCCTCCTTATGATTGTAAAATAATTTTGTCTTTTCTACTCATTCTTTACTAAGGAAAACAGATTTATTATTTTCAAATTCTCCATTAATATATTCAATCAGTAGCTGGCCATTTAGTTTAAGATAAATTGTCAGTAGAGACTTGGCTGGAAAATTAACTGTTGGGGCTCATCTTAGAAAGAGAAAGAGCGGCTTTTTACTGTTTCTTTTGTCTCTGGTTTCTTTTTGTTCAGTTTTTCTGATGGGAGAATAAAAAGGAGAACATCTTTTCCAGGTGAGGGCTGAAATCCTGAGACAGTGAGTGATGCTGTGTTTTGCCTTATTTGCACTTTACAATTGAAGGTTTGCAGCATGGAGCAAGTCTATGGTACCGTTTTTTTTTTTCAACAGCACCTGCTCACTTTGTGTCTTTCTGTCACATTTTGGTAATTCTCACAATATTTCATTTTTTTTCATTGCTATTGCTTTTGTTATGGTGATCTGTGATCAGTCATCTTTGATTTTACTATTGTAATTGTTCAGGGTACACATGTAAGATGGTGAACTTAATCGATAAATGTGTGTGTTCTGACTGCTCCATCTACCGGCCATTCTCCCATCTCTCTTTCTTCCTGGGCCTCCCTATTTCCTGTAATACAATGATATTGAAATTATGCCAATTAATAATTCTACAGTGGCCTCTGTATTTCAAATGAAGAGTCACACATCTCTCACTTCAAATCAAATGCTAGAAATGATTAAGCTTAGTGAGGAAAGATGTTGAAAGCCAGGATCATCTATAATCTAGTCCTTTTGCACCAGTTAGCCAGGTTGGGAATACAAAGAAAAAGTTCTTGAAGAAAATTAATGTTCTACTAAAGCGAACACAAGAATGAAAAGAAATTGAAGCAGGCTTATTATTGATTTCATTGAAGAGTATTTTAATGGATAGAAGATCAAATCAACCACAACACTTCCTAAACCAAAGTCTAATCCAGAACAAGGCCCTAATTCTCTTCAATTCTATGAAAGCTGAGAGAGGTGAGGAAGATGAGCTTTAAAGAAAGAAATCATCTTCATTACACAAAATCGCAAGGTGAAGTAGCAAGGGCTAATATAGAAGTTTCAAGTTATCCAGACCATCTGGCTAAGATCATTAGTGAAGGTGGCTACACCAACCAACAGATTTTTCAATGCAGACAAAACAGACTTCTATTAGAAGAAGATGCCATCTAGGACTTCTGCAGCTAGAGAACAAAAGCCAATGCCTGGCTCAAAGCATCAAAGGGCAGGATGATTCTCTTGTTAGGGGCTAATGCAGCTGGCAACGTGATGTTGAGTCCAATGTTCATTTACCATTCTGAAAATTCTAAGGCCGTTAGGAATTGTACTGCATCTACCCTGCCTGCGTTTATAAAAGGAAAAACAAAGCCTGGGCGACAGCACATCTGTTTACAACCTGGTTTACTGAATAGTTTAAGCCCACTGTTGAGACCTTCTGCTCCAAAAAAGAAGATTACTTTCAAAATCTTGCTGCTCACTGAAAACACATCTGGAGTGCCTAGAGTTCTGATGGAGATATACAATGAGATTCATACTATTTTCACATAAGTTAACACAGCATCTATTCTGCAGCCTTTGGTTCAAGGAGTAATTTAGACTTTCAAATCTTTTAAAATATTTTAAATCTTAGTACTTAAGGCTTTAGTGGCCATAGATAGGGATTCTTCTGATCAATCTGGGCAGTCAATTGAAAACCTTCTGGAAAATATTCAGAATTCTAGATGCCATTAAGGACATCTGTAACCCACAAGAAAAGGTCAAAATATTAACATTAATAGACATTTGAAAGAAACTGATTCCAACGCATATGGAAGACTTTGAGGGGCTCAAGACTTCTAGAAGCCCCTTAAAGTAACTGCAGGATGTAGTAGAAATGGCAAGAGAATGAGAATTAGAAGTGGAGCCTGTGGGTCCCTTCACTGTCCACTTGATACTAACACACCATTGTTAATCAGCTATGTGTATTAGTTGCTCAGTCATATCTGACTCTTTGCAACCCCATGGACTGTAGCTCACCAGGCTTCTCTGTTCATAGGATACTCCAGGCAAGAATACTAGAGTGGGTTGCCATTTCCTTCTCCAGTTAATTGACTATACTCCAATATAAAATAAAAAGTTAAAAAGAAGTGGAACCTGAAGATGTGACTAAATTTCTACAATATCTTAATAAAATTTGAACAGATGAGTAGTTGGTTTCTTATGGATAAGCAAAGAAAGTGTTCCTTGAGATGGAAATTATTCCTGGTGAAGATGCTATGGAGATTGTGGAAATGACAACAAAGAATTTATAATATTATATTAACTTAGGTAGGCCAAACAGCAGCAGGATTTGAGAGGATTGACTCCATTTTGAAAGAAATTCTACTGTAAGTAAAATGTTATCAGATAGCATTGCATGCTGCAGAGAAATTGTTCATGGAAAAGAGTTAATCAATGCAGCAAACTTCATTGTTGTCTTTTTTTAAGAAATTGCCACAGTCATCCCAACCTTCAGTAACTTGATTAGTCAGCAGTCATCAACACTGAGGTAAGACATCCACCAGCAAAAAGATTGCAACTTGTTGAAGACTCAGATGGATGGTTAGAATTTCTTAGCAAAAAAAGTAGTTTACTTTGCTTTCCAGGTGGCACTAGTGGTAAAGAACCCACCTTCCAATGCAGGAGACACAAGGGACATGGGTTCGATCCCTGGGTAGGGAAGATCCCCTGAAAAAGGAAATGGCAACCCATTCCTGTATTCTTGCCTAGAGAATCCCATGGACAGAGGAGCCATGTGGTCTATGGTCAGACACAACTGAAGTGACTTAGCAAACAGGAATGTTGTTTTATTAAATTTAGTTCTATTGCACACTTAATAAGCTACAGTATAGTGTTAGCATAACTTCTATATGCACTGGGAATCTTAAATAATAGTGTGATTCATTTAAACATTAACTTTGACGGTGGCCTGGAACTAAACCCAGAGTATCTTCAAGGTAAGTCTTATACACTTGTTATAATAGCAAAGAAAATTAATATTTAAAGAAAAAATATATAGATGAAATAGCTAAATAAGTTAGAGAAAAGAGGGAAAAAACTTGAGACTTCAAAACAGTGCTTCTTTTACCTTGGAGGCAATAACAGCTAGGGTGGAATAAAATCTCCAAAAGTGACTACCTGTTGCTTACATGGTGTCCAATGGCCCCTGGTGAAAGAAAAGCAAAAATCAGTTTGAGCCACTAATGTCTCACCTCCTCTGGCAAATGAAACAAAATAAACTCCCAAAGAAAGGAACCCTCCTGCCTACCATGCTTCTCTCAATAAAAATTAGAATTAGTAATAGTATATTTAAGAGTGAAGTGAAGGGAAAGTTAGTCGTATTTGATTCTCTGCCACTCCGTGGACTCTAGGGTGCCAGGTTCCTCTGTTCATGGAATTCTCCAGGCAAGAATACTGCAGTGGGTTGTCATTCCCTTCTCCTGGGCATCTTCCCGACTCAAGGATTGAACCCATGTTCCTGCATTGCAGGCAGATTTTTTTACCATCTGAACCACCAGGGAAGACCCTTTCATCTATTTACTATAGATGAAATGTGTCTTATGGTAAACTCAGGGGGAACAAAAGAAGAAACCTGAAAAGCCCGCATTGATATATAGTCCAAATCCTTCAGTTTATAGGTGAGAAAAGGTTCAGAGAGGGAGAGTGACTGGCAGGAATACACAGGAATTAGAAATCCAATTGGGATTAACATCACAGCCATCTGCTTCCAGCCTAGTGATGCTTCCACCACTGCATTATTGCTTATGCAAAAGAGAGCAGAAATGCACACACAGAATTTTAGGAATTTGCAAGTGTGCCTGTCCTGCTATATAATTGGTTTTCAAGCTTCTTCTATTCCTAGCAACTGAGCCCCTGTGGGGGGGCGGGGGGAAGAGAGACACCATCCTCTTGCATCATATGTTTATCCTTTAGAGCTAATGCACAGTGTAGCTGAAAATCGTATAAATGATTTCTTAACTAAGGAACCTATATCTAAGGCAGCACATTAGCTTTGTGCTTTAAAAAGAAGCTTGTGCCACTACAGAGTGTTCATTACGAAATAGCAGACTCTATAGTTATATAATTGAATACAGGGAAATCCAGAATTTGCCAATGGAACTTCTGGTATAAAAAGGGTGTGTGAAATCAGTGTCATGATGCAACAGCCATTTCCTGCAGCCCAAGGAAGAGGCTGAAAAGCACAGTCAAAGAGAATTAATATTTTCTGGCATGAACGCATCACTGGCTGCACAAGGTGATTTTACTGTGCATTATACTTTAATTATAATTGCGCTGTAGCCATCTGTTCCACTTCATTCCCTAATTATAGATGCAAAAAGCATTTCACAACTCCCACCAGTAAAAAAGATCTGAGGGATTTCATGGCAGGCTTGCTCTGAGTTCCTCCCTCCTTTTCTTGGCCTGTGAACTCTCCCTTCAACGGTACATTGGAATAACCAAGAAAATGTTCATGATCATCTCAGAAGGTCTGGAGTGTCTGAGATTGTTCCTCTCCTGATTAATTCTCTTCTACTTTATTATATACACTCTGTCCATCTAACTCTTCCAATGCCATGGTCATTTGTAACTTCCTGTTTACAAATGTTTTCCTTTTTTAAAAAAATTTAGCCATTTTAAAAAGTGTGCTATAATTGAGATATACCATTGTATTAATTTCAGGTATACAACATAAAGATTCAATTGCAAGATGATCACATAAACCTAGTTAGCATGTATTTTTTTTTTCCCTACAACTGCTCTCTCTCACCAAAAATAATTTTTAATTAGTTATTTTATTTTCTTTATCTTCAGTGCTATCATTTCAAGCAACTCAAACTCCTTCCAACAACCCTACAAGAAAGCTGTTTTTATTCTCATTTTTCAATGGAGAGGATAGATACAGAGAGTTTAGAGGGTTATTTTAAGGTGACACAGTCAGTCAATAGCAGAGCAAGGCTTAAAACCACATCTTTTGATATTGATCCCCACTCCTTCACAGTCATTACTGTCATGCATCATTTGAAAGCAGTATTTAACTTCTCATTAGGATAGCAGGGGTGTGCCAGAGTCGGTGCACAGTGCCTCATAAGAGCAAATTGTAGGCAACTGTTTACAACCTCAAGTTCAGTGACTCCTACTGATAGCTTGAAGTTGACCATGGTGAGTACGAAATTCACACATTGCAAATCAGAGCTCCCCCTGCCTGTCCGGGAAGCAGGTATTTATTCATCATCCACTAGACTGTCACTGACTATGGGAAATAGATCTATGAATTCCCAGAAAAATAACACAATTTGGATCACAATGCCATCTTCATCTCTGAACTTAAATAATGTGTGTATGAACACAACTCAGGTATGAGAAAAAGCATAGCTACTTATAAAGACTCCCTAGTATGACTCTTTCAATATTCTGAAGACAGGGAGTCATCTGATAGCATGAAGGCTTTTGCTCTCAGTGGTAAGTTCAGAATTTTTGAATGAATCTTTTGTCTACAAAGTATTTATGGTTTCAAAGGCAACCAGCAAATTAGGAGCTTAGATGCCCAGGAAGGCTCAAGATGATACACCACAGTCTCAAAGCAGGAGGCTTCAGTTAAACAAGTAGTTCTTGACATCTGAATATACTCCAACAAGACATATGAAGCATGTGAGGGAATGATTTCTGGGAGCTAGATCTGGGCATTTCTGAAAAAAAGTAAATTAGTGCATGTGGCTTTTCCAAGGGTGCTAAAAGAAAAACAATTTAGAACTTTCATTAAAAATTCCTGATCTTTCACAAAAACACAAATTCTAGCTACTCACGAGACTGAAGTTCATATCTAAGAGCAAAGTCTAAAAATACCCTGAAAGTCTAAAAATCAAACCTGAACTGAAGAAGGGTTTGAAACATCAACACTGGGACCAAAAATAAGAACCAACTTTCTAGATAGAAAATGAAGCTTAAGCTTTTTACCCAGCATTTCTAGAGCAAAGCTCAAATCACCAAGTAATAGAAACACAACAGTAAAATTCAACACATGTTACACTGATTAGAGATTCAATTATGTTCTCTATATAGCAGAGACAGCTGCATAGGATGGTATGTGTGTTTCCTAATGGACAGTTGAATTTATGTATGTGCTGATCTTAAAAAATTTACTTGTGGTGTCCTCAAAATCTGATAGGAAAATTAAATACTAGTATGTAATTGCCCAGCTCTGCTGCTTATGAATTTTTAGACCTTGGGCAAATTGATTAAAATTTATGCATTTGGCGTCCTTATCTGTTAAATGGTTGCAACAACTGTATTTCTCTTAGGATTATTGTAAATAATCACATAATTTTAATAGAAAGTGCTTAGAATCATATCTGACATGTAGTAAGTGTTTAATACATGTTAACTTTTAAACCAGTCAGCCTTCTCATTTCACAAGATAAAATACTGATGCCTAGAGAGGTTACATGCATTATTCAAAGTCATATAGTAAATTAAAGGTAGAATTGGAATTAAGACCCATGCCCGTTTTCCCTTGTTCCACCACCCTCCTCAATAGTTCTATGTTAAGCTATTTGCATTTATTCAATTAAACAAGTATTATCAAACTTTAGGATTGGGATTCTCTCAGCATTTCTTCCAATATGAGAACAAAGGACAAATTTAATTCTTAAATATAGGGTCTTATGACTCCAGATGAATTGTTTTCTTCTTTTCAACATGCTACCACTTCTCAGTTATGTGTTTTTGGAATGAGATCTTACCTGTTTGTGAAATAGGAAAAACTCCTGTTTCAACAATAGTCCCAGGAAGCTTATGTGAATGAATTATTTGAAGGAGTTTCATTGTTGAGGGAAATAAATACATTCAAAAAAGAAGAAAGAACAAAGGATGTACAAACTTAGGCAAACATTTCAATATTTTACCCAGACCATGACAAAACCAGCTTCCAAGAAAACTGAGATGTGGAGTCTTGCTGTGTCCCTGGAGACAGGAAACTCCTTTGAAAAAACTGTAAAACATGGATTAGCACCACAAAACCAATTAATGACTTGAATTTGGTAACTCCTTAACCTCTGACCCTAGAAACAGTTCATGAAAGAAACTGTCAGCCCTCACTGAATGTTACTGCTACTACTGCGTTCCTGCTGCTCTTGCTATTACTGTTTTGGCCTCTCTTCATTATTCACCTTGGATATTCTTCCACCTCTGAAAGAAGGATTATTAATTCATAATTTTCTCTGAGCACTCCTGTTTCAAAATGAGCCTGATGGTTGAAAATGAACAGAGAGAATCTCTGAGAAATCAGGCCACAGAGTATAAGTCCAGTGCCCTGGCAAATTATGGAAATTGATGGCCCCGGAGAGTTCACAGAGTCTGAAATCCAAGCCTGGAGATCATACTTTGGCCAAGTTGGACACAGGTATGAAGTTGAAGCAGTGAAGTGGCTGGTAGCGGCAGAAATTTGTCAAATGTAAACATGAGGCAAACTCTGAGGGCAGACTAGGAAAACAGAAACCAACCAGGAAGGTAATTATGAAAGCAAAAATGGAAATAAAGGTGAGGAGAGAGAGACTGAGATCTCACAAGGTGAACATAATGTTGAAGTCAGTTCCAAGTTTGAAGACTGGACTTTGGGAGAGGGTCAGGGAGCTGGAGGGAATGAGAGGGACTTTGGGGCACTGTGTAAACCTATTTGAGCTCTCTGGTTTCTGCTTTGCTGTAGTCTAAATCAGGGTACCCTAAACAAATTCTTAGCAGTTATGCCTATTAACCTTGCATAATCTCTCTAGGATCTGCCTTCTCTTTGGTGTCTCCCAAGAGTTGACTCAATCTAAGATGTCTCAATTCTATCACATAGATTTAATGGTGTTCTATGAGTGTGATTTCTGCCTCTGTCCTGATCATTCAGATGAATACCTTACTCCTGCATATGGTTTTTCAGGTTTCTTGGACTTAATACACCTCAAACAACAGGCCAGGCTGGATCTATACCCTCCATAAATTCTGAATTCTCATTTAGGGCCAGCCATAAGGAAACGCTGGTTTAGCGATTGCACCGCTGCAGTTTTGTGGCCAGGCTTCTATCCTGGTCTCAAGGTGTTACATAATGTGTCATAGTGTTGAAATAAGCTTATGTACTATTTGCTTTGTGCTTCCTTCTATGTAAATAAGATATTCTTCTTTGACTTTATCTGGTTTGAGGTTCATAGAGCTTATTGAATCTCTGGTTTCATTCCTTTTGCTTATTTTGAAAACTAGCTAGAATGTCTCTTCCAATGTTGCTTATGTTTCTTTCTCTCTTGTCCTCTCCTTCTTTCCCTCTGTCATCAGTTCTCCTTCTATATTTCATTTGCTATATATATATTTTTAAACTGTATCTTTAATCTTTCTCCTTTCCAGTGCTTCAGTTGGATAATTTCTACTGTCTGTTATTTAGTTCAATATCTTCCATTATTTTGCTTCTAATCTGCTACCAATCTGATCTATTGAACTTGGAAGTTTAGTTTAGTATTGATATTTTACAGGTCTACAAGTTCCATTCAGTCATTTCATAAATTTTATGTCACTGGTGAAATATTTCCTCTTTTTTTCTTACATATTAATCCTAGCTATAAGCCCCCATCTGATAACTATGTTACAGCTTTGTTTCAACTATCTACTTTTCTCTAAGATTTTGGTCATTTGATTCTGTTTTTACTTTGTTTTGTAATTTTTAATTTAATTTCAGCTGTTTCATTAAAGCATTCTAGAGATTCTGAGTAATGTTATTTTTCTCCAAAGAGGAGTCAAAATTTCTCAGGCAGGCAGATAGAATATCTGCCCATCACCTTGGTCCTGCTAGTAGTGGTTTTGGACTTTGTTTGGTCAGATCTACTTCAGTTCTGTCCATACATATTTTGAAGGCACAACCCTAGTGCTTTCTCCTAGTCATGTTCCTTTCTGGGTTCTCAACTGAAAGCCTGAGTATTTACCAAGGCTCTTCCCTCTTGGTGGGATTTGACTCCCAATCTCTGAGTTCCCAACTCTTCTTGGTTTTTTAAATTTTTGACCGTGTCTATAGTCTCCAAGCTACTATTTTCTTTTGCATTTTTTTCTTCTGCATTTCTAGTCCTGCACATGCCCAGCATTGGAACTGATCGACATTCCAGTGATATTTACATGTTGGCGTTCATCTGTAGGATTTCCTCTTCCCTGTGTTTTTTCACATTAAATCCTTGTCACTTTGATAGCCATGAACTCCAATCTCTGGCTCTTCTTCCTGGTAAGACTACTGCTTTCTCCTCAAGTTCTATGCCACCTACTTATAGCTGCTTTACGGTGCAGCTAGTGAAAACTAGTCTATCATGACTAAAATCCAAAGTTTATTAGACAACTTCAAAAATGTAAACATGTTTATTTTATAATCTTTATACATTTTAACTTATTTTCAGTTTTAGATTTTTGAAATGACTTAGGGGAAAAAGTCATGTGTGAAATTTGTTTACTAAATAAAAACAACAACAAAAAATTCAGTACCAAGTAAAAATGAAGTAAATAAACATATAAAACAGAAGAATTGATATGTTTCTATGACAAAGCATAGTATTACATCTGAATCTGTTTCCAGGTAGCCAAGGCAAAAAAGGAAATATTCTCCAATAGATAAATCTCATTATCAAAAAGAAAAGAGCATATATGCTACTTACAGAGAAAATAAAATTTTTCGTAATATGAAATTTTTAAATAAAATATTTTAGTTAGATTATCTATAAAGGTTTTATCTAAAATGCCAAAGTAGTTCCTTACAACCTACATTGATAGCCAAGGTGATGGCATTACATAACAGCAGAATAAATATATATGTGTTTGCATTGAAAATAGATGACAATGCCTAATAGCTACTAAAAGTTGAAGGATATTATAAATTTCTGCTATTTTTTCTTCTGTTACATTTTTCTTTTACCTTTAGAAATATCAGTACAGTAAAAATAATGAACTGTAATCCATACTTACTTCATTATGTGTTTAATTTTTAATCATAATATCTAAATGCATTAAGGAAATGTCACCATATATGTATAACATTAATCTGATAAACCTTAGAAACAAGGATGTAGGTAAACTGGCATCAAGATCTGAAGACATCACTATCAGAAAGATTGCATAGAAGTGCGGCTGTTAGTCACTGAGTCATGTCCGACTCTTTGCAAACCAATGGGCTGTAGCCCGCCAGGGTCCTCTGCCCGTGTACTTCTCCAGGCAAGAATACTTGAGTAGGTTGCCATTCCTTTCTCTAGGGGATCTTCCTGACCCAGGGCTTGAACCCAGATCTCTCACACTGCAGGCAGATTCTTTACTATCTGAGCCACCAGGAAAGTCTTTACATAAAAGGAATCTGGTCAAATTAATTACAAGCCTGTGTAAGACTGTCCTGCCATTTGGAGGATGCAGCTGAGTGTCTAACATAAGTTGGTTGTACTTGTTGAATGAACAGATGGATAAACACACAAAAAAGTGAATGAATTTTGGCTCCAGACATTCGGACAGTGCTCACCTCACAGACAGAATTATATGACTCCAGCTGTGGAATTTGGAGGGCTTGGTGGGTGATGAACCAGGCATCTTGATACTATACTTTCTAATTTCATCGGCATCTTTTATAAGCCATCTGTAACATTACAGTGATGCCTCAATTAACAAAGCCTTTGGAACAAAGCTCCTTTATAATCAAGTTGGCAGCATTGACAATAGCTCATAAACATGCAAAGTATGCTACCATGTGTCATTCAGCTCAGTGACAATGTTCCAATTTGGCTGTATGTGTGCACATGGCGGAATACTGTTGCTCACAGCCCCCACTGATATGCACAGTCAGAAGACCTGATCCCAGTGTCCCTATGTATTATTTAGCTTGCTCTTTCCCCTTGGCTTTTTGTTTTTTTTGTTTTTTTATTTTCTGATCCTTGTTTCACATTTAATGGTAATATTCCCACTCAAGTGTCTGTTGTCCTCTTGTACTTTACTTATTTTGACCCTGCCAAAACAGCCAAAAACTGAAAAATGGGTCCTGTGGATAGCTCTTTACAATTGTGGCTTGCCCAACTTATCTCAGTTACTTTTCACATTTATGCAGTAGGTAGTATGCATTCTTGAGAGTCCTTTGGGAAGCAAAGAGATCAGATCAGTCCATCCTAATGGAAATCAACCCTGAATATTCATTGGAAGGACTGATGCTGAAGTTCAAGCTCCAATACTTTGGCCAACTGATGAGAAGAGCTGACTCATTGGTGAAGACCCTGATGCTGGGAAAGATTGAAGGCAGGAGGAGAAGGGGACAACAGAGGATGAGATGGTTGGATGGCATCCCTGACTCAATGGACATGAGTTTGGGCAAACTCCAAGAGATAGTTAAGGACAATGGAAGTCTGGTGTGCTGCTGTCCATAGGGTCACAAAGAGTGGGACACGCCTTAATGACAAAACAGTAAGTATACATTCTGTAATCACACCTGCCAATAGTGCTGAACTTGTACAAGTATTTTACAATGAGCTCTGGGAAGAGCATAGCATGATCCGTGTCAAAAGTCTCCACTGTTAACGCTCATGCTCCTCTGCGGTCAGTCTTACCGAGCCATAATCTCCACGCTTACCAAGCCATAGTCTCCACACTTACCTCCAAGGATCCTTCCAGATCTAACTTTCTAGGATTCAAAATTCATAACTGAAAATATGTGGAGAAAATACACTGTGTCTCATTTCTAGAGTTGGGAGAATTGAACATGTAAATTCTGGCTGATGCTGTTTTATGGGTCTGAGTCACAAAAGAAAACAGATTTCTTTGATAATATTTCTCTTGCAATATAAAAGATATTCTGTCTGGGATGCTTCATAATCCCTTAGGGGGAAAAAGATGCAGAGGATGACAAAACTGAGTGGCAAGACACCACTGCTATCATCTCAGAATCTGAACAGAAGTTTAAAGAGTCAGGCCATGATTCACCATGTTCTTTCTTTTTTGTGTCTGCAATCAGGGAAGCATGAATCAAAATACAGCCTCTATCAGCCTTTGTCTCCTAGTGTCTGTGCTGAGCATAGCTCTCTTGTCCACTCACTTCGTGCACATAATGAGTGAGAGAAAATGTTGGTGGCAGTAAGTTGAAAAACAAACAAACCCATGTTAAATTCTGCAGATTATCAAAGCCAGCTTTCTGCCACTCTGGTTCTCCTGCCCCTCCTCTAGTTCCAGTTCTCAGGGAAGGTGGAAGGAGGAAGTCTATTATTTGGTATTACTGAAATAGTCCTCCTGGCATGATAACGCTGGGCATTTTTCCTGTGACTCTTCAGAGAGGATGTAGTTGGGGCTGTTCTTGAGCTTAGAATTTTGTTACCAAGAAAGTTAGGGGCTTTCAAAGGTAGGAAATATATTTTCACTGATACTAAGATATGTAAAGGGCTTCCTTGGTGGCTCAGTGGTAAAGAATCTGCCAGCAATGCAGAGTTTGATCCCTGGGTCTGGAAAACCCCCTGGAGAGAGAAAATGGCAAGCCACTCCAGTATTCTTGCCTGGGAAATGCTGTGGACAGAGGAGCCGGGTGTTCCACAGTCCATGGGGTCGCAAAAGAGTCAGATGTGACTTAGCAACTAAACAACAACAAAGATATGTAAAAACATTCTTTCCTCTCCTTTCCTGTATGTCTACCCCTACAGAGTTCTTAAATATCTGGTTGATAAGTATCATATAATAAATGTTATCAAATGTTTTTCCTAATGCAGAATCTTCTACATAACCTTTGAGGTAAAATCCAGCTTTTGCCTCAGCACTTTCTTTTATAGGGAGCTTATCTTTTCAGAAGGCAACCAGCAACATTTACACATAGCATTGACTCTAATAGAATTATTTTCTCTATGTTAAAGTGAAACATATGTCACTGTAACTTTTACCCAATAAAATTCTTAATCCTACCTCTTGAAGGTCACATTTTAATCCTTCCCCTTAAAATATTTTAAGAGAGCAAGCAAATTCCCTGCAATGCACATCCTTGAAATTTTCTCCCGAAGAGAAACTTGAGTACACAAAATTGGTTTACAGAGGAGATGATAATTATGTGGATGTGAAATGATTTCCAGGTGGTCACAACATTATTATTATTGTCATTAGTGCAGATGGAGTGAAAATTAGATAATAGGAGAGAAGTGAAACCCTCATGTCCTAATATCTTAAATGAGTTGATGAATCAGTTAGATTCATCAAAAACAGCAAGAAGCAGAAGCCGTTGACAAGATCTCTATTCTGGCAGGAAGACATTTCTATTCACATTCACCTTCCTTACTCCCATCTCCTCTGACCCTCTTTGTTGCTAATTGTCTAAAATCAAAGTTTTGCTGCAAGCTTACTGATGACTAGAAAGAGAACAGAGAAACTACAATTACCAAGGATAAACTCAGAGATAAACAAAGGATGGCGTAGAGAATGACACATTCAAGGAAAAGCAGTTCCCAGATAGAAAAACAAGCCACATCTAATATTTCAAAACTTAAAAAGGATAACTAAACTGCTTTGCATTTGGATCATAATAGAAATGCAAAAGCATAAATGGAGAGTAATATAATTAGCAGAAGCACAGGTGAATGATTTAGCCTTTTTTTTTTAAACTACATTGGTGTGGTCACCTAAAAAAGTAAAAATGTAGGCTACAATTATGGCAGGGTGTTTCCAAACAGAGGGAGCAAATTATTTTTCCCTCTCTGATCTTGTTCTTCCTTCTACAAAAGACTGTGGTTTATTCTTAGATCAGTGGTTTCAAACTCAAAATATTACTCATGCACATAAATAATTAAATAAGTTAAATTTTTTTTTTAATGTATGTGTATCACAGAAGTGATGGAATCTCTCTTCTCCCCAAGACACAGCAAGGCAGCCTCTGTAGGGATTTCTCACAATCCCTTAGTTTATTTAGGCAACAAGGATTGTATTAATAAATCACGTCCCCACTGATCTTTGAACACCTAGGTAGTATTCTAAGTGTGATGCAGCATTTCCTGTCTCAATGAACATGAAAAAAGATTCAGGGTTTTGTAAATCATTAGGAAATGTCCTTCAGAAATTAATATTTAGAACACAGTCCCCTGAACATTGTCTGCATGTTACTATTTCTGAGCTCTGTCTACTCTTTTTCCAAGGTCTGGATTGTGTTCCTACTTTCTTGAACTGGCCCAAATTTTATATGCTCTTTAAAGTCCACCTCAAATTTCCTCGAGGAAGACTTCTTAAATTACCCCTCCTCCTTTTCTCACTCCTTTGCAATTTCTTAGAGTCCTGAGTTACACATGTTTGCTTTGTCATCCCAAAGGAACTGTGAACTGCTTAAGGCAGCAGAGTGAAGATTCTCTACTTGCTAATTGTGAAACCTTGAGTAAGTAACTAGACTTTGAGGTTCAGTTTCTTCATCTGTAAAATGGAAATAGATATATATCACTCAAAAGGGTTTTTGTAAGAATCAAATGAAATAAGACATACAAAGCACAGAGAAAAAGTGTGACACTATTAATTCCATCCAACATTTCCTTTGTTCCAGAGAAAAGAAAATTTAAGCTTTCCTTAGAGGAACATCTTTTCATCTCTTGTTACTTAGATATCACTACTTCCTGCCTTCCTTTGATTCAGTCATTTTCAGTATTTATAAACACTGAAAAAGCATGGAAAAGAAATTGGCTAAGTAAGGAGGAGAGAGTAATATCTCTTTCCTTAGCAATGCTTCATAGAGTGTGTTTACATTTCTGATCAAATTTGATCTTCATATCAACACTCCTGGTAGACAATCTCTTCCCTTGACTGTTAAGAAAATGTAGGCTAAGGATTAAGTGACTTGCGCTAAATCACTTACCAGCTGGAGAGGAACTAGAAATTCAAAACTTTTTTCCCCCTTATTCCAAAACTCATGATTTGTCTACTTTGTTTTGCTACTTGAGTGGAGCCTTCTTGGTTCCTGACCTTAGGAAAGTCTCAATATTTCTTCTCCGTGTGGGTGCAGGAGAAGATGTGAGATTGCCCCAGATCAGATTGGCAAGGAGCAGCAAGGTCTTTCTCACCCTTCTGGGAAACACTCTGATCCAGCCTTGTTTCATCTGTGGGAACCCTTTCTGAAAGAATCACTCTGGGACATCAAGATTCATAGCCTTATCCCTGGGAATAGCCAGAGAGAGACTGGGTCTGAGGAGTTAAACCTTTCTCCAAGAGAGTCCTTTATTTGTTCCAGCCCTACCCTTGTTTCTCCGTACATAAATCCACAACTCACTCTCCATCCCCTATAGCCTGAATTTTACAATCACCCTCAGGCCTTTAGGGGGCTTCCCAGTTGGTGCTAGCAGTAAAGAACCTTCCTGTGAATGCAGGAGATGCAAGAGGTGCTCAATTCCAGGGTTCCTGGGTCAGGAAGACCCCCTGAAGAAGGGCATGGCAACCCACTCCAGTAATTTTGCCTGGAAAATTCCATGAACAGAGGAACCTGGTGGCTATAATCCATGGGGTCGCAGAGAGTTGGACACGACTGAACATGCATAAGCATGAGTCAGGCCCTTTGAAGAAGACTTCCATTTCCTCCTGGGTTATTTCCCCTGGTACAGCAGTTGTGATGTCCCCCGGGACTTAGGTGGATACCTGCAGGTGCAGAATGATCATTTAAATAAACCCAGGCAATTCAGCAACCCCAAATTTGGGAGGTCTGGGTGTAGGAAAACCGTAAAACTCTTGATGCAACAGCTGCTGACAGATTTCACCTACTTCTGTTCACCACACACCCAGCCGCCCACATCTTAGCCTGATATGCTATCCAGAAGTCACGCACGTGCTCCTGGAGGGAGGACTTGGCAGCAGACCTTCCTTCCCCAGGGCATGGTGGGGCATTCAGTATAACCAATAACTCACTGCTAAGGGTAAATGCATGAAGACAACAATTTCAGGCAAGGGCAGGTTTCTCTACTCCAGCTGAATTCCCAACAGAACAGACTGCTGCCTCTACCCTGACCTCAACAGGATCACATTGACCTTCCTTCTTCTGTGTGAAAGAGAGAAATATGCCCAAGAGCTTTCAACAGCGGCTCACCATTCACTCCTTCTTTGTCTTGATTTAGTAAGAAAAAAATGGCAGCCTAAAGTAGAATGGAGACAAATGCATGGAGTTTTCAGGAGCCACTTCTTCCTAAAGCACAGTCAGTGAACTGCATATTAATAAGGAAATTTCTGACAAAGAGTAGGGCACAACAGAAGCATTGAGCATGGTTCTCTCTACCTGTCCAACATATTTGGCAAAGTTGCAAAGAATGAAAATCTCACTAGGAATGTTGAGGCCCTTGCCTTCTAATCACAAGGAAGTTACAAAGCATTTTTACTTGGAACATCTGAGGCAACATGGAAACTAGGATTCATTGCTCCGGTACCTACTATTTGCCAGGCATTGTGCAAATGGCTTATACACTTGCCTCATTTCATCCTTATGACAACGTGTGAAGTAAATAGTACAATGATTATTTTCTGATGAGGAAATTGGGGCTCAGAATACCAGCAAGGACAAGAATCTGGATTCAAATCTTGCTCCTTCTTTGGCTATTCCACACTGAGTAAATAACCTTGTAATCTAGATCTCTAGTCCTTGTTAATCTACTGTATCTCAGCCCCTTGGGGAATCTTTGTAGTGAGTTTATGCTGAGCATCTATTGCATGCTGTTCACATATCATGTACTTGAGAGGATGTGACAGGAGAAGACAGCTGAGGCCTTTTTTTTTGAGAGGTTTTAAGCCAATTACTAAGAACTACATACAAGGAATGCATAAGTAGGTTCATAATTGCAGGGTGAGATGAGACTGGACCTAAGTGCCAAGGGGACACTTGGTGAGGAAAGGATGGCTGTAGGACCTAGTCTTTATGGAGGTCTTCACAGGAGAACTGAAGGAGTAAGGCCTCCCTTAGGCAGAGCACTAATGCCTAAGGAAGATTATGGGTCAGCCTTATACCTGACCCAACCTTTTTTTTCCCCCATAGAATAAAGAGATTTCTTTCCAAAGTCTTTATTTTACAACATACAGTAATCACAAAAATGATTCTTCTGGGCATGTCCACTCTCTTCTCCACAGTAGGGTCATCATCTACTCTCTTGGTGACTCCCGAGATCAGGTTAAGGTGGACATATTAACAGAGTTTAAATTGGTCTCATCCTAGCTTACCCGTGAGACTATGGTAAGTCACCCCCCACCTTTCCACTGGTCTTCAGTTTCCCCATTGATAAAGTCTTGGTTCTGAAAGAATAGTCTATGAGGTTGCTCCTCATGCTGGCATGCCATGAGTCCTCTCCTGTTCTGAAGTATAATGGGTATGGAGATCAGCAGCCACTGGTCCCAGAACTGACCCAGCTCTGACTAGGTGTGTGGTTCTGGAGAACTACTTTTCACAATGCAGGTGTCAGTTTTCCTGTCTATATAATGTCCAAGCTAAGGGATTTTACAAAGTCCCTTTCCACTGTGACATTTTATGAATCTAAATAGCCTATCTTCAGTTATTCTTAATAAAAACATCCATTTGGATAAGAAAATAGAAGGCACAAAATAGACCTCCTGAAGGCACCAAATTGAGTATTTGATGTTATTCAATTAAATTGGTTGTGAATGGAATATAGCATCTTTTGCACAAACAATGACTCAGAAAATTAATTAGCTTCTGCTTTAATTAAATAATAATTCTATTTAATGCCAATTAAAATACCACATCTGAGTCAATTGACTGCAGCACAGTGTATTTAATGCAGGAAACATGTTCCCTTGCCATGTGGAGCTGGGTTGATGTTGGAGGTGCTCAGGCTCTTAATTTCTACCTAGTCATGCAGCATTCAGAACCAAGGTATGAAAATTTCCAGAGGCCATGGGTGCAGCCTGCTCTGATGAAATCGTGCATACCTTAGCTTTCTTCATCAGGTCATTTTGCAGGCCTTATTAGTAGCATTAAAGACACAGAGAAAATTAAATAACAGCACTGAATTTTCCAGATGCATTTTCAGAATCCAAACCATTTTTACTCAGTGCAACATCATTCCAGAAAACTCCAGTTATGGCTGGGCTAAAGAGACTTTTTGACATCTCTGAACTTTAATAAGATATCACTCATTAGATTCCTGCATAGCTGAGACAATGGAACCACTGAAGAATAATAATAGTTTTCCTACTGTTGCAGCCAGATATAATCTTTCTCTCCTTCAAAGCAACATGACTTTGGTTTATGCTAGCTTAAGGCAGCCACCATACACCATATTAAATTTTGTGTGTATATGTATATAATTGTGTTATATCTGACTTCAGTTATGTCTTATTTTCTTGACTTAATAGATATATTAATAGAGGCTGCTTTGAAAATAATTTATAATGTTGTTCCATACATTAATAATACTTTCAGAATTTCACAAGAACTTTTGAACTCAATATGTATTATTATCCATTTTTAGCAGATTAGAATATTGAAACTCAAAGCATTTAAGCAATTTACTCAAGTTTATAGTTCTAGTCTTCACTTTGCCCGGCTGCTTCTAGACATCACTCTGTCCCTAGTAGGAACACGTGCCTGCATGCTAAGTCACTTCAGTTGTGTCAGACTCTTTGCAACCCTATGGACTATAGCCTGCTAGGCTCTTCTGTTCATGCAAGGACTTCCCATGCAAGAATTCTGGAGTGGGTTACCATATCCTCCTCCAGGGGATCTTCCTGACCCACGGATCGAACCTGCATCTTTTATGTCTCCTTCATTGGTAGGAGGATTCTTTACCACTAGCACCATCCGGGAAGCCCCAGTAGGAACACAATAGGTGTCAAAATGAAAGGATCGAAGGTGGCTTCTTCCTAAGGAATTTCACCCAAGGAACACTGAACCTTATGGCTATATGAAGATCTTCTTTGTTGTCTTTTTACACAGTGGTGGTGTGGTGGTTTAGGCGCTAAGTTATGTCCAACTCTTGCGACCCCATGGAGACTCCCAGTCTCCTCTGTCCATGGGATTCTCCAGGCTAGAATACTGGAATGGATTGGGTAGTCAACAGTTACCTAATGGGAGACCTGAAAGCACCAGCCGACAAGAAGTTTAAAAAAAAAAATAAATTTTTTTTTTCGGATATAATACCAAGTGCAGTTAATTAGAAATGGCCATAAAATATTTGTTACTTTTCCCCCTGAAAGATGGGGATTAAGTCTTCTCTCCTTGAACCTGGGCTGGCTTCAGTGACTTGCCAAAAATTTTACAGAAATGACATTTGGGGACTTGTAAAATTAGGTAATCAAAAGTCTTGAAACTAGACTTCCTGGAATATTTTCTCTGGGAGCCTTTGATTCTCCATGAAGAAAATCAGCTACCCAGGAGTCACCATGCTGATACAGTCCTATGTGGGTACACTTGTCAATAGTCCTAGCTAGTCCTAGCCTGCCAGCCATCACTGCCAAGGTATGAGACATGGGAATAAAGCTGTCTAAGGGCCTCTAGACCATCCATCTGCCAGTTAAACACTATCATATGACCTCAGTTAATACTATGTGGAGCAGAAATATTGTTCAGTTGACTCTGTTCCAGAGTTCCTGACCCTCAAAACCATGAGATATAATAAAAGGGTGATTGTTTTAAGTCACTTAGGTCTCGGGTAATTTGTCATTTAGCAATAGATCACAGGAATACAAAACTACAAAGAACTAAGGAAAGGGGTAACTATAATGCCATGAAACCTGTTGTTTGTTTCTTCAGTGAAATTAGAAGTTAAAATTTACAAGTCCTGTACCTTATCTACTCAATCTCCCCCCCCCCCCCAAATCCAGAAATCAACTGCCATTCTGCAAGTCCATGCCCCTTTTTTCCTTTCTCTTTATAAATTCAATACACCTGCTTGGAGTACTATATGTGATGCATTGTACTGGCTGGTGGCAATGGGCTTAAACTCATATGGTACAAAACATAAAAATTAGCAATTACCATAGAGATAATTCCCACCAAGGTTAAGTACACAGACACTAAGGTCAGACTACTGGAATTCAAATTATTGCTACAGTGCTGAAGATCTTGGGAAACTGGTCAGCCACTTATAGGCACAGTTTCCTTAGCTCTAAAATGGGGATAGTATCTTATCTTAGAGATTTATTCTGAGAATTAAATGAGATAAAAATTATTAGCCATAAATTATCATTAAAGTAAATATCTTCACCATGCTTTCTATATAATTGGGGTATGCCAAGGAGCCGTGGGTGCATCAAGGAAAGACCTACCATATGGAGGGTGCCTGGCTTCATGAGAGTATACGGCATTGTGGAGTTAGCTGAGGTTTGACATTCAGAAAAAAGGAAACCCTTGCCTGAAAGAGATATATTTCCTTGTAAGACAAACTGCTGGCCCTTTGAGTGTGGAAGGGGCCCAGTATAGTCAGCCTGCCACCAATGGTTAATTGGGCTCCAGGAGTAAGATTGCCATATTAAGGGATTAGTGTTGGTCTCTCTTGCTGAAATATTGAACATGCAGAGGCAGCAGCTAAGTCAGCTTTGGTGAGTGGAAGTCTGTGCTGGTGGAACCCCGAGTAAACTTCGCCTCTGCCTCTATGGCCACTCCATTATGAACTGTTTGTGTCCATTCCGATGTGGTCAAGCATGCCTGAATTCAAAAAGCTGCCTGAATTCAATCAGCCCAATTATTTGGTCTGATTGTTTATTGCTTCTTTAAACTGTCTGATAGACATTTAACATGTGATGTAAAAATGTTCACTATTTATGTCCACCCCTGTATATCTACTCCCATACCCCATTAGATCCATATCCCAGATCTTTTTTCCAATATTCTTGACCAGATATCTAGGCCATTGACCACTACCCAGGGCTTTATGTGTATTCATTCATGAGTCACATCTCCTTCCAAATGAAAGGTATGAATAGGTTCATGCTCAGCTCCACACATTGGGAAGACTTTTCTTCTCAACTGACCCTCAGAGCTACCACTGAATGTAATTGTAATGCAGCACCATCTATTTTTGCCTGTATCCATACAAAACCCAAGCTCATCCATCTGCAATTAAGCCACCTAAGCTCATCTATCTGTAACCAAGCTTTTTTTTTTTTCCTCCTTATTTTGGATCCCCCATATGATTACCATTTCCCTGGTAGCTCAGATGATAAAGAATCTGCCTGCAATGCAGGAGACCAGGGTTCAGTCCCTGGATCAGGAAGATCCTCTGGAGAGGAAATGGCTACTCGCTTCAGTATTCTTGCTTGGAGAATTCTATGGACAGGGGAGCCTAGTGGGCTACAGAGTCAGATATGACTGAAGTGACTTAGCACACACATAACATCGTTAAGTGTAAACCAGGGGAGGAGCATGGTACAATTGTGGTGGGTGATAGAGAAAGTTGGACTATATACTATGCAATTTATCATATCCTCAGTACTGCTCAGGTTCAATGCCAGTTTATAATGACTATTGCTGGGCCCATCTGATTTCATTCTGGTGGATGTCTGAGAACCCAACTCATAATTGATAGTTCTAGACTCATGATAACTTGGTAACTTGTAGTTAAACTATTTTTCTCTACCAGGGACCAATAACATGCCAAGAGATATTCTTCAAAGGGTCTAGAATTCTCTGCTGCTGAGGACAAAGCATTATTTCAGAATGTAAAGGGCATGAGTGGCAATTCTTTAACTGAAATTTGCCTTAAGCTCCATACTGTATCTTTTCCCACCATTGACAGTTTCAACACCATAAACTCTACTGGATCACTTGATCCAAGTGGCAGAACTGATTCTATTGTGGTCTGGATCGGCTGCAGAACTCTCCTACTTAAGGCTGGCAGACTTCTATATCACATGGTATAAGGGCCAGAGTACTATTTCTAAGTGTATAAGGTCTTGTCTACAGAACCCAAAGGAGGTTTACTATATGCTGTACTTCCTTCTTTGCAGTATGGGTTATAACATGCAGCAATTTATCTTTTACTTTGGAGGGAATTTTTCTGCATAATTCTATTCAACCTCAAGTTAATGAAAGAGGGAAGAAAGGGGAAAAGGTTGAGTAGGTCTGAGGATCTAATGTTTAACATGTTGACTATGGTTGGTGACACTGTATTGGATCATTGAAATCTGCAAAGAGAGCAGAACTTATATGTTCTCATCAAATGTATATAGCAATGGGTGTGTTAATTTGTTTGATGGGAGGAATTCTTTTACAATGTATGTGCTATGTTAAATCATTGTGATATACATTTTAAATATCTTACAATTCTGTCAATTATATTTCAATAAAGCTAGAAGGAAAAATAAAAAGAAGAAAGGCAGAGGTGTGACTAATAAAGAAAGCTGTCAGGAATCTTGGAATAAAAGTTGCTCATCTAGAAGCCCTCAACACCTGGGAATGAGCCTGCCTCAGTGTACCTGCAGAGCTGAGTGCTTGGCTGAGGGCAGCTGCAGGGAGGGCAGTCTCAGTGTGAATGCAACAGCTGAGGCCCAGGTCATTATGCTCTTACCAGCACACCACCAGAAACAAAACACTTACTGTCACATTGATCCAAAGTGAGTTGAATTCACAAAAAGAGCTCAAATCATATAAGCCTACAATGACTGCAAGTAACCCTGCCTGCCTGAAGGAATATTTGTGGAGTGGCTCTGAAGGAATTGTGGAGGGACTCTGAGAAATTTCCTAGGCTTGTTCCAACCAACTTCTACACCCTATTCAACTCGGTCAGTTTTTGTCATTGTTGGACAACAAGCAAAGGACTATTTTATGGAAATTTCAGTATAGAAAGGAAAGATAGTACTTCTCACCACTTTCAAGCTCATCACCTGAAAATCATCTAGAAGTAGCCCATGAATAGTTTCTGTGCTGTAGCACAAGAATTGGCAAACTTTATAGAGAGGATCAGAGACTGAACATTTTTCATAGACAGTATGGCCTCTGTTCAACCCTGCCTTTGTAGCATAAACACAGCTATTGACAATATACAAACAAATGGACAAGGCTGTGTTCCATAAAACTTTATTTATAAACAAAGAGGCTGGCCAGATTTGGACCATGAGCCATAGTTAGTATCATGAAAAGGGACCAAAAATGAAGTCTCAAAATTCCTGTTCTTAACTCTTCTAATCAACCGAATGTCACCCTGGAAAAGTTATTTTCTCCGTATGTCCCCATATGTAGTATGTGCGTGTTCACAGCACCTTGCACAGTGTCTGATGTGTAGTTAAAAAAAAGTTTTCAGAGTCAGCAAATGCATAGCTACAAGATAGACTTTGGCTGGATATCTTCTACTCATTTTCAAAATCTAATATTCTCTGAAACTATCATCTAATCTAGGTAGTTAAATTTATCTCCAGACCTCTGTTAATATTGGATTTTGCATATCCCCAGGCTAATGAGATCAAACAAAAATGTAAAATGTTCTAGTTATCTAAATCAAATATGTGGGGCCCACATTCGAGGGCATTGTTGAAGAGTTTGAAATGTCTCTCTAAGCTTGCCAATCATTTTGATTCAAAAGAATCCCAAAGAAGGAGGATAGTCCATTTTGGAAATCAACAAGATCATATTCAAGTCACCCATCACTTTCAATCCATAATCCTGTGTTCAGTGATTCAGGTTTTAGCTTGCTTGTCATGAGCTCTAATACCAAGTTTTTTACCCATGTCATAAGTAAGGCATAATAAATAAAATAGATGAATGTTTGGCTTCAGATTTAGAAATCAAAATTATAGAAAATGAGAATGGTAGGGATTTTATATATCATCTAATCCTCATTTTACATTGAAGAAACTAAAATTCTAGAGTAATTATCTAGAAAGATTATACATCAGATCAAGCCTCTTTTCTATTTAAAATTCTCTAATACCTTCCTCACCATTCATTCACTCAAGAGATGTTTATCTAGCATCTGGCTGTATACTGGAGACTTAATTCTGCACAAAACAGACTTTTCCTTCTCTTGGGGAGCTTTCATTCTGGTAGAAAATAAGGAATTAAACAAATGATTACAAAATATAGTTATAAACTGACAAAGAAGTACTACAAATAAAGAGTGTTATGCAAAACAGGGTGGGGCAAAGACTGGGAATAAAAGCCCATGCGGTAGAAAGGATGATGGCATAGGAAACTGAGAAGAAAAGAAAAATGAATTGGTTAATTTCTAGTTAGAGTGAGGGGAAAAGTAGTATAAAATAAGGTTGGTGAGTTAGGCTGGGGTCAGATCATGTAAGCTCTGAAGATTGTATGAAGAATGGAAATCTAAAGATGGTTTTTTGTTTGTTTGTTTTGATTTATTTTTGCCTGAAAATATGATAATCACTTCTGCCTTAAAAATGATCTGCTACTCTGGCTCCTTTATGGCAGCCTATTAGAAACAGCTAAGATCAGAAGCAGGCTTATGAGCTAGAAAGCTACTGCAATAATCTAAAGGAAGATGACTATAGCTTAGACTAGGGTCCTGGCAGAAGAGATAAGTGTCATTGAGAGATCTGGGATATATTTTGAATCAACAGAGCTTGATGAATTTTTGGAAAAGATGAGTTATGCTACATGTCAGGAGGGGCGGCTATAAGGAGATATGCCTCATCCAAGGTAAGGAGCAGCGACTGCACTTTGCTGGAGCAGCAGTGAAGAGATACCCCACGTCCAAGGTAAGAGAAACAGAAGCAAGACGGTAGGTGTTGCGAGAGGGCATCGGAGGGCAGACACACTAAAACCATAATCACGAAAACTAGCCAATCTGATCACAGGACCACAGCCTTGTCTAACTCAATGAAACCAAGCCATGCTGTGTGGGGCCACCCAAGATGGACGGGTCATGATGGAGAGGTCTGACAGAATGTGGTCCACTGGAGAAGGGAATGGCAAACCACTTCAGTATTCTTGCCTTGAGAACCCCATGAACAGTATGAAAAGGCAAAATGATAGGATACTGAAAGAGGAACTCTCCAGGTCAGTAGGTGCCCAATATTCTACTGGAGATCAGTGGAGAAATAACTCCAGAAAGAATGAAGGGATGGAGCCAAAGCAAAAACAATACCCAACTGTGGATGTGACTGGTGATAGAAGCAAAGTCTGATACTGTAAAGAGCAATATTGCTTAGGAACCTGGAATGTTAGGTCCATGAATCAGGGCAAATTGGAAGTGGTCAAACAGGAGATGGCAATGGTGAATGTTGAAATTCTAGGAATCAGCGAACTAAAATGGACTGGATGTTCATCGCAGCACTGTTTATAATAGCCAGGACATGGAAGCTACCTAGATGCCCATCAGCAGACGAATGGATAAGGAAGCTGTGGTACATATACACCATGGAATATTACTCAGCCATTAAAAAGAATTCCTTTGAATCAGTTCTAATGAAATGGATGAAACTGGAGCCCGTTATACAGAGTGAAGTAAGCCAGAAAAATAAAGACCAATACAGTACACTAATGCATATATATGGAATTTAGAAAGATGGTAATGATAACCCTATATGCAAAACAGAAAAAGAGACACAGATGTACAGAACAGACTTTTGGACTCTGTGGGAGAAGGTGAGGGTGGGATGTTTCAAGAGAACAGCATCGAAACATGTATATTATCTATGGTGAAACAGATCACCAGCCCAGCTTGGATGCATGAGACAAGTGCTCGGGCCTGGTGCACTGGGAAGACCCAGAGGGATCGGGTGGAGAGGGAGGTGGGAGGGGGGATCAGGATGGGGAATACATGTAAATCCATGGCTGATTCATGTCAATGTATGACAAAAACCACTACAATATTGTAAAGTAATTAGCCTCCAACTAAAAAAAAATAAATGGGGAAAAAAAGAAAAAAAAACCTGCTGGCCCTTTGAGTGTGGAAGGGGACCAGTATAGTCAACCTGCCACCAATGGTTAATTGGACTCGAGGAGTAAGATTGCCATATTAAGGGATTAGTGTTGGTCCAAAATGCAGTACTTGGATGCAATCTCAAAAATGACAGAATGATCTCTGTTCATTTCCAAGACAACCCATTCAATATCAGAGTAATCCAAGTCTATGCCCCAACCAGTAATGCTAAAGAAGCTGAAGTTGAATGGTTCTATGAAAACCTACAAGACATTTTAGAACTAACAGCCAAAAAAGATGTCCTTTTCATTATAGGGGACTGGAATGCAAAAGTAAGAAGTCAAGAAACACCAGGAGTAACAGTCAAATTTGGCCTTGGAGTACAGAATGAAGCAGGGTAGAAGCTAACAGAGTTTTGCCAAGAGAATGCACCAGTCATTGCAAACATCCTCTTCCAACAACACAAGAGAAGACTCTACACATGGACATCACCAGGTGGTCAACCCCAAAATCAGACTGATTATATTCTTTGTAGCCAAAGATGGAGAAGCTCTATACAGTCAGCAAAAACAAGACCAAGAGCTGACTGTGGCTCAAATCATGAACTCCTTGTTGCCAAATTCAGACTTACATTGAAGAAAGTAGGGAAAACCACTAGACCATTCAGGTATGACCTAAATCAAATCCCTTATGACTATACAGTGGTAGTGAGAAATAGATTTAAGGGACTAGATCTGATAGACAGAGTGCCTGATGAACTATGGACAGAGGTTCGTGACTCTGTACGGGAGACAAGGATCAAGACCATTCCCATGGAAAAGAAATGCAAAAAGGCAAAACAGTTATCTGAGGAGGACTTACAAATAGCTGTGATATGAAGAGAAGCAAAAAGCAAAGGAGAAAAGGAAAGATATTCCCATTTGAATGCAGAGTTCCAAAGAATAGCAAGGAGAGATAAGAAAGCCTTCCTCAGTGATCAATACAAAGAAATAGAGGAAAACAACAGAATGGGAAAGACTAGAGATCTCTTCCAGATAATTAGAGATACCAAGGGAACATTTCATGCAAAGATGGGATCAATAAAGGACAGAAATGGTATGGACCTAACAGAAGCAGAAGATATTAAGAAGAGGTGGCAAGAATACACAGAAGAATTGTACAAAAAAGATCTTCATGACCCCAAAAATCATGATGGTGTGATCACTCACCTAGAGCCAGACATCCTGGAATGTGAAGTCAACAGGGCCTTAGAAAGCATCACTACGAACAAAGCTAGTGGAGGTGATAGAATTCCAGTTGAGCTATTTCAAATCCTGAAAGATGAAGCTGTGAAAGTGCTGCATGCAATGTGCCAGCAAATTTGGAAAACTTAGCAGTGGCCACAGGACTGCAAAAGGTCAGCTTTCCAATCCCAAAGAAGATTCCAATCCCAAAGAAAGGCAATCCCAAAGAATGCTCAAACTACCACACAATTGCATTCATCTCACACACCAGTAAAGTAATGTTCAAAATTCTCCAAGCTAGGCTTAAGCAATACGTGAACTGTGAACTTCCAGATGTTCAAGCTGGTTTTAGAAAAGGCAGAGGAACCAGAGATCAAATTGCCAACATCCACTGGATCATTGAAAAAGCAAGGGAGTTCCAGAAAAACATCTATCTCTGCTTCATTGACTATGCCAAAGCCTTTGACTGTGTGGATCACAATAAACTGTGGAAAATTCTGAAAGGGATGGGAATACCAGACCAACTGACCTGCCTTTTGAGAAACCTATATGCAGGTCAGGAAGCAACAGTTAGAACTGCACATGGAACAACAGACTGGTTTCAAATAGGAAAAGGAGTGTGGCAAGGCTGTATAGTGTCACCCTGCTTATTTAACTTATATGCAGAATACATCATGAGAAACGCTGGTCTGGAGGTAGCACAAGCTGGAATCAAGATGCCAGGAGAAATATCAATAACCTCAGATATGCAAATGACACCACCCTATGGCAGAAAGTGAAGAGGAACCAAAAAGCCTCTTGATGATAGTGAAAGAGGAGAGTGAAAAAGTTGGCTTAAAACTCAACATTCAGAAAACTAAGATCATGGCATCTAGTCCCATCACTTCATGGGAAATAGATAGGGAAACAGTGGAAACAGTGTCAGACTTTATTTTTTGGGGGTTCCAAAATCACTGCAGATGGTGATTGCAGCCATGAAATTAAAAGACGCTTACACCTTAAGAAGGAAAGTTATGACCAACCTAGACAGCATATTAAAAAGCAGAGACATTACTTTGCCAACAAAGGTCTGTCTAGTCAAGGCTATGGTTTTTCCAGTGGTCATGTATGGATGTGAGAGTTGGACTGTGAAGAAAGCTGAGCACCGAAGAATTAATACTTTTGAACTGTGGTGTTGGAGAAGACTCTTGAGAGTCCCTTGGACTGCAAGGAGATCCAACCAGTCCATCCTAAAGGAGATGAGTCCTGGGTGTTCAATGGAAGGACTGATGCTGAAGCTGACACTCCAATACTTTGGCCACCTCATGGAAGAGTTGACTCATTGGAAGAGTCCCTGATGCTGGGAGGGATTGGGGGCAGGAGAAGAAGGCTGATATTTCCTTACTGCCTTGTCAACTGACAGCTACCTATGTTCTGTGAATGGGAGGCATTGGTGCAAAACTGGAAAGCAGAAGGCAGAAAAGATTATTTTACCTTGTGTTTGAAATGCCTCATGCCCTGGCAACAGCAATGGCGACACGTGTGTGTTTCTGGGTTCCTGCTCAAGCAGCAGTCTCTAATGTACAAGAGCAAGGGCTCATTCAGGAAATAAGGAGTCGCTGGAGAAGGAACTAGCAACCCACTCCAGTACTCTTGCCTGGAAAATCCCATGGACGGAGGAGCCAGAAGGGCTACAGTCCATGGGGTCACAAAGAGTCGGACACGACTGAGCGACTTCACTTTCACTTCTTTCTATGCTTATTATACTTATTTTCAACAGAGAACATTTATTATAAGGATGTGGTTATAAAAATAATTTGAAAAAAGTTGGAAGAACCCTGACACAGTCATTTTGCTGAAAGATTGTACTCTGGAAAGTTATGATATAGAGATGAGTACTTCAATTCATCCATGTTATGGGCTGACTTGCGTGTCCCCGAAACTCATGGGGAGATACTTCATGTTAAAATTCCAACACACATTACTTCAAAATGTAACTGTATTTGGAGATAGACACTTTAAGTATGTAGGTAGTTAAAGTAAAATCAGGCCATATGAGCGATCGCTAATCTGATATGACTAGTGACTGTACAGGAGGAGGAAATTAGGACACAGAAATTCACAGAGGAAAAGACTATTTGAAGACAGAGAGAAAATACAGCCATCTACAAATCAAGTTAGACAAGGCTGTGGTCCATGAGATTAGATTGGTTAGTTTTCTGTGATTGTGGTTTTCAGTCTGCCTGCCCTCTGATAGAGAAGGATAAGAGGCTTATGGAAGCTTCCTGGTGGGAAAGACTGAGGGGGAACTGGGTCTTATTCTGATGGGTGGGGCCATGCTCAGTAAATATTTAATCCAATTTTCTGTTGATAGGTGGAGCTGGTTCCCTCCCTGCTATTTACCTGGGGCCAAACTATGGTGGAGGTAATGAAGATAATGGGACCTCCTTTAAAATCTCCAATGCATGTACTGCTACACTCAGTGCCCTCAATCCTGCACCAGGCCACCACCAACCTGTGCCTCCACTGGAGACTCCTGGACACTCACAGGCAAGTCTGGGTCAGTCTCTTATGGAGTCACTGCTCCTTTCTCCTGGGTCCCAGTGCATAAGGTTCTGTTTGTGCCCTCCAAGAGTCTACTTCCAAGTCCTATGTAAGTTCTGCAAGCTCTTTGGTGGAGTTAATGGTGACCTCTTCCAAGAGGGCTTATGCCAGACTCAGGTCTGCTGCACCCAGAGCCCTGTCCCTGTGGCAGTCCACTTGCCTGTGTTCACTACTGTGTGTTCACTGTGTCTTATTCAATGAAACTATGAGCCATGCTGTGTAGAGCAGTCAAGATGGGTCATGGAAATTCTGACAAAATGTGGTCCACTGGAGAGGGCAATGGCAAACCACTTTAGTATTCTTGTCCTGAGAACCCCATAAACAGTATGAACAGACAAAAAGATAGGACACTGAAAGATGAACTCCCGAGGTCAATAGGTGCTTAATATTCTACCAGAGAAGAGAGTAGAAATAACTCCAGAGAGAATGAAGAGATGGAGCCAAAGCAAAAACAACACCCAGTTGTGGATGTGACTGGTGATGGAAGCAAGGTCCGATGCTGTAAAGAGCAATACTGCATAGGAACCTGGAATGTTAAGCTCATGAATCAAGGCAAATTGGAAGTGGTCAAACAGGAGATGGCAAGAGTGAACATCAACATTTTAGGAGTCAGCAAACTAAATGAACTGGAATGAGTGAATTTAACTCAGATGACCAGTATATCTACTACCTTGGGCAAGAATCCCTTAGAAGAAATGGAGTAGTCATCATAGTCAACTAAAGAGTCTGGAATGCAATGCTTGGATGCAATCTCAATAATGACAGAATAATCTCTGTTCATGTCCAAGGCAACCCATTCAATATCACAGTAATCCAAGTCTATGCCCCGACCAGTAATGCTGAAGAAGCTTAAGTTGAATGGTTCTATGAAGACCTACAAGACATTTTAGAACTAACACCCAAAAAAGATGTCCTTCTCATTATAGGGGACTGGAATGCAAAAGTAGGAAGTCAAGAAACATCTGGAATAACAGGCAAATTTGGCCTTGGAGTACAGAATGAAGCAGGGCAAAGGCTAATAGAGTTCTGCCAAGAGAACGCAATGGTCAAAGAAAATACCCTCTTTCAACAACACAAGAAAGACTCTACACATGGACATCACCAGGTAGTCAACACCAAAATCAGATTGATCATATTCTTTACAGCCAAAGATGGAGAAGCTCTATACAGTCAGCAAAAACAATACCAGGAGCTGACTGTGGCTCAGATCATGAACTCCTTGTTGCCAAATTCAGACTTAAACTGAAGAAAGTAGGGAAAACCACTAGACCATTCAGTAACGATCTAAATCAAATCCCTTATGACCATACAGTGGGAGTGAGAAATAGATTTAAGGGACTAGATTTGATAGACAGAGTGCCTGATGAACTATGGACAGAGGTTCGTGACTCTGTACAGGAGACAGGGATCAAGAACATCCCCAGGAAAAAGAAATGCAAAAAAGCAAAATGACTGCCTGAGGAGGCCTCACAATCAGCTGTGAAAAGAAGAGAAGCAAAAAGCAAAGGAGAAAAGGAAAGATATTCCCATTTGAATGCAGAGTTCCAAAGAATAGCAAGGAGAGATAAGAAATGTTTTCTCAGCGATCAATTCAAAGAAATAGAGGAAAACAACAGAATGGGAAAGACTAGAGATCTCTTCTAGATAATTAGAGATACCAAGGGAACATTTCATGCAAAGATGGGTTCGATAAAGGACAGAAATGGTATGGACTTAACACGAGCAGAAGATATTAAGAAGAGGTGGCAAGAATACACAGAAGAACTGTACAAAAAAGATCTTCACGACCCAGATAATCACGATGGTGTGATTACTCACCTAGAGCCAGACATCCTGGAATGTGAAATCAAGTGGGCCTTAGGAAGCATCACTATGAACAAAGCTAGTGGAGGTGATGGAATTCCAGTTGAGCTATTTCACATCCTAAAAGATGATGCTGTGAAAGTGCTGCATGCAATATGCCAGCAAATTTGGAAAACTCAGCAGTAGCCATGGGACTGGAAGAGGTCAGTTTTCATTCCAATGCCCAATAAAGGCAATACCAAAGAATGTTCCAAGTACCACACAGTTGCACTCATCTCACATGCTAGTAAAGTAATGCTCAAAATTCTCCAAGCCAGGCGTCAACAATACGTGAATCATGAACTTCCAGATGTTCTAGCTCATTTTAGAAAAGGCAGAGGAACCAGAGAACAAATTTCCAACATCTGCTGGATCATTGAATAAGCAAGAGAGTTCCAAAAATGTGAAAGGTGAAAGTGAAGTCGCTCAATCGTGTCTGACTCTTTGTGACCCCAAGGACTGTAGCCTACCAGGCTTCCATCAATGGGATTTTCCAGGCAAGAGTACTATAGCGGGTTGCCACTTCCTTCTCCAGGTTATCTTCCCAACCCAGGGTTTGAACCTAGGTCTCGCACATTGCAGGCAGATACTTACCCTCTGAGCCACCAAAAGAGTTCCAGAAAAACATCTATTTCTGCTTTATTGACTATGCCAAAGCCTTTGACTGTGTGGACTACAACAAACTGTGGAAAATTCTTAAAGAGATGGGAATACCAGACCACCTGACCTGCGTCTTAAGTAATCAGTATGCAGGTCAGCAAGCAACAGTTAGAACTGGACATGGAACTGGTTCCAAATAGGAAAAGGAGAACATCAAGGCTGTATATTGTCACCCAGCTTATTTAACTTATATCCAGAGTACATCATAGAAATGCTGGGCTGGATTCCAGCACAAGCTGGAATCAAGATGCCAGGAGAAATATCAATAACCTCAGATATGCAAATGACACTACTCTTATGGCAGAAAGTGAAGAAGAATTAAAGAATCTCTTGATGAAAGTGAAAGAGGAGAGTGAAAAAGTTGGCTTAAAGCTCAACATTCAGAAAACTAAGATCATGGCATTCAGCCCCATCACTTCACGGCAAATAGATTGTGAAACAATGGAAACAGTGACAGACTTTATTTTGGGGGTCTCCAAAAATCACTGCAGATGATGATTGCAGCCATGAAATTAAAAGACGCTTACTCCTTGGCAGGAAAATTATGACCAACCTAGACAGCATATTAAAAAGTAGAGACATTGGCTACACTACCCAAAGCAATCTATAGATTCAATGCAATCCCTATCAAACTACCAACAGTATTTTTCACAGAACTAGAACAAATAATTTCACAATTTGTATGGAAATACAAAAAACCTCGAATAGCCAAAGTAACCTTGAGAAAGAAGAATGGAACTGGAGGAATCAACCTGCCTGACTTCAGACTCTACTACAAAGCCACAGTCATCAAGACAGTATGCTGTTGGCACAAAGACAGAAATATAGATCAATGGAACAGAATAGAAAGCCCAGAGATAAATCCATGAACCTACGGTCACCTTATCTTCGAATAAAGGAGGCAAGGATATACAATGGAAAAAAGACAACCTCTTTAACAAGTGGTGCTGGGAAAACTGGTCAACCACCTGTAAAAGAATGAAACTAGAACACTTTCTAACACCATACACAAAAATAAACTCAAAATGGATTAAAGATCTAAATGTAAGACTAGAAACTATAAAACTCCTAGAGGAGAACATAGGCAAAACACTCTCCGACATGAATCACAGCAGGATCCTCTATGACCCACATCCCAGAATTTTAGAAACAAAAGCAAAAATAAACAAATGGGACCTAATGAAACTTAAAAGCTTTTGCACAACAAAGGAAACTATAAGCAAGGTGAAAAGACAGCCCTCAGATTGGGAGAAAATAATAGCAAACGAAGCAACAGAGAAAGGCTTAATCTCAAAAATATACAAGCAACTCCTGCAGCTCAATTCCAGAAAAATAAATGACCCAATCCAAAAATGGGCCAAAGAACTAAACAGACATTTCTCCAAGGAAGACATACAGATGGCACAAAAACATGTGAAAAGATGCTCAACATCACTCATTATCAGAGAAATGCAAATCAAAACCACAATGAGGTCCCATTACACACCAGTCAGGATGGCTGCTATCCAAAAGTCTACAAGCAATAAATGCTGGAGAGGGTGTGGAGAAAAGTGAACCCTCTTACACTGTTGGGGGGAATGCAAATTAGTACAGCCACTATGGAAAACAGTGCGGAGATTTCTTAAAAAGCTGGAAATAGAACTGCCATACGACCCAGCAATCCCACTTCTGGGCATACACAACAAGGAAACCAGATCTGAAAGAGACACGTGCACCCCAATGTTCATCGCAGCACTGTTTATAATAGCCAGGACATGGAAGCAACCTAGATGCCTATCAGCAGACGAATGGATGAGGAAGCTGTGGTACATATACACCATGGAATATTACTCAGCCATTAAAAGGAATTCATTTGAATCAGTTCTAATGAGATGGATGAAACTGGAGCCCATTATACAGAGCGAAGTAAGCCAGAAAGATAAAGACCATTACAGTATACTAACACATACATATACTAACACATCTTTAGAAAGATGGTAATGATAACCCTATATGCAATACATAAAAAGAGACTCAGATGTATAGAACAGACTTGTGGACTCTGGGAGAAGGCGAGGGTGGGATGTTTCAAGAGAACAGCATCGAAACATGTATATTATCTAGGGTGAAACAGATCACCAGCCCAGGTTGGGTGCATGAGACAAGTGCTCGGGCCTGGTGCACTGGGAAGACCCAGAGGGATCGGATGGAGAGGGAGGTGGGATGGGGGCCGGGATGGGGAATACATGTAAATCCATGGCTAATTCATTTCAATGTATGACAAAAACCACTGCAATGATGTAACGTAATTAGCCTCCAACTAATAAAAATAAATGGAAAAAAAATAAAATAAATGAAATAAGTCAGAAAAAGATAAATACTTAAAAAAAAAAAAAAGTAGAGACATTATTTTGCCAACAAGGTCTGGCTAGTCAAGGCTGTGGTTTTCCCAGTAGTCATGTATGGATGTAAGAGTTGGACCATAAGGAAAACTGAGCACCGAAAAATTGATGCTTTTGAACTGTGGTGTTGGAGAGGACTCTTGAGAGTCCCTTGGACTGCAAGGAGATCCAACCAGTCCATCCTAAAGGAGTTCATTCCTGAGTGTTCATTGGAAGGACAGATGTTGAAGCTGAAACTCCAGTACTTTGGCCACCTGATACGAAGAGCTGACTCATTTGAAAAGACCCTGATGCTGGGAAAGATTAAAGGTGGGAGGAGAAGGAGACAACAGAGGACAAGATGGTTGGATGGCATCACTGACTCAATGGACATGAGTCTGGGTAGACTCTGGGAGTTGGTGATGGACAGAAAGGCCTGGCCTGCTGCAGTCCTTGGAGTTGCAAAGAATTGGGCATGACTGAGTGACTGAACTGAACTGAACAAATCAAGAAGAAAGGACTCTGAAACCAACCATACCAACACCTTCATCTTAGAGTTCTACCTCCAGAACTGTGAGGAAATACATTTCTGTTGCTTAAGACACTCAGTCCGGTACTTTGTTATAGCCTCTCTGGGAAACTAATATAATCAGATAATTATTAAAAGCTCTAAAATTACTTCCTCATCAGAGGCTTACTAAACCATCTTCAAATGTCCCCAAATCCTTTAATAGGCAGGTTTATTCTATTTTTTCCTCAGTTTAACTGTATCACATAATCTGCTTTGTGAGAGATTAATAGTCTAGAATAGGACTGTAAGGAAATGAATCAAGGTAGGCTTGATCCAGTGACATAAGAGAGGTGAGCATGAGGCGCTACAGAGTTCCTAAGTAGGAAGGGAACATAACCATAAAAGGCTTGAACTGATTTCTGAGTGATAATGAAGATTTTAATCATGGAGAAGAGGGTAGAAGGTGTTGAGGTGTGTATGTATAGTGGTACTGAGGTGTGGAAGCACGTGTCATGTCAGGGAAGGGCAAAGTTTCCATGTCACTGATACCCAGAATTCAGGACAAGAAAGGAGAAATCTTGGAAAAGAGAACAGTCCTTCCTTCCTTTCTTCCCTCCTTCTTTCTTTTCCACCCCCTCTTCTCCCTTCCTTCCCTCTTTCCTTCCTTTGTTTTCTTTCTTTTCTTTTCTTTTTCCTTAGAAAAAAATAGAAGTGGACTCTAGAAACTGTGGCTGAATCCAGCTTACAGAAGTCGAGGAAAAGTCAAATTTTGCCAGGATCCAGGATGAGGCTCTTGGTGAAATGTTAGGAGAATCAGAGTCTGAAAAACACTAAATTGCAAATTCAGCTGACCATGGACATATTCAACATTGTCCACATGCATATTGCTTACAGTTGACAATATAGGTGGCCATGTATTGATCTTTTTTGTTTTCTCTAAGTTAATGGGCATACCTGGGCATGGGGCTCTGCAAACATATGGAGGAAACATAGTGGCAAAGGGCAAGAGCTGGGAATTGGACGGACCTAGATTCAATCTCCATCTTTGCCTAACACAAATGATCTGATTTTGACTTGACTTGTTTTCCTTAATTTTACAATGGGTGTAATGAAAGAATCCACATTCTAGAATGGTGTAAGGTTGCAATTAAATAAAGAATACAAATTAATTCATGCCTCTTAATACATATTTAGTGAGCATACAAGTTACCCTGTGCAGGTGTATATTTCAGCCTTAACATTTTAGCCTGTGTGAATATGGACCAGTTATTTAACTATTCTGCCTCAAATTTCTCATCTCTGAGATGGACATAATGCAAGTACAGTCCAGAGTGTTGTTGTGAATATCAACTGAATTGATATAGCTAACACTTTAGTACAGTGTCTAGGACATAATAACAGACAAATAAATGTGAAAGGGTTGAGGATAGCAGTGATAATTGTGTCTGATGAAAATGAAGGCAATGCAAATGTGCTTAAGAGAGAGTATTTTTTTTTTTAATCCCTAGGATTGTTGCAGAAGCTCTGGAAGTTATGGGATAGTAAGTGGAGGCCATCAGTGAAGGTAGTGCAGTGAAACTTGAAATTCCTCCTGAGAGAATGGCTCATGAATGACTGATAGGCCTATGAAACACTCTGTGTCAGGAAGTGTAGCCTTGTCCTTACTCTCCCAGGCCCAATCAGCTTTCTCATCCTTCAGGGTAGCCTCTCATTTATCCAATTAGCTGCTTATGACATTAGCATATGCCTTAGAGTATGGTCAGTACTCTGATTAAATGTTCAAGGCAATAGCTAACACACTGTCATGACTGAAAGGGACAATTTAAAATGATTAGCCAGTTACCGTATATAAAAAACCAAATGTGTAACCATTGGCTCTTTCAGTCAGCTTTCAACAACGCTATGAGAATCAAAGGACTGCCAAACCACCCTATTTTACATATGTGTAATTTAAAAAATTTTTTTAATAGCAGTATAGTTGATGTACAGTATTATGTCAGTTTCAGGTGTACTACTTAGTGATTTGACATTTGCCTGCATTATAAAATGATCCCACAATAAGACTGGTAACCACCCGTCCCCATACAAAGTTGTTACAGTATTGGTGACAATACTCATTGTACCATATGTTGCATCTCTGGAACTTTATTGTATAACTGGAGGTTTGAAACTTCAGTTTACCTATTTTGCCCACCCCAACCCCCTCACTTCTGATAACTACCTATTTGTTCTCTGTATCAATGAGTCTCTGTTCATTTGTTTAATTTCTTTTAGATTTTCACATATAAGTGACAACATGGTATTTGTCTTTCTCTGTCTGATTTATTTAATCTAGCATAATACCTTCTATCCATCCATATTGTTGCAAATGGAAAGTTTTGTTTTGTTTTGTTTTTAATGGCTAAGTACAGAAGGCAGCACACTCCCTTCTGATCACCGGCACTAGATGCTCTAGCAGTGTCCCCTATGTGAGCTTTGAGGGCCCTTCTCTTGTGCCAGGGCTGGTTACAGTGGGTGCACTGGTAGGCACAGCCCATTCCTGGAATATCTAGTTGTGGGGCCCAGTATGCCCCAGATCTGGTGCATGGGTAAGCCTCTGGTGCTAATAAGCTAAAGGAAGGACTCCAACATGATGCTTACCAGCACCAGTGTTCTCATAGTAGAATGAGCTCCCCAAAATGGCTATGTCCCCAGAAGGAGTCTCATTTGCCTCCTGCCATTCCAAAAGACTCTCCAGGATCAGTAAATGAGTCTGACCCAGGTTCCTTTCAAATTACTGCCTCTGTGCTGGGCTTCCCTGGTGGCTCAGTGGGTAAAGGGTCTGCCCGCAGTGCGGGAGGACCATGTTCCATCCTTGGCTTGGGAAGATTCCCTGGAGAAAGAAATGGCAACCCACTCCATTATCCTTGCCTGGAGAATTCCCTGGACAGAGGAGCCTGGTGAGCTACACAGTCCATGGGATCACAAAGAGTCAGACACAATTGAGTAACAAACACTTTCTGACCACTTTTTGCTGGGAGAATGTGAGATTTTGTGCATATCCTTTAAGAATGGAAACTTTGTTTTCTACAACCCTCCAGTTCTCCCATTTGTAAGCTCCAATGGTCTTCAAAACCAAACCTCCTGAGGGTTCATCTTTTGCCTGCGGGACTCCTAGCCTGGGGAGCCCAATGTGGAGCTCACTTTCCCCATTCCTTTGAGAGTATTTCTATAATTGTGATTATCTTCCCATTTGTGGTCACCTCTTGGTGTATGGGTCTTAATTATACCACATCCCTGAATCTTTTACCCGTATTGTTATGGTTCTTTCTTTGTCTCTTTAGTTGTAGAAAAATCTTTTCTGGTAGTCTTCAGGTCATTCTCATTGATAGGGCTTTGTAAATACTTGTAATTTGATGTGTCTGTGGGAGGAGGTGAGCTTAGGGTTTTCCAATTCTGCCAGCTTGGCTGCAGCTACAACTATTTGCTTTTAGAGTCTAGATTCTTTATCACCTCATCTTCACACTTCAACCTATAGGTATGACTAGATTTTCCCAGGCAGATACTTTATAAATCACAAATGTTCTAAAAGTCCCTGGTGACTTAGATGGTAAAGAATCTGCCTGCGATGCAGGAGACCTGGGTTTGATCCCTGAGTTGTGAAGATTCCCTGGAGAAGAGAATGGCAATCCACTTCAGTACTCTTGCCTGGAGAATGCCATGGATAGAGGCGACAGGTGGGCTACAGTGATGGGGTTGCAAAGAGTTGGACACGACTAAGTGACTAACACACACAAAGAGAAGAAATACTGAAAAGGGAAGGCAAGGAAAGAGAATGACAAATATCCCAGGGAAGAGATCTGCAAGAGTTTGAAAAAATTTGTTAATATTTAGTCAGCATTAGAATCACCTAGAGGACTTTCTAAAATGCAGATTGCTGGGCCCCACCTCCAGAGCTTCTGACTCAATAAGTCTGAGATTGTTGTCGTTCAGTTTCTAAATTGTGTCCAATTCTTTGTGACCCCTTGAAATGCAGCATGCCAGGCTTCCCTGTCCTTAACTATCTCCCTGAGTTTTCTCAAACTCATGTCCATTGAGCCAGTGATGCCATCCAACCATCTCATCCTTTGTTGTCTCCTGGGACTCCAGAATTTGTATTCCTAACAAGTTCACAGTTGATGCTGCTGTTGGCTAGCCTGGAGACCAAACTTTTGAAACCACTAACTGAAGCATTGGTCTTCAAAATTTTGAAGCATATCTCAATGTAATTTTGAAAACTTATGTTACCTTCTTTTGCAGTTTAAATTTTGCATCAAAAATTTGTCATAAATTGGATTTGTTGCAAATATAATACTTTATTTTTTTATTTTTATTTTTTCCATTTATTTTCATTAGTTGGAGGCTAATTACTTTACAATATTGTAGTGGTTTTTGTCATACATTGACATGAATCAGCCATGGATTTACATGTATTCCCATCCCAATCCCCCTCCCACCTCCCTCTCCACCCAATTCCTCTGGGTCTTCCCAGTGCACCAGGCCCAAACACTTGTCTCATGCACCCAACCTGGGCTGGTGATCTGTTTCACCCTAGATAATATACATGTTTCAATGCTGTTCTCTCGAAGCATCCCACCCTTGCCTTCTCCCACAGAGTCCAAAAGTCTGTTCCGTACATCTGTGTCTCTTTTTCTGTTTTGCATATAGGGTTATTGTTACCATCTTTCTAAATTCCATATATATGCGTTAGTATACTATATTGGTCTTTACCTTTCTGGCTTACTTCACTCTGTCTGTATAATGGGCTCCAGTTTCATCCATCTCATTAGAACTGATTCAAAGGAATTCTTTTTAATGGCTGAGTAATATTCCATGGTGTATATGTACCACAGCTTCCTCATCCATTCGTCTGCTGATGGGCATCTAGGTTGCTTCCATGTCCTGGCTATTATAAACAGTGCTGCAATGAATATTGGGGAGCATGTGTCTCTTTCAGATCTGGTTTCCTCAGTGTGTATGCCCAGAAGTGGGATTACTGGGTCATATGGCAGTTCTATTTCCAGTTTTTTAAGAAATCTCCACACTGTTCTCCATAGCAGCTGGACTAGTTTGCATTCCCCCCAACAGTGTAAGAGGGTTCCCTTTTCTCCACACCCTCTCCAGCATTTATTGCTTGTAGGCTTTTGGGTAGCAGCCATCCTGATCGGCGTGTAATGGTGCCTCATTGTGGCAACACTGAAATACAAAGGATCATAAGAGACTACTACCAGCAGCTCTATGCCAATAAAATGGACAACTTGGAAGAAATGGACAAATTCTTAGAAAAGTATAACTTTCCAAAACTGAACCAGGAAGAAATAGAAGATCTTAACAAACCCATCACAAGCAAGGAAATCGAAACTGTAATCAGAAATCTTCCAGCAAACAAAAGCCCAGGACCAGATGGCTTCACAGCTAAATTCTACCAAAAATTTAGGGAAGAGCTAACACCTATCTTAATCAAACTCTTCCAAAAAATTGCAGAAGAAGGTAAACTTCCAAACTCATTCTATGAGGCCACCATCACCCTACTTCCAAAACCAGACAAAGATGCCACAAAAAAAGAAAGCTACAGGCCAATATCACTGATGAACATAGATGCAAAAATCCTTAACAAAATTCTAGCAAACAGAATCCAACAACATATTAAAAAAATCATACATCATGATCCAGTGGGCTTTATCCCAGGAATGCAAGGATTCTTTAATATCCGCAAATCAATCAATGTAATACAACACATTAACAAATTGAAAGATAAAAACCATATGATTATCTCAATAGATGCAGAAAAAGCCTTTGACAAAATTCAACATCCTGTTATGATTAAAACTCTCCAGAAAGCAGGAATAGAAGGAACATACCTCAACATAATAAAAGCTATATATGACAAACCCACAGCAAGCATTACTCTCAATGGTGAAAAACTGAAAGCATTTCCCCTAAAATCAGGAACAAGACAAGGGTGCCCACTCTCACCACTACTATTCAACATAGTTTTGGAAGTTTTGGCCACAGCAATCAGTGCAGAAAAAGAAGTAAAAGGAATCCAGATAGGAAAAGAAGTGAAACTCTCGCTGTTTGCAGATGACATGATCCTCTACATAGATAACCCTAAAGACTCTACCAGAAAATTACTAGAGCTAATCAACGAATATAGTAAAGTTGCAGGATATAAAATTAACACACAGAAATCCCTTGCATTCCTATACACTAACAATGAAAAAACAGAAAGAGAAATTAAGGAAGTAATTCCATTCACCATTGCAACAAAAAGAATAAAATACTTAGGGGTATATCTACCGAAAGAAACAAAAGACCTATACATAGAAAACTATAAAACACTGATGAAAGAAATCAAAGGGGACACAAGCAGATGGAGAAATATACCGTGTTCATGGATTGGAAGAATCAATATTGTCAAAATGGCTATACTACCCAAAGCAATTTATAGATTCAATGCAATCCCTATCAAGCTACTGATGGTATTTTTCACAGAACTAGAACAAATAATTTCACAATTTGTATGGAAATACAAAAAACCTCGAATAGCCAAAGTAATCTGGAGAAAGAAGAATGGAACTGGAGGAATCAACCTGCCTGACTTCAGACTCTACTACAAAGCCACAGTCATCAAGACAGTATGGTACTGGCACAAAGACAGAAATATAGATCAATGGAACAGAATAGAAAGCCCAGAGATAAATCCACAAACCTATGGACACCTTATCTTCGACAAAGGAGGCAAGGATATACAATGGAAAAAAGAAAACCTCTTTAACAAGTGGTGCTGAGGAAGCTGGTCAACCACTTGTAAAAGAATGAAACTAGAACACTTTCTAACACCATACACAAAAATAAACTCAAAATGGATTAAAGATCTAAATGTAAGACCAGAAACTATAAAACTCCTAGAGGATATCATAGGCAAAACACTCTCCGACATAAATCACAGCAGGATCCTCTATGACCCACCTCCCAGAATATTGGAAATAAAAGCAAAAATAAACAAATGGGACCTAATGAAACTTAAAAGCTTTTGCACAGCAAAGGAAACTATAAGCAAGGTGAAAAGACAGCCCTCAGATTGGGAGAAAATAATAGCAAATGAAGCAACAGAGAAAGGATTAATCTCAAAAATATACAAGCAACTCCTGCAGCTCAATTCCAGAAAAATAAATGACCCAATCAAAAAATGGGCCAAAGAACTAAACAGACATTTCTCCAAAGAAGAGATACAGATAGCTAACAAACACATGAAAAGATGCTCAATATCACTCGTTATCAAATGTAATACTTTAGAAAGCATTGCATGTATTTACATTGTAAATAAAATCATTACCTTTAAATAAAACTTAATTAATTTCAATAGGATGTAAATAGTAGTTTGATATGCAGACCCATTTAAAAAGAATACATTAGCAAGCTCATCCTTAATATTTGGAAACAATATATAATTCTATTTTCTCCTTTCATTCTATTGCCCTCATAGAGTTATATGCTCCTGTAGTATATTTTTCTCCTTGAAAGTCTAATATGATCACTCAGTTCTATTTTTATGCAATAAAACACATGTGTAAGTTTTAAAACATGACTTTAGTGTCAAAGTATTACTTCTGATTATCTCAACAGTTGTTATTAAAAATCAAGCAAAGCAATTGACTCTCAAACATCAATATTTTAAATTATTCCTTTGTTTTAGTATCCCTAAGGATTTTTACACCTTGGGGCAGTGCACAATAGAAAGATGGGTGAGACCTTATCCTTTGTTGTTGTTAGTGAGAGAAAGGTCAGGACGAAAGGGCCAGAATGACAGGGTAACTGCCTCAAGGTCTCAGCTCCTGGGCTTTTCTTATTTAGAAAGGAAAAAATGTGGATACTGAGGATTTAGAAATTGATTCACTAAAAATTGATCATTCTCTGTGCCCTTTATACTTCTTTGTGTATTTCTAGGGGTACTTGAACCTCAAATTGAATACCAGCTGCTCAAAGGAAATTTTCAGTTTTCACATTGTACTTCTCATTGACATGGGACTGCATATTATTTTGAAATAAACATCTTTTCTCTCTTCATTTTTATTTATAATAATAGTTGCAAGTAACATTTGTACTTGACTTTTTAATTTATGTACCTTTAATGTGTAAAAATTAATATATGAGGAAAACCTCAATTAAAATAGAGTTGGGATGTCAGAAGTGGGAGGCCTTGTGCCTTATGAAGATAGTAGAGCCCAACAGGAAGAAGAAAGACTTCCTCTTCCTGTCTGGCAAGAGCTCAGCCAATGAGAGACTGTCACAGCACAGTCAATGAAAAGCCACTCCAGTTAAACTCTCCATTTCTCCAAGAGCTCAGCCAATGAGAGACTGTCACAGCGCAGTCAGTGAAAAGCCACTCCAGTTAAACTCTCCATTTCTCCTAGAGCTCAGCCAATGAGAGACTGTCACAGCACAGTCAATGAAAAGCCACTCCAGTTAAACTCTCCATTTCTCCAAGAGCTCAGCCAATGAGAGACTGTCACAGCGCAGTCAATGAAAAGCCACTCCAGTTAAACTCTCCATTTCTCCAAGAGCTCAGCCAATGAGAGACTGTCACAGCACAGTCAATGAAAAGCCACTCCAGTTAAACTCTCCATTTCTCCAAGAGCTCAGCCAATGAGAGACTGTCACAGCACAGTCAATGAAAAGCCACTACAGTTAAACTCTCAATTTCTCCAAGGTATTCTTTGTTCACTATGGGGCTTCTTTAATGGCTCAGACAGTAAACAATCCACTTACAATGCAGGAGACCGGTGTTTGATCCTTGGGTCGGGAAGATCCCCTGGAAAAGGGTATGGCTACTCACTCCAGTATTCTTGCCTGGAGAATTCCATGAACAGAGAAGCCTTGCTATATTCATTTTCACCTTTTTTAAAAGAGTTCTCTCCATTTTTACCGGGGACTTGCATGTGGCTTGCCATAAGAGCAAACCCCAAAATGAAGTCTTCATTGATCCCAAATAAACCCATTTTTGCTTGAGAAATAACTAGCAGTCTGTTCATTTTAGGTCACAAATTATATTCTTACAAACTTGTAGATTAATGTAGGTAATGCAGATATTATTGTGATTATTTCACAAGTGGGGAAATAATTTCCAGGAGAAAAATTAAAAATCAATCAAAGCAATTGACTTTCCAACATCAATATTTTAAATTATTCCTTTGTGAGTTACCCAGTTCCATAGAACTAGTTGGTAAGAAACCCCAGTTTCAAATCACCTCCAACTGTAGTTCCCTGAATTTTAATTACATTGCTTCAAAGCCAGGGTTCAGTTGGCAGATGACAGGATTGAATAATACCAGTTCTTTCCCTACTCAAGAATAGGGACTGTGTGCATTTTCAGGGTGAAGGCCTTGAGTATCAGATAATGAAGAACAGTTAAGCCTAGCAAAGTACTGTGACATACACAAAGACTGGAGAGTAGTCAACCAGAAAGGGAGCATAGCCATGACCATGCTATGTACAGTCTGGAAGGACTGGTCACGAGGCCATCATAATAGCAGGAAAGTTCTGACACCATAAAATTTTAAAGTAATATCTCTTCAAAAAGACAAAACATTTTCTTTTGAGCTGAATATTCATGCTCCCTCAAATTCATACATTGACACTCTAATCACCAATGTGATAGTATTTGAAGAGTGACCCTTGGGAGGTAATTAGGGGTAGAGGAAACCATGAGGGTGGGGACCTCTTTCAGGAGTTAGTGCCCTTATAAAAAAGATACCAGAGAGTTCAGTCTCTCTCTCTCCATGGGCATATACCAAGGAAAGGTCATTTTAGGACTCAGCAAGAAAGCAGCTATCTAATAGCCAGAAAGTGTGTTCTCATCAGAACCCAATCATAGAGGCACACTGATCTCAAACTTGCAGCCTCTAGAACTGCAAGAAAGCAAATTTCTGTTATTTAAGGCTTCCAATTTGCGGTATGTTAATATAGCAACTCTGGCAGACTAAAACAGTATCTTAACTTAAGTACTGAGTGTGCAGTGAGAGCACTGCATTAACATAATCTAATATGGTGCATAATTTCTTTGAGGAGCTTCCTTAGATCTTATCCAGAAATATTTATCATTGGGGCGACTGGTAGTACTTCTGTAATATTTCTTTGCTGTCTTTATCATGTTCTGTGCTCAGCTTCTTCAAACAAACAGATTAGCTTCTCCTTCATGCAGATCTTTGGTGAACATTGTGACAACAGGAAGACAATTTGAATGGCAGTGTGAGGATAGTCACGGGTGCCATTTAAGACTGAGTTTACTGTGAAGTAAAGGAGACAGATAATAAAGATCTCGGGAGTAGAAAATGCTGCAGATATGGAAAGAAACACTGGTTATAGATGACATTGTGCAGTTAGAGTCCACAGAACTTGGTTACTGAAAAAGATGTGAAATGGTCCCACATGAATGAGGTGTAGAGATGATGATTGAATTGAATGGAAGCTTGAATTAGACTTAAAGTTGACCTACTTCTTGGCTTGGGGAGCTTTACCTTTTGCCAAAAGACAAAAGTTTTTCTCACATCTGCCATTTCAGGTGACTGCACATTTCTCTCTTCTGTCTCACTCAGGCAGCTCTGTGTGCTCTTTCAGTCCTGGAATACTGGCAAGAAAAGCAAAAGTGTATGCTCTAAGCATGCAGTACTCTGTAGAGAATAGAAATGCATCTACAGTACAGTGAAATGCAGTATTGGTCTTATATCAGAAAACAGCTATATGTCTGGATGCGACTGTTTACCAAAAGTCACTGCAACCAAAGTTCACAAGAGGATGATAAGTGTGAAGTAAGATAATGAAGAACAAAACTCTGCAAGATGTCAAGTATTGTCCTTTTTTAGAACAACAACAACAAAAAAAAAGGAGCAACATAAACTAGATTTTAATTCCCTAGGAATGACTAAAATGGAAGTGGGATTTTATTCTCAAATGAATCCTGACAGGTCACCTTATCAGCTCAATAGATCCTTGAGAGCCAACAACAGCAAGCTACAAGTTTTCTGATTTAAGTTCCTTCAAGGGAGGTTTACTAAAAATTTTAACTGACAAAATAGCAGCACTGCTTTGAAGGGAGCCGACAGCGTCGCTCTTGTCTCCAAATGAAAGGCTGCCATGGGCAAGTATTCCTTGTCATTTCCTTTTCTCGGGGTGCTTTTCTTTGCCTCCCAAGAGTCAAAACAATGATAACTGAGAAGCTGGCATCAGCATGAGTGACAGTAAGTGTTCCAAGACAGCTAGTTGATTGATTGACGGACGATGATGAATGTTATCTAAAAGAACAGAAAGCTGTGTTTCCTTTTTGAAACCATTCAAATTTGGACAACATAGGCCAAGAATCAGACATTTCTAAATTTAATGTGCACAGTATATCCAAATATGCAAACAACATCAAAACCACCGCCCACCAGAACCCATGTACATTAATAAGTGTCAAAGTAATTCAAACATCAGAAAGCTCCTTTTCCACCTGCACAGATGCCACAAGTCCCAGTTGATGACATGACACTGGAGAGAACACAGGTATGCAAATTCCAGCTAATGACAATCATAGAAAATTTTACACCTGCACAATAATTTCTCTTACTCTATTCTATTGTAAATTCTATTGGAGGATGGGGAATGTACCTTCAGGATCTCATAATTCAAAATTTATATTTTATTATATGTGAAGAAGACCAGATCCTTAACAGGAAAGTCCATTGGCAAGTGATTGGTAGAGACATGGCTAACTTTGGTCCCCAACTAGTATTTTGGTAAGGCAATATATCAGTAACAGGTCCCAAAAGGTCATTGATGTCCCACTCAAAACAGGATAATTCAAAGTGGGTTTATTGGCAAAAAGAATAAGTACAAATATTTAAGCAGAGTTTATGGAAAATACAAGAATTAGTGTGGAAACTGAGAATAGCAGCAGTGGCAGGGTCCCAACCCAAGATAGGAGAAATTCACCTATAAAAGGAAAAACCTGCAGGGAAGCTGCTTTCAAAAGAGCAGGTGACCATCTGTGAAGGGGCACAGCTAGGCTGAGTAAATTTTACAGAAAGTGGGAACCAGACAAATGAAGAGGCTCACTTCACTCTCCTCCCCATTCTAACTTCTTACTGGAGCTACCTACTGGCTCAACTCACCTGCAAAGTAGAAGGCATGTTTATGTGGCCCAGAGTACCAGACTTCTGGAGCAAAGAGCAGATGGAAAGCCGATATGAAAGGGGGAAAGGATGATAACTGGCACAAAGGCATATTATGATTTTGCAATGTGTATGAGAGCAAGAAAGAAATACACAGGAAGAGATAGCAAAAAGAAATTGATAGAGCAGAAACTCACTATGGAAGGCAGGCTAAAAACAGCTATGCAGAGGACTTATGGGAATTTCCCACTGACCACCTGCTCCTAAATGTGTATGGGGGAAATTCTAAGAGGCTTTAGGATGCAGGAGCTAGAAACAAAAACAACTTTTAAAATTGCAGCTGCAGTTTATTTTTATTTGAGCAACTTGATACACATATTTTAACCCATGAAAGGATTTGTTGGCTGGCAGACAGAGATGCAGAACTTCTAAAACACACAGTATTGTGGTGCTGTCAAGGTATAAGCTGACACCCACTGTGGAGACTTCATATATCACAGAGATAACAGTGAATTAGTTAGAATAATATTGTTTTATCCAAATAAAAGTGTATGATATCTAAAGTGTTTTTATATTTATCATCTCCTAACAGTTCTATGAGACACTGAACCATTTTTTTAAAATTCCCATTTTATAGAGTGAGAAGTCCCAGGCAAAAGAGGTGGTAACCCGATGGTGCACAGCTAGAGAGGGGTCTCAAACCCAAGTCTGCTGATGACAGACTCTTTACACTTCACTCCACAGTCCCTCACTTGCATGTGTCCACAGCTTCAGAAAGTATAATTTGATTTGCACAAACTCAGTCTTTGACATATCTAGTGTTAGACACAGGCAATCCTCCATATACTTATCACTCTCTCACATAATCCTGGCAGGGAACTTAGGAGTCTGAAACAATTTGCAGTTTATAGAGGTACCATCTATAAATGTAACAGAAGGTATTTTGGTTGTCCCAAAGATTAGGGCATGTTATTAGCATTTAATAGTCACAGCCAGGGATTCTAAACTTTTTCCAATGTGTGGGTCAATACTGCACAATGAATTGTCCTGTCCAAATAAATACCAAGAACCCTCTCAAGGAGAAATATTTAAATTGAGATTGCTCCTCTACAGTTAGCCAGGACTCTATCAACATAAACACTTATTAAAGTTCAGTACCTATAAGGTTCTCCTTAAGCATGTATAGAAAATTCAGATTACTTTCAGATTCCTTGGTCTCACCTCTGAACACAATCATTCAAGATGGGCAATGTGGCCAAAATCTACATTTTAAAATGTGTGTACTCTCACACTGCTGTATTTAAAATGGATAACCAGCTGTACCTACTGTACAGCACATGAAATGTTATGTGGTGATCTGGATGGGAGGGGGATTTGGGGGAGAATGGATACATGAATATGTATGACTGAGTCCCTTGACTGTTCACCTGAAACTACCACAACACTGTTAATCTTCTATACCCCAATAAAAATAAAAAATCCAAAAGAATAAAATAAAATACGTACTCTCTTAGTTAGTCTGCAGTTAATTCTGTGTGAAATGCTGGCCCAAGCTTATCAAGAGGGAACACAACTTAAAGGTTTTGAAAAAACTGTAGATGTTTATTCCACAGTCCTCTAACCTCTTCTGTTCAGTTCAGTTCAGTTCAGTCGCTCAGTCGTGTCCTACTCTTTGCGATCCCATGAACTGCGGCATGCCAGGCCTCCCTGTCCGTCACCAACTCCCGGAGTCTACCCAAACCCATGTCCATTGGGTCGGTGATGCCATCCAACCATCTCATCCTCTGTTGTCCCCTTCTCCTGCTGCCCTCAATTTTTCCCAGCATTAGAGTCTTTTCAGATGAGTCAGCTCTCCGCATCAGGTGGCCAAAGTATTGGAGTTTCAGCTTCAACACCAGTCCCTCCAATGAACACCCAGGACTGGTCTCCTTTAGGATAGACTGGTTGGATCTCTTCTGTACACCCATCCAATCAATCCAAATTTCCATTTAGTTCTGACAGCAAGGACCTGTTTCTTGGTGATAAATTTTCTTGATTACCTCTCCGATATACCTGTCTTTTGATGTTCTAGGGTTTCCTTTGTAGCTCAGTCGGTAAAGAATCTGCCTGCGGTGCAGGAGACCCAGGTTCGATCCCTGGGTTGGGAAGATTCCCTGGAGAAAGAAACGGCAACCCACTCCAGTATCCTTGCCTGGAAAATCTTGTGGACACAGGAACCTGGTGGGCTGTAGTCCATGGGGTCGCAAAGAGTTGGGCATGACTTCGTAACTAACACTTGATGTTCTAACCTCACCTATTAAATCAGAGTATTTGATGGTATGTCCCAGAGATCAGTATTTCTTCGAACTCCATGATTTCATGCACATCCTAAATAGAGAACAAGCAATTTAGATCCTTGCTACTTAAAACTCAAAATATGTGGTCCACAGACCAGTAGCATAGAGTCAGCTGACAGTCTTGTTGAATGCAGATTTGTGTTCATTAGGCCTGGGATGTGGTAGAGTTGCATTTCTAACAAGCTCCCAAGTGATGCCAGGTGAGTCTCGGATATTCCTCCACCAGTTTCTACCTTTCACTCTGTGTTTAGGCTTTGATACTATTCAACTGCAGTGTTCCTCATGGTCTTTGACTGGACTAAGCCTTCAGGTCTCAGGCTCAAGAACGTTGGCTCTAGAAATTCTCTAGTCAGACTCCAACCCTGCAGAGGACTATGAGTGCTTATTGTGAATCTGGTACGATCAGAATCCCCTACAGTTTATCAGGCAGGCACCCCTCTGATCTGCCCTTAATGCTTTATAAATACAAGCTGTTAACTGCTCAGCCCACTCTCTGAACATTTGCTGGTTGTGTTTCCTACCAGTATCCATCTGATGATTGTCAAACCTCTGGCTGCCAGTGAAAGGGTCGTTAATGGAAGGAAACTGGCACTGTGATCTCTCCAGTTACTTTTCAATACTTTAGCCTCCCAACCCCAATAAACAATACCCTGAATGTCCACTTCCTTGAAAGTTCTCATGACCTCTGTGTCTGTTCCTACTTCCAGTGCTGTTACCTTTACATGGAATACCTTTCTTCATTTCCTTCATCTTATGAACATCTACTCATTTTCCAAAGCCCTATTTAATGTGACCTTCTCTTTGTCTTTTTCCATGACTTGTCTCTTCTAGGCAGAATCAATTATTCATTGGAATCTAGGGTCTGACTCCATACTGTCTCTACAGTAGTTATATTCAATAAAGTGTCTATTAAAGTCTGGAGACACAGATGATATTACATTATTGGCTTTATATATTGGAGAAATCCTTGACCTTATGTGTGTATTTTTATACGTATTTTCCTGTTTCCAAACTTTATGGTCACTCTGTATTTGTTCACACAGTGTTTCTTGTGGGCTGTTACCTGAGTTGACCCCTAGACTTTATCTAATTCACTTTTCTATTCTCAGAATCTAGCATGGCTCCTGGGCCATTTTTACAGTTTAGTATAAGTTGTCAAACTGAAATGTTAAGCTGCTTGCTCTAATGATGCTTTTGTTGATATATTAGAAAAAATGATGGGAAGACGGTTCATAGCATAGAACAAGGAGCCTATCAAATGGGGACTTCACATTTAGAAGCAAAAGAAACCTTCCCAATGTCTTATCAGCAAATTCCACATTCTCTTATTTTCAAAAGTAACCTTTGTGTTGGGTCTTTCTTGACAGATACTTAGAAGTTTCTTTAGGATCATCCTAAGAGGTAAAAGTATAGTGATGGTTTAAATATAAGTCATTGTCCTGCATGGGTCTCCCATGTGGCTCTAGCGGTAAAGAACCCACCTGTCATGCAGGAGACATGAGAGATCCAGGTTCTATTCCTGGGTGAGGAAGATCCCCTGGAGGAGGGCATAACAACCCACTCCAGTATTCTTGCCTGGAGAATCCCATGGACAGAGGAGCCTGGCAGGCTATAGTCCATAGGGTTGCAAACAGTTGGACACAACTGAAGCAGCTTAGCATGCATGCACATTGTCCTGCAGCCAAAATTTGAGCTTTGTAGTCAGAAGCTGGAGGCTTTCTGCCCAGAGACACCAAGAAGGGCACAAGCCTAGGTGAGGCTGCTCCAATCCTTGTAAACGGATATAAGTGAGAGGGTGTGATCTTCCTCCCTGTCATTCACAACTTTTCACTTGGACTAGAAAAACCTCTGTTAACATGTTTAAAAAAGAAAGAAAGAAAGAAAGAAATCCCTACCCAAAGGTGTTCAGTCAGAGAAAAAAATGCCTGTGGGTTACCAAACCCAGAGTTACATCCCCAGTAAAATGATTCAGTAAAATGAGTCAGTCTCTTCACATTTCCACACCAAGACACCCAGAGAGCAACCACCTGTGGGCTGTTCAAGTAAGCACAGCACTTGTATAGCCCCAAAAAGGTGCAAACGCAAGGGATTCTCCTCCCAGGAGTGCCTCTTAGATCACACTTACCCTACTGAGCTGCTTCAAAATGCATCTCTAAGCAAAACAGCTGCAATTCCAAAGACTCTGAGTACTAAGTCCTTGAATCACCTGATTATGAAACTCATAAAGTGCTGAAATAGTGTAAAGATGGGTTTTAGTATAAGTAATGCATGCTCAATGCAGAACAATTAAATACAAGTAAGCTAAAAAGAAGGAAATAAAACCACATGAAATAATAGCTCTATTAATATTCTTTAGTGTATCCTTCAATTGTTCATATGTGTATATATATATATATATATATTTCTGTTGAAGGTGAGATGATAGTGCATATAGTTTTTAAATTTGCTATTTTTCACACCAAAGTTATAAAAAAAATGTTATTCATTCCATGAGCTATTTATTTATATTCTTTACATAATACTTATAGCTGCTTAGTATTCAGTATGCAAATAAGTAGTTTACCAATTCCTTATCATTAGGCTTATAAATTATTTAAACTATTATAAACAAAGTTTATATTGAATATATATTGACTTTAATATAGTTACTAAATATTATAGTAGTATATTTATATATAAAGTTATTAAAACAAAGATGTAACAAACCTCCTCTTAGCTATATCTTTCCACACATCAACAACTACTACCTTAGTATAAATTACTAGAAGTGGTCCAGAGACATGGAAAAGAGTATCAAAGAGCCCTACAGAAAGTGTCTACCAATTTACTTCCATCAAGAGTATTTGGGGGCTTCCCTGTTGACTCAGAAATAAAGAATCCTGCCAATGCAGGAGACATGGGTTCGATTGCTGATCCAAGAAGATCCTGTATCCCACATGCTGTGGAACAGCTAAACCCGAGTGTCACAATACTGGGTCTTGCTCTGGAGCCACGGAGCTACAGCTGCTGAGCCCACAGCCGCAACCACTGATGCCCACTTGCCCTAGCGCCCTGGGCTCTGCAAAAACAGAAGCCTCTGCAGTGAGAGGCCACACACCACAACTAGAGAGTAGCCCCTGCTCATCGCAAACTAGAAAAAAGCCTGTGCAGCAATGAAGACCCAGCACAGCCAAAACTAACTAACTAAATAAAGTTATTTATAAAAAAGCATATTTGGTACTTCTCTGATGGTCTGGTGGCTAAGACTCCACACTCCCAATGCAGGGGCCTAGGTCTTACCACCCAGGAGCTACATCTCACATGCAGCAACTGAGAGTTCTCATGCCACAAGTAAAGATCCTCCATGCCTCAACTAAGACCCGGCACAGCCCAAAAAATTAATTAATAAAAAATAAAACAAAATTTAAAGAGTATTTGAGAGTCCCTTTGTTTCCCCTATCATCTATCTTCTCCAGGAGTATACTTTAAATATCTTCAAATTTAAAAGTGAGTATTATATCTTGCTTTAGATTTAATTGTTATTACTGATGAGACTGCTATTTTATTTTATTGACCATTTGGATTTGTTTGTGAAATTCTATCCATGACTTTTGTCTGTTTTTTTTCTGGTGTAATATCATCTTTTACTTATAGATATGCAAAATTATTTACAGATTAAAGCTACTACTCTTTGAAATATTCATTGCTTCTACTTTCCTAATTTTTCATTAGCTTTTTAACTCTATAAGTAATGCTTCTTAGACTACAAAAGCAATGCTTTTTTTAAATTGTTTTTTGTTGAATGAAAGATTCTTTAAATTCTGTAGCACATTATGATTTTCAAAAGTTTCACACACATGATTTCATATAATCCCATAATAACCCCTTTGCTTTTTAAGGTAGTAAATTTATATGTATATTCACATAGTTTCTGCCTTTGGTGTCTAACCTATATAACAGGATTCCTTTTGAAGCAGAAAAATCAGCACTAGAAAAGAACTGTCACTTAAAGAGTTAAGAATTGCTTTGTTTTGAGAAAATTACTCCAGAGAAGTGATTAGTTACAGAAGTATAAATAAAATATCCTTATTCACAGTTCATATTTCATGGACAGGCAGCTTCCACTGGGGGAAAGTCAACTGGCACCTATACCCTAGTGACTGGAAGGGGTCAAGACAGAGATGCCCAGAAGGAAAACCTCTGAGTAGGGTCTGCTTTATGAACTGCAGAGGAAGTCCTGTGATATCCTGCTAAATAGTTTGCTGTTGACTTTCTGAGGAAAAGTGAAAGCAAATTTTCATACACTTAAGTTTACAATAAATATTAAGGGTATAATATTTTTGCTTACATAGCACAAAATTTATAAATAATAACAGAATATACAATGGAACACTTCCATTGATTTTGGCCAAACTCTTGTATAGCCAATTCATGCTTGCAACTGATGAATGAATGTGGTTTTAATGTGATTTTAATATGAATACTGGTTGACACTTTTGCCTTTGTTAATGTGTTAAGACAAACGTGAGAGAAAAAAGCCATTTCTTACAACTTTGATTTGTCAAAAACCAGGGCAAATTTACTTGCTGAATCAGATAACAGCTTTCAGATACTGGACTAAGACTTCCGCTATTTTTTTTTTGTGCTATTCACAATGTGATGACTACAGACATAATAAATTTTTATTTAGTCAGTATTATTTGCATTTTCCATTATTTTCTTAACTATCAACAGAACAAATCAAACCCTGATTTGTAGTATTTGCTGATTTCCATGGTGTAAATATTCATACCATGACCAAATTCAAACTATAAATATGATGTCACTGATTATGGAGTTGGGGAGAGATGGAAATCTCAAGAGAACAGATAATAAATTAGTTAAGAATTGGTGAGTTTTTTGTGCTTGTTACCTTTGCTTTAAATATTATTTAATTGTAAAAGCATATGACTTAATTTTTAATGATATCTGTGTTTAACCACTATTTCATAAAATAGCTGAACATTTAACAATTGACTTTCATGGGCCAGTGGAAACCAGCTCAGCACTCCCCTGAGAGCAATAACATATTCATTTTCCAGATTTTTTGTTTCATAATTTATATCGATTGTCCTGAAGCCTTCAGAAAAGTCTAATCATCATAAAAAAAAATTGAGGGAAGTTTCTTTGACCAAGTTTGGGTTAAGTGGTAAAGTGTGAACAATAATTGCCTAACATTTTTTGTTTTGAGACATCACAAGGTGATCTGCAGAAGAGAGCGATATTCTAGAGCAAGACCCTATAAGGGGGTAAAGATCAGATTGGGAATTCCCCAAGTAATCTGTTATTAGCTTGGTTTCTCTGCCATTCAAAGCCTGTGAGCTCAGGACTCTTCTCTTATAATGATTTGCAATATACATATATATATATTCATTAATATATATATTAATAATTTTAAATAGCATTATGGAAATTTAGTTGACATACAGTAAACTATACACGCCTTAAATGTATTGTTTGTTAAGCTTTGATGTGTGCTATATACTCATTGGGTTTTCTAGGCTGCACTAGTGGTAAAGAACCTGCCTGCCAGTGCAGGAGATACGAGAGACATGGGTTCCACTCTTGGGTCTGGAAGATCCCCTGGAGGATGGCATGGCAGCCCACTCCAGTATTCTTGCCTGAAGAATCCCACAAACAGAGGAGCCTGGTGGGCTGCATAGGGTTGCAGAGTTGGATACAACTGAAATAACAGCGCACAGGCACACATTTCCACATTACACTATATACCATACACTCATTACACCGTAACTGATATAATGACCATCTCTATTAGTCTCAAAAGTTTCTTCATGCTCCTTTGTAATACCTTCCTCATATTCTGCCTCCTACAACCTTTAGTTCCCTTCCTAGAGAACCAGTGATCTGGTCAAAGACAATACAGATAAGTTTGCACTTTAGCAACCATAGAGTATGTACCCTTTTTGTCTGGCTTCTTTCACTTTGCATAATTATTTTGAGATTCCATTTGGTTGCACTCATATATCAATAACTTTTTTTTCTGAATAGTGTTCCATTGTATGGATATATTGAAATTTGTCTTTATTTCTGTTCATCTCTTGATGAACATTTTGGTTGTTTACAATTTTGGATATTACAAAACAAAAAGCTGACATGAAGTTTCATAACAAGTATTAGGATGAAAATACGTTTACATGCCTCAGATGAATAAGTAGTCAAGTGGTTGGATTATATTATAGATGTCCACTTTAATTATTTAACTTTTAAAAAATGGCTTAACTCTTTTCCAAAGATGGCTTATTTTACATTTCCACCAGTTGTGTTTATAAGTTCCAGTTTTTCTGTGTGTTTTTGAACACTTAATATGGTCAATATTTTTTAATTTGAGTTATGGTGATGTAGTACATAGCTTTACTACATTTTCATTTTGGCCTACCCTTTGCTTATGTCTAATAATATTGCATATCCTTTCCTGTGCTAATTTGCTATCTGCATATCTTCTTTGGTGAATTATTTGTTCAATATTTTGCCTATTTTTTTGCAGCTTTTACTTTTTAAAAAATTATTGAAGTATAGTTGATTTATAGTGCATTATTTTCAGATATATAAAAGATGATTCATATATTCTCCTTAAGATTCTTTTCCATTATGGATTATTTCAAGGTATTCAGTATAGTTCCCTTTGCTATACAGTTGGTCTTTATTGATTATCTATTTTATATGCAATAGTGTGTGTATGTTAATACCAGGCTCCTAATTTATTCCTCCTCCCATTTCCCTTTTGGTGACCATAAGTTTGTTTTCTGCATCTGTGAGTCTATTTCTTATTTGTAAATAACTTCATTTGTTTTATTTTTTAGATCCCACATATAAGTGATACCATGTATCTGTCTTTTTCTGACTTACTTCATTTAGTATGATAATCTCTAGATCTGTCCTCGTTGCTACAAATGGCATTATTTCATTCTTTTTCATGGCTGGGTAGTTTTCATATATGTATGCACATCTTCTTTGTCCTTTAATCTGTAGATGGACACTTATGTTGCTTCCTTGTCTGACTACTGAAATAGTGCTGCAATGAGCATTGGTGTGCACAAATCTTTTCAAAGTAGAGTTTCTTCTAGTATGTGCCCAGAATTAGGGTTGCTGGATCATATGGTAACTGTTTTTAGGTTTTTAAGGAAACTCCATACTCTTCTCCAGAGTGGCTGCACCAATTATACTCCCACCAGCAGTGTAAGAGTGTTCTGTTTTCTCCACATCTTCCCCTATATTTATTATTTGTAGATTTTTCATTGTTGTTTTTACCTTTAAAAGTGTATAGGTTTATACGTGAGTTTGAAACAGACATGTGATTTGAAATTATTTTCTTGCAATCTGTTTCTCGTCTTTCTGCTCTTATTTGTGTCTTTCAGGGGACAGAGTTTTTAATTCTGATATTTTTTTCTTTTATAGATTGTATTGTGATAACTAAAAAATATTTGCTTTAACCCAATACAAAAAATATTTCCTCCTATGTCTTCTCCCATAAATCTTATCAAGTTAGGTTTTACTTAATTTCAATTTGTTTGATCTTTATTAATGTAGAGAGAATATATAGATATATGGGCTTCCCTGGTGGCTCAGATAGTAAAGAATCTGCCTACAATGTGGGAGAACTTGGCTCAATCTCTGGGTTGGGAAGAACCCCTGGAGGAGGCAAGAACACCCACTCCAGTATTGCCTGAAGAATTCCCATGAATAGAGGAACCTGGCAGGCTACAGTCAGTCCATGCAGTCATGAAGAGTTGGACACGACTGAGCGACTAAGCATACATAGATATATATTGACTTATATATAAATATCACTTAGATTTTGCATTCTGGTCTGTGGTTCAATTAGAGTTAATTTCTGTATATGGTTCACTTTCTTAGTTCATTTTTGAAGCTGGATATTTGGTTATTTAAACAATCAATCTCATAAAGATTATCCTTTTGCCACTGCACTTATGATGTACTAAGTAAGTGTACTATGTACTAAGTATGTACTAAGTACCTCTGCACTTTTGTCAAAAAATAGTTATCTATCTGATTATGGGTCTATTTCTGGAATCTCTGTTCTCTACAATTGATCTATGAGTTTAGCTGCAGGCCAGAATTCTGTGTGTGATCCTTGGGGCTCAGCTGTAGGCGATTACAGGCTTTGCTCAATAGGTCCTATGAGGGAAGTTTCCCTCTCCACACTAGTCTGTAGTCTCCGGAGGGGATTGCAGTTAAAGATACAGTTCCTCTGGGCCACCCATGACCATATGCGCATCTGCATTTCTAGCCCTGGCACTTCTAGTTAGAATCCTTCTCATCAACCCTTTTGCTGAGGTTCTTCATAAGCACATCCGCTGAGACTTACTAATGGAGGTGGATATGAAGATCGGTGGGCTTGGCTGGCGGACTTTTCCTTACTCTGACTTATTCCTTTTCCACTCGTAGTCCTTCCCGCCTCCCAGCCCTGCACTCTAGGTGTGTGAAAAGGCAGGAGCCTCTTGTGTAGAGCCCTTTAGCAGTGGGAGGATTCCTCTCATTTGCGCTGCATATCATCTGACCCTTGGCCAGTGTCTTCTGTGGGAAAGAATAGATAACTGGGGAGTCAACTTTCATCTCTAGTCCCTCTTGCTTGCACTGTCATAGTAAGTGAATAAAAATTTGATTGATACTTGGCTTATTGTCCTAACTGACCACCTTAATATCTGGCAGCTTGATAATCTATTTACCTATTTTTATTACATTGCCACATCCTCTAAATTGCTATGGAACCATGATAATTCTTGAGATCAGATAGTCTTTAGTCCTCCAACTTTGATCTTCATTTTCAGTTGCTTTTGCAATTGTAAGTCCTATTCATTTCCATGTGAATTTTAGAATCCATTTTCCAATTTATACAAAAACAATTGCCCTAGAATATTGATTTTAATATACACATCGATTTGGGAAGAGTTGATATTTTAATGCTATTGGAGAGACTTCTCACACATGAACTTAATATAACTCTTCACATATTTAAGTGTTCTTCAATTTCTTTCAGCATTTTCAAGGTTTTATACTTTTAAATATATGTCTTGTATGACTTTTGTCAAGTTTATCTTTTAGTTTTCATATATTTGATGTCATTATAATTTTTAAAATTTCAACTTGTTTGGCCATTATTAAGGCATTTATTTATTTGTTTTTGTATATTGATCATATATCATGTGATATTTCCATATTGACTATGCAATATTGCTAAACTCCTATATTAGTTTTAGTAGTTTTTTGTAATTTGCACCAAATGTTCTAAATAACCATAGTCTCTGTGATTAAAGACAATTTTACTTCTTCTTTTATATCTGGATGGCTTCTGTTATTTTTTCTTGCCTGATTGCACTGATAAGAATTTTCAATATAATGTTGAATAGAAATAACAAGAGTAGATAACTTGTCTTGTTGCTTATCTTAGAAGAAAATCAAGCAGTCTTTCATAACTAAGTATATTACCTGTAGGTTTTACCTAGATGCCTTTTAGCAAGTTATCTTCTGTTCTAGAATGCCAAATGTTTTTCATCAGGAATCTGTATTAGTTCTTGTAAACTGTGTTATCTATGTCTGTTGAGACAATCCTGTTTTTTCTTTCTTTCAGTTACTTAATATGGTGAATTATAGTGATTACTGTATGAATGATAAACCAGTCTTACTTACATTTCTGGACTGTAAATCCCAGTTGGTCATGATGCATTTTCTTATATAGCATTGAACTAAATTTCAAACTGCTGCTTAGAATTTTCACATCTGTTTTTATGGGGGAATATTCATCAGTTGGAGAAGGCAATGGCACCCCACTCCAGTGCTCTTGCCTGGAAAATCCCATGGATGGAGGAGCCTGGTAGGCTGCAGTCCATGGGGTCGCTGGGAGTCGGACCAGACTGAACGACTTCACTTTCACTTTTCACTTTCATGCATTGGAGAAGGAAGTGGAAACCCACTCCAGTGTTCTTGCCTGGAAAATCCCAGGGACGGGGGAGCCTGTGGGCTGCCGCCTATGGGGTCGCACAGAGTCGGACATGACTGAAGTGACTTAGCAGGAGCAGCAGCAGCATTGGTCAGAAGTTTACTTTTTTGTAAGGTCTTTGTCCTTTTTTTTTTTTTTCCTTCATTTATTTTTATTAGTTGGAGGCTAATTACTTTACAATATTGTAGTGGTTTTTGTCATACATTGACATGAATCAGCCATGGATTTACATGTGTTCCCCATCCCGATCCCTCCTCCCGCCTCCCTCCCCATCCCATCCCTCTGGGTCTTCCCAGTGCATCAGCCCTGAGCACTTGTCTCATGCATCCAACCTGGGCTGGTGATCAGTTTCACCCTTGATAGTATACATGTTTCAATGCTATTCTCTCAGAACATCCCACCCTTGCTTTCTCCCACTGAGTCCAAAAGTCTATTCTGTATATCTGTGTCTCTTTTTCTGTTTTGTATATGGGGTTATTGTTACCATCTTTTTAAATTCCATATATATGTGTCAGTATACTGTATTGGTCTTTATCTTTCAGGCTTACTTCACTCTGTATAATGGGCTCCAGTTTCATCCATCTCATTAGAACTGATTCAAATGAATTCTTTTTAATGGCTGAGTAATATTCCATTGTGTATATGTACCACAGCTTCCTTATCCATTCATCTGCTGATGGGCATCTAGGTTGCTTCCATGTCCTGGCTATTATAAACAGTGCTGCGATGAACATTGGGGTGCATGTGTCTGTTTCAGATCTGGTTGCCTCAGTGTGTTAGAGGAGAACATAGGCAAAACTCTCTCCGACATAAATCACAGCAGGATCCTCTATGACCCACATCCCAGAATATTGGAAATAAAAGCAAAAATAAACAAATGGGACCTAATTAAACTCAAAAGCTTTTGCACAACAAAGGAAACTATAAGCAAGGTGAAAAGACAACCCTCAGAATGGGAGAAAATAATAGCAAATGAAGCAACAGACAAAGGATTAATCTCAAAAATATACAAGCAACTCCTGCAGCTCAATTCTTTGTCTTTTTTGATATCAAGGTAATGCCTTGATATGGTAATGCCATTGAATGCTAGGAAATATTTCCCCTTTTGCAAATTTCTGAATTTGTATAGCATTCATATTATTTCTTACATTTGATAAACTTTATCAGTGATGATATCTGGACCTAGAGTGTATTTATATGTGGGAACTTGGAGGGGATAGTTTTCATGAGAAATTTAATGTCTTATTGAATATTCAATGTATTTTTTTGAATATTCAATGTCTTTTATTGAATATTCAATAAATAATTAAATTTCTTTTTTGTTATGAAATATATTCAGGTTATACAATTTTCCTTGAATAAGCTTTGGTAGTTTGTATTTGTCAAGGAATTTGTTCATTTCATCTAAGTTGTTGAATGTATTGGCATAGATGGTTCATAATACATTCTTGTTATCCTATCTGCCAAATCTGTATTGAATTATCTCTCTCATTTCTGATATTGGTACTTAGCGTTTCTTTTTCTTTTTTTACCTAATAAGTCTGGCTAGAAGTTTATACATGTACTTATTTAAGAATCAATTTTTAGTTTCATTAATTTCTCTATAGTTTTTCTGATTTTTATTTCATTGATTTCTGCTCTCATATTCATTGTCTCATTTCTTATTCTTACTTTGAGTTTAATTTGCTCTTCTTTTTCTAGTTTCTTAAAGTTAATGCTAAAGTCATTGATTTGGCATCTTTTTTTGTTTTATATTACAGTCATTTTTACTATAAAACACCATTAACAAGTTTAGTTAAGTGCACGTTTTGACATGGCATGATTTTATTTTATTCAAGTAGAAATACTTTCTAATTTTGATTTTGATTTCTTCCTTGACTCATTAGAAATTATTAGAAGTGTGTTATTTAGACATTTGTTAGTTTCCAAAAGTTTTAGAATTTTCCAGAGTTCTTTTTCTTGTTTATGATTTATAATTTAATTCCATCTGATCAGAGAGCATACTTTATAAGAACCAAGTCCTTTACATTTATTAATCCTTGTTTTCTGGCTAGAATATGGGTTTATCATGGTAAATGCTCTATTCACACTTGAAAAGAATGTGTTCTGCTTGTTGCTGTGTGGAATATTCTAGAAATGTAATTTTAGTCAATTTGCTTGATAGTGTACTCAATAGTCCATATCTTTATTGTCTACTTATTTTATCTACTATTCAGAAATGCAGTGGTAATGACCATTTTAATATTTTGTATGTGCGTGTATTATTTCTATGATCTGTCGTCTCTTAGTTTTGATTAACTGGTTTTGTCTGCTTGTCCTGTAATTTTTTATTGTAAATTTTACCTTGTTGGGTACTGAATAGTTTTGTGTTCTAAAAAATATGCACACTGACTTTGTCCTGATAAAGTTAAGTTACTGGGAAACAATTTCATCTTCAGTAAACTTGTAAGCTGTTCAGTGGGATTTACCCAGCATTTAGTCTAGGGTTAACTTTCCTCTAATACTGAGACAAGATCCTTCTTAGCAGTCTTCTATCCTTTGGAATTGTGAGGATTTTCATTCTGCTTGCTGGGAACAGACACTATGCCTCCTTATAAGCTCTAATTACTTTCCCCTCATAATACTTTCAGATGTTTTCCACCCCTGGCTTCAAAAAATGTCCTCACTTACATATGCCGATCGGCACTCTGGTGAATGCTTGCAGGGAAACCATCTGCACCCCTCCAAAGCTCTCTTTCCCTGCAGCCCTCTTTTTTATCTGGCATTCGGCCCTGTAAACTCTAGCTTCTTTGGCTTCATCAGACCCAGTTCCATCTGCTCAACTCAGGGAGACCTTTGAGCTCTGTTTGGATCCCTTTTATTGCAGTGTAGCCTGGAAACTCTCAAGGCAGTAGGCTGAGATAATTATAGGGCTCACTTCATCTACTTCCCCTATCTCTCAGGGGTCACTGTCCTTTATTCCATATGCCCAGTGTCTTGATTGCTACTGTTTTATGTATTTCATCTCTTCTGTTGTTGCTGTTTCAAGTAGGATGGAAAATATAGATTCTTGTTACTGTCTTGACCAGAGGCAAGAGCCAGATATATTAATTTTAATGTCATAAAATACATCAATATTTCTTTATATTTTATACTTTTGTATTATTTTTGTATCTTCCGCTCTTTCCTTCCACAAGTTTTAAAGTGTTACCATTAACATTTGAGTTTTTAATCAATCTAAAAAGGATTTTGTATATGGTTTCAGGTAGAGAAATTAAGTCCATTTATTTATTTCTCTCATAGTCAACTTGTTTATTCATTATTATCTATTGAATGGAGTCTGATTTCCTTACTGATATGCAAAGATAGTTCTGTCACATACCAAGATCTGATATATGTAAACATCTGGTTTTGGAAATTTTATATTGCTTGCTACATTGGTTTATTTTTCTCTTATTGATATTTTTGATATATATATATATATATATTAAATATTTACATTTAAAATTTTAAAGGAGGATAAAATACTTATTTGATCCCATTCCTTGGTCATTATCATAGATTTTATGTTGTCAAAATTTTCTAGAATTCTTTATATCATATTTCCCAACAATGTTTATCATCTTTGTAGCTGTGTTTCTGAAGGTCTTGAGAGTACTTAAGTGAAGGTATATAGAAAGAATCTAAGGCTCAACATGCTTCTCAATTACCAACACCATGCATACATCTCCAGATTCTGGAGTTGAGGATCTTGCTTCATTACATCACCACTCTCGTTTTCTGCCTTAATTTTCTTTTCTGTTCTTCCTTCTTTTTTCAGTGAGATCATGCAGCTAGTTTATTTTACTTTCTATTTTTAGCTGGTAAATATTTCACATGTACAGAGAAGTAGGGGTATAATATAAGAAATACCCATATACCTTCTGTTTAGAATTCATAAATTTTAAGATTTTATTTTCAATGTGTTAGAGATCTACCTCTCTTTCTTTTTCATTCTCATTTACATTTAAAAATGAAATTATATAGATCCTATTAAAGCCAACCTTTTCTTACTTTATTCTCCAGAGGAAACTACTATAGTGAAGTTAGTGTATGTGTGTGCATATATATATATATATATATATATATCCATTCAAACTGCAGTCTCTTACTAAATATGTGTATCAGTCTTTTAATGTTGTTGTATGTGCTTTAAAATTCACATAGATGGCATTGTATTTACAAACTTTTATATAAATAAATCATTCTGTAACTCACTGTTTTATACTAAACCTTCAGTTTAGAAATTCATTCTTGTTGATGGTTTACCTTTAGTTGTTTTATTCTTAAAATCTATATAATTTTATATATATGATATGTATATATATATACTGAGATATATTTTGATAACTCTGTGATTTTATTCAGCTCTTCCTCTAATTAAGGTGGCAGGTAACCATATATCTCATATATACTAGTCAGAATGAGGTTTTCATAGATCAGTGTCCTAGCAAGTTCCCAGGACATAGTAAGTGATCATGTTGTATATCACTGAACAGAAAACCTTTTATATAAGTTAAATTTTATGTACATTTTATTTTTTAATTTTTTCTTATTTTTTAATGGAGTATAGTTGCTTTACAATGTTATGTTAGTTTCAAACTAGACATAGCTGACTCCAAGTTTCTGAAAGACAATTTGGGGAAACATTTTATTGCTTAGGCTACATGATCCTTGGAGAATGTACAAGTTTTTGTAAAAACATTCAAGAGAGTTTGATCAGTGAAGGCAGGTTCAGTTCATTATTAAAAAGAAAGCTATAAAGGACCTAAGTGATGACTACCTTTGATTTCAGTAGTAACTCAAGGGGCTGAAATGTTTTATCTATTGTATTGGTAAGCACCTCAAGCCAGCAGTAAGAATTTGGGGTAACCTAAGACTCTCCAGTAAAAACCTTTGAAAATTCATGTCAATATGAAAGAAAATGTCTTTTAATTTAAAATGTCATGGGTTTATTTTTCTGTGTGGCTTAAAAGGACAAGAGAGGTGAGTCCTAGTGTGTGAGATTCTTTTGATTTTTCTACACATAAAGGATAGGCAGTTACAGTTCTGACCTAAAACATTGTTTTCCAGTGGAATGACATGCAGATAACACCACCCTTATGACAAAAAGCAAAGAGAAACTAAAGAACCTCTTGATGAAAGTGAAAGAGCAGAGTGAAAAAGCTGGCTTAAAACTCAACATTCAAAAAATTAAGATCATGCCATCCAGTCCCATCACCTCATGGCAAATAGATGGGGAGACAAGGGAAACAGTGACAGATTTTATTTTTCTGGGCTCTAAAGTCACTGCAGATGGTGACTGTAGTCATGAAATTAAAAGACTCTTGCTCCTTGGAAGGAAAGCTACGACCAACCTAGACAGCATATTAAAATACAAACATTACTTTGCTGACAAAGGTTCATCTAGTTCAAGTTATGGTTTTTCCAGTGGTCACGTATGGATATCAGAGTTGGACCATAAAGAAACCTGAGCACCAAAAAATTGAGGCTTTTGAACTGTGGTGTTGGAGAAGACTCTTGAGAGTCCCTTGGACAGCAAGGGATCAAAACAGTCAATCCTAAAGGTAATCAGTCCTGAATATCCATTGAAAGGACTAATGCTGAAGCTGAAGCTCCGAAACTTTGGCCACCTGATGCAAAGGACTGACTCATTGGAAAAGACCCTGATGCTGGGGAAGATTGAAGGCAGGAGGAGAAGGAGATGACAGAGGATGAGATGGTTGGATGGCATCACCTACTTAATGGACATGCGTTTGAGAAAGCTTCAGGAGTTGGTGATACATAAGGAAGACTGGTCCTCTGCAGTCTGTGGAGAGGCAAAGAGTCAGACATGACTGAGTGACTGAACTGACCTGGACTGAACTGTGGAAAGACAAAGGCGTTTAAGAATTTAGTCATTGCTTTTTGTCATGAATCTGGGAAAGGAGATAAATTAGATTTGAATGTTTAATTATTGCATCAGTTTTGACAATAAGTCACCAGCCAGTGGCGTGACTGAATTTAACTACCTTTTTGCCTTTGTCCTTCATACAGCCTTGTATGTGTCAACATCATCATTTCAGTAGAATATCTGACAGGATCAAAATATTTAAATGGGTTTAAAAAGAAACTATAAAGGCTCAACCAATCCTGGATCTCAAAACACAGTATTTATAGTAGAAAAAAAGAAGAAATATTAATATTCACTCAATTCTAGGTGAATGTGGGATGTGTGAAAACCTGACTACACCTACAAAGTACTCAGATAAACAGCAGTTCTTAGGAAAAGACATTTTTCTTTTCTGTTAGTGTGACTTTTTTTGAAGAGTTAAAAACACCTTAAGATTTATTCCTTATGTTGTTGGATAGGACCAAACCTCGCCTGAAAGTTAAAATTTGCCTCAGAATCTGCCAAAGGAGGTTATGATGTATTAGAAAGTCTATTTTAACCTATAAAATATGAACAAAATAATACCACATAATTTTATAATGGAGCAATTTCAAATTACTTTTGATGTATGCTAAACATTAGCATACATCATACCCTATTGATACCAAAAGCTTTAGAATATATTTAAGCAATATGTTTAAAAACCTGCTTCTAACCCATAGCTAATATTTTTGGTAGATTTTCATGAATTAAGAATTGTGTCCTATATCAGTTGTGAGTTTGATTTTGGGGGCTGAATCCTTAAATAGGTCATTTAGCTTATTTTTGTTCCTAGCTACAGACAAAAATGTCACCCCTCCCCCACTGTCCTAAAAATACTTGACCTTGGATGAAGAGTCAGGGATTATGGGAAGCTCTCTGGAAATCCATGCCATACTTGGAAAATAACTTTTATATTAATCAAATGGTGGATATAGAACACATCTATGCATAAGATAAACTGCTTAGGTGAAGGAAGATAGTCAAAGAAGAGTCAAGCTTGTCCAGCATCACACAGCCAGGAAAAGAAAGAGCTAGAACTCAGTTTTCTGACCAAATGACATGTTTCCACTAAATCATATGACTTTACTTAAGAGACTTGGCATTTAATTTTGATTTACCTTCTCATTAGCATGATGCAATAGAGAACAGCAAAAGAGCATAGATTCCAAAGTCAGAAAAACCTGGATGTGAATCCTGGCTCTGGAATGTATTAGCTATTTGAATTAAGCAAATTTTCTATATTTCTGCTTCTCAGCTATACATCACTTAGTTTTAAATAATAATATTATTGTGTAGCACTGCTATAAGGATTAATTGAAATAATGCATACAGTTCACTATACAATGTATAACACACTGTAGGCCTTCGACAAATACTGGTTCTCTTTCTCTCATAAAAGAAAGAATATATATTGCTTATTAGTCAAAAAATTTGATTGCCACTTTCAGAAACTAGCAATGCAAATCAAGTAGGATTAAAAGAGACATGTACTGCCCATATAAACTGTAGAAGCAAGCAGCCTCAGAGATGACTGGGACCAAGGACTTGACTGCTGTCAGTCCTCTCTCCATCTGTGCTCTCTGCTTCATTCTGATTGTTCCCCTGTTCATGCAGTTCACATGCCCCTTTCACTTTGTTAGAAACATGGCTGCTAGCAAATCCCAAGCCACATCTCCCTGCTTTGCCACTATAGGGGCACTGAATCAAATTAAAACATCTGATTCCAACAGGTCACTCCAGTCCTGGACTCATCAACTGAAGGAAGGAAAGCAGGATTGCACTGTGACTTCAGCTTGGGTATTGTGCTCTTCTCCTGAAACTTCAGAAAGGAACTTGGGTCATGATTGAAGCACCCACTGTGAAAACACAATCAATCACAAAGTTGGATGAAAGAGTAAGCTGCAAACAGACCCAGAAAATGTCACACCAATTAGGCAAACTTTAAAGACACGAAAGTAATACTTTCCTGTTATTCAAAAGTATATTAAAAAGCAGAGATATTTCTTTACCAACAAAGGTCCATCTAGTCAAAGCTATGGTTTTTCCAGTAGTCATGTATAGATGTGAGAGTTGGACTATAAAGAAAGCTGAGGGCTAAAGAATTGATGCTTTTGAACTGTGGTGTTGGAGAAGACTCTTGAGAGTCCCTTGGACTGCAAGGAGATTCAACCAGTCCATCCTAAAGGAAATCAATCCTGAATATTCATTGGAAGGACTGATGCTGGTGCTGAAACTCCAATACTTTGGCCACTTGATGCAAAGAACTGACTCATTTGAAAAGACGCTGTTGCTGGGAAAAATTGAAGGCAGGAGGAGAAGGGGAACGACAGAGGATGAGTTGGTTGGATGGCATCACTGACTCGATGGACATGAGTTTGAGTAAGCTCCAGAAGTGGTGATGGACAGGGAAACCTGCCATGCTGCTGTCCATGAGGTTGCAAAGAGTCAAACATGACTGAGAGACTGAACTGATTATTCAAAGGTGAGAAAAGTACAAAAGTGTGTATAAGGACATATACCAAATTTAGACAGTAGTTAAGTTACCTTTGGGAAGAAAAATGAAGAGGATAAAGGAAGGAGAAATTTATTTCTATTTTTTTAAGCTTTTTATTTTGTATTGGGGTATAACTGATGAACAATGTTGTGATAGTTTTAGGGAAGGACCTCAGCCATACATAAACATGCACCCATTCTCCCTCAAACCCCCCTCCCATCTAGGCCGCCACTAAGTACTTAGCAGAGCTCCATGTGCTATGCAGGAGGGCCTTGTTGTTTATGCATTTTAAATACAGCAGTGTGTACATGTCCAACCTAAATTCCCTAACTATCCCTTCCCCCCATCTGCTTCCCTGGCAATAAGTTTCTTCTCTAAGTCTGTGAGTCTCTTCCCGTTTTGTAAGTCAGTCCATTTGTATCATTTCTTTTTAGATTGCAATGTAAGAGATGTCATGCCATATTTTTGAAGGAGAAATTTCAATGTCTCTGTAAGCTTTAGTTAGAAAGAAAGGGGGCATGAAAGAAGAAAGGGAAGAAGCAGGGAGGGGAAGGGGAAGAGTCAGGAAAAGGAGAGAGCTGAAGAGCAGTAATAATGTTTTCTGTTAAGCCAAAGCCTTGAACTTACACTGGGGGCAGAGGAGGAAATATAATTGTATCTCTTAAAAGAAACTGTATCCAAAGCATTTGCAGAAGTGTTAAGAGTATTGGTCAAACACTAGATATCTACTATATTTCAGTTCTCATTTATTTTCTACCTGCTGCCATGGTGTCTCAAATTCAGTGCATCTACCGAACAGGATAACCTTGTTTTAACTGGCTCTAAAAGATTACAAGCTCTTATTGATATATTTGTACCTCTTGTTCAACAAAGAAGGTCCTTTTTTATTACTATTACACAAAGTACTATAATAGATATTGAAATAAAGTCTGACTTGAAAAAATGCTAAAATGCTCTGTAATCTCTTGAGACAACAAAAAATTAGACATTCAGTCACCAATTTCTAAAGAATATAGACAAATCTTTCTTTGTGAAAAGATCTGGAGCCGGATAAATATAAGAAAAGATACAGACCTCAGATTAAATTTTTCAAGAAACTATTAATGCTGTCTGCCAAAAAAGAGAGAAAACAAACGTGGCCCTTGTTTTATCTTGAAAGAAAACAAAGGAAAGGAGGAAGGAGGCCTTTATGTGAGTGAAATGTCTACATCGTTTACATGGCTTAACAAAATCTAAGAGGGGTGATACGCTGGAAGATAAATTTTATGCTTACAAGTTGCATGAAGAAATTTATGCTCTTAATTTTAAGCAAACAGGGCATGAAATTAAATTATAACTAATGAAAATATATTTGTATTTTCCTTATTCTTTTAATGGGCTTCCCTGGTGGCTCAGCTGGTAAAGAACCCACCCACCAATGCAGAAGACACAATAGTTGAGTGTTCAATTCCTGGGTCAGGAAGATCCCTGAAGGAGGAAATGGCAATCCACTCTAGTATTCTTGCCTGGAGAATTCCATGGACAGAAGAGCCTGGTGGACTGCCATCCATGGGGTGGCAAAGAGTCAGACATGACTGAGCGACTAACACATTATTTGTTTTATAGAGAGACCCAAAATAAGATTATTTCCAAAAGATCTTCCTTAATGCATTGAGCATTTCCTAAGAAACATTTTTTTTTTGTCATTTTATTATCAGCCCAACCCCATGGACACATTCATCCTTCATGTCCTTATCTTTAAATGAAGAGACAAAATTAAGATATATGAAATATCAGATTTGAATAGACAATTAAAGCTATTAGGGCTTACCATGGGAAGACTTTGTGATTGGAAGAACAGAAGATCAAGTGACCACATACTAGGGACCCAGCTGGAAAAAAGGCATCACTGTGGAATTAATATGGCAATTGTTTAAATGCCTATCAAGCTATAACAAATTTACAGGAATTTGACACATATACACTGTGCTAAATATATTAATTTTGTCTAGTGTATCTTTAAACACAGTGAAAGGATTTAAAAAATGTGCGCAGCATACAAGTTGTTGTCTTCCACGTTGTTTACTCCATACTTTTGAGCATGTGTGGGAGAGAGGTCCGGGGTGGAGGATGTGGGTCACAATTCTTCAGGAAAAAATCATTTTCCTGCCTCTCTCAAGGAGATGATTGCTGATCTGTGGTTCCAATTTTGCAGCTATATTCTCAGGAGACTCATAATAGAGCTTGCCCTGCACTACCTATCATGAATAAACTCTTCTCACCCTATGAGTTTCCATGTGACGGTCAGGATGAGAGAATTGTCAACTAATCAGAGTAGGACTCAAACATGTTTTTGCTTTCTGTTCTCTCTTTAAAGCCTAGCACAGTGCCTAACTCATGGTAGGTGTTAAGTAAAGTTTATCAAATTAATTAATTGACTGATTAATGCATGAAGCAAACAAGACACAAACATGAGCTAGCAAACCCCCTATTTAAAGAGATCTTGGCATCTAGCATGCACCAATTCAAGAAGGATTTCATTAATGGACATTACCACATGACAAGCATTTTGTAATGTGATAAGGGGACTTTTGCCTCTAAGACACCTGTTTGGATCTATCCCAAGTAGATAGGAACTGGACATCACTGCTGCCAATATGCAGGGAGCTTGCAGTGGATTAGAGTTTAGATCCCAAGGAACAGGTGTCCTTGCCATAAAATTAGCCATAACTATGAACCAGAGAGGTCAGAGACTGAAAGAGCCTCTAAACAAAGATTTGCATGTAATCTAGGCAAGTTCTATGGAGGAAGTTCATTGTTCCACTAGAGTGGCTGAATATGGTGCATGAAAGATGCTTAGAGGACTGAAGTTATTCAACCCAAATTCTATCCCTGATTCTCGCATGGCATACCTTCTTCGTTATGATAAAATGTTCCAGACTCATCTTCTACATTTCTTGTCTCAGATCTGGACTTACTCATTTCTCCAAAATTCCCTGGTTTCTTTTGGTCAAAAAAGGCACTTCAGCATCACAACTCGGGTACTAGTAAGTTTTAATGCTACTTCATTTCTAGGCTTCTTTATTGGAAAAAAAAAAAAAAAAACTAGGAAATATACCACATATTTAAAGTAAATTACCTCATGAGATCATGCTGGCCCTTGCAATTCAAATTCAGGATTACAGTGCTTTTATTTATCCTCTTCTGTATTATGTATCTTTTTTCCTTCAAAGGAGAATCCTGGTTCTCAGTGGAATAGGAGCTGATAGAATTAACATAACCCACAGTTATTTATCTCCTTTTCATTCATTACACATATAACCACCTCAGAATAATACTAATGCCGCCACAAACCTGAGGACGGGTGAACATCTTGCCTATTTTCTCCCTATGTATCATGGTTGTGCCATATCTACTCTGTCTGAACATTTGTCCATTACCTACCATTTGCTCTCCCTTTTAAGCTTCATTTACAGCTAGTTCTCCTAGTAACTATTTATTTAATAATCAATCCCAGACTTTATGATGATGTCTCTTTAATCATTCTGACTTTGAAAAGCTTATTCTGTAGCAATTCCTCAGGTTAGGCTCATGGGAAAAAAAATATTCTCTGAGTTCTTAAATGTTAATAACTTTGCTTGCCTTTTCTACTTAAAAGTCAGTTGTGCTAGATATAAAATCCTCAGCTTATGTTTCTTAAAAATATTCCCCATTTTGTTTGGGCATAAAGTGAAACTGTCAAAATGTTTGGTATAAGTCAGATTTCCTGCTATTTTCTTGTGCTTACCCAAAAATGTCATTGATTTGCTTTCTGAGACTTCCTGGTTCTGATTCCCTCCCCACATTTATCTGCTTCTTCTCATTCTTTTGCCTCTCCTGTACCATCGTGCTCAATTTTGATTGTCATTTCCCTTCGGCATAAGGATCTGTTGGAAAGGAATCCTGGCTGGCTCATGATTTAACAAGGGGCTAGACCGCTCCATCCTTTCCTGATCCTACTTACCACAGGCTCCTTGCCCTCACTTGATATTGGACCAGATAAACCCCTCCCTGCTTCAGTGCTATTCTCAAATTGGCCCGCTATGATTTACAGTGAATATTCATGGTCTATTTGGGGATTTTCCTCCTTTTACGTCTGTCATGTAGTCTTTCTCTCTTTACCCACTCAGAGATTGATATTTTTGACCAGTTAGTATTCTGGCATTTGTAGAGCTTCTTTGTCATCCAATTTAATTGTAACTGTTGTTCACAGGTTTTTGTGTTTTAACTGTTTGTTTTGCTTTTGCTTTCTAGTTGCTCTAGTAACAAGATTGGAAAATCATGCTGTTATCACTATCTTTCCACTAAGCCATTAATTTTAAGTCATTTTAAGGGATTTAAAGAATTCTGAATAGATATTCCTCTCTTCTCCCTCAAATTATATTGCAGTAGGTAGCTATCCTGAGATAAAACCAGAGTAGTCATGGTCACCGAATTATTAAACCAGGTTGGAGCTACTAAGTAAACTTCGTACTTAACTAATGGGTATTGTTTCACTCCAGCCTTCACCAGCAAGGGAGGTGTTAACTGATAATGGTGGGTATCAAATGCAGAATGAGGAACAGTCTGCTGGAGAACTGACTTGGATTTATGCCAAAGAAACAGCATTAAAAAAAAGGTGGGAAGGAGAGGCCACACTAAACTGAAAGAGACTTAAGAGATGAAAACCAAAAGCATTGGCACAATGTAATGAAATAGCTTTTTTATCTCAGAGTACTGTGTAAAGGGATATTTTAATGAGCTGTTATTCCACTGTGGATGAAAGATGTCAACAGGAAGAAAAGGAGAAAGGTCCCAGTCCACAATTATTATCTTAAGGAAAGGCACTTTGATTCTCTAACAGCTATTGATAGACAGTTGCAAGTAGGGGAATTCAAAGGGTTACATACAATCTGTTGGGTAATCCTAGAGTGTCTTTTGACACATCTTTCTTTATTGTTCAAAGAAACAGGAATGCATCTTTAAAAATTATGTAGTTTTTCTTTTTGTTGTATTTTTAAACAATTTCAAACAAAAATTTTTTCAAGAGTGGTATAGAGTTTTTTCCTGGAATCTCTAGAAATGATGTTGCTTACATGAGATCACTCATCCCTGAGTATTTTAGGTAGTAACTCTGACAAAGACATTCTGTTATAAATCATAATATAGTCATTCAAATCAGGAAATGAACATTGAATCATTATGGCCAATTAATCTAGAGACCCCATTCACCTTCTACACAATTCTTCCAACAATTTCTTTTATTCCAGTAAATATCCACTCAAAGATATTATCTTTAGTGGTCCTTTATCTTTCATTTATTTCACTCTGGAACCCTTCCTCTTTGGAATGGAACCAAAGAGGTCTTGGTCTTTCTTTGACTATAGTGACATTGACACAGATTTCTTTCATTTCAATGAAGATCTACTTGAAGATGTTCAGTCTTTGACTATTGTGACATTGACACATATGAAAATAGATCACAGTTTCAGTTTATGTCTCTTGGATTTGCCTTAGAAGAAATGGAGTAGCCCTCATAGTCAACAAAAGAGTCTGAAATTCAGTACTTGGATGCAATCTCAAAAATGACAGAATGATCTCTGTTCATTTCCAAGGCAACCCATTCAATATCATAGTAATCCAAGTCTATGCCCCAACCAGTAAGGCTAAAGAAGCTGAAGTTGAATGGTTCTATGAAGACCTACAAGACATGTTAGAACTAACAGCCAAAAAGATGTCCTTCTCATTATAGAGGACTGGAATGCAAAAGTAGGAAGTCAAGAAACACTTGGAGTAACAGGCAAATTTGGTCTTGGAGTACAGAATGAAGCAGGGCAAAGGCTGATAGGGTTTTGCCAAGAGAACTCACTGGTCATAGCAAACACCCTCTTCCAACAACACAAGAGAAGACTCTACACATGGACATCACCAGGTGGTCAACACCGAAATCAGATTGATTATATTCTTTGTAGCCAAAGATGGAGAAGCTCTGTACAGTCAGCAGAAAGAAGACCAGGAGCTGACTGTAGCTCAGATCATGAACTCCTTGTTGCCAAATTCAGACTTACATTGAAGAAAGTAGGGAAAAACACTAGACCATTCAGGTATGATCTAAATCAAATCCCTTATGATTATATAGTGTAAGTGTGAAATAGATTTAAGGGACTAGATCTGATAGAGTGCCTGATGAACTATGGATGAAGGTTCGTGACACTGTACAGGAGACAAGGATCAAGACCATCCCCAAGAAAAAGAAAGGAAAAAAAGCTAAATGGCTGTCTGAGGAGGCCTTACAAATAGCTGTGAAACAAAGAGTAGCAAAAGGCAAAGGAGAAAAGGAAAGACATACCCATTTGAATGCAGAGTTCCAAAGAATATCTAGGAGAAATCAGAAAGCCTTCCTCAGTGATCAGTGCAAAGAAATAGAGAAAAACAATAGAATGGGAAAGACTAGAGATCTCCTCAAGAAAATTAGAGATACCAAGGGAAAATTTCATGCAAAAATGGGCTCAATAAAGGACAGAAATGGTATGGACCTAACAGAAGCAGAAGATATTAAGAAGAGGTGTCAAGAATACACAGAAGAACTGTACAAAAAAGATCTTCATGACCCAGATAATCATGGTGGTGTGATCACTCACCAAGAGCCAGACATTCTGGAATGTGAAGTCAAGTGGGCCTTAAGAAGCATCACTTAGGACAAAGCTAGTGGAGGTGATGGAATTCCAGTTGAGCTATTTCAAATCCTAAAAGATGATGGTGTGAAAGTGCTACAGTCAATATACCAGCAAATTTGGAAAACTCAGCAGTGGCCACAGGACTGGAAAATGTCAGTTTTCATTCCAATCCCAAAGAAAGGCAATGCCAAAGAATGCTCAAACTACTGCACAATTGCACTCATCTCACACACTAGTAAAGTAATGCTCAAAATTCTCCAAGCCAGGCTTCAACAATATGTGAACTGTGAAATTCCAGATGTTCAAGCTGGATTTAGAAAAGGCAGAGGAACCAGAGATCAAATTGCAAACATCCACTGGATCATTGAAAAAGCAATAGAGTTCCAGAAAAACATCTATTATTGTTTTATTGGCTATGCCAAAGCCTTTGACTGTTTGGATCAGAATAACCTGTGGAAAACTGTGAAAGAGATGGGAATACCAGACCACTTGTCCTGCTTCTTGAGAAATCTGTATGGAAGTCAGGAAGCAACAGTTAGAACTGGACATGGAACAACAGACTAGTTCCAAATAGTTCCAACAGACTGGTTCCAACAGACTAGTTCCAACAGACTATTACTCCAAAAGGAGTACGTCAAGGCTGTATATTGTCACCCTGCTTATTTAACTTATATGCAGAGTACATCATGCGAAATGCCAGGCTAGATGAAGTGCAAGTTGGAATCAAGATTGCTGGGAGAAATATCAATAACCTCAGATATGCAGATGATACCACCCTTATAGCAGAAAGTGAAGAACTAAAGAGACTCTTGATGAAAGTGAAAGAGGAGAGTGAAAAAGTTGGCTTAAAGCTTAACATTCAGGAAACTAAGATCATGGCATCCGGCCCCATCACTTCATGGCAAATAGGTGGGAAAAGAGTGGAAACAGTAGCTGTCTTTATTTTTTAGAGCTCCAAAATCACTGCAGATGGTGACCACAGCCATGAAATTAAAAGACACTTGCTCCTTAGAAGAAAAGTTATGACCAACCTAGACAGCATATTAAAAAACAGAGACATTACTTTGCCTACATAGGTGCATCTAGTCAAAGCCGTGATTTTTCCAGTAGTCATGTGTGGATGTGAGAGTTGGACTACAAAGAAAGCTGAGTGCCAAAGAATTGATGCTTTTGCACTGTGGTGTTGCAGACAACTCTTGAGAGTCCCTTGGACAGCAAAGAGGTCCAACCAGTCCATCCTACAGGAAATCAATCCTGAAAATTCATTGGAAGGACTGATGTTGAAGCTGAAACTCCAATACTTTGGACACCTGATATGAAGTGCTGACTCATTTGAAAAGATCCTGATGCTGGAAAAGATTGAAGGAGAGAGGAGAAGGGGTTGACAGAAGAAGAGATGGTTTAGATGACATCACCAACTCAATAGACATGAGTTTGAATAAATTCTGGGAGTTGGTGATGGACAGGGAGGCCTGTTGTGCTGCAGTTCATACGGTCGCAGAGTCAGACATGACTGAGTGATTGAACTGAACTCGATTTGCCATTGAATAGCTGTCTTGTCTTGGAAAGGTAACTTCTCCATCTAGAATGTCTTTTTTCTTCATTTGTCATGGGTTGGACACAATAACCTTCAAAACTTTTCCAGTCTTAACATTTCTAGGATTTATCATAAACTTACTCTGTTCCACTAGGCAGATTTCATGCCCAAATTAAGTTATTTATTGATCTTATTGAAAGATCTTTGAAATGAATAAATGTGCATCTACCAGAAGGCACCATCAGTGGTAGATCAGCAGCTTTCCACTTAAAGGACGGCATACACAGAGTTCCTATCATTTCTCTATTAAAAGAAAACAATGTCAAAAACAGAAGGAGACAGAGTCCAGTTTCATAACAAGACTGAGTTGATAAATTTGAGCCCAAGAGTGTAGAAATATTATTGAGAAATCAAAACCTATTAACTGCTGCTGTATTCCAGATAAACCTTTTACAGGGCTGCTGTGCTCTTTGTACCAGAATTGCTTCTAACAGGAAATCTTCACGTGCTTGGGCAAACACTAAATCTAAAAGAAATCAACTCCTCCTCCCATTTCCTCACTATTGCCTATCTCAAGGACTCTTCAGATTACATTCAACCTGGATGCCAGAAAGGAATTTCCCTCCTCCTCAGGTAGAGTGCCTCTAAGGCCCCTCAACTTGCTTGGGTACCAGTTTGATATCAAACAGTGGTAGAAAGCAAACAAAACCATTTCTCAGAGCTACTAGCTTTATTTTAACAAAGTCAACCTGAAGCACACTATCCTGTTACAGTTCTTAAAAAAAAAAAAAAACAGTCTAAGTCAAATCAATCCCAACCCACACACACTCCCTCAAACCATAATACAGAGTTAACACAATCCCAAGGTGGTCGAGTGGTTTAACCACAAGTATTCTGGCAGTCTTGTGATCTGACTCTTCATTTACACAGCTGAAATTAGATGGCTGAAGTCCCCGGTTAACACGGGGAAGGAAAGATCTCTAATGACTGGGTGCCCACTGTGGTCAAAGTGGTCAAGTCTGTCTTTGAGCAGATACAATAGAGGTGGTGTCCATGCTTGAATAAAAAGAAAAGCCAAAGGAAACAAGAGGAAAAAACCATCCATTCAGCAAATATCTAGTACATACTGGAAATATCTGTGTTGGGTGGAGGTAGTAAATGACGAGGAAATACAAAAATGAATAAGACGTGAATATTATCCTCTAGGCTAAGCATGACACAAAGTAGAAACTGCTAAATGCAACAAGAAGGAGGGGGAAATCCTATAGAAAAAGCATAAATACTTGACTTTAGTAGACTGTTGGTAAATGTGTAACAGAAAGAAAGAAAGAAAGAAATGAGAGCAAATAAAGGTGCCTAAGTCTGCCTTTGGAAGGGAGAATGTCAAGAAACTTACATTGAGAGATAAACAAAATACTATATTAGACACCATAAATTGATGAAAAGAAAACTAACTGAACTCGGATGCAGTTCTTTCAAAAAAAATATAGGCAGCCACTTGTTGAAATAAGGTGCCTTGGCTCTGTGTCACACTGAGTATAATGCCTCACCCTGCTGCAAGAAGAAGACAGATCCATACATATGGTGCTTCTGTCATTTAAAAAAAACAGCAGAACTTGATTTGTCTTGAGGAGCAGCCCTCCTTATCCCAAAGGAGAGGCTGGCCTTCTAAACTGAGAATCTAACCCGAAGGTGTCAGTAATACATTTGTTCATCTGGGTAGGCAATCACATTCACCCTTTTGGAGCATGCCCTACATTGATTTGCTTTGGCACTGTTCTTCCTGCATCCTACTGTGGGGACTCCATCACTATCATCTTTGTATATTCAAATTCTGTCCATCCTCTAGTGTTTAGTCTCAGTCATGTCTGTTTTTGCATCCCTATGGACTTTAGCCCATCAGGTTCCTGTATCCATGGAAATCTCCAGGAAAGAATACTGGAGTGAGTAGCCATTCCTTTTTCCAGAGGATCTTCATGACCCAGGGATCAAACCCAGGTCTTTTGCATTGCAGGCAGATTCTTTACCATTAAGAGCCACCAGGGGAACCCTTGTCTGTCCTTTAAGGTTTGCGTCATGTTCCTGTCTTCTTGGAAGCTTCCATGACATTCCAACAGGAAGGAATCAAAATTGCCTAGCACTTTCATCCTGCCTTAAGGCCCTGAATACATATTGCTTTTTTTCTTAGTTTTTGGTACATGTCCTACTTTCTTTATAATGACAGGATCTGTCATTCATTTTTACCCACTCGACACCAGTCCTGACTAAAGAGGACCACATACAAGTTTAACAAATTTGTTAACACACTTGCTGTATTACCAAATTGTGTTACGTTACTGTAACTATGCTGATGTCATAGAGTGAGTAACATTGATGATTATACAACTAGAATAATCCAGGTTGTGCTGCTTTACAAATAATTCCAAATTTCAGTGATTTAAGCAGCAAAAGTTTTCTCATTCATAATGTACATCCACTGTGGATTTATTGGTGGCCCTTCTCTACATCACTTTGATTCAGATACGCAAGCTGACAGAGGCTTTGTTTCCTAGACATCAGCAGTTACCATGACAAGCAGAAAGGATCACGAGGAGTCAGGTGCCAGTATGTAAAGACTTTTGCCTGGAAACCACATATATCATATATCAATACAATCATATTCCATTAGCAAAAGCTAGCATAAAAGGCATGTCTTATTTCAAGAACATAAAGAAATGCAGTTATACTATGTGCCTAAAATATTCATGAATAACCCTAGTGATTACTAAAAAGATCACAAGGAACTAACTTTCAGTCTCCAAGTTTGAGCTTCTTATTCAATGGATATGGAAAGATGGCAACTTCCACCAAAACCAAATTCTAAAATAATTAGCCTAGACCTCTGGAACAGAAATCATGGGATCTCATCTTATCTAATTTTTAGATGACAGATTTTTTTTTTCCAATAAAGTAGATCTGAGAGTCCATTAAATTTACTGCATATGCAGAAACATATTGTTGTTCTTAGGGATTAAAATCATAAAAACATCATAAAGCACTGTATTTAATAAATTAAGTAATAACACATTAGTTAATAAATGGTGCTTTTTGTGTTTTCTATTAATAGTGCAGGCCTCTGGGAAAGACAACAATGGAGGTAAAGATTGTCAGTGGAGTTACTTAAGGCTGAATGATTTAATCTTTAACAAAGACAAGAGGTCTGTCAAATGAAATGTTCATGATAAAAGATATGATGTTGCTATCAACCTTAAAACCTTAAAAGTAAGTTGTTGAACTACTGTCAAATCAACACCCATAAAAATTGAGAGATTTGTGAGATTTTCTGTATCTGTTTTGCAAAATAGATATAGAAAAACATGCATTCTGCATCCAGAGATAAGGGGACAAAAATTAAGGATGGATAAAGAGGAGAAAGGAGGAAAGGGCAGAGCTAAGAGCAAGGCAGGGCTTCCCTGAGCAGGCAGAGCTGACCTGCAACGCAGATGACACAAGAGACTGGCGTCAGATCGGTCCCTGGGTCAGGAAGATCCCGGAGGAGGAAATGGCAACCCATCCCAGTGTTCTTGCCTGGAAAATCCTGTGAAGAGAGGAGCCTGGTGGGTTATGGTCCATAGGGTCACAAAGAGTCAGACACAATTGAGCAAACTAGCGCACAGAAGCAAGGCGCTGGGCTGGCAAAGGCAGTTGGTTTGGGATTTAAGACAACTTAAGTTGTCTGAAACACTAGACAACTCAGAACAGAGGAGAGCTTTCATTATGTAGAATCTGAGAAATGGATCCTTGAGAGAACCGAACAGTACCTGAAAGTCATTTGATGGTGATGAGTGGTGATCAAGATGCTTTGTATCATACTGATTTATTAAGTCTTGTGTAAGGTCCCCAGATCAAGCTGTCATCCAAAGACCCTTGAAAACTTCTCAAAGTCACTTCTTAAAATTAACCTTCACTCCACACATGGATGCAACTAATTCAAGAGGATAGAGACATGGAATATCTTCAGAAGTTTCCAAAGTCTCTTTATTTGCTTACAATGTTTTAAGCTACATCCATAATCCAGTGTCTTCATATGTATGTTCTCTTAGAGAAACCTCAGAGGCTGATGAAGTTCTTCTCTGAAGAATCTAGTCCAATTTTAGAACACATCACCCCCACTGTAACCTTTTGATATATTGGGATTTCTCTGAAGATTTATTTTACAAAAAGGATTTTTTATCCTAAAATGTATTGGTACTGCTGTTCTAAAATGTTGCTTAAGGAAAGTCAATTTCTTGACTCAGTAAGATCATAAAGAAATGTATACTTAGTTCAGACCAGGGTGTTGTCTCTACTTCTTTTATGTTAGGCTGAGTTCCAAGTATAAACCTTTCAGACCATTATGGCATCAAGGTGGGACTGTAGACATTCTGAATGAACCCTGGGACTTTCTGCTCTAATGCAGTAGTTCTAAGACTTTGTGATTTCATGATCCATAGCAAATAATGCCACTCCTCCTCTTAAGTCACCATTGTGGCACACAGTTGTCACTTTGGAGAGGACAGTTATGACCAGAGATATCCCTTGGGTATGTAGAACCTCAGTTAAATAATTTTGTGGGTTCTTGTTTATATAAAGAATTGATTTTAATAAGTGTAATAAAATTCTAAACTCCATGTGAGGTATAGTTATTTATTAATGAAGAGTAGAACACTGAATAGAGAAGAATTAACGTTCTTTCCTTATTATTCAGTCAGTGTGTCTGGGGAGTCTTACACCAGAAGGTTTGATAGTTTTAAATACTAGGGTCATTGTTAAAATCTTGTGCTTTTTTTTTTTTTTTTCTTGTCACCCTAACCTTGCTGGTAAGAAAAACAATAAACCTCCATCATCCCTATCCTCCTAGCAGAAAACAAAATATTTTTCTGCAGCTTTATGATCACCACCAGACCACTTCAATTCGCCTGTATGTGATGAATTAACTTGTTTTCCATCTGATCTCCCTTATCTCTGTCTGTTCTGAGTGAAAAGAATCCAGGAATTGTAGATGGAATGCTTCTGAACAAACTTATCAGAGAGAAGAAATATCCTCGAACTTTTATTTTTTGCTAGGTGCCTTATGTATGTTTTGGTCATTTAACTCTCTTGATAATACATGTCCACAGATTGTAATTGATGCCTTCATATTTGGTTAGATTCACAGACCTTCGACACACAGAGCTACTCATGTCCCTCAGGACTAGAAATCTTTCCTACTTTCCTCAGGCACTGTGATGCATTCATCCCACCAGTGTTATGCAGAAAATTTAAATACAAGTCTTTAATTTAGCAGATCCACCCACAAGGTTCCAGAAGCTTAAGTCAGCATGAGTCTTTGGGAAAATATCACTCTGGAAAAAATAGTACATGTGAGAAAAATACTGTGAATTTAGAAGCATTTGTTTTACAAACTACAGATGCAGAGTGAAAGAAAATGACATCTCACTTTGATATTAAGCATTCCTCCATAACACATCCATCTGCAACATGTTTTGCAGTCACTTACCCGCTAAACCTCACAGCACACAGATTTGCACATGAGGTACAATACAGCTGACCTCATTTTACAGATGGAGAGAACAGAAACATGGGGGAGATTAAATGAATTTCTCAAAGTTTCCAATCAGTTTTAAATCGTCTGCCATCGGACAGAAGTAAACTAAGTCACACTAGTCCATTATTAAAGCTAGAAAAGAAAAAGAATATTGGTTCCAAGGTTTCGCTGTAGGAGGGGTTTGTTGACTAAGAATCTGGCTGAAAGGCAGACAGGAGGCTTGTCTTGAAGCCATTTTGTAAAACCTCAGTCTTTAATTGATTGTGTATCTATTTGGGGTAGGCTGCGGGAATGACAGTGCCTTGGTACTATCAATGACTTAAAACTGATATGAATAACTTAAATGAAATGGCCATTCTGAAGAGAGAAGCAGTTTTACAATGGAAGAACACTTGAAATGAGAAGTAGGGACTTCCCTGGCTTTCCAGTGTTTAAGACTTCACCTTCCAATGCAGGGGTGTGAGTTCGATCCCTGGTCGAAGAGCTAAGATTCCATATGCCTCATCGTCAACAAACCAAAACATAAAACAGAAGCAATACTGTAACAGATTCAATAAAGACTTTAAAAATAATCAACATCAAAATTTTTTTTTAAAAAAATGAATTGAAAGATTCACATTTTGGTCATGGCCGTGTCTTCTTAGGTAACTTTCCTTGTTACTCTGGGTTTTAGTGATTTCATCTTTATATAGGAATGAACTAGATCAGTGGTTCTCAAAGTATGGTTCTTGGGCCAATTATATCTGCATTAAGTCAGGGCTCATCCTTTACCTACTGAATCAGAAATGCTGGGATTAAGGTCTGATACACAGTTTTTGAAACCCTTCAAGTGACACTGATGCATGCAGAAAATTTAAGGATGATTGGATCAAAACTTCTTTAAAGGTCTTCCAGCCCTAAGATTCTGAATCCATCATGTTATTGACATGATGAATTGCATCTTTTCAAGTAGGTTTAAAGATAGTCTGGGCTCTTCAAAACACAAATTAGTATGTTTTCAAGCTCTATGAAGAAAGTAAGTGCTAATCTTTTCTATTTTAGTGGCAGAGAAATCCAGGTACAAGCCTGCAGAAACCATAGAAATCAAGATGTGAGGGAGCAACATGCAACATCTCTCTTTCTTAAAATAATATTCACTTAATTTCTGTAGTTCAACCTGGAGCCACAGCTGGCCAAAACAGAAGCAGCAGAACTCAGGGCTATGTTCCCATTTACTATGATTCTTGGCAAGACAGTATCTAACTGTAAGTTGCAACCCTCAAATAAAATATGACATAATAGTAGTTACTGATTTTACTTCACTAGAATGTTAGAGAGATACATGAAATAATGCAAATCATAGTTTTTCATAGTTCCTGAGAAGCAAGATACAATTTAGAAACATTTCATATGCACAGGTCTTACAGTGAAGAGCCTGAAGTCAGAGCTTTTGAAATCTCTTCCTTTCTTTAAGCATATTTCTTGACATGTACTGCACAATGGGCAAATGCTTATGGAATCAGATTGGTCTATGTAGATTTCCATGAGAAAAAATAAAGAAGAAGAGTTTTCCAAGTACAGATGGTCTGTGATTTAACCGTGGTTTGCCTTACGATTTTTCAACTTTGCCATGCCATGAAAGCAATACACATTGAGCAGTAACCGCCCTTTGAATGTTGGATTTCAATCCTCCCAGGGTTAACTGTGAGTGGTACGGTGTACTCCCCTGTTCTGGGCAAGGGCAGGGAGCCATAGCTCCTGCTCACTGACTCAGTCAAAAAGATAAACCACCAATACACCTGCAATCATTCTGCACCCCTACAACCATTTGATTTTTCCCTTTCAGTAAAGTCAATAAATGCACATGATATAGTCAACACTTTTTCATAAAATAGACTCTGTATCAGATGATCTTCCTCAGCTGTAGGCTATCCTGAGTGTTTGGAATGTGATTAAGTTAGGCAAGGCTAAGTTCTAATGTTCTATAGGTTAAATGCATTTTTGACTTATATGTTCAGTTTATGATGGCTTTATCCTGACGTAACTCCATTGTAAATCAAGGGAGATCTTTATAATCAGAGAAGCATGACAAATTCAACTGTGACCAGGGTAACCACACTTGGTGATATTCCAAACATTGTCAGAAGAAGCGCAATAAAAGAAATTGCAGATGTTTAATTCAAGGAATTAATGATGTTGTTGGAATGAGATGGGCATCTTCAAATAGGTAATGAACTGGAGATCTTCCAGGTAGAAGAACATTGAAAAGTGGATACAAGTAATAGGAAGGAAGACTTTGTAACTCTTCTGCAGTAATAGTGAGTTTCCTATCACCAAAGTTTGTGTAGACAAAGCAGAATCCAGAGAGAGATACAGCAGAAGTGACTCAAAATGTTGAAAAGATAACGCTGGCAGTTGAGTTGGAGGGGAGGAGAATCTGGAAGATTGGTATATGCTGGTTGCACTTTGTTTTCTGCTCCTATGTGTAATTCATTCTCGGTTAGTTATTTGCTTTATTTTGTGCCCTAGGAAATTGATCTCCAGAACTTATAGCCTCGGCATAGTTGTCCTTTAACTTCAGGCTGGGTTTACAAAGTGGAAGACACAACTAAGAATTTGGAAAGTGAGAGAAAAGAACACACTCTGTATTTATTCCATTCCTACCATAACCCCCTTACTTCCATTAGGATCAGACAAGGCAAGTCCTGTTACATGAACCCTCTTTTTATATTTTATCTCTTATCCGATACCTATGACATCATTCTTTCCCTGTGTCCCTTTTGGGTGTAGGGTGGTAACTACTTTAAAAGTTGCTAATCTGAGGCTGCTTCATCCCTTGTTGGTTCTCCTAAAATTGTCTCTAACTATACACACAGTTCATTCAGTAAACTCTCTTTAGCTATGATGTAGGAGTATCATGATAGATGATGTTGATAGACATTAGTTTGAGCAAGCTCCAGGAGTTGGTGATGGACAGGGAAGCCTGGCGTGCTGCAGTCCATGGGGCCACAAAGAGTCGGACATGGCTGAGAGACTGAACTGAGGAGTATCATTTGATGAGCTGGTTGGTTGCCTCAGATCAGGGGTTCTGAATCTGTAGCTTGTATCAATCAGAATTATCTGGGAGATTTGTTCAACAACAAACTACTGGACCTGATCCTCAAAATTTCTGATTCAATGGGTTTTGGATGGAGCCCAAGAATTTTCATTTCTTACAAGTTTCCAGGTTATGGTGATATTGCTGATCTGGGGAACACATTTTAAGAATAATTTTCTGATAATGATTCTCAAATGTGGACTCACATCAGTATTGCTTCTTGAACTACATAAAATTACAGATTCTTAAAATCTCCTCTGGATCTACTGAAACAAAAGCTGCATTAGAGTTGAGAGTTCTGGAATGTGTATTTCCTAAATTTTCCCAGATGATTGTGATGAAATTGGATTATTTCTCTAAAATGCCTTCAACTCTGAAATAGTAAAGTGAGATATGCTTATTCAGTGTCTCCTGGCTTGAGGGTAATGAGAGATTCTGACCCTGTTGGAACAAGAAACAAGAAGTTTATTCCTCCTCTTCCTCTAAGATCCAGATTAGCAGCTCTAACTTTGGAAAGGGGTACCTTCTCTAAATATCATAAGGTGTGACTACCTCATTCTTTGTTGTTTCATGTCAGTATCTGGCATATACCTTCCTAGTGAGTGCACCCAGCACAAGATATTTGCATCACTGGCTCTGCTATCTAACTCACACAGAATTTGGTGAGCTCCTTGAGGGCAATTTTGAATGACCAGTGTTTAGCATTTAGCACATCTTTGTATCATCAGAACCTAGCACCTGGCCTGGAACAAACTCAGTGCTACATTGTTGGTAGAGGGGGGTGGGAAAGTTGTTGAATAAATGAGTGAAATGATGGAATGGATGAATAGATGTTGCTCTTCCTCATCTTTTCTATTACATCAACAGAAAATGATAATAAATTTGCCTTGTGCCCTCAGATGCTGATTTGAACAAGTAGATTTGTTAATGCTGTGGGGTTTGGAAGTGAGTTGCATGGCCTCATAGATCTTTTCTGTCTCTTAACTTCTTGGTTCTACAAGTAATTGAGAGGAATCAATCTCCCACTGACTGACAGTTTTGACAGCTGCTGTTCTCGAGATGTCAAGTATAATCTGTTATTCTCCTTACCAACTTAAAACTGAACAGGGACATATGCACTGTCAGTCTCATTCGTCTCATCTTGCTCCTGATCCCCAGGCCCCTCATTCCTGCCCTGTTTTATCCCCCTTCCCCTGCCCCCACCTCATGTCAGTCAAGTGCCTTTCAATTCTGAGCAATTCCGAAGCTCCTCTGCCCTGAGCTAGAAGCTGGATTAGAGCTCATCTTCTCTGAGTATTATTAAGCACATTTACAGTGGAGTCTCCAGCTTTGCAAACTAATAGGGCATCATAAATGTGAAGCTGTTCAAATAATACATGAATCTTCTCTATGTTTAGCCAAGAAAAGTGGATATTAAAATGAATAAGAGTAATAATAAAAAGTCAGCTAGCAGCATGGGTATAATTAAACTGAATAGCTCACACACACACAAAAAAAATAAAGCTGCGAACATTGACTTCCTCTGGGACACTCCCCTCTACACCCAGACCTCGCCTCAGAAAGGTATGCACTGCTTGTCATCCTAACATAAAGAAAACACCTACTCTTACCCTCTGTCTATACTAGGGAGATGGGTTTGGCTTCCTAAGTCAAAAACTCTTCCATGCTTTGGAGATTGGGATGGGGTTGGGGAGGGACCACCTATATTTCCTATCCTCAGTAGTCAGGAAACCAGAATGCAATTCCTTGAATTGATAGGATGTCTGGTCCCAAGGATGAGGAGCTGAGGCAGAGGTATCTGATTTGCATTCAGTGTTATAAGCACATTTCCCACCTGCAGCATAGTAGGTACATTTTAGACATTTAAAGTTGCTTTGCAGATCACAGGAGGAACTCTTCCTTCTAGAAAATTCCATGGGAAATATAAACTCTGAGTGAGTTTGGCACCATGGGTGGGGCTGCTGCCATCTGTCCTTTCTCCCCTGCAGCCATTCAAAAATCCATGAAGAACCAGTCACCCAGACTAGGTTACACCTATCACCATTTCTCAAGAGCTCTGGGTCCAAGTCAACCCTAGTATGAAAATTAGGAGGTATTTCCTCATTACCCTTGGTAAGGTGAGCTTGTGAGAACATAGTCTCCAGGTTATTTATCATTTGGGAACTTTGTGTGTTCATGTAACCCTTTTCCTCCAAAGACACTACTTACACAGAGGCCTCTCCTAAAATTTCTTCCTTTTAAAGAACAGAATATTCACCATACACTTAATATGTGTAATATGTATATAATCTTTAACTTCAATAGCTTCTCTTGTTCTTTATTTCTCTTCCCTGTACTTTTGAGACTCACTTATCTTTTATCTGGAGAAGCTAAAAGGGAAAACTCACATTTTCATGGACTCAAGGGATTGAAATGCCTTCTTTCTCATTAGCTTCTTCTGTAGCACTTTTCAACTTGGCAAAAACAGCTCTGAGGTGACGTATGACTTGAAGAGATTTCCTCCTTCATTTATTCAGTAATCATTGTCAACTGGCTCGCCTTCACCAGTTTCTCAGAAAAGAAGGCCATTCAGACAAAGGTAGAGCCGTCAAGATCCTCACTAATGCTTCATTTGATGGTCAGCAGAGCAGACAAGCAGAGAGGAGAACTTTGTCTAGTGTCACTAAGAAAGCTCTAGTCACATTACTTTAGCCTTTGTTAGAAGTTTTCCCTTTTTCTCTTGTGTTATGCTTAATATTCACAATATTAACCACATTATCGCAGAATTCTGAAATAAATAAATCAGGATTGATTGCTTATAGTATTCCACAAAGCTTCCTTATGTGAGTGATCTTGAGAATTTACTTGCCTTTTCTTTTGTACATGTTCCTGGGAATAGGGATGCTGGAGCAGTGATGTTGGATGTGCCTTCAAGCTTTATTGCTCTTTTGTGTTATACTCTCAATGACTGATGATTATCAAGATGATTGCTGCCTCTAATATATAGATAAGTAAGAGTTAAACAAGGATGCTTATGCACACAGGGTTCACATACACATATTATGCTCATAAGATGATCCCTAAAAGCATGTTGGAACTCTTGCCTTTAACATTTAATTAGTATTATATTATGATTTATTTAATTTTGAAGAGTGAAATTGTAGAGTTGGAATTTTCAATCCTATTATTTCATCTCAGATTTACTATTTGATTTTACTCTATGGCTCTTAGCAAGTCATTTAATTGCCATGAGCCTCAGTGATTTCATCTGTGAAATGGGGGCAGATGGTAGAGTAGGGAAAGAGGAGAGATTTTATACTACATTCCTCTAAGAGTGCTTTTAGTTCTACCATACTGTGAGCTAGGAATGTGAATAACTTTCCAAATACTCTTATCTCCATGTTTAGAAATATCTAGATTATTTGCACAAATATTAAAGGATGAGAGTAAAGAGAGACAGAGACAATGGCAGCCACAGTAGAAGTTCCAGGGAGCCCCCCCCGCCACCTTTGTTTGTGAAGAGCAGATGAACAGCAAGCATGGAGGTGACAAGAAGCCAAGTGGTAAGGTGAGCCTTCTCTTTTTGGGGACTTCTGGCTCACCCTTCCTGTATTCTGGATACTCTAATCTGGCACTAAAATTCACTGAAAAGGTAGAAGTCACTATCAAAAATGACTCTTCTTTTTTAGTGAACATCATATAGAAACAGCAACAAAAAATAAAATGTACCTAGATTTTTGGTTTCAAATACAACCCACACATATAAGCTGAGAGCCCTTGGATACAAAGTTCTCATCAGTACAAACCAGTTTGCTGAGAAAATGGCCACCATCTCATACTTTGTGACATGTACACACCTACCTGAACCATCAAGAAGCAAGGGTAGGAGTACAGAGCCCAGTAAGGAATTTTTATCACCAGGCAATACTAAGCATAAATGGATTAAAATACCCAGGAGTCACCTTTCCAGTGCAGATGACATATGCTGTCAGGAGATGTTCTTCAGGCAGAAGGGTGTGGCAGTATCGTCTACTCCAACTCTATCTTTCCTCCTCCCTCAGCCATAAGCACATTCTTTATAACAAATCAGCCAATTCTGCTTTGGTGCAGAGCTCAACCGGAGTCAGCACCTTATATTTCAGTACTCTACTGCTACAGATTGCCTGATCTGCTCTGTGAATAGCCTGCAAATTAGTTAGACAAGAACAGTACAGCTAACTACATATAGGAATTCTAATGAACTATGAGTCAATATGTGTGGTCAAAGGACAACCTATTTGCTGCATAATTTTGAGAGGTTATGTCCCCTCTCAGAATCTCAAAGGGATTGAAGTAGATCAGTTAGTCCTGCACATCCTGCACGTTGGCCATACATCTAAATTCCCTGGAGAACCTTGAAAAGTGTGTTGCCCAAGTCTTGCCTTCACAACACCAGGAAATCAGAATCTCTGATTGCTGGTGCAACCTGGAATTTGGTGTTTTTGAAAGCTCCCCAAGGATTTCTGATGTGCAGCTGTACTGAGAAGCACAGGTTTCTTCTGAAAGTAAGCAGAGGAGGGCATCAGTGACAGAACAGACTTGACCTTGGAGTTCAACTTTGACTCTAAAATAGAAAAGGGAAGAATATTTGGAAGGCAGTGTGCCTATTTTGGGTCTACTCATAGGGGTCATGCCCCACAGTCTTGCCTCTGTGTAGCGGACAAATTGAAAACCCCTCCGAACTAAATAAAGTTGCACAAGATCACTCAGTTTGTTTGAGGAAAACTGAGATTACTGCTTCTTGTGGTAATATTCCAATGCTTAGGTTTTTTTCATTTTTCATTCGTGAGGTTGCTTGAGAAATAATACACCACCCAACAAAATAGCACCCCAAAAGAGCTATTGCCTCATTCTGGCAACAAAAACTGTGTTTCCCCTTAGGCTTTGCTTCGTAGGCTGATGTTGCCATGGGAAGGAAGGCTTTATTGGGATGCCAGAACAAACAGGCTCTGAAACCAGCCCAGCAATACTTATAGAGCTGCCTATAAATCAACGAGAGCCCTAGGGTCAAAACCACTTAGACACACACACACTCTCACACATAAACATAGTCCCAGAAAAATATTACAAAGGAGAAGGTGTGTCAGGGAAATCCAACTAAAATTACTGCACATAAGTAATCATAACCAAAATTTATGTGTCCCTTTCATCCACAGTTCTCAAAAGACACAGAATGTGCTAAGATTAATTGTCTTTGAAAGTTTTCCAATATTCCAAGGGATAAAAGAGCAAGGATTCTGCATATAAAATCAGGCGGGTGGCAGTGGCTGTGAAGGGTTACCCTTTCTAGTCTTCTGGTTTCAGACAGAGTTACAGTGAAACTAAGCTATGTCTCTTTCCATCGCATGGACAAAGTCAGTGCTACACCATTTCAGAGTATCATTATCCATCCATTCTCCCTTTGCCTAGGGGACTTTTGACCAGCAATGATTCTGCTGGGACAGGATATTAATGCAATCTCTCCTATCATAAGTTCAACAGCCAGGTGGAACTTTCGGCAGGCTAACTACTGCTAAGCTGGTGCCTCTTCTCCCCATCCTCCCCATCTATTTGGTTTCCTTTTTCACCAAGGATGCCTGTCTCCCACTTAAGTCAGCTCCTTTGACTCTGGGGAAGAGCATCTTATGATCCTTAGGAACCTGGACATACTCAGATAACTTTAATATTAAAAATAATATTTCTATAGCCCCCTCATATTTTTGACACTAGAGGTGAAGCCCATGTATGCCTGCTCTGCCAGGTGAGATATGGAGTAGCCAAGCACTGTCCCGAGCTACAGGGAGCTCAGGCAATATCAGTTTCCCCACTTCTTTCCCTCAGGGAGTTCCACATTAAAAAAATAATAATAATGCTAAATTGAAATGTAAGATTCTATTTGGAAACCTAAAAGGAAGTTTTTAAAAGGATGCCACTTTCAATTTAACAGAGGATCATTTTGCAGATACCCTGCAACATGGAGGTTACCTGAATGAATGCCCTTAGACATTTACCTGTCCTGTCACCAGTTTTTGAAGCCCCCCCCCCCACCTACAGTGTATAGACTTGGCCCTGCTCAGAGCTCTGGCATCAGTCCCAACCCTAGCCATGTTGTTGATTTAGTTCACCTTGAGAGTATTACCTCAAGGGAAACTCATTGCCAGCCTACCTTGAGATTGCATCTTTGTGTTAATAATTCTCTTTCTGTCTCATCCTCGACACCCAGTCACCACCATCACTTGAGCCCCTGTCAGAGTCTTCATGTCTGAGGTGCTTTTTTGGTAACTCATTGACTGTACCAGCCTCCTGAGGACTTGGCTTTTTCTTATCTTCCCAATTCAACACCTTCTAAATGATAGAGCTAGTGACCAAAGGGGAAGGAAGCAGATGGCTAGAAAGCCAACTTGGAACCTTTCCTGAGTCCAATGGAAGACTCTTGCATATGCTTTTATTTTGTTCACATCATGCCTGGCTTTTGATTGGATATTAGTCAGTGCAGAGCTTAACTAGAATGTAAGTTCTTGAACATTGTACTCTTCTTGTTTTTAATTATTCACTTCTTTATGACATCCTTGACTAGACTGGGGTTTCCTCTCTGCTAAGGTAAATTCTGATCCAACTTCTCCAACTCCAGAGTAGAGGCAGCTAAGGTGGAGTGGAAGGTATCCTGCACCATTTGCCTGAATGGCTTCCAATTTATTTATTCATTGGCAGAGAGACCTTGGGCACATTACTTTACCTTCCTAAGTTTCACATTTCCTCATGGTGTTTTTATGTGAATCAAATTAGTTGTGAAAGCTTTAGAGCACTATAAATATCCCGGCTGTTTTTTCCTCTCTTGGTAAGGTTATGAGAAAGAGTGATAACACATACAAAAATCTTACATCCCTCCTCAGAAAACTTAGAGCAGTTTGGGGAGTCCTTTAACATCAAGGTTTTTCTGCCCAGGTTTGTTTTGGTCACAGTCACTAAACCACAGTTTTGCAATTATACATACAGTGAAAAGGTTTGGTATCTGCATTTATTTCTCTAATATACATTTTTCCCAGGTCTTTGACCTGGCACTTTAGCTAAAAGAAAACTTCAAAGAAGTCCTCAACCAGTGGGAGAACTTTAAAGGCTTCCTGAAGGGTCAATTAGCACCTATAAAATTTATCTCTGTTGTCACTAATGGCTATTAAACTAAATGAGGGCTAATGAAGACAGATCACCACCTCCTCCTGAGATTGTTATTTAAGTGGAAAATAACTTGGAACTCTCTACATTGAACATCCAATTCATGATTAGTTTAAGATTCATAAACTCTTGTATAGATGTGAGGTTATTGTTACGATTCTTTCAGATAAGGAGCTCTGCTGAGTACCTGGTAACATGCACAGTTAGGTGCCTACTTGGCCATTAAATTAAGTTGGCAAGACTGTCTAATGAAATGATAACTGACCTCCCAGATGTATGGGAGTTCTGAAGACTTTCAAAACTCAAGTGGCACTTCAGCACCAGGTAGTCCAGCATACTGTCTAGACTATGAAGCAACACTGAGAGATTCAATCTTCCCTCTGCTGTTTTGTAGTCTCTTGATCTTGGACATGTTAATTAGCCCATCTGTGCCTTTGTTTACTCACTTATTAGACAGGACTAATTAAAGTACCAACCTTCAGGAGTTGTAATAGATGAAAACAATGAACAGAAAATACTCACTGGGCAATAACATTTGGGACTATGTGAACGGATTTTTTTTTTTTTTTATTGAGAAAAGCAAATAATATCTGAAGCCAATGGTGAAATTTTTTAAAGTTTGAATTGCTATTATGTTTAAAGAATCTTTTCTTACATGAACATCCCTGTCAAATTATCATGTAATTATAGGTATACATTTCTATAGAATGTAAGTAAAATGATTCAGTATGCAGATTTTTGCTTTGTGTCTTATTTATATCTTCTGAAAAAATTAGCTCATTCTAAATCTGTTTCTGAAAAACCCACAGAAACAAAGAAACAAAAATAAAAAAGAACTTCACCTATATACAATCACCCAAAGACATCTGTTACCTTGTCACATTCTCTTTTAAACAATTTTTACCATCAGGAATACTACTGAAATAAAAATAAAAACACATATTTTTGGATTATATAAGTATTTGGGGTATATATAAACTTTCTGATAAGTATCAGAAAATTATTTGTTCTTCTGCTCATAAATATTTGACTTGTCTTAATTATTATTTCAATTTTCTTTTGATTCTTCCACCCCATTAAGGCAGGGTTCTCAATACTAGCTGAACATTAGAATTATGTGGGGAGCTTTAGAACAGACTGAAGGCCAGGCTTAACCCCTGATGCCTTACAAGAGAAGCTGGGGTAGAGTCGGGCATTTGTGTTTTTTGAATCCCATCAGAATTCTAACTTATGGCCTAGCTTGGAAAACATTGTTTTAGAGGGTCTGAATTCTTCCCTGGGCTCACAAAGAGACTCATTTTTCCCATCTGAAATCAGAGGTGGCAACCCTTTCTTTGGAGCTTCTATCTTGCCAAAACAACCTCTCCTTGGCTTGGAAACTCCTGGAAAAGCCCTCACAGTTATGATCCTCAGTCCCTTTGCTGGCCTCCTGTATTATCCTTCCTCATTTATCCTTCCACTGTACCCTATGAAAGGTCAGAGATGATCACTAATCAGTATATTCAAAGACTAAAAAGAAAAATCAATCATCTTTTTTTTTTTTCCTCTCTTCATGGCAATTCTCAATTTCTTTACCCCCAAACTCTGGTTCTCCATTTATCTCTTTAAAAAGTGTTCTGAAGGAAGATGTAGGTGAGTTTGGGTCTCTGCGCCCACCACCTACTACATGACGGGAGGGTTGAATAAGTACCACAGCACTGTCCCTTGGGGCTTTGCCCAGCACATTGTAGGAGGAACTTTTGTTCACTCCCCATTTCCCTCTCTACCTCTCTTTCTGCTCCGTTTCTAGAGAAGGCAGATACTTTTATTCATCAAAGTAGCATGGGAATGTTTCCTGGGGTGAAATCCCTGCTCCAGATGGTTTGGGGAGGATGAGGAATGGGAGGAGCCAACTTTACTTCCTGCTCATTCTCATGGTGAGGAGCAGTCTCATCACTCAAACAAGGCGGACCTGGAAGAAAGGGAGCAAGAGTCAGAATGCTTCTGAAAATGTCAGTATGTAATGGGCTATGGAAATTCCTCTAGGACCTATTTAAGAGAATACTTTAAAAATATATATTTTTAGAGGATATTTCAAGTTGAGTGTTTTTATTTGTTTGTTTGGTTGGTTTGGGGCTCAGAATGTGTGGATGGGCAGAAGCAGCCCTCAGGGCAGCCAAGCTATATCCCTCTTCTCTCCCACCTAGATCTATTCCAGGTTACTATGGGCTTCCTTGGTGACTTAGTGGTAGAAGAATCTGCCTGCAATGCAGGACACATAGGCTCAATTCCTGGGTCAGGAAGATCCCCTGGAGAAGGAAATAGCAACCCACTCCAGTATTCTTGCCTGGGAAATCCCAAGGACAGAGGAGTCTGGCAGGCTATAGTCCATGGGATCACAAAAGTGTTGGACATGGCTTAACAACAAAACAACAACAATGGTGTAATCATCAAGAGTCTCAACGTACTACGGTCGGACTATATATTGTTCTAGATTGGTAAATCTGAAAATAACACTCTAAAGGAGGATCTGGTCTCCATTAAAAGGAAACCACTTGTGTTTTCCATGTATGTGACATCATTTTTCACCCCAAAGGCCTTGCCTATGCTTCTTTCAGAAATATCTCCCCTTCATCATCTCTCCAACACTGAATTCCCATCAAAATTTCAAATCTCAGTGGTAATGTACATTTCTCTTCTAAATGTTTATAACTATTTATCTACATCTCCCTTCTGATCCAATTTCCTCTTCTACTTCCATTTGAGTTCCAACAATTAATGTCCAATGTCCAATTAATGTCTAATGTTTTATAACTTCTGTTAACTATAAACCTCGTGATATGCTTTCACAGCAATGCTTAGCACAGTCCCTGGCCCTTAATAGGCACTCAATAAATACTTTTTGAATTAATGAATGAATTTATTCCCAGTAGTTCACAGTAATCTTTCTCTTATTCACTCTTACTCTCTTTCTCTTTAATGAGGACTGTAGGTATATGGATAAAGTAGAGCTGTAGGTATTAACATTTCTCCTTATAATAATGCTTATTATTATTATAATTCTTATTATTTTATATCAGACAACAGTTTTTACATATGTTTCTTAAAAGTTATGAAAACAAAACATTGCTTTTGACTTTAGCTAAGCCATGTTGAAAAAGAAAAGGACTTGATTAGGGAATCATGAGAAGGAAGCTCTTGATAATCCCTAACAGATTTGTCTGTTACTGTTGTAAATTAAGATTAAATATGCAAAAACACAGCAATTTAGGAGTTATTTGGTGAAAAAATTCCACTTCCTCCCTTTTAGAATTTAATATTGCTAAGACATGTAACTGGAAACAAGAAATTTCATAGCTAATAATCATATTTAACAATGGTTTTTCACACTGACAGAGTTCTTTATGTAAATAAACCACTTTGCACTCATGGATTAAGATCCCAGATAAGGATGAAGACACAAGAACACAGAGAGAGAGGTTGGGTTTCCTGACCTTATCCAGCAGTTGAATACTAATATAGAAATAAGAAACCAGTGTGGGTATGCTTGGTAAGATATGCACATCTGAGACTTTTTTTTTAATAATGAAGTTAAAAAAATTACTTCATTCAAGAACTGTTCAACAATGAAAAAAGCAAGAAGAAAAACTCACCATTAAACTATTACTCTGAGATTAATACTTTTACTATGTGGGTACATTCTCTTCTATTTTATTACACATACATATTAGTGCAATCTTCAGTCATATTTGGTTAAAACACTAGAATCATTACAAATATATACAGTTTATATTTTTCTGTTATAATTTTTAGTATATTTTTTCTTATCAATATGTATCATTTGGAAACATAATTTTTTAATTTATTTTTTATTGGAGTATAGCTAATTTATAATATTGTGTTAGCTCCAGATATACAGCAAAGTGATTCTGTTATACATATAAACATATATGTATATATCTGTATCTTTTTCTATTCTTTTCCATTGTGGGTTATTGCAAGATATTGAATTTATTTCCCTGAGCTGTTTATATTATACATGGTAGTTTACATCTATTAATCCTATGCTCCTAATTTATTCCTCCACCCTTTCCCCTTTGGTAAACACAAGTTTTCCCAGTGTTCACAGTATAATACCTTATTTCATTTCAACTCATACTGCTGTGAATACTGGGGTGCATGAAACTTTTTGAATTAGTTTTTCTTTTGCCCAGGAGTGGAATTGCTGGACCACATAGTAACTCTATTTTTAGTTAGTTTGTTTTTTTTCTTTTAAAGAAAACCTCCATACTGGTTTTTTGTTTTTTTACTATAATAGCCAAGATATGGAAGCAACTTAAGTGTCTATCAGCTGAATGGATAAAGAGGTTATGGAAACTATATACAATTGTATATTACACAGCCATAAAAAATGATGAAGTGATGACATTTGCAGCAAATTGAGTGGCCTAAAAACTGTACTAAGTGAAGTAAATCTTGCTCTACTTCATCCAGAAGTATGAATCTCTTCCGCATTTCCTCATTTTAAGACCAATTTGAGCAGGGACTTTTGAACTTTAATTTGTTTTACAATCATCAGGAGGGGTATGTATAACAGAAACTGCCAGGCCCTAATCCCAAGAGTGCCACTTTCAGAAAGTCTGGCTAGGGTCTAAGAGTGTGCATTTCTAGTAATCCCTAGATATTGCTGATTCTCCTGGCTTGGCAACCACATTATTGAAAGCAACTGAACTGGAGTATCTGTTTAGAAGGGGGAACCAGGATAGTGAAGAGACAAAGGAGATGTCTTCACTTATATAAAACAAAGTCCAAGATGTAAGAATCAAAGCAGAACCTTTTCCTGAAAAAGAATGAAGAGAAGGACCACCAGATTCTCTCACCATGCCCTTGGGGACCCCTGTTGATGCCTTCCCTCTTAATGCCACATCTCAGTGATGAGGAACTTTCTTGTTAATGTTCTAGGCCCATTCCCCATCTCTTGGTACCCTGATAAACAGCTGAGACAAGAGAGAATTGTTCAAAATCACTTTACTAATACTAAAGGCCAACTGGAAGAGAACAAAGGACAAGAAACAGAGAAACAAACAAAAAGTGTAATTTACATAGTACAGGTATCAGATGATACTGTTAGTGGGTTCTTAAAAACTATAGCCCCGAGCCACTTCCCCCTCCTCTCCCAGTTCAGCTGTATTGCAGCTGTAGGGTCTTGGCCTATTCCCTAGCTATCTTGCTTTCCAGAATGCCATCTGCCTCCATGTGCCTGGAACCGTGTCCCATTTTCCCTTGCACATGCTGTCCTCTGTTACTCTGTGACTAATGCTGGTTAAGGTCAATCCACTTGGTTTAGCTTGAGGGATATTCTTCTTTCTCTAGCAACTAGCAGGCTAAACCACCAGAACCCAGACCCTTCACAGTAGATATGAATACACAAAGCAGCATCACCATTTAATCACAACACAATCCCTAGCATGTGTGGAACAAAAATTGTATACCTATGGTAATTAGGCTGTGGGGGAAGGGTAATGGCTCTCTCACTAAGTGAGTACCAAGTTGTGTGCAATTAGACTGATTAAAGGAAACTGAAATATTCAGTCATTGTATACTCAGTGGATTTTAATTAGGGTCCTTGAATCACTATGTGTGACCACAAAGGATGAATACAGGATGCATGCATGAATGCTATAGGGCAAAAATTGGAGGAATAACACTTACAGAGCACTTACTGTATACGTGATTGAATGTAGCATGCAGTTTCTGAGAGAGAGAGTTGTTTCAAATAGAGTAGACTGCCTTAAAAGATAACACAGGTTGTTACTGGATACTTTCAAACCAGATTTCCCTTTCAAATTTCACTTCTTCCATCAAGCCTTCTGATTTACTGCCTTTCCCAGGTTCCTGGATTTTCTCCTGAAGCACTCATTTTATTTTCTGTGACTTGCCTTTCTGCTTTTACTCTTGCCCCTTATAATTCATCACAATTAGAGCAGTAGTTCCAAACTGTGAAATATATCATTGTGCTTGCCTGTGTGCTAAGTCACTTCAGTCACATCGGTCTCTCTGTGAGCCTATGGACCGTAGCCTGCCAGGCTCCTCTCCAGGGGATTCTCCAGGCAATAATACTGGAGTGGTTTGCCATGCTCTCCTCTGGGGGATCTTCCTCACTCAAGGATCAAAACCGAGTCTGCTATGTTTCTTGCGTTGGCAGGTGGGCTCTTTACCGATAAGGAAGATACCAAGAGGGGACATTTTAGTTTTTAAAGATTTTAAAACTGGTGGTTGTTAAAGATCAACAAACTGACACATAATCTAATCAAGGTTACTTCTTCTCCTGCCAAATTGCCTTATTCAACCAGTGCTTTAGAGATAGAGGAAGGAAAAGCCCATGCGGTTGACTTGCCCAAGGTCATGTGGCAGAGCTGAGACAAGTTCTTTCCATGCATCATCCTGGAATTTCTTAAACACTCCAACCAGACTTACACCTTTTCTCTAAAGAAAGCAAGACAGAGTTCAGAGCCCTTATTTTTAAACCCACATTAAATGGAAACCTTTGGAAGAGCAGGTGGTGGTAATGCTATGAATCTGGCTCGGCAAGGGAACACTGAGGTCATGATATTTTTCACATTTAGTAACTTCAAAAATATAGGGATGATGTAAACTTCCTAAGACTTGTTTCCAACCTAGTGATACTGGTAACTCGGGACAGGAGTGTGTACCATTGGTCAGAGCAGGGACCTGTGTGGCCAATGAGCTCTCTCTAGTCAAGAAAGATGCTCTGGTAATGCTTTCAGATGGCTGTCTTGGATTCACATCCTGCTTACAGTAACACTAGCAAGCCTGCTTGAATTTCCTATTAGATACATGACAAAAATATCCTATGATGCTAAGAAGTCGCTAAGACCAAATAGAACCTACTTCATAGGGTTGAAAGATTTAATGAGTGAACACATTTCATGTGCTTTGCACGTACTCTGGCACTTAGTAAGTGCTCACTAAATGTCACTTTATAATAAAAACAGGTTGAAATGAGAGTGAATTTGAATGTTTCATTTTTAAGTTAAATTGGGCTACTCTGCCTATCCTGAACTCTGTATAAAGGAACCCACCCTCAATAGAAGCATTAGACAATCACGGATCAGATCTGAAAGGGATATTCATAGTGATCACCTGGTTACAAATGAGGTAATTGAGGAAACAAACAAAGAAAAACAACATTAACACCAGATAGAGAGACTTAATCCAAGGCAGTGACAGAACTGGAATTAGAAAGCAGATCTCTTTTTTCTTAAGTCCATTGCTTTCTTCTCTGTCCTAGACACCAATGTTTCTTTTTATTGTATTATACTTTGCATTTGGCCCACTTTAAAATTTTTTTCCACGTTAAATACTCTTAGCTCCCTGTTGTTTGTTGTGGTTATAGCTCCCCAAGGATACAAGAAATAGCTCCACTTTTGGACTAGAGGACTTAAGTAAGTTGATATTCATTCTACCTATCCTACCAAAAGACCTCATCACCATACCACATAGAGTTCATTACATAGGGGATCACAAGTAGTAGATCTTATTTAAAGACACTTCAAGATCTAAAATTTGGTGAATTCTATATTCATAATGACAATTCTGACCCAGTTGGAGTGGTTCCCAAATATACTGTTTAAGAAATAGGTAAAATAGTTAACATCCAAAATGCTTAGTTAAATGGCCTTTTAAAAGATAAGTATCAATAATTTAGAATTATGTTCATAAAGTATTTTGTTCCCAAACTAAAAGGATAAATGATGAGCTAAAGTGTGTTTTAATAATAGCTCTGTTGCTAATATACCTTAAATTGGGGGAAATTAACATTTTGTGGAGAATTATCCTTGTGCTAATTTTAATTGGAAACTGTTGTTCATTTTGTAAAAACATCCCTGTGAATTTATTATCAAAAATAGAAAGAAAAACTAAAATAATATTTTTGACTAACTTGACTCCAGCCATGTACCCCTATAGCTTTGTATGTGTGTGTAGTAAGTTGCTTCAGTCATGTCCAACTTTCTGACGCTATGGACTGTAGCCTGCCAGGCTCCTCTGTCCATGGGATTTTCCAGGCAAGAATACTGGAGTAGGTTAGCAGACCCTCCTCCAGGGGATCTTCCTGACAGAAGGATAGAACCCACATCTCTTTGGCAGATGGATTCTTTACCACTAGCACCACCTGGGAAACCCCTGTAGCTTTGCATTTTTCCATAAATCAACTATTTTTTCCTTCTAATTTATACATAAACTAGATGTTTTGGCTCTACTTGATTGGTCTTCAACTGGTACTTAGCTAAGCAATTCGTTTCTGTGTTGAACGAGATGGACAAAGCTAATGTTCACCCCTCAGCTATTAGAGATGCCTGCTTGCATTCTCAGCAGTTTATCATATTGAAGGAGTAAAAAGAATATGAAGGATTAAGAATAAAAACCTGAGTCTGAGTTCAGGCTCTGGTGCTGTGTACCCTCTGATCCTCAGATAGGTCACTTTTCATTTCTGAATTCAGTTTCTTGATCTGTAAAATAAGAGGATCCACTCGATGATTCAACTCCCTCCCTCAATAAGTCAAGAACCTGTCAATAAATACCAAAGGTTTAGGAGTGGGCACAATAAAATTCTTTCTACACTCCCACGTGCCTAGGAATGACTTAGCGTCAGAAAATAGCCATGTTCCTCTCAATGTGGATTTAGCTTCTTCCAATCCCAAGCAGCTGGACAAGTAAGCAGATGTCTAGGTTCTACTGTAGAAGGAATTACAAAGTTGCCTACTTTTCTCAAATTTTCCCTGAAAGATATTTTGAGATTTTTCATTTCCATGTTCAGTGGTCACTAAACCCTGCCAATCTCTTATCTGTGTGTGGATGACATTTCTTGTGGGTCCATTTCCTGCTTGTAACACACAGTCAGTGCCAAGTTTAAATTCTAGCTTTTCTGACCTGGATCACTTCCACAGCCTTCCAATCAAAACTTAGCTTCATTCTCCCTCGAGCTCTTCTTCTCCCTGTTCCAGGTTGATCTCTGTAGGACAAAAATCTGACCTTGACCAAGACCTCTTTCAAAAGTAGGTGACTACTGATTGCCATCAGGATAAAATCTAAACTCACCTTTGATTGATTTGGTCCAAACCAATGTTTCTAATCTAAGGTCCCTCCCCACCCTCATCCACACATCCTATGTTCTACCTCAGTGAAACATGTCTTCCTCTGGAATAGCATCATATTACATTTATCAAATAGTCTCAGGGCACCAGGTATTTCACATATATTTTCTTATTTAATCAAAGAAAGCTACTATCAAAGGTATTCAAGATAGGTATTCTCAGTTTTCAAGAGAGATTTGGCAACTTTCTCAAGGACACCTCAGGTCTCAGAAGGGCGAGTGGGACTCAGACAGAGGTCTGTATCTGCATGCTCTTCCTAATTGCCCATGCTGCCTTCCTAAAGACACTTTGCACTTTCACTTCTTTATACTCTTTCTTCATTCTGGAATGTTCTTTCCATTTCTACCTGTTCCACTCATTTCTGAGGCCCATCTACAATGTCATATGCTCTGAGTATTTTTTACATTTTTTCTCATGAAATATTTTCTTCTCTGTGCTCCAGTATTTTGTTCATAGACCCACATAACATTAGAAATTATAGTAGAGATATTTGTGTGCATTTTTTAGACTTCTATAGAAATGTAAAGTCTGGGGGGCAAAGGCCATGTTAACTCCACATCTGGCATTCAGTACAATTCCTGGAACTTGGTAGGGAATCATGAATTATCTTTTGAAATGAATGAATACACAAATTAATAAATATTTTGATATTCTCTTTCTTATACTCAGTTATGAAATATGGCAAAATCAAACACTAAACACTGCACAGTATTAGCTACAGGTTGGCACAGAAAGAAAACTCAGAAAAGAGCAAGGCTCCAACTTCAAAACTAACGAATCTGTACTCAGGATAAAACTGATTACTCCTAAAATAAACTGCAACCATGTCCCTGTAAATGATGTTTTAAAAGGTTCTACTGATACCATGGTTAAAAATTGCCATTTTGTCTAAATTGCTCAAACATTATTTGGCTTCTAATCTGGGAATCAAATAAACTCCCAGATTTTCCATGGGGATAGGTGGTGGTGTTTTCTCACACAAACTTACAGCTAGGCAGAGGGTTGGGTGTGTTCCAGAGTGAGCAGCACATTTTGATTTTATTACAACTACAATGACAATTACAAAGATACATGCGCATGGCTGCATCTAAGGCTTTTGCGGAAAGCATTTCTGCAATCAGGCAACCAGACTTCCCAGACTTAGCCAGACGTGACTATTTACTCACTGAGGGAAGAAAATGTCTCAGTAATCTAACTTGCCAAGAAGATATCATTTGTATGGAACCTGCTAGCTGTTTCAGAGAATGTAAATAAAGGCACATCCATGCCAGCAAACTGAGCTTCACATCTCTGAGATAACATTAATGAAAGAACTTTCTGCGGGTAGCATTTGTTGAACACACCAAGGCTCCTCTATAGCATTGCTCCTCTCCAGGCTCTCCAGGCCCCCCAATCTATGCCCTAGTAGGGAGGGATCTATTCCATCATCACTTTCCTGTCACTTCTCCCTCACACGAGGGCCAAAATATTCCTAAAACACAGGTTATATCTTGTTACAAGTGTTCATATGAATCTAAAACACCCTCACCACCTAGAATGATGGAACAAGGCTTTCAAGGACTACCTGACTTTAAGCATGAATGCCCTCTCCCATCCCATAAAGCTCCTACAAGTCACCATCCTTCAAGCTACAGCTAAATTATCACTTTCCCAAAGAAGTAGCCCAGCTTCAATTCTTTCAAAAACTGTCTCTGAATAGCCATCTCTATTTTCTTCTGGGGTCTGTACTGAGTTCCTCATTTTTAAGTTGTAAAAGCCAAGGGCAGAAATCATGTCTTGTTTTTTGTTTTTTTTTTTTTTTTTTATCTCGCAAGGCACTAAATGAACTAGATAACCAAGCAAAATTTTTATGTTTTCTGAATGAATGACTAATAAGCAAATGAGTTTCTTGTGGTTAAACCTAAGAAAGATTTAGGCATGACTGCCTTTTTCTCATAGAAAAATTCCTGATCTCAAAGTATAATCTCAATAAAGAAAATCTGAGTCAGGGTGTGGAGAAATATGAAGCCTCAAATATTAAGAGGCAAGAAGTCACATCATACCCATGGACCATCTTCATGATTCCAAACGTGATTTTGTACTAGTCTGGTTCTCAGTGTCCTGTCCAAATCTAATTTTGTAAATTCCAGCAGGCCAGTCTTATAAAGATTTAAACAAACAAACAAACAAACAAAAAACAGGATATGAAGGAAAGATGAATGTCATGGATAGTAAAAATCATTAAAAGTGATGGCTGATAAATGTTTTTCAAAATGGTTCTTTCTTTTCATGTCTTCCAGACTCTTTCAGAAGCAGAGCATCCTCAGTTTCATATTACAGCTGAAGAAACAGATGCAGAGAGAATAGCTTACCCAAGTCCATGGGGCAATAAGTGATAGAGAAACGATATGAAAGCAGGAGTTTGGCTTTGGACTTTCATATTGGACTCATGTTATGATACCTTGATTAAACTATACTTGCAGCTGCCTCCTCTCTGAAAGGCTATTCATCTGCTTACTTTGCTCCTCACAGAATAATCTAAGAAGAAAATTTAAGACTTTGCCCCTGTTTACAGCCTGTTGAAGGGCCTCTAACTCCAGGGTGTATTTTTGAGATGTTGATATGTAACTTTCACACATGAAATTTGACTTTTCTGAGATATATTTTAATGTAGGCTAAGTTATTTTTAAGTTGAAATAAAAACATCCTAATTTTGCAAAAGCTCAACATATTTAATATCCAGCAAACGAATTACATGTTTAATGATTATTGGTACTTTGTTAAAGTCACTGACATGGAGTGGAGTAAGATAAGCCAGGGACTAGGCCTGACTAAGGATCTTCTCCAGAGACTGGTGTCAGTGGAGCTAGAAGAAGCCCAGACTGAAGACCAAATTTGCTAGCTTCAAAGAGCAATGTTACAAAATCTATTTATTATTAAGTCTACTGTTTTCCTGTTTCCCAATCCATTGGTATTTGATTTAATCTCTGTTTAACCCTTTCTAATACTTTTTTCAAGTTCATTTTATTAGTGTTTATCTAACTTACTATCTTTTATACTTGGTTACTTCCTTCTTTGATTTGCAAGAAAAGCAGGAAGAAATAGTCTGCCTTTGAGTGTAGTTTTGACTCTGAATCAATGAATAAATTATTACAGCTATTTTCATGTATGAATAAATAATGATCTATCTCTATGATGTAATATTATACAACGGAAATCTTTTTAAATGCTTTTTAAGCTTTTCATCACAAGAAAAAATTTCTAAGCCATTTTATACAGCATTTTTCCAATTTTTAACATATTTTCATGCTTCAAGGAAACTCATTGCTACTTTTCTTTAAATGATGGTTTTATAGATGAATTTTGTTTTCTTCCTGTGCCTTTATATTTTCCAAGTTTTTAAAAACATGGTTAAGTTATAATCACTTAAGAAAATTTTTCTATTCAATTTTTATCATTTTTCTAAAAGATAATTAAGACAATAAATAACATATATGGAAAATACTTGCATTTAATTTAAGGACATATTAAGTATGTACTACAGTCTCAACCATGGAAAATTTAGTTACACAGGCAAAAAGATTATAAGCAAAAATACTAACTATTGTGTCCCTTTAATTGGGGAGTTATGGATTAAATTTATTTTCTTCAGTATTTTTCCAAATTTTTGCAGTAAGATAAAATGAATTTTATAAAAAGACACAAGTGATTGATGTTTGTTATAAAGGCTTATCCCTCCCTCATCTCTGCATGAACACAGGCTGCTATTCAAAGAGAATTCCAACAACTCTCCTTGCCTCTTTCCTTGTTCCTCCCAGTTTATTCTTGACGCTGCCAATAGGTTCTTTAAAATCACTTTCTTTCTTTAACTTTCTAATCACAGGGGAACCCATGATCAGAATCCTTCAAAGATTCTCTCACTGCCTATGAGATGGAGTTTGAAATTTTAGATATCAGAAACTAAGTTTTCGATTTCTATATCCAGAGTGTGTGTCTATGCTTATAGTCATTTTTCCTGGACAAATTCTACATTCAGGTCAAACTGAACCCCAAATTCAGGTCTCCACTAGAAAATGCTTCAGTCCTTGCAAGAATAATACTATTTGTTTTAATGATATCATTCTCCAGTTATCATGTGTCAAAAAGCAATCAAAATATCCCATATCCTTCCTGATTATCTCAACTAGACTAAGTAATTTCTTATATATTTTAATGGCCCTTACATCATACTGGCTTTAATTGTGCATACTCCTGTTGTTGGTACATACCAAGGCATCCATTTGCATAATTTTTAACAGAATTCAGTGCCTATTTCTCGCTTAGTACTCTTTGAAGTCCTGTGTCTTACACAGATCTCCTGGCTCACTACTACCATTACACAGTGAGAACTTCCATCGAGTAGGTGCTCAGCAAGAGAGGACTGAGGGAACTTATTATTGATAAATAACTCTTTTCATTTCTAAGTCATCCTGATGTGATATACAAGAAATCTGGGTTATTAATTTTGTTTATGAATCAGAAAATGGTTAAAAACTTGAGCATTCAAACACTGGAAGTAGATAATAACTCTTTCCCAGTTTGGGGGCTGTGATACATTGAGTTCATCCAACAAAGAGAATGATATAAAAGTCTCTAATTCAGAAGTATGGGTGACCACATCAGTGAGAGTTGATTGTGTGTTTGGAAAAAGTGTGTATATATGCAGTGAGGCATCCTGAGCAAGAGATCATTATAAGGACAGAGCCAGGTAATATAGACAGGGTGATGAGCAGTAAGAGAGACTCTGGCAAGTCAGAAGTCCAATCCTCAGCAACCATCCAAGAGAACCAGTATTGCCCATGGCTGCCTTTCACATGCTCCCCAAGCGTGATGGATAGAAGAGTCAGTAGCACTCATAGAGCCAGTAACAACATAGTCCCTTCACATTTATTTTCCCCTTTCCTGTATACTAATAATGAGAGGTTCAACTTCCCTGGTGGCGCAGTGGACAAGAATCTGCCTGCCAATGCAGGGCACATGGGTCCGGAAAGACCCCACATGCCATGGAGCCACTGAACCCATGTACCACAGTACTGAAGCGCGTGCTCTCGGGTCCTCAGACTGCAACTGCTGAGCCTGTGTGCCACACTTATTGAAGCCCACATGCCCTAGGCTTGTGCTCAGCAATGAGAAGCCACAGCAGACAGAAGCTTGCACACCACAACAAAGAGTAGCCCTACTCACCGCAACTAGAGAAAGTCCACATGCAGCAATGAAGACCCAGCACAGACAAAAATAAATAAAGAAAAATGATAAGGAAAATAAAACAAAAAATAATGAGAGACATATTGAATTAAAGGGGGTCTGTTCTTGAAATTAACATATGTCTTTTGGGATGGGGAGGGAGTTGGGAGGGGGGTTCAGGATGGGGAGCACATGTACACCCATGGCAGATTCAAGTCAATGTATAGCAAAACCAATACACTGTTGTAAAGTAAAATAAATAAATAATTTAAATTTTAAAAAATAAAATAATATAAAAATTAAAAATAAAATCTTGAAGTCTTGACACAAGAAATAAATTACGAGGGCATTTGATTAAAAATATCAAACACAAAAATAGGAAGGGGTGGCTGAGTAGCACACTGCCTCAGTTATGGACATCCCAACCATCTTATAGGCACTGTCCAACTCTGCAAACAGAAACTCTAGGACAGGTTTCTCCAAAATGCTGAGACCCTGTGGTGCTTCCTCAGAGCCCATGTCAAAGAAATAGTGAGGAGGGAATTGTGCCTATTTCTGCAAAGAAACCAAAATGGATTTAGTGAAAGCAGACTCTAGACCTCTTGAGCCCCTTACAAAGTGTAGTTTGTAGGTGCCAAAAGAGGTATAGATGGATTCCAGAGAAACCCAGTAGGTCTGCAGACACCATGAAAAAGTGGAAGTTAGCAACTTCAAATAGAGTAACATCTTCTGTGATGCTAGAGCAGAAAAAACAAGCAGTGACAGATGTGATGTGATGAAGGCAAGCCAGGTTCATAAACACAAATGAGAGCTAGTCCTTGGAGGTTCCTAGAAATAATGGGCAGGACTTAGAAAGAGTTTAGGTTGTATACATTAGAAGATAGTAAAAGTCAATAGGTGATACCAATAGGCAGACGTGAAAAGTGAAGGACATGGCGCCAAAGAATGTGTCTTTGAAGACCACTTTCTAGCACTTGAACCTCTGGAAAATAAGAAAGGGGATGCATGGATGGCTCTCTATTCTCTGTATTCACTAACTTGCCTCAATCCACACAGAGGGTAACTCTACTGTTTCTCTTACATCACAATCCTCTGTCTGACTTCATTGGAATTTCCCTAGGGAGCAGGGGTTGTTCATCTCATTGGTCAGAATGTAAGAGGATGGTTGGGCAGAATAGCAATGTCTTAAAACCAAATTTCATGATGCTTTCCCCCCCACTCTTGGCATCTGTGTAGAAAGCTGACCACACTTCGTACTTTGTTCTAACCTTTATTCAAGATGCAGGCTGGGTGAGTAGACACTGGGAATGCTTCTCCTAAGCCTGAGGCCTCTGCTGTGTTCTCCAATTCTGTTTCATAAGAGCTTTCCTTTGTGGACTTTCCCAGACATTTTTAATATCAGCAGTTTCTTTCCTACTTGGCTGCTAATTCTTTGATGAATATGCTTTTTGGCTGGGAACTCTGGAGAAGAGGAGGGATGAATTACCATTTGGATTTGGGCACCAAACCAGCCACACCCTAAACCACACCCAGAATACCTCATTGTACCTTTTTCATAGGATTTGGGGAGGATTAAATAAGAAAAATTCACGTAAACTGCTAAGCACAGTCCCTGGCATATAGTACCCACTCAATAAATGTTAATTATTGTTAATAATATGCACATTGCAAATCTTTGCCATTGACTAGCTGTAACCTGGTCAGAGAGCTTCCAAGTTTTGAGAAAAGTGCTCTGGGGCTGGACACCTGAATATTTGATTGATGAAAACTGGAACAAAACAGATATTCTGTGAAGAAGCAAGAGTGTTTCTTTGAGGTACACTATTATCTCTTCTGGGAAAGTTTTGATTGCCACATAAGTACCATTCTTTGGTCTTTAGTGAAGAGACACACATACAAATTCCTCAGCCTTGCCTTGGCAGATTTTGCTTAATGAAACATGGAAGTTGGGGGATGGGGAATGAGATCTTCTTGAAGAGTTTTTTTCTTTCTTTATTAAACATTCCTTTTAGATTTCCCCTTGTAGGACTAAAGACCAGAATTGGAGGCAGGGGACTGATACTCAGGGAAAGGATCTGGTAGAGACCCTTGCAGTGTGGTGGAAGGCCAACCAGAAGCTGCGGACAAACACAGGAGCCATAGCCCCACTCTTTAAAGAAAAAAAAATTATTGGAGTATAAATGCCTTAGAATGTTGTATTCATTTCTACTGTACAGCAAAGTGAATCAGCCATATGTATACATACTTCCCCTCTTTTTATAATTTCCTTATCATTTAGGTCACCATAGAACATTGAATAGAGTTCTCTGTGTGATATAGTAGGTTCTCATTAGTTGACTGTTTTGTACATAGTATTTTGTATAGAAGTCAATCCCAATTTCCCAATTCATCTCACTCCCCTTTCTTCCCCTTGGTGTCTGTACATTTGTTCTCTGCATCTGTATTTCCTTCTGATGTGATGTCACAGGTAGGTTCCAGGAATCCTTGCTGTCTATGTCCAGTTTTCTAATTCTGGCTTTGCAATTCTCTTTTTCCATCTGCATATCTTTGCTAAATGTTTTGCACCTCACAGCCCATGCTTAGGGAACAGTAAAAGAACATGTTCATGATCAGAGAAATCAGCAAGGGGAGAGGATGAGTAGCCCAGAAAAGTGACTGTGAGATTGCAGGCGGTGAACCAAAGAGCTGGAGGTAGCCACAGTCTAGGTAACTGGAATATATAAACATTTCCAAGAAGTGCTCAGAGGTACTGCTAGAGGGGGCGACACCTCCAGCAATGCAGACTTAATTACCTTCAGATGTGACCAAATAGGGTGATTTGGAAAGAGAGCAAACATGAGCATTCCAATAGAAATACAGGACTGACTGAGCAGCCCAGACGAGCATTTGGAAAAGTGGTCTTGTGCATGCATCTTGTTCTTTCTGACTGCTTCATGCTCTTGTCTTCTTCAGAAAAATGAGGGTCAAGGTACATTACCTTTTAGACATCCATCGACTCTCAACACCACTGACTACATTATTTTGTACTCAATCAAACATTTGCGTTTACCATGTTCAGTTACCAGAAAATAAAAAGATGATTAAGGCATAGTCCCTGAACTCTAGGATGTTATCTGTAAGGAAGGGAGAAAATTGCTTAACTAGGTAACTTAAGTATAAGACAAATGTGTGCATTGAACTCTATGAGAATGTAAGGAAGAGAGGGACGAAGTCCCAGATTGTGTCTGCCAGATACAGCTTCCTAGAGAGGATGCTCAAACTGATTCTTAAAACAACTTCATATGGTCCATTTGAGGCATGTGTTCCTTTTCCTCAATTCAGTTTCATGGAATATGATGAGTACAGGAGAGAGCTCTTCTTGCTCATAGCCTTTTGGGCACAAGTTCCTATCAAGAAAGAACAGATTGCTATGCAGTAGGAAAGATATCTGTGGATTTGAGAAACAGCACAGGACAGACAGTGGGCTGGTTTTCTAATTTTGACAGCCACTTACTTTGCTCTCTAACCTTGGGCAATTCAGGAGACCACTCTTTATTCTTCACTGAAAAGGCAATAACTTGGAATCATCCCAAAGGTTTGTTGTGACGAGCAAATGAAATACTAGATATGAATATGATTCATAAAATATAAGGGAGCATCCTCATGAGTGGGAAATAGATTTTGAAGCATCTGGCCCTCCCTTCAAGGCATAAGGAGAGTGTGGGGGAGGAACTCCTGCACAGAAACAAGCAGATTTTACTGGAATGGGAGTTTCTGTCAATTTCCTGAACAAGTGGCTAATTGCGGTCCTAGGACAAGTACCCAAGAGACGGAGGTATTTTCCCCCAAGTAGTTCCATAGACCTATATGCCATCTACGTTTGTGTGGAAAACAGGGACAGCAGGGGACGAAAAACAAGAAGGACGGATGGTGTCAGCAAAGGTCAGGGTGTCACACATCAGTCACGGTAGCAGCTGCCAGGGCTCAGAGGGTTCCAGAGCATGATAAGGATGGCCACGGGGCTGGCTTCGGCCACATTCCCCAGGCTTTGCATCACACACCCGGGATGGGGGTCTTTGCTCATCTAAGCTCCTTCTCCTACTCAGCCTCCCCGGACGTCTGCTTTCCAGGCTGTGGTATCTGCTTTCCTCCCAGAAAGGATTATTCATCTGTCCTCTCGCAGCCATGCCGTCAACACCAGGGAGAGTCCCTGCCTCCCCGCTGGACCGGAGATTCCCCACAGCCACAGGTCATGAAACACAGAAGCTCCCTGGGCCGATTCCCTGGAAAGCGGACAGGGCTTATGTGGCCTGTCCCTCACACTCTCAGCGTACCTAACACTTTCCATCTTGTTTGTATATATTTAGAGAAGCAGAAAAGTGTTCCAGAAAGGGTGTTGGACTTTGAGCCGCTCACCTCAGATCACCTTGAGGGGAGGGAGAGTGACTTACCTTGGAACAACTAGTTGTTGTGTGGTACAGTAGGTGTGCTCCCAGATTTTAAAGTTTTACCCTCAGAGCCATGCTTTGGGGTAGATAGTTTTAACACTGCATTTCAGTTCAAGAAACTGAGGCAGAAAGAGAGAAAGTAACCTGCCCCCACCCAGAGTTACCCAGCGATTGTGTCAGACCTAGAAGTTTAACCCAAATCGGGGCCACAATAAAGTCCATGCCCTTGGCCACACCCTCATCTACTAAGGAGAGTGGCGGTGATGTCTGGGGTCCCTTCAGTTTCCCAAATTCTGTAATGCTTTATAGTCATATACTCTCACAGTACATTTTTTTTTTCATTTTTTTTAAAACTGTAAAGACTATTTATTTCTTACTATTCAATGTGCTCTCTCTTCCTGGCATGCATGAGGGCTTTAAAAAATTTTAGTTGAATTGAACTAAAACTGAATTTTCAAATCTTCATTTTCTTCATCTTTAAACTGATGATAATGGTCTCTGTCATCAGTTCCAAGAAGCTCAAATAAAATCCTATGTTTGGAAACATTTTTTGGAACTATATTACCAGAGTATTGTATGGAACATATTATTGCATTGGTATATATATTATGCATGCATGCAGATAAGTATATGTGTCATAACTATACTTAATGACTATTATGAAATGAACACTCAGCATCCAGAATAAGAAGCAAAATATTGTTAGAATTTCAGACCTCTCCCTGTACTTTCTTCTAGTTACTTTCTCCTTACCCAAGGATAGCTACCATCCTGACATTAAGGAAAAATATTCTCTGCTTTGTCCTATGAAAAATGTTATATTAAATAATGCCCTCCTGTGTCTGGCTTCTTTCACTCAACATCTTGATGTGAGATTCATCCATATTTCTGGTTGTAATTTTAGATTATTTTTTCTCATTGAAGTAGAATATTCTATTATGGGACTATACCAGAGTGTATATACCTAGTCAACTCCTGACAGGTATTTTCAGTTTTCAGTAACTGACAATTATGAATAGTACACCTGTGAACATTCTACTATGTGTCTTTTATGGACATACAGATGCATTTGAAATAAGTGTATCCCTGAAGTATATGTGTATATTTAACTTTAATAGATACTTTACCTGGAAATTAAGTACCTTAGGTAGGAGATATGTAACCACAGATGAGGCTAGCATTGTGGTGGGGCAGGATGGAAAACTTCAGGCATATTAGTTCCTTGTAGGAGATCTCCAACTAACTAAGAACAATGTAAATCAAAAAGTTTGGGCCTTTTTCACAATTTGGATTCCCAGGAAGTAGAGTCAGGTATTTTTCAGAATGTCCCTCAATATGTGCTTGCTATGGCTTTTTTATCATTTTAATTTTACATAATTACAGGGATTTTGGATTTTGAAGAAAATTATTAATATGACAGAGGTGAAGTGTGCTTCTCATCACTTTCAGAAGGAGGGAAGTGACAGGTGGTAATGTTAACCTTCATCACTTCATTAAGTTAGAGCCCACCAAGTACTCCTCTGTAAAGTTACTATAATTTTCCTTTCTGTACTTTATTATTAAGAAATAAATTCCTAAGTCCAGCCCACATTCAAGAAGCAGGGAATTAACCTATATTTTTTGGAAGAAGGTATATCTACGTATATTATTTGAAATTCTTATATAAAGAAGATTTGTTTCATCTCTCTCATTTATTTATCTATTTAGTCATTCACACATGTCAGTATGGAGTTAAGCTATTTTATACTTTAAGTTATAGTCCCATACGGCATTACTTGGGCTTCGCTGGTGGCTCAGGAAGTAAAGAATCTGCCTGCAACGTAGGAGACCCAGGTTCGATCCCTAAGTCAGGAAGATCCCCTGGAGAAGGGAATGGCAATCCACTCCAGTGTTCTTTCCTGGAGAATTTCATGGACAGAAGAGCCTGGCTGGCTACAGTGCATGGGATTGCAAAGAGTCGGATACAACTGAGCAACTAACACACACAAAACTGCATTATTTGTTTTGTTGCTCAAATTATTCCAGGTTTGCCCATCGGAAGTACATTCAGGTTGGCTTCTCTGTTCCTTTGACATGCCTCTTCCTTTCTGTCTTTCTGAGCATTTCCTTACTTCCTGGCACTGCCAGATTCTCCAGGTTTATTTTATAGTTTCCTGTGGTAAAAGAACATTCCTGCCAATGAGAAGACACAGGAGACTCCAGTTTGATCTCTGGGTCAGGAAGATCCCCTGGACAGGGCATGGCAACCCACTCCAGTATTATTGTCTGGAGAATTCCATGGACAGAGAAGCCTGGCTAGTCACAGTCCATGGGGTTACAAAAAATCATGACGGAGCACGCACACATCTGTTTGTCCTAGAATTAGCGATTTGCCTTGTAACTTTGGTTCATGTCTCTATGTAGATCCATGGTTCTGACCTGTATCATTTTCTCTTTATCTAAAGAATTTTTTTTTAACATTTCTTGCAGGCATTTTAACATTCTGCTGGCAATGAATTGCTTCGATTTTTGTTTGTCTGAAAGATCATTACTTCTCCCTCAAATTTGAAGCATAATTTCTCTAGATATAGAATTCTAGGATAGTTGTTTTGTTTTTCCTTTCAAAGCTAAAAATGTCATGCTTTCCACTTTGTTCTAGATTGCTTGGTTTCTGACGACAAGTCTGTTATAATTTTACCCTTTTTCCTCTATAGATGAAGTTTTATCTTTTTTTTTGCTTTTGTTTTTTCTCTGACTTCTTTTAAGAGTTTATTTTTTCCTCTGGTTTTATGAATTTCAACATGATATTTTAAAGGTGTACATGAACATATATATGTTCACCTGTTTGTTTATCATTTATCTTGTTCTGCATTCTCTGAAGTTCTTGCATATGTGGTTTGGAGTGCCTGTCATTCATTTTGGTAAATTCCCAGGAGGAGAAGCGGGACACAGAAGATGAGACTGTTGGATGGCATCAACCCAATGGATGTGAATTTGAGCGAACTCGGGAGATAGTGAAGGACAGGGAAGCCTGGCGTGCTGCAGTCCACAGGATCACAAAGAGTCGAGCATGACTGCACTACTAAAGACCAGCAATAGTCATTGTTAATTTACATTTTTTCCCCTTTTTTTTTTCTCTTTTTTTCCTCCTGGTATTCAAGACAGTGTCCCACTTTTTGGGTGGTTCTGCTGTTTTCTTTCCTCCTCGCTTGTTTTCCTTTCCTGCCTTCCCTCCCTCACTCTTTCTTCTTTCTGCCATTTGTATTCCTCTTTACCTTTGAATTTAATATTGGGAGGTTTCTGTTTGCCTGTCTTGAAACTAACTGATTCCTGAGCAGTTTCAAGTTTATTGATGAGCCATCAAAAGGCATTCTTCATTCTGGTACAGTGTTTTTTATTTCTAGAAATTCCTTTGGTCCTTAGTGTGTTCATCTCTCTGCTGACATTACCCATCTGTCGGTGAATTTTGTTTACTTTTTCCTTAGAACTCCTAACATATTAATTGTGGTTATTTTCTTTTTCTTATGTACTAATTCCAGTGTCTACATTCCGAGGATAGCTCTGAAGATGATTGTCTCTTAAGCGTGTGTTTATTCTTCCTTTTCGCATGCTCTAAAAGCTGGATATGTTTATTGGGTAATAGACACTGGGATAAATAGGCCTTTAGTGTAAGGATTTCTGTTAATCTGGCTAGGAGTTGCATTATGTTTAATGTTTGCTGTAACGGTAAGTGCCAGAAGATTCAAATTCTTTTAGTGTCCTTGCTTTTGTCTCCTCTCTTGACTTTGGGTTTCCTCAAGTATTCCTCTTAAGAGGGAGCCTGTGTCTTGTAACTTTTTAAGTTGTAATCCACTCTCGTTATACTGGAGCCCTGTTGGTGTGGTGATAAAGTGTGTGAGCAGGGGACTGTCCCTTAATCCTCTGATTAAAATCTCAGTCTTTTTGTAAGACTGTGTCTTGGGACTGTGACCTTCACAAATGTTTCTCCAGGAGAATAGCTTGTTCCACTTTGTCCCCTACTTCCTTTCCTGGCTACAGGATTTCCAGTCTATTCTCTGAAAGCCATTGCTCCTGTTGAAGATGTTTTATTGCTTTTTCTCTTAGGTGAAGCAGAAGGCTCAAAGGACCTGAGATGGAAGGAATTCCCTTTCCTCAGTTTTGATAAGACTCTAGAAAAGTCCTTTCTCTTGAATAGCAGACCTTTCTCTTGAATGTTTCTGGGTATATTTCATAATGATTACTGTTACAAGTTGAATTTTGTTCTCCCTAAAAAGATATATTGAATCCTTAACCTCCAGTATCTGTAAATATGTTCTTATTTGAAAAAAAGGGTCTTTGCATATTTAATCAAGTTAAGATAAAATGATTAGGGTGGGTCTTAGTTTACTATGATTGATATCCTCATATGTGATGACAGAGGCAGAGACTGGAGCAATGCAGTCCCAAGCCAAGTAATACCAAGGATCTAGGGTTGGCACCATAGCCTAGGACAAAGCAAGGAAGGATTCTCCCCTATAGGTTTCAGAGGGAGCATGACTCTGCTGACACCTTTGTTTCAGACTTCTAGGTACCAGACCTAGATAAGAATAAAGTTTTGTTACACCATACCTATTTGTAATACTTTGTTAAGGCAGTTCAATGAGCAGCACAAACCATCTGACTTCACTGACCAGGTCAGACAGAGTACATAAGATAACATTGAGTTGCTATCTCTCCAACAGTCATGAGACTTCTTAAGTTACTTTCCCCAATCATACATCCAGGTCATTTGGGAGAGAAACCAGAGTGGGAATAGCAGACTAGAAATCTGAAAAACTCAGCATGGTCTTCAGTTCTTCAGGAACAGACTAAGTGATTAAGTCTGTCTAAAATTATATAACTGGAATTAAAATGATATTTATTTCAAAAAATAGTTAAATATAAATAAATATAGTAAAAGTACTGCCATCAGTGATATGGCAATGTTATAAGAATTTTGGTAATAGTGAAAAAACAGATGCTATAGAAACACTGGAAAAATATATATCCATCCTAACCAGTACACTTGGAAAAATTTCATTAAGTGGATAGTGCCTAAAATGGGCCTTAACAATTTGAGAATGATTTCAAATATAGAAAAAGAGAGTGAGGCATTTCAAGTAAGTAAAACAACCATACATAAAGCCAGAAAATATTAAAATGTTTCAGGGCTAGCAAATAATCCCATATGTTGAAAGCTCAAGGTCTTGGAAAATGCATTTGTTAAAATATATCAGAGTTAGACAGAATAGTCTTAAGTGACGTATAAAGAGTTTTAAACTTTTTCATTAATAATATAAAAATGACTGTTCTTAACACTGATTAGAATAACCCCATCAATTAGATAATATCCTTATTTGGGGCTTCCCAGGTAGCACAGTGGTAAAGAATCCACTTGCCAATGCAGGAGACCAGGAGACGGGAGTTCGATCCCTGGATCAGGGAGTTTCCCTGGAGGAGGAAACGGTAACCCACTCCAGTACTCTTGTAGGGGCAATGGACAGAGGAGCCTGGTGGGCTACAGTGCATGGGGTCGCAAGGAGTTCGACAAGACTGAGCATGCACGCATGCATCCTTATTTAAATAGTGAGAAAACTGAGATAAGAAATCAAGCTTATTTCTCCTTATATAGGAATTCAAGGCTGGGGGGTCTTCTGTGTCTTCAGGAACCTATGCTTCTATCTTGTACATCTCCCAGTCTCTGTGGCCTCAAAGTCCTCTCACTTCAGCCAAACTAGAGGAAAAAAGAGGGAATGTGGAATTTTTGACACATCTTCAGGACTAGTCATCATAGAGAGTTATTTGCATGATTCTCTCTCACCATACAGTATCCACAGTGGTTGAGAATAAACAGGCTTTTATGTGGCTTCCAACTCCATCATTTACTAATTGAATAACCTTGTAAAAATTACTTTCTTCTCATCTCAATTTTCTCACTTTTCTGTTAATTCCTGAGATTTAGGTTTGCTGCTGCAGTAACTTACCTAGAAGGAATAATTCAACCAAATTCAAACTGTGACAGAGTTAAAATAGTGTGTAACCATACTTTAGCCACTTGACACAAAGAGCTGACTCATTAGAAAAGACCCTGATGCTGGGGAAGATCCAGGGCAGAAGAAGGGGACAACAAAAGGCAAGATGGTTCAGTGGCATCACTGACTCAATGAGCATGAGTTTGAGCAAGCTCCAGGAGATGGTGGACAGGGAAGCCTGGTAGGCTGCATTCTGTGGGGTTCCAAAGAGTCAGTCATGACTGAGTGACCAAACAACTACAAAAATAAGTATATCAAGTGCAATAGAGGAAAGCCTGAGCTCAGAAACCAAAAAACAATATCAGTGAAGAGAAATAATCTTTCTTTTCTTTAGCTTGCTGCTGCTGCTGCTAAGTCGTGTCAGTCGCGTCCAACTCTATGTGACCCCGTAGAGGGCAGCCCACCAGGCTCCTCCACCCCTGGGATTCTCCAGGCAAGAACACTGGAGAGGGTTGCCATTTCCTCCTCCAAAGAATGAAAATGAAAAGTGAAAGTGAAGTCGCTCAGTCGCATCCAACTCTTAGCGACCTCATGGACTGTAGCCCACCAGGCTCCTCCGTCCATGGGATTTTCGAGGCCAGAGTACTAGACTGGGTCGCCAGTACGTTCTCCATCTTTAGCTTAATCATTGGCAAAATGAGGGAAATATCTCCTACTTTACAGGGCTATTGAAAAGACTAGTTGATATAATTTTATGGGATCCTTAAGCAATTTTAGAAGGATTGGCTACTGACAGTGCACAGTCTGGGGACGGTTAGAGGTGGTGCCCAGAAAATCCTCTGCAGAGCTGATTGGCCTATTTAAACTAACTTGAAGTGACTTGCTCAAGGATTCATTCTTCTTAAATTTTTATTTATTTTTTTTTTTAAAAAGAAAGTATTCTGGCAGAGAGCTTTTGATTCTCTGGCTTTTCCTTGGAAAAATGTAAGGGATAATTAAAACTGATCTTACACAATACGGCTGTTCCAGGAAATGCTGCAGGTGGCAAACATCAAGGCATGGTTTGGCATATGCATGCTTAGGTATAGACACTACAGTCTTAGATGGATACACACAGGCACTGATTTCCTGGTAACTATAGTAAAGCCAATTCTGTTTGCTAAATATTGGCAATGGCCAAGTAAACAGTCACCAAATCCAGAGCACTATCTCTTCTTTTTGGTGATACCAAGCTGTAAACAATGTACTATGGCCCTCAGAACATGAATAGTGGCTGTGATACTATGATTTATAGTAAGAAATATATATCTGGTCTTCATCCCAGTTTCTGACACCAAGCCCCTAAAACCCTTAGGAGCAATCAAGTTGTCTTTTGCTATGTTAATAAGGTGAATTTTAGAAAGCATCTAAGGATGGGGGCTGGTTGCCAGGACAACCAAATGTGTGATTAAAAACTTGAAACTTTCCTTGCTATCTTTGACCTCCAAGGAGGGGACAGGGGTTGAAGATTGAGCTTAATCACCAGTGGTGTCACCTTCTGGTGTCTGAGAACTGCTTGCTGTTGTATGGAAACACCCTCATGCAAACACACACAGGCACACATTGGAATTTGGTCCAGGGACCAAAAAAAAACAGTGCCCAAGAGAGACATTTTAAGAAGGAATTTTGCTTAGAATGAAAGGTCTTGAGTAATGAAAGTGATAGAATAGTACATAATTTCCAATTCTATAAAATAGCAAAAGGGAGGTGTATTAGTCAAGGTTTTTCAGAGCAAGAGGACTAGAACCAAGAAGATGTATGTATGTATGTGTATGTATGTATGTATGTATGTATGTATGTATGTATGTATATGAATATATACAGGCATATCTTGGAGCTGTTATGGGCTCAGTTCCAGACCACTTCAATAAAGTGGATCTCACAAATTTTTTGGTGTTCCAATGGATATGAGTTATGGCTATACTATATTTCAGTCTATTAAATGTGTGGTGGCATTATGGCTAAAGATGTGAACATATCTTAATTAAAAATGCTTTATTGCTAAAATTTGCAAAACATCCTCTGAGCCTTTAGTGAGCCATAGTAGTAAGATCACTGATCACCATAAAAAATATAATGATGAAAATGTTTGAAATCTTGTGAGAATACTAAAACGTGACTCAGACACAAAGTGAGCAAACACTGTTGAAAAAATTGGCATCCATAGATTTGCTTGATGCAGAGTTGCCACAAACCTTCAAGTTTTAAAAAATGCAGTATCTGTGAAGTTCAATAAAACAAAGCATGATAGAGAGAGAGTGCTAGTTCAAGTCTGAAGGTCTGAGAACAAGGAGAGACAATGTGTTAAGTCCTAGTCTGAGAGTAGGAGAAAACCCATGTTTCAGCTCAATCAGTTAAGCAGAAAAGGGGGCACATTCTCCCTTTTTCTACCTTTTGTTCTATTCAGGCTCTCAAAAGAGTGGATGATGCCATCTCACACTGAGAAGGCAATCTGCTTTACTGATTTTACAGATTCAAATGCTAGCATCATCGTAAATACCCTCACAGAAATACTCAGATGTAATGTTTAGCCAAACATCTGGACACCTTAGGAGCCAGTCAGGTTGACGCATACAATGGATTTAATACTTCTGATGATAAAGAAGTAGCGCTAGCATTGTGTAGCACTAGCTTACTACACATGATCATGGCTGGCAAACCCCACGGCATTATGACTCTCTTTGTGGATATTTTATTCTGAATTCACTTCTTTACACTGAGCTGTGTTATATTCCAGCACAATGCAAACTCAATATTCCTGGAAGTGAATTCATCGTTTCCTCTATCAATTAGGTTACACAACAACAAAAACCAGCACAAACTGGCTTGAGATTAGATGGGAAATAATAGATTTATGTAACTGGGAAGTCTAATTACAACACTAGAAGAAACTTAATTTAAGGCTAGTATAATGAGACCTGTTCTTTCTCTATTTCTTGGTCCTATATTGGCTACATTCTTAAGCAGATTATATCCTTGTAGAATAAATGATAAGCAGAAGCTCCACATCTACAGACCATGTCTCAGTAATGTCAACCACAGAGTAACACTTTTAAAAGTCAAGTAATTAATATAATACACAAAGCAATAAAATTTTAAATCAATTTCAGAAACATCAAACGCCTCAATCCATTAGTAAACTAAAAAACATGCTTCAGAATAAATTATAAATCAAATAGTAACTTCACAATATTGAAAGTGAGTGATATATTTATGCTTCTGGCCAAGATGGATATAGAAATTCAAAACTTCTTAACAAGTAGAACAAGCAATAAAAGGTGCAAAATCAGTTTTTGAAACCTAATAGAAGTTTTAAGGTATAAAAACACTATTAATAAAACAAAGCCTTTTCTAGGATAAAACAGTCACCCTTATTTCCATGCTTGGTAGAACAGCTGGAAGTAGAGGATTTTTCCATAAATGAGAGTAAGCACACTTTGTGTTCTTTAAGATATATATATATATATATATATATATCCTGTAAAGCTACAATATTTTATTATTATTTTTGTGTTAAACACTTAATAGCCCTCTAAATTAAAGATAAATACTTATATAATAGAAAATAATAGAGATTTTTCACATTTTTTTAGATATTTACCTTTCTGATACTTTTCATTCTTTTCTGAAGATCTGGACTTCCATATGGTTTAATTTCCTTTTCTCTCATAGAATTCATCTTTAACATTTCTTATAGTGCCAAAATAATGATAATATATTTATATTACATAATTTATTCACCCTAAAGAAAGCAAGGAAATATTAAGAGAAAATCAAGAACAGATTACCAAGATAGTAGTCTTAAACACAATTATATCAGTCATTATACTAATGTAAAGGGACTAAACACTTCAATTAAAAGGCAGAGATTGTCACAGTGAATTTAAAATGTAGGACCCACCACTTGCTGTTTACAACATTATAAAGTTTTAAATTCATCTTCATCCCCAATTTAAAAAATGCAATTCTAATAAAAATCTCATAGGAATCTTAAAAATTAAATATGACAATTTTATTCTAAAAGGCACATAAAGAATAGAGATCCTTGAAAAGTTAAGACAATTTGAGACAAGAAAAAAAATATGAGGGATATATTCTTATCTCTTTTTAGCATATTGAAAGCTCTAAAAACAATGTGGTAATGTTGGCTAATTCACACAGTTCTGTGCAAAAACTACATAAGAAGTATGTTGGAGAGAGGATTAGGGATCTTTTCTTTGCTGATAAATGGGAACAGATTCAAGAGGAGAGTATATGAGCCATCTCTTTGCCTCCCCCTTTTAGTATTAAACTTTGGAGTGATGTCATGGCAATCATCTTGCAACCACAGTATCATAAGCATGAATAAGAAAAGTCAACATACTTAGGATAATGCAACAGAAAGATGGTTGGGCCTAATCTTCTTGATTACATTAATGATCTGCAAAAGCAATGCTAGCAACTTCTTATGTGAGAAAAATAAACCTCAATTATGTAATCACTGTTATCATGAATTCTTTTGATTGCCATCATACCTATTTCCAGCTATTCTGATTTCTAAAAAGAGAACTGCAAATTAAACAGTAACTTTCAATTCCTCTACCATCATAGTGACAAAATTAACAAGTTCCAAAATGCCAAAGGGGCTTCCCAAGTGGCGCTACTGGTAAAGAACCTGCCTGCCAACGGAGACACAGGTTCGATCCCTGGGTGGGAAAGATCCCCTGGAGGAGGACATGGGAACCCACTCCAGTATTCTTGCCTAGAGAATTCCAAGGCAGAGGAGCCTGGTGGGCTATAGTCCATAGGGTTGCAGAATCAGACATGACTGAAGTGAGTTAGCATGCATGCATAATGCCAAAGAGTAAAGCAGAAAGTGTAAAGGAATTTTCGTGTTGTTTAAGTGGGTTTGCAAATTGACACAATTACTTTGGAGAAGAATTTAATAGCATTAAAGTTTAGAGTCATGTATATGATACAACACAGAAGATAATCTTCACTTCTCTAGAGAAATATTCTCATATTTATTCAAGAAAATATGAAAAAAAAATACATTTATTGCAGAATATTGCAATATTGAAGAATACTGGAGTGGGTTGCCATTTCCTACTCCAGGGAATCTTCCCAACCCAGGAATCAAACCTGTGTCTCTTGCATCTTCTGGATTGGCAGACAGATTATTTACCACTGTGCCACCTTATTTGTATACCTGTTTTAATCTAAAGATTTCAAAGTAATTTATTGTTGCTGTTCAGTTGCTAAGTTGTGTCCAACTCTTTGTGACCCCATGAACTGCAGCATGCCAGGCTTATAATTAATAGTAATTATGTACGTATTGGCATTTACAATTTGAAGTCATGTTGACATCCATTAATTTCAATGATATTAACAATAACCCTGTTAACTAGACAGGGCAAGAATGATAACTATGATAGGGAAATTGAGACCTAGAATGATAAAGCATTCAGCTTGAGGCCACAGAGCAAGTTAATGTTTCCAAGGTGATGTCAAAGGATTTGTCATATTAATTCTCATTTGAAAACTCCTTCATTTGAAATTTCCCAATACTTTTAGTATTTAGTATTCCCAATACTTTAAGTAATTTTCCCTTACTTTTAGTAGCCCGAAGAGGGTTGCATGCCACTCCAAACCAAAAGTGTTGTCTTAAACTGGTGACAGATCACCCTTTGAACATTATTGAAGATTGGGAGTCACCTTTCCTGAGCAAATTGCTCCTGCAAAGCCCAACAGAAGCAAATTCTGTTAACAAAGAATAAATAGAAAAAACCTGCTAGATGGGGAATCTAACAGAGTCTTCCACAGCAACCATACTGTACTTCTTTTTCATTTAAGCCATTTCTTCCTGCTAGAGGATGTTAGTTAGAAAAAAAAAGAGTCCACGAGGCAGATGCTGTTCTCTGAGTAGCTGATAAGACGTTCACCATTCCCTCAACTGGTTAAATTTTGGTCAGCTTTTTTTTTTTTTTTTTTTTTTAGCTCCTTTAAACACACATATCATAAACTACAAACAAGTATAGCTAGAATTTTGCATGAAATGAGAGACATTACACTCATTTAGCTCAGTTAAATGTCATCATCTGATTGTGAATTCTTTTAGGGCAGGAATTTTCTTCACCATTTTATTCCTAGAGTCTCAGCCAGTCCCTTCGACAAAATATGGGCTCGACTTGTATCCTAAATTGTTAAATCTTGCTTTTTATACTATTCCTCAGCATCTTCTTCTCTCCACTGAAACTCTTGCTTCTAGACACTTTGTTCTTCCATAAAAAGTCAGAAGCAATAACCAATACTTATCTAGTACTGATTTCATGCCAAGCACTCCTATTTTCTTTGTGTGATATGTAGTCCCCCTAGTTAAATTAATCAGAGTAATCACCTGGAAAAGTCCGAGCCACATCCAAGCTGAAAGTCATAAAGTCATATATTTTATACATCCTTAATCTTAGACCTACCAGTCACAGAGAGAGGAAAATAAAACACCCTACTAAAAAATCCTACCTATAAATTATGTTCGTAGTGAGCAGATAGTACAGAAGACAGATAAATGTTGTTGAGAAAGATATCATTTACACCTCAATTCATAAGCCCTGGAACCCACCCCTTCACTAAGTGGGCCAGGCAGTTACCTCACACCAGACACAGGACACCCGTGGCTGTGGAAAGTCCCCTGAAGTCACCGGAACGTACACAGGACTGTGTGACTGTGGATATAAATATAAAGTGCTTCACTCACCTCGGCCCCCAAATCTGACCTTATTTGTCAGAACTACCTTGGCTGGATCTAGAGGGCAAGGACAGAAGAACATCTTGACCAGCTGATGCTTTGACAGATGCGGGAGAGGCACGCGGAGGAAGCTGGCATAGTGTGCCTGCATCTTCACTGTTGCTGCCCTCAAAGTCCTCTCGGCAGATGAAGCCATCCTGACCCAAGTGCCTTCTTTCTCCAGGAAATTCTAAGCACTTTCTGCTCTTATCTTTTTCTCTAGCATAACCGCTCCTTGTAAAAATAACTCGATGTCAAGTTTTAAAATGAAAATTAGAGAAGAAAAACAAATTCATAATCTCTATTACTTAGCACAATCATTTTAACACTTAAGAAAAATAGTTATAGTCTTTTCCCTGTACTTTTAAAAATGGAATTGTGTTTTGTCTCTAGTCTTTGACCTGTAAGTAAAGCAGCAATATGGAGAAATTCTTCTGCTATATCTAGGGTAATCATAAAATATGTTCAATCCAGGGTAATTTTGAGAATAAAAGGGGAAATTAAAATTAATTATAAACATTTTCAAAAACTTATATCAGTTCATAAAATATTATATGACAGTGATGCACCTACTACTAAAAACCTATATTCAAAAAGAAAACTGAAATTTTTTTTTTCACTAAAAATTTTAAATAACATATATCCATATACATTAAAGCTGGAAAAAAGTCTTCATATTAATTATCTGAAATTAACAATCCAACTGAAAGACCATTGTTTATATTATGTTCACAAACTTTGCTAATTTTCTTAGTTACATCTGTTTCTAAAAGCCTTGACATCGATGCTTTTTGAAGAATGTATTCTTTAATATGATATTATTTTAATTTGTTCAGATGTTTGACAAATACTTCTTGAAAATTGCATTTTAAGATTAATAAATTTGAAATAGCCATTTTCAACTGAATCCTTTCTATATGCATAGTTTTAACTGATAAAATATTCTCTTCATAGCAGTTGAAATATTTGATAAACACAGTGCAAAGTTTGTAAATGGAAGATATTTTCTAATACATTTTACATAAAAACTGTATAAATATTTCAGCCCAAATATCTTCTATGCTATGTTTTACCTCTATTTAGAATGTCTTTCTTCGACAAATATTTTTACAAGTCAAGGCTCATTAAATATCTCTTTTTCCATACATTTGAAAGTTTCACCAAACTTATATACTACAAAAAAAGACCTTCTCTATTTCATTCCATTCTAAAACAGAGTACAAATTTACCTAAATAAACAGGAGCAATATTAAAATTCTTTCTACAAGTTTACATATTTTAAAGCACAATTACGTAATTTCAGAATTATATTTTTTACACTGAACTTTCATCATTTAATTTGTTTCACTCTTGCTTTTATAGGGATAAATCTCAACATCTTCCTGTTTATAAACTTGATTTTCAATAATTATATCTATCCAAAAGCACTTAAATCAAAAACTTCCAACTGATTTTTAATGAAGTGCAAACAAAATGTATAGTCTTCATTTGCAAAAAGTTTAACATCATTGTAAAACGGATTTATCTGCAAAATAGATCTTAAATATTAGCATGTTTTCAAAAATCAATGGATGACAAGCAGTGCGAGGAGAAAAGGCTCAAATTCCCATGCTATAGTTGTATGTTTTGGTTTTTTGGCTGCAAGGCATGTGGGATCTTGGAGAAGGAAATGGCAACTCACTCCAGTATTCTTGCCTGGAGAATCCCAGGGACAGAGGAGCCTGGTGGGCTGCCGTCTATGGGGTCGCACAGAGTTGGACACAACTGAAGCAACTTAGCAGCAGTATCTTAGCTCACTGACCAGGGATGGATCATGCACCCACTGCATTGGAAAGTAAGTTCTTAACCTCTGGATCACCAGGGAAGTTCCTAGACTGGCTATTGAATAATGTAATAATTTCTTTGATTTGCTTAGCTCTTTCAGGCTTCCAAAGTCCTTGCTATTTTACACACATGATTTTAATTTTTCCTCAGTGCTATGAAGTATTATCAATTCCATATTATAGCCAAACCGAGACCCAAAGATCTTAAGTGCTTTGCTCACAGTGGATGGAAGGAGCAAAGAAGTATAATAGAAGGTCAGTCTGAATTGGGATTCTGATTTTCTCACTGGTTCTGTTACGTTAGAGGATGTTTTAGCCTCCTTATCTGTCAATCAAGATTAACAAAGTTCACTTCAGGGTTATAACAAATGATACATATCTCCATCTTCATAAGAGACTTTCAGTCTAGAGTTTGGAAGGTAAGAACTTGTTAATGAATGATTATTCTCATTCAGTAATAATGCGGTGCTCTTTCTCTTGGGTTTCCCTGGTAGCTCAGCTGATAGAGAATCTGCCTGCAATACAGGAGACCCCAATTCAATTCCTGGGTCAGAAAGATCCACTGGAGAAGGGATAGGCTACCCATACCAGTATTCTTGGGCTTCTCCGGTGTCTCTGCTGGTGAAGAATCCACCTGCAACATGGTAGACCTGGGTTTGATCCCTGGGTTGGGAAGATTCCCTGGAGAAGGGAACGGTACCCACTCCAGTACTCTGGCCTGGAGAATTCCAGGAACTGTAATTCTACATACTGTATCATTTCAGTCACTCAGTCTTGTCTGACTCTTTGTGACGCCATGGAATGCAGCATGCCAGGCTTCCCTGTCCATCAGCAACTCCAAGAGCTTGCTTAAACTCATGCCCATTGAGTTGGTGATGCCATCCAACCATCTCATCCTCTGCCATTCCCTTCTCCTACTGCCTTCAATCTTTCCAAGCATCAGGGTCTTTTCCAAGGAGCCAGTTATTCACATCAGATAGCCAAAGAATTGGAGCTTCAACTTCAGCAGCAGTCCTTCCAATGAATATTCAGGACTTATTTCTTTTCCGATTGACTGGTTTAATCTCCTTGCAGTCCAATGGACTCTCAAGAGTGTTCTCCAATACCACAGTTCAAAAGCATTAATTCTTCAGTGCTCAGCTTTCTTTATAGTCCAACTCGTACATCCATACCTGACTACTGGAAAAACCATAGCCTTGACTAGACAGACCTTTGTTGACAAAGTAATGTCTCTGCTTTTTAATATGCTGTCTAGGTTGGTCATAGTTTTTCTTCCAAGGAGCTAGTGTCTTGGACTGTAAATTCCACTGTATACTGGACTGGACTGTATTCTCCACTCTTTTTTTTTTTTTTTAAACTTTTTACTGTTTAGCCCACCATGTGGTATGTGGGATCTTAGTTCCCTGACCAGGGATCAAAACTGTGCCACTTGCATTTGAAGCACAAGGTCTTAACCACTGGATCACCATGGAAGTCTCTACTCCTCTCCTTTTTTAAACAAATAAATCTTTTTACATTTAGAACAATGTCTGACTAATTTATATCTTGTTTTGTCAAGGATCAGTAGAGATAAAGAAAAAAAATTGGATTTTTTTGGGGAGGTGTTTGTAAAACCCAAAGGGATTTTACATTTGAATTTATCTAACAAAATAACAGAATCACAAAAAGAAAGAACTAAAATAATAACATGTATTAACCTCTCTAACCAGCTTCAGAAACATAGGAGTAGAAGGGGATAGCAGTGGTATGGAGTGCCACGGGGAGTAAATTTCATATTGCATTCCTTTTAAAGTCCTGGTCTCTGAAATCATCCAAGACTTCCCACACAATGTGTATTTTCTCCTTCTTAAATGGGGCAAGAAGAGCAACAGGCTTTTTAAAAAATTTTTTTTTAATCAAAAGATAATCACTTTACAATATTGTGTTGGTTTCCAATATACATAAACATGAAACAGCCATAAGTATATATACAGCCCCTCCTTCTTAAGCCTCCCTCCCACATCCCACCCCATCCCACTCCTCTAGGTGGTCACAGAGCCCTGGTTTGAGCTCCCTGAGTCATACAGATAATCCCCACTGGCTGTCTGCTTCGCATATGGTAGTGTATATATTTCCATGCTACTCTCTCCATCCATCCCATCCTCTCCTTCCCCCCATCCCTTAAGTCTGTTCTCTATGTCTGCATTTGTGTTGGTCCTAATGAGATGGATGAACCTAGAGACTATTATGCAGAGTGAAATAAATCATAAAGAGAAAAACAAATATTGTACATTAATACATATATATGGAATCTATAAAGATGGTACTGATGAACCTATTTGCAGCACATCAGTGGAGAGCAATAGGTTTTTAACAATGAAAAATGAAGAGGCCCACCAAAATTCCATCCAACCCTGTACACTTACTGGGCACTATGGAGCTTCAGGGCCTGGGCCATGGGCTCTAGGGGAAACAGTTGAGTGATGCCTGGTCACTGCTCTCTCCTCTGGTGGCGGAAGCAGACACACACACAAGTAACTTGATTCCAAGGCAGGCTCTGGTAAGTGTTATCTTAGATCAGTGCAGCAGACAGGTCACACGACTGGAATAGCATGAAGTCAGGCCGGAGGCTGAGGCCATGCTGTTATTTAGGAAGCCTATCAGGTTCATCTCACAGTTTGGCAGTGATCCAAAAACCCCATAGCTTCTTGTCCTGGGCGTGGTGGGTCAGAGGACACTTCCTGGAGTCTACTGTTGAGGCTCCTGGAGTCTAAGATTGGTTTGTTCCACTTTTATCAAATAAATGACCCTAAAATGCCTGGCACTATATTTCCATGTCTGCCTAAAGTTGACCTTTTCCTCCCCTAGCATGTCACAGGAGGTGCCACACATCAGAGCTTCCAGGTTTTTATCCATTCCAGAAGTGAAAAAAAAAAAAAATATTGTTAATTTCTTCTTCTCTGGTAGTTCGCTCTTCCAGCTCTGCCTCAGCTGCTTGCTAACATCTGTCTCCCCAACAGGGAAGTGAAGTGCTAGAGTACAGAGCCCCCTGGATCTGCTCATTTCCCACAGCACCGAGAAAAGATGTTATTATATGACATCCTCAGTCCAGATCATGGGATGAAATTCAGTTTTTCTGATGTTCCTTCAACTCTTTACCATTTTCCAACTTGCTGGCAGCTTTTGCAAAATGCCTTCAAGCTTAGAATTGAACATGAAAGAGGAAAAATGACACTTTTATCTGCTAAATATGATGTTGTGTTAAATAGATTGCAAAATAGCAAGGGTGGAGAGAGGAGTTCACTTGGCCGAAAAAAGGAAAGAGGATCTGATTGAAAGGCCAGAGATTTGAGCACTGCCCTGGCTCTGTCAGCAAGCTGGTCTCCTCTTGGTCATCTCAACTAACAAATGGGGGCCCAACAGACTTATTGCTAAGAATTTATTTTTTCTGAGTGATTTATCATTTTAATATGATTCTTTTTTTATACTACCTGCAACAACAATAACCTATAATTTGCAAAGCACTTATAAATGCATTATTCATATGTGTATGAATGAAACTGTGCTTTCAACTTTGCAATTCTATAACTGGGACTTGACCATATTGAAGAGAGAGCAAGGTGAATTGAGGAGTCCCACTCCACTCTATCTCTGAAGCAGAGTTGACCTCTAGCCTCTGGAGTTTACTCTGGCCGAGAGCAGATTCTTGTGATCACATTCTGATCCAAACCAACTGTTGGGGCTTTGGGATGCACTGATCATTGGTGCAAATGTGTCCAAGAAACCCACAAATCTGTGCTAGTTTGTGTGCTGGTCAGACCCACCCACCAAAGTACAAGGGAGGTTTCAGGGAGAAGACATTTCTCCTCTTTCTTCTTTACTCAGTTTTCACTGCCTGCCTCTCTCACACACTTATGACTTAAACACTGCCTAACCATGATGGTAACCAACTCAGGTGTTCTAATCTGAACTGGGATTTCATCTCCCAACCTACTTTGCTAAGTAACTACCCAACATCTGCCGCACGTCCTTGAAGCACAAGATACCCACTATGGTGTTGCTTCGTTCCCTCACAGCAGCACCTCTTCTTGAACTCCCTGTCTCTTCCAGCATCTGCCTTGTTAACTTGGCAGAAATTTCCCATTAAGCTCTGATTTCTTTTCTGGGACTTCTGTTGCTAACCACTGGCTGAGTCCAGCAAAATTCCCCGTGCAATATCTACCCCTGTAATATTTAGGTGTCATCATTTCTTACTTAGAGAGGTACTTAATTCTCTTAAGCACTCTGAGCTATTCCACCATGCACATTTTTTGTTTCTTTTGTTTTGTTTATTTGTTTCTAATCTCAGCACATTTCTAACCTGAAACATTCAGTCTCTTTATTGCCTACCACATAGGCCATATTTTTAACACTGGTATCTGAGGTCTTCCATAATCCAGCATCATCAGCTATTCCACTAAGTCAATAGTATACCATTCTCCACACATGCCTCCCCCGTGTAAATACCTTTGTATCATTGTTAAGTTGTTCAGCATGCCTACCTTATTTCTGCACACTGTTCTTATTAAAACACAATTCCATCCACAAAGGTGCAGCTTGAACGGCTCCTCTTCCACTACATCAATACCTTATTCAGGTTGAATGTGTGTCCTTCATCTTCTGAACGCCACAGAGTTTTGTCTTTCTCTACAAAGAAAGGGCACTGATTTTATTCTGCCTTATTACTTGGTTGTTTGTGAATTTATTTGTCATTGCTCTTCTGCTAGACTATCAATAATCAAAAATCAAGGTCTATACTTTACTCACCAGCATACTCTTGGTGAGCAAGAATGAGTTAGGCTGGTCTGGAAGGAGAGCCACATGGATAGCATAAGTCAAACAGAAAGAAACTGGATAGAAAGTCAAGGGAGGGAGAGCTTTGTCAAACCAACTTCTGATTTTCTGGTTTACTGGTGGGAGCACACTTCCAGAATCATTTTTATTATTTCAAGCTGCATGTTAGTGAACATCATTGGAGAGCATGAGATAGGAAAGAACTCATTACAGCTCAGATTTGAATAGGGTTACAGTGAGGAATCAAAAAGATAAGGTTCAAGAAAGAGAAGAAAGAAATCAAGGGCCATAATGGTCTTTTACTTATGATTTATTCTGTGATTTCAGCTGGGAGGATTCAGGTGTAACATGGCTACACTTCACTGACTTCCACAGATATGCTGTTTTTAGAACCATAAGAAAATATGAGATAAATGGAGTTGGAGAAAAAACAGAAATTCAGTGCAAGGCAGTAGCTCACTCTAAACCACAAATTTCAGTCAGTTGCTAAACCAGTATTAGGACCACTTCTCCAGGGATCTATAGTATCCTATATCTACTATCATTCTTTTTACCAGCGTTACTACACAAGAAGGCAGAAGACCAAATGTGTACATTAAGTTGTATTGATCTTAGAGAAACGGGTGACCAGCTGGATTCCTAAAACTCGTGGCAGGGTCTCTCTCCACCTTTGTCAAATCATATGAGCTGTGGTGCTGGAGAAGATTTTGGAGAGTCTCTTGGATGACAAGGAGATCAAATCAGTCAATCCTAAAGGAAATCAACCCTGAATACTCATTGGAAGGACTGATGCTAAAGCTGAAGTTACAATATTTTGGCCACCTGATGCAAATAGCTGACTCTTTGGAAAAGACCCCAATGCTGGGAAAGATCGAAGGCAAAAGAGAAGAGTGTGGCAGAGGATGAGATGGTTGGGTAGCAACACCAATTCAATGGACATGAACTTGGGCAACCTCCAGGAGAGAGTGAGGGAAAGGGAGGCCTGGTGTGCTGCAGTCCATGGGGTCACAAAGAGTCAGACCTGACTTAGCGACTCACTAACAGCAACAACAATGAACTGTTTATATGTCTGTCTCCCAGGAAGAAACTGGAAAGTCCTGCAGGACAGAGTCCCTGTTTGTCTCATAATACCTAGAAGGCGCTTCGCCGTATTAAGTACCCAATCCATGGTCAATGGAATTGATGTAACCTTCTTCTATTCCGTAGCTCTTCCACAGGTCCCAGCTTTCATTATAGTCACTACAGAGTTTCTGACTAGTACTTGCCAGGTAAAATTCCTTTTGCAAAATAATTAATTTGTTCCTTGCATGCCTAATAGTCATTCAACCTCGCAGAATAGGAATCTGGCTCCTCAAACATGAAAGTCTGGCTTTGGCACAGGAAGTGAGCGCACTGTGCCCAGCCAGGCCTCAGCGCAGGGACAGCATGTGCCCCCGGGCAGGGCCTGGCCCTCTACCCAGCAGCTGCTCCCCAAGCCCCAGGACCAGAAGCATGGCCACCTGGTGCTTATCCTCTCGTTCCACCTGACAGGAAGATGGTTTAAACTTTCTCTTGCACAATGCACTGGAGGCGGAGGAGGCAGGCAGACTAAAAGAATGGGTCAGGTTGATTTCATCAGCCATTGCAGCAGCTCCTCAATATTTCTTTGAGAGATGTTTGGCAGCTTAAGCACAGCATGCTGAGGCAGATTCCATTTAGCAGGATACATGAGCGCTCTTCAGCTTCCTCCTCCCCTCTCTGGCCTCTCCTCTTTCTCCTGGCCCTAGGCAAGAGTTTTTTCTCTTGGGGGGTGGTGGGGGTAAATTGGATATTAACAGAGAGTCTATGGAATTTTGATTAAGGTATAATTTTCAATACTGAGTTGTCAACATTAGACCTTTAGAAATAAGTATGCAGTATACTCTTCTCCCTTCTAAGATTCCCGCCCCCCACCGCCCCCCCCCCCCCCCCCGGACACAGTAATGTGCAAGTTGTAGAAATTTTGGAAATTGTATTATATAGGCATGCATATGTACCCATGGTTTCCCTGGTGGCTCAGTGGTAAAGAATCTGTCTGCCAAGCAGGAAACATGGGTTTGATCCCTGGGTTGGGAAGATTCCCTAGAGAAGAAAATGGCAACCCACTCCAGTATTCTTGCCTGGGAAATCCCATGGACAGAGGAGCCTGGAGGGCTACAGTCCATAGGGTTGCAAAGAGTCAGACACAATTTACAACTAAACAACCATATGTGATCATAAATATACATATATATGTATGCATATATAGAGACACGTCTGTTTTTGTATACATTTATGTACATATACACACATGTGTATATATATACATATGTCTGTATACAAAACATTTAATGGATCATTTGATAAACAATTTATGAATTTTTAATTAAATATATGTTAAAATATTTTTTCATGCTAGTAAATTTTCTTACACAGCATAATTACTTGTTGCACATAGTACTACATTGTAAATTTACAACAAAATTTGTAGTTATACCATGTTGTACATTAGGGTCTATTTCTTGGTTAGCGCATACAATATCAAGATAAATAGCAGTACACAATCTTTTCTTCTGTTGTGTGTATTCATGTTGATTTTCTTAGAGTGAATCCTCTTTTCACTTTGTGAGACATGGCACTGAATCTGTTTTCTCAGATTTAGCCAACATATCCAAGAGAGGTTTGGAAAGCTCAGGAAGAGTGAAAAAGGAAAGAACTGCAGCTGCACCTGCCAGTTCTCTGGGCCCTAACGAGTCCAGAGACTACTGTTGCCAAAATTCCTGCTTATTAAACAAACTACCCTGAGACTCTCAGACTTTAATTGATCCTCAGTTTCACTCACTCCTTTAATTACAGTTTCAAAGCACACAGAGACCCATGTGGATCAGAACATAAGATGTGTCAAGTTCAACTAGCAGAGTTCAACAGGTGAAAACAATGAAAGGTATTTCATTTTTTGCTTTTATCCATATATGGAGTTTAGACAAACCCCAAATAAGAGCAACACTCAACACAATTTTAGCCACTTTCCTTAACCTTGCAACTAGTATAATACTATTTTCTTAGGCTGTTTATTATGTAGATCAACTTAATCTCCTTCTTGGTAAAAGAATCTTTCCTCATTAGAAGAGAATATAACTGAAAGGGGAGTAGAGGATTCTATTCGGTGGGCTAGGCCGAAGAACTGAATCTTGGCAATTTAAAAAGAACTAGTTGAGGAGGCTAGCAACTAGTGAACTGACAAGAGGATTGCCTTTATGCTCAGTTGTATCCAACTCTTTGCAACCCATGGACTCTAGCCCCCCAAGTTCCTCTCTCCACAGAATTTCCCGGGAAAGAATACTGGAGTGGGTTGCCATTTCCTCCTCCAGGAGATCTTTCCAACCCAGGGATCAAACCCCCTTATGTCTCCTTATGTCTCTTATGTCTCCTCTCCAGCATTGGCATACAGATTCTTTACCACTGTGCCACTTGGGAATACAAGATTAGTCCTCACTAGAGAAAGACAAGGGTTATTGGGTTTTGGTGCCTTTTCTCTATTGACTCAAATTGAGAAAGGGACAAGCCTCAGATTTTAGTGTCACAAACTTCATTTCATTTAATAAATCTGAGCAAGGAAAGCCCTATGGAAGGTGCAAACACACTTGATTAACCTCCAGAGATTTATAATCTAGTTAAGTAAATGAGATGTGCACATAAAATGATGAATAAGCAGTTATTAAAGGAATTATATAAGCAGGAAATGTCAGCATCTTCAAAATAGAAAGATAATATTTCTAGTGGGGTTGGTCAGGGAGGGTTTCAGGAAGGGAAGTGGGAGAAAACTGGACTTTGAAATTTTTTTCCTTCTTTGCATTTAGTTCAAGCAGAGTTGCTAAGGAATATATAACTGAAGTTGCAAGGATGATTTTGAGGTTGTTATTCAGTCGCTAAGTCATGTCTGACTCTTTGCAACCCCATGAACTGCAGCATGCTAGGCTTCCCTGTCCTTCACTATATGCATTGAGTCAGTGATGCTATATAACCATCTCACCCTCTGTTGTCCCCTTCTCCTCCTGCCTTCAATCTTTCCAAGCATCAGGATTTTTTCCAACGAGTCAGTTCTTTGCATCAGGTGGCCAAAGTATTGGAGTTTCAGGTTCAGCATCAATCCTTCCTTTGAATATTCAGGACTGGTTTTCTTTAGGATGAACTGCTTTGATCTCCTTTCAGTCCAAGGGACTCTCAGGAGTCTTCTCCAGCACCACAGTTCAGAAGCGTCAGTTCTTCAGCACTCAGCCTTCTTTATGGTCCAACTCTCACAACCATACATGACTACTGGAAAAACCATAGCTTTGACTATACAGACCTTTGTCAGCAAAGTAATGTCTCTGCCTAGGTTTGTCATAAGTTTTCTTTCAAAGAGAAAGTATTTTTTTAATTTCTGCACTGTGGCTGCAGTCATCATCCACAGTGATTTTGGAGCCTAAGAAAATAAAATCTGTCATTGTTTCCACCTTTTCCCCATCTATTTGCCATGAAGTAATGGGATCAGATGCCATGATCTTAGTTTCTTGTATACTGGGTTTTAAGCTCGTATTTTCACTCTTCTCTCTCACACTTACCAAGAGGCCCTTTAGTTTCTCTTCTCTTTCTGCCAGTAGAGTGGTATCATTTGCATATCTGAGGTTGTTGATATTATTCACGGCAATCTTGATTCCAGCTTGTAATCCATCCAGCTGAATCTTGAGATAGCTCAATACAATGAACTTGGACTCCATTTGGTGTTCTTATTTCATGCATGTTTGGTGAGTGTTTACAATGAATGAGAAAACAGGTCAAATTCTAATGATATGACGATTCATGGATGTAAAATTATTCAAGTTATAGTGAGGGAAAGATAATTGTTTTTGTATTCTATTTTACAGATTACAAGCCTTATTCACACATATTATTTCAAGCTCAATAAAAACTTTGTATGGTTGGTATAACTATCACTATCTTACCCATAAAACAAAACATACCATATCCAAAACAAAAAGCAAAAAACCGAGATGAAAAAAAAAAAAAACCAAAGAAACAAAAAAGCCAAGTCAGGGTTTGTCACTTACTTTAGATTACACAGGGTTCCAAATAATTTCATTTATCCTACACTACAGCTACTGCTGCAGAAAGTTTTGTACAAATGAAATAAAGTTTGGTCTTTGATAATCCATGATTAGTTATTCAGCTTAATTGCACTGATCATTTTTATAGTTTACTTCTTAGATATTTGTCTTTTCCTTATTTTAGAAATTCATTATTCCAAAAATTAGGTAACAGAGATCCTAGCATCTGGGAATAAATTGTCTGCTTTCTATGACATTTACTAAAAGCCAAGGAGTTGGCTTAGCTCATTAGTCATCTTTGCATAATTTTCCATTTATTTTCATTAAATTTTGTACTGAAACATTCATTTCAACTTATTTTTTCAAAGTTTTATAACTTTAAATAAGTTTTAATATCCTATAATTTTGATATCAAAATGTTAATATATATTTAATATATAATATTATATAGTATAATCATTAATTAACTAATAATACAATACATAAAGAGATTATTATAATATCTTATAGTTTGTTGTAAGTGTTGCAGGAAGGGGGACCCCTTCCAGGGCCCAAACTGGGCTCTTGTCTAACACTCGGAAATGAATTGTCCAAGGAGACACATGTGCTGACAAAGCAAGAGATTTTATTGAGAAAGGGCACCCAGGTGGAGAGCAGAACCCAGGAGAACTGCTCTGCCAGTCTGGCAGACTGGCTCGAAGAAGCAGTCTCCCTCGGGTCTTATGGTGATGGGATTAGTTTCTGGGTTGTCTTTAGCCAGTCATTCTGACTCAGAGTCCTTCCTGGACTTATTCAGCCAATAAGCCTGGACTTACTCATGCCTTATTCAGCCAAGATGGATGCCAAAGAGAAGGATTCTGGGAGGTGGTCGGACATGTGGGGTCTCCTTTTGACCTTTCCTGCACTCTTCTGGTTGGCAGTAGCTTATTAGCCCATGTTCCTTACCAGGACCTCCTGTCCTAAAACAACTCATGCAAATGGTTACTATGGTGCCTGACCACAGCAGATGGTTTCAGTCAGAGTGCTTCCCCTTACACAAGGGGCTTCCCTGCTGGCTCAGATAATTAAAGAATCCACCTGCAATGCAATCCCCGGGTTCGATCCCTGGGTTGGGAAGATCCTCTGGAGGTGGGCATGGCAATCCACTCCAGTAGTCTTGCCTGGAGAATCCCCATGGACAGAGGAGCCTCGTGGGCTCCAGTCCATGGGGTCACAAAGAGTTGGACATGACTGAGTAACTAAGCACACAATATGACTAATTTTCTTTTAAAAATACGTCTTTATTAATGTCTGATACAAATCAACTGACTTGACTATAAATATATTTTTTATATTTATATTAAGATATGAACAAGGTCTATGATATCCAAATATCCGACAACTGCTTCAAAATTTAGGGACAGACAGCCATACAACTTTTAGGAAATATTTTTGGAGAAATAGTTGTACACCATGTATCATGCTGCATGCTTTTATATACCTTGTTGAACTTAGTTCTCAGAACTGGCCTCTAAATTTGAAGTACTGGTACCATCCCCTATTTTACAAATGAGCATATGCTCTCAGAAATATTTGTAAAATTGGCTAAAGTCACATAGCTGGAAAGCAGGGAAACTGGGATGTGTCCTGTAACTTTTATCCCAGATTGGGAAGTAGGAAGGGGAGGTATTCAGAACATTGTTTCCTTATACTGCATAAGTTGGTCACATTGAGTAGTCTAACACTATGAAATACATGTTAGCAGACCGCACTGTCCTCTTTGCTTATTTGCTAATAGAGCTGCTTTGTGGAACTGCATTATGGAAGCAATAAGTCCATTGCCACTGTAACAAACTTCACTTTTCTTTCTTAAGGATTTGCTTTAAATTTTCAATTGATTTCAGTTTTTTTTATGCAAATATGTAGCCTCATCATCTAGGCCATCAGTAATCCTTTCCTTTCACCTTCACAATTTCCACCCCCACAAGGTACTTTTTTTCAATGAAAACAATTGAGCCAACAGGAGGTACTTGTGAGAATTTCATCACAAATAATACTGCTGCTTGAAAAAAAATGACTAGTAATGTTTTTTACTAGTAATAAGTAATAACTTATAATGAAAAGAATCTGAAAAAGAATATATATGTATAACTGAATCACTTCCCTGTAATCCTGAAACTAATATAACATTGTAAATCAACTACACTCCAATAAAATTTTTTAAAATTAAATAATGACAATTTTCTTCTGATGAACCTAAGGGATTCTTGCAAACATTATTGATAAAATCTTCACACAATATTTATGGCATAACTGGAGGATATGATATCTACCATTTATTATGCATACGCTGTGCATTTCTTTTTTAATCATTGTAGTTAGCTATCACCATACAGACAAGGAAAGAAAACTATCTGATCTGAAATTTGCTCCAAAGTCAGATAACTAGTTAGTGGTAGAACTACATGCAATGCCTGATCCTAAAGAACCTACAGAACCATTTTTAATTATCTAATTATTATTTAATTAATTCATTTGTTTTAATTGGAGGTTAATTACTTTACAATATTGTGGTGGGTTTTGCCATACATTGACATGAATCAGCCATGGGTGTACATGTGTCCCCCATCCTGAACCCCCCACCCACCTCCCTCCCCATCCCATTCCTCAGGGTCATCCCAGTGCACCAACCCTGAGCTCCCTGTCTCATGCATCAAACCTGGACTGGCAATCTATTTCACATATGATAATATACATGTTTCAATGCTATTCCAGAACCATTTATTTTTAAATGAGTTTAAGTTTGATCCCTGGAAAATCCCCTGGAGGAAGGCCCAGTAGTCCACTCCAGTATTATTCTTGGAGAATCCCAAGAACAGAGGAGCCTGGCAGTCTGCAGTCCATAGAGTGACACAGAGTCAAGCACAACTGAGGTGACTTAGCAAAAGGTAACACTATAACTTAATTTTCCCAAACTTCAAATTCCTCTTCCTTAAAGGAAGGTTGTTAATAGCTGTGCTGCCTACTCCACAGACTGTGTGTGTGTGTGTGTGTGTGTGTGTGTGTGTGTACATCAAAAGAGTTAATGATGGAAGTGAGAATTCGTTCCACAAAATATAGAGTAGTACTTTTAAAATCTTGAGTTTCAAGCCAGTCTAACACAATTTTCCTTTTTTTAAAAAAATTGAATAGATATTTATTAAGCACCTATTTACAGTAGGAATGTTCTAGACTTTGGGACTATGCATAAAGACAGACCAAATTCTGTGTATAACTAAAAAAAAAGTTTGAAATTTTCAAAGATAAACATGGAGAAAAGTGAAGTCTAATGCAGTTATGGAGGTTTGGTTTAGAATATCTATTCTGATTTTGTTGTCATGTGTTGTATCTTTCCTGTGGAGAGCAGAAAGCTAAAACAAAATATTTCCAATTCATTTGCAGCTGGTGATCCAAGTTTGATCCAGGTTGCATATGATACGTAGTCACGGGAGACTTGAAATTTGAGCTGAAATAAATGGGATAATGGGCATGTATTTGATCAATGTGGACTATAGCAAATGGGGCATGACTCTGGTGCCAAACTCTGTCTCTCAGTGTTGCTGACTTAGCAGAAAATGACTTCTTGATAGTAGAAAAGGTAGCATCATGGAGGACCCTGAAGTTACAATGGTGGCTTCCAATTTTGCACATGAGGTTTCTTGATCAGAGCATGATGATGCTATGCTAGAACCAGTAACTGTAGCTAATTTAGCAGCTCAGACTGAGGTAGTCCTATATCTACATATGTAGTGAGTGCTTCCTGATTTGGCAAACAGCTTCCTGATGAGGGCAGGAGAAGCAGCTTCTTTAGCAGCCTGGCTCTGCAGTATAGACTTGAGAATAGATTCTGAAATCTCATCCCACAGATTTTTATCCAACTATTTTAATAGTTCTGTAAACTATCTGACATGGAGAAGGTAGACTGCAGTTTCAGTTGTAACATGTGCAAGGAAATGTTCTTTTGAAATGCAATGTCATATTTCTAATTTGCGTTCTTCAATTCCTCAATATGCTCCAATGATTTTCATTCAAATCAAACTTATTTTCCACTTTATCATCAAGTGTGCATTCTCTTATATTTTTCTTTTACTTAAATCTTTCCTGCTAGTGTATCTCTATTATAGTCGAGGAGGAATTTGCTGAGTAGGGATTTTCTTTTTCCTGAATGTAGTCATACACTATGTACCTGTTTCAAAGCAATATTGGGGCTGCTGCTTCCTTGCAAACTCAGTGTAAGGTAAACAGCAGTGTATAATCAGACATGTCCCATCCCACTCACTGCATCTAACCTAAATGAAGTGGTGAATTTGTTCCAGTCTAAGGGCATCCAGTGTTTCTCACACCTTAATTTATTTATTTATTTATTTATTTATTTATTTTCATTTATTTTTACTAGTTGGAGGCTAACTACTTTACAACATTGCAGTGGTTTTTGTCATACATTGAAATGAATTAGCCATGGATTTACATGTATTCCCAATCCCAGTCACCCCTCCCACCTCCCTCTCCACCCCATCCCTCTGGGTCTTCCCAGTGCACCAGGCCCAAGCACTTGTCTCATGCATCCAACCTGGGCTGGTGATCTGTTTCACCCTAGATATACATGTTTCAATGCTCTTCTCTTGAAACATCCCACCCTCGCCTTCTCCCACAGAGTCCAAAAGTCTGTTCTATACATCTGAGTCTCTTTTTCTGTTTTGCATATAGGGTTATCGTTACCATCTTTCTAAATTCCATATATATGTGTTAGTATACTGTAATGGTCTTTATCTTTCTGGCTTACTTCACTCTGTATAATGGGCTCCAGTTTCATCCATCTCATTAGAACTGATTCAAATGAATTCTTTTTAATGGCTGAGTAATATTCCATGGTGTATATGTACCACAGCTTCCTCATCCATTCGTCTGCTGATGGGCCTCTAGGTTGCTTCCATGTCCTGGCTATTATAAACAGTGCTGCGATGAACATTGGGGTGCACGTGTCTCTTTCAGATCTGGTTTCCTCAGTGTGTATGCCTAGAAGTGGTATTGCTGGGTCATATGGCAGATCTATTTCCAGCTTTTTAAGGAATCTCCACACTGTTTTCCATAGTGGCTGAACTAATTTGCATTCCCACCAACAGTGTAAGAGGGTTCCCTTTTCTCCCAGCACCGCTTGTTAAAGAGGTTGTCTTTTTTCCATTGTATATCCTTGCCTCCTTTGTCGAAGATAAGGTGACCATAGGTTCGTGGATTTATCTCTGGGCTTTCTATTCTGTTCCATTGATCTATATTTCTGTCTTTGTGCCAGTACCATACTGTCTTGATGACTGTGGTTTTGTAGTATAGTCTGAAGTCTGGCAGGTTGATTCCTCCAGGTCCATTCTTCTTTCTCAAGGTTACTTTGGCTATTCGAGGTTTTTTGTATTTCCATACAAATTGTGAAATTATTTGTTCTAGTTCTGTGAAAAATACCATTGGTAGTTTCATAGGGATTGCATTGAATCCATAGATTGCTTTGGGTAGTATAGCCATTTTGACAATATTGATTCTTCCAATCCATGAACAAGGTATATTTCTCCATCTGTTTGTGTCCTCTTTGATTTCTTTCATCAGTGTTTTATAGTTTTCTATGTATAGGTCTTTTGTTTCTTTAGGTAGATATACTCCTAAGTATTTTATTCTTTTTGTTGCAATGGTGAATGGTAGCATTTCCTTAATTTCTCTTTCTCTCTTCTCATTGTTAGTGTATAGGAATGCAAGAGATTTCTGTGTGTTAATTTTATATCCTGCAACTTTACTGTATTCGTTGATTAGCACTAGTAATTTTCTGGTAGAGTCTTTAGGGTTTTCTATGTAGAGGATCATGTCATCTGCAAACAGAGAGAGTTTCACTTCTTCTTTTCCTATCTGGATTCCTTTTACTTCTTTTTCTGCCCTGATTGCTGTGGCCAACACTTCCAAAACTATGTTGAACAGTAGTGGTGAGAGTGGGCACCCTTGTCTTGTTCCTGATTTCAGGGGAAATGCTTTCAATTTTTCACCATTGAGGGTGATGCTTGCTGTGGGTTTGTCATATGTAGCTTTTATTATGTTGAGGTATGTTCCTTCTATTCCTGCTTTCTGGAGCGTTTTAATCATAAATGAGTGTTGAATTTTGTCAAAGGCTTTTTCTGCATCTATTGAGATAATCATATGGTTTTTATCTTTCAATTTGTTAATGTGGTGTATTACATTGATTGATTTGCGGATATTAAAGAATCCTTGCATTCCTGGGATAAAGCCCACTTGGTCATGGTGTATGATTTTTTTAACATGTTGTTTGCTAGAATTTTGTTAAGGATTTTTGCATCTATGTTCATCAGTGATATTGGCCTGTAGTTTTCTTTTTTTGTGGCATCTTTGTCTGGTTTTGGAATTAGGGTGATGGTGGCCTCATAGAATGAGTTTGGAAGTTTACCTTCTTCTGCAATTTTCTGGAAGAGTTTGAGTAAGATAGGTGTTAGCTCTTCTCTAAATTTTTGGTAGAATTCTGCTGTGAAGCCATCTGGTCCTGGGCTTTTGTTTGCTGGAAGATTTCTGATTACAGTTTCGATTTCCTTGCTTGTGATGGGTCTGTTAAGATCTTCTATTTCTTCCTGGTTCAGTTTTGGAAAGCTATACTTTTCTAAGAACTTGTCCATTTCTTCCAAGTTGTCCATTTTATTGGCATAGAGCTGCTGGTAGTAGTCTCTTATGATCCTTTGTATTTCAGTGTTGTCTGTTGTGATCTCTCCTCATTTCTTTTGATTCTTTTTTCTTTTTTCCTCTCTGCTTCATTTGTTCCCACCATTTTATCTTCTAACTCACTTATTCTATCTTCTGTCTCTGTTATTCTACTCATGGTTCCCTCCAGAGTGTTTTTGATCTCATTTATTTCATTATTAATTTTTAATTGACTTTTTTTTATTTCTTCTAGGTCCTTGTTAAACCTTTCTTGCATCTTCTCAATCTTTGTCTCCAGGCTATTTATTTGTAACTCCATTTTGTTTTCAAGATTTTGGATCATTTTTATTATCATTATTCTAAATTCTTTTTCAGGTAGATTCCCTATTTCCTCCTCTTTTGTTTGACTTGGTGGGCTTTTTTCATGTTCCTTTACCTGTTGGGTACTTCTCTGCCTTTTCATCTTGTTTAGATTGCTGTGTCTGGAGTGGGCTTTCTGTATTCTTGTGGTCTGTGGTTCCTTTTTATTGTGGAGGTTTCACCCAGTGGGTGGGGTTGGATGATTGGTTTGTCAAGGTTTCCTGGTTAGGGAAGCTTGTGTCAGCGTTCTGGTGCATGGAATTGGATTTCTTCTCTCTGGAGTGCAATGGAGTGTCCAGTAATGAGTTTTGTGATGGGTCTTTGTGTTAGGTGTGACTCTGGACAGCCTGTATGTTGACACTCAGGTCTATGTTCCTGCGTTGCTAAAGAATTTGTGTGGTATGTCTTGTAATAGAGCTTATTGGCTCTTGGGTAGTGGTTGGTTTTAGTGTAGGTATGGAGGCTTTTGGATGGTCTCTTATTCCTTAATGTTCCGTGTAGTCAGGAGTTTTCTGGTTTTCTCAGGTTTGGGGCTTAAGTCTCCTGCCTCTGGGTTTCAGTTTTATTCTTCCAATAGTCTCAAGACTTGTCCAACTATATAGCACTGATAATAAAACTTCTAGGTTAATGGTGAAAAGATTCTCCACCGTGAGAGACAACCAGAGAGATTCACAGAGTTACATGAAGAATAGGAGAGGGAGGAAGGAGATAGAGGTGAGCAGGAGGAGAAAAAGGGGACTCAAGAGGAGAGAGACAGATCTACGCAGTTATCTGTTCCCAAAGTGTTCTCTGTAGCCCAGACACCCACAAAGATTCACAGAATTGGATTGGGAAGAGAAGGGGAAAGGAGGAAATAGAGGTGTTCTGAGGTAGAAAACAGAAAGTCAAAAGTGGGAGAGTAATCACCACATTCCTGAATAGAAATGGGAACTGAATATTGGATTCTTAAAGGTCCAAAATTTGTATCACATACTGAAAAACAAAGATTAAAAATTTAGTGTAGAGGTTAGACTCTTTGAAATACAATATTTAAAAACAAAAACAAAAACACAAAACAAATTTAGAAATGTATATGAAGTTTGGTTTAAAAATAGGGTTTCTCTCTCTCTCTCTTTTTTTGGCAAGGTTATAGTGAAATGAAAATGAAAATTAAGGAATAATAGAGGAGTATTAGAGGACTTTAAAAGGAAATAGAAGAGAAAAACAAGAAAAGAAAAAAAAGAAAAAAAATTTTTTTCCCCTAATTAAAAAAATCGTACAAATATATAAAAATGAAAGTTGAGGAGTAATGGGGGAGTAATAGGGAATTTTAAAAGAAAATAAAAGAGAAAAAATAAAAAATTAAAAAAAGGAAAGGAAAAAAAAATTTTTTTTTTAATTAAAAAAAAATACATATATATCTAGGAATTTCTCTGGAGTTGTTACGGTCAGTGTAGGTTCAGTTCAATTTCAGAGAGCTCCTCTTTCCAGCTTACACTTCTAGATATCTATAGGCCCCTTCCGGTGTAGTAGGTGTTACCTTCAGGAATTTTAATCTGTTGCACCGGTCCTTTCTGAAGCGGTTCCCTTTGCTTATTTTGGCTTCTCTTCCGTGTCTAATTTCCGCCCTGACACAGGCGGGCGGAGGTGATCTCTTATTTAGGTTCGCTAGTTCAGTTCAGTCCTGCTACGGGGAGGGCGGGGCGCTGCAGACAGATACCGCTCCGTGTGGCTAGCACTCACCGGCCACACTGGCTTTGCCCTGCTCACGGGTGTCAGTGCTTTCCCCGTCTACACTGCTCAGGCTCCCGGCTACTCTATATGGAGCGGGCCCTGCGTTGAGTGCGGTTCCAGTTTTCGGGTTGCGCCTGCGTTTTGTGCCTTTCCCGGCCTGAGCGGTTCAGGCAGCCAGAGGCTTGGGCATACTCTCCCGGGTGCGGCGCGCCTTTTCCCTCCGAGTCGAGCGGCCCAGGCAGCCAGAGGCTTGGGCGCAATCTCCCCGGATGCGGCGCGCCTTTTCCCTCCGCGTCCCCAGCGCGCGCTGCCAGTCGGGTCTCAGGAAGTTTTAGATAGGAACCGGGGGCCTGTTTGCAATGTGGGAGGAGGTGGCTTCTCAGGGGCTGAGTTTGCCCTTTTCCCCCCCCTGCCTCCTACCTCCAGCGGGGATGGGCCGGCTCTTCTCTGGACTTTCTCAGTCCCTTTGTTTTGCGAACCGCAGGCAGTGTGTTCCGGCCGGTTAATTTTGTCCCACCATTTAAAAAAGGCTCCCTCCGATTGCTCTCAGGGTCTTCGGGCCTGTCCTTACCCTAAGCAATGCCGCCCGCTCCTCTCCGTTCCGCCCCCGCTTGTTGCTGGCGGGTACGGGCGTCTGGGGTACTTTTCTGCTGGGAGTTGCTTTTAGGCACGTAATCTGTGGGCCTTGTTTAATTTTTCCTCCCAGTTAGATTGCCGAAAACTTCCCCCAGTCCCGCCAGTGCGAGGGTTTCCTGGTGATTGGAAACTTCCTCTATTAAGACTCCCTTCCCGGGACGGGTCTCCGTCCGTAGCTCTTTTGTCTCCCTTTTTATCTTTTATATTTTGTCCTACCTCCCTTCGAAGACAATGGGCTGCTTTTCTGGGCGCCTGATGTCCTCTGCTAGCGATCAGAAGTTGTTTTGTGAAATTTGCTCAGCGTTCAAATGTTCTTTCAATGAATTTGTAGGGGAGAAAGTGGTCTCCCCGTCCTATTCCTCCGCCATCTTGGCTCCTCCCCCTCACACCTTAATTTAATTGTGTACAGTTAACCTCATCCTCATAGGAGATGGTGTTTTAAAAGAAAGCACTTCTCTTATAATTTGAAAATAGCAAAGTGCCCAGGACTATTAGAAAGCGTGCTACAATAGTCAAAAGTTATACTGTGTATGTGATTTTGCAACTAATTAGTTGTCTAAGCTAGACTTGCCATCTTTTTGAGTCACATGTATTTCATCTATAAAATAAGATTGGACTGGATAATTTCTGTGTTATGTTATTTAATTACCATTTATTGGAACCTGCCAAATACCAAGTCACATGCTGACAGTTGATCTTATAGAAACAGATGACATGATCCCAGCTTCAAGGATTGTGACATCTGGTAGGGGAGACAGACACAAACAAACAAATAATAATAACTCCATATGATGATCTCTGGAGCTTCCCTGGTGGCTCAGATGATAAAGAGTCTGCCTGCAATGCGGGAGACCCAGGTTCAATCCCTGGGTTGGGAAGATCTCCTGGAGAAGGTAATGGCAACCCACCCCAGTATTCTTGCCTGGAGAATCCCATGGATGGAGGAGCATGGGAGGCTACAGTCCATGGGGTCACAAAAAGTCGGACACAACTGAGTGACTTCACTTTGCTTTTACTTTAATGACTCTTCTGGTTAAGAGCCAAATGAAAGTTTCCCTTTTCCTCGTGTGTGTGTGTTTGTGTGTGTGTGAGAGAGAGAGAGCCTTTGCACATCCTCATATAGGAGCAAATTAATGCAGAAAAGTTCAAATAGAGATAGACTTTACATGGATAATCATCAATTAGAGAAGAGCTATCTTAGAAGATGCAAGAATAATACAGTTAACTCACTGGATTTCATTTAGAGTTAGTCTTCCATATGGAGAGAAGTAGTCTGGGGGAGGTTCCCAGAAGCCTTGATGAAACTGAGTAACCAGAGTGACAAAATGTTTCCACTGAATTTCATAATTGTTGTCATTCCTGAAATCACCTGGATTCTCATTCTCTGTAATGTCTCATACCATCACAGTCACCCAGGATATGACTTTCTTGGTGATTGTTTTCCTGATATGCAGGAAAGAAATTTGAGGATTCTCTGATAACAATCACATAGGAGAGTATCAAGTCCCAGGATTCAAACTCAGGACCTCTGACGACTATGTCAGCTACTTACCAAATATATGTTTGGTCTACATAGGCAATTTATTTGTTCCCTCTGAGCACTCTTTTTTTTCCCATTAAACTGTAGAGACCACTTATGTCTACCTCACTGTAGGGTTGAAAACTTCAAAATGCTTGCACATTTTTACAGTTTCACAAATGCCAGATGAGGCTATATATATTGTGAATTAAAATGATAGGGTGGTGAATGTTGGAAATGAGAAGTTTCAATGAATAAAGATAGCCATATCGGTTCTGATCTGTTGGAGCCTTGGAAATTACTTATTCCATATTTTCATTTTACAGATGAGGAACAAGGGCCCTTGGAGACTTGTACCATATTCTTTGCACATATTTCAGCCAAGTACTAAAAATTAGAAGTAACAATTAGTCATGAAGATATTTTTTGAGTTCAGGAATGTTTAGGTCAATAACTATTTCAATCATCTGTGTCTTGTGTTTTGCTATTTCCACAGTGAGCATTTACATATTCTACTAATTCACTGGGCTATTCCTTTCTAGATTTAGCTTTCTCCTCAAAAAATGTACTCTCTCAGGACAAGATATCTTTGGGGACAATAAAGCATTAACATTTCTTTTTAAGCTTTAAATCTGTAAATATGCATTTTGGAAATATCTAGGCTTCTGAATTCTGATGACTGTAGATTTCCTCCAGATTCCTTTAAGCATCCTTTAAGCATGAAAGAGTGACATCTTTGTTTTGTTGAGAGAAAGAGCCTACCTCTACGCTGAATCAGGTGTTTCCAACCTGCCCTTGCAATCCCATGAACTGCAGCATGCCAGGCTTCCCTTTCCTTCACCATCTCCATACTTGGATTAAGAGAGCCAATATTGTAGCGATGTCAGTTTTCTGCAACTGATCTGGTGTTTCAATAGAATACAAACAACATCACAAAAACACTTTCTATAATTTACACAGAAGTAAAATATACAGGTGCTCTTGAATAAAAGTTTTGAATAAAAGAGAATAAAGTGGAAGAACTTGTGGTACCAGATACTGAGATTCATCATAAAGTTACAATAATTAACACAATGTTATACTGATATTTGGTTACTCAAATGGGCTAATGGAACTAATGTTTTAAAAAGTTTTCACAAAGGAAATTCTCACTGTAGAAATACCAAAACACAAGACACAAACAATTGAAGCAGTTATTGATCTAAACCTTCCTGAACTCAAGAAATATATTTATGATTAATTGTTACTTCTAATTCTTAGTACTTGGCTGAAATATGTGCAAGTAGAATATGGTACAAGTCTCCAAGGGCCTGCCCTCATTCCACCCATAGACAATTTCAAGATAGAAAAGTTGCAATAGGAGACAATTGTTGTTAGGAGACAATTATCTATTTCTCCCTCATTTCTGTACTTCCTCTAAGCAGAAACATGAACTACTCTTTATTCCAGAATATATTTTCAAGGATGTTCATGTGGTGAAGAGCTTTGGAAGCGAGTGAGGGAACGCTTATAGGTCATTATGAAATATTCAAGTTCCCTAAACTCAGCATCCCTCTCCTATAATGTGCCTTTGGGAGGCAGGCCTCAGGAAACCTATGCAAATGGCTGATACACAGAATGTGAGGCTAAAACTGTCCTTCACTGATCTAATAGATGACCTCTGACCTAATGTCAGCTCCAGCACCCAAAAACTGTGGCAAGTTAACTTAATAGCGTGTAAGCAAAATCTCAGCCCCTCCCCATTTTTCCTTAGTAGTTATGGTGACGTTCACCAACATGCTTTCTATCAAAAAGAACTAATTAATCCCATTCCTATTTGGTGAAAATGGGTACGCAAATAGGCATGTGATGCTGAACTAGCCAAGTCATTGTGTGGGACAGTATAAGAGAAGTCTTCCTGGATGGTTATAAATCAAAAAGGAGACAGGAAGTCAAGCATGATCCTTGTAAACATTTCAGCGATTTTACTTCAACCCTGGGAATAACAGAAACTACACATGCAAGAATGAAGGAACAAAATTGCAGAGATAAGAAATGATTCCTGCCTTAAGGAGCTGAAGTCAAGTTACTCAACTGCTACTATGTTAGAAAATGTATTTTTTTTTTTAATTGCTTCAGGTGCTTTGCTTCAGGTTTGTCTGATTACTCTTATCCAGATGTACTCTGCCGGCCTGGCTGCCTATGAGCTGTGTCTTCTACTGACTCACAGCACATTTCCTCCTTACCCGCTAAAATGAGACTTCTGTCCCTACCACTATGCTGGCATACATCTCCAATTACTTTTTTCTGTTTTAGTTTTTGTTATGATACACACAGAAGAGTGAAGGCAAAAGGAGAAGGGGCAGCAGACGATGAGATGGTAAGATAGCATCACCAGCTCTATGGACGTGAATTTGAGCAAACTCTGGGAGGACAGAGGAGCCTGCAAGCTGCAGTCCATGGGGTTGTAGAGAGTCAGACCTGACTTAGTAACTGAACAACAATAACATTACATTCAGAATAGAAGGTAAAACTTATAAGCATGATTTAAAAATTAAAAATAAAGCAAACCCAAATTACCACCCACGTTGGTAATAAAATATTGACAGGGACCTCTTCACAAGCACAATCACTCCCTGCCAACTCCCGCCCCCCAGAGATGACTAATCTTTAAAATTTTCTCATACACATTTTCCTGCTTTTCTTTATAGTTTTGCTCCCTACACATGTATCCCTAATCAATGATTTGAACTTTATGTAAGGGAAATCGTACTCTATGCATATTTTACCTAGCTTATTTGTCCATTTCTATGTGACATAATTTGTTATGTAAAGCTTCCATTTTTTTTTTTTTTTTTTGCTTAGCACTCTATTTCATAAATATGCCACTATATATGCATATATGTCCACCCACACATAGAAATGGACAAAGGAGTTGGGCAAAAAATAATGCATAGAGTACAATTTTACTTATATAAAGTTCAGAAACAGGTAAAGCTAAACTAGTTGACTTTTGAGTTGTTTTAGTTTGGTACAGAGACTAAAAATTTGGACATCTACATTCTTATAAAGATATCTTAGCACATATCTCCAAAATACTTTCTAGGTTATATACAGAGAGGGGAATTTCTGGATCATAAAACATGTTTATTTTCAATTTTACTATGGCAAGCATCTTTTTTTAGTGCCATACCGATGAATCCTTCCACTAAAAGTATCTGAGATTGTCCATTATAAAACATACTTGAAACATTTGGTGTTGTTAAACTTTTCCTAAACAATTGAGAAGACAGTCTCATGTTTTTTAATTTCCATATTTCTGATTACTAATAAAATTAAATATCTCCGTATGTCTTTATAGGCTATCTGGATGAATTCTGTTGTGATCTGCATGTTCAAATATTTTGCCTGTTTCTCTATTGAGTTGTCTGCTTTTAAAGTTTATTTGTAGGTGCTCTTTACATATTCTGCATACTTATTTTGAACACTGGTACCAGTATTTTCTTCTAACATCTGTGGCTTTCATTTCTTAATAGTGTTTGAACAATATAAGTTCAAATATTTAATACAAATTCATCACATTTTCCTTTATGATACTACTTTCTGTGTACTGGTTTAATAAATCTTAAATCTTAATGAGGTCAAGAAGACATTCTATTTTAGAAACGCTTTAAAACTTTGACTTCTATGCTTAAGGTTTTAATTCACATGAAATTCATTCTGTGCATGTTGTATAATAAAAGATCAGCCTTTGTCTCAACATCATTAATCTCTTTTTACCTGTGATGCCATCTCCATTATAAATCAAGTGTCCACTTATGTGGAGATTTGTTTCTAAATTCCTCACACTCTTCATCCAAGAGATGATGAGATCATAGTTCAACATAAAAGACAAAGCTGTGCTGTTTATTTACTAGAATAAGGGAGAGGTTTGTTCTCAGAGAACAATCTCTGAAAGAACAGACTTATCGTACTTGTGGTTTTTGGAAAATGTGGACTTTCAGAAATTTAAGAGAATTGACATAATCTGGAAAGGTGTGTTTAACTCAGGTAAGACTGTTATTGACTGACTGGTACTCAGAGGTTATTAGTGTACATACATCACAAACTGGGGGACTTTCAGATGATAAGGATGATACCAAATGTGTTGGCCTACAAAAGTGTGCTCACTAAGGCAAATTTTTATTGCTTACTTGGACAAGCTTAGAATTGGTTGTTTTCTTGGTTACAGAATAATTTATCTTTTCCTCTGTGAAAATTTTTTAAAACATCAGTTCCATTGGTCTATTTGAATAACCAAATATCAATATAACATTGTATTAATTATTGTAACTTTATGATGAGTCTCAATATCTGGTACCACAAGTTCTTCCACTTTATTCTCTTTTATTCAAGAGCACCTGTATATTCTTATCTATTTTACTTCTGTGTAAATTATAGAAAGTGTTTTTGTGATGTTGTTTCTATTCTATTGAAACAACAGATCAGTTGCAGAAAATTGACATCGCTACAATATTGGCTCTTCTAATCCCAGTATGGAAATGGTGAAGGACAGGGAAGCCTGGCATGCTGCAGTTCACGGGATCGCAGACTCATACACGACTGAGCAACTGAACAACAACAAATTCAAGTACATGATGTATTTTTTTTTTCCCATTTGCTAGTATCTTCCATGTAATTAAAAGTGCTTACTCCTTGGAAGGAAAGTTATGACCAACCTAGATTGCATATTAAAAAGCTGAGATATTACTTTGCCAACAAAGGTCTGTCTGGTCAAGGCTATGGTTTTTCCAGTGGTCATGTATGGATGTGAGAGTTGGACTGTGAAGAAAGCTGAGCACTGAAGAATTAATACTTTTGAACTGTGGTGTTGGAGAAGACTCTTAAGAGTCCCTTGGACTGCAAGTAGATCCAATCAGTCCATCCTAGGGGAGATCAGTCCTGGGTGTTTATTGGAAGGGCTGATGCTGAAGCTGAAGCTCCAATACTTTGGTCACTTCATGTGAAGAGTTGACTCATTGGAAAAGACCCTGATGCTGGGAGGGATTGGGGGCAGGAGGAGAAGGAGATGACAGAGAAAGAGATGTCTGGATGGCATCACCGACTCCATGGACATGAATTTGAGTAAACTCCAGGAGTTGGTGATGGACAGGGAGGCCTGGCGTGCTGCAATTCATGGGGTCGCAAAGAGTCAGACACGACTGAGCGACTGAACTGAACTGAACTGAATATCTTCCTTCATGTCACTCAAAAAGTTTTAGGTGTTCTTCATCTTGTGCATCTTTTGCTAGCTTTATTCTTAGGTACATCCTATTGTTTTATAATATAGTGAATGGCATATTTATTTCCTAACTGCTTATTTCCCATTCTTTTAACTTTTATCTCTTTATCTTGCCTTTTACTTCACCAGTTGAGACCTCTGGCACCATGTTGAATAGAAGTGGTGAGAGCCAGAATTGTCCTGGCCACATTTTAGACTACATTTCCAAGTTTGTTTGTTTTTTTCTTTTGTAATATCATATGACTGGACATATGACTGAATCTTTATCAACAGAACTTAGGGGAAATTGTAGCATTCTACTCCCAGGATTTATTCATCAAATAATTACATGTACTCTTTGGATTTCTGCCTCTCTCTTTGTATTTGCCAGAGGGAAAACACTCTGAGAACCTACAGGAGAGCAAGCAACAAGATGAAAGGAGCCTAGGTACCTGATGCCATAATGATTGCCATATAATCAGGAGTGCTCACACTGCACTGTCACAGACTGAGGACTGAGCTTTATTGTTACTTAGTTTTTGGATCTTACCTGTTATATGACCTCGAAAGTGTTGCCTTAATTACATGAATGTGTGCATGCTAAGTTGCTTCAGCCATGTCCGACTCTTTGAGAACCCATGGACTGTAGCCTGTCAGGCTCCTCTGTCCATGGGACTCTCCAGGCAAGAATACTGGAAGGGGTTGCCATACCCTCTTCAGGGGATCTTCTTAACCCAGGAATCAAACCCATGTCTCAAGTCTCCTGCACTGGCAGGGGAGTTCTTTGCCACTAGGACAACCTGGGAAGCTCTCTTAATTACATACATTTATTTTATTAATTTCAGTCTTTCTTCCTTTCTATTGTATCCATTTAGAGAGGGATTAGACTGATATCCTTCAAGAAGTAGTGAACACCTAGATTAATGGCTATTACATGGTTTCTAGTAGGTAGAATACAGGAATATAGGAATCAAAGTGATAAGAGTATCCTCATCGCCTATGACACATCTAAGGAAGTCATACTTTATGTCTCTGCAACATAAATCTAAGTCTAAAGATCCTTTGTAGTATCAGGTAAGGAGCTATATGAAAAGAATGGTAGACCAAGAAGATACCATCTTTCACAGGTTACAGAGATTGGGAGAGAGAGGGAAAATAAAATATTAATAATATAATAGTACAGGCTGTTATAAAGCACAGAGAAGAAGATTCTAAGTCAAATTTAAATACACACACAGCACACACACACATTCATGAACTTCCCAGGAGGCTCAGTGGTAAAGAATCTGCCTGCCAAGCTAGAAACACAAGTTTGATCCCTGGGTGGAGAATGTCCCCTGGAGGAGGGCATGGAAACCCACTCCAGTACTCTTGCCTGGGAAATCCCATGGATAGAGGAGCCTGGCAGGCTACAGTCCATGGGGTCACAAAAGAGATGGACATGATTTAGTCAGTAAACAAAAGCAACACACACACACACACACACATATATATATATACATATATGTTTGTTTTTTTGTGTGGACAAGGTTGAGGTAGGGATTGAAAGAGACCTAGAAGAATTAGAAGAGGCAAAATAAATTTCCAAGGACAGGTAATGACTGAATTTGTAGAAAGAAAAACAGTTAATCATGCTGACTGAAGATGAGAGTCATACTGGCAAATAACAGAGAAACTTATGTGAGGACAAGGAGATGTACAGATTTCCATTTCCAGTAAGTGTAACAGAGTTTTAAAAGGAAAAGGAATGTGCCAGAAGGTTAGGCTGCAGAGGAAGACAGAAGACAAAGCAGAAGCCTTTAATGCCAAAGATGCCTGGGGGTAACAGGAAGTCATCAAAGGGTTTTAATCAGAAGAAGGTGGTTCCCTGAGCACTGAGCAAATTGAACTGAGAATACCCATTCACGCACACCTTGTCTTCATCCACCCAGAAAAGAAAAACCCTCCCTTTGACAAGGAACGCATATCTTCAAAAGATTTATAAGCTTCTGGAGACATTCCAGTGTAATACTCCAAGTTCAGAAACACTGCTCTTGTAAGAGAGGAGAGGAAGAGAGAAGAGAGAAAATGGCACTTTTGAGAGAGTTGCTGTGTTTCTTACTTTTTGGAGGGGGAAAGCAAGAACAGATTTTGGGATAATCAGACCCTGATTACAGAGACAGAGGGTATAATTGCTTCAGTAATGAGTTGTTTTAGGAACTAGGGTTTCTATTAAGAAAAGAGGACAAGAAAAACTATAGGAAAGTCCTCCTGAGCTGGAATACTGGGTTTTCAGTTTTGCAAAGAATCAAAAATTAGCGACATCAAGAACAGCGTTTTGTTAAGGGACTATTCTCAGTAAATTAATCAATTAATTAATCGAGTCACTAACATGTGCTTGCTAATCAGCTCTCAGTTAAAAGTTACACCATTTGCGGAGCCTTTAAAGAACACTTCACTCATGGGAAAAGAACACTTTCTCATTATCTTTGGGATTTCAGAATTAAAAGCCTGGATGCATTAGAAACCTCCTTCCATTGAATGTATGCTCCTTTGGACTTTTTACTTTTATCATTGGCTATTCCATTCTTGGTATTCATGTAGCACTTTTCCACAAGAAATCTTTGTGACTGCCTGACAGGCAGGATTGTGAACACACGAGTTAATAAAACATTGTGGATTGCAGGAAGCGTGAGATTTTAGTCCAAGGAACTTTGAATTCCGATCCTGCCACTTACTTGTGGCCCAGGGCAATGAAACTTCTCTGGGGCTCAGTTTGCTTACCTGTGAATTGGCAACATAAGGCCCCTGATAGAATTTTCTTACTGAGTTTCTTTGACAAATGAGTCTCAGCCCAAGCCAGATATTAGCATCATTTGATAAGCTTTTCATAAAGACCTTTGACAGGGTCCCATCTTCTGAAATTCTGATTGAATGGATCAGCTCATGAATATTTTTCAAAAATTTCTCACGTGATTCAAATGTGCAGAAAACTGGGCAAACACTGCCTTCAACCAGGCAATTCCAGCCACACATAGGAAACTGCATGCAGAATAAAATGAACATCAGACCTCATTCACAGTGCTTTTTACACTGACCCAGTAAACAGAGCAGAGGGGTAGGTTGGAGGCTTTTTTTGATCTGTCTGTTGGTGACATTCTAATGGCACAGCAGCAGGAAAGGAAGAGGGGTCTCCATTTCAGACTAGCAAAGCTTTATTCACTTGAGAAGAGAATATGAGGAACAGAGTAAGGGTGGATGGAACCTGATCCCTTTACCCCGCATGTCATGGTAGAACCTGGGAAGAGCAGGCAAAAGGTCTATTACTGCTACCTTTGCATCCCATCCTCTTCTTTCTGCAATATGAGCCCCGGCAGAAAGTTCTTTCTCTTACCTGAAGGCCTGGAAAAGCCTCCCTATTAAGAACGAAAACAAGTATTCTGTGACTGTTTGTTCAGAGTTGGGAATTCTGATAAGCCTGTGCATAGCATTTAAGTCTCAAGCATCAGTCTATAAAGAGGACCCGCCAACTTTCAGTGAGGGTGAGAAGACTTGAAGGTAAAGCCTAAGACAAAAAACAGACTTCCGGTCTGCCACACAACAATCTCCCAGTTGCTAGACTACTCAGGCCAACTTGAGGCCAAGTGGTTCTTAAGCTTTATGTATGTTTTTTTTCTCTTCAGTTGTGTCTGACTCTTTGCAACCCTATGGATTGTAGCCCACCAGGCTTTTCTGACCATGGAATTCTCCAGGCAAGAATATTGGAGTGGGTTGCCATTCCCTTCTTTGGGAGATATTTCTGATCCAGAGATTGAACCCAGGTCACTTGCTTTGCAGGCAGATTCTTTACCATCTGAGCCACAGGAGACATACTTCAGTTCAGTCAGTTCAGTCCAGCCGCTCAGTCGTGTCCAACTCTTTGCAACCCCATGAAGTGCAGCACACCAGGCCTCCCTGTCCATCACCAACTCCTGGAGTTTACCCAAACTCAAGTCAATCAAGTTGGTGATGCCATCCAGCCATCTCATCCTCTGTCATCCCCATCTCCTCCTGCCCTCAATCCCTCCCAGCATCAGGGTCTTTTCCAATGAGTCAACTCTTTGCTTGAGGTGACCCACATATTGGAATTTCAGGTTCAGCATCAGTCCTTCCAATGAACACCCAGGGCTGATCTCCTTTAGGATGGACTGGTTGGATCTCCTTGCAGTCCAAGGGACTCTCAAGAGTCTTCTCCAACACCACAGTTCAAAAGCATACTTACCCATATACAAATCCACAAAGATAAGCTTATTAGGTTTTAAAAATGAAAAAGATAATGTTCAACAATAAAATATAAAATATAAGCATGTAGAAATGTAAAAATGCAAATGAGACACAGACTCCTGAGTCTCAAAATTTCTGATACAGTAGGTCTGCAGAAGGACTCTCCTATTTTCATCTCTATCATGTTTTCAAATGAGGCTGATGCTGCTGGTCCAGGGACCATTCTTTGAGATCTACTCTTCTAGGTCACTAGTCCAGTGAATCCTTCCAGTTGGGTTATCAAGGATCAGATATGTTTGCTTCCAGATCTCTTTATGAGTTTCTTCTTTTTAATATGATTTAATTAAATATTAGGTAACTGTTGAGATACAAGTGTAAATCAAATCTCTGTTTTTCTCTGGATGATAAGTAGCATATTTTGAAAAACTCCATAAGGTATGTTGCTTTAAAAAAATGTCAGGTTAGTTGCTTGTCAGGTAAAAGACTGAGGTGGGGAAAGAGAATTATAAAACCTTTTAATTAACTGCATTCAGAGTGCTTCATAAGTGTCTTATAACATTTTTGTTCCACTGCAAAGACACTGAAACTACAAAAAACGTTAGTGGGCACTACAACAAAATATGATCTATTTAATGTGTATGTATGTACATACATTAAAACTGAAAACGTTTTCTGAAAAACCTTCTGAAAAGATCTACATATTTTTATCCTCTTTAATTCATACACTTCCTTTATTATTATTTAATTCAGAAGTCAACTGACCTGTAAAAACTAAACTCAGATCTACTAAACTTTTGCCTGCATAAGAACCATGGAGATGTCTCTTCATTTTAAGGCAAACAGAAGCATAAGTTAAATTGGAAGGCATGAATGTGTTCTGTAGCAAAAGAGGAAATGTAGCCATGTTCTGAGGACTTAGAAGACACACACACACACACAGAAGCATGTAGTATATCTCTGTATTTCTGTCTAAATCGCAAGAATTGTTACATAGGCTTTTTAAAAAATAAATTGCTTCATAAAGTAACTGTACTCCAGCAAAAATTAATAAATAAGTAAATTGCTTTTTCGTTTACCCAATGTATAATTAGATGAAAGATTTTAATAATCTTTAAATGCTATCATTTTACATTTGCTTATCATAGTGCAGTTTCTCCTTTAAAATATTATCATTAATAGAAAGTTATTAATAATACTACTAATAATAGTTAACTATTATTATAAATGATACTTGAAGACTTCAGAAAGCACTTTTTTCTTATATTCCAAGTTGGAGGTTTACCTAAAAATCCATTCCACCCGTCAGTAGCCATGTTGCACTACTCCGTTGTGTCCCTCTCTTGGCAATTCCATGGAATATTGCCCGCCAGGCTCTTCTGCCCTTGGGATTTCCCAGGAAGAATACTGGAGGGAGTTGCCATTTCCTCCTCCAGGGGATCTTCCCAACCCAGGGATCGAACCCATGTCTCCTGCAGCTCCTGCATTGCTGGTGGATTCTTTACCACTGTGCTATCTAGTAAGCTCCATATCCAATAATGCTACCTAATTAATTGTATTGTGATTATTTCTGATATCTTACTGTATTACAAACTTATAATGTTAAAGCCTTTCATTATGACCATATCCTATTCTGCATGAAAAATTCCTGGTAATTCTTAAAGCACCATGTGACACATTCCCTCTGCCTTAAGGACTTAGAATTCTACTAGAATTTAGTTCTAGTTTAGTACTAAATAATGTTATTTGGTAAATACTTTTATATTTTGTACATTTATTTATAGTTTATGGTAAATCAAACCCTATATTTTATCTAGGAAAACTTTTCCCTAATGTTTATTCAGAAGGGAAAAAGAATCAAGATTTTTAAAAATTATGAATAATTAGATTCATATGAGAGGGAAAACCCCTACTCATTATTAGAATATATTATAAAGTCATAACGTGATATTATCATAAGAATATATATTTAAGTGAAACAGAATAAGTTATTCAGATGTAGACTGCATTATAGATAAAGATAGCTTACAGAAAAAAAAAAGAGAAGCATTGAAAATCAAAAGTAGAAAATGTACTAATCAGTGTATAGAATTGGGAAACACATTTGCCATTTGGATAAAAATAATTTAGAATCCTACTCATACTGTGAATTCTTAACTTCTAGAGTTAAACCTTTAAAAATATTTATAAAGACAGAATAAAATCATGCTTAAATATATGCACAAGTGTATTTTATGAACTTGCATAGAGAAATAGATAATAGTTTTTATATTTTCATACAGTTAAAGTACAAAACTAATAGCAGCAAATAAGACTAAAATAACCTTGGAAAACCCATTTCTGAAAATTTGACAGAAGCAAATACTTGTTGATAAAGATCTACCAAAATTAATACAAAAAAGAAACTAAATGGAGGGAAAATAAACATAACAAAAAGGGAAACAAAGTTAGCTCACACACAGGGCAATATGTTCCTCTCATTTGTAATCAGAAAAGGCAATCTAAAATGAGATACAATTTTTAAACACCATGTTAAAAATATTTTTATGACAATTCATAAAATTATCCAGTGTACAGTGAAATAGGCACATCTATCAGTTACCATTTGAACTCTTTGGAAAATAAATTTCAATAATGTATAAAAGCATTCATAGTTCTTTATATTTTGGGAAAATCATTCTAAATAATTTAATAATAAATGTAAATTTATAAAGGAAAACCTGTTCCTGTACCCGATATTCATGCTCCCTTTCCACAGGGTGGGGTTGCTTCTGGAAAGTGAATTCCTTGCCCATTTGCATTTAGATGGAGCCATCTGGCTAAGTTCCAATGATCAAAATGAGTGTAGAATTAATCTAAGCTACACCAAGTACTCCAGATTCTCTACGTTCCAAGCTTAGATTTCCTAGTGCATCACCTTAAACAAGTTATCTAACACTTTGTACCTCAGTCCCCTCATCTGTAAAGTGTATTGTATCATAGTGGCTACCTCATAAGTTTAAGCATTAAAAATAAATGAATACATACTAAATTCTTAGACCAGGAGTCAGGAGTCAGCAGTTTAGAGAAGTATAAACATTACCAAATGCATCAAGAATGCCAATATAAGGTTTCAGCCCAGAGCAGATGTTGTGTGTCTTAGTTTATAAGGGACAAGCCATGGGTCTCAAACTGAAGGAGATTCAGACTTCCCAGGGCACACCCTCCCTGCTCCTGAAAGCCAGCATAGCAATGTTGAGATTATTAGGCAGTGTTCCCAGTGTTATGGAACCTGTATTTTCGTCCAGCAGACCCTCTCAAGGCCATCCGATCTATCGTAGACCCAGGAAGACCAACCACTCTGACCCCTTCAGGAACTCTAACAAAGGTCATCTAACTGCAGCTTTTCAAGGAGTTTGGGTCAAGTGGGCCTTAGGAAGCATCACTATGAACAAAGCTAGCAGAGGTGATGGAATTCCAGTTGAGCTATTTCAAATCCTAAAAGATGATGCTGTGAAAGTGCTGCACTCAATATGCCAGCAAATTTGGAAAACTCAGCAGTAGCCACAGGACTGGAAAAGGTCAGTTTTCATTCCAATCCCAAACAAAGGCAATGCCAAAGAATGCTCAAACTACTGCACAATTGCACTCATCTCATACACTAGCAAAGTAATGCTCAAAATTCTCCAAGCCAGGCTTCAACAGTACATGAACTGTGCACTTCCAGATGTTCAAGCTGTTCTTAGAAAAGGCAGAGGAACCAGAGATCAAATTGCCAACATCGTTGGATCATCAAAAAAGAAGAGAGTTCAAAAAAAAAAAAAATCTACTTCTGCTTTATTTACTATGCCAAAGCCTTTGCTGTGTGGATCACAACAAACAGTGGAAAATTCTGAAAGAGATGGGAATACCAGACCACCTGATCTGCCTCCTGAGAAATCTGTTTGCAGGTCAAGAAGCAGAAATTAGAACTGGACATGAAACAACAGACAGGTTCCAAATCGGGAAAGGAGTATGTCAAGGCTGTACATTGTCACCTTGCTTATTTCACTTATATGCAGAATACATCATGAGAAATGCTGAGCTGGATGAAGCACAAGCTGGAATCAAGATTGCCAGGAGAAATATCAATAACCTTAGATATGCAGATGACACCACACTTATGGCAGAAAGCAAAGAAGAACTAAAGAGCTTCTTGATGAAAGCCAAAGAAGAGAGTGAAAAACTTGGCTGAAAACTCAACATTCAGAAAACTAAGATCATGGCATCAGGTCCCATCACTTCATGGCAAATAGATGGGGAAACAGTGGAAACAGTAACAGACTATACTTTTGAGCTCCAAAATCACTACAGGTGGTGACTATAGCCATGAAATTAAATGACACTTTCTCCTTGGAAGACAAGTTATGTCCAACCTAGACAGCATATTAAAAAACAGACATCACTTGACCAACAAAGGTCCATCTAGTCAAAGCTATGGTTTTTCCTGTAGTCACATATGGATGTGAGAGTTGGACTATAAAGAAAGCTGAGCACTGAAGTATTGATGGTTTTGAGCTGTGGTGTTGGAGAAGACTCTTGAGAGTCCCTTGGACTGCAAGGAGATCCAACCAGTCCATCCTAAAGGAAATCAGTCCTGAATATTCATCGGAAAGACTGATGCTAAAGCTGAAATTCCAATACTTTGTCCACCTGATGCAAGAACTGACTCATTTGAAAAGACCCTGATGCTGGGAAAGATTGAAGGTGGGAGAAGAAGGGGACAGTAGAGGATGAGATGGTTGGGTGACATCACCGACTCGATGGACATGAGTTTGGGTAAACTCTGGGAGTTGGTGCTGGACAGGGAGGCTTGGCGTGCTGCAGTCCATGGGATCACAAAGAATAGGACACAACCGAGGAACTGAACTGAACTGAAGGAGTTTGGGTAGAAATTCATGTAAGGTCCCTGAAGGTCAGATGTTATTTATGTAATGTATGTAAAGGCCTGTGGATAGAAATTGAGATAGGAAGACAGCTAAAAGGAAACCATAAGAAAACATCCCTATTGCCCATAACATAACATTTTTCTTGAAGTAATAAATATATTTTAAAAATTATTTATTTAACTCCCATTATATAGCACTTAGCATGCAAAAGGTTTTAATCTAAGAATTCTACTTACATTAACCCATTTAATCTTCATAGCAAAGCACTGGGGGGAATATTCTGTTATTACCCATATTTTACCAATGAGCTTAAATAACTTGCCTAAGGTCACACAGATGGTAAATAATAAAACTGTTATTCCAACCCAGATAATATAACTCCTCAGTCTGTTGTCTGAGCTGCTAAGCTCTCCTGACTCTCTCATTATGCCAAAGGAGAGATGGCCATTAAGGCTATTTTTAACACTACTTTATATTAGTGTAGCATAGTTTTAAATTTGCATACAGCAGTCACCATGATTAGCCACAGATTCTCACCATCATCCCAGGAAGTAGATAAGGCTGTTATTAATTATTATTTTCCATAAGAAAAAAATTGAGATTCAGAGAATCAAAGTAACATTCAGAGGAACAGAAATCTGAAATTCAGATCCCAGTTATTTGACTATTGATCCATTATTCTTTTATTCATCCCATACTACTTTTCTCAGTTCTCTTTTTTACTTTAGGGAAAATTTAAAATCAGAATTTTTTCCCCCATTCCTTCAAATGTTGACAGAATGATTAAGTCAAAGAGATGAACTTTTATTTTTTTTTAAGCCCAGAAAGTTAAGCAAATCTCAAAATTACTAGGAATGTTTGATTTCAATCTTTCCAGGTAACCCATTTACTTATTAAGTCAGTAGAGCTTTTGAAGGTTGATACAACTGTGCAGGATGACTGGGTAGAACATGGCAGTCCCTTTTCCCTTCATCTTCAGCCAGCACATTGAATTGCTTTCTTTGCCAGCTAGTAAGGAAAGCATGTTGGAACAGTGTAAAGACAGGGACTGAAAAATTGGGGGAGGAGACCCTGGGACTGTAAGGGGAGGCCTGGGTTCAAGTCGCATATGAACTCCCCATGTACTAGCGGAGCCTCAGCAGCTCACTCACCCCTTTAGACCTCAGCTCCCTCATCTGTTGAGTCTGGGTTTTGGACCAGGTAATTGAAGGGAGATTCCCTCTCAACTTCCCAACTCCTTTGGTGGCTTCACCTCTTCTTTTCTTTCCATGTGACTTTGGACATGTTGGGCCTCAATTGCCTGTTTTTGTAAACTTAGAGTCATGATATTTATCATGACCATCTCTCTGGATTGATGAATGCATCCAAAAGAACGCTAAGCACAAACGCCATTAAAAACAAAATATGTTTTATAACAAGCAAATACTTACTACCATTAACTAAGCAGAAAAAAAAGTTAATAATTCAGCCAGTGGAAGCATTGCTACTGATCTACATAAAGCCATTAATGGGTTAAATGCTTGGACATCTGGTGAAATACTAGCCTCAGCTGTTTAAGTGACATCTTTCTTGGGTCAAATTTCTCTCCTCTCTCCAGTCCATCTGCTCACAGCTTGTCATGATAAACACTTCTGAGTTACAAAGCAAAGAATACACAGCAACAAGAGAGGGATAGCATCTTGGATCTTAACTAGACAATAATATCAGAACAAAAACAGCACCCAGTCATCTACTTTTCATTGCCCCAGCCCTCCCCCACACGCCCCACCTCTGCCCCCACCCTTCTTCGCTTCTTGTGTCACAGCCACATGTCAGGCTGGAGACAAGTTGAAGGTAAGAAATCAAAGCCACGTAGGAGCGACTGAGGAAGAGAGACAGACCTAATGGGTAAGGATAATGCTAGGTGGAAAATCTAGGTGACACTTGCTCTCCGTTCAATGAAAGTAGAAGGTGTTAAGTGATTGATACTCCCTAGAATAGAATTATCTCAGCATAGTGTCCTGGAGATCAGGACACTTGACTTCTCCAGGCACTGTGGTGATTTATTCTGAGATGTCAACAAAAAGTGCTGAATGTCCGGCCTCAGTTTCCTCATTTGTAAAAGCAAATGGTTTTTGGTGGTAGCAATGAACAACTGCATCACTGTTCTTATTAAATATGAGTAAAAAGACCCTGAAAGAGCTCGGCATGTAGTAGGGAGTAAACATATTAACTGAATCTGGCATACTGGAAAGAGCACTATTCTAAGTTTTTGCATGCCCAACTGGAAACTCTGACCTTTCTTTAGAACTTTAGGAACAATCTGAAGTTTCAGAGGAAAGAAGTGTAACCATTATTATTGAAGTCAATATTCTTAACTCTTATGGATATTGAGGGAATGATTTAAATGTTCTGTAATTTTCTCCCTGGTCTGAAAGTCCATGCTACTGCTTTGAATGTCTGATTACTTTTAAAACCAAAGAGTTGTGTCATTCCATATGCATTCCATGTGAAAAAGCACATTCCCCAAGCTACTTCCTTTAGCCTTGAAGTCACTAACATCAAAATGACCTTAGAATAATTAAATAGATCATGGTGCATCCACAAAATGTTGACAGTGGCTATTTCATAATGTTGAAATTTCAGATGCTAATGTACAAAAACTATCTTTAACTATAGTTTCTTATTAAATTCTCATGAACATTCATTCCTTAAGTACTAAAAATGATAAAAGAAAAACTGTTGTTCAAGCCAGAAGAATGGAAGGAACGATGTTAGCAAAAATCAGAGTACAGGCTGTAAAGTAACTCAGCACTTACCATATACAAAAAAAAAAAAAAAAAATGAAACTTTGCTGACAAATACCTTCTTTATCAATAAGGTCATCTGTCACTTTCCATTGGGAGAAAAAATAGTATGTGTTCTATAACAAAGCCTAGAAGAATCCATGTCCTTTTTCTGAGGTTTTGCTTAAGCATCATCTCACTTCATTGATTCAATTGACCAACAATCATTACATTGGACCCACCATGGCCCAAGTGTTGTGCTAGGATATCAGGACATATAAGTGAAAAAGATGGTTTCTACTTTCAAGGATATGAAGTAATTGAAATTGTCACACACACACACACACACACAAACTGCTGGTGGGAGAATTTTGGCACTCTCATTTTAGAAAGAAGGCTTCCCTGGTGGCTCAGATGGTAAAGAAACTGTCTGCAATGCAGGAGACCCAGGTTCAATCCCCGGTTGGGAAGATCCCTTGTAGAAGGAAATGGCAACCCACTCTAGTGCTCTTGCCTAGAGAATTCCATGGACAGAGAAGCCCTACAGGCTACAGTCCATGGGGTCGCAAAGATTCATACACAGCTGAGCGACTAACACTTTCAATCTCATTTTAAAAAAGCAGTTTGATTAGCTGTTACACTTCAAGATGTGATTTTATATTTTAGGACCTAGAATTTCTATACCTAAATGTTCTTGAACAAATGTAAATATTGCATGTGTGCACCTACTAGTCACATGAAAGCATGTACATAGCAGCATTGCTTACAATAGAAAGGAATAAACCAGACAAGACTCAAATATACCCACATAAATGAACTATAGTTGTGGGGATCAATAGTAATGAATTTCAAAAGCAAAATGTCAAATAAAAAATAAATCACAGAAGACTATGTATAATATGGCTTCATTTATATAAGGATGAAAAAAGCTAAACAATATATAATTAGGGACACATGTATCTGTGGTGAAACTCACAAGAGAAGCAAGAGAATAGAGAGTAATTAACATTCAGGATAGTGGAAACCTCTGGAAGAGGGGGAACAAGATTCTTAATAGATGAAGAGCACTTGGGGAATTTCAAATTTGGAACAGAGTAGATTTATGAGCAAAAACTGTGCTAGCATTCTTTCAGTCACTCAGTCGTGTCCAACTCTTTGTAATCCTGTGGGCTGCAGTACCCCAGGCCTCCCTGTCCATCACCAACTCCCAGAGTTTACTCAAACTCACGTCCATTGAGTCGGTGATGCCATCCAACCATCTCATCCTCTGTCATCCCCTTCTCCTCTCACCTTCAATCTTTCCCAGCATCAGGGTCTTTTCAAATGAGTCAGTTCTTCGCATCAGGTGGACAAAGTATTGGAGTTTCAGCTTCAGCATCAGTCCTTCCAATGAATAGTCAGGGCTGACTTCCTTTAGGGTGGACCGGTTGGATCTTGCAGTCCATGAGGCTCTCAAGAGTCTTCTCCAACACCACAGTTCAAGAGAATCAATTCTTTGGTGCTCAGCTTTCTCTATAGTCCAACTCTCACATCCATACCTGACTAAAGGAAAAACCGTAGCCTTGACTAGATGGATCTTTTTTGGTAAAGTAATGTCTCTGCTTTTTAATATGCTGTCTAGGTTGGACATAACTTTTCTTCCAAGGAGCAAGTGTCATTTAATTTCATGGCTATAGTCACCACCTGTAGTGATTTTGTAACCCCAAAATATAGTCTGTCACTGTTTCCACCGTTTCCCCATCTATTTGCCATGAAGTGATGGGACCTGATGCCATGATCTTAGTTTTCTGAATGTTGAGTTTTCAGCCAAGTTTTTCACTCTCTTCTTTGGCTTTCATCGAGAGGCTCTTTAGTTCTTCTTTGCTTTCTGCCATAAGTGTGGTGTCATCTGCATATCTGAGGTTATTGATATTTCTCCTGGCAATCTTGATTCCAGCTTGTGCTTCATCCAGTCCAGCATTCTTTAAGCCATATAAATACAGTATGTATAGTCTTTGTATACGTAATATTTTGATTTTAAAATAAAACCATTTAAGATCTACTATCTTAGTAACTTTTAAGTCTATAATTCAATATTATGAACTATAATTGTCATGCTATACATTCCCAGAGCTTACACATCTTATGATTAAAAATTTATATACCTTGGGGCTTCCCAGGTGCTACTAGTGGTAAAGAACCTGCCTGCCAATGCAGGAGACATAAAAGATACAGGTTCAATTCCTGTGTTGGGAAGATCCCCTGGAAGAGGGCATGATGATCCACTCCAGTATTCTTGCCTGGAGAGTCCCATTGTCAGAGATGCCTGATGGGCTACAATCCATAGGGTTGTAAAGAGTCAGACATGACCAACTTACTTAGCAAGCGCACATACCTTCACCAACATCTCCCCAATTCCTTCCTCTCTCCCCTACCCTCCAGCCCTTGGTACTGATCACTCTTTCTCTATTTATATGTTTAGGTATTTAAATTTTTTAAATTGAAATATAGTTGAGTACAACACTATGTTGGTTTCCTAGTGATTCAGTAGTCAAATATTTATATTATAAAATGATTGCCACATAAATCTAGTAACCATCTGTCTCAACATAGAATTATTGCAATATGATTGACTATAGTCTCTATGCAATACATTACATTTCTGTGACTTGTTTATTTTATAACTAGAAGTTTGTACCTTTTAATCTCGTTCACTGATTTCACCCAAAGCCTCACCCTCCTCCCCTCTGGAAACCACAAGTTCGATTTCTGCAAGTCTGTTTTTGTTTTGTTTGTTTTGCTTTTATGTGAGATCACACAGTGTTTGTATTAAATGAAGGAATACTGACTTTTTCAGAGTTGAACCTTCTGAACTTGAAGAGGCTGTTGGTTACGTTGCTTCTCAGCTTTTTATGACCAGAGAGTTGTTCAAGGCCACCACACTTAGGGGTGATGTAGCAATGGAGAGCATACTCTAAGACACGTAAAAGAATGTCTATAAAGCTGATGCATGACATGTTTGATAGCAATTTAAAAATTAAAAAAACAGAACCTACTTTTACCTTGAAATGAAGTCATTATTTGTCAACACTTTTGTTAAAATATAGAATTGAAATTTTTTAGTCTCACTATTACGGACTGCTAAAAATAAACTTCAAAAGTTGACTTCCAGTTTGTTAAAAATATTTCAAAATATGTTCAAAAGGCATTTATGAATATTTTTCTGAACAAAATTTTTTGAGGAGACTAAATAATGAAAATTGGTTTTACTTTATTTTGGATATTTGTATATTAAAATGCCTACTTTGATTAGCACTTTGATTCCCAAAATGTTTTAAGATATATTGTTTTGTTTAAATACCTGTAAAGACACAAGAGACTTGGGTTTGATGCCTGGGTCAGGAAGATCCCTGGGAGTAAAAAATGGCCACCCACTCCAGAATTTTTGCCTGAGAAATCCCCTGGACAGAGGAGTCTTGCGGGCTATAGTCCACAGTGTTGCAAAGAGTCAGACACAACTAAGCGACTGAGGACACCACAAACACATTCAGAGAGTGAATTTTATAAATCCCACCGGACACAAGACAAATCTGATTACAAAGACAGTAGACAGTAAGTGACAGAACCAGTTTCAAACCTAAGTTTACTGACTCTGGATCTCAGGTATTCTCTGTACTGTTACATTTGTCACGCATTTACTTTCAACATTTTCCTTTGACCGATCACTTCTCTTTGATACTCATGCAATTTCTTCAAATGTAAAAGCTATGCCTAGGCCATGGTAAGCATGCATTGTGTACTTATTGAATAAATTCATTTTTTATTTCACATCTTCAAAGTCCTGCTATACATATGACATTGCATTAGGCACTAATGCAGAATCACAGGCTATCCCTACCTCCACAAATAGAGCATTATTTTCATCTTTCGTGTGTATCTACTCTAAACAAGAAACTGCTTAGATAGCTAAAATCTTAAAGATAAGACGTTTTTACTTCTTTATCTAGAAAGTAGGCCTTTTGACATTCCATTCTACAAAAGCAAAGCTAGCAGCTTAGCAAATATAAAGACAAATGGATAAGGAAGCTGTGGTACATATACACTATGGAATATTACTCAGCCATTAAAAAGAATTCATTTGAATCAGTTCTAATGAGATGGATGAAATTGGAGCCCATTATACAGAGTGAAGTAAGCCCAAAAGATAAAGACCAATGCAGTGTACTAATGCATATATATAGAATTTTAAAAGATGGTAATGATAACCCTATATGCAAAACAGAAAAAGAGAAACAGATGTACAGAACAGACTTTTAGACTCTGTGGGAGAAGGCAAGAGTGGGATGTTCAGAGAGAACAGCATTAAAATAAGTATACTATCAAGGGCGAAACAGATCACCAGCCCAGGTTGGATGGATGAGACAAGTGCTCAGGGCTGGTGCACTGGGAAGACCCAGAGGGATGGGATGGGGAGGGAGGCAGGAGGGGGGATCGGGATGGGGAACACATGTAAATTCATGGCTGATTCATGTCAATGCATGGCAAAAAACACTACAATATTGTAAAGTAATTAGCCTCCAACTAATAAAAATAAATGGAAAAAATAAATAAAAATAAATAAATAAAGTTAAATCCCCCCCCAAAAAATGCAAAATTTTAAATGACATTCATGTCTTCCTTAAAATCTGACTTCCATAAATATAAATTAAAACACCTTATGCATCTTTATATCCTCCATGTATCTACTGCCATATCTGACACATAGTAGATGCTTCATAAATATTTATTAAAGAAGTTTGCATGTATGATAAGTCACTTCAGTCATGTCCTATTTTTTATTACCCTATGGACTGTAACCCACCAGGCTCCTCTGTCCATGGGATTTTCTAGGCAAGAATACTGGAGTGGGTTGCCATGCCCTCCTCCAGGGGATTTTCCCAATCCATGGATCCAAACCCATGTTTCCTACGTCTCCTGCCTTGGCAGGTGTGTTCTTTACCACTCGTGCCACCTCGGAAGCCAGTTTAAGTCTTAACAATTCTGATAAAATAGCCTAAGCCAAGAAAAGAAACAGGGAATAGAGCTCTGTGTGTGAGTAGTAAACTTTATTTTGAAGTAATTTTAGGTTTAAAGAGAAGCTGAAAATATATTAGAGAGTTCTCATATACCTCTCATTCAGTTTATTCCAATGTTAATATTTTACATATTGGTCCAAACCAAGAAACCTATATTAACATATTGCTATCACTTACTTTAGACTTTATTTGGATTTCACTAGTTTTCACACTAATATCTTTGTTCTGTTCCAAGACTGAATCCAGGGTATCACATTGCATTTAAGAATTTCTTATTTACAGAAATAATTTTTATGATGTGGAAAAGAGTTTCCCATCATGTGAAGCTTGTTGATCCACTGAGGAATGTTCATCAACCCAAGTAACCAGTTGAAATCTAATTAAATCCTTCATATTTATCTATGAACAGAACAAAGTAGCAAAAAGGCTTGTAGAATATGCCATCAAAAAGAACAGAAGATGGACAAAGAAAAACTGACCCCAAAGACACAAGAATGACACAGGAAATAGAAATAATGTTTTTATTTATATTTATATTGTTAGAGAGATTTGCTGAAGAAGGCAATGGCAACCCACTCCAGTACTCTTGCCTGGAAAATCCCATAGACATGGACGGAGGAGCCTGGTAGGCTGCAGTCCATGCGGTCGCTAGGAGTCAGACACGACTGAGCAACTTCACTTTCACTTTTCACTTTCATGCATTGAAGAAGGAAATGGCAACCCACTCCAGTGTTCTTGCCTGGAGAATCCCAGGGACAGAGGAGCCTGGTGGGCTGCCGTCTATTGGGTTGCGCAGAGTCGGACACGACTGCAGTGCCTTAACAGCATCAGCAGCAGCAGCAGAAATTTGAGAAGACAGTCACGCATTAAATAAGAATGAAGGCCAAAAAAAAAAAAAAAAAAAAATCAGTAATAACAAAATCAGAAAGACTTGTTGGAGATTTAAAATTCATAGGAATAAAAGCTTACAAAAGTATTTAAAGAATAATTAGAAGGAAGAAACTCTTAGAATGCAGAGATGAAGAAACATAGAAAATACGCGTGACTGGGCAAATCAATCAAGAAGCATGAAGTGCAGTGAAGTTGCCCAGTCGTGTCCGACTCTTTGCGACCCCATGGACTGTAGCCTACTAGGATCCTCCATCCGCGGGATTTTCCAGGCAAGAATACTGGAGTGGGTTGCCATTTCCTTCTCCAGGGGTTCTTCCCGACCCAGGGATCGAACCCGGGTCTTCCTCATTGTAGGCAGCCGCTTTACCGTCTGAGCCACCAGGAAAGTCAAGAAGCACGGTCACCACTAAAGAAGTTTCAGAAAGAGAAAATAGAAAAATGGTGGGAACATATTATCAAAGAAATAACAGAATGATATTTTACAGAAGTAAAAGTGGACAACAATCTTCATATTTTGAAGGCTCAAAGTGTAGACAGTGTAGGGATAGATTAAATAATATACCTAATACCCATACCTTCAGAATTTGAAAATATCAAGGATATGAGAAAATTCTTAAAATCCCCAAAGTGGATAGAGGAAAAAAGAAAGAAAAGTATGGAAGAATGAGGAGGAAACTGGCCCCAGACTTCTCATCATCTAGCTTTATAAACTAGAAAACAGTGGAAAAAGAGGTTCCAAACTGTGAGGGGAGAGTATTTTAGTAGAGAATTCTCTATTCTGACAAGTTGTTAGTCCAATGTTGCTACAAAATAGATTTTTCAGATATGCAGTAACACTGAAATTAGTTTCCTACACATCTTATATAAGCAAGTCAACTGATAAAATAATCCAAGAAAATAGGAATGTATTGAAGAAAAAAGAAAATACAGAATCTAACAAAGAGAGGTTTTGATCCAAGAACAAAATGAAGTTCCAGGACAATACCTTTGCAAGTAGGCGTAGAGAACAAGCAGTCCTGATTTTAGTAGGACATCAGAGAGTCTGGGAGAGAGGATTTCAAGGGGGTAAAAAAGAAGATAACTAGAATTCCACGTAACTGACTGTGTGATCAAGATCCTGAAAAATGCGGGGATAAGGTGAAGCCATGCTATTGATTTTTAAGAATAAAGAGGTGATACTATTTTTAAAAAGCCATGCTATTGATTTTTAAGAATAAAGAGGTGGTATTATTTTTAAAAAGCTATATAGAATCATGATGTGAACATAAAGTAAATTAAATAGACCATGATTTTGAGCAATTGATAGGATATAAAAAAGTGAATCCAGTTAACACAGATTCTAAGAAAATTATATACCAAGTAACACAAAGGGATCATTGTTTTACATTTTTGGAAAAGAAAATCTATCCTAAAACACTTTGGCATATTTAGCTTTGAGATGACCAAAATTTATAGAATGGTAATGATGCTATTTGCTTACTGTAGCCAACTTTTAGAGTCAGTGTATATACAAAGTACAAAAGTCAGTATGTTTAACTTCACAATTATTTAACATAATACAAATGTTAACATTGAAAGGTACAGCCAGCAGGAATTGAGAGCTAGAGAGGAATGTGTAAAAATAAAGACAAGAACACTAATTTCCTCACTTTCCATAGTGAGCAGCTAAGCAGCATTGTCTGAAATTGGTGAAACAAGAAACAGAAGTGTAAATACTATATTATAAAATCTTAAGTAGTTTACATTTAAAGCTACAAATATAATCAACAGGAGAACTAAAAATAATACAAAAAACAGTTTAAACATTGAGAAGAAACGAAAATAGTGTAATAATGTTAAATTCTCATCTTGCAAAACTAGAGAATCAAAAGATGTCATATAATATTTTCAAATAAAAATAATTGAGATATAAAGACATTATTTAAGGTTTTAGAAATAACCGGCAGGTGAACTTAACCCATAACAGAGGAAATGTCCTGGACAGTGTTAAAGGTTATGATGGTGATTGTCACTGGAAGCCTTTGTGTATTTTGTTTTACATGATGTGCATACAATTTTTAAATAATGTAAATATATGTCAATTGCAGAACTTTTAAAGATTAAAAAACATTTTTAAATGTCTATAACATTTACAAAAGGATGTTAGTTGCAGGATGTTCATAAAGTTTCAAATTGAACTTAAAACCTATAGATTGGTAAGAGAATATGGCATGTCCTTATATGGAATTCAATTCAGTGTTAATAATTATATGAGGACAACTGTACTGTCAGCATTGCTGGTGAGGGGAAGAGAGTAACAGAATATGTTCAGTGTGATGGCATGTATAAGAAGCACACAGATCCATTTCTACAGACACAAATACATAAAGGACTTCAGGGAATTGGACTGGACTTGACATCAGCATGGTATGGTTTAGAAGGGGAACTTGCATTGTACATAGTTTTTTGGTTTTTTTTTTTCCTCTATAACTTTCTTTCTTTTTTAAAACTTTGAACATTTTCTACTTTTATTGTGGGAAAGTAACACAACTAGTACAAGGAACCCCCATGTGTAATTCTTTCAGCTTTAATAATTATCAGCTTAAAGCCAATCTTATTATATTTCTACTCCTACCCATTTTTACAGTTTATAGAAAATTTTAAAGAAAATCTCAGGCATAATATTACCTGCATTTCATATGTTTGTAACATTTCTTGTTTTGTAGCATTTTATCATGTTACAAAATAATTATCCAGATTTTTTAAATTAATCATTTCATGTCATCAGATATCCAATGTTCAATATTCCAAAAGATTTATAAATGCACTTTTTTACAAGTTGTCAAAGTCATTATTCAATATGCTTGATTTGTTAATGTTTTAAGTTGTGCCACAAAATATTTAAAATATACAAAATTATAGAAAATAATTAACAGACATACACATAAATACCAAACAGATTTATATGTTGTTATATTTTGCCATATTGGCTTCAGAATTTTAAAGAAACAAAAACATATTTTGGAAAAAAAATACAGTCATTCTTTGGGAAATATAAAATTGTTTTTCAAAGATGTGAAACTGCTGAGGAATCAAAAGTTCATGATAGAAATTCATCCTACACTTCTCTAAAATTCTAGTCTCCCATTATTTCTCCCCAGAGATCATTTCTATTCTATTGTTAATGTTCGTCCTTTCCCATCTTACGTGTTATAAGTTTAATACATACATAAGCACATGCAAATCTTTTATTAATTAAAATGTAAATGCTAGCATATTGTATGTAACCCACTGTCTTTTTACCATCAATATTGTGTTTCTAATATTTATCCATCTTGATACATGAAGATGAAGCTCATATTTTTTAGATTGCTGCCTAGAACTCCGCTGTATTTATGTCTATCCTTTCATTGATGGATGTTTAAGTTATCCCAATGTCAGTCTTTCAAATTCTATCACAGTGATTATTCTTAAACACATTTCTTCAAGTGGATATGTGAGCATTTCTCTAAGTAATATGCCTAGAAATGAATTTCTAAGTCATAGAATATAGTACATTCAAATCTGTGTGTTATTGCCAATTTGTGCTGATAGTGATTTTTCCAATTTGCTCTCCCCGAGCAGTATATGAGCTTCCTTCTACCACATCCACATTAATCTTTGATATTTTCTAAGTTTTTAATATGCTAGTCTGATGGTTGTGAAATTAATTGTGATTTTAATGAACATTTCTCTGGTTGCTAGGAGAGTTTTAGATACTTATTGGCCTCTGTTTTCTCTTTCTTCAAAATTCCTATATTTAATATCTGATCATACTTCTATTTGGTTATTTGACCTTTTTTCATTAACTTTAGAAGTTCTTTATAAATTCTGGACAGAGTTTTCATCATGCATAACCATTTATTTGAGTTGCAAGAGTTTTCTTTCCATCTTTGACTTGCTCTTATTCTCAGCATCCTGTCATAGGAAGCTCAGACCTGAGCTCTGCAATAAACTAGAGGGGTGGCATGGGGAGGGAGGTTGGAGTGAGGTTCAAAAGGGAGGAGACATACATATACTTATGGCTGATTCATGCTGATGTTTAGCAGAAACCAACACAATACTGTAAAGCAGTTATCCTTCAATTAAAAATAAATAAATATGAAAAAAATTTTTTAAGTTTTAAATTTTAATGTAGTCAGAACTATCAATTATTTTCATTTATGCTTTGTGCCTTCTGGGACTTGTTTATAAAGTCCTTCCTAATTCCAATATCACTAACATTCTATATTTTCTACTAAATATTTTAATGTTTCAAGTTTCATATTTTATTTTTATAATAAAAATATATTTATCTATTATATCTATAATAATAAATAAAAAGATAGAAAAATAAAGCATGACACTGTGCTCGGTTGTGTATGACTCTTGGTAATCCCTTGGATTGTAGCCCACCAGGCTCCTTTGTGCATAGAATTCTCCAGGCAAGAATAGTGGAATGGGTTGCCATGCCCTCCTCCAGGGGATTTTCCTGATCCAAAGATCAAACCGTGTCTCTAGAGTCTCCTGCATTGCAGGTGGGTTCTTTACCAGAGTGCCACCTGGAAAGCCCAGAAAAATAAAAGCTATCCATAATATAAGCCCAAAGAAGCCAAGTACTATTAACATTTATTCTACATACTTCTAATTTCATTTCTGGACTCATGTCCTATATTATATCAGTAGGATGACCTATATTTCTATATACTTTTTTCATTGAACAGCATTTACTAATATTTTAAAAAGTATAATAATTCAAAGAAAGAGCAGTAGATGCTGAAGTACTCAGAGACGGAAGGTTTAGAGACTGAATCTGAGTGAAAAATTTCCTTTTTGGTGTGTCCAAGCAACCCAAACCATGTATATTCCTAATTAGGTCATTTGTTTTTACATAGCCTTTGTGTGTCCCTCCACAGTAGAAACGTACATAGTCTTCTAGTAATTGTTACTATATGCTGCCTCCTTCATTAAATCATACATGCCTTTAGGTGAGAGACAGGTCTCACTCATCTTCGCATAACTAATTGTACCCATCAAATGGTACTCAAGAAATATGGAAAGGAAGGTGGTAAAGTGAACATTGAATTAGGAGTTGGGAGATTTAGATTCTAGTCCAGTAAGTAGCCACCAAATAGTGTCTTTGAACAAATTTCCTGTAAGATCTGGCCTCTTCATCTATAAATGGAGGGGAGGGGCTTAGATCACCTTTGTTTCCTATACCCTCTGAATTCCAGACTCAGTTTCTTTAAAAAGAAAAGTATTTACAGGGTCCATAAATATTCATAAAAGAATATCCGTTTCATGATAATATTAAGTAGGCCAGGTTTCAACAACCTAGGACATCTAACTGTAACAGGTGTTTACTTAAACACAGATGGAAATTGTGGTCCTTTAAGACTGCCAATTTTTCAATAGCGAGGTCCTGATAGGTTTGGATGGATGAGCTGTTTTCTGGTAAGTAGCCATCAGAATACCAGAGTGAGCTTAACATTAGATACCCATTAGAGCTCTGTTACCACCGAGATTTCTGGCAGGATATGGGACCAAGTAATTTCCTGGCTTGTTTGCCTTTCCATCTGTCCCATGGACGCCAACCTGCTCAAGGCAGTTTGTGATTACATCTCCCTCTAGTGACTAAAACCTCTGCATCGTGCAGTCTCCTGTGGCACATGAGAAGGAACATTTGGCTAGAGAAATACAAATGAAAACAGCATATATTGGTCCTTTGATAATTCAAGAAAGATTTTCTCTGTGTTAGTCTCTGAGAGCAGCAAAGTTCATCCTGTATTTCTCTTTGCATTGAGAGAACTAATAGTCAGCAGGCTTTTTTTTTTTTTCTTTTTGCCTGTCTGAAAACTAGATCGCCAGGAGTCTACCTCATTGATATAATGAACCAGACCAACCATCAGCCAGTCTCATAAACATTTAATAGGATAACCTCCAGTGAGAAGACACATAAAAATATTAATCTCCCTTCTATTTATTCTATGTAAATTGTTTGCAAAACTGATTTTGATCAAAACATCCATAGAATAATTTTTTATACTAAGGAACTGAAAATATCAGGAATACAACTTTTCAATTTAGTAATATACATTCATAAGAGAAATTAGTAATAATAGTTAGCCAAGATTAACTCAAAATCAATAGCTGGAGAAATGAGGAAGACAAGATAAAGGCAGTTCATCTTTTGGGACTTGATTTCTCATAAGAAAGCTGTTAAAAATGGCCCCTTGTGTATTTGTACCATCCCTTCAATGTGATTCAAGGGAAAATATTAGGCAAACAAACAGCTTTTTTGTTTTCTCCATATTTTGTTTGTGATAAGTATTGTGATTGCCCAGTGCCTATCAGACCAAATAAGGAGAAAATCTCCCATGTCTTGGCAATGAACTTGCCTGTGGTCTCATAAGCAAGGGGCCAAACCAGTGATATCACCTCGAGACTCTAACCTCAGGACGTCTCACCTTTCACATCAAATACCCTAATCCATCTATTCAGTACAACTTCAGGTCAAGAGATTATGATGTCTTGGATCTTTAAGAATTTGCCTCCTCAAACAGATTGATTTCAGGAGCTTTCTCTTCATTAAAACTGTTATATCTGAAATGGAAGCTAGGAACTGGGCTGTGGGGAAGAAGGGATTTTCACCAGCTCCCTGGGAAGTCCCTCTGGTTTCTACATTCCATCTCTCACTTCATTTTATGAAGCTCTTAATACAGCTGGTCCTGTAACTTTAGACCAACAAGGTTGGTTTTTTTCACTATTGACCTTGCAGATGGAAATCAAAGAAGTCAAGTGTGTGATTTCTATGCAGTTGTGGTTATTGAATTGGCCCAAATGTCAGAAACTAATCTGTCAAACTTCTTAATTTTACAGCACCAAAAACTAAGGCCTAGAGTGGATAAGAGTTGAAATCATACAGAAAGAATAGGACTAGAAGCCAGATCTCAGAATTTCAAGGACTGAGTCTTCTGCATCTTGCTATACTGTCTTTTTTTTTTTTTCCAAAACAGACCAGAAATCACATTTCCAAATAAACATAGATTTATTTTTGTTCATTCAAAATAGGCTTTTAAGAAGTTTTAGATATTTTAATAATTCTACTATTATTCAAAACACATTTAGGATTCCTCTTTGGGCATCACATCTAATTCTATGGTACATTATTAATGATTTATTTAGCTACCAGGCTATGAGCTCATTAAGAACCCAGTCTTCAATTTTGCCTGTATCTTCTGCACTTAGCATATAATTGGTACATGGTAGTTCATCACAAATAGTTTTTTTAATAAAACAGTTCATCACTGTTTATCATTTGATAAGGTATTTAATTGCTAGAAACATATAACATCACAAGAAAAGATCATAAAACTAGTGGTTGGATTGGATAGTCTGCATCATATGACTCAGAGTCCCTGTCTCTCCCAGGCAGAGCTAGAGGAATTTGAGGGAAGCAGCCATGTTTTACGTACTTCAGCATCTCACAGTCCCACTGCCAATTCTTGCACAGAAAAACAACTCATATAGATAATCAATATGTGTTTGATGAATAATGGAGCAATTAGGTGGAAACTGGATGAAGCTGGTGACCTCTTGTTTCCAGGTTGCTGGAACAAGAACATAATGGTAACATTTCTTAGTTGGAACATAAAAGTTAACTTGCGCTGCTGCCAAAGTTCTAGCCCTCAACTGGCCCCTTTGAATTGTGACCTTGGATGAAAAGGTATGCCATGGACAACAGATTGTACCATGAGCTGACGTCTAAATGTCTTTAGTTGCCATATCCTCATCCCAGAGAGTTTCAAAAGACAGATCTTTCTCTTGCAAAGATCTCATCTTGTTCTTTCAGTGCAATATGTACACGCCACCAGCAGTACATTAAAGGAATACATAGAACTATTTTAAGTTCTTTGTTCCTTAGTACTAGTTGTGCTCAGTGTTTGGAATTACATATGTTTATGCTTGCCTGGGATGTCAAATTATTAACAAATGCCATTTGGGAATAGTGAATCATGGGATATTCTCTGAAAACACACACACACACACACACACACACACACACACACAATGTTTTATCATTGAATCAGTTTGTGGAAGAGACCAAGAGCTGGTTGCATTTGGTCCTGCCCATATACAAATAAGAATGTTTGGTTGAAGAGCAAAGGAACTTGTCTTGCACTTCATTCGGTCCTTCTACTTCTCCTAATCTAAGTCTCCATCTACAGTGGAAGAGTTTGTAATATTTCATTATAAATGTCCTAGCACATTAAAATGAGAGTCCATATGTGGAGCAAGTCAGATGTGGATAAACAAAGTATCAGGCAGGATAAAACTTCTGTTGGACAACTTGCTTGTTGCTGTTGTGTTCACTGGGTACCAAAAAGAAAGATAGGTCACAACATCCCTCAACCCAGGCAGTGTCCATTTCTCATTCTAGTGAAAACTGAGTGAGTGGTCATGGCTTTGATTCTATTCCCATGTGTCTCCTAAGCCCCAGCAAGCAAAGGTTCTTTCTTAGGTGCATGGATGAGATTCGGAGGTCTTTAGCTGCTGATGCCCTCTGTGCCCCTCAAGGTCAATTTGGACCCACTCACCACATTGGCACAGCCACTCACCACATCTTTTGTCCCACAGCCCAGGGCATCGGTTGAAGTTCCCAGAAGGGGAAGCATCTCTTTTCTCCCTCACACTCCATCTTGTTCATAATCTCATTTGAAGCATGCAAATTCTGCCCATCACTGTGAAGTTTAAGACTCTCAAAACCAAGAGCTAACTCTAATTTTCTCTTTTATTTCTGCTATGTCATCTCTTCTTTGAGGCAATACAAAGAATGCCTACCTGGATGAATGGGAGAGGAGTCAAAAAGGAAACATTAGGAGTAAAAAGCACATCATGATGCTTTAAAAATATGATTTCACAATAACTTGTACATACATGGAGAGAGAAAAAAAGGGATACAAGCCCAGAGAAGTGCCGTCATAATTTGTTATTTTAAGACTATGGAGACAAATAGAGATCGCCTGGTTTAATCCTTCCATTTATGGTGATTATAACCAAGATCCAGAGGAAGGAAATGCTTTGTTCAATGTGACAGTGTAAGTTATTGGGGAAAAATGGGATTTTTAAGCTAATTTTCTTACCAGTTTAGCTTACAGAAAAGAATACATACTTTATTATTAGTCAGATCCATATTTTAATTCATGTCTTAAAAGCTTTTTTACTTAGTATATGAAATAAATAAATTCTTAATTTATTAGAATGTTTGATCTTCGACAACCATTATGCATTTCTAAGGATTATCTGTAAGTGGGGAAAATATTAGACTCTATAGACTTCTTATAATTCATCTACAGGTGAAGTATCCAAATTTTGGGCATATAGGACATGCTCAATAACTCATAGGTATGGTTTGAAGTATGATTATATATTGTAACTTTCATATTTATAGTTTTAGATTATTTTATGAACTTGTAGATGAAAGTTGCTACTTAGATGTCTAAATAAATAAACATTTATGCTTTTTTAGCAAAATAACATGCTATTCTGAAGGCTATTATATCCCTTAACAGGCAAGGCTAAACCAAAGTACTTCTGAACCTTTATTATTCACTTCCAAAAGTATGCATCCAATTAGAAGCATTGAAATATTTACAAATAGGATTTTTTGATATTTTAGTTCAGACAGTTCAGTCAATCTGAATAGTGCTCAGTTGAAAGATGTAGAATAAGAAAGACAGATTAAAGGACCAGTTTCCACACAAGAAACTGAGTCTTACAGAGGGGAAATTACTTTTCCAAGGTGGTAGAGCTAGTTCTCATAGAGCCGAGCTTAGAATCCAGGTATCTAAACTAGGTCACATTAACCCCTCTATCCCATTTGTAATTTAAGAGTTAAGAAATATAAACCTCTAACTTAGAAATAATCCAGACTTTTTCTCTGCTTTCATACTACACCTTACATCAGCTATCAGATGTACTGTAAATTGCCTTACATAACTCATAAGACAACTCCCACCAATTAAAGTGCAGGTTATAAGAGACAGACCATACAACCCTGAATTTTTTGTCAATGGATTCCTTATTTTCATCAACTATTTTCCTTACTTCCAAAACTACCTGTTACTGATATGTTATTTTAAAACTTTTTAAAAACCATTTTTGCTTTATTAAATTCCCACAATTCTATTTCTTTGGTATTTTTTCATTTTTATTTATCCATATGCTCAACTGAGAGAGAGAGAGAGAGAAAATTGGTTGCTTTAACAGAGTTTCAATCTATTCCTAAAATAAAGCAGATAAACTAATTTTTTTCATTACCTCCTTTTCTTAAACCAGTTGGAAAGATAAAAATAAACAAATGCAGGAGTGATTCAGGAATAACAAAGGAATTTTATCTAAACAAGCCCAATCACAAAGACACAAAAGTATTAGTTAAACATACAAACCAAATGAAGGACAGTGAGAACCACCTTTGTCATAGACACACCTGAAATATGTTCTCAAACTAGTCATGATCAACTTAATAGCTAATGTAAGCTGATGCTACATTATTTTAAGAAAGCTTTTTTTTAAAATTAAACCTCACCCATTATAATCCATTTAAACAGACTAAAAAATAAAACTCTTAGGATGAGTATTTGGTAAAAGTATAGTAAAATAACTAGTAAAAATGCCAAGAGTGTAACTCAGAAACAGATTTAAACACTGTGGACTCAGTTTCTGAGACTCTTAAGAGTTGTATCCCATGGTTAAGAAAAAGAGATGCTTTTATAAATAAGAAAATGCCTTCATCAGCATTTTCAAACATAAAGCATAGTCAAACATCACTATAACAAATGTTACTGATGTGACCCTAAAGAACAGGATTTTCAGGGCAGGAGGGATCTGTGTGGATGATTATTTTTCTGCTTACATCTTCTAATTTGTCAGAATACATTTATGCTCTGCTACTTTAATCTTATAACATTAACTTCCATGAGTCTCTCCAGCCTCAAAATAACATTAAATCAACGATCTAACTCACCTGTAATTTGGTATAAATGGTGAAGGAAAAGCTAACAGAATATCTTGATGGATTGAATGCAATGGTGAGAGAAAGAGAGGTATCAAGAACAACTTTGAAATAATTAGTCAGAGGGTCTGGAAGGATGGTGTCGCCATCATTTGAGCTGGCAGAGCCTGTGGAGGGAGCATCTGCAATACACTCTCCTTCAATAGGTAGTGCCCCAGCTCACTGATGACAATTAACAGCCGAAGTCAAAGAATTTGAGGGAATCAGAGTTCTGTCCAGTGCATTATCTAGCCCAAGTCCTAGCACACATGTGCTACACTTTTTAGGTTTCCATGGCATCAGATTTCTACAAATGGCTGTTCAGATATTTCAATATGAAAAAAGCCTGTTTCTAAAAAGGTCATGTCAAAATAAGGTAATCTGCAGAAAGATGGGTCCCAGTTTTCTTAATTGTATACTCTCTTTCATGAGATACTTGCATAGCCTAATCATATTGTCATTTAATACATTATATATTAGTGGGGAAATGATTTTATATATATTAAATATCATATATAAAGTAAAAGTAGACTTTTAGATACAATGGAAGATAAAGTTCCAGCTGAAATGGAGGATATAGTGATTGAAGGACTACAGTCAAAGGCAGTTTTAACATGATATTTTTCTATTAATAATTTTAAGAATGCACAGCTCCCTGGTGTCTGACAAATCCTCTTTTAGTAACTGTAGGGGTGCTAAATTATTCATGTTTCCTTTGGGAAGTCAATGGATATCTAAAATGTATAAACAATAGAAACTACAGTCTGTCATTTAGAATTAAAAAGGTATCTAGCAAGGCAATAGAAAATTGAGATCTATAAACTTGTGAGTCAATGGTGAGAGGAAGTATCATTTTCATAGGAGGGAGTCATTAGATATCGTGTGAGTTTGCATTTGAGTAGAAAGCAGATGACACACAATTATTGAAGAAAGCTTAATGAACAATTTAGAAAACTGTGGACCATGTTTAGGAAAAGGAAACGTCAGGGATAATAAAGTACACACATTACACCAAGGGGCAGGTGGAAGAAGCAATTGCCAGTACTGGCATGATGCATAGCTACAGGAGAGGGTCCCTTGAGGAGCTGGGGCTGAGTGGGGTTACAGCCACAGTTGCTATGTCGTGTCTGACTCTCGCCACCCCACGGACTGTAGTCTTCCGGGATCCTCTCCGTGTTATTTCTAAGGCAAGAATACTGGAGCCCGTTGCCATTTCCTCCTCCAAGGGATCTTCCAGACCCAGGGATCCAACCCTTGTCTCCTGCATTGGCGGGCTGATTCTTCACCACTGAGACACCCAGGAAGCCAAATACAATATTACTTAAATACAGTGGAGGTTAAGTCTAAGATATTTAAAGCATAAGGGAAGTAGAATTCAAGGATTTACTGATACTTTTTTTTTAAGCAAAGATTTTATTAGCATAGGTGACTTAGCACATTTTGCCTTGTTTTAAATTTCTGCTTTATGTGACTTTAAAAGTTTCCATTTACCATTTATTTATATTTTATGGATTCATAGATGTTTATTTTATTCTATGCCTATAATCCAATCTTATTATTTATTTGGGTGCTTAAACTGACCCAGATTTGGCCAGTAGGGGCTTGTCAAGCTAGCATCTCTGTGCTTTTTGAAATGTACCTATCATTTTAAGAGTATCTCTTTACTTTTCACCATTGCAAAATGCTCCAGGCCCATCGTGTGCTTTTCCTGTCCAAGTGCTGGAAATAACCATTCCTTCAAAGATGCCTGGTTTCTTTTAGTGGAGAATTATGTATCAAAACTATGAATTAAGTGATAATTATGTTCATTCATATAAGGATACCACTGCTCCCAGGCTTCCCAGTTGGTTCAGTGGTAAAGAATCTGCCTGCCAATGCAGAAGAAGTGGATTTGAACCTTGAGTTGGGCAGATCCCTTGGAGTAGGAAATGGCGACCCACTTGAGTATTCTTGTCTGGGAAATCCCATGGACAGTGGAGCCTGGTGGGCTACAGTTCATGGTGTCACAAAAGAATTGTACATGATTTATTGAGTAAACAGCAACAAGTAAACAACACTGCTCCCAAGTCCTCTTGGTGCATTGTGCAAAGGAATGCCCGCACACACTCATTTTATGCCTATGTTTATTTATATATCTACTAATTAATCTATCTGTGTACCTATTTATTTATCTATACTGAAAATGGTGAGTTCACGTTTTCATCTTCAATTTTAACTTCTATTTATTTTTTCCCTTTCCGTGTTAGTGACTCCCTTCTCTAACACTTAATACACTTGGCTTCCATGATACTTAATAGTTCTGCTTACTTGATTAACCCCTCGTACGTTAAAAAAAATCTTCCTCACTGCTGACATATTCACCCACCTTCCCCTGCCAGGATTCCAGTGTTCAAAATACAGACTTCTAGAACTAAATCAGGAGAAGCCAAAGGACAAATTAAATAGAACCCCTAGTTTCTTAAAGTGAATTTCATCCATCCTCCTTTTGGGGTTTTCCTGGTGGCTCAGCAGATAAAGAATCTGCCTGCAACACAGGAGACATGAATTCCATCCCCATGTGGGGAAGACCCCTTGAAGAAGGAAATGGCAACCCACTCCAGTATTCTTGTCTGGAAAATCACATGGATAGAAGGAGCCTGGTGGGTTACAGTCCATGGAGTCACAGAGTCAGATATCACTTAGAGACCCAGCATACACAAAAGAAGAGCAACTCTGAATTTTCTAAGCTTTGGCTTTTCCTAAATGACAGAATGACCACCACCAACTTTATGTGGCAAGTCTAATTCCACCCAGAAGCTGAGATGTCAGTTCTCCTTGTCCTAAGGATTCAGATATATAATTCCTTTCTAAACATTGTGCATGATTCACCCTGTTTGACTAATGACCTGACAGTAGGTAAAAGAAAAGGAGAGAAATTGCAATAGAACGACAGATAACATGAGGCCACGCAAATATATTGAATGCAAACATCTGCTATTCCACACATAATGAGTTATTTTAGAAGTTTCAAGTTGAATAAGCACCAAAAGCCCCTGCGGAAACAGAAAAATCTCCACCCATAATGACCTCTCTCCTCACCACCCTCTGGGACCTTTCTCTGTGCTGCTGAAAATGAGTTCAGCAGCGCTATGACTGTGAACTGTTAGTGTTATCTGTGCCTGGTTCCCGATACCATGAACAAAATCCTTCCCCTCCACTTGTCCTTTGTCCATCTCTGCATTTGTTCATCCACTGATCTCATCCACCATTTCAATCCAAACTCCAGAAATTCAGCCTCAAACCATGCATCTGACCTCAGATCCGTTTGCCAGGAAACCCCATGGCCTTCACCCCCTCTTTACTTCTGAGGAATCCAGCACAGATTGGTATTTTTTTGGTGAAGCCCAAAACTGAGAATCAAGTGACCTGAATTATCATTTCACCTCGCTTCAAGTTTCCATTCCTTAAAGTGGAAACAGTTATGACTCAGCCACTACATCACAGTAAAAACCAAATTGAATGATGTTGCAAAATGGCCTTTATAAGCTTAAATGCTGCACACCTGTGAGGAGTTGAAACTGTCATATTGTCTTTCTCAGTTTATACATTTTGTTTGAACAATGGACTTGAGTGCTTTTGTATTTCCTACTGGGAGGATATAATAGGATACTTCCCAAACAGAGTGGTTATGAGAACAAAATGAGTAAACACAAAGAGCATACGGCATAAGTTTTAGAAACATTGCACACTGCATAAAAGGCAGTACTCTTGGTAGTTATTGCTTTTATTACTACTGTTCTTATTGCTCTAGTCCAAAGAAAGCAGTACTTGATCCTAGCCTATTTACAGGGCACAAATGCAATGCCTGGGGGGGACTCTGCTGATGGATGATGCAGAAGGCATGGTACTATCCCTCATGGTGTGTGGGTTGGGATGGTAAGTGACTAGGCTCTTGTTTTGATTTTGGAGTTTCTTTGGGCATGCCATCTGGGATCTTAGTTCCCTGACCTAAGGAACTAAGGTTGATCGAACCCATGCCCGCTTCGTTGGGAGTGCAGAGTCAAATACTGGACCACTAGGCAAGTCCCTTGAATTGCTTGTTTAAGTGGCAGATGTAAACTAGACCATGGCCCTTGCTTGGTTCTAGAACAGGATTACCACTACATAGAGGCTGTGAAACTAAACTTTCTTAGAATGTGGTATCATAGAATAAGGGCCACGAGTGTGCATTTTGAACCAGCACTGATAGTGAACTTGAGCTCCTGGCCCTTCCCCTGTGGATAGAGTTGCTACAGCAAATAATCATTATCTTCTCAGGTAGGGAAAATACCTAGGCTGCTCTTTATTTCAGATCCTAGAATTTGAGAATTAGACAAGATCTTAGAGCTCATTGGGCTTAACCCACTTACTTCCCAGAGGAGGAGATTAGGCCCTAAGAGAAGGGACTGTAGCCTGAAGGTTGTACAGGTTATCAGTAGAGAAACTAGACCAAGTCTCCTGATTCTCTGCTAGGGCTTACTTCCTCTCTACTTCTGTACTCAGTTAGTTTGGCCTCTGTTGGCCCCGACCACCTTGTTGGTTTTCTGAGGCTGAGCACCTGGGTGGTTTCTCGTCTTGGACAGCAGTCAAGCATGTGGATGGGCAGAAGTGGCTGACTCAGACTGCAGAACACTTGGTGCCTGCGGGGCTGAGATACAGTCTAAAGGAAGGGTGTGTCAGCGTGACTGGGTGAATGAGAGGAGAAGAGAGTGGTTTCATCCTGCAGGGCTCCTGCTGCTGAGTTCTGGGACAGGGAGCAGCCTCAATTACTCACTCAACTTAAGATGTGCTTGGCCTAGGTAAGCTGAGCTGTGAATTAGAGGGGCATCTCTCAGCGTACAAAAAGTGAAAAGAGAGATTTACTTTTACAGGAACACATTCTTCATGCATTCATTCATTTGTGCAAGAGATAGTCATGTCTTACCTACCATGCCAGGAGTTGTGTAAATGTTCAGGGACACAAAGGCAAACTGTGTGACCCATGTTCTCAAAAAGTGAGAGACGGCAGTTCAAGAGCCAGATTCGACACAGTGAGATATATGCCGTGATGGTAGTGAGCACAGAGTGTGTGGAAGCTCCAGGAGGACTGTCTTGTGTGTGTTTGTGTTGCACATGTATGTGGGGCTCAAAAAGGTTCCCCTGGAAATTATGTTTGAGCTGAATCTTTAAGGATACAGAGGTAGCATAGTGTCAGAAGTCTGCGACAGAGTGGCTATTCTAAGTAATTAATAATTCCATGTGGCCAGAGTACAAAATAAAAATTTTTTAAAAAGGATTTTTAGAAGATACTTTATTTTTTGTTTTATTCAAGTGTAATTGACTTACAATATCATGTTAATTTCTACTGCACAGCAAAGTGATACATACATAGCTGCTTCTAGGAAGAAAAGCTCTGAAAAACTAGAAAGCATATTAAAAAGCAGAGACATCACTTTGCTGATAAAGGTTTGTATAGTCAAAGCTATAGGTTTTCCATTAGTCATGTACAGATGTGACTGTTGGACCATAAAGAAAACGAAACACTGAAGAATTGATGGTTTCAAACTGTGGTGCTAGAGAAGACCCTTGAAAGAACTATGGACAGCAAGGAGATCAAACCAGTCCATCCTAAAGGAAATCAATGCTAAATATTCATTGGAAAGATTGAAGCTGAAACTCCAATACTTTGGCCACCTAATATGAAGAGCCGATTCTTTGAAAAAGACCCTGATTCTGGAAAAGATTGAGGACAGGAGGAGAAGGGGGCTACAGAAGATGAGATGGTTGGATGGCATCACTGACTCAATGGACCTGAGTTTGAGCAAATTCTGGGAGACAGTGAAGAACAGGGAAGCCTAGTGTGCTGCAGTCCATGGGGTTGCAGAGTCGGACACGACTTAGAAACTGAATAACAATATCAAAAAAATATAGATTTTCATATTCTTTTCCATTATGGTTTACCACAGGCTATTGAATGTAGCTCCCTGTGCTATACAACAGAATTGTATTTTTTATTCATTCTATATATACTGGTTTGCAATTGCTGATCCCAAACTCCCAATCCATCCCTCCCCCCTCCCCTTGGAGTCACAAGTCTGCGATCTGTGTCTGTGAAGATGCTTGGTGCATCACTATCAACTCACTGTAGAACTTGGAAGGGCATAAAAAATTATCTTCAAGTGTTCCTTAATGTAGAGACTGAATAGCAATTTGGAACTGAGATCTGAATTTCTCTTGTAAACCATGGTATGTATGTTGGTTCAGTTCAGTTCAGTCGCTCAGTCGTGTCCAACTCTTTGTGACCCCATGGATTGCAGCACGCCAGGCCTCCCTGTCCATCACCAACTCCCAGAGTTTACTCAAACTCATGTCCATTGAGTCCGTGATGCCATCTAACTCTCATCCTCTGTCGTCCCCTTTTCCTCCCACCTTCTATCTTTCCCAGCATCAGGGTCTTTTCAAATGAGTCAACTCTTTGCAGCAGGTGGCCAAAGTATTGGAGTTTCAGCTTCAACATCAGTCCTTCCAATGAATATTCAGGTTTGATCTCCTTTAGGATGGACTGGTTGGATCTCCTTGCAGTCCCTTGGACTCTCAAGAGTCTTCTCCAACACCACAGTTCAAAAGCATCAATTCTTTGGCACTCAGCTTTCTTTATGGTCCAATTCTCACATCCATACATGACCACTGAAAAAGCAGGTTGGTTAGGGAAGCAGGTTTATCTCACAAAATCTACTTCATCTATAATTCACCAAGGTGGATTGGTGCTCAATCACTCAGTTGTGTCCAACTCTCTGCGACGCCACGGACTACAGCCTGCCAGGCTTCTCTGTCCTTGGAATTTTCAGGCAAGAATACTGGTGGTGGTTTAGTCACTCAGTCGTGTCTGACTCTTTGCAATCCCATGGTCTGTAGCCCACCAGGGTACCCTGTCCATGGGATTCTCCAGGCAAGAGTCCTGGAAGGGGGTGTCATTTCCTACTCGAGGGTATCTTCCCTACCCAAGGACTGAACCTGCATCTCCTGCATTAGCAGGCAGATTCTTTTCCACTGTACCACCTGGGAAGCCCATAATGCACCTATAACACTGTATGAAATACAACCAACTTTGTGTGAGAAGATGGATTTTAATTTGGATGCTTGAAAAGTCTCACTCCTACCTTCCCAAAGGAGAAGATGAAGACTCCGAGGGTCCAGGAGGGCAGGGAGTGAGAATGCAAAGGGATAAAATGACCACAGGACACTAGGGACCTTGGAACAGAACATCCTTTCCAGAACAAAATTCCTGGGGATATATCTCAGTCCTGCAGTATCCATGACATCCTGTCCTTCTTCAGGAAACCCTTCCTCCCATGGTAGCACATGATGTGAAAGGCCATGTTTTTCTCCTCTCTGATATCCTTTAAATCCTTTTCTTTCCTCCTGAAATAAGCATCTGAAAATTTGGAAGTGTCCTAAATGGCACTTTTTTTTTTTTTTTTGCTAGAAACCATAGGAAATTAAGGAATTTAAAAAACCTCGTATGCCCCTTAGAGTTTCTTTTTTTCAAGTACACCCTTTGAAGAAAGTCAAATGTATATGATCAGACCCACCTTTATCATAAAGAGATGAGGAATTCTTTGGCTCAAGATCTTGGGCCAGTCTTTTAGGGCTCATAACACAAATCCTTGGGAGAATTTGTTTCATCTTTACTTTGAACTTTCTAAAAACAAAAAACAGAGGAAGGGAGAGTCAGCCTGTGGGTGCCTCTCTGTGTCTGTATTCCCAGGCATCCTGTCACCATAGTCCCAGATACCCAGGAAGAGAGAAAGGTGCAGGTTGGAGAAAACAGAATAAAACACATTGGCAGACCCTGATATTGTCTTTTCACCAATTTTATCTTCCTACTCGAACAGTGACAAAAACAAATATTTACGTTAAGGCTTTAGCATTTCCCCAAAATGTTTAAACCCTTGAAAAATTAAAATACACTTCTTTCAGTGTGAATTATGGGCTGAGTTAATAGAAATACTAAAAGGAATTCAGAAATGATTCAGTCCAACTTATTCTATGAATGAGAAAACAGAGGCACACAGAGAGAAATCAATTTGTTCAGGTTCACAAAGGGGACCAGAGGCATATGCAGTAAACAGAACACTTTCAAATTGTCATCTGTTATTCATGAAACTCGGGGTTTGCCCCAGATCAGTTTGGTTAAAGCGATTTGCCTAAAGCCACACAGTTAATGTGACAGCTGTAAACAGACCCCAGATTTCTTAGATTCCAATTCTAGTGCTTATATGACTCTATACAGATGGCCTTGTGGGATTCCCCAAGAAACATTTGACCCGTGCAATAGGTTAAGAACTTAAAAATAAATGGCCACTTCTGGGTAATCCCAGATAACAGAATAAAAAAGCCCCAAAGTAAAAACTATAAACAGAACTTTTCTCAGAATGAGTATTAAATAAGACATCTCCTTTTTGTTGCTTTTTTTTTTTTAAAGAAAATATTTTACTTGGCCCATCACGTAGTATTTCACAACACTTAGAATTTCTATGGGCTTCCCCGATGCATTAATGGTAAAGAACTGACCAATACAAGAGACATAAGACACGTGGGTTCTGTCCCTGAGTTGGGAAGATCCCCTGGAGGAGGACGTGACAACCCACTCTAGTATTCTTGCCTGGAGACTCCCATAGACAGAGAATAAACTTTTCACTCAAAGAGAATTCTCACAAAACTTAACTCTCATTTAGTTTCACCTTTCCTTGGAACAAATTGCTATCATTATTACTATTATTATCACTATCTCCTCTTTGGAGACAAGAAACTGAAGCCCACAGTCTCAAAGATAATAAATGAAAATGTAAACCTAGGTGTTCTGATCCTAAATTCAATAGGTTAAATACTACTTCTGGCACATTTCAAGCCATTTCTTGAGGATAAGAACCCACTTGTCAGTACAGGAGACTTAGAGATGAGAGTTTGATCCCTGGATCAGGAAGATCCCCTGGCAAACCACTCTAATATTCTTGCCTAGAGAATCCCATGGACAGAGGAGCCTGGGGAGCTACAGTCCATGGGATAGCAGAGTTGGACACGACTGAATCAACTTAGCATGCACACATGTAATAATTAAAAGTTCACAATCAGAACAGTTTTATCTTCCTGGATCAAATGGTGAGTCTGATAGCAATTCATTTTTATGTAGCTTTAAAAATAGATTGCCAGTGCTGTATTTTGTAGTTTATTTCAACCATTGTGCCTGACAGCTAGGCTAAGTTGTTTGTGAAGGTTAACATTTAATTACATTCTGGAACTGCTCTTAAAATCATGGAAGCCAGAATAAAACTGATTTTAACCATAATCAGACAGCAGCAAAAAACAAAGCAAATAATACTTACAAATAAAATTTAACTTTTATATAAAACAATATCAGCTTATAAGTTTAAAAACTTATCTCCTAAAGGGAAAATTGTATTTCTATCAGTAACTTAAAAAAAAAAAAATTCTTTTCCGTCTTAGGATGTTTTTATTTGCAATAACAGAGAGCCAGTCAAAAGTAATTTAACCAATAAGGAGTTTTCTATCTCATATAAGAAGCTGTGAGATCAGTAATTCCAGTAAACCTAGTAGTTCTATGGAATAAAACCATGGTAATCTCACATCACTAAGAACACTGCCATTAAAAGACCCATAAGTGAAGTTAATAGAAAATGGTCAATAATATGATATATTGCAGTTAATTTAATATTTTAAATTGTGAAACATATATATGATAATAAGAATAGCTCATTAGCCTTCTGAAATAAAAAACTAGACTTCCAAAAATTTTAAGTTTAATATCAAGTATCTTAATATTGATAAAAAAGAATATGATGGGTACAGTTCAGAACTTTACTTTTTTTTAATAAAAAGAGCATTAATTAGTGATATATATTTACATAAGGATTATTTTAAATCCTTAATCTACATACACAGGCAGTTGGGCCTGTGCTGAAGTTTCTAAGTGCAACTTTTTCTTAAACCAGGAAAATGATTCAGTTCAGTTCAGCTGCTCAGTCGGTTCCAACTCTTCGCCACCCCATGGACTGCAGCACACCAGGCTACCCTGTCCATCACCAACTCCTGGAGCTCACTCAAACTGATGTCCATAGAGTCAGTGACACCATCCAATCATCTCATCTTCTGTTGTCCCCTTCTACTCCCATCCTCAATCTTTCCCAGCAACAGAGTCTTTTCCAATGAGTCATTTCTTTGCACCAGGTAGCCAAAGTATTAGACTTTTAGCTTCAGCATCAGTCCTTCCAATGAATATTCAGGACTGATTTCCTTTAGGATTGACTGGTTGGATCTCCTTGCAGTCCAAAGGACTCTTAAGAGTCTTCTCCAACACCACAGTTCAAGAGAATTAATTCTTTGGAACTCAGCTTTCTTTATAGTCCAACTCTCACATCCATATATGGCTACTAGAAAAATCATAACTTTGACTAGATGAACCATTGTTGGCAAAGTAACGTCTTTGTTTTTTAGCATGCTGTCTAGGTTGGTCATAGCTTTTCTTCCAAGGAGCAAGTGTCTTTTAATTTCATGGTTGCAGTCACCATCTGCAGTAATTTTGGAGCCCCCCAAATTAAAGTTTCTCACTGGTTCCATTGTTCCCCCATCTATTTGCCATGAAGTGATGGGACTGAATGCCATGATCTTAGCTTTTTGAATGTTGAGTTTTCAGCCAAAAACTTACTCACTCTCCTCTTTCACTTTTATTAAGAGGCTCTTTAGTTCTTCATAACGTTCTGCCATAAGAGTGTTGTCATCTGTGTATCTGAGTTTATTGATATTTGTCCCAGCAGTCTTTATTCCAGCTTGTGCTTCATCCAGCCCAGCATTTTGCATGATGTACTCTGCATACAAGTTAAATAAGCAGGGTGACAATATACAGCCTTGATGTACTCCTTTCCCGATTTGGAACCAGTCTGTTGTTCCATGTCCAGTTCTGACTGTTGCTTCTTGACTTGCATACAGATTTCTCAGAAGATAGGTAAGGTGGTCTGGTATTCCCATCTCTTTAAGAATTTTCCACTGTTTGTTGTGATCGACACAGTCAAAGGCTTTGGCATAGTCAATAAAGCAGAAGTAGATGCTTTCCTAGAACTTTCTTGCTTTTTCAATGATCCAGCGGATGCTGGTAATTTGATCTCTGGTTCCTCTGCCTTTTCTAAACCCAGCTTGAACATCTGGAAGTTCATGGTTCATGTACTGTTGAAGCCTGGCTTGGAGAATTTTGAGCATTACTTTACTAGCATGTGAGATGAGGGCAATTGTGCAGTAGTCTGAACATTCTTTGGCACTGCCTTTCTTTGAGACTGGGATGAAAACTGACATTATCCAGTCCTGTGGCCACTGCTGAGTTGTCCAAATTTACTGGTATATTGACTGCAGCACTTTCACAGCATCATCTTTTATGATTTGAAATAGCTCAACTGGAATTCCATCACCTCCTCTAGCTTTGTTCATAGTGATTCTTCATAAGGCCTACTTGACTTCACATTCCAGGATGTCTGGCTCTAGGTGAGTGATCACACCATGATAGCCATCTGGGTCAGGAAGATCTTTTTTGTATAGTTTTTTGTGTATTCTTGCCACCTCTTCTTAACATCTTCTGCTTCTGTTAGGTCCATACCATTTCTGTCCTTTATTGTGACCATCTTTGCATGAAATGTTTCCTTGGTATCTCTAATTTTCTTGAAGAGATCTCTATTTTTTCCCATTCTGTTGTTTTCCTCTATTTCTTTGCATTGATCACTGAGGAAGTCTTTCTTGTCTCTTCTTTCTATTCTTTGGAACTCTGCATTCAGATAGGTGTATCTTTCCTTTTCTCCTTTGCCTTTTGCTTCTCTTCTTTTCTCAGCTGTTTATAAGGCTTCCTCAGAGAACCATTTTGCCTTTTGCATTTCTTTTTCTTGGGGATGGTCTTGATCCCTGGCTCCTATACAATGTCATGAACCTCTATCCATTGGTCTTCAGGCACTCTGTCTCTCAGATATAATCCCTTGAATCTATTTCTCACTTCCACTGTATAATCATAAGGGACTTGATAAGGACTGATGTTGAAGCTGAAACTCCATAATTTGGCCACCTCATGAGAAGAGTTGATTCACTGGAAAAGACCCTGATGTTGGGAGGGATTGGGGGCAGGAGGAGAAGGGGACGACAGAAGATGAGATGGCTGGATGGCATCACCGACTCAACGGACATGAAAGGGTTGGACACGACTGAGTGACTGAACTGAACTGAACTGATATTGAATGATCTAGTGGTTTTCCCTACTTTCTTCAATTTAAGTCTGAATTTGGCAATAAGGAGTTCTTGCTCTGAGCCATCAGCTCCCAGTCTTGTTTTTGCTGACTATATCATCTTTGGCTACAAAGAATATAATCAATCTGATTTCAGTATTGACCATCTGGTGATGTCCATGTGTAGAGTCTTCTCTTGTGTTGTTGGAAGAGGGTGTTTGCTATGACCAGTGTGTTTTTTTGGCAAAACCTCTGTTAGCCTTTGCCTGCTTCATCTTGTACTCCAAGGCCAAATTTGCCTGTTACTCTCTTGACTTCCTACTCTTGCATTCCAGTCCCCTATAATGAAAAGGACATTTTTGGGGTGCTAGCTCTAAAAGGTCTTATAGGTCTTCGTAGAACCATTCAACTTCAGCTTCTTCAGCATTACTGGTTGGGGAAGAGACATGGATTGCTCTGATATTGAATGGTTTGCCTTGGAAATGAACAGAGATCATTCTGTCACTTTTGAGACTGCACCCAAGTACTGCCTTTTGGGCTCTTTTGTTGACTATGATGGCTATTCCATTTCTATGAAGGGATTCTTGCCCCCAGTAGTAGATATAATGGTCATCTGAGTTAAATTCACCCGTTCCAGTCCATTTTAGTTCACTGATTCCTAAAATGTCCATGTTCACTCTTGCCATCTCCTGTTTGACGACTTCCAATTTACCTTAATTCATGGACCTAACATCCACGTTCCTATGGAATATTGTTCTTTACAGCATCAGACTTTACTTTCAACACCAGTCACATCCACAACTGGGTGTTGTTTTTGCTTTGGCTCCATCCCTTCATTCTTTCTGGAGTTATTTCTCCACTGTTCTCCAGTAGCATATTGGGCACCTACTGACCTGGGGAGTGACTCTTTCCGTGTCCTATCTTTTTGCCTGTTCATACTGTTCAGGGGGTTCTCAAGGCAAGAATACCGAAGTGGTTTGCAATTTCCTCCTCTAGTGGATCACGTTTTGTCAGAATTCTCCACCATGACTGTCGGTCTTGGGTGGCCCTACACGGTATGCCGATGATACCACCTTTATGGCAGAAAGTGAAAAGGAACTAAAAAGCCTCTTGATGAAAGTGAAAGAGGAGAGTGAAAAAGTTGGCTTAAAGCTCAGCATTCAGAAAACTAAGATCATGGCATCTGGTCCCATCACTTCATGGCAAATAGATGGGGAAGCAGTGGAAACAGTGTCAGACTTTAGTTTTGGGGCTCCAAAATCACTGCAGATGATGATTGCAGCCATGAAATTAAAAGATGCTTACTCCTTGTCAGGAAAGTTATGACCCACCTAGACAGCATATTAAAAAGCAGAGACATTACTTTGCCAACAAAGGTCCGTCTAGTCAAGGCTATGGTTTTTCCAGTAGTCAGGTATGGATGTGAGAATTGGACTATAAAGAAAGCTGAGAGCTGAAGAATTGATGCTTTTGAACTGTAGTGTTAGAGAAGACTCTTGAGAGTCCCTTGGACTGCAAGGAGACCCAACCAGTCCATCCTAAAGGAGATCAGTCCTGGGTGTTCATTGGAAGGACTGATGCTGAGGCTGAAACTCTAATAATTTGGCCACCTCATGCAAAGAGTTGACTTATTGGAAAAGACCCTGATGCTGGGAGGGATTGGGGGCAGGAGGAGAAGGGGATGACAGAAGATGAGATGGCTGGATGGCATCACCGACTCGATCGACCTGAGTTTGAGTAAACCCTGGATGTTGGTGATGGACAGGGAGGCCTGGCATGCTGCGATTCATGGGGTTGCAAAGAGTTGGACACGACTGAGCAACTGAACTGAACTGAACTGAACATGGTATGGCTCATAGATTCATTGAGTTAGACAAGGTTGTGGTCCATGTGATCAATTTGATTAGTTTTTTTGCAACTGTGGTTTTTTCATTCTGTCTGCCCTCAGATGGATAAGGACAAGAGGCTTAGGGAAGCTTCCTGATGGGAGAGACTGATTGAGGGGGAAACTGGGTCTTGTTCTGATGGGTGTGGCCATGCTCAGTAAGTCTTTAATCTAATTTTCTGTTGATGGGCAGTGCTGTGTGTGACTTCCTTCAAAAGGAGGTCATACTCAGTTCCCTCATCCCTGCAGCAGGTCTCGGCCAACCCATTCCTCCACTGGAGACTCCTGGACACTCACAGGTATGTCTGGGTCAGTCTCTTGTGAGGTCACTGCTCCTTTTTCCTGGGTCCTGGTGTGCACAAGGTTTTGCTTGTACCCTCCAAGAGTCTGTTTTCCCAGTCCTCTGTAAGTTCTGGCAACTCTATGATGGGTTAATGTCGACCTCCTACAAGAGGGCTTATACCATACCAAGGTCTGCTGCACCCAGAGCCCCTGCCCAATTATCAGGCCACTGCTGACCTATGCCTCCACAGGAGACACTCAAACACTCAAAAGCAGGTCTGGCTCAGTCTCTGTGGGATAAGATGGCAGAGAAGGAGGTGAGCTCATCTTCTCCTGTGAGAACTCAAAAATTACAGCTCACTGCTCAACAGCTGTTGACAGGAGAATGTTAGACCCCACCAAGGAAAGATACCCCATGTCCAAGGGCAAAGAAGAAGCCCCCAGAAAGATGGTAGGAGGGGTGAGATTGCATTTAGCATCATACCACATACCTGCCAGAGACACTCAGAAGGCTCAAACAAAACCTTGTGTGCACCAAGAGACCCCACAGAGGAAAATGATTATGATCCCAAACTAAAAAGACACTGAGTGAGGTGAATCAAATCTGAACATATATCTACCTCCTCCTAAATTTTACATTTCTAGAAATCACTACATGTATGTATGTATGTATGTATATGAAAAATTATAAATAATAATTATGTATCAGGTACTTGACATTATGCATTAAGTATCTATTATTAGCATATATGAATTTTGAATCAACATTAATGAGTGACAGTGCTGAAAACAAGGAAGATTCACATCCATTTAACTAAAATTATACTAGATCTTTGTCATATGTACATATATATGACACATACACACACACACATATGTAGAGGATTTGATTCTTGAGAAAAATCACAGATCAGTACACTTAAAAGGGAGCACTGCTATAATAGGTAAAACTGGCTTTGGATGTGTGTTTGCCAAGTTTGAAGGTAATAGATCCTTAAGAAAGAAAGTCTTTTGGGGGAAAACTTGAGGATAACATGCAAAGAGATCTCCTCTTAACATCTCTCACTCCCCAGGAAATAAACAATAGAGAAAAATGTGCTTTTGCTTAGTAAAATCAGCATCTATGAATATTTAAACCTGAGATACAAGGTAGGACTGTGGATGGTTGGTTATATTTAAACAAAAGAGGAAATTTTCATATTTTCAAGGCCAGTTATTGGTATAACCTTACAAACAGCACTTTTTTTTCACTTTTTTACAGTTTTGATGACAGACTGGAAAACACATAAACTATAGTCTCAAAAGATTAAACATTCTTAGACTTCCCTGGTGGTACAGCAGATAGGAATCCACTTGCCAGTGCAGGAGACACAGGTTTGATCCGGGTCTGAGAGGATTCCACATGCCATGGAGCAACTTAGCCCGTGCACCAAAGCTCCTGACCTTGCGCACCACGATTACGGGAAGCCATGCACCTAGCGCTTCTGCTCCATGCGAGAGAAGCCGCCATGATGAGAAGCCGGCACACCACACGGAAGGGCAGCCCCCACTGGCCACAACTGGGGAAAGCCCATGCAGCAGGCAAGACCCGGCTCAACCAAAAATAAATAAAGAAGTAATTTTTAAAGGATTAAGCATTCTCGAATACAAAGAGGGAGAGACAAGTTAGAATTGTCAATATTTGAGGAAACCCAATAATAGGAGGGATAAAGATGGTCACCAACGTCAATAAACATGAGAAGTGACACTTAAGGAAACAGAGTTCCCAATTCAAAAAGATACCCTGATAATTATAATTAATATCTTCAGAGTAATGAGAGTTTACCATATTACCAATGTGAAATGTGATTACCAAAATTAGAACCACAGTAAATCTTTTTTCACAGTGAATTAATTGAATAGTAAAATAGTTATAGGTAGGGATAAATCTTATAAATTCTTCCAGAAACAGGTGAAATGTCAGTGATAAAGTATACAAAAAAGTTAAGAGAAAAAGAGAATATGCAAACTTTAATAATCATCTCAAAGAAACTTAGAGACAGTGGAAGTAATAATTTGATAAAAATACTGTCAAGGCTATTGTTATATGGCTTTTTTATTTTTTATATATGGCTAATATAAATTCCCAGAACTGAAGACATAATCCTTTATACTGAAGAGCCTACCAATCATTAAGAAGGGTGAAGAAACAATTCTGCAATTTAGACACATCAAAATGAAGAATAGAGGGGAAAAAAAAATCGTCTAGAGAAAAGAAATATATTTTAGAAGCAAGATCAAATTATCAATCCTAGACACTCGAATTGAATAGCATCTTTACAATCTGAGAAAAAGTTATTTTGATCTTCTAATTTGATAACCAACTATTTAAGTGTAAGGACAAAATAAATTCACTTCCAGCGTGTAAGAACTTGGAGAGTTTACCATCAAAAAACTTCTTTAAAAAGAATTATTGTTTGATGTACTCCACAAAATAAAAGCTGAAAACATGAGGAAGATGTGAGATGCAAAGAATATATATATATATATATATATATGTGTGTGTGTGTATATATATATATACACACACAGAAATCAATAAACTTATAATCTCTATATTGAATAATTATCTATTATAAAAAATTAACATATATTTGAAAGTAACACCTGAAATGTTTTTATTATATGTGTCAGAAAATCATGGGCAGGGAATGGATGGAAATTAAGGTTTTTGAGTAGGTCAAGGGAAGATACTGATTAGGTTTACTTCTTAATAAAAATCATATTATTGTTTCTGCAAAACTGATAAAGTTTCAATTTACTTATTACTCAGGAAAGCAGAATTATAAGATAATTACCTGAGATCCTATGAGCACAGATAGCACTAGATGAAACCATTTCAAATTTTTTTTGTTTATAGCTATTGACCAAAGGAAAGAGACAGAGAAATAGATTTTTTAGTTAAAAGTATACTATTTGAAGTGATAATATAATAGTATAGCAAAACTTAGTAGTTTATTAGTATATTATTTAATGTAATAATTAGTGGGCCTCACTGGTGGCTCAGTGGTTAAAACAAACAAACAATAACAAAAATCTGCTTGCCAATGCAGGAGACACAGGTTCAATACCTGGATGAGGAAGAGCCCTGGAGAAGGAAATACAACCCACTCCATTATTCTTGCCTGGAAAATCCCATGGACAGAAGGAGCCTGGTGGGCTACAATCCATGGAGTCACAAAAGAGTCAGACACAACTTAGCAACTGAACAACAGCAACAACATAGTAATTAGTAGTATATATTAGTATAATAATTAATAGTATAATCAGTTCACTTCAATTCAGTCGCTCAGTCGTGTCTGACTCTTTGCGACCCCATGAATCACAGCACGCCAGGCCTCCCTGTCCATCACCAACTCCCGGAGTTTACTCAAACCCATGTCCATCGAGTCGGTGATGCCATCCAGCCATCTCATCCTCTGTCGTCCCCTTCTCCTCCTGAGAGTTTAATATAATATTATATAGTGATATAAGTGCTAACAATAATTATAAGTGCTTTACTTAAATTTAGCAGAAGCAATAGAAAGTGAAATTAATCTGAAGTTGATGATTTTTTCTTTGCTACAAGAAATATTATTTTGTCAAAAGCTTCTAGATTTAAAAAAATTAGTTATGTAAAAATAGATGAAGTCATTATGTTTTACCTATGTACTTTGAATGTAGACAGGATTGTGAATCCTTTGGCTACAACACTAAGCATTTGAGAGCTCTGACAATTACTGCATCAAACCCCTCCTCTCAGCTTGTGGTTTCTATTAGTTTTACACCACTAATGTTCATAAAATATACTTTCTCTTCTAATTAGCAAATTGTTTGGCATTTTGTCTGTTTTTAAGTAGAATCACTGCTTATTAGTCATCTTTATTATTTTTTAAAATCATGCCTTTTTCATTTCTGTATTCTTTCAGCCATCCTTTAATTGGCTAGATATTATCGTCAAGAAATGTTTTCCAAAAGGACTCAGACATACTTACACTTTCTGGATTTTTTCATGTGAGAGGATGTCAACCTATCAGTTCAGTCACTCAGTCGTGTCTGACTCTTTGCCACCCCATGAATCACAGCACGCCAGGCCTCCCTGTCCATCACCAACTCCTGGAGTCCACCCAAACCCATGTCCATTGAGTCAGTGATGCCATTGTCTTTATTTTACTACAATGAATGAATCTCAACTAGTAGAATATCCTTCAGTTTCTTTCCTTAGATACCTGAAGACACTGCTCTGTTGTAATGCAAAATTGAGTGTTTATGGAGCAATGTCTGATTTGGGTCTGGATTTTTATATCTTTTAGATTGGCTTTCTCTATTAGATGCTGGAGCAATTCCTTTATGATTTTCCTTCAGATGTTTTCTATTTTCTTTCTTTTTCAGAGAGATACAATTTAGCTACTTAAAATTTCCTTCCTGATTTGAACCCCACCCCCATCTCCAAGGAACATCTACTTTGACTTTTTATCAAATCTCTGTAGACTGCTCTGCTTTTACTTTCCAAATCCCATATTATGTTTTTGAGATGTATTCATATTGATATACATGACTTTTGTTTATAAATATTAACTCCACATTTTTTTAATGAATATTGTGTTGTTTCTAATTCCTTGTTAATGTAGTACTTCAGTGAATATCCCAATACATGTCTCTCAGGGCATGAATACAAGAGCATCTCTTGGGGAGAAATTGAGGAGTCAAAGAATATGTTTATCTCCAGCTTTATTAGGTATCTCTTAAATTATTGTATAATCTTATTTTCCACTAGCAGTGTAGAAGGATTCCTTTCTTACCACTAACTCTTAAAATAGTATGTAACACATGGTGTTACCAAACCATCTTGGGTTCACTGGCCTGTGTGCAGTAAAACCAATCTACTCCACAAGGCTGTGGTGAAGGAAAGTGTAGTGTTTATCACACGGTGTCAAGCAAGGAGTCAGGCGTGCGTGCATGCTAAGTCGCTTCAGATGTGTTTGATTCTTTGTGACCCTATGGACTGGAGTCTGCCAGGCTCCTCTGTCCATCGGATATCCCAGGCAAGAATACTGGAGTGGGTTTCTGTGTCCTCCTCCAGGGGATCTTCCTGTTCCAGGAATCAAACCTGGGTCTCCTGCATTGCAGGCAGCTTCTTTATCACTGAGCCATCTGGGAAGCCCAAGTTGTTCAGGCACCTAGTGCTTAAAAAGCATTCCTAGATGGATTTCAGGGAGAGGTTTTTAAAGGCAGGATGAGGGAGAGATTTGGGGGGTGTGTGATCAACTCATGGACATTCTTCTGATTGGTTATTGGCGAGGTAATTGAAAGTGAAGATCATCAACCGTCTGGTTTCAACTGGTCTGGGGTCTATGTGTTCGTGGGCAGCATATAGTTGAACTTCTTTCACCAGGTGGGAGTTGTAGTGCCTGTCAAACAGCTCAAAGGGTATGGCTCAGGATATCACCTATAGCACTTGAGGAGGAATGAAAGGTCCTTGACTTTGTTTACTGGCTAAACTATTCTTTTGTCTTGCTTGATTGTTTTCTGTTGTTTCTGCATTTTCTCCCTTCTTTGATAAAATTCATTCTTTGAAACTTAGAGAAGGCCTAGGAGGCTAAAGTTTATCTACAAACAAGAATCAGGCAGAAGACAAGGGGGAGTCTGTTCTGGGAAAGCACCATAGGGTCCTGCTCAGTTATAATGGTAAAATACCATGTAAGTTTTACTATTACAGTCAGTCTTCTAAATACAAATCTTCAAGTTGCAAACTTTCAAAGATGTGCCCGTGAATTCTTATGTCCAGTCACTTAAGTTGATTCCTGTGTCTGGAATCACATGCGTGTAGCCTCTACAAGCGGTTGCGCTTTTGTATACTTCACTGTACAGTACTGTATAGAGTACGGTAGTATAGTATCTTTATTTCAAGCCCAGAAGTTCTGGAAGCAAGCATGAAAGCCACAATGGTATAGCTGCTACCACTGTACTTTTCAAGATACTGTACTGTAAGATTAAAAATGTTTTCTTTATTTTTTGTTTAATTTTTATGTATTATTTGTGCAAAAGTATTTTAAACTATTACAGTACAGTACTATATAGCCAATTGTGTAATTGGGTTCCTAGGCTAACTTGTTGAACTTACAAATTGGGCTTATGAATACACTCTTGGATCAGACCTTGTTGCTTTGTAGAGGACTTACTGTATTGAGACTGAGGTAATATCTACTTCATAACATGAATTGAGTTGCTTTTGCTATATCGTCTCTATTTTATATATGTATGTATGCATATATATTTATGTATATAATTTATAAATTATATTATATATATAAAAATATACATGTAACATATTCTTTAAAGGTTTGGTAAAAATCGATGTTAAAAACATAAGCTCTGTATATTCTGAAGGAAATATTGATAATATTTGATTATCAACCTGTCAAAAAAAGATGTACAACTTGAGAGTTGTGAGTTGTTTTATTTGGGGCAAAATGAAGACTGCGGCCCGGGAGGCAGCATCTCAGATAGCTCTGAGAGACTGCTCCAAAAGGGCAGTCAGGGAAAGTCAATATATAAGGTTTTGGTGAAGGAGGAGTTCAATACCAGGAAGCACTCAATTTACAAAAGGTTTTTGTTAGTCATGAGAGTCTGATGTCACCATGAAGGGGTTTAGTGCTTCTCTAGGTAGAGGAGGTGCAAGGATTGAAATCACAAAATCTGTTCCTAAAAACATCCAGTTATCCAAAGACCTGTCCCACCGCATTCCCTGGAGCACAGAGTGCCTCAGTTTACCCTGAACTCCCTCAGGGGAGTTCAACAACAGCTATAGCAGCATGGGGCTCAATCTCAGTAGAGACAGATGGCAAATGCCTTGTTCAGTCATTGGCAATGCTCTTGGTAAGTGCCAATTTGTAGTTGACAAACCCAATTTTTATAATTGCCATTCAGTTAATGCATTTATTACTTTTGCTGATTCAAATTTATAACTAACATTTTTCTACAAAACAGTCATCTATTCTTTTTATTCCCTAGATTTATCGACAATTTAAAATTACTTATTGAAATTTAATACTAATTAGTGAATAGGTAGTACATTTATCCCATCCATTGCCTTTTCTCTCTTTTTCTTGATTAGTTTATATAGAGATTTATGCAGCTAAAATTAATTAATTATTGTTTCTTAAACAATTAGCCTTTGATTTGCTGTTTACTTTTTGTTTTAAATCATTTTTGGCTCTTCCCATTTACATTTCCTTCCTCTAAATTTCTTTAGTTTTACATGGTTCCTCTTTTGCAGTTTCTAGAGTTGAATATGTTTTTCTTATACACTTATGACTTATTTTAGAATGTGTTTCTTTATTTGCAAACATGTATTACTGTTGTGGGCATTCTTTTTTGTAGATGATTCTAATTTAGATCCACTTCAGTTCAAGAACATGACATTCATTCTTTGAAACTTGGTGAAACTCCCTTTGTGACCAACTGCTTAGATATTTAGATCAACTAGTTAATTTTGTCTTCAAATCTTCCATATTCAGTGCTAAACTTTGTTCAATTAATAGATCAGTTTCTGAAACCTGTGTGTTGAAAATTGCCTGCAATGATTATGAATTTATTCAATTCATTTTGTGAACTTTGTATTTTGAGACAATATTGTTTGGCAACTGCAAGTTTATGATTGTCCTCTGTTCTTGTTGGGTTGTAGCATTTATCATTATCATTATGTTGTTTTGTCATTGTGCCTTTCTTAATTCCACTTAACTAAAACAATTAATTTGCATTTGGTATTTTACATACTATCTTCTGATTTATATAACATATTTTAGTTTGCAGACTTGTCAGTGTTAGAAGTACTTTTACTTCATGAACTCCCAAAGGTGCTAAGAAAGGATTTGCAATGCAAAATAATGTTAATAATTAACTGAGGGGATCCATAAGAGATTGCACTGGATTAGTGGAATGATAGCAGTGGCACTGGTGGTGTGTTTATATGTGAATGTGTGTATAAATACAACTTACAGCATTTATGACTAGATAAATAAAACCTGGTGGACTGAAAAGCTTTTGAAGTATGGTGATATATCATGCTGAAAAATCTTCAAAATTTTAGAAAAATTTCATTGTGACAGTCATAGGGGGAAATCATAGCATAATTGTTTTCACACTCAATAAAAATTAATTGGCATTAGTTTAAAAAACACTCTTGAAAAGCCTCTTTTTAATCCATTGTATTCCTACATGTGGCATTAATTTACTTAAATTCTTACATCTAGAAATTTCAACAAACCAGTGATAACTTTGTTGGATTCTTATGATTTCTGATGGTTTTACTTTTTCTGCTATCAATATGCACTGTGCCATCTAACTAATTAATTTGATGACTATACATACAGCAGGCTTCCCTCATAGCTCAGTTAGTAAAGAACCTACCTGCAATGCAGGAGATCCAAGTTGATCCCTGGGTCGGGAAGATCCCCTGGAGAAGGAAATGATAACCCACTCCAGTATTCTTGCCTGGAGAATCCCATGGACAGAGGAGCCTGACACACCACATTCCATGGGATTGCAAGAGTTTGACACGACTTAGCGCCTAAACCATACATACAGTGCTCATTTGGAACAGAACACTGTTTAAGCATCTGGAGAGAAAAAGTCAAAGGGCAATATTTTGGGGACTCATACTTTAGTAATGAGGATAAATATATAAGAATGAAATAACATGAAAAATATTATGGGAGTACTAAAGGGCATGGTGTGGGGAAACTTCACAAATGCAATGTCACCATATCCAAAACTAAACAATGAGAACATTTCATCAAGAGGTAAAGTGAGGGAAGTTCATTTTATCAAAGTGAATGATTCCAGTATAAAGAGATGGGAAAGTGATGGGAACATGTCTGTCTTGACTGGGAAGAACAGGTAGTTCAGTGGGGTATGAGGATCAGAGTAAGGATTATAAATAAATTAATTAAAATTATATTTATTATATATATCACTTATGATGCCACTCTCTGTCAAGCACCATTCTAAGTTCTTTGTATATGATATCTCAATTAACTCTCAAAACAACTCTATGAGATAGCTCCTATTAATATTCCATATTATAAATGAAGAACTAAGTACAGAAAAATTATGTTTGCCAAGGACCCAGAGCAAGAAAGTAGTAGGAGTATAATTAAAATCCAATTGGCTTCCCTGGTGGCTCAGACGGTAAAGAATCTGCCTGCAAAGCAAGAGATCCAGGTTTGATCCTTGGGTCAGGAAGATCCCCTGGAGGTGGAAATGGCAACCCCCTCCAGTATTCTTGCCTGGAAAATCCCATGGACAGAGGAGCCTGGTGGGGTACAGTGGTGGGCTACAGTTCATGGAGTCACAAAGAGTTGGACATGATTGAGCAACTAACACTTTCACTTTCATTGGTCTCCAGAGCCAGAGTTCACATTATTTTATACATGATTTTAAGTAACTATGCATGGAGTGAATTTTTGCAAGATCAGCTGTTATCATAAGAAAGCATGCAGATTTCATTAATTTTTCTATTTCCATGGCATAAATGATTCCCCTGGGATAATAGTTATTTGTTAAGTACCATTCAGATACAATAAAAGCAGAGGTGATACAGATGGAGACTGACAAAAGCCCCAGAGCCTGAGAAACCTAGTGTCATTTTTTGGAATTGATTTTTAGCTTTCATTACCAAAAGTTAAGCCTTATATGCTGAGAAAATAAGACTGTTTTAAAATAAGCCCTCAGGAGGAAAATCAGGGTAGGCATTGTCAGCTGCTCCTGTCACTGTGAAAATGCAAACTTGTGAATTATTTCAGGTCCTTACAGCCCTCCAGTTCTTATGGGCAGATGAGTTTATTTTTAAATGATTTAAACCACTTTAAGTTAATTTACCATTGTATATCTGTGTTCTGGCTTGAAGCCAGCATCTTCCCAGTCCTAGTTTGGTATCTAGTTGAATTCGAATTTTAAACGTAATATTCCCAGTGAAGCTAAACCCAATTGCGTTTACCTCCTTGCGGACTCAAATAAAACTCCTCCCTATCACTTCCCCATACTTAGCTATACCGCTGAAACATACAGACAATGTATTTTTCCAAACAGGGATCTAGTTAACTTTGCCAAAATTTGTTTATTAGAGACTCTGAGTCCACCAAGCTCATACCACTGTTCGTTTCCTTTACTGACAACTCAATAACTTCCTTTTCCATGCAAGCTCCAAAACCCCGGTCTACTTTCCAACCTGGCCATGACTCTGAGTACATCAGTGTGGCAGAAATTTCCACCACCACCACCACCCCACCCGCCAATAATTTTCTACGTTCTCTTTCTTTCAAACTTCACTGATGCTTTTTTCCACTCTGAAATATCTTTCCCAATTCTTCCCACCCCACGTGTCACAAAATTCCACTCAAACTGCAAAGACCCAGGTCAAGCACTATTCTGTCAGAGTTGTACTCCTTTAAAACTTTGTATACAAAACATTAATTTAAGGCTTCTAAGAAAGCTCTCAACAAAGCCCACTTGGAATTGTGTTGTGTGCGAAGTCACTTCAGTTGTAATCGTCTCTTTGTGACCCCATGAACTGTAGCCTGCCAGGTTCCTCTGTCCATGGGATTTTCCAGGCAAGGATATTGGAATGGGTTGTCATTTCCTTCTCTAGTGTATCTTCCTGACTCAGGGATCAAACCTGTGTCTCCTGCACTGGCAGGCAAATTCTTTACCACTATTGCCACATGGGCTAGGAATTGAATTATCCAGTATAATTAAAAAATATGGGTGCTGTCCTGCCATCTCTTTCCTTAATTAATAAGTTTAGATGTACCTAGTTCAACTGAGTAACATCATGGCATTAAAGGGAGCACCAGGGTTAAGGAAGAAAACTATCAGTTAATAAACTCAAATTTTTTTCTTGCCATACAATATAGTATTTTTAAAGACAGACTTGTATAGAATCTCAATAAATGAGAGGTAGTAATACTAATGCAAATGAATTTTTCTGTAACTGTAAATCATTTCTCATTACTTGAAGCCTGGTTCTATAGATCAAGCCTCTACACAAATGTATCTCATTTTCTGAATGTAGTCATCAAAATTTACCTGAAAAGTTTTGAACACCTATCTTCTCATAGTGATTGTGAGCAACTACAAACACTGGAAACAGCAAAGCTATAGGATGATATAAAAATCTGTCAACTTGAATCATAGATTGCAGTGTGTTTTATTCACACTTTAAATAGATGGTTTTCATTAAAAACCAGGAAATAATTCTTGTTATTATTATTCTGATTCTGGTTTTCTGATTTGTTTTTTTAGGTTTTGTTTTGCTTCGGATGTATCAGCTTTTTACCTCGAGCAATCTCCACAACTGAATCTCCAGATGCCTCGAACTGGGAATTTATCAAGGTAACTTTTACCCTGCCAGGCTAAGAGATCCAGCTGGAAATAAGAGCAGCTGCTCCTGGTGCCCTAGTTTGGGACACTTCAAACGCAGCTTTAGCTTTATCCCATTTTAAGTACAGACATTTCAAGATCCCATGGAATGGGACACGACCCATCTCCTTTATATTTGGATGCACTTTTACTGAAGATAGATTGCAGGGATGGGGGAGGGGAAGGAAGGGATGGAGTGAGTGCCTATTGATGCCAGGTCAATGATATCTGTATTTTTAGAGTACCTTTCACTTCCAAGAATGTGTCCACTACAGCTTGGTACTTTCAGTCATATCAGGCCCTCAAAATTTCGGTGGTTTACAAAATGAGGTCAGATAGTGGTATTTCACTTGAGTTGAAAAAAAGGTGAAGCTGGTTGCGAGTTGGACCTGGTCAGCTTTGTGGTTGTTCACCTAACAGAGACCCTTCCTTCATAGGGTGGAAGGGAGTCACCCTTCCCCTGCTCTGCTAACAGCCTATTTTTACATTCAGGAAGTAGAGTTATTGCAGAATCATGAGAATTGGATATGGAAAGAATTCACGAAGCAATTTATTCCAACTGCAGGCCACTTAAGAATTTTTAGTCTGTTCTCCAGAGGTGATGCAGGCCACCACATTCATCTCTCCATGTGCTGAACTGATTTTACTTACCTAAGGCTAAACTTCTATCAGTTTCATAAACAAAAGCATTGAGGTGTTAATGGTCTATTTATAGGTAGTTTTAAGTGGACTGGCTTCCCATGAAAGTGACATTTCTGAAGCCATTTTCTTTCATATTACAGTTGTTTTAGGATAAACAAAATTTCAAAATCCTCATACATTGGTGAATACACACACACACACACACACACACACATATGTCATATATGTCTGTTATATAAAATTAGAATTCTATATAAAAGAAAGTTGCTTAAATATATTAAAAATGAGATACCAAAATTTTTGAAACATGAAACACTCACCCTTTAAAATAAAGGGACTCATCTAGTAATTATCATCCTGAATATCTACACAATAGCCAAATTTGAGTTATAGAATCAGAATGTAAGGAAAAAATGTGATCGTTAAGCTAGTCTAATGACCAAAGAGAAATGAAGACCTCGGCAAATCAAAGGACTTGCTGAGGCTTAGGCTTCCCAAAAATTTTTGGTAAGATTCTTTACTTCTTAACAAACCAGAGGTTTTTGCACTATAGCATACTACTGTCAATTAATTTCTTAGAAACTCTGCAAATATCTGATTGAAGTTTTTAGGGATCAGTTCCCAAACAGCTTCAGCAGAATTTGGTACAACATCTGATGCACTAGAAGTCTCTAAAAACCTATGATTAAATTAAGTTGTGGTGAAATAATTAGGCCTGGAAAAATTACATGCTTGAAAGTACCATTGACCTTAACTCAGTTATAGGAAAACAGCCCCTGAGGATGGAAATCAGCAGGGCAATACTTTAATGCCATCTCTACCTCTGAATTGTTGGGTGAAGGTGTTAGTCACTCAGTCATGTCTGACTCTTTGTGACCCCATGGACTGTAGCCCACCAGGCTCCTCTGTCCATGGAATTCTCCAGGCACGAATATTGGAGTGGGTTGCCATTTCTTTCTCCAGGGGATCTTCCCAAGCCAGGGTTTGAACACGGTTCTCCCGCACTGCAGGCAGACTCTTTACCCACTGAGCCAGCAGGGAAGCCCTTGAATTGTTGGGTGAGTTCTGGTATTTACTGAACTTCTCTAAAATAGAGGTATTTAATTAAATCATTCCTAAGGCTCCTCTGAGAGCTCCACTAGTTCAACCAGCATAGCTGTTCCTGCTCAATAAGTATTTATTAAAAGAATTTTGCACATATGTTCAGTGAAAGATTCTTTCATCATATAAAGTTCAAAGCATGTCTTTCATTGAAAGAAATTAATAAGGAAATATTAACTAAACATCTTGATTTATTTTACAAGCTATACTGTATGCAATCTTTGTGAGGTTATGCCCTAGTGCTCTATAGTAATAAATATACACATTTAGTTCTGAAAGGAGACAAAGACTTGAAAAATAATATAAAAAATAAGTAAGCCCCCTATTGAAATGGCTTCTATTCACAAAGTAATTTTTAGCCTGAGGATTCACCAACATGGAAAATTTAAACGAAAGGTAATGAAGTGAAGGTGGGAGAAAGACTAAAATGTCTGGGAAATTCTTAAATTAAAAAGTTTCTTGGCTAAATTACATTGTTGTATGGCAGAAACCAATACAATGTTGTAAAGCAATTTTCCTCCAATTAAAGAATAACATTTAAAAAAAGTTTCTGTGATGTCATGAAAGTCCTATGGAAAGGTGACCTGATTGCTATACACCAATAGCTTAACATCGCACAGAATGCCCAGAACTGGTCATTTATTTACTCTTTCTTCAGCAAAATATTTTCAAAATTACACTTTGAGATGTTTATCATCATGGAAATATGTTTGCTTTATAATTAACGGAAAATAATAAATTGTCTTTGTTTTACAGAAATAGGCACCAGACTCAATATTTCTAGAAGGTATTTATTCTACATAAATTCTTATTAGTATGTACACTACATATCAGATTATTTGATGTTTAGGAATAGAGTCATAATAAAATGCAGTCTAAATGTTTGTCAGGCAGGAACCTTTATAACCTGGAAATTCAGACTAAGCCATATGACTTTCTTTCCTGAAGCTTTCAATTCATTCACCTCCTTGACATAGAGCTTTCATCACAGTGCCTGGAACTCATGGCTGCGCCTGCTTCTTCACGCACTTGACCTTCCCCACTGAACTGTATTTGAGGACAGAAAACATACCTATCTTCATAAGCTCAGATTAGTCCTATTTCTAAGATCTATTAAATGTTTTTAAACTAATTAATGAAAATTAAGGTCTGTGTTTTAGTGACATTACTACACTTACTATCCATATGAATAAAGTTAATGATCCTCTCTGACCCCAGGCCCTAATGTGAAAAAGGAGAATAATAGTGATTACCTGGACATCTAACAGAGGGATTGTATCAATCAAATGGAAAACAAGGATGCGATTGTAATTGGTTTTAAAAATGACTTATTATTTAATTCAATTTTTCATCTTTTTTGGTGGTCACCACTTAGAAAGACAAAAAGTATTAAGCACTAAATACAAGAAAATAAATTTACACAGGGTTGCACTTTGGACATTAAAATGTTTTTTTCCTTTAAACTATATGACACTAAGAACTTCCGAGAAAGATTACCTACTAATGTAAGAAACCAGTGCAATTGAATTAAAAATATTATCAAGCAGTATTCACTATTCATTTCATCCATTAGGTCATTTCCTCACTGTTGCCTCATGACTCTGTGCTTTTCACCCTTCAGGTTGGTTTACATCAAAACATGGATATAAAGGATCAGAGAGAGCACAGACTCATAGAATCTGGTCACTTTCTTTCTGTATCCCATTGATTTCTCTTTCATATCTATTACCTTTCCTATATCTGTTTAGTTCAGTGTCTTTTCAACCACTGATGAAATATATACATGTCAAGTTGACTCTCTCAAATCTCCTTTATACATATTACTTGCTGAATAAATCCTCATTGGTTGATTTATTATATTGCTCTCATTGTCCTAGTCTCTTGCCTCAAAATCCACATCTTTCTCGCTTTTTAGTTCCCCAGTGAAAGATTGGAAACTCTAGAACCCGACCTGGGATCACCATGTACACAGTATGTGGAACAACCATATAGAAATCCAACATTCAAGGGAGTTTTCATATTTTTATTACTTACACTTACTGAGGGTGGGGATTTGAAAATTATCAAGTCCAATATTTTCAATTTAAGGATGAGAAGGAGAGGGGGGCAGGGCTCATGGTTCAAGCTCACTCAGCTTATTAGAAGCAGAGTTAGAATTAGAACTTTAGTTTCTGGACTCCTAATTTAGAGCTCTTTCCACTGAACAATTCCATCCCCTTTTCTAACACTAAAGTCTTAAATACTCAGAATTGTTCAGTACCTTTAAATGGCCTAGTGTAAATTCCAAGGACTATTAGGCTTCATTCCTCCTGGGGTCACCCTGACACACAGCCCTAAGCCAGCCATTTTCAGATCGACCCAGGGACCAAGGAAGGTATCTGTGTTATTGAGTGTGGTTACATTAGTGACTACAAGTATCTACAGTTTTAAGGACTCTTTACGGATCGCATTTCCCTGCAAGTTGCACTGCAGTGACCCAGACACAACACTGACAGCTGTGGAGTAAATAAATAAAAACAGAGTATTTTGATCCGAGTGGGGGAGGGGCCGGTGAGAGGTTGGGGACAAGAGGAGAAAGAGGCAGACAGAATGAAGTGGCCACAGCTGTGAAAAAGAACAGATGCTGGCCAGGAGAGAGGGAGAGAGTGAGAAGGGAGGAGAGGGAAGATTACGGTTCTGCTAATGTCAGAAATATTGAGGCTCTTGGAAAGGGATACAAATACTTGGGACAGGTGGGAAGTGTTTACATTAAAACCAGAATATCAAATGCCTTCCTAGATGCTAGCCAGATCGTTAAAGACCCAAGTTGACCCAAAGGAAAAACTGAAGTCCTTACCCAGGGAACCCATTACGGAGAAAGCCTCCAGAATTCTTTATATTCCATTCAAGTTACTGGACATCAGCTGTGTGTGGCTGGACTTCAGCTGTGTGTATCAACATATTTTGCTGTAGCCTAGTGGATCTCAGTGTGGTCCCCAGATGAATACCATTAGCATCACTAAAGACATGGATAGAAATGCAGGGTTTTTTTGAGACCTATTCAGACCTACTGAATCAGAAAATTGAGGGTAGGACCCCAAATCTGTGTTTTAACCAACTTTCTAGGTGCTCAAGATTGACCACCTTTGTTCTACTTGCGTGATACTGCTCACCTTCCACAAGGTTCTCCATAAATCCATCACACCAGGCTCAGGCCTCCCAGTGACCCCACACCTTGTCTGCAGGACTCATGCCCTGACATTACCGAGCAGAAGTCTCTCCAGAGGGGCAACAGAGGCAAGAGACTCATAACATGTACTCCCAACAGCTGGGACAATAAACCAAATAAAGCCACAGGACAAAACTGAAATCCATGCATTGAGATTCCATTTAGTAAGTGATATCTGAGCAGAGACTGACCCCGTGCAAGAGCAGCAAGCTCAGTCTCTGGGCCATTTTAAACACCCTCTGCAGTGCCTTTCATTTAAGGAATACAAAACACTATCCATTAGGTTACTGAACTTGAGTGTCTAGAGGAGATTTGGAAAGTTTGGTGGCATGAAGTTCAGTTTCACATGGAGAAAAATGTATTCTTTATCCCTTGGAATTATTCTGGGGCATTGATTATGTAGTGGCTGGGAGTCAAGAGATCTAACTTTCAGTGCTACCTCTTCTACTGATCTCTGACTCTAGACAGTTGCTGTACTCTCTCACCCCTCTTCCTCCCCACTGCACCCCAGAAATGACAAGCTTGATTAGAGAGGATGCTTAAAATCTTTTTTTCAGCTCTCAGAGATTATATCTCTGTAGTGAAGCTGGCTGGTTAGCAAAGCCAATTAGAGCAACTAATTAGGTGAGGCTTCGAAGTTCAGTTCTCTGTGTGGTCTGCAGAGCTTGGCCCAGCACAGTTCGTCCTGCTTTAATAAACATTGGTTTCCAAGGACTCTGATGGATCACTCTGTATATAATGGCAGCGAGAGACTGATCACCACTTGGAGAGACTGAGTCAAAGTATGCACTGCTTTGTACCCAATAGTGTCATGACCTCAACCATAAGGACATCACAAAATTTTTATTAAAGAAACAACCTTTGAGGTAGACTAGAAAAGATTTTTGAAGACCAGGAAACCACCTCCTAATTTCCTGGGACCTTTTCCACTAGGTCCTGCCCTTATGTTAAATACCTCAACATATCTAAGGCAAAGGGGTCTCACTTTGCCAAAAGACACATTTCTAAAATTACTGAATATCCAAACTGGAGATTTTTTTAAAAAGGAAAATGTGAGAAAGTGACTACTTATATAGTACTAATTCTGTACCAGAAATTATTTTAGATGCTTTATCATGATGATTTTATCACATTGAGGAACTCTAATCTTACCTTCCCCTTTCACCAGTGGAAACCTAGAATTCTCAGGTGAGAAACCTGAGATGATAGCTCACACCTTTACTTAAAACAGTCTGCTGATCTCTGCAATCTCTTGTTCCCTTTCCTCATATTCTCCCACAATCACCACCACCCCAAGTTTCACTATCCTCCCAGAAAAACTTAGAGGTTAATACAGAAGTAAGAAAACATGGGAAAGAAAATATCCTTTTGATTTTTTTTTTCATTCCTACTGCCCACTATAATAAAGAAAGTCCCAAGGATAATTAAGGAATAGCTCAAAAGAACACATGGGCAATTGTTTCTGTGTACCCAGGCTTCTCTGTCCATGGAATTCTCCAGGAAAGAAATACTGGAGTGGGTAGCCATTCCCTTCTCCAGGGGATCTTCTTGACTCAGGGATTGAACCTAGGTCTCCTGCATTGCAGGAGGATTCTTTACCATCTGAGTCACCAGAAAATCAGCATTTGAAGAAACTTTGTTTGGTTGTAGATCCCAGGCGTCTGACCCCTATTCTATGTCCCCTTGGGAACAGATGGCATTTATTAATACCTATGTTGTCCTTCATGGCTTATAAACCTTAATACCCTCCATTTTATTTAATCCTCATAAACTGTGGGAAGGTGTCACAGTAGAAACTATTGTATTAAACCTCATGAAAGGGATGAAAACATTAAGACCATGTAAAGTTAAGGAACTGGTCTCAGATTTTACAGGTGGAAAGGGCAGAAACAGAATTTCTGGATCTAAGCACATTACATCTCCCTTAATAACACAATGATAGACCCTCGCAAACCAAGCAAGAGATCAATCATGGAGATGTATGGCCAAGCTTCAAGTCCAAGCCATTACATCTTGACTGAAAAGTCAATCTCACTTGCCCCTGGAGAAGATGGGAGAAGTATAGGAAGAGCCCAGAGATCTTGGCAGTGATATAATATGCAGTCACCACTTTCTCCTCTCACCCCTGAGTCTCAGGTTATTCCTCTAAATATGAGAGGAGAATAAGAGTGGCCATCATGGAAGATGGCTGTTCTTGATGACCTGCAAGTAGCTCATTTGGCTTCTTTTTCTGTCTATATCGGGGATCTCTAAGCTCTGACTTCTGCTAACCCCCTGGCCCTGGGCAGTCAGCTTAGAGTATGAGCTAGGACTCCTCTGCTCTCCCCTTTGCTCCAGGGTCACGGCTGCCATTCCTGTGGTTCTCCACCTCCAAGTGACATACCCTCCTTGTGGTTATCTCCGCTGAGTGCATCCTCATCACACTTCTTGGCAAAGTGTGCCTTGTGGTCTGAGGAGTCCACATCGCATATTTAAGTACATTCAAAAACATAATATAAATAATCATATTCAGTAATCCTTAACCGACATTGATTTTTATACAAAAGGAAAAATCCCTTTTTTACAAGCACGTTTTACAATCGCTGACCTTCTCATCCCTAAAAGCAAACAAAACATTAAAAAAGGAGAGAAAAGAAGGGTCTATGTGACACAGTTTTTGAATTATTCAAATGCTGGTGTCATTAGAAAGTTTTCAATGACTTTTAATGAAAAATAAAATAATTTTGAAATCACTCCATTGTTGCTTCAAAATATGTAGAGTCTTGCCTTCCCCCATATGTCCATATTGGTCATCAAAACTCTATGTTATATATTTGAAAGATCACACAAATTTTGACATACATACTATTATAAAATGCTAAGCTATAAATGTATAGGGTTTCCCAGGTGGCTCAGCGGTAAAGAATCTGTCTGCAATGCAGGAGATGCAGGTTTGATCCCTCGGTCGGGAAGATACCCTGGAGAAGGAAAATGGCAACCCACTCCAGTGTTCTTGTCTGGGAAATCCCATGGACAGAGGAGCCTGGCAGGCTATAGTCTATAAGGCCGCAAAGAGTCAGACACGACTTAACGACTAACCAATAACATAAATTCATAAGCCCTAATGAAAAGCTCCAAGTGCAAAAGCTGACTATTAACCTTTTCTCTTTTCTTTGATCTTTGGCAAGACTTCTAATATCTTTAGTCCTCAGTTTCCGTATCTATAAAGTGGAAATAATAATCTTCACCTTGCCTCCTTCACTGTCTCACAGAATTTTTGTAAAGATTAAAAGAAAACATTCACAGTAAACAACTTGGAAAACTGTATGGCATCGTACATGTGAGGCATTTTTACTGTGATTATATTTATTTCACCTTTTAACTTTCTCTCCAAGCTCTACACCATGTAATGTGAATCTGCCATCATATTACAGATGTTCCTGTCTTTAGCTGTTTCTATGTCTTAGTAATACATGACCATTCTGCTTGAGGACTGCACAAATGTTTTCATCACTATTTATTTTCTCGGTTATCTGTAATTTGTTACTGTTATGTCATTGTTTTAAAATTTAGGCATGCCAGATGCCAAGTTTTATCCTGAAGATGCAGGTTTATATTATATTTATTTGCTAGTGACTAAAACAGAAATTTATCTTTTTGTTAATTTTTCTATTATTTTATGATGCCTTGGGTTTTTATTGGAAAATCACATTCAATGTTTCAATCAGAATATTTATTCAAGCTATTCCATACTTTAACACCCAGAGCATAATAAAGTTGTTGCTACATCAGAAAAAATGTTTTTCTTTTTGTTAAGAGTAAAAGAATCAGAAATCACTGTTGATATTTTAGATGTCTGCTGGTCACAGCCACCTTAAACCTACTGAATTAGCAAGTATAAATACACATACCCACACAAAAGGCAATGAAATTTAAATTGCTTTACTTATACTGTGGTGGCAACTGTAAGATTTTAGAAAAGTCTTCTTTCCTCTGAGCCTCAGTTTCTCATCATTAAAATGAGATTAGTAACACTCCCTTTATATGATTTATAGGTGATTATGGGGAAACAATTATAACAATAGATATGAATGCAATTGATAAACTGTAGAAAGTGACCAGACCAGGGAGAGAATGCATTTCCCAAATTTGTGGACCCTGATGGTGTTTACAGGTAGAGCAAAGCCAGGGACCAGGGCCGACATTCACAGTCCATGAATCATCACTTGAATCCTCAGCCGTAAAGTGAAAGGCAAGTCTGAGCCATTCTTTGATTTGTTGTGGTTTTATGCCTTTGAAAGCCACGCCTACCTATATAAGAATGCAGAAATTCATTTGAAGTGCTTGTTCTACTGGGTATAGCAACCTGGGACCCAACCCTTTCATAATGAACCCAGGTTGCTTTTGTTAATGGCTTGCATCTGGTTTCCAAACTTGCCCTTATGTAACCCCGGAGTCTTAATTCAGTCTCAAACTTTAATGAAGACAGAAACCTCGCACATCTGGGCAAAGAACCCTTGTTCTTACAAACCTCCAGTCAGCACAGCTTAGGTGTCCAAGGCTACACAAAAGATGCTAGTGTTTCATGGGTTTAACAACTAGGCAGAGGCATCCAGATCTCACCCTGAGCTTATTACCATAACCCAGATTAAGAGCACTGTGCTGGGTGCTGTGCTTAGTCACTCAGTCGTGTCTGATTCTTTGTGACCCCGTGGACTGTGGCCGTCAGGCTCCTCTGTCCATGGGATTCTCCAGGCAAGAATACTGGAGTGGGTTGCCATGCCCTCCTCCAGGGGATCTTCCCAACCCAGGGACTGAACCCAGGTCTCTTGGATTGCAGGCGGATTCTTTACCTCTGCGCCACTAGGGAAGCCCAAGAATACTGGAGTGGGTATCCTCTCCAGAGGATCTTCCCGACCCAGAAATCGAACCGGGGTCTCCTACATTGCAGGTGGATTCTTGAGCTGATTCTTGAGCTGAGCTACCAGGGAAGCTCCCTCCTCTGCCTCCTACCCAGCTATTCCCATTCCAGGACAGACACAGAGACCACGAAATTGCTGTGTGCGCCGAAGCGGGTGATGCGGTAATCCTCAGCTCCTGGATCATCCTACGGCCAGGGAAATGTTAAAAAGCACCAGACCTCGGGTAGCCTCCAGGCGAACTACTGGAATGTTGTTTATCTTCAGACCGCAACAACTGGTCCATTATTTCACAACAGGAAGGTCTATCCTGGGGCTCAGACTTAGGGAAGACTTAGGGAAGCAAGGCCTGAAGTAACCCTCCCTTCTCTTCTACCTTCTGTCTCCCCACACTTCTGGACCTGTCTACCCCGCAACAGTTCAGATGTGAAGGGAAAAAAAAAAAAGATGGAGGGGGGAAGGGGTGCCGACACAGCCAAGGCGGTGACCTTGAAATAGATACAGCTTTATGAGCAGCTTGCAGTTAATTTAATACTTTGGCTGGGAAGGGACACAGCCTGATCCAACAGGATTTTAGGTGACAGGGAAACTAGAAACTATGCCTTTTTTTTTTTTTTTAAACTGTCTTAACCCCTTGGTTAAGACACCCTTTCTTCTACAGCATCTGCATTTTCAAAAGTTCAGATATATTCTCTTAGATCTCCTATATGATGGAAAGGAGAAGTCAATCATGATTCAAATTCCAAAATGATAGTCAATGCCTGGTAACTCTGTCTTAGCTCCATGTGATCCAGGAAATTCATTTTAAAAAGTCAGAGTAAATAGTTCTGTGATCTTGGATGAATCAATCAGCCTCTCTGAGACAGTACGTGAATACTCAGGAAGCTGACAAGAGCTTATAGCCAGGCCCAGGAAATGGAGAGGGTGCATGGGCTTTGCAAGCTCAGGCTTCAGAGAGCTCCTAATCTCCCTGGGCAGAGAGCATAGAACTCAGAAAAATCTCAGCGTTTTTTTTTTCTTTCTTGCCACATATGGGATCTTAGTTCCCCAGCCAGGGATCTAACTTTTGCCCCCTGCAATGGAAGCACAAAATCTTAACCAGTAGACCATCAGGGAATTCCCTCGGTGCTTTTATTATTTTAAAAAGTGGAAGCAGACTGTTGTTGAGAAAAGAATCTTTATACCCTAGACCATAAGGATATTCCTGAGATTTTAGTGAGTTACAGTAGGAACTTATTGGTCTTTAATATGCATTAGTGAGCCTCATCACTGCTCTTGCACAAACTGCTTCAACTTGGCTATTCTCTCCTGTGATGGAGAGAAGGAGAAAAGGCTGGATCCAAGACAAATCTCTGGACAAGCCAGTATGAGAAGCACTTGACCTCAAGACAGATGAGTAAATGACACTTGTTTAAGCAAAATATAACTACTTCATCTCCAACTCTTTCTTGATCAAATTTTTAGCCCTTAGTATTCTGGCAGGTCAACACTTACCTACATCTGGTATACCTACCAAGCCCTATCTTAGGCATAAAAAATGAACAAAACACATTTTGCATTAAGGAAAGGCACAGAGAGAATAAACAGGTTTAAAAAATCAAATCTGATACCAGGCAAAGTGAAGAACAGGTACAAGTAGCAGGTGATGCAATGGGGTGCAAGGAAAATACAGTTAACTCTGGCTGTGGATGTCAAAGAAGCCCATTATGAAATTGGTGCCACATGACCTGAATCTCAAAGAATATGGGGTTAGCTCATTTCAAGCTGAAGTCAAAGCAGCAACAAAAGCAAAACAGTGTGAAAATATGAGCAATAGGTGCGGAAAGCAGTGAGCAATTAGTGAGGCCGTGATAGTTTGTTGGCCATTCCCTCCCATTCCTCCAGAAGAACTCCCACTTTCAAACCACCCTTTATGGCAGCTACGAAGAGGGAAAATTCTTTTCCAGAGCATCATAGTGAGGATGTTAAAAACACAGGTGTGGGGCTCCAACTGTCACTTACCACTGTGCAGTTTTAATCTAGTTGGCTAAGTTCTCTGGACATTAGGTTATACTTCTGTAAAATGGGAAAGATCATATTATCTGTTGTCAGATTTAAGTAATAAAAGTAATATAAAATTCTTGGCACAGTGCCTGGAACATAGTAAGGATTCAGCATTAACTGTTTTCGTTGTTAGTGTCCTATTTTAGTTCTTTTATTAGATAGGTATTCCTAAAAGTCAAAGAATGATCCATTCCTACTCTTGGCCCAGAATTTAGAATAATGTTTTGCACAAAAAAGAGGACTTCCAAAAGCACTTAAATATGAATGAATGATTGAATTCATATATAATAAGTAGAAGATCAGATTTCCAATCTGGACTTTTCTATAACCAGGGTTTGACTTTGGCTCATGTAACTGAGCTATACAACTGTCTTAAAACTTTACTATTTTATAGATGCTAGTAGATACTCTGCTGTGGTGATGTGGGCTCAGGTGGACAGCTGGAGAGTGCAGATGCCAAGACATGGGTCTGAAATTCCTTGGATCCAGTGCTCTGTGATTGACTAATCTTTCTCACTAAAGGATATTTACTTGGATTGTGACTGAATTCCTTCAACTGTAAAGCAAAAATAATTACAGTGTCCACTTAAATAGGGTAAACTCATTGAAAAGGTATATGAAACTCTTCAAAAAAGCATTTGGCTAAAACCTAGATGGATAATGGGATGTCCCAGGATACCACAGAGAATTTCAAAAACAATAACATTTTAAACAAGCCACTTCAACAAACTCCTAACGTCCTTTCTTACATTCTGAATAAATTCAGAATTAAGGATGAAAAATAAAAACCAAGGTTAGCAGCTATGAGGTAATCAAACTTTCAGATATTATATAAGAATATATATACACAGAATACATAGATATCTGGGTTTTTTGGACAAGGAATTTCATGCATTAAAAAAAAAATGCATTCCTTCCTAAGTTACCTTCAAATCAACTGAAAAAGTTCAGCACCAAGGAAGAGTAAAAGGTAAGGATGCAAAAACATCAACAACAACAGAAACCCCTCTGGAATGGATGGATATTCTAGAGGAATAAATGTAGAGAATTCTGAAAAGTCCTTCATACAAATGACCTTGTAGACTTGTGTGGCTATTTCTGTACAATAGATACTAAAGATACAATAGATACTAATAGATACTAAAGACCTGCTAAATTAAAAAAAATAAAAAAGGATGGACATTCTAACACTAACAGCTAGTGTCAAATTCTCCTGTCAAGCTATTGTAGTCAAGTATCTTACACTTTTTTTCCCAGGTACCCTGTCTCTGACATCCTGGCCAAAAGAGTCTACTGAAAAAAAAAGAATAAGTTGAGAATTGGAAACAGTTTACAACAGTTAATGGATTGACAAATTTCAGTACTACCATATAGTGGACAATTGCTCTACAAAAGGAAAAAAAAAGTCACCGATGTACATAGCATCACAATAAATCTCAAAAGAATATACTGAACGAAAAAAGTCATACAAAAAACAATCATAAGATTCTATTTGTATGAAATCCCAGAAAAAAAAATTTATTCATAGTGACAGAAATCTGAGGCTGGGAGTGAGAGTGGATTGTCTACAAAGTGGCAGAAGGTAACATTTTAAGTGGATGGAATTATTCTATATCTTGATTGGGGTTGTGGTTACATGGGTGAATATATTTGTCAAGGTACTAATTATATCTCAATAAATTCCATTAAAACTTAAAAGAATAAGACAAAAAGAGGAAGAGAATAAACCGCAGGATTCAAATGTGGCTTGGATTCTATACGACCCTGTATTTTAGTGTTTTTACCCTGCCACAACGACTTGTTTTAGAATATTTTATTTTCACTTTATATTTTTCTAAAAGTTGAAATCTCAATCAGCAGGGCACACTTAGATTCTTCCAGGGCTTCCAGGTGAGTAAATTGACTTGGTCTGTAGTCTTTTACATCCAATGTAAATTTAAAGGAGCCATGCTCTGTATGTATACAAGTGCTTGCTCCCAGAAACATCCAGACCAGAGCTGGGCTACTGCAAGTCTTTAGGCTTCCTTCTTATCTACAGTGAGCTTAGCTTGGCTTTGACTCTCACTGAACCCTTTCCCACCCCAGAAATCTTTTCACTTATCTCTTCTTGCAGTCTTTGGAGTATATTCTCTTATGGTCCAAGGATCTTCCTCTCAAAATTGAAACAACAGAAAATTATGAACAAATTTCTAAATATACATGTTCATACAAACCATTTTCACATTTATTTTCTCATTGGATCTTCATCAATTCTGTAAAATAGGAATGGTTTCCATCACTTTCAGGATATAATTTCCACTCTTCGGAGGTCAGCTCACAAAGTCCTTCTATCTATCTGGTTCCATCTTACTTGGCTTGCCTCATCTCTAATCCCAGTTACTTACATCCACCCAACCTTTCCTCCAGCCAACCTGAGTCACTAAGTTCTCCTATTCTTCCATGCCCCCAGACATCAATACATATTACTCTTTCTGCCAGACGCAATCTCCCATCTTTGCCTTCTTGCCTAAAACTTAATTACTTCTAAAAGCTGGCCTGTGGGAACCCTTTGAAGTCCACCACTAACTGCTCCCAGGACTCTAAAGAAAGCAGAGCACTCTTGTTATTGGTTTCCCAGATTCCCCCCTGTGAACTCCTGGAGGCCAAAGACATTGCCCATGTTATCATCTAGCCCCAAGGTGACTAATATAATGACAGATACACAGGAAGTACTAAAAAGGCTTTTGCTGAATAATTGATTTGACTTGAAATTTCTGGATGAAAGGATGACTGTCTAATGTCTAAAGTCTGAATTCCAGGCTCAGAGAAGGAGCCAAGATCCTGATTCTGAGTCCTACACTGAGTTCTATACATGGTTTTATGGCATGACTGTAGTCTTTTTGTTTGTCAAAAAATGTCTGAGGCCAACTTAAGGACACGAGACTGTAATTTCACTGTGTCGATCTCAGCTGAAACTAAGGTGTGCTGGCATGAGACAGTAATCACTTAACTGCCTTGTGCCTAAGAACACTAATATTTTGGCCCTTCCAGACAGGCTCAGCAATGTGATTAGGAGCCATTTGAAAAATGACACCCCACAGTAAAATGGAGCTTTGTGGCCTCTTCCTCAATCCCAGCTTCTGATCCTTTAAAGCCTTCTTTAGAAACATTTTTTTTTTTTTCTTTTCTTGTGTGTTTATAAAAAAGTGAGAATAAGAACTCTCTTCAGAAACTACTCTCAGCTGCCAAATTATCCAGTATTTATTTAGGCAATATTCAAGTCTCTGTATTTAGAATAAACCTAAAATCGTTTTATCCAATCGGCTAATGAAAGTCTATGCTAGATTATGTGACTAGACATTATACTTTGCTAAATTCTTACAAGCAGTAAATGACTTCGTGAGTTTGGTCCTCGTTTTTGGTCTTCCTCGTTTTTTGCTGAGACTGTAGAGATCATATTTGTCTCTGTCGATGTTTTTACAGTGCCATCATTAGCTAATAGAATCTCAGGTTTGGACAGGAATATGTTGTTGGATCATTTCTATACAGTTCTCTGCCAAATGGCTCTGGAATTTCTGTTTGCAAACTCCCTCTACAAAGAACTCACTAACTCCTAGGATCATTTCATCCCATCTTTGAATAACACTGGCTATTTCACCTTGTGAAATCATTTTTCCTGGAGCTTCCATAACATTCGTCTTAATCTAAACCTTAGAGCACAAGTATAATGCCTCCTCCATGCCATCTCTTCAGATGTATGAAGATGAGAAAGGTAATTCCATTAAATTTTCTGCAAGTGATTCCCTCATAGGAAGTGGTTTGAGTAATGTTACTGGAGGATTCCTCTGGTTGTTGATGTCACTTAAAAGTCTGCCTGCTAGATTTAGTAGCTGCCATCCAGATATTCTCTGATGAAATACAAAGAGCAGGACCATTGACCACCTCCCTCATCAGTTTACATGCGCCCTACAGCTCTTTATTCTTTCATGAAGCTTGGACACTCATTATATTGCCTCTCCATGATGCTATTAAGAAGTGTAGCACATTTGGTATTTCCAATATAGGAAACAGAGCACACAGAGAAAATTGTAATACATTTGCATAGAACATTTCTTGTAGCCCCACTTCTGCCTAGTGGCAAAAATTGTAGCTTGTTATTTGACTTTGCTTTTTCCTAATCATGAGATTCCTCCAAGTCCACAGGCTGCCGTCTCTGATCCTCCAAAAGGATGCATGGACCATGCCTCATACCTTCCATGCCACTTTGAGGCTGCAGGCACTTCAGATGTACATCTTTCATCTTTTTTGCCCAGACCCACTCCAGCACCAATCCTTGTTCAGGGCTGCTCCTCTATGCTAGACGAAGTACCCAAGAACCTGCCAGAATCCATTTAGGAAACAGGTTCCTGATCAGCTGTTAATTTCAGATCTCCTCACCTGGGGAAAACGTAATAACTAACACTCACCTTCTAACTCTCTCAGTTAATCCCTGAGTAAGGGGAGTCACTTTCTGAGAAACTTTCCTCAGCCACTCACTAGTTTGTTCATCTCTCTTCCCCATTTCCAGATTTTTACCTAGCCACAGTCAATATGAAAACCATGGTAAACTTATTGCTGCTAGGCCAAAACCAGTTCCATGTCAGAACCTTTTTTACGAATTTCTGAAAGACCCAGTTTCTTAAAAGTCCCATAGCATTTTCTCTGAAGGTTTTCCTCACTGTCATGGGCTTTGAAAAGCCTATTTTGAAACTAAAAAAATTGAGCCTTTCCTCGTATCTTGTTTCTGAACTTCTGCTATAAAAATTTACCCTGAGGGTGTGAGGCTAAAGAGAATAGTTCCTGGAGCCAAGAAATTGGAAGAAGGTAAACACACCAATTGGGCTTTCCTGGTGGCTCAGTGATGAAGAATCCGCCTGCCAATGCAGGAGACACAGGTTTGATCCCTGGGTCGGGAAGGTCCCCTGAAGAAGCAAATGGTACCCCCTCCAGTACTCTTGCCAGGGAAAACCAACCCATGGACCAGAGAAGCCTGGTGGGCTACAGTCCATAGGGTCACAAAGAATCAGACACTACTTAGTGACTAAAACAATAGCAATAACAACAACATCAACACATCAATTAATATTTTAAAATCTTATTCAATTTTCTGGAAAATGGTTGAATTCCTTGGCAGGAAGGAGGGGTTAAGAAGTATTTATAATCCAGAATTTCCACCCCAACCTTTCAGTGTTCCTGCTGCGGGGTCTTCAGAGACAGGCTCTGCAAGACACCTTATTCCTCCTACTTTATTATTCTCCTATCCAAGTGAAATCACAGAACATATTTCTATCTGACTTATCTCCTGTTCAGTTAAAATAAGTGCAAGTCACAAAAATTCCTTTTTGTCCTTAGAATCTCAGATAGTTATTAGAGTCCCAGTGCAGAATCATGTCACCAAATGGACTGGTCATCCTAGGGGTGCACACACACTAGGAGAGGGTAGCAGCAGGCCTAGGATGGTGAGGAAGGGGGTGGCTGTGCCTACTCAGATGGCATCCATATGTTGGTCTGCTAACCTAGAAAATGGGCTTCCCTGGTGGCTCAGATGGTAAAGAATCTGCCTGCAGTACAAGACATCCGGTTTGATCTCTGGGTCCAGAAGATCCCCTGGAGAAGGAAATGGCAACCCACTCCAATATTCTTTCCTAGAGAATTCCATGGATAGAGAAGACTGGTAGGCTATAGTCCATGAGGTCAGAGAGTCAGGCACAACTGAGAGCAACTCACACACATAACCTGGAAAGCGTTCACCACTTTTTCACCCACTTTTCCTGGGTGAAAAATAAGGATGCTACGAAAAAGTGATGATCAGAAAGGAAGGATATTTCACCTCTACTCACTTGTAAGCCTGGGGAGATCTCCACCATAACAGTGCTTCATATTTTTTAAATTGAATTTGATATATCCTTATTAATTAGTTCCTTATAGATCAATCAACTATTCAAATTATGCAGTGTTTTCTAGGTCTTAGTCTCAAAACCAGGTGAGTGAAGGAGTGTGTTGCTCCACAGGAAACATCAGGAAAGTCCCAGGACTGGAGTCAGGCTAAGGGGAATGGTCAAAATGAGAAAGACTCATTATGGCTCCAGTGAGAGAGAGAGAGCAATGAAGAAACTGGTGAAAAAGAAAAATCTCATTGGCTGGGAGCATCAAGAGGCTTTGAAAAGGAAGATTTAACCTGGGGTGTCATTTTTATTGCATTTCTAGCACCTTTCCTCTGCATCCCAGTTTTACCATAATCCACTGTGAGCTCAGGTAATGCAAACTCATTTTCACATCAGCAAAAGGGATTAAGAAGGTAAATCTTCAGAGGGAGAAAATATCCATGATGTATTTTAAAGCTGAATGCTGTATAAATGATTTTCTATCCACTCTTTTGTATTATTCATGCCTCAGTTCACTGTCATGCCCATGAATAAATGAAATTTAGCAAATGTTGTTTGGTCCACAGTGACCCAGAATCACCCTAGAAGCTGAAGATCAGCTGTGGCCCATTCCAGGGGCCTTTAGAGCATAAATGTGAAGACCTTAGCAATAAACAAAATCAAAAGACTTCCACAGTCTTTTCAAACTTGTTTTGATAAACAAAATATCACACGCCCACATTTAATTGCATTTGACATTCAAAGTAATTTAAATATTGTGACAAAAAGGCAAATCAGATCAATGGAACAAAGTATGCTACTGTGTATTCATGACACAAGGCTCCCTTGAACTTTTACAGACCCTTCTTAGAAAACTAAGATATAGATCAATGATTGGTAAACTGTGGCCTGCAGCCTGTTTTTTGTATGGTTCCTGAGCTAAGAATGGCTTTTACATTTTTAAACAGTGGTGAAAGAATACCAAAAGAAAAATAATACTTCGTGACATGTAAAAATTATATGAAATCCAAATTTTGGTCTCCAAATATGAAGTTTCATGGGAGTCCAGCCACTCTCACCCTATTGGCCATGGCTTGCTTTGTGTAACACCAGCGGAGCAGAGGGTATGCAAAAAAGTCCTGAAACATCTACTCTCTGATCCTTTACTGGAAAAAAAAAAAAGTCTATCCCTTATTTGCTTTCTTTTAAAGATGAGAAAATTAAAACCCAAGGAGACAAAAGAGCTCAGGGTCATTCAGCTGGTATTTGGCAGAGACAGCTCTAAAACTCAGCCATCTAAACCCCATGTAGGGTCTTCTCTCATTATACTACATGGCCTGGTGGGAGGACAGTCCCAAACATTATAGAGAGCAAGCCCATGACTGAGGAGGCTGTAGGAACCAGAACCGTGGTTTCAAGATTTTAAGAGCATGTGTAAATAGTGTGCTTCCTAAGGAAAGGAGAAAACAAAACAAAACAACACTGAAACAAATCATGAAAGTGTGTGGTAAAATTGTTTTACACATGCAGCCCACGCCCCGCTGTGAGAAGTGACCATCTAACCTGGTCCGGACTGAATACTGTGTATCTTCTGGTCCCAGTACCCACTGATGCTCTAACTGATTCCTACCTTGCTACTTAAGAGTCCTCAGAAACAGGAATGTCAAATGCTTCATGTAAGGAGAGCTGGGGAAAAGCAAAAAAGAGAATCTGGGCCCAACCCTGGTGGTCAAGTGTTTAAGACTTTGCCCTCCCAGTGCAGGGGGCACAGGTTTGATCCCAGTTGAGGAACTAAGATACCACAGGGTGTGGTCAAAAATAAGAGTCTGGGAGTTGGGGAGAAAGTAGAGCTTGGTTTTCTGCTAGAGGCTACAGCTTTATTATTTTTTCCGACTGGCACGCGTCTTCTTTGTTTTGAATAATGGAGATAATTATACATTCAAGGGATCACACTCTTAAACCCCCCAAATGATTAAGAAATCTTATTGTAGGCAATCATGAGAAAATGTAACAGAGGATTACCCAGAGAGACAAGGTAAATCATACATCTTCAGGTCCCTCGCTTAGCTAAGAGACCTAAATCACCATTCTCCTCTCTTTCCCATGGCCCAATTGTTGATAATGCAGGCCTCTCTTGAGGCACGGCAATATTCTCTCCTAAACCCTGTTCATGTGAAGTCAAAGGTTCCGATGAGTCCGTCTTGGGAAACTACTACATTGGTGATTTTGATGCTGACCTGTAAGCTCCCGTTTACTGGCATCTGGGAGTAGAACAAAAGCTTGCTTTGTGTTTAGGCTGTAAGGTTCTTAGGGAGAAAGGAACCCAGTGTATCATTTGCTCAATTCAACAAGTATTTATTGGGCAGCTACTGCAAAGTAGATATTAGTCTAAAAGCTGGGATCTGCTGAGCTACCAGGGAAGTCTCAAAAGCTAGGATAAAATAGTAAAAGAGTATACTCCCTGACCTTGTAGGTAGGTCTGTATCTAATGAAACCAGAGAGATAGACGAGGAAATAGGAAAATTAAATGTGCATCACGAAGGATACAAAAAAAGTAAGTACAGATTGTTAGTGAGCTGTCTGGGTGAAGCAAATCAATTCAAAGAATATGTGGAATTAACAGGAAAAGAGCTTAGAGGGGGCATTTTTCAGGTCGAGGGGACAAGTGTAACACCCTGCAGGTGAGGTAGGTCATGGATTGTTGAGAAAACTAGCATGGGACTGATCAAACCTTGCGAGGGGAGCAGTAGGCATGTGAACAAGGAGGGAGGATGACCAAGGGTGAGGCTAAGAGTGTCCACCAGGGCCAACCATGACGGGTCTTGTGAGCCTTATCCTGAAGACAAGGAAAGCAGGCATAATTGAAAGGCGATGCAGAGGCTCAGAAGTTTCTTAATGACAACAGGTGATATGATCAGATTTGCCACTTTCTTGTTACCATGAAACAATACCTCACTGCCCAGGGATTGTATATTTGATTTACTATGACCTCAGTTTCATGGTGTAACAATAATAATAAGAGTAGTTTGTACATATTGTGTTAATATATACATGGGATTGTGTTAAGCAGTTTACCCAAATTATATGATTTACTCCTTGCAAAAATCCATTGAAATAGACATTACTATTATTTGTAACTGACAGATGAGGAAACTGAGATATTGAGATTGAGTAGCATGACCAAGAGTGTACAATTCTTAAGGAGAGGAGCTGGAATTTAAATTCAACACAGTCTGCCTCCAAAACTCAGGCTAAACATGGGCCTGGGAATTAAAAAAAAAAAATTAGATACAACTTCCAACTCTGATTCTCAGTGATTGTGGGCTTTCATCCTTTGTTTTCCTTGTCATTTGATAAGAATGAGTTACATAATCCTCAATCCTCTTTTTCTAGTTTAATATCAAGCTATTGTATTTCTTTGAGGTGTCAGTCAAAAAAAAAATAACACAGTAGTTTCAGGGTAATCCTTTGACTCTTATTCTTCCTAAGGCAAAATTAGTTACAAGAAATCATCCCCTATAGAAGATATATGATCTCTGTCAAAGGTAATTCAAATCTTTCTTCCTCTCCCCTCACTCTCTCAATCTTCTTTCCCAAGGTTTGTAATGGAAATCCAGTAACAGAGTGACTTCCATAAACACATGTTGATTGTCAGTGGATTTGAAAATACAGTATCACTAAGACTCCCCCCAACACACACATGTCACCATCATCAGGTTTTGTCTTCTTCATGGTCCATCAACAGTGACAATAATCCAGGCTGTTCTCTCTCTGTCAATTACACTTTAAGCTGGTCAGGGTGAGACTTCTCATTAAAGAAAAATCAACAGCTCTGAAAAGGCAGGTGTTAAAAGCTAACAAAAAGACTCAGTATTCATAATAACTAAATTTTGTTTGTTGGATTTGGAGTGGCCAAGAGGTACCTTTTCCTGAATTTCTACTACCATCTATAATAAAGAGTGAAAGTCATGATTGGCAAAAAAAAAACCAGCTAGAGAAGTGTAGAGGACTGTGCCATTTTAGTGTCTGCAAGATGCCAGGGGAATATCCATGCTCAATTGGCTTTTGATGCTGGAAACATAACTCAGTGGTTTCAGCTTCAGAATTCTTAGACTTTGTGGAACCACAGGTTTGAAATCTTGGCAAGCCTGAGTCATGGTTTCAGTCTGTTTCCTTAGAAAAGAATCTGAAGAGCAAGTGATTTATAGTATGTCCTTCTTCTAGAAGAGCTCTCCAACCCCTGGCCACTGAATGGACTTTGAAATATGCCCAAAGGGATCCTTTATCCACGGACAATCTCTGAGTGCTTATTATTCACTTTACTAGTGTAGAAGCTCTTTAATCATTGTCTCTGCATTTGCTTTAATCTAAAAACTGTCAATTTATTAGCTCATAGTGTGCCTGAAGCTTTTTGTATCTTCCTGAGGAAAGACTTGTATAGATTCAGGAGATGATTCTAAAAATGCCAGATTGATGTGGATTAGGATATGAAGAGACAAAATAGTATAGTAATAAGAGTATAGAATAAAATCTCTATAAAATTTATTTCTGAAAAGAAGCATTCTACATTTTGTTTCAAGTAGAGTAAAACCATTCTTAACTTCACCTAGTAATAACAACTGATATGTAGGTAAAACAGCTAGTTATTGTAAACATGAAGTTAATTATTCCAAAGGATTTTCAGCACCAAAGTTTTAAGAAGCTACCCAGAGTGTTCACTAGAGGGATACTCCTAAAAATGAAAGTGGTTAAAAAACCAAACCAAAGCCCCTGAGCTACAATACATATATATAAATATTTTTTTTCCTTCCTGGGGTTGAAAAATCTCAAAGTTGTGTGTGTGTGTGTGTATATATATATATAGAGAGAGAGAGAAAAAAAAAACTAGCTTATTTCTTGGTTCTAAATGGTTATTTATTTAGTTTATATAAAGTTTATATATATATATAACTATATAAACTAAACTACAAACTATATATAAAGTTTATATATACATATATAAGAGTCAGACTCAACTAAGTGACTGATCTGTCCTCAGTCACTTAGTTCTGTCCTGTCCGATCCTTTGTGACCCCATGGACTGTAACCCAGAGGAGCCAGGCTCCTCTGTCCATGGGATTTTACAGGTGAGGATATTGCAGTGGGTTGCCATTTCCTTCTCTACCACATCTTCTCAATCTAGGAATCGAACCCCGAACCCACATCTCTTGCATCTCCTGTACTGGCAGGTGGATTCTTTAAACCTGTGCTACCTGAGAAGCCTATATTACAGGTGTATATATATATATATATATAGAGAGAGAGAGAGAGAGAGAGTTTCCACTGGAGTTGTCAAGTTTCAAATGTGTATTGATATAGATTTTTTTCATGGAGAGTAATCAGCGTATCAAGAAATGTAATGTTCAGGATACAGGGATAAGAAGCCCAGGATAACACAAGAGCAGAGCAGTATATAATACATATGCTATAAAGATGATGTCATAAAAGAATCCAGAGTTAAGGAACTGAAAGAATGAGTCCACTTTGAAATAAAACTGTGGAATTCTTGGCTTCTGGCTTACCTAAAGACTGCTGTTAGTCATAACTAATCTAATCGCTATAATTGCTAGGAACCCTACCTCTGACATTCCTGATCTGTTGCTAGTTTTTTGCATCTTTCTCCCAGAGTTGTTTTATGATCAAGTAAAATCTTTGATTCATTTTTTTCTCCTATGGAAAACACTATTAAGATTACCTTGTCCAACTCATTCACTTTACAAATGAGGAAACCAGGGACTCAAGAGGTTAAAGTGAATTGTTCGAAGTCACCTAGATGGAGAGTATTATCAGTTTAGTTCAGTTCAGTCACTCAGTCATGTCCGACTCTTTGTGACCCCATGAATCGCAGCACGCCAGGCCTCCCTCTCCATCACCAACTCCCGAAGTTTACTCAAACTCATGCCCATCGAGTAGGTGATGCCATCCAGCCATCTCATCCTCTGTCGTCCCCTTCTCTTCCTGCCCCCAATCCCTCCCTCCCGGCATCAGGGTCTTTTCCAATGAGTCAACTCTTCGCATGAGGTGGCCAAAGTATTGGAGTTTCAGCTTCAGCATCAGTCCTTCCAATGAACTCTAAGGACTGATCTCCCTTAGGATGGACTGGTTGGATCTCCTTGCAGTCCAAGGGACTCTCAAGAGTCTTCTCCAACACCACAGTTCAAAAGCATCAATTCTTCAGTGCTCAGCTTTCTTCACAGTCCAACTCTCACATCCATACATAACCAATGGAAAAACCATAGCCTTGACCAGACGGACTTTTGTTGGCAAAGTAATGTCTCTGCTTTTTAATATGCTATCTAGATTTGTCATAAGTTTGTTCCAAGGAGCAAGTGTCTTTTAATTTCATGGCTGCAGTCACCATCCACAGTGATTTTGGAGCCCCCAAAAATAAAGTCTGACATTGTTTCCATTGTCTCTCCATCTATTTCCCATGAAGTGATGGGACCAGATGCCATGATCTTAGTTTTCTGAATGTTGAGATTTAAGCCAAATTTTTCACTCTCCTCTTTCACTTTCATCAAAAGGCTTTTAGTTCCTCTTCACTTTCTGCCATAAGGATGGTGTCATCTGCATATCTGAGGTTATTGATATTTCTTCCGGCAATCTTAATTCCAGCTTGTGCTTCTTCCAGCCCAGCGTTTCTCATGATGTACTCTGCATATAAGTTAAATAAGCAGGGTGACAATATACAGCCTTGATGTACTCCTTTTCCTATTTGGAACCAGTCTGTTGTTCCATGTCCAGTTCTAACGGTTGCTTCCTGACCTGCATACAGGTTTCTCAAGAGGCAGGTCAGGTGGAGAGTATTATAGGCAGGACTAAAATCCTGAATTTTCTAATCCCAAACCATGCTTCATTCCAAGAGCCCATTCTTAGTTTCAAATAATCAGCACTTTTCTCTTCATCATAGTGGTCATTTCTACAAAGGCAGAGAAATAACTAGAGGTGATTCACAAATGTTAGCTATATATCTGTATAGAATTACTGGAAATTGAAAGGAAGACAAAATCATCACCTTTCTTTTTAAAAGAGTCCCGACACTATATTTTAGCACACTTAAAATTGGTTCTTCCTGCCCTATCAAATAGCCACCTTGTTTTATTTCCTTACCAGAAGTAGAATTGAAGAATCCAAAGGATTGTAGAGATCACCTAGACCTACTTTCCTACCCTATAAATAAGGAAGTTGAGGTTTAAAGAGGATCCCTTCAGTTCAGTTCAGTCACTCAGTCGTGTCCAACTCTTTGCAACCCCATGAATCGCAGCATGCCAGGCCTCCTTGTCCATCACCAACTCCCAGAGTTTACTCAAACTCATGTCCATCAAGTTGGTGATGCCATCCAGCCATTTCATCCTCTGTCGTCCCCTTCTCCTCCTGCCCCCAATCCCTCCCAGCATCAGGGTCTTTTCCAATGAGTCAACTCTTCACATGAGGTGGCCAAAGTATTGGAGTTTCAGCTTCAGCATCAGTCCTTCCAATGAACACCCAGGACTGATCTCCTATGGACTGGTTGGATCAAGCGGATGCCTTACCAAAACACAAAATACTAGAATTTGAAGAAGCAAAAATATTTCGTCAAATGTTTTCAATTTAGAGAAAAAGAATTACAAAAAGTACTTAACTATTACAACACCTGTATTTCCCACTATTCATAACTGATAATTCTTCATATTTGCTACATTTCTTTCAAATATTTTATACAAGAAATAAAATTATGCAAATACAATTGAAATACTTTTTACCCAACCCCAGTCTCACTTCCCTCCTTATTAACCCAAGGACAGTAGGTATCAGAAATTTGTGAATCCTTGCAATCTATTTTGTATAATTTCACAGAGACATCAATAGAGACATCAATGGATGATATATATTCCCAACTCATGCCAGAGTTATAGGGATATTAAATAAAATCTATGCTGATTTTGTTTGATTATATATTATTTTTCCTAGAAATATTTAGTAGAAAACTCCTATAAGGCAAGAAAATTGTAAACTATTTCAATCTAATAGACTTGCTTAACAGGCAGGTCACAGAGGTTAAGTGACCTGCCCTAAGTGATACAATGTCACCATCCAGAAGAACTCAGATGTTTTTCCCCTACAGTGGTCTCCACATTTATCTTTTCACTGGAAAACCCCACTTAACTATCCCTTTCCTCTTAGCTTAAGTTCTATGGGTGTTTTCTTCTTCATCATATTTAGAAAGCCACATTTCTCTCCCACACCTCCATTCAGAAAAGAAACAATTCTGAAGTTGAGAAATCTCATACCAGAAACAATATTCTCTAACTTTGCACTTTGTTCTGAACAGTAGGGCAGCCAGGCAGACACCAGGCTCACACACCATTATGAATCTGTCAGCAATTAGAATTCTAAACCCTATTCGGGTTTTACTTGCTTCAATCAACTTGTCACTGCAGTGAGGATTATCTACTTTCTCAACATAAACATCAACAGAAGTGAGCGCAATGGCTTGAGTCCTTGGCGAAGGCACCGCCAGGGAGAATGTTAAATAGCACATTCTGCAGACAGGAGGGATCCGGGGCCTTAATGGGCCATAATTAGAGGGGGCAGAGCCTCCACTAGCCTTTATGTGAGGCTTCAGAATTTCTCTCTTTAGGACAGGGAGACGTCTTGGGAGATGCAAGGAGACTGCTGTTGTCTGCTTCTCCCTTCTCTGTCTCCTGAGCTAAAGAAAAGACCTTGGGAATCATGGCCCCCAGCCCCCTTGTTTAAAGGATCAGGAAGCTGAGATCCACAGAGGGAAGTCTGCGGCCAAGGTCGAACCTGGGCCAGAGCCCAGCATCCTCCCATCCCTGGGCATCTCTCACTCACCACGCTGCCCACTTCAGGGAGAGTAGAAAAGAACCTGAGTCATAAGCCACATTCTCCCCTCAAATTCTCTCACTTAGTGGTGCAAAATACCAAGCAATACAGTGCCACGAATATGAGGACGGGCCCAGCCCAGGGAGCCATGGACATCTAGAGAAGAGATTTATTTATTTCACCTCAAATCCACTGAGAAGATAGAGAGTATATAAGTACACAGTAGAAATCAATTTGATTCTTTCTAACAATTTTTCTTTTATAATTATTATTGAAGGAACTTAGAGTTAGGTGGGTAAGGACAAAGATGGTTTGTTATCATCTACTACTACTAAGAGATAATATTATGTATATTAATATATTTACTCTTCATAACAACTTTATGAAGTTAGACTATTATTTTAACTTTTATTTTATAGATGAATAAACTAAAGCACAAAAGGTTGTGTGCCTTGTTCAAGGTTATGCACATGGTACTGGCAAAACTAAGATCTGAACCTAGATTGTCTGGCTCCAGAGTCCCCGCTCTCAATCACAAGAGTAAAGTGATCAACTTTCCTGATTTGCTTGGGACTGTCCCAGTTTTAGCAATCGAAGCCCCATATCCCAGGAAATGCTTCAGTGTTGAACAAACTCTGATAGTTAATCACCCTGCATATAATCATACTTTTTTTTGTCACAGTTAAACCCAAGCCTCAGTAATTGATCCAGCTAGCCTGATGGTCATACCCATCTTTGTGCCTTGTGAGGCTGAACTCACAGGGGAAAATTTAAATATTAGTATGTTCCAGGTACTATTCTGAGCAATTTTCAGGCTTTTTTTTTAATTTAAATTCTCACAAGCACCCTAGGCAAGGTACATGGATAAGAAAACAGGCTCCAAGAGAATTGGACCAGTTGTCTAAAATCTCAGTGTTAGCAAGTAAAAACCCAGAATTTGAACATAGGAAAGCAGGAAGCTCTTGAGACTTCTTTATAGGAAAATAGCTAAAACAAGGGATTTTCAACATTTGAAAGTCCCACCTGTTTAGTGTTTATTCCAAGATATGGGAATTCACACCAGAAAGTTAGACATGGCTCCTTGAGAATTCCCTTTCTGAGTAGACCCTTGTGCTTCCTCCTCCTTCTGACTCAGCCATGGGATGTAGATCCCCTGGTCACAAGTTAGCACCAACAAGCTCAGTGGCCTCCCCACCTCCATTCAGTGTCCACATTGTTTCCCCATCTTTGATGATCATTCCTGTGCCATAGCATGCATGTGAAATCCTTACCCATCCTATAGACCAGCTCCTATGCTACGTTCCCGAAAGCCTTACTTGGACCTCATTTAAATTAATCCTTCTCTCTTCTTCTTTCTCTTAGCCATACTAACTCTTTTAAAAATAGGTATCCCAATCTGTCTTGCCTACAGCCACAGAATTCAAGGATGAGAGAGGGCCATGGTAGCTCTCTTTCTCTGTTGAGAAATCCACCTTGGCATTATTTTATTTCCCATTTTACTACTCCATATGACCATAACACCTGCACACAGCCCATAATTTAATGGTCTCTTGAATGGATATATGTCTGTACCATTTGTGCATGGAGATTTGGATAATGAAAACAATATCCAGGATGTGTGTGTATATCAGGGGATAATCTCTGTGACTCTTCTAGGCTAGATTTTACTCCAAAACTAAATAAAGCAAGCTATTAAGGCAATTGACTTGATGATTGTAGTACATAGCTACCTCCATAAAACTTACCTAAAATATCTTCGCAAAATTATTTGGTTTTAAGAATAGCAATTCAATTTTTAAATGATCTAATAAATAAGTCCCCAACATTTTTGGCACCAGGGACTGGTTTTGTGGAAGACAATTTTTCCATGGCCCAGAGAGTGGGTGATGTGGGGATGGTTCAGAATGATTAAATTGCATTACATTTCTTGTGAAATTTATTTCTATTATTATTACATTAGCTTCACCTCAGATCATCAAGCATTAGATTCTGGAGGTTGGGGACCCCTGATCTAATAGAAATAAATACATGGCAAGGAGTCAGTTCCCACTTTCTTGGTAATTATCCAAAATCACTGTATAAACTTTGGTGTTTTTCTTTGCCCAAACTGTAGGATGATGGTAGTAGAATTACATGATTTCTAGGATCCCCTCCAGCTCTACATGCCTATTATCCAATAATTCTAATAATTAGAGCAAGTCTTCCCTCCCAGGGACATTCTGTTTCCTAGAGTAGCCTTGGCATTCAGAAAATTCTGGATGAGTAGTAGTATCAATAACCAAGTCAAGGACCAGTTGAAGCCACCTGAGGAAGAAAAGAATGTTCTGTTTGAAGGAAGGAAGCCAGAGATTCTGGAGGGACATGATGTGTGAAATGCAGGCTGGGGGTTTAATGAGTTTGAGGCGTGAAAACCCAAGCTTCAGGGCCGCATTCCCTGGCAGTGTTGAGCACGGCATATTTCCATGCCCTCTGTGGCCGAGTTCTATTTTAGATGTACTCGAGCTTGAATCTTCCTAACACAGCTGTGACTGTCTGTTAACTTTTGGGCATGGTTTTCCATTCAAGCAAATGGCTCTTGGTTTATACTGACAGACCTAGGGAAAAGCAGCTTGAGGAGAACAGACTTGGAAACTGTCAGAGAATTGATTGGTGGTGCAATAGGTGTATTTATTGAGACTGAGATGTGACCAGCTTAGCCCAATAGAGCAGGACAGAGAGAAGATTGGTCTATGAAGGTCAGAAGCAAATGGTATGGGGAAATCTCATTGTTCAGCCTCCCCCATCTCAGTAAGAAATGTTTAATTCAGTATTTCAGAGTCCCTTAAAACTTTTTAGCCATTAACGTTCCTTTCTAGCTAGGACACACCTCTTGAGGCCTTAACCCATGGAAAAAATGAGAGCACAGATGAGGCATTTTACCATGCCCCCACCCTTCTCCCTTTTGGAATCTCTTCCAGGGCCCAAAGTGCCGAGTTGTCAAGTTCTGCCCTGAATGCTTTGGTTAAGTGGATGCCCAGCCCAACTGAGGAAGCTGTGTCAGGACTGGGTTAAGCCCTCCAGCTGCTGGGAAGAGCAGAAGTGGTCACCATGGAAACAAGCACCTCATCAATCTTGTAGTGAGTTACAGGATCACTGGGATACACAGGAGACTAGAGTCCCTGGAAAGGCTACACCTTTTCCCCTGAGAAGAGATCACTGCATTCTTGAAAACCAAGACATTCTTGAAAACCAAGCTGCCTCTAAAATAGAGGAGATAGCCCAGGTTGCTTCTACCTTCTAATTTAGACCTAGATCCTATGTGACCTGAGACTGTGAAGGCAAGAAGGTGCCCATTTATGTGGATTTTGCTATTGTAGCAGCTCTATTGGATGAAACTCAATGTCAGAGGGAGAAGAGAATTTGGGTGTTATCTATTTAAAACTCTAATTTTGTAAAGGAATATCTGAGGAGCCAGGGATGAATTATTTGTCCAAGGCCTATATAATGAATCTGTGGGAAAACCAGCACTAGAATCAAGATTTTGCACCCCAAATTTATTACTCATTCCACAATCCTTGGGTCAGAATGAATTTGATATGAAGCTAATAAAGGTTAAATTTCAAAGTACCTCCCTTAATGGGTCCCTTCTGAGGCTTTGAGAGGGGCCCTAGCATTGTATTCCCATGTCAATTTTTCTTGCTTCTTTTTTCCCCCTTAATTTTCAAAAATAAATTTTATTTAACTGAAATTGGTTAGGAGTGCTGTTCCTCTCCATTCTGTCTCCCCCTTCATCACTCTTCCCCTCAAGTTGGGTGTCACATTTGTGAGATATGGTGAAATGGACATTGAGGTAGGTTAGCATTCAGTTGGGGTTAAGCAGGTGGAAGGGATTCCCTCGTGGTTCAAATAGTAAAGAATCTGCTTGCAATGCAGGAGACCCGGGTTCGATCCCTGGGTCAGGAAGTCCCCCTGGAGAAGGGAATGGCAACCCACTCCAGTATTCTTGCCTGGAGAATTCCGTGGACAGAGAAGCCTATCAGGCTACAGTCCATGGTGCCGCAAAAAGTCAGACATGACTGAGTGACTAACACAAAAATAGGTAGGATAAAATTACATGGTTCCCAGTCAATTTATGAAGAGTTAAGTTGCTCTTTATCTTGACTTAGGACTGGCCTTCACTTACATAACCAACTAACACCAAGGTTCAAAGGAAAGGCAAAACCAAAGTTCAGCTTCTATACTGAGCCAAAGTTCAGTATCTATGAAGATACAGATGGGCCCTCAAGTGTTTGGCACAGGAAACAAGAGGGCAGTGGAGAAGAATGGTAGTTAAAATACAGGAGCCAGGGGGCACTCTACAAAAATTCTCCCAAATCTATCTCACATGGGAAATAAACCTGATAGACATTTTCCATCATCAACAATGAATAATAAAGTTGAATGAAACTTTTCAAAACTATTAAAAATAATTTTATAAAAATACACTTCAATAAATTGAAGGAAAACTGAGGTAGTTCTTCTCTTTATAGAAAATAGTTTCTAAAATGCACTACCATAGGAAGAGGTAGTCAAATAATATGTAATCTTAATGAGTATGAATGAAGTATTGTATAGGCGTGTTAACTAACAAAGGTATTGTGTTATTTTCAGAATTTTTAATTTTTTGGAAATTTCAGGTTTATAACATCTATATTTTTAACTGAGATGCATTATGTCATTCAAAAATATATTTGTTTTTGTACCTAATTTTGCATTTATAATATTATAGTCTTTCTTTTTTTCTGAAAGGGACCTCTTTTGTCAGGTAAGCTGCATAAAACCTGCCTGTGTCTCATGCCTGAAACACCTCTTTAATGAGTTTGCATTAATCACAGGATTGCCAAAAATCATAGGAAATATCCTAGGTGAGTTTTGTGGACCAGGAACCCATAATTATTGTACAATCATGCCAGCATAATGTTCATTGGAATAAAGCAGCATAGAATAGTGTTCAGAGTCATCTGCATTTAGTACATGAGCAGTTCCCAACTCCAATTCACTGGGTCAGTTTCATTGCCGGTAAAAGGTACAAGCCTTATACCACTTCACTATTACTCATGAGCGTTATGTTTGTCTACACCTATCTCCCAAGTAACCAAACCACTTAATCTCATTTCCTCTTACAAGATTCAATTCATCTTCCAAATATGCACATTTGCAAAATATATTTGTTCAGTTCAGTCACTCAGTTGTGTCAGACTCTTTGCAACCCCATGGACTGCAGCACACCAGGCCTCCCTGTCCATCACCAACTCCCAGAGTTTACCCAAACTCCTGTCCATTGAGTCAGTGATGCCATCCAGCCATCTCATCCTCTGTCATCCCTTTCTCCTGCCTTCAATCTTTCCCAGCATCAGGGTCTTTTCAAATGAGTCAGCTCTTTGTATCAGGTGGCCGAAGTATTGGAGTTTCAGCTTCAGCATCTGTCCTTCCAATGAACACTTAGGACTGATCTCCTTTAGAATGGACTGGTTGGATCTCCATGCAGTCCAAGGGACTCTCAAGAGTCTTCTCCAACACCACAGTTCAAAAGCATCAATTCTTCCACACTCAGCATTCTTTATAGTCCACCTCGACTACTGGAAAAACCATAGCCTTGACTAGATGGACCTTTGTTGGCAAAGTAATGTCTCCGTATTTTAATATGCTGTCTAGGTTGGTCATAACTTTCCTTCTAAGGAATAAGTGTCTTAATTTCATGGCTGCAATCACCATCTGCAGTGATTTTGGAGCCCCCCCAAAATAAAGTCAACCACTGTTTGCACTGTTTCCCCATCTGTTTGCCATGAAGTGATGGGACTGGATGCTATGATCTTAGTTTTCTGCATGTTGAGATTTAAGCCAAAATTTTCACTCTCCTCTTTCACTTTCATCAAGAGGCTTTTTAGTTCCTCTTCACTTTATGCCATAAGGATGGTGTCATCTGCATATCTGAGGTTATTGACATTTCTCTCAGCAGTCTTGATTCCAGCTTGAGCTTCATCCAGCCCAGAGTTTCTCACGATGTACTCTGCATGTAAGTTAAAGAAGCAGTGTGACAATATACAGCCTTAACGTACTCCTTTTCCTATTTGGAACCAGCCTGTTGTTCCATGTCCAGTTCTAACTGTTGCTTCCTGACCTGCACACAGATTTCTCAAGAGGTAGGTCAAGTGGTCTGGTATTCCCATCTCTTTATGAATTTTCTGTAGTTTATTGTGATCCACACAGTCAAAGGCTTTGCATAGTCAATAAAGCAGAAACAGATGTTTTTCTGGAACTATCTTGCTTTTTCAATGATCCAGAGGATGTTGGCAATTTGATCTCTCATTCCTCCGCCTCTTCTAAAATGAGCTTGACAGCTGGAAGTTCAAGGTTCACATATTGCCAAAGCCTGGCTTGGAGAATTTGGAGCATTACTTAACTAGCATGTGAGATGAGTGTAATTGTGCGGTAGATTTTTAGCATTCTTTGGCATTGCCTTTCTTTGAGATTGGAGTGAAAACTGACCTTTTCCAGTCCTGGGGCCACTGCTGAGTTTTCCAAATTTGCTGACATATTGCATGCAGCACTTTCATAGCATCATCTTTTAGGATTTGAAATAGCTCAACTGGAATTCCATCACCTCCACTAGCTTTGTTCATAGTGATGCTTCCTAAGGCCCACTTGATTTTCACATTCCAGGATGTCTGGCTCTAGATGAGTGATCACACCATTGTGATTATCTGGGTCATGAAGATCATTTTTGTACAGTTCTTCTGTGTATTCTTGCCACCTCTTCTAAATATCTTCTCCTTCTATTAGGTCCATACCACTTCTGTCCTTTATTGAGACCATCTTTGCATAAAATGTATCTCTAATTTTCTTGAAGAGATCTCTAGTCTTTCCCATTCTGTTGTTTTCCTGTACTTCTTTGCACTGATCACTGAGGAAGATTTTCTTATTTCTCCTTGCTATTCTTTGGAACCCTGCATTCAAATAGGTATATGTTTCCTTTTCTTTTTTGCTTTTGCTCCCTTTCTTTTCACAGCTATTTGTGGGACCTCCTCAGACAGCCATTTTGCTTTTTTGCATTTCTTTTTCTTGGGGATGGTCTTGATCCCTGTCTCCTGTACAATGTCGCAAACCGTCGTCCATAGTTCATGAGGCTCTCTGCCTATCACATCTAGTCCTTTAAATCTATTTCTCACTTCCACTGCATAATCATAAAGGCTTAATTTAGGTCATGCCTGAATGGTCTAGTGGTTTTCCTACTTTCTTCAATTTATGTCTGAATTTGGCAATAAGGAGTTGATGATCAGCCATAGTCAGCTCCCGGTCTTGTTTTTGGTGACTGTATAGAGCTTCTCCATCTTTGGCTGCAAAGAATATAATCAATCTGATTTTGGTGTTGACCATCTGGTGATGTCCATGTGTAGAATCTTCTCTTGTGTTGTTGGAAGAGGGTGTTTGCTATGACTTATGTGTTCTCTTGGCAAAACTCTATTAGCCTTTGCCCTGCTTCATTCTGTACTCCAAGGCCAAATTTGCCTGTTACTCCAGGTGTTTTTTGACTTCCTACTTTTGCATTCCAGTAATGAAAAGGACATCTTTTTTGGATGTTAGTTCTAAAAGGTCTTGTAGGTCTTCATAGAACCATTCAACTTAAGCTTCTTTAGCATTACTGGTTGGGGCATAGGCTTGGATTACCGTGATATTGAATGGTTTGCCTTTGAAATGAACAGAGGTCATTCTGTCATTTTTGAGATTGCATCCAAGTACTGCATTTCAGACTCTTTTGTTGACTATGATGGCTACTCCATTTCTTCTAAGGGATTCTTGTCCACAGTAGTAGATATAGTGGTCATCTGAGTTAAATTCACCCATTCCAGTCCATTTTAGTTCACTGATTTCTAAAATGTCAACGTTCACTCTTGCCATCTCCTGTTTGACCACTTCCAATTTGCCTTGAGTCATGGACCTAACATTCCACACTCCTATGCAATATTGCTCTTTACAGCATCGAACTTTGCTTCCATCACCAGTCCCATCCACAACTGGGTGTTGTTTTTGTTTGGCTCCATCCCTTCATTCTTTCTGGAGTTATTTCTCCACTGATCTCCAGTAGCATATTGGGCACCTACCCACCTGGCGAGTTCATCTTTCAGTGTCCTCTCTTTTTGCCTTTTAATACTGCTCACGGGGTTCTCAAGGCAGAATACTAAAGTGGTTTGCCATTCCTTTCTCCAGTGGACCACATTCTGTCAGACCTCTCCATCATGACCTGTCCATCTTTGGTGGCCCAACACGGCATGGATTAGTTTCATTGAGTTATACAATTTGTGGTCCATGTGATTGGATTAGTTTTCTGTGATTGTGGTGTCAGTCTGTCTGCCCTCTGATGCCTTCTCTCAGTGCCTACTCTCTTATTTGGGTTTCTTTTACCTTGGACGTCGGGTATCTCTTCATGGCTGTTCCAGCAAAGCGCAGCCTCTGCTCCTTACCGTAGATGTGGGGTATCTCCTCACAGCCACTGCTACTGACAGCAGGATATATCTGGGGGACAGGTTATTCTACCCTATTTTACAGAAGAAGAGAACTCAGTGATGGGATGAGTTATTACATTCAAATTACTTAATTCCATCTCTGATATGTCCACTACATAAAGTTGCTGTGAAGAGCAGATAAAATGATGCAATAATACCTACAAAATATCCTCAGCCATACACTAACACATGAGTGCTTGATAAATGTTAATGCTAGTTGAGTCTTTACCTATGGATAAGCGTTTGCCAACTTGGGTTCATGAAGGAAATAGATGCCTAGAGCTGTTTCTACAATCCCTTGAAAGAAAATGTGATCACACACAGTACATAAGATTCAAATTTCTCTGTTCCAAAATCAACCACAGATTTTGAACCTAAAGCAAGAAACTTAACCCATTGCTCCTTTGCCAACTTCCATGGTTAGGGAATTTTACTAAGACAGATTTGCAAGGTAATATGTCATCAGAAAACCTAACTTGACTGTCACAGTCCCTCTTTCCCAGTTGCATGACCTTGGTAAAATCATTCTATGTATTTCTATTTTGATTTCTTTATCTGCAAAACAAAAATATTAATAACTTACAAGGCTGTGAGAAATCAGAAGATAATATATGGTAAATTTGGAGACATACAGACAATGAGTTATGATTTTTACATCAGTAAAGTAAAATGGAGAATTGAAGCAAAGCAGCAGATGATTTGGTTCACATTCTTCCTTCCTCAAGCCCTGCCACTTCTTTCCTCAGAATCACTAAGTGCAGACAAGTGTAACACACTTAATATAATTCCAGGACAGAAATGTTTATAACCTGGATAAGAAGGAAGTAAATGCATATTTGACAAAAGGTGAAAAATAGGAGTTGCTGTAGAAATCTAGTGAAAACTTATTATGTAAGTAATATATGTTATCAATAGAAAAGTGAAGATAAACAAGTAGGGAGGAAAGAGAAGTGTGAAGGATAATATATGTGAGCTATGTTGAGTCTTTTCCTAGAAGGAAGTCAATAGATAATATCAGATATTGAAAAATAAATATAGAGAAATAGAAACATATTTTTCAAAGTTATGATGATTACTATCAGCAGAACCAGAAAGAAAGACTCTTAAAAGAACTTACCACTAACTTTCAACCACTAAGTTGAAAGAGAAGAGTTGGAAGCTTTTGGTTTCCAACACATCTTTTTTGTATTGCTTGATTTTATTTACTATTCATTTGATAAAATATGGGAGGAAAATTATTCAAAAAAGCATGTATTCTTTTTTTTCTTTGGTGACATCATTACAAGTTAAAATATCTAATATTGTTATTACTAAGTTTTTCATTTTCAGCATTATTTGTCTTTATTCCTAAACCTGCATTATTCAATAGGATAGCCACCAGACACATGGGGCTGTATGAAATTAAATTCATTAAAATAAAATAAAAATTCATTTCCTAAGTCCCATGTGCTGTATTCCATGACAAAAGCCTGCCTTGTTGGACAGAATAGAGTTATGGGATTTTCCATTATTGCAGAAAGTTCTATATCCTCATACTCTATGCAATTTCATCCACACGAGGTTTCAACTACTACTTATACTGGGAAGACAGCCTGATCTTTATCTCTAACCAAAGGTTTTATCTCCTGAGCAATGTGCCTTCACAAGTACCTGTTGACTGGACAGAAAAATTGCCTATGTCCCATGGTTCTTCATGCTCAATTTATCCAAATCTGAACGTGCTGTATTTCTCAAGGAAGTCATTTTTACTTCGTACATTCCCCATTTCTCCTGGGAAAGTCTGAAAAATCACTAGAATCAGTTGGCTGGTCTCTACTGTTCGCAACTCACTCTCCCTGAAGCTGATGGCAGCTTGGGAGAGGTTCAGTTCATCTCTTCTTCCTGACACACTTCTTCTGGCCAGAGTATCTACCAGGTCATCGTGTTCCGCTGATTCTAGGTGTGGCCTACACTTCTGCTATACAAGCTCCATTCTAAAACTCAAACTCCTGACTGGTGCTCTGTACTCTGGGTATCACTCAGTCTTCCTTATGATGTTTTTTTAATCCCAGTAAAATGCTATTCCTCAATTTCTGTAACTATGATACATTCTGAATGTTGCTATGTCATTTTGATGTAACCACAACAAAGTCTGGGGAATAAAAAGACTTTTGGTAAAATCAAAATACTTTTTCTTTCTAAAGTCAGGGAGAAGGCCTAAGTTGGTTTGGTGCTCTGGAAAACCAGTTTTCAAAAAGGCAGTGGTTTCCTGTTAGCTTAGCAAGTGCTACTGACATGGATTGAAACCAAAATGCCTATGGGATCAGCGTCACAAAACACATTTACCAGTTACTTAGTATAGGTAAAGGTGTATGGTAGAGAAGAAATGTGGATAGCTTCAAGGAGTTTACAGTCGGGGTTGGGGGGAATATTTCAACAGTTATCTTAAATCTAAGTCAGTTTGAGGATTTGGTAGAATGACCATCTCAACATCTGATCCAATGTTCTAGTAGGCATCTTCTGTTTTTTTACTGCAGAGGTTAGAAAGCTGAACATTACAACTCTTAGATCCCTGAAATTCTGGATAAGATTAAGTTCTAATTTAATCCATGTTTCCTACCGATAAGAACAGAATCTTGGCCAAGTTTCTTAGCCTCTTTGCATTTTACTTTCCTTATTTCAAAATAGAGGTTGTGACCTTAATATTATATTGAGAGATTTATTTAAGGATTCATTGATACAATGAATATACGTTAGTATACGTTAGTATACTGACTGGTTCCGTAAAGTGAAAGTGAAGTGATGTCGCTCAGTCATGTCCGACTCTGCGACCCCATGGACTGTAGCCCACCAGGCTTCTCCATCCATAGGATTCTACAGATAAGAATACTGGAGTGGGTTGCCAGTTCCTTCTCCAGGGGATCTTCCCGACCCAGGGATCAAACCCAGGTCTCCCACATTGCAGGCAGACGTTTTAACCTCTGAGCCACCAGGGAAGAAATTCTTACAATTAATATTAAGTGGAAGACATGGAATGTCCCTTCCCAGGTCCTGCTTCAGAGTAAGTAAGGAGGAAAGGAGACAAAAAGTGTCACATTCAGTTTGCTGATGCAGATCTAGCATATGCAGTGAGGCTCTGAAGCCAGCAGTTCCAGCAAAAGCTTGTGAGCATCGAATTGTTGCTAAGATGGTGTGATCCTGGTACCTACTGTTGTGAGAGCCACTATCTGATGGCCTAGTTTCTTGTGTACGGCAGAGATAATTCATCCTTGGGTGGGTCAACTTTGCAGTGTTGTTCTGAGAATAACTTCCACAGTATCAGCCTGGGGGTTGTGCTTCCAGCCTTTGTAACAATGTCAACATCATAAATTCTTAATTCCTTATATTAAAATGCTTTGTGTTTAAAGTGGTAAAATGGTTTATATTACATGAAAATGAACCCAAACTGATATATGCAAAATGGAAGAAGGCATCATCCCTTCCACTACACTAGGAAGCTGTAGTGGCTTTGTGAGGTATGAGTGACAGGAATGGACCACATCCACACTCCAGATCTGTTTTCTCAGTTATAAAATGGAAAGTTGTCTTGAAGCAGAACATGGAAATGGAATCCCACCTATTCTGCTCACCAGGAGGAAATTTCTTCACCATCGTCTTTTAAGACCACCGAGGAGTAGAGGCCACAATTGTCCCCTTCCAGATGATGCAGCAAATCATGCAGAGCCATCTTAAATCAGACTCATTTTTTCTTCCCTCTTGATCGTGGGGAATTCTCCTTGAAGCCATAGGTGTGGGTTGAGAGAGAGAAGAAAATGTAGTAGAAACAGGTACCATAGTTCTCTGAGCCACTTACTTACACAAATGCTTGCCCCTCTAAACCTACTTGAGCCTTGTCAGGTATATAACACCTTCAATTGATAACAGAGTGCTGTTGTCCTTGCCTGAATTTAAGACTTGGTGAGTCAGACCACACCCAGCTCATTACCTGCAGCATAGGCTGCATTGCAACTTGGTGGTGTATGGTCAAGTGCTCAGTCTCTATTAGGGCCCAGTGGCAATCTGAAAGGAAAACTGCTATCTGAAAGAATGAGTTATCTTCGCTTAACACCCTAAAGTCTATCCAGTGATCCATCTGGAGGGGCTGACCAAAGATTTCATGCAGCATCTCTACCTGCCACAGATATTTTAAGAACCATTGGATCTACTGGGAATGTAGCCCAAGAGACAAAGTAGCTTTCACAGCAGGCTGGACCAATTGTAGATTTCTTTTCTGTCCCCTACTCAAAAATGGCAACTTTTTTGATTACTTGGTCAAGAAGTTCAAATACCAGACTCAAACGAGGTGTATGTTGCCTGCAAAATCTGAAGAAAGATTTAAAGAAAGCAGGGGAAATCACTAGGGCATACAGGTAAGACCTAATCAAACCCCTTACAATTATAGTGGAAGTGGCAAATAGATTCAAGGGATTAGAGCTAAAGACAACATGCCTGAAAAACTATGGACAGAGGCTCATAACATTGTACAGGAGCTGGTGATCAAAACTATCCCCAAGAAAAAGAAATTCAAAAAGGCAAAATCGGTTGTCTGAGGAGGTCTTACAAATAGCTGAGAAAAGAAGAGAAGTAAAAGGCAAAGGAGAAAAGGAAAGATACACCCATCTGAATGCAGAGTTCCAAAGAATAGCAAGGGAAGTTAAGAAAGCTTTCCTAAGTGAACAATGCAAACAAATAGAAGAAAACGATAGAATGGGAAAGACTAGAGATCTCTTCAGGAAAATTAGAAATATCAAGGGAACATTTCATGCAAAGATGGGAATGATAAAGAATAGAAACAGTATAGACCTAACAGAAGCAGAAGATATTAAGAAGAGATGGCAAGAATATACAGAACCATACAAGAAAGATCTTAACAACCCAGATAATCATGATGGTGTGATCACTCATCTAGAGTCAGACATTCTGGAATGCGAACTCAAATGGGCTTTAGGAAGCATCACTCCAAACAAAGCTAGTGGAGGTGATGGATTTCCAGCTGAGCTATTTCAAATCCTAAAAGATGAGGCTGTGAAAGTGCTGCACTCAATATGCCAGCACACTTGAAAAACTCAGCAATGGCCACAGGACTGGAAAAGATCAATTTTCATTCCAGTCCCAAAGAAGGGCAGTGCCGAAGAATGTTCAAACTGCTGCACAGTTGCACTCATTTCAAATGCTAGCAAAGCAATGCTCAAAATTCTCCAAGCTAGGCTTCAAGAATGTGAACTGAGAAATCCCAGATGGTCAAGTTGGATTTAGAAAAGGCAGAGGAACAAGAGATCAAGTTGCCAGCATCCGTTGGATCATAGAAAAAGCAAGAGAATTCCAGAGAAACACCTACTTCTGCCCCATTGATTATATCAAAGCCTTTGATTGCGTGGATCACAATAAACTATAGGAAATTCTTAAAGAGATGTGAAAACTAGACCACCCTACCTGCCTCCTGCAAAACCTGTATGCACTCAGAAGCAACAGTTAGAACTGTACATGGAACTACAGACTGCTTCAAAATTGGAAAAGAGTACATCAAGGCTGTCACCCTGCTGATTTAATTTACATGCAGCATACATCATGTGAAATGCTGGGTTGGACAAAGCATAAACAGGAATCAAGATTGCCAGGATAAATATCAATAACCTCAGATATGCAGATGATACCACCCTTATGGAAGAAAACAAAAAGGAAATAAGAGCCTCTTGATGATGGTGAGAGGAAAGTGAAAAACTTGGCTTAAAACTCAACATTCAGAAAACTAAGATTTTGGCATCCGGTCCCATCACTTCATGGAAAATAGATGGGGAAACAGTGGAAACAGTGAGAGACTTTATTTTCTTGGGCTCCAAAATCACTGGAGATGGTGACTGCAGCCATGAAATTAAAAGATTCTTGCTCCTTGGAAGAAAAGCTATGACAAACCTAGACAGTGTATTAAAAAGCGGAGACATTACTTTGCCAACAAAGGTCCATCTAGTCAAGGCTATGGTTTTTCCAGTAGTCATGTATGGATGTGAGAGTTGGACTATAAAGAAAGCTGAGTGCTGAAGGAATTGATGCTTTTGAACTGTGGTGTTGAAGGAGACTCTTGAGAGTCCCTTGGACTGCAAAGAGATCAAAGCAGTCAATCCTAAAGGAAATCAATCCTGAATATTCATTGGAAGGACTGATGCTGAAAATGAAGCTCCAATACTTTGGCCACCTGACACGAAGAGCCGACTCAACTGGCAAAGACCCTGATGCTGGGAAAGATTGAAGGCAGGAGGAGAAGGGGATGGCAGAGGATGAGATGGTTGGATGGCATCACCAACTCAATGAACTTGAGCTTGGGCAGTCTCTGGGAAACGGTGAAGGACAGGGAAGCCTGGCATGCTTCAGTTCATGGGGTTGCAAAGAGTTGGACATGACTAAGCTATTTTTATTGATTAATAAGAGTGCACAAATTTGCCATTTGCTTTTAGGAGGTGTATCTTGACATGTTTGAGACCTCTGATACCACAGAAAGATCACCAGTATGACTTTTGGAGATATATGACTTAGAATTTGGAGAGATATTTCCATATATGTGTCACATAAGTCTTGGGATAGTTGCTACTTCCTCTTCACCTGGTTGTATCAACACATGATATCATCAGGAAAACATACCAATGTGATATCTTATAGAACAGAGAGGTGATCAAGTTTCCTGGTTACTAGAATATGACAAAGGTTTAGAAGGTTGATGTGCATTGCTGAGTATATTGCTTGTCCTAAGACCTGAAAGTAAACTGCCCCTGATGAATTTTCATATCAAGTAAAAAAAAAAAAAAATTCCAGATCCACAACTGCATACCATGTTCCAGGACATTTATTGTTTCATTCAAGCAACAAACAGCCACAACAAAAACAATAAAAATCACATGGATCAATAATTGTAGTCATAATCAGCACCTGATTAAATGTACAATAATCCATTCACATTCTGCATTATTTTTAGACTTATAACCAAATTTGACTTCCAGCAAATAAGTTAAAAAGTGTTATTCATGAAAAGATGCAATATGCCCTAATTTTGCCAATTTATACCAACAGAACCCTGGAGAACATGTATCAGGCCTGATTTGAAACCTATTAGATCTAGGTGGCAGCAATATAACTGAGAGTAAACTAAAGGTGTTTATTAGAATGCTCCAAAATAAGATTCTGAATGTTTTTGAGTCACTAAAAATGGTTCCAATAGGGGAAAACCCAGAGAGCAAAGCAGACACACTACCTGAATTAGAAGGACCTGTGATGTAAAGGTGGGGCCAAGGATGAAGAGGCAATTTCCTGCCACCTGCTCAGGGAGGCCCTCGCTTGAGGCCGCACCCAGCAGGACCAGCAGAGAAACTGGTGCCTACTGGAGCCTGGGAACCCAGACCAGTACTGGCCCTCGAACAACAGAGCCTGTAGTCCCTCGGCTGGGTACCCATGTCCCAGCTGCACTTGGAGAAGAGTGCAGATTCATCTGAGTGTATCACTGCTCCCGTGCACGGAGGCTCTTACTGACTTGGTTTAAAGAAGCTGATTCTTCCAAGCTGCAATTCAACACCACCACTGAAGACACCATAATGGAGAAGCTGTCCTTCAAGATGCTTCTGGGAAAGGAAAGATGCTGTGTTGTCTTAGCAGAAAGATTCTACAAGTGGCAGCAATGTCAGGGAACACCCAGAGGCAGCCTTACTTCTTCTTGTTCCCCCAAATCAAAACAGAAAAGTCAGAGAGAGTGAGTGCTGTAGACAGCTCTGAGGACTAGGAGGAAGTCTGGGACAATTGGAGGACGTGAAAGATGGCCAGGATCTTCGACTGCTGGGTGCCCCCAGAGGGAAGGGACAGCCTGTGGTTCCAACACCATTATCACAGGAGATTCCTTCAAAGGTCTAAATGGCATCCCCTAACACGATGCCTGCCACACTATATGGACAGGAGGCAGTCTCAAAGTGACTGGACTTTGGTAAGAATTTGGGTTCTTTGGTAAGCTCACAGAAGTTCTGAAGTTGACTCACACTCCAGAGGACACTACCATCCACCGTGGTGAATAACTCCTGAAAGTACACTCCTGACTGTCTGCTTCCTGTCAACTTACTGCTCAAAAAGGAGATCAAGGCAAATGACAGAAGCCAGAAGATGTTACAGTGGCTGGCCACAAAGTCAGAGTCGGATGTGCCCCAGGTGTCCAGGCAGTTCCTGCAAAAGAGTCTATTCCCCTCCAAGGGAGGCTTCTGGAGTGATGGCTGAAGTGGGAGGAGGAGGAGCCTTTTGGCAAGCAGCCTCACACCCTTCCAGAGACCAAGCACTTCCAGAGACCAAGGCCAAAGTGTGCAGTGCAGAATTCCATCGTGATAGCAGGTTCCAGCCTTGTGTGTGTGAGTCGGGGCAGGGGGATATTGCTTGGGAAACAAAGTGTTAGTTAACACTTCTGGCTTCTCCAGGGAAGGGCTATCCTGATTGGGACCAAGAATCCCTAGTGGGGTGGGTGGGCAGCCAGGAAGAGGAAGGGCACCACCATCAATTCATGGTGGGAGGGGAGGGGCTCTTGTGCCCACAGCCTTCTCCTGGTAGGACTGGTGGACCTTCCCTCAGAGCCTGACCCCACTGACCTCCACCTGACTTGACCTGACCTGGGGCTGCTAGCAGAGGCTGTTTTCTGCTCAGCCTTTGGACTCTTTTAGTCTTTTGGAATTAAGGTCTTAAAACATATTTTTCCCTTGAATAAACTATACTTGATAAACTGTCTACATTTCAGAAAATGCTGCTGGTGGAAGGAATTCCAGATCTCACAGTTTTTTTCTGGCATCAGACCCTAGGGAGTGATTGTGTCATTAATACGGGGCACTGGAGTTTTCTGTGGAAAAAAACTGCATTTTTGGAAACAATAAAAAGGCTTGGTTGAGGGGAGGGGAATGGCTCCAATTTGCTTGGTTAATTGACTAAAAGATGGATCTAAAGGACACATATACTGAATGAATTTGAAATTCAAGAGGAAGGCACCCCAAAGCTTAGAGAGACTGTGATGGTCATGTGAATTTATGTAAGAGTTTCTCAGCTATACCCTGACTACATCCCCTCAGAAGCTTCAAAGACATGTCCTTCACCAAGACCAAGAGAAACGCATTTGTGAGGGAAAACCAATATTCTCTTTTTTTTAACTTTTTTTTTTTTTTTAATGTGGACCATTTTTAAAGGATTGAATTGGTTGCAATATTGCTTCTATTTTATGTTTTGATTTTGGCTCCAAGGCATTTGGTATCTTAGCTCCCCAAACAGTGATTGAATCCACATCTCCTGCATTGGATGGTAAAGGTGAAGTCTAACCCACTGGACTGCCAGGAAGTCCCAGAAACCCAGCGTTCTTAAAACAGCTTCATTAAGGCTATTCTCTATAGGCTAAAAATAACAGTGGGACCAATTGCCATTAAGTTGGGCAATGTGCGTTCAGTGAGAATAATATGATCATGATGAAACAGACCAGAGCCTTATGGCCTACTCCCCCTTGTCCTCTGATGCCTTTTGTCTGCAGAAAAGTTTTAGCCAAAAAGGTTAAGTTTAATCAAAGAAGTGAGAAAAAGCAGAAGCAAAGGGAAAAAAAGTCAAACAGGACAAAATAATAATAGTTTAGCCATTAAGCAAAGTCAAGGACTTTTAGTTCCTCCTGAAGGGTGATAGATAATTCTGAACCATATCCTGTGAGCCGTTTTGTAGATACGGAAACCCCAAACAAGTGGAAGAAGTTCACTACATCATGACCAGACTGTAGCCATGACATAAGCTGCCACAATTCTGAGAAATGGTCTCAAAGAAATAGGAACAAACCAACCCTGGAACTGAAAACTAATTATACCTTCAACAGTCAAGATGATGCTAATCAGACCACCTCATGACCAATTTTGAGATGACTGTCAGAGCTAGTTGTACTAGCCTCCCGCTGCCTATACATCCTTGTATCTCTCCTTTAAAGGTCTTGCCCACTGACTGACAGTGGGGGGAGTTGGTATTTGGACATGATTCCACCCACCACAGCCCTTTGCCATTGCTAGCCTCCAAACTAAAGCAAACTTTGCTTTTCACAAACCTTGCCTCTTTGTTGACTTTAGAGTGGTGAGCAGCTGGACCCACTTCTGGTAACAACGTGTTGGTAAATGCTGATTCGGGTCAGAATTCTGTTTACTCTTGCTTGTAGAGACCAAATAAAATTTGACTGGACTGCCTATCATTTTTTTTGCTTTAAGGACAAAATCATCAGCTAACCAGTGCCAGAGATCTCTATGGATCAAACCATTCTGATTATGGCTTTGACTCAGCTTCCCATCATGGTAGCCATTCCCACTTATCCTCTAGACTGAAGACAGGAAAAAAAAAAATCTCACTTAAAAATTATGTTTGTTGCCAGGTACTATAAAAAAAATTAGTTTGACACTAACTCAGGATAAAATGCTAAACAGGTACTATAGAAAAAAATGAACAAACAAACTTAAAGTTCAAAAGAGAAAACCAGTGATTTCTAGTAGCTAATCTAGGTTCATTACTAGTAATCCATACAAAAGTGGCCTCATTTGTCCCTAAAATGAGATTATTAAATGAGAAAAAAGTTATATATATTGTATATATTTGATCATAAACTTCATGTAAATAAATAGTATAATAAAGAATACCTGGATTTCATTAATAAACAGTACATTGGCAAATGGAGAACATTCTTTTATTGGTCAACCTATATTTGAACTGCCATGTCAGTGTTGAATGTAATATTTTATTTGCTTACTATTTTTATTTTTTATATTTATTACTTATTTACTTGGAGGTATCAGCTCTTAGCTGCAGCACATGGGATCTTTATTTCTTTTTTATTGAAGGATAATTGCTTTACAGTGTTGTGTTGGCATCTGCCATGTATCAACATGAGTCAGCCATAGGTATACATATGTCTGCTCCCTCTTGAAACTTCCTCTCACCTCATACCCTATTCCACCCCTCTAGGCTGTCACAGGGCACCAGGTTGAGTTCCCTGTGTCATGCAGTAACTCCCCATTAGCTATCTATTTTACATATGGTACTGTATATATTTCAGTGCTACTCTTGGGACACACAGGGTCTTTGTTGCATCACGTGGAATCTTTTGATTCCACGCAGGCTCAGTTGTTATGGCATGCAGTCTTAGTTACCCTGTGGTTTGTGGGATCTTAGTTCCCCAACCAGGGATTGAACCCAAGACCCCTCCATTGTCAGGCAGATTCTTAACCACTGGACCACCAGGAAAGTCCCAAAATAGAATACCTCAAAACAAATGTTAACCAAACATAACTGTTTACAAACAAGAGAGGAATTCAATAAGGCTTTGGATAATCCAACACATGAAGAACAGTTGTGGTAACTAGAGGGTTTTGTGTCAAAAAGCAAAAGTAAAACTACTTTGTTGGGACAGCACCAGTTAGCTGCCTTTATTTGAAGTGTTGCCATATGAAATAGGAAACTGATTTACTTGGGATAACTTCAAAGGAAGATCAAGGACCAAATAGGTAAATTTCCAGAGGGGAAGATTTGTATATAATACATAGAAACATCTTCAACTCAATACAGTCACTTGGCAGTAGAATGTGCTGCTGTGGGAAGCAATGGACTTTCTGTCTGGCAACGCCTTTGCATAAGCTGAGTCTGCTTCTGCTGTGTGTTTCAGTTGAGTACATTCCTGCAATAAGTAGGAAACTAGATGACCTTTAGGTCCCTTCTAATCTCAGTTTCAATAATTCCATAAAGAGTGAGCAGGGAATCTAAAAGGAAGGAAAAGCAGTTTCTGAGATGTGGTAGTCATTGTGGACAGGGTATGAGACAAGGTGGTGATTCAGATAAATTGATCTCAACATATTCTCTATCCATAATGTAGCATCATGATTTCTCATATCCACTTGAAACATGAGAGCTAATTAATTGGACATTTTGTTTTCTCACCTCAAATTAGGATACATCTGCTTAAAGGACAACTGTGATACACTGATTTAGATGATATGCCTTTCCCTGGGTATGGGGATACATGGAAAGAGCAGTGGCTAGGAACAGGAAACTGGAAGTTTTAGAGTTTAATCCCAGGATTTCTCCAAACTCACCATCAGCTTTCTGAGAAATTTCTTTCAAATTCCATTTAGCTTTCACTGAAAAGGAGATTTGTGAGATGTTTACTAAAAACTTTTAAAAACTGAGTGTAAGATAGCTCTTCAGATACAAGATCTAGGCTCAGAAGCAACCTGATGACTTCGCCTCTCATATTTCACATGGCAGGCCTGAAATGAAATAGAGCTAACTTTTTTTTTTTTGGTCTTGACTTTTGAGGCTAAAGGGAGGATTTTGGAGAAGATATAATTCATCCCTGTGACTATAGAATTATCTGAAGAAGTGGCTACATTGGAGTGGAGTAAGGTAAGAATTGATCAAATCTCAGTCACTCCCGAGGCCTTAAACTGAGTTTTTTGTTAGCGTCTGAGGATGCAATGTCTGCAGGGAATCAGGAGGCCTGGCCCCCCGACTGCCTTCAGAGCACGTTGTGGGAGGTGCAGACCAAAGGTGAGTTTACACATCAGTGACTAAAGTTTCCTGCCACTAAGCATAAGAAGTCACTCATGAGCAGCGTCCCTAAACCACAGCTACAGGATGTGGGCACAAGGCCTTGTATAATTGTTGGCCGAGAGCCAATGAGCATTCATCCCTGTGCAAATACTTGGGCTCTTTTGTCGTTGTTAACCTTTGAAAACCACAGGCATGAGTCTCTCTCTTTCTTCCCCTTTGGCACAAGTCATCTTCTCTTCTCCACCTTGGTCTCTTGTGTGTAAAGAATTTCTGGGGGAGCTTTTAAGCCTGAATTTAATACGTTTGCCCTCCCCTCTCTTGCCCCACAAAATGCCAGGCAGAGGTACAGCTGCCTTACAAAATATCTGCTGGCTTCCGCAGCTTTGTTTGGGCTTTTTAATCAGATAGGACATCAGAGAGCTCCAGGACTGACCTTAGCCTTTTAAGAAAATACAACTAATTTCTGGAAATTCCCCCTAAACAACGGTGACCTATTGTTTTCTCATGTCAGAATTAACTCAGAAGGTATGAGACACTGATTTAGATGACATACCTTTTTCTGGGAATGGAGATATGCAGAAGGACAGTGGGGCTGGAATCAGAGACTGAAAGCTTTAGAGTTTAATTCCATATTGCCATAAAGTCACCATCTGTTTTTGAGCAATTTATTTCCAATTTCTAGGCTTTTGCTTCATGTTCTGTGAACTGAAAGCATTGGATTAGATGGTTTCTATGCTTCCTTAACCCCAGGCTCTATAAATTGGCTTCCTTAGTAATGCTTCAGCAAAGGGACAATGAGAAGAGGGCTCAAAGCAAAAGATCCTCATAAATTGGCTTCTCTTTTCTGCCTTAGAGATGGCCAAGGGTCAGCCTCCAAAAAAGCCCAAGTGCCCACTGGAAGCCCAGGTGTGATTCTTGGCAGTTTCTCTTTTTGTAAGTGTTAAAGAATGCATCAGTTTTCCTTTATAACCCCAGTTCCCCATACTCAGGCATGGAAACAAGTCAAGTCTACTCCAGCATGGGAATTCTATTTTTAAATAAAAGAGATGGCAGATCACTTTTACTTAAAAGAGACAGAAGGAGAAATTTCTAACCATCAAAACTGCCCGAGATATATCAGAAGACTATGAGCAATCTGCCTATTGTTCAAATAGTTTCTGAATCTCCATTCAGATTTACTGGAGATTTTTTGGTGGAATTTCTTGAATGGATAAAGGACAGAGAAGATGGCCAACCATGACATTTTTATGATGATATGCTTTATACTTAATGCCCCTTGTATCTAATCTTATTCCTATGTTGTCCCTTTGGGAAACTTTACTGGTATAGTTCAGATAACAGCCTGAAGGAAAAGCCCAGGGATACATATAGGTCTCTTGGTTTGTGGGTTGTGGCTGGTTGTCCAGCTTATGGACAAGAAACCCGACTGTCCCCTGGGAATACCACATGGCAAATGGTAAAGAGATAGTAAGTTCATGCATGAGTGCGTGCTAAGTCACTTCAGTAGTGTCTGATTCTTATGACTCTTTGGACTGTAGTGTACCAGAGTCCTCTGTCCATGGGATTCTCCAGGCAAGAATACCGGACTGGATTGCCATGCCCTCCTCCAGGCGATCTTCCCCACCCAGAGATCGAACCCACATGTCTTATGTCTCCTGCATTGACAGGTGTGTTCTTCACCATTAGCGCCACGTAGGAAGCCCCAGCAGGCCCATAGTGACCAGAAAAACAATTCCCAGAAGAACTGAATTTAGTTCCCTTGGATGTTGTCTGAGGTTCTGCACCAAAGTGGCATTGCTTTACAGGCAGATACTCAATGATTTTTATTTAATAAAATAATTTGACTTCATTTCATTGAATCCTTCCAAGATCTTTATGAAGTAGGCAAAAGAGATAGCATCATCTCCATTTTACAGGTGAGGAAATTAAACCTTAGGAAAATTAAGGTAATTTTCCAGGGTCTCACATGACTGATTCAACTCTTTCCAGAGAAAAAAGGGTGTTTTACCTAACGACTGGGGCTTCCCTGGTGGCCTAGATGGTAAAGAATCTGCCTGCAATACAGGAGACATTGGTTTGATCCTTGGATTGGAAAGATTCCCTGGAGAAGGGAATGGCTACCCACTCCAGTATTCTTGACTGGAGAATTCCATGGACAGAGGAGCCTGGCAGGCTACAGTCCAGAGAGTTACAGAGTCAGATGTGACTGAGCAACTAACACTACTTAATGATTAACAACAATTATTTAAAGAATTATAAGGTCTCTGGTTTTAAAAGATTTTATCAATCATCTCTTTAGCAATCCCTTTCACTTTAGTCCCTCCTAGTACATGTCAAAGAGCAATGCTTCCATCCTTGGGCATTTTTTTGCTTGTTTGTTTACCTCTTTATTTTTTTTTTATTTTTTTTTCCATTTATTTTTATTAGTTGGAGGCTAATTACTTTACATCATTACAGTAGTTTTTGTCATACATTGAAATGAATTAGCCATGGATTTACATGTATTCCCCATCCTGGTCCCCCCTCCCACCTCCCTCTCCACCCGATCCCTCTGGGTCTTCCCAGTGCACCAGGCCCGAACACTTGTCTCATGCACCCAACCTGGGCTGGTGATCTGTTTCACCCTAGATAATATACATGTTTCAATGCTGTTCTCTTGAAACATCCCACCCTCGCCTTCTCCATCCTTGGGCATTTTTAAGTATAAGAAGTTCTTTCTTATCTTAAACTGCCATCCAAATCCCTGAATCCTCTTATCCTCTGGTCATAATCCTGCTTCCTAGGTCCCACTTATCAGTTTCTAGAATATCCCACAAGATGGTCTGTATGAAATATGAAGACAGTTCTCATGTCATCTCTGAGATCACTCTTCTCACACTAAACAGCTTTGGTACCCTATTGTTATAGACTGGACCTCAGGGTTAAGAGACATCACCCTGCTCTCATCTTTTCTGATTTGTACTACATCCTTTCAAAGGTCATTTGGGAACAGTCCAACTTAGAAAATTCAAAGGGAATGAATGTGCAGAAAGAAGTCAATTGTCAGACTGATCCTTAAATGGTAAATAAAGAGAATGTGCTGGACCTTTCATAGACTCTGCCAGCAAATGCCACTATCTTGAGGCAAATGGGGATTTTCTGGCAGCACTGTTAGTAATAATTTGCCAATTGTGCCTGCTTCAGAACCACTGCCAAAGCAATCCAACGACTTTTCATTCCACTACTGTTGACAGGACAGCTAAGGATTTCAACATTTCCTTTTACAGTCTGAATAGAAGTTTCCTGCCTTGGGGACTGTAACAATATTTGCCATCATGAGGGGAAAAAAAAAAATGTGGGTCCTGGGAAGTGGAAAGAGAGGGAGAGATGTACTAATGGAAGTAAACAAAGACAAAATCAAACGAGAGTTACTCAAGGTTTGGATTTTGAATGTCTCCATCAAATTGATGTTTGTGAAACATCAGAGGACGAATCTTTGCAATTGAAGAAGTAAGCAGGTTGAAGAAAAGACTTTAAAGTTAGGCTTCACATAAACATCCTCTCCCCCCAAAAAGCTGGAATTTTTAAACTGAATACCAGCCAAGGTATCTCAACTTTGGGTCTTAGGACAGACAAAAAGCTGATTATGTTAATAATAATGTTTATAGAGTTCAGCATTAAAAGTATTTTTTTGAAAATAATTTAAAAATACAATAAAATTGAAAAAAAACTTTAGAGATGAAAACAGATGAGATAATCTCCTGAGTTGTTTACAATTAGACATAAGTCAAGGAGAGACAAAGAGGAAATACAAGAGAAAAGAAAATGTAAACAGAATGAATTACAACAGTGTTTTTGATAAACATGCTTCTTATCCCCTCTAGAATCCATAGACATTCCACAGAGGGCACTTGTAAGACCCAAAAGACAGGGCACTTGTAAGACCCACTGACCTGTGGCATTCCCCTCTCTGTCTCAACCACAGTGGTCTTTCTTCTTCCTGTTTTACATATTGGGCATCTGAAACAGATTCATTAGAAGGAAAGATCTGCTATTGAAAAATAAAACATATGAACAAGCAATCAAAAAGGAAAAAAAAATAGCAAAAAGGAAATGAGTCACTGAAACTTCTTGATCAGGGAACTATATGATCAAATTGTGCTTTTGGAATCTGGCAACAAATGCAAAATGAATTAGAAGATGCTCAGCCTTGGAAATGATACCAACTAAAAGGTTATAGCCATTATCCACCTAAACAGAATTTAAAATGTTATCTAATAATATACCTGCAAGAATGAAAAGGAGAAGTATGTGAAAAATTTTGAAACAATAAACTTTAGTTTGACAGCTGGGTGTTGAGCTTAATACTAAATATGGTCTGTTTGTGCCATCCCTCTAAATTTATATGTTGAAATCCCAATGTGATGCTATTAAGAGTTGGGGCCTTAGCTTATAAGAGCAGAGCCCACATGAATGAGATTCTGTTGTTGATGTTCATTTGCTTAGTCAAGTTCAACTCTTAAACCCCACGAACTGCAGCACACCAGGCTCCCCTGTCCTTCACTATTTCCTAGAGTTTGCTCAGATTCATGTCCATTGAGTGACAATATCTAACCATCACATCCTCTGCCGACCCCTTCTCCTTTTGCCTTCAACCTTTCCCAGCATTAGGATTATTGCCCTTATGAAAGAAGCACAAGAGAACTCTCTTGCCTCTTTGCCTAAAAGGATATAGCAAGAAATCTGAACCCTAGGAAAGGGCCCACACCTGACCAGGTTGGTACCCTAATCTCAGAATTCCAACCTTCAGAACTGTAAGAAATAAATTTATGTTGTTTATTAGCCACCCAGTCTGTAGTATATTTGTCATAGCAACCCAGACAGACTAAAAGAGATACAATATGGAATGTATTTTGCAAGAAGATTAAAGACATCAAAATTGATAACTGTGACTATTAAAATCTCATAGAGAAATCCAAAATTTTGAAGAAGTTGAATATAAGTGGCTACTGATATAGATGATCAGCAGACAGAAATGCAAAATTGAATCTTAAAGAAATACCAGGGATGGGACTATGGCTTTGGAAGTCATCCTCATAAAAAGGAAACTGAAATAATACAGATTGAGATCCCAGTGAGAGATAAGATCAGTATCCAAGGGCTGAAAATAAAGACCCAGAACATGCCCACATTTGGAGGACTGAGAAACAAGAACCCAGAGGGTCTGCCCTGAGTTTATGAACAGGTATTTACTTGATAATGTTATTCAATATACTTAGGTAAATTTATTTTCTGAGTTCAAGAAATTTCATAAAAGATCTGAAGTGTGCATTTATCAGTCTAATCAAGCTTTTTGATATTCTAAGATACTAAATATTTAAAATCATGTGATACTATTTAAAAGTAGCTGATTGTTTCAGTCTAAAAATATGGTGAGCTGAAACAGAATCTTCAATAATGATGTAGCTATGGATGATGTATTTATCCATTGAAAGGAGTGTCAAAAACCAATACTCCCCCGAGCAAGGGAATAGCCAAGTTTGTTTTGGTTTCCAATGAATGACATTAGCCCAGTGTAGGTCTCAATCAAAATGGGTTCAGTGAGCACCGTCAATCCCTCTCCTCTTCCAGATCCAGTGGAATTCTTGTGGGTGTTCTGGATAGCTGGAACAAGCTTCGACGTGAACCCAGACAACTGAAGAGGAAAAGAAGACACAGAATTAGTGAGTGCAAAGTAGGCCCAGAGACACGCCCTCCCCACCAGTCTTCACAAAAGTTGACTACTCTCCTGGAACTGCACTTATTCTTACTACTTAAACAGAAATCATTTCTTGGAATTGTTAATATTGCTTCCGTTAGTCTTTTAATAGATTGATCTGTTAATAAATTTTGTACATAATAAAATTAACTGCTGCATCTTATTTATTTTTCATTATTGATAGCTTGTACAACATTAAGAAGTCAGTTTAACAAATATTTGCTGATATTCTAGTTTGGATCAGATACCTGTCATGTACTACTGAAGATTCAGACAAGTGAGATATAGCCTCTGCCCTCACAGCGTGTGAGCGCCAAGTCACTTCAGTTGTGTCCGACTCTTTGTGACCCTGTGGAATGTAGCCCTCCAGGCTTCTCTGCCCATGGGATTCTCCAGGCAAGAATACTGGAGTGGGTTGCGATGCCCTCCTCCAGGAGATCTTCTTGACCCAGGGATCGAAACTGCGATTCTCACATCTCCTACATTGGTAGGTGGGTTCTTTCTTTTTTGCCACTTTACCTATTTTTTAATTGAAGGATAATTGCTTTATAGAATTTTGTTGTTTTCTGTAAAACATCAACAAGAATCAGCCATGTCGGTACAGCCATCGCTGATCTCTCCCAAACCCCCCTCTCTTTCCCCTCCCCACCCCACCCTTCTGGATAGTCACTCTCTTTCCCCTCCCCATCCCACCTTTCTGGATAGTCACTCTCTTTCCCCTCCCCACCCCACCCTTCTGGATAGTCACAGAGCCCCTGTCTGAGTTCCCTGAGCCACACAGCAAATTCCCACTGGCTGTCTATTTCACGTATGGTCATGTACGTTTCCATGTTACTCTCTCCACACATCTCACCCTCTTCCCCTCTCCCCCGGGCCCATAAGTCCGTTCTCTCTGTCTCTTTCTCCACTGCTGCCCTGCAAATAAATTAATCAGTATCCTCTTTCTAGATTCCATATATATGTGACAGTATATGATATTTATATATCTCTTTCTGACTTACTTCACTCTGTATAATAGGTTCTAGGTTTGTACACCTCATTGGAATGACTCACACACGTTCCTTTTTGTGGCTGAATAACATTCCATTGTATATATGTACCACAGCTTATTTATCCATTCGTCTGTTGATGGATAGGTGAATGTACTTATATGCAGAGTACATCATGAGAAATGCTGAGCTGGATGAAGCACAAGCTGGAATCAAGATTGCTGGGAGAAATATCAATAGCTTCAGATATGCAGATGACACCACCCTTATGGCAGAAAGCAAAGAAGAACTAAAGAGCCTCTTGATGAAAGTGAAAGAGGAGAGTGAAAAAGTTGGCTTAAAGCTCAACATTCAGAAAACTAAGATCATGGCATCCAGCCTCATCACTTCATGGCGAATAGATGGGAAAACAGTGGAAACAGTGAGAGACTTTATTTTGGGGGGCTTCAAAATCACTGCGGATGGTGACTGCAGCCATGAAATTAAAAGATGCTTACTCCTTGGCAGGAAAGTTATGACCCACCTAGACAGCATATTAAAAAGCAGAGACATTACTTTGCCAACAAAGGTCCGTCTAGTCAAGGCTATGGTTTTTCCAGTAGTCAGGTATGGATGTGAGAATTGGACTATAAAGAAAGCTGAGAGCTGAAGAATTGATGCTTTTGAACTGTGGTGTTGGAGAAGACTCTTGAGAGTCCCTTGGACTGCAAGGAGATCCAACCAGTCCATCCTAAAGGAGATCAGTCCTGAGTGTTAAGTGGAAGGACTGATGTTGAAGCTGAAACTCCAATATTTTGGACACCTGATGCAAAGAGTTGACTCATTTGAAAAGACCCTGATGCTGGGAAAGATTGAAGGTGGGAGGAGAAGGGGACAACAGGGGATGAGATGGCTGGATGGCACCACTGACTCAATGGACATGAGTTTGGGTAAACTCTGGGAATTGGTGATGGACAGGGAGGCCTGGCGTGCTGCAGTCCCTGAGGTTGCAAACAGTTGGATACAACTGAGCGACTGAACTGAGCTGCACTGAACTGTCAGTGGACATCTAGGTTGCTTCCATATTCTAGTTATTGTAAATAGTGCTGCAATGAACATTGGGGTACATGTATCTTTTTGAATTTTGGTTTCCTCAGGATATATGCCTGGGAGTGGGAGTGCTGGTTTGTAAGGTGGTTTTATTCCTAGTTTTTTAAGGAATCTCCATACTATCTTCCAAGCGGCTGTATCAGTTTGGTGGGTGGGTTATTTACCGCTGAGCCATTGGAGAAGCCCACACAGCAGTGACACTATAATAATATAAAAAAATGAACTTTTAATGGTCATACAAAGTCCATGAAAATAAACAGCAAGAACTGGCACAAGATATTAAAGAAAAACAAACGAAATCATATATGGTTAGAGGACCAAAAATGACTTCCAAAGGAGACATTTGAGGCAATCCTCCAAGGGTTAATAGGGTTTCAGCAAGTGAAATGAGGTTAAAGACAGTCTAGCTGACTGCTGCTTTTCTAACACAGCATCCTTCTCTCCAGTTGAGATTCCTCTTCCAATAAGAGTGCCCCAGGGCTTCCCTGATGGTACAGCAGATATGAATCTGCCTGCCAATGCAAGAGACACAGGTTTCATCCCTGATCCAGGAAGATCATGTATGCCACAGAACAGCTAAGCCCATGCACCACAACTATTGACCCTCTGCTCTAGAGCCCAGCAGTCACAGCTACTGAAGCCTTCACACCTACAGCTAGTGTTCCACAGCGCAAGCTATCTAACCCCCGTCTCCTTTCCTTCTCATTGCACAGAAGCCACTGCAGTAAGAAGCCTGCCCATCGCAACTAGAGAATAGCCCCCACTTCCCACAACTAGATAAAAGCCTGCACAGCAACGAAGATCCAGCACAGCCAATAAATAACTAATTTTTAAAAGATTAAAAAAGAATGCCTCTATTTTCCTTTGGAGAGCCGCATTCTTCCATTTAGTGCAAATGGCATAAGTGGAGCTGGCTTTAGCATATGACTCAGTTCTAACCAATCAGAGGAATCCATAGGAGATTGGTTCAGGTATGGGCACGTGACCAATGCGGCTGTGAAACATATCATCCAGGTCCAGAGGTATTCATGGTCATTTTGGCCACACAGTGAGAACCTGACTTAGACTGAAAACAATAAAAGGAGAGAACTAAGACATGAAGCCAGAGAAATTTTTCACAAAACCATCCGAGTTACTAAATCAGCCTACCCTGAACTTTAAGTTAAATGAGTAAAAAATTTTTTAAAAAATGAAAAAAAAAATCATTCTTTTGGTCAAATCAGGTTGTACTGGGTTGAGAGGAGGGTAATTCAGGGAGCACTGCAAACAGAGATATAAAGAAGGAAACAAATTAGGAAAGCCCAGATCTTTGTATTTCCAATTAGCTCATTTATATCCGTTAACTCATTCCAGTATAAGCCACTCAGGTAAGTAAAAGAAGGTATCATTATTTCCATATTAGAAATCAAGGCTCAGAGAAAGTAAATGACTTGTTCAGAGTCACTCCATTTTCTGCACAATGGTAAAAAAGAATATTAGGAACAAGGGACTAGTCACAGTGAGATCTAAATATGCTTTCTAGGCAACTGGCTTACAAGTCTAAATTAAAACTTTCGGAGTATATTCCAATATCCATCTAAATTATTATGCATATTCAACCAAGTGACCAATGTTTTCCCTTTTCTCCATGAGGAGGGCCACTCTTTGCTTTGAGGGACTAATACAGAGTGATGATTCGATGAAGAAAGAGAAGCCTGTAGTTGTTACCCATAATCACATTTTTATCCCGGACTGTTAATTTTATACCAAATTGCCCTTGGGCAAACCACTTCTCCATTGTAGCCTTAGTTTCCTTGTTAGTAAGAAAAAAATCTAAAATTTAGAATATATCCATCATTACTACTTGACCTAATCTATAATGGACAAGGGGCTTCCCTGATAGCTCAGCTGGTAAAGAAACTGCCTGCAATGCAGGAGACCCCAGTTCGATTTCTGGGTTGGGAAGATCCCCTGGAGAAAGGATAGACTACCCACTCCAATATTCATGGACTTCCCTGGTGGCTCAGATGGTAAGAAATCTGTCTGCAATGCAGGAGTCCTGGGTTCGATTACCGGGCTGGGAAGATCCCCTGGAGGAGGGCATGGCAACCCACTCCAGTATTCTTACCTGGACAGAGGAACCTGGAGGGCTACAGTCCACAGGGTCGCAAAGAGTTGGATGTGACTGAAGCGACTTAGCACGACACAGCACAGCACAAAAGGGACAAAAAATAGGAAAGAAAGAAAAACCATGCAAAAAAAACTTACGTGATTTACTTGTTCTGTGACCTTATCATAAATTCACTTCTCCTTTATGAGCCTCAGCTTACTCTTTTGAAAAGAGGCATTGAAATCTATGGTTTGGGGCTAATTTTGTTTAGTCACTAAGTCATGTCTGACACTGTGACCCCGTGGACTGCAGCACGCCAGGCTTCCCTGTCCTTCACTGTCTCCCACAGTTTGCTCAAATTCATGTCCACTGAATTGTTGAGGCTATCTAACCTACTCATCCTCTCACCCGCACTCATCTCCTTTTGTATTCAATTTTTCCCAGCATCAGGGTCTTTTCCAACTCTTCACATCAGGTGGCCAAAGTATTGGAACTTCCGAAACTCAGAAGTTAAAAAAATGGTGACTTTATGATAAACAACATAAAGTTTGCTAGAGTGCATTAATATCTGTGGGTTTTCAGTAAAGTAATAGTTACCTAATTAGATAATGTCAAACCTTAATTTAAACTCACTTCACTGACTAAAGAATCTAATAGATAAGCAGGGTTTTGCTTGTTTACCAAGAGTTTCAGGCTATAGTAACAAAGACAGACAGAAGTTACCTCTTATTATTACTCCCAGCACCCTCTTTAAGACCTTAGAATGGATCTAAATATTACTTGCTAGTGAATGAAACGAACTATAGTCATATAGCCTGGAAATTCTGGAAAGGAGGACATCATTCCTCACAGAACACTCCACCAGTGCTTTAGTGACTGGATAAGAAAAGCCAAATGGGAAGAATAAATTAAATTCAATAACAAGAGTATTTAATTTAACTGCTATGTTTAAAATCACAAAGTAACTAAGGTCAGAAGTCAAATGTGCAGATTCCAATCATTCATCTATTGTTTTATTTGCCTTGCCTCATACTCTCTAAGAAGCCACATTCCTATACGTGGACATACCCACCTCACAGCAATGTAACCATGTCTTCTCCCTCACTGTGTATAGTGGGGGGAAAAAGTATGTTTCCTTGCCCAAAACTAATGGTTAGATTCTAGAAGAATCATTTAATCTCCCTGGATTTTAGTTTATGTATCTGAAAATGGGAAAATAATAATGATGGTAAATACCAACCTCATCAGACTATTGTATGAATCCCAGTGAATTGCTCAAAAATATTTTAAAGCATAGTATTTATAGATGTAAATATTATCAGAGGCAAGAAAGAGTTTAGATTCCTTAGTCCTACTCCTTTCAATTCCAGACTTTGAATGCCAATTTCCTTTATATAAACCATAGACTTGAGAAAGTATTTTTTTTTAATTTTGTGATATGTCCTATTTTAAAGTAATAAAAGTTCCCTGGAGGCCAAAGGATATATATTCAATTCTATTCAGAAACCATGACTTCAAAAGACATGGATTGAGCATCAAAGTATCTCTTCCGAGGTATTTATCAATTATAAAGGAAAAATACTAACTTTACAAAGGAGCAATCTGGCATACACCATCTTAGACAAGTAATTAAGGTTAACATCTGTAACAAGGCATACAGGCACAGTGAACCTGCAATATGATGCAGTGAAAGGACACAGCATCACTTCTGCAGTATTTGTGCCCTTAAAAAAGCAGACTTCAATCTAATCAGGAGCAAACATCAGCCAAACCCACCATGAGAACATTCTATCAAAAGCCCTGAGGTCATAGAGAAAAAAGAAAAAGGAAAGACTGAGAGACTGTCACAGTTTGGCGGAGAATAAAGAAACAGAATAATTAAATATAACAAGGAATCTTGGATTGAATCCTGGAGCAGGCAGAAGACATTAGGAAAAACAAAACAAAAAACTGATGAAATTTGGATAAGGTCTGTATTTTAGTTAATAGTACTATGAAAGTGAAAGTGCTAGTCACTCAGTCGTGTCTGACTCTGTGACCATGAACTGTTGCCTTCCAGGCTTCTCTCTCTGTAGGATTCTCCAGGCAAGAATAGTAAACTGGGTTGCCATTTCCTTCTCCAGGGGATGTTCCTAACCCAGGGATAAAACCTGGGTCTCTTGCATTACAGGCAGTCTCTTTACCATCTGAGCCACCAAGGAAGCCCTGCTATAGTACAGTATTGTAGTGATGTTTTATTTCTAGGTTTTGATACCTGTATTATAGTTATGTAAATTTCTAGAAGAGTTTGAATGAAATTCTAATATTTAGGAAAGAATTCATGTTCTTAATTTTCCAAAGGGATATAGAAAAAAATCAGGCTCGATACTTTTTGAAACTTGTTTCTTAGAACACTACATTTCCTTATAGGTTGGGTGACCATATCATACATTATCCAAATCAGGATTCTTTTGAAAAGCAAGAAAATGCTATTATTAATAGTATTAAAAAAAAAAATGCATGCCTAAAGATTTGGGGAAAAGTTAGGGAAGAAAAACTACAATCACATCAATCACAGCTGCTTTATTTTTATCAGTTTTATATATTTGGGTTCTGAGAAAGGTTTTCTTTTTAGAAAACTTTTCCTTTAAAAAATAAAAAATCCACTGTATTAAGCTTGCCTAAGAAACTCTCTGATAGTCTGTTCAGTCCACAAAGAGTTAAAATGCCCATGCTCTTATTCATCTTTCACAACCAAGCTCAAATCCTTTCTCTTCCACAATGCCTTCCCAAATAGTCAAGGCAAAAATTACTTTTTATTCTATCACATTTCATACACGCATCTCAAACATTTCATCCAGTTTTCTGAGAATCAGAGTCACAAGTATGGCTATTCATCTATACAACTAATCTAATATTTCTCTACCTTGGAATTATTGCTATTTGGGGCTAGGAAATTATTTTCAGGAGGGGAGTATATCCTCCAGATTTTAGAAAGCTAAGCAATAGCACCTCAACCCCAGGTGCGGCAACCAAAAATGTGGTCCACATATTACCAATATTCCCCAGGGATAAAATCATCTCCTGCTGAGAACCACTGAACTAAACGAAGAATAGAACATGATATATCATGAGTATTCAAATCAAACAGATCTGGTCTTACATTGCTAATATGGTTCTCACTAGCTGTGTGATCTTGGGCAAATCTAACCTCTCTGAATTTTATAGCTCCTCTTCTATAAAATAAGGATATTAATAGCATCAAATTCATAAGTTGTCTACAAAGATCTAACTAACTTTAATAAATAAGGATTTGTAAAAGCTCTATGTACATGTGCCCACCTGCTAATGTCTTCCAGGAAGGTGTGGGGAAGGATATAAGATTAAGCTGGAACTTGGAGTCATATTGCAAAGGCATTAAAGGAAGCCTATTGCCAATAATCAATATTGTCAATAAATAATTAACTATGTCATCATTGAATTATGATTTCCTAAAGTCCAAAGCTCAGTTCACCTCAACTTTGCCATGGGCAACACCTTCTTGGTTGTCAGGATGCCTTTTCACAGATTTATATATATATATATATACATATATATATGTACATTGTATATATGTACAGATTGGGTTACAGAATGCCTCCCCAGTCCACATCGTAAGTTTTATTTCATGAGAATTCTCTGTGGCCTCAGAATCAAAAGGCTAGAAAGAAAAAGTTGACATTACTTTACATTCAGTGAAGTTGGCATTTCACTCGAGTCAGATGCCCTTCATTTCTAGTCATTTCTGTGAGCCCTTTAAGAAGAAGATGGGCCGTGAAGACAGAGGGACAAGCTGGGCATGAAGGAGAGGCAGACAAAAGGCCAAGTCCCCATGCTGGCTCTTTAGCATTTCAAGCACCTGAACTGAATCTGTGTGACAGGAACGTGGTGTCATTTGATATGAATGCCGCCAGTCACATACTTTTCTTTAAAAGCTTTTATACGCCCACCCCTGGCTCCCTCTTTTATTCTAGTCTCAAAAACAGAGGGTCAAGTTTAACAACTCCGGTTACAGAAGGCCTGTGTGCTGGTTAGGGTAAAGGATAGGTGTGTGGTGTGTGTATGTGTGTGTGTGTGTGTATAGTATTCTTGACTTTACAGAGATTATTTACCAGCTGAGTGACTGGGCCCCTGGTTTGCTTCAGGTGCTGTCTGCCAGCAGTTCACTGCCCAGAGTCTCAGTTTTCCTTATTACAACCATCTCTTGCTTCCTGTTTACCCTGGGTAAAGAGACCAGGTTTCATGCCTGCAGGCCCACATTCCTTTGCTGAGCAGGTTTTCTAAGCCTCAGGCTACAGGTTTCACCCTCCCATTGTAGCAAGTGAAGCATGTTGAAATAAAAAGTAAGCCCATCCAACACCCAACAATGGAAATCACTTGGGAAGCTGCACAGCTGAACAGAATATTTATATCTTCCTTGCATGATTACTTGGAATTATCTTTATAGAGACACCGTGACTGTGAGTATGTTTAGGAGTATAGAGCAAAAGGGAGGATGAGGCAGAAGCTTTTTTTCCTACAAATTCTAATTTCCATCCTCATCCTATTCCATTTCCCCAACCCTCCCCGTGCATATTTGCACATGCATGCACACACACATACACACACACACTTTAAATTCTAGCTTAAGTGAATGACTCTTTGTCCAAGAACATTTTATACACCTTTGTAATTTGCAGCTTCTAATCATGTTTCTTTTACTTAAAATGTCTTTCTGCATCTGCTTTGATGGCTAACTCACTCGAGTTTCACATCAAATGTTAGCACATTTGTTAACTTCTGGACTTAACTATTCTTTTTGCTGGGCTCTGATAGAACCTTTTGATTCTCTCTATCAACAGTATTTGCACACTAAATTATAATTTGTTAAGTAGGCCCTTGGACTGCAAGGAGATCCAACCAGTCCCTCCTAAAGGAGACCAGTCCTGGGTGTTCATTGGAAGGACTGATGTTGAAGCTGAAACTCCAATACTTTGGCCACCAGATGCGAAGAGCTGACTCATTTGAAAAGACCCTGATGCTGGGAAAGATTGAGGGCAGGAGGAGAAGGGGACAACAGAGGATGAGATGGTTGGATGGCATCACCGACTCAATGGACATGGGTTGGGTGGACTCCAAGAGTTGGGGATAGACAGGGAGGCCTGGGGTGCTGCGGTTCATAAGAGTTGGACACAACTGAGCGACCAAACTGAACTGAACTGACCAGTTTTTGCATTCTCCCTCTAGACTATAAATGTCTAGAGGGCAAAATCTGTTTTATTCTTCTTGCTATCCCAACAATTAGGGCTTCCCTGGTGGCTCAGCGGTAAAGAATCTGCCTGCCAGTGCAGGAGACACAAGTTCGATCCCTGGGTTCCGAAGAGCCCCTGGAGAAGGAAATGGTAACTTACTCCAACATTCTTGCCTGGAAAATCCCATAGACAGAGGAACCTGGCAGAATACAGTCCATGGGGTCACAAAAGAGTAGGACACAGCTCAACAACTAAACAAACAACAAAATCCCAATGATTATCTACTGCATTGCTCTGCATATATTAACAGTATGCCAGGTGGATACTTCACAAATATTTGTTAAGGAATGCCATGACAATCCAGTGGTTAGGACTCAGTGCTTTCATTGTCAAGACCAATGAAATTAGTCATTCAATCTAGGTTCAATCCTTAGGGAATGAAGAATCCAAAAGCCAAGCAGCCAAGCAATTAAAATAAAACAAATAAATAAATATTTGTTCAGTCTATGTGGTGGGAAACCAAGGGGTTAAGAATATAAAGTTACATTTGATTACTAAAATATTGGTTCAGTTTCAGAATTCCCTCAAAAAATAAGAAGACGCCAGACAAAAGTAAAAAAGTGTTGGTCTGTAGCTCACTTTGATTATAGGCTATAGAGCATTCATGATCTATTCACTATTATTCTAAAGCTCTGGACTCAATCACTGGTTCCTCTCAACAAGACTCTCCACACAAAGAATCCATTAAGACAATGTGAAATCAAGCACAGTTATCAGTTAGATCCTTGATCTATAATTTGCTTAATAAATACCACTCTGTAGCATGTCTACACTGACTAAACTCACTTTAATTGCTCCTGCAAGTTGCAAGCCCTCCAAGCTTCATGTAGATTAGAGAATTCATCACGAGATTCCTTTAGCAGCTCCTCACTGATCGTGCCTCTCATTACGGGGAGCCATAGCAATGGTGGCTTAAGTTGATTTTCAAAACATGGAGCTAGTCTTGACAGTTCCAATTGGTTGGGACTTCTGACCATTTAACCTGGCCTACGTAAGTGTCCAAAGAATGACCTCTTGATGTCAGAGGGCCAAAAACTCCACCCTCAGATCATTCTAATGCTGCCACTTTCTGAATATGCATCTGAAGAAGAAGCAGGTAACTCAGGTATGCCTGCATGGAACACGGATCGCCTCAGCTTTTTCTTGCCTCCAATCATCTTTCTCCATGCCTCAGACCACCCTGCTTGTTTATCTCATAAATATCTTAAGCCTCTTGCCTTTGGGGAGGCAGATTTGAGATCTGTTCTCCTCTCTTCCTTTTTGGCTTCCTTGTGAAGAAATCCTTTCTCTGCAGAAAACCTCAGCATCTAAGCATTTGGCTTGCTGCGCATTGGGCAAATGAAACTAATTCTGTAACAAATGGCTAAAAGAAGAAAGATATGGCTAGAAGTTGCAAATATAAAGTGGATGAAACAATTAAGAATAACTGACCTTGGTTGTAAAAATATGGTATCATATCCTACCCTATCATATATCATAGCAGTGACTATGAATATGCACACACACAGACTTCCTTCTGGTTTTTAGACATTTCCTTGAGCACTGACAAATTGTTTGAATGGAGAAATACAGTTATTATAATACCTCAGTCAATTCACTTAACCACTCTAAGTACCTTCACTTTTAAAGTGGACGTAGCATTCTGACCTCAAAGAGTTTTTGTTAGTTGAATTACAGGAAAACATGCAAACTGTAATCAGTAAATATCATGTAATTACAAAATTTATATGAAATTATTATGTCTTATAATAATAAAAGCTATACCAAAAATGTTATTTTCTATTTTCACAACTATTTTATATGAGTAATGCAAAGTATGTGAATGTGCAGATTGAAAAAGTTGGTAAGGCTTGGAGATAAGCAAGAATATCTGGAAAGAGTTGACTATCATACTTATCAGATGTAGAAATGATGTAGAGTTAGTGAGATAGGTAAAAGAAGTAATGAATTTTGACATAGTATTTCATAAATTAATGGAGATTTTTAGATCAGTGCTCAAGGACTTAAAGATAGTATAAATTTTAATTTGAATGCAATTTACCCATTAAAGCTCCTTCCTCAGGTACCTTTCAGCCCAATCAATCCCATGACTCAGCTTTGCCCCAGTGCTGTATGATCTGACACCTATATTACCAGTTCAACTTTCTCTCCTGAGCTTCAAACAGACCTAAATTTCTAACTTCCTGGCAACCAGTTCAACTCCACCTTCCAAGAACACTTCAAACTCAACACGTCCTAAACAGAATCCCCAAATATGCTCTTCTTTTAGTCCTCTCCATTTAAATTAATGGACTCACCATCTACCAAAACAGACCATACCATCTTTGACTTCTTCTCATTCACCTACCATATCCTATCAGTTATCTTCTTCCACTGATATCCTGAATATCTCAAGATTTCTTCATTTCTCTCCATTCCTAGCACCCCTAATGTAGTTTAGGTACTTATATGTACCATATGCACCAATACAATTATGGTTAGAAATACATAAGATTAAACTCCAGCTAAGCTGTCTGTGTCTAAGACACTCCATGCACTTTCAACTGTCTCCACATCTTTGCATCTGATCCAAACTTCTTTTTCAGTTCTTCAATACTTATTTTAAAATCTTTGTATTTTTATCTGCTTCCTCTATTAAGCAATGCCTTCCACAAAGGCAAGAATCTTGTCTCATTTATATTTGTATTCTTAATCACCATCATAATACCAACAACTTGTAGGGACTAGAAAACATTTGTCAAATAAAGAGATTCCAAGTGCTATAGAATAAAAGACTCTGAGTAAAAACAAAAAATGAATTTTATAAATGTACTTTTAAAAATAAATTATTCCATTAGATCATAAATAATTTGAAATTTTTGACTGTGGATAGCTCAGTTCAACATAACTCTCTCTCTTCTGCCATTGTGGTTTTCCTAAACTGAATTAGGGCTTCCCTCGAAGCTCAGTTGGTAAAAAATCTGCCTTCAATACAGGAGGCTCTGTTTCAATTTCTGGACTGGGAAGATCCCCTGGAGAAAGGATAGGCTACCCACTCCAGGAGGCTCTGTTTCAATTTCTGGACTGGGAAGATCGCCTGGAGAAAAGATAGGCTACCCACTCCAGTATTCTGGCCTGGAGAAAAAGAGTCAAAGAGTCAGACATGACTGAGTGACCTTCATTTTCAAATTGAATTAAATTGTTTCAGGTATTTCATTTAGTTATGCATTTTCCCCATATTCTTTTACTTTTTCCTATTTCATTCATGAGAGAAATTTTAAAAAAACTAGTTTAAATCACCCTTTAAAAATTGTATTATACCAAAATATTCATTTAAAAGGGATTCTATATCCCCAGAATTACTATTCTTATTTATACTTTTGCATTAATATAACTGAGTATTAATCAAAGCTAATTTTGGAAAAAGTCCTAAACACAAATAACTTTGTGACATAAAAACCAAAAACAAAAGAGAAACCAAGACACAAAGAACTGGATCAGAGCAGTCATCATCTCATATCCCAGACTGAGATCACTTGTTTTCTTAGAGATCTGGGACTCAGGGTGGCCTTCGACTAAGAAATGGTTTGGCAAATGAAGGTTCCAGACTGTTTTTAGGAAGAAAGAAGACTTCGAAAGAATAGTTGAATGAGAAAATCCTTAAAGAAAATACAGTTAACAGATTCACAAAGTAGTTTGATGGACTGAAAACCAACCAATTAATTAACCAACCACTCGCCCCACTCATACCCATGTATGCATGCACACACACATACACACATACACACACACACTAACACACACACATACACCCGCTATTCTTACTTCCATCTAAGGAGAGCTATATGAACCTCAAGTTTCCTTTTTAGCCTTGGCTGATAGGAAGTCTTGGACAAAATGTAATGTTTCAGTCTACTAGCTGCATTCATGGATATTTGGGGGGTAGTTATTCCACCACAGCCCCTTTTTAAAACTTTCTATTTTATATTGGAGTACAGCCAATTAACAAAGTTGTGATACTTTCAAGTGAATAGCAAAGGGACTTAGCCATATGTATACATGTGTCCATTCTCCCCTAAACTCCCCTCCCATCCAGGCTGCCACTTAACATTGAGCAGAGTTCCCTGTGCTATACAGTAGGACCTTGTTTCCACTCCCTTTTGATATTTTATTTTTCATCTTCCTTTAAAGTATTCGATTTTATTTCTATATGGCAGAAAAAAATAAAGCACTATCAAGTATTAGAGCCATGCAGTGGTATTTCTCTGCAAGTAACAGGACTTGTTTTTTAGTTCTTTACCCTGAATTTCTTCCCCCAAAGAACACTCAGAGAATAACTGCTTAAACATACCAGGTATGAGAAATAGGAGAAGGCCTGGCCCAGGAAGTGATGGATGCCATAGCCAAAGCAGGTGGTATTCATTTTTGACTTGTAATAAAAAAAGTGACTACTACTTCAAAATATAAATTATATTAATTATTAGAACCAGATTCCCTTTAAAGGCAGGAAATGGTTTTGGAAACATACATTATTAAGCTCTTTCAGGTGGATTAACATGTATTTAAAAAAAAAGAAACAGATAAATGACTCTGCACTTGAATAAGGAAGAGGAAAAGAACAGGGGTTTGGGGAAGAACAAGAGCAGGAAAGAGAAGACGAGATTCTGAGGCAATGCATCTGAGCATTATTGTTAATAATATCTTTAAAAATAAGAAGATCCAATATTCCATCTGAAGTTCTGGGCATCATTGTAATGTAAATTCCTATCATATCTCCCAGAAGTCCTCAGTGAGTCTTCTGTCATGTATATGTCTTTGTGTCACTGTTATGTTATTCTATATGACTTTGGATGGTTAAGAGTCAGACTAGGGGCTGATGTTGATGCTTGGGTTGTGGTATGATGAATTAGAAGAATCACATAATCCACACAATGAACTAATTTAGCGCCTTCAAGAGCTTGACATCAGAGGCAAACCTTGAGGCCATAAAGCCCTGAAGACACCTACATAAATCTTAAAAGAACACTTGCCTTTTGCTGAGAACAGAATGGGATTCTAGCCAACTTCACTTATGTATTAGAGGAAAAGAAGACCCCGTCTAGCTTCTAATCACATACGATTTGCCTCAGATCCTTTTTGTAAAATAATGGATTTATCAATTTAAATTATTTGTTTCTACACATACATACTCGCTTACATGAAGAAGTGTGTTTAAAATAAAGCAAGAAATGGAATATATGCCATCCAACCATAGAAAGACTTAAATGCCGACTGCCATATTTTGAATTTATAACAAATAAAGAATTGTGATATTCTAAAATGATGACAGCCTATAAAGATAAAATAGAAAGGACAGAGAAGGCAAGAATTTTGAAGCCCTTATGTATATTCTTATATATATCTGGTTTTGTTGAAAATACAAAGTCTGATTTTTCACTGCATTTATAGCTCTGTTTTACTTTCTGACTATTCAGAGTGTCCAAGGACAGCTTAAGTCTCCCTAAGAAAGTTGAAATAATAGTAGAAGGGGACCTCTCAGCCTTCTGAGACAAATTTAAAATCTATTTGGGAAGATGAGATTTAAAGACATAAAAAATACTCTTAATTTCTTTACAATTTATGGAGCATTTATATATAGTTTATCCCATTTAACCTTACAATGGCCCAGTGAGATTCAGAGGAAAGGCAGTTGTTCATCATGTCCATTTTAGAGATAATACTACCAAGGCCTAGAGGAAAAAAGTGATTAAACATGATCACAGAGCTATATCTGACTTCCTACTTAACACTATTCTACATTCCTTCTCTGAATAAAATAATCATAATTTAATTATACCCAGAAAATTCTATATATACTGTAAGCAATAAACAAAGATAAACACAAGTATTGCAATTTTTCAACAATATTACACTACAATTTTTGCTTAGAAATTAGCAAGAAGAAATAGCATCATATGGTTAATATAAATGTTATGCATTTTTTCTAATATAAAACAGCTCCATTGTTTACTAAAATAATTCTATAAATCTATTATAGCTTTTGTCTATATAAAACCCAGATTGAATCTTATCATTTCTTTAACAGTACATGTTTTAAAAGCACATAGATTCTCCAAAAAACTCATTTAAGGGTGATGCCCAAGCTGCCTCCTACCTTGCAAATTTCAAGAAACTTCTCACTTGTGTATTTCATAGGGTGCTCAGTGAAGGTAGCATAAGGCACCTCAGTGGACCATGGATTCCAGTGGACTAAAAATGACTGCTGCTCAGGACTCCCCCAGTAGATCCTAAGGCCTTCTCCTTGTCTCCTGTAAGAAAGAAGCTTTCCTTTAGATTAGTCAACTTCATTAGATTAAACTAAAAAGAAAAGGATGCAAAGGAAATGTACTACCCCAGTCAGCCTTGGTATTGATGCTGAGATAAGAGGCTGACCTACCAACTAGCTGAATTCTTCCAAGGAACTTAAGAGGGAAGAAAAGGATGGATTTGGTCTCAAACATGAAGAGTGAGGGACAGAGAGGCCTGGTGTGCTGCAGTAAATGGGGTCGTAAAGACACGCCTTGGCAACTGAACAACAACATGATGAGTTCAAGGTGTTGTTGAGAAGTCTGTGGGTTAATGCTTGGTTGGAAATGTGACTCAGGTATTCTGGACAGAAACCAAGGCTGGAAATAAGGATACTGAAGTGATGCCAATATTCTGATGGTCAAAGTTGAAATAAGGATATTGAAGTTATGCCAATATTCTGACGGTCAAAGTTAAAAGAAAAAGGAAGAAAGAACAGTCAAGATGGCAGGACAAGAATTGAAACATGGACTACATAGTCAACATAGGAGATGGTTTCAAGGAGAAGGAAGATAATAACTACAGAATCTACCAAGCAGTAAAACCAGGCAGGAAATGACTGAGAAAAGACATTGGGACTTCTGTAGTAGAAGGGCATGTTTGATCTCTAAGAGAATTGATGGCCAATTCAAAATGCGCTATGACCTCAGCTTTTACGTCTCCTGGTTCTCTATTCTCTGCACACATTTCATCCACCAGAATTGCAGCAACAAACATGCCAGAGCTCTGCCTGGTCACAGTTCTGATCCACAGCACGTGGGAAGCACCACTATCTTTAGAGCCCGGGCCTATTTAGTAAACCCAAGTGCAGAGCAAGAGAAAGTTGGTTTGGGAGTGTGACAGGAGGGGAGTTGTGGGAGAGGAATGCGGTCTCATTGAATAACAAGTCTGTAATCTCTGGCCTCTTCTTTTTGTCTGTACCCTTCAGAATTTACAGTTTGTGGTTTTAGACATTTCTGAATGCAAAAAGGTCCCTGAGGTTAAGCCAATCTCAGGTGCTTTGCATTCGACAAGCTTTGAAACTAAGTTGCCTGTAATTCTAAGCAGCCCCATGGAACATCACAGAACTCTCATTTCTTCTAGAAATTAAATCCTGGGATCTAGAAGGAAAAACCAGAGCTCAATTGTGATGCCTTCACAAAGCTGTCACTTCCTGTATTAAGGATAGATTCCTTTGGGAATGTCATTGTGGTTTCCAAATGTTTAGCCATGTAGAGATGTGTATAAACACAATTTCACACCTCCATATAAAACACCCCGACTGGCCTCAGCTGCTTCTTACACAAGGGAAGTATGAAAAGAGCCTGGAACATTCTGCTGCCCAATTCTCAGATTTTTGATAATTCTATCTGAAAGCTGATATCCAGCCTTTTTTTGTCCTTAATCCTTTGCCCAGGAAAGAGAAGAAAAAAAAAGAAAGAAAGAAAAAGAAAAGAGAAAAATTAAAATATTGAATATCGCTAAAGTTCCCTTTCTGCTGGTTCATTTTCTTAGCTGCTATACTGGCTTCCCTGATGGCTCAGAGGGTAAAGAATCTGCCTGCAGTGCAGGAGACACAGCAGATGGGGTTCGACCCCTGGATAAGAGAGATCCTCTGAAGGAGGAAATAGCTACCCACTCCAGTATTCTTGCCTGAAAACTCTCATGGTCAGAGAAGCCTTGTGGGATTCAGTCTATGGGGCTGCAAAAGAGTCAGACACAACTGAGTATACACACTGACATTTATCTCCCCCCGCCCCCACCCGTACTTTACTTCATTCCCTTTTTTTCCCTGGCCTGATAATAAGCCTTAAACTCAATGAATATTCTATGTATGCTGGTTAATGGAGCATTCTGGCTTGAGTCCATTAAAACAACTTGCATGATACAATTATTTACTACTTCATATGTCAATTTATGTGCTGGATGCAATTTTCCTTTTATCCAAAGGGGATGAAAATCTGCCAAGATAGCTTTCCCAATAAATATAGTTTATATTCTTTCACTTTAGGGAAACCCCCAAAGGAAGTTTAAAAGCATGAAATTCAAGAGGGACCCTATTTCTAAGCAACTGATCAATTTGAATGTGGCAATGCCTTTCAGAGATGTAGTATACTACTTCTAAATAGACAAGTTCAGCCAACCTTCTCTCCTGAGCTCCAGAGGTGATAGCTGAGAAGAGAAATCTACAACCGAGCAGTTTCTCCAAAAGTAAAACTAAAGTGGTATTTCTCAGCAAATCTTTTAGAACCAGAGTGCCATAAAAATCTTACCATATTCATATTCTATCAAATATCATTAGGGCAACTGTGGAGAATATGACCAGGAATGCTTTATTAAACAGTTTTTTGTGGTACCATGGGAGTGGTCATCCAAGGGGAGATAATAGAATAAAAAATGCAATGAACAGGAAGTCACGGAGTGCTATGGCAGAGTCTTGGTTTTGACACTTAATGCTATGTGACTATATACCCAAGCTCATTTCTCTTTCTGAATCTCAATTTCCCCATATTTTCTTTATGGTATCTCCATGTGGTGATATTTTGTGACCTCAGTAACTCTGTGTAAGTGGTGTAGACAGCTATGGACATGATGCTACTAGAATTACCCAATCAAAGACATACAAGTTCTACAAGAAACCTACGGACTATGACTTCTTTAGCTTCAGTTCAATCCAGTTCAGTCGCTCAGTCGTGTCCAACTCTTTGCGACCCCATGAATGGCAGCAAGCCAGGCCTCCCTCTCCATCACCAACTCCCAGAGTTTACTCAAACTCATGCCCATCAAGTCGGTGATGCCATCCAGCCATCTCATCCTCTGTCATCCCCTTCTCCTCCTGCCCCCAATCCCCCCCAGCATCAGGGTCTTTTCCAATGAGTCAACTCTTCGCATGAGGTGGCAAAAGTATTGGAGTTTCAGCTTCACTGTCAGTCCTTCCAATGAACACACAGGACTGATCTCCTTTAGGATGGACTGGTTGGATCTCCTTGCAGTCCAAGGGACTCTCAAGAGTCTTCTATAACACCACAGTTCTAAAGCATCAATTTTTCAGTGCTCAGCTTTCTTCACATCCAAACATGACCACTGGAAAGACCATAGCCTTGACTAGATGGACCTTTGTTGACAAAGCAACATCTCTGCTCTTTAATATGCTATCTAGGTTGGTCATAACTTTCCTTCCAAGGAGTAAGCATCTTCTAATTTCATGGCTGCAATAACCATCTGCATGTGATTTTGGAGCCCAAAAAAATAAAGTCTGCCACTGTTTCCACCGTTTTCCCATCTATTTGCCATGAAGTAATGGGGCTGGATGCCATGATCTTAGTTTTCTGAATGTTGAGCTTTAAGCCAACTTTTTCACTCTCCTCTTTCACTTTCATCAAGAGGCTTTTTAGTTCCTTTTCACTCTCTGCCATAAGGGTGGTGTCATCTGCATATCTGAGGCTATTGATATTTCTCCCAGCAATCTTGATTCCAGCTTGTGCTTCTTCCAGCCCAGCGTTTCTCATGATGTACTCTGCATATAAGTTAAATAAGCAGGGTGACAATATACAGCTTTGATGTACTCCTTTTCCTATTTGGAACCAGTCTGTTGTTCCATGTTCGGTTCTAACTGTTGCCTCCTGACCTGCTTATATAGCTTTCTCAAGAGGTAGGTCAGGTGGTCTGGTATTCCCGTCTATTTCAGAATTTTCCACAGTTTATTGTGATCCCCACAGTGGAGCATCAAATTAGCCCCACTGAGGAGAACAGTGGGTCTGTTCTGAGAACATCTGCTGCTGCAAAACCCTCAGCCAGTATTGGTCCATCACTCCTCAGGAACTTTAGCACCTACCACTTTAGCACCTCAGGAACTTTTACAAGCATGGAAAAGAACAAATCAGGCACCATGTGGTGGAATAATAGTTTAAGGTTTATAAACTGCAGAATCTCAGAGCCAGAAGGACTTTTGGAAGATAGAACTGAGTTCCTTCTTTCTGGAGATGAGAAAACTAAGTCTCAGAAAGGACTAAGGTTTCCTGAAGCATCATTACACACAGGAGTGACCTGGTGAGAGCCCTGGTCTCTCAAGATTCCATTTAGGGGTCTTTTCATCATCCTGGGCTATAATTACAAAATACATCCCAAGTTAAGCTCCTGCCATTACACAATGCAGCCTCATTTCCAACAGACACAGAGGTAAAAGAATTCGCCTGAGGAGCCAGTCATAATCTGTGGGCACCAAGCCTGCCCAGGGATCCCAGCTAAAGGTCAGAAGGCCCTGTCTCAAAGGAGCTGTAAATTTTTATATACTCTTAACATAAGCAATTATGAGATTATAGGAAAATAAGTTAGCCCTAGAAGTGTAGGGGGAATTTATAAAAATGTTATGTCACCAGGGTGAGAAGACTGGGTCTTTCTCACTGAGCTTCTCTGTTCAGATTAATCAACATGGGAGCATAGTCCCACATAAATAATGTCAAAATCAAATTATTTCACAAAGAAAATTTGATAACCTTCTTTTCAAAATCATACTCTAAAGGTAAACCTTGGCTTTCACTAGTTCTATGTCTTTGGACATTTCACACTACCTTTCTGATGTTAGGCAACCACAATTCCATGAAGGACAAGAGGATAATAGATGAGAAAATGTTTTGTATGCTGGAAGGTTCTGTCCAACTAGCAAATATTAAGTCCCTATCATGTACCATAATGCTTACTGGGTACTGTTAGAGGTTTTATTTCTTTTTTTGTATTTGACCCTTATAAGCAATTTTTTAAAAAATATTTTTATAGAAACAGATGAAGTTCACTTCACAGGAAATAAGATAAAGAATATGACCAGGTTTAATCAGAACATTATCTGAGTCTAGCGCAGAGGAGATGCTAATGTCTTCTATGCATTACTTCACCTATTAATCCCTTTTCCTCCAGCTGATTCTGAGTCCCAGGGTATTCCTTATGTGTTCAGCTTCTGCTTCACATAAGTGTATTGATGTATATATTTTCCTGTGCGTGCTCAGTCACTTCAGCTGTGTCCAACTCTTTTCAACTCCATGGACTATAACCCACCAGGCTCTTCTGTCCGTGGGATTCTCCAGGCAAGAATACTAAAGTGGGTTGCCATGCCCTCCTCAAGGGGATCTTCCCAACCCAGCGATGATGGAACCCTGGTCTCATGTCTCCTGCGTTGGCAGGCAGGTTCTTTACCATTAGCACCACCTGGGAAGCCCATATGATTTCCTGCTTAGACTTAAATCCATCAGAGACTCTCATTCACCTTATGACAACCTTGCAATTCTGTTCTTCAGACTGAATACAAACAGTTCTGTAAAACTTTTCTAATAGGTTAAAAATCATCTTTTAAATCACCTTAGAGATGGTTCTCTGCAACATTCCTAAGTTGTCTATCTTCAATTCCACCATTTAATCAGCAAATTCTCTGTGCGGTATACTATCAGGAGTAGAGAAATGGATAGGGTTCAATCCCTGAACTCTGGTGAAAGTGAAAGTGTTAGTCACTCAATCGAGTCCAGCTCTTTGTGACCCCATGGACTGTAGCCCGCCAGGCTCCTCTGTCCATGGGATTCTCCAGACAAGAATACTGGAGTGGGTTGCCATCTCCTTCTCCAGGGGATCTTCCTGACCCAGATATCAAATCCGGATCTCGTGCATTACAGGCAGATTCTTTATCACCTGAACCACCAGGGAAAGTCTGAACTCTAGAAGCCCACGAGCTTTTACTTTCCTCTGCTTCCCAGGCCTAAACAGGCCCAGAAACCTGAATGTCCCATTACAGAAGCGCAGAAGTTCACCTATTACAACTTACTTTGTTCCCACTTTCTATCCTTAAAGAAACCAGCTGGATCTGGCCTCCATTACCACAGAAATGGAAACAAGAAGGTTAATGTACCTTTCACTTCTGGTAAATTTCAAAACCTCACAGAAAGGTACAGAAGCAGAAGAAAAAACCCATTAGGACTCATAAGAACTTGGTGGAGGAAGAAAGAGGGTATATAACAGATAGAGATTGTTAGGATCCTAGTATGACTGACTGAGTTGGAAGGCTCTTTAGAGGTGTGTTTCTAGTTCTTGCATTTTATAGACATAAAAACTGAGGGCCAGAATTTTCAAAGACCAGAGTTCTTCCTTTAGTCATGTTAATTACATGTTTGACTCAGTGACTCAGAAGCAGAATTCTACTCAAATACAGTTGCAGGCAGGGTGGAAGGCCCAAGCAATTACTACTTTAAATCATCACAGCAGCCCAACAGATTTTCCCCCTCCACCAAAATAAGCAAAGTCATATTGAAGAGAAGAGGCTTATACAGGAGAAGCTATCGTACAAGGTCCAAAGGACCAGTCATAGAAAACAAATATGGTTTAACAACACAAAAAGGAGTTCAATGGAGGGAAAACTTGCTTCAATTACAAGCTTTTTGAGACATGAATCCTTTTTGTCAGAAAGACTCCTCTCCTTGAAGTCATTTTTAGTTGAACTAGAAAAACATGCCAACCAGTCTGGGTTAATTTGCTCATTCCACACATTTTTTCTGTCCTCAGAGAAAACTGTGCATCTCTTTGCACAATGTGATACAGTCGACATCCTTTCCCAGGACACGGCCAACCCCTGCAGCCTCCATCCAGGCTTTCACAGATGCTGTGCTGAGGTATAAAATATCTGTTCAAAAACACCAAATGAGGAGGCCAGTCCGCAGGAGAGACATGGCGGCTTCCTTGACTACCTCCTCAGCCGCCCCTCCTTCCTACTCATCTCGAATCTCAAAGCTCCACCACAGAATTAAAAACATAGCTCCAGGCGGCAAACCGAGATTTATGAGGAAGCGCAGACATTAACTCTTGCTCTAAACGCAGGGCGTGTGCTTGTAAGTAGGGGTGAGCAAACACAGGGAGGCCGCGCAGGAGGAGGGGGGAGGGCGGGCCGCCAGGAGGAGAGGGTAGTTCAGAACAACACAATGTGATTTCTAAATGGCTCCTTTTTCCTACCTTCCTGGTCTGTATTGTTGCAAGGCAGGCTTCTAGGCCCCGAAACATTAGTCCCTTGCTTATTTAATCTGCACAAAAGCAGGACCGGGGTTGGCACCCTGGAGGGTATTCAATGCTCCTCCGCTCAATGAATGACCTCAGACAAAATATTTTCCATGACAAGAACCCAAAAGACGCTGGCACAGAGTCAGACAATAAGATCTGCAGAACGTGTTTACATTCTCTCCGTGTCCCCAGGCTCTTCCAAACCCATAGGCAGGTGCTGCCTTTATCTGCTCTCTTTGCTCACCTGGCTCCCTCCCAGAAGTTTCCAGGGCCTTGGGCTCAGGGAGATTAACCATTTATTGGCATGGGGAATCAAGAAAGTTTGTTTCATGGCAGAGAGGTCAGTGATAAAGCAATAAACAGACCAACAATGTCTATAAAGAGAGAACTCAGGAGTAGTGTGGTGCTGGGGTAGTAACTTTGAGTACAGTTAGGAGGCCTGCATTCAAAAGATGGATCTATTTGCTGAATAACTTAAAACATTTTCTTTTCTCTGGGCTCCAAGGGTCCTCCGTGAAACCAGGAAGTTGAACTAGATCATTTCTAAGGTACTTGTAAAGCCCAATAAATTATATCTGTGCAGAAAGACCAAAACAATGTTTATTACAGTTAGGGCTTCCCTGATAGCTCCGCAGGTAAAGAATCTACCTGCAGTGCAGGAGACTCAGGCGATGCCTGTTGGATCCCTGGGTCAGGAAGATCCCCTGGAGGAGGAAATGGCAACCCACTCCACTATTCTTGTTTGGAAAATTCCATAGACAGAGGTGCCTGGTAGGCTATAGCCTACGGGGTCACAAAGAGTTGGACACAACTGAGCACAGCGCACAGCATAGCATGCTTTCTGAAAGTTTGCATCCCCGCAGAAAAGTGAAAGTGAAAGTCACTCAGTTGTGTCTGACTCTTTGTGACCTCATGGACTAAACTGTCCAGGGAATTCTTTCAGGCTAGAATACTGGAGTGGGTAGCATTTCCTTTCTCCAGGGAATCTTCCCAACCCAGGGATCAAACCCAGGTCTCCCACATTGCGAGCAGATTCTTTACCAGCTGAGCCACAAGGGAAACCCTTTGCATCCCCCCCAGAATGTCTGTGTTAAAATCCTAATGCCCAAGGTGATAAAATTAGGGAGTGAAGCCTTTGGGAGGTTAGGTCTTGAGTGCAGAGGTCTCAGGAACAGGATTAGTGCTTTTATAAAAGAGACCTCAGATAGGACTTTCATCCTTCTGTTATGTGAGGACAGAGAGAGACAGCATCATGTATGAGTCAGAAAGCAAGCCCTCACTGGATGCCGAATCTGCTGGCACCTTGATCTTGGAATTCCCAGGTTCCAGAATTATGAAATAAATTTGGGTTGTTTACAAGCTACTCAGTCTCTGGTGTTGTGTTATAATAACCTCAAAAGACTAAGACACTCTTATTATAAAACAATAAAGGCATTGGATTAGATATCCTCTAGAAGACACTCCCAACAATGCACATGTCTAGCATTTTGGACCAGAAAGAGACAAGGATTTTCTACTTGTGGGTTTCACTTAAATGACATACAGAAATATTTTACTATCCAGAATTGATATGAATGGATTATTTGGATGGATATCATTTTAAAACTTACATTCTTATTTTCTTAAACAGTTTATACTAAAAATACCTAATTCTTTTATGACTTAATAAAAATCATCATGAACCCCAGATTTTAAGATATGAAAGGGATTTAATATTTCTATGTGTTCTATGTCCTTCACTGCTTAATTTTGCCAAAACAGAAGAAGGGTACCTAGGCAAATATTCAGACCTCCATAATACTTTGCTACCCTCTAATGTTTTCCTTTATGAAGGCCAATTGTTATATATGAAGAGTAAGGCTCTTACTCAACTCTAAAAGAGTCTTGACTGCTAAGTTTATTAGTTCTTATATCAGCTGTCTCTTCTCTCACCATCAGGCAGTTATTTCTTGCTACTATCAATGTTCCTGACTCCAGCAGTTCTTTCTAATTTGTTATTTCTATACTTCTATTGACAGGCTAACTAGGAATACATTCCTATTGGAGTCACGGGTAAATAATTAAAGAAAAAACCCTCTTTCTCAGGCCTTTTCCTAAAGGGAAATGTGTCCATTTTACAACAAAAGTTTTGGTTTCACAGATACCACTTAAATAGAAAGTTAATCCCATAAAGTAGAGAGTAAATTAGTTTTAGATAAAGGAGAAGAAACTGGTTCTTTTAGTCTTGGGCATCTAAAAGCTCATGTTTTAGAAGTTCCATTTGGTGCTCCATGCTTGTCAGGGTGAAACAAATTGTGATCCTAGGATTCAAAATGATAACCTGCTTGCCATGATGAAAATGACATGAAATTTGTCATCCTTAGAGACATACTTCAGTAGACTGGTGTTATATTCTTTACTAGGAGCCTCATATTCTGATTCTTCCTTCAAACCTTTTAGACTATAACTCCCACAATATTTAACAATTGCTCTGAATGTCAACTTTATCAGTAAATCCCCATTAACATTCCTCTATAAAGTTCAGAGAAATTATTCTGGATAAGTTTGTAAGTAAGACTGAGTTAGGAACAGTCCCTAAGTGTTGAATCAAAGAAGTTTTCATTTGTTTAATACATGTTTACTGATCTTCAACCTTGTGCCAAGTACCATGCAAAGAGTTTGAAGAACACATAACAAGTCTTCAAGAAACTCAGAATAGCATAATGGCTTTGTAAAGTAGGTGGCCTTTAAGATGGGGTTTGATGGATGTGAGGACTTTGATAAGTCAAGAAGGTGATTGGAAAAGAATAGCATTAAGTACATGGAAGACAGAGGAAATCATGAGAGCTAAGATCTAGTTGGGTTGGGGGTAGAGGAGAGAATCAGAGAAACAGAAAATTTAATGTGTCATGATTTGTATTTTTATAATGTTCTTGTCTATTTCTAGATGTGCCACATAAAAGTCATATGAGTAATGGAATATCACTAAACCATGAAAAGTAATGAAATAATGTCATTTGCAGAAATATGGATAGACCTAGACATTATCGCACTCAGTGAAGTAAGTCATAGAGAGAAAGACAAATGCCTTTGATATCACTTGTATGTGGAATCTAAGAAAAATGATACAAACAAACTCATTTAAAACAGAAACAGACTCACAGACATAGGAAACAATCTTATGATTACTAGAGGGCAAAGGGTGGGGATAAACTAGAAGTTTAAGATTAACAGGTACATACTACTATATATAAAATAGATAAACAATAAAGACCCACTGCATAGCATAGGGAACTATACTCAGTATCTTGTAATAACTGATAATGGAAAATAACCTGAAAAAGAATACATTTATATATATAACTGAATCACTTTCCCGTACAGCAGAAACTAACACATTTTTATAAATAAAAATGTTATACTATATATAACAGCCATACCTCTATCAATAAAAAAAAAAAAGAGGCATTTATCCCAAACAGCATTAATTCTTCAGCGCTTTGATGCTTTTGAATTGTGGTGCTGGAGAAGAGTCTTGAGAATCTCTTGGACTTCAAGGAGATCAAACCAGTCAATCCTAAAGGAAATCAATCCTGAATATTCATTGGAAGGACTGATGCTGACACTCCAATACTTTGGCTACTTAATCGGAAGAGCCAACTCATTGGAAAAGACACTGACGCTGGGCAAGACAGAGGGCAGGAGGAGAAGGGGGAGGCAGAGGATGAGATGGTTGGATGGCATCACCAATTCAATGGACAAACTTGGGGAGACAGTGAAGGACAGAAGAGCCTCTCTCATGCTGCAGTCCATGGGGTCACAAAGAGTAGCACATGACATAGTGACTGAAAAACAACAATCCCAACCAGCTGTTCATGTCCCCACAAGCCAGTGTGAAGACAGTCATTTTGGAGCTCACATTTTCATTTGTACTCTCTTTATTTGAATTAATTCACCCTCTACTTTTCACCACAGCTGCTCATACAACCAGCTCAGAAACTTAAAGGGGCTTCCAGATGCCTCTCAAATTCAGAAATACTTTCCCAGCCTGACATTCAAGACCTCAAACAGTACAATACTGGAAATGAAACAGCATTCATTTCCAATATTTAAAGCCAGAACTCCTCAAGTCTCTAACCAAACAATTCAGCTTGCTGAACCAATCTTACAGCATTTTGTGGTAATTTCACCAATATGAAATGATTCTGTATCCTTGTCTTATATTTATCATCAAATGAATTGGGATCTGTTCAAAAAAATAGAGTTGTATGTCTAAACCATGGCCATTGCCTTTACCATATGCATCTCATAATACATGGCCAACCAGTTGTGAAACGAATAGACCCCTGGTCTTTACTGTTAAAAATACAAATCACAACACAATAGAAATATTCATTCCTCAGGCCAGATTGATCTGGCTGCTTCTTTTGCCTTTCATTAGTTTAGATTTATGAATTTCATAGTTCAAAAATAAGCTCTTAAATTGGTCTCTGTTTGTTTAAAGAAGATGGGGGAATCGACCCATTTTGAGATATACATAAAATGAGATTTTTTAGAGAAATGCCAAGGACAGAAAGACTTGTCCTTTTGCTTACAGACTGTCTATCTGTGATCCTGATCTGAAAGCACTGTACTGCGGACGCTGGCCTGCCAGCTCCTTATCGGGCCCCTTCTGTGCCAAGAAGCTGACATGTGTATAAAGGAGAGGTAACTCTTACAAAGTTACCAAGGAAAATGCCACACAATAAAGAACACAATTTTGAGTCAACTCCTTCTATTATCAAATCGAATATTTGGCAATTTGTGTTTCCTTCAGGTTGGTGTAAGTTTTTGTCTCCTTTCTGAAAGGGAAGTTACTTTTGAGTGCCCCAAATAACCAAGTTTCAACAAGCGCAGAGCTAAGTTAAAAAAAAAAAAAAAAGGTTTCTGAGAAAAACAGTTCCTGAATCTTATCTGTTTCCATTTGCTCTCAAGAGCGATAGAGAGTAGATGGTCTGGAATATATAAAAGAGCAATTAGAGAGACCAGTTATTACAGACTTCCGGCCCAAATGTACTGTCGCTGTGCCCAGTCGCTCAGTTGTGTCCGACTCTTTGTGACCCTCTGGATTGTAGCCCTCCAGGCTTCTCTGTCCATGAAATTTTTCAGGCAAGGATACTGGAGTAGGTTTCCATGTTCTCCTCCCGGGGATCTTCCCAACCCAGGGATCAAACCTGTGTTTCCTGCATCTCCTGCATTGCAGGCAGATTCTTTACAGCTGAGCAATTGGGGAGGCCAGCTTTCCACGGTCCTTTGGGAAACAACCACAGCCAGGGCTGCCCAAGAAATCAGTTGGCGCATAAGACTCTGATAGACGGAACACAGAAACCCAGATTCTCTCCTATCACTGCTCCTTGGTTCATGCTGCAATGGCTGCGAACACTTTGCCTTCTCCACTTCGGAGGAATTGAAATAGAATAATTTCAAGACATCTTATTAATATGTCATATACTTATTTTTCCTTTTATGTGTACAAAAACACTTTCTGGGGAAGTTTATTTATGGTATTTAATACAGTATGTGTTTTGGACAAAGCAAAATGTCCATCTCCAATTTCCAGACACAAACGTAGTCCGCAATTAACATCTCATTCCCTCTTGGTTACACTGAGCTATTTAAACAGTTCAGCAAGAACTGGGTGTTCAATGACCCCTTCCATCCCTGCCCCAAAGGCACATATTCTACCTGTCACAAGTGGAACAGACAACAACAACAAACCCATGGTATTTAATGAAGTACTTTGACATAATAAAAGCAGTCTCAAAGTTTAGAGAGTGAAGTCCTGGGTTCAAACTTCAGTGCCTTCATTTACTACATGGTTTAGGGAAGTCACTTGAATCCTTATAGTCTGTTACCCAGTTTGCAGAATAGAGGATAAGAATGCCTACTTGGCAGAACAACTGTAGGGCTATAAGTGCCTGGTGCCTCTCTACACAGGTTTAAAGCACTCCTTTAGCAAAGCTCTGAAAAGTAGATCAAAAGAAAAGAAATTTCTGAATTCCCTCGTACTCCTGCTAGTTTCTTTTGCAATTTTGTAAAATCTGCCAAATCATAATTTGATGGGGGAGGGTGTGTGACAAAGAAGGAACATGGTTTAAAATACTAAGCTATGTACAAAGTTGAGAAATTCTAGACATTTCCTGAAATAGGACTGATTTCCCCACATTCCACAGTGTATATATTTGCTTTGAGGTCAGTGAGGTAAGGTTTACTTGGGGTTTCTGATTTATCTTCATGTTGCAATAGTATTACTTCACATACATGTGAGCTTGGGGTTTATGATTTTGTTTTTACTTAAGATTCACCTCAACCACAGAACTTAATATTTCCACCCAGGTTCAGAGCAATGGTACAGATAGAACCCTGAGATCCTCCTTCTTATTTCAGTCCTGGTGTTCTGTCCTCAACAGGGCAGCTTTGCATACATGAATGACAACAATTGGCCCATCTTTCCAAATTCCATCTATGGTTGTGCTCCCCAAATGGTCATCTCTTGGTCCCTGCTCAGGCACAAGCCCACACCCATTGGCAGCATTGCTCTTAGGAAGACAGACCCATTGAAGAGTCCACACAGGCCCTGAACACAGATGCCAGGACATTTGGTCCAAGAAATCTGGCACCTCAGGTCAGAGTGGAGTCTAAAATAATACTTGACAAACTTTAATATTTATTTGAGTCATCTGGGGGCTTTGTTAAAACAAGATTCTGATTCAGTGGGTGGAATGGGTTGTGAGGGTCTAGGCTGTATTACTAATAAGCTCCCAGGTGATCCTAACACCACTGGTCCTAGTAATAAGTTACTGGGAGGGAGGGACATGGGCTATGAGTAGGACTATCCCTTTGGCCCTGAAGACTCCTCGCCCTATAGGGATGGGCCCAACTAGATAAGGATCAAAGAAGAGCTGTCCACAGTGAGGACCTAGGGCAGGAGCCTGGGTTGGCTGGTGGAAGGCACAATGATTTGTACATAATTGCAAGGCAGGAATATAAGAGAAGAGGGTTCCTTCTGTTGGTAATCTGCTGCCGCTGCTAAATTGCTTCAGTCGTGTCTGACTCTGTGCAACCCCATAGACGGCAGCCCACCAGGCTTCGCTGTCCCTGGGATTCTCCAGGCAAGAACACTGGAGTGGGTTGCCATTTCCTTCTCCAATGCTTGAAAGGGAAAAGTGACAGTGAAGTTGCTCAGTCATGTCAGACTCTTCGCGACCCCATGGACTGCAGCCCACCAGGCTCCTCCATCCATGGGATTTTCCAGGCAAGAGTACTGGAGTGGGTTGCCACCTATTTTTGTCTTTTTGCTTCTTTAGCCCCTAATTGTTTCCAACTCTTGCGACCCCATGGACTCTAGCCCGCAAGGCTCCTCTGCCCATGGGATTTTCCAAATGAGAATACTGGAATGGGTTGTCATTTTCCTCCTCCAAGGGACCCTTCCAACCTAGGGGTTGAATCTGAGTCTCCGGCATTGCAAATGGATTCTTTTTACTGCTGAGCCACTGGGGAAGCCCATGGTAATCTATAGTTCAAAGCAAAATCCAAAGGCAACAATTCAGACAGTTTTCTTATCACATACTGGAATTATCAAACAGAAGTCCTCAAGAAAATTCATTTTTTCAACAATAGAGTTGAATTAGATTTACTTGCTTCTAATTTAGGGCTCCCGTGGTGGCTCAGATGGTAAAGAATCCACCTGAATGTGGGAGATCTGGGTTCGATCCTTGAGTTGGGAAGATCCCCTGGAGGAGGGCATGGTAACTCACTCCAGTATTCTTGCCTCTAGAATACCCATGGCCAGAGAAGCCTGGTGGGCTACAGTCCATGGGGTACCAAAGAGTCGGACATGACTGATGATTAACCACAGCACAGATTTGCTTGAAGATTATTCAGATGTTTACAGTGATACTACCTCATATAACAGAATGTCCTCAATGTGTGTGTGTGTGTGTGTGTGTGTGTGTGTGTGTGTGTATTTTCTAAAACAACAGCAATGACAACAAATGCCTCATTCTTTCAAGCATTCCTCATTTGACAAGGTCAAAATTCCCTGACCACCCAAGTTATCCTCCTTTGAATGCATTTCAGTTTTCCAATGCCCTTATTAAAGTATGAGACCAAGAAAGGAAAACAATACTCCAACAGTGATTTAATCACTGTAGTATACACTATGACAGCCCTCTATATTTTTCTAGTGGCTGTATATCTGCTAATTTAGCCAACAACAACATTAGCTGTGCTGGTGACTTATCACATGGCTGACTTATAACCTGGAGTTTACCATCAAATGCAGTTTCTAATTTCTGAGTCTTTTTCACACCTGCTGCTGCTAAAATATTTTGTGAAGAGTTGATTTTTCAAACTGACTTTGGAGAAAGTAGGCATGGAAAATACAGCTCATAGTTAAATTCCACCTTTGGCACCTGATCTTTCATAAAGAAGCTTTTGATCAGAAATTATAAGGCAGAACAAACAAATCCTTCTGATGACTTATTTAGGCTAAAAGCTCAAGGCAAAAGCAAAAGGAATTCAATGTGCTACATTATGGTAAGTAAAGTATTGAATTACCAGCTTATCATAAATGAATATCCATTTTAGAAATAATGCTTGAATTAGGGGAGATAGAGCCCCAAACAGGTGAAGGAGAGACAGGGAGAGATAGAGATAGAGAGAGAGAGAGAGACCAATCTACTATCCTGGCCAGAGTTTGAGAAATGGCTTAAGTATGAAAAAAGAGATAGTTTAAAAATGAAACCAAATAAATCATCTTCCCACACCATAATTAGGAGGTGGCAGAACATTTCAGTGCCTGACAAATTAATTCCATTTGCATTATGAACCTTATTCAAAACACTGTAAGAGCCACAAAGACAAAGTCGAAACATGGCCTTTAATTAATCCTGCATCGTGCCTGACACAGTAGTGTACACCCTTGGGTACTTCTAAACATTGAAATTAAAATCTGCACGTACATGCAATCCCCTAAATATGCTTCTAGTCTAACTACAGCTGCCTTCTACCATATCCCCACGTATTTCTACAGAGAGCAGAGAAGAAATGAGTCTCAAAAATCAAAGTACCTTCTTCATAATAATTTAAAGGTCAGACAGACCAAGGCTCTTTTTGTAATCAGAGTGAGGCCCAACAGAGTTTATGTTAACTAAGTACTGAATACTAAACAAAAATGAATTTTCATTTAAAGCCACAGAGACAATGGAGTTTTAAAGATGTAAAGGGTTGAATTCTATCTTAGCAACAGCATTGTTCATTCAGCAAATGTGAGTTCAGTTCAGTTCAGTTCAGTCACTCAGTTGTGTCCAACTCTTTGCAACCTCATGGAGCGCAGCATACCAGTCTTCCTTGTCTATCACCAACTCCCGGAGCCTGCTCAAATTCATGTCCATTGAGTTGGTAATGCCATACAATCATCTCATCCTCTGTCATCTCCTTCCCCTCCCGTCTTCAATCTTCCCCAGCATCAGGGTCTTTTGAAAGGAGTCAGTTCTTCGCATCAAGTGGTCAAAGTATTGGAGCTTCAGCTCCAGCATCAGTCCTTCCAATGAATATTCAGGACTGATTTCCTTTACGATAGACTGGTTGGATCTCCTTGCAGTCCAAGGGACTCTCAAGAGTCTTCTCTAACACCCCAGTTCAAAAGCATCAATTCTTCAGCGCTCAGCTTTCTTTATAGCCCAACTCTCACATCCATACATGACTACTGGAAAATCCATAGCTTTGACTGGATGGACCTTCGTCAGCAGAGTAATGTCTCTGCTTTTTAATATGCTGTCTAGGTTGGTCATAGCTTTTCTTCCAAGGAGCAAGCATCTTTTAATTTTGTGGCTACAGTACCATCTGCAGTGATTTTAAAGCCCAAGAAAATAAAGTCTGTCACTGTTTCCACTGTTTCCCCATCTATTTGCCATGAAGTGATAGGACTGGATGCCATGATCTTAGTTTTTTGAATGTTGAGTTTTAAGCCAGCTTTGGGCTCAGTGGGACCAAATATTGCCCCAGTAGTGTTCACTGGAGATAAGCCAGGGAAGTCCTCTGCATTAGGTTGTTCATAGGTCGAAGAAAGAAGAGAAGAGAGCCACAAAAAGAAAAGCAGAGAATGAGATTATACCACTGACTTAAGTATCAGTGAATCCTGAAAGAACAATTGGATTATGAATGTGTAGTAAGAAGTGGGTACCCATAGATGAGAAAGTTTATTCCAAATAGAAGGGTATGATATAAGGGCATGAATGTAGGAAAGTATTGGACTTTTTCTACTTCTCACTCTAGGCAGGAAGAATATTAAGAATTTTCCTTGCACTTAAGCCTTTAACCAGTTGCTCCCTGCTCTAAAATAAGCGATAACTGTCTCTCCCCACTGCCTCTATTGTGTATCTGTGTGTGTGTGTGTGTGTGTGTGTGTGTGTTGAATGATTGAGGGCAGCACAGAAAAGGGGAGCATTCATGTTCTGCATGGAGGCACACAGTATGTACATGGCAGACTCTCTCTGGTTAAGTCATGGCCTGTTATAATAAGAAACATGGCTGCTATTTATGCATCAGCCAGTTTACATTCATTGCCTGCACATCTTATGGCAGTCTTTCAAAGCAGATATCACTTTCTATATTGATGAGCAAATTGAAATGCAAACATTTCACAAAATCTAGTTGAAAGTAGTGAATTATCATCTTTGGTCTATTTGACCTCAAGGCCTATGTGCCTCCCCCACAGCTCACTCTCTGTCTCTACAAAAGCGGTAGAGGCAGGCTGGCAGTAGGTTTCACCCAGCCAAACTCCCCATAAAAAACATGTAATATGCAGAGGTTTTCAATCATGTTAACTTATCAGTACAATTCTACCTTTGCTCAGTCTCTCCAACTCAAGAAGTAACAACGGATCCTAAGCACAAATTTTACTATCTTGTATGGTGATGTTGGGGCTTCCCTGGCGGCTCAGACGAATAAAGAATCTGCATACAAAGCAGGAAACCTGGGTTCTATCCCTGGGTCAGGAAGATCTCCTGGAGAAGGGAATGGCTACCCACTCCAGTATTCTTGCCTGGAGAATGCCATGGACAGAGGAGCCTGGCAGGGTCACAAAAAGCTGGACACGACTGAGTGACTAACACTTTCATGGTGATGTGGTGGACTTCCCATGTGGCACTATTGGTAAAGAATCTGCCTGCCAATGCTGGAGATGTAAGAGATTCAGATTCGATACCTGGGTCAGGAAGATCCCCTAGAGAGGAAATGGCACACACTCCAGTATTCTTGCCTGGAGAATCCCATGGACAGAGGAGCCTGGTGGGCTACAGTCCATGGGCTCACAAAAAGTCAGACACAATTGAACATCTGAGCACATATAGTGAAGTTATGTCATCAGTCTGGCTAGTACATAATTTAGAATTCCAAGAAAGAGCTTGCTTTTTCTTTTTTTCTTTGCTTCTTATTTTTCCCATCTGTAGGATCTCACATATCACTGTAGAGGCAACACAATTTGAATACTGAATCCCTAATCTCCTTCACTCTTCTTCTCTAGAAATGTAAACTTCAGTTAAAATCACCAGTTATTCCTCCATGGACAGAACCAGCTGGTGGGAAGTAACTGATAATGAGACATTCACACATATATATATCATACATCTGAGATATATATATATATATATATATATATATATATATAATATATCCAGCTATCCCTTGTTTTTAGATCATTGCGTCATGTTCCCAGAAGAAATTATAAAACATTGCATGGAAAAAGTTGAGTGTTCCAGTTTGACTTAAGCTTACTACACATGGCTGAAGAAATCAACTGAAAAGTTGCACTAGAATCAAGTAAAAGAAGGTATGAAAACTACACAAATGAGTTTATCCTTATCCTGTAAGACATGATCTTATAAACAACTAGGAGCTGAGGAAAGCTTTTCATAACAATAGAGATATGAACTTGACCACAGTATTATTTAAAGAAGATTAAGTGGTCCAAACTTGAGAGGTAAGATGGATTTGGGAGACGAACAAGTAAGTGAGATCAGTTAGAAGTGTCTACATGGAGAAATCATGAAACTGGATCAAGGCAGTAGCAAAAGAAAAAAAAAAAATTTTTTTTTTTTTTTTTTTTTTTAAGTGGGCTTCCCTGGTGGCTCAGATTAAAGCGCCTGCCTGGAATGTGGGAGACCTCGGTTCGATCCCTGAGTTGGGAAGATCCCCTGGAGAAGGAGATGGCAACCCACTCTAGTACTCTTGCCTGGAGAATCTCATGGAGGGAGGAGCCTGGTAGGCTACAGTCCATGGGGTCGCAAAGAGTCGGACACGACTGAGCAACTTTACTTTCAGAGTCAAAGGTAATAGATTTGTGACCTCAAGTCTGAAATATCCTTGAAAAATCATTTAGTTCACCCTGCTCTCAACTTTTTGACGGTCCTGAGGTTTTCATCTTAGGGGAGTAAGGAGATAGTGATGCCCTTAACCGTAACAGTCAGCGCAGGTCTGGAGAGAAACGGGTTTATTCCTGGGCCTGCTGAGTTTGCAGAGTCCTTGTAGCAAACCCAGCCTTGACATCCCTTTGTTTCTTTTCCTGTTACATCTTTCCCCAGTCCCTCAGCCGAACCCTCTCCAGGAGTGAAAAAGCTCTTCACCTATCCGCGCCCCCGATCCGAAGGCCCTCGATTTCCAATGCGTAAGAGAAAAAGAAAAGTGGCTGGTTCCTGCCCAATGCCACCAGGGCCCTTCCGTGTCTGGAATGATAGAGGTGGGTGATGAAGGCTTTCCATCCACACCGTCCAGCTTCCAACTCTGGAAACTGGGAGCCAATCTAGCTAGGGACACTGCCAGAGGAGCCCCACATCACCTCATTTATAACCCGGGGAACAACGAAACAGATATGGGTGGTACAGAATCTCTTCGCACAATCTAGCTTCAAGTCGCCAACTTTAAGGAAAAAAAATTCCTCATGAATGACATAAACCAATTACAGAGCTGTCTAAACCAAGCCCGAGTTCTGAAATGGAGTCCACATGTTCCCATTAGGCGGAGGGATCTGAACAAGGGCCAAAACAAGCACATTCGGTACCCTAGGATGCCCGAATTCTGGGCTCTCTCATAGGACAGTCCGGCACTCCACCCTGAAGACGCGACTGCCATCGTCTCTTCATAGCTGAGGGTATCTTTGCATACAGTGCTTTACAATCTCCCTTCCCTAATAACCCGGCAGGCTTCTTTGCTCATTGCCATGTTACTGGACTATCTTGTCTAATATCTTGCCCATCACCAAAGGACATGTGAGAAAAGACTGAGATTTGGATAATTAGTCACCTTAAAGCATTCTCTTAGTTTTTGTACATATGTATGTTTTATTTGACATAGAATTTTTTTTCAGCCTGAAACCATTATAAGTTTGAAGAATAGGGAATAAGAAATTAAGGTGGTGGTAGATATATATTAACTGATCACCTATCATGTGCCATGATCTTTATACTATTTCTTTTAATCCCTCACAACTTGGTGGGCCATGCATGATTATTCTGGCATTTCATAGATAAGGAAATTGAGCATCAGGGAGGTGAAGGAAGTTTTCCAATGTCACCCAGGTAGCAAGTGGGAGGAGATACATACCAGCTCCAAAGTGTGGTGCTGCTGCCAACCTAATATAATTGCTATTTTTACATAAAATTTAATGGGGGAGTGAAAAACAAGTAGCAAGTACAGAGAAGCAAAAAAGCAAAGAATAAGGAAAATTACATCTAATCCCACCACCCAGAGATAATCACCCTTAATATTCTGTTGTAAATCCTGCAATTGCAGAAGTTTTAACTCCCATTTTGGAGCTCTTGCACTGATGCTGCAGAAAGCTTTCAAACAAATTACATCTTTTTGTTATATTCAGAATCATCAAGAAAAATACAAAAGAGATATCTTCAGAGTTTTAAAAAGTGAATTTGAGAAGTAGTCAACAAGGCCTACAGTGTCCTTAAATGCTGCTGGAATCTGGAGAATTAAAAGCATCGGTGTTCTCTGAGTATCTGTCTTCTAGATGCTCCCTTGAAAGGGAAGCCATGAGTGTGCAGAGGTCAGTGGGAGGTCTCTGAAACAGCGGCAGATGGATCCAGTGTGTCTTCCAGAAGCTTGTTTTGTGACTATGGCCAAGAAACAATGCCCCAGGCTACAATTTGTCCATCTCCCAGTTGGCGTTTATCACTTACCCCGCTTAATGATCAGGGTTGTTTTCAGGAGTTCATGAGATGAATATTTATGAAAGCCCTTTGAAATAAACAAAGCACTATGCAAATGAAAGGCAATTGTCAAAATCGCTAATAATTAAGCACTTGACTTCTAAGATGAAGATTTTGCCAAGGTGTTAAGGGAGCCATGATACTCGCCTTTTAAAACCCTAAACCATAAATTAAGTGGCAAAACTGTAATCAAAATGCTACCATAATAAAATTATACCTTTTTGTAGGTGTTAAATATGGATAGTAATAATAATGATCCTGATGATAATGATGACTAATACCTATTCCTTTTGGTATCATATTTTCAAACACTTTGTAAATGATTTGCATGGCTTTCTCAATTAATCCTCAGAATAACCTTTGTCAATGTACATTGAAAATGAAAGTGTTAGTTGGTTGGTCGTGTGTGACTCTGTGACCCCATGGACTGTGGCCTGCCAGGCTCCTCTGTCCATGGAATTCTCCAGGCAAGAATACTGGAGTGGGTAGCCATTCCCTTTTCCAGGGGATCTTCCTGACACAGGGGATCAAATCTGGGTCTCCTGCATTACAGGCAGTTTCTTTACCAACTTACCCAGCAAAGAAGCCCAATCAACTCATGAAAGTCAAAGTCACTCAGTCATGTCCAGCTCTTTGTGACCTCATAGACTATACAGTCCATGGAATTCTCCAGGCCAGAATACTGGATTGGGTAGCCTTTTCCTTCTCCAGGGGATCTTCCCAGCCCAGGGATTGAACCCAGGTCTCCCGCATTGCAGGCAGATTCTTTACCAGCTGAGCCACCAGGGAAGCCCAAGCATATCGGATTGGGTGGCCTATCCCTTCTCCAGCAGATCTTCCCAACCCAGGAATTGAACTGGGGTCTCCTGCATTGCAGGTGGATTCTTTACCAACTGAGCTATCAGGGAAGCCCAGTCATCTCATAGTACTTCATATGTATTCAGTGCTGTATTAGACATTTAAATAGTCTCAATTAATCCTTACAATTCTATGAAATACAAAATAGCATCATCTTCATTTTACAGATGAAGAAACCAAAGGGAAAAAAAATATCAAAGACATTCTGAAGACTGTATAGTCAGTAAATGGCGAATGTGAACTTAAACCAACTCTCCCAGAAGGTTGGGAGAGTCCAGGCTCTTAATCAACATATTGAAGCACAATCAGGAAAGAGTCATAATCATTAAAATGAAAGGTGATAGAGACCCAAAAGAGGACTCAACAGTGGAAATGGAAAGGGTTAGGTTTAAGAAATGCAGCAAAAATAAACTTGACAGAATTTTAACAATCTGATTAGATTGGCAGGCATAAGGAGAAAAAGTTAAGATGAGTGGTTTTTCAAGCCTGGATAATTGGGAAGATAATGAGGCCGTCCTCGTAAATAAAGACCTGCAGAAGAGAAGCAGATTTGTTGGGGGAGCATAGGGTGGGGGGAAGATGATGGACTGAGTTTGAGATGCCCATGGGGTACACAGGTGGAGACAGCCCAGGGGAAGAAACGCAGGTGCGAGTGCCTCCCATCACTGGGCCCCCACACTTGCTGAAGGTCCAATCAGCTATTTTCAGCCTAGGTTTTCAGTCTTAGTCTTACCCTGCACTTTGGTGAGTGACACGGGATAAAATTTTCCATAAATGATTAGAGCTGGAAAAAGAAAAGAAACTCACAGAGACACAGGCACCCAGAAATTCAGCCACCTCATAATAAGCCAGAGACTTTTCCAAAACCATCTTAGACTGCTTATTTTCCAAACTCAAAGTGTTAGGCACAAGAATCAGTGGCTTGGAGATAGGCGCAGTGACATCTGAGCAATGCCTTCCTTCGCTGCAGCAAGCTGCCCTTGTGAAGATGAATTTGCTCCTGCGTGATGATGAAACCTATTTAGGAGTTCTAAAAGTGCAGGTTGGCTCAAAGTTATTTCCACTGCTCAGGGCTGAGCCTAAGAGGGCCCCTGACCTGTTTGATGTAGAAAGAGAAAAGAAAGTCAAAAGAGGACAATGGAGAGTGGTCCAAGGTGGGCAGAAAAAGAAGAGGTGAGATGCAGAAGCCTCCAGAGTCCTTTGCACAGCTGGTTCTGTGTATCAGTGACTAGGGGTTTATGGTCATGGGGTAGACCGTGTTTAGTCTTCCTAAAAGTAAGCATAAGCCCAAAACTATATGGTAAAGAGTACCTAACTTTTCGTATTAGTTCTTTATACTATACTAACCTTTCCTTTCCTCCTGCAATGTGTGTTGACCTTTGAAATTTTGTTGTCGCTGCCATCTCATTACAAATTCCAGAAAGAGCTAAACAAAATCTCAGTTTTTCACAAATAGCAACATCTGCTTGTTACACACAATGTATTACTCACTTAAAAAAAAATGTATAGCAGTATACAGCTACACAACATTGTAAAGCAGTTATCCTCCATTTTTTTTTAAAGCATTATTGGTTCAAATTCAAAAAATCTGAAAACTAATTTTACTATTTAGCTTAAATTTGGACATGTACGCACACATACACACACATTTTGCACAGCAATCTTTCATTTTCTCTCTCCATCTCTGTTTCTGATATAAACATTTTGTTAAAAATCAAAATGCTCATTTCCTTGAGTATGGAGTTAGGTGTTAGAGTCCTATTTCATCATTGTATACTCAGTTCTCTAAATATTTCCCCATCCTCCCACTTAATTTTTTTTTTTCTTTAAAAATCATACCTCAAGTTGGGGAAAATTCTATAGAGATGGACACATCTGAGTTAAGTTTTCAAGATTTGACTTATCATTGAAAATTCTATATCTCAAACACTCACAAAACCCCTGATTTTTTTGGGCAATGTTAATGCAGTATCTTCAACCAAACTGACAGTGATACTGACAGATAACTGTGATACCCATAGCACTTAGAACAACAGTAAAGCAATACCAGCAGCTCCGAACACTTCCCCTTCTGAAATCATCATTACCCAGAGCAAATTGCTCAGATATTAGGAATGCTTTCTTGGAAAAATCACAGTCATAATAATACCCTTTGAACTTCTTGGGCGGGGGCAGGGGGAGGAGTGGGTCCTAAAATATTTCTTGTTTCTTTTCTCATGTTATCTTTTGCCCTCCACTTTCCCTCTCACTTGTGCTGACAGCCAAAGTCTATCATCACAGTGTTAGCTGATGACCACTTAAAACAAGGATTTTAATCACTTTCAGCCAAGTTTATCGTCATTTTCCTTTTATAGAACCTTAAGAATTTGGTGATATCTATAGGCAAATTATTATTTATTTATTACTAAAACCACATAAAACATTACTTTCATTCGAATTCTAGAAAAAATATACAAACAAATTAAATGGTACCAAAAATGAGTAAATAATTGACCCTCGGGCACAGAGAGTTCTAAGATCTGGTACTCAGTGACGTGTATATTCACAAATGAATTCATTGAGCTCTGTCCATGAAGAGAGCTTGTTAGGTGTGTTTGAAAGAAAGTTAAGGCCCAGCCCATCAGCAAGTGCTTACAATGGAGCTGTAGAATAGTTAAGACATAAAGTTAGACAAGGAACCCTGATGGAGTCAGAGAAGATGGAAGTTAGTATGGTTGAAGCTGAGCCTTCCCTCATGGAAAATAAGATGCTCAGAGCAAATTAAAACCCATGATTACACTTGCATATGAATACATGTTCGTCCAGCAGTATACTCTGTGCTCCAAAGGCCACAGAACCATTAGCTATGTTTCTTCTCTCAATGCCTTGCATTCAAACTAGATGTAGAAAACAATTGAGAGCAATTAAGGTTCAGCTCTGTGATACGCAGCAGGCTCCTTAGGCTTCTGTTTGTGTCAAGGTCTGTTGACTTGCAAACCAAAAGTCATTTGCAACCTCCCATTCCTTTACCATCTAAATCAAACAGTTAAAATACTTGATTTTTCTGCTCAGGAATGGGACACGCTTCTAGACAATAAGATTTAAGTTGAATTCCCCTAGGAAGACTTTCTCTTCAAAATGAAAAGGCAAAGCTTCACCAGGAAAACATTCTTTGCCTCTTCCTCCTTCCCCTTTCTTCCTCTCTTATGTGCAGAAGTGAGACCAGGAGGCCGAGCACCATCCTGCCCATGAGATGACAAGCAGGCATACTGTGGTCAGGTAAAGGACAACAGAATGGGAAGATGAAAGGAGGCTGAATTCTTGGGAGCCATCATAGATGCAAGCCCTAAATGTTTAAGTGTTTAAGCCACTGCTAGTCTTAGTAACTACAAACAGTCCCTACAACTAAAGCATTCAAGTTCACCTGAGGGAAAATAAAGAATTTATTGTAAGGATGCAGAGGTCTTTTCCCAAACCTGGTAAAGAAATGCAGCTTGGTTTCCTAAGAAATAGAGAATAGAAAATAGAAAGCTGCCCAGGAACCCAGACAACTATCCCATCTCCCTCTGTCCCAGAAAACATAGTGTATTATGATTAAACTTCCCTCTTTGCAGTCTCATCATTAGTCTCTCTGTGGCAAAGGACAAGAAACTTTGCCCTACATCCATACACATGGCTGGCCTCCAGTTCTAAGGTTACATGTATTTTCTCATCCTACTCCCAATCCAATTCTCAATCCCTACCTGGTGTCTCTCAGTCCCAGTTCTAAAGAGAGGGAGAATATGATTGGTTCTTGCTTGGAAGAACTATCTGCTCCCATGGCCTGGGTATGGGGAAACACAGAATAAAAATGTATTCACTTAGTTACAGTCAACTAAGGAGCTCAATTATTTGAGCTCCTACTCTAGGCTGACACTATTCTAGATTCTGGGGATACAGCCATGAACCAAAACAAATCCCAGCTATTGAGGAGTTCACCTTCTGGCTCATGCAGATGGAGAGAAGAAAACAAATATATAACATGTGGTGGAAATATGTGGTTTAAAGCAAAATGAGTCAGAGTAAAGCAAAAGATCAATAGGACAGGGGGAAATTTTCTTTTTCTATAGGGTGATCCTAGTACTGGGAAGGTGACATTTAAACCGAAAATCGAAGAAAATGAGGGATTGAGGCATGTGCTATCTGGAGAATGGTGTTCCCAGCAGAGAAGAGCAAATGCGAAGAACCTGAAATCAGAGCATTTATTTGATATTTTTTAAGAAGCACCAAGGAAGCCAACATATCTCCAGCAGAAAGAAGTAGGGGGCAAGTTGCAGCAGATAAGTCAAGTGAGGGGTCAGACCATGACTTCTGGAATCCCGCCTCGGAGATAGGGCCCCCACGCAAGCGAAACTGTTATACACTAGACAATAGCTCTCATGTTAAGTCGCTTTAGTCATGTCTGACTATGAACCACCCCATGGGCTGTAGGCCTCCAGGCTCCTCTGTTCATGGGATTCTCCAGGCAAGAATACTGGAGTAGGTTGCCATTCCCTCCTCCAGGGGCTCTTCCCAACCCAGGGCTCGAACCCATGTCTCTTAAGTCTTATGCACTGGCGGGAAAGTCTTTACCACTAGTGCCACCTGAGAAACCCAGACAATAGCCTTCAGAAATACATAATACAAAATGGCATTAATGGAGGAGAGTACCTAGAAAAGGCAAATCATGTGGGGAAAGTCAGGGAAGTCTCTATGGAGAAAGTACAGGCAGAATTGAATAAGGGGCAGATCACGGGCTGCATGTGCTTCCCAGGTGGCGCTAATGGTAAAGAACCCGCCTGCCAATGCAGGTGACTTAAGAGATGTGGGTTTGATCCCTGGGTTGGGAAGATGCCCTGGAGGAGGGCATGGCAACTCACTCTAGTATTCTTGCCTGGAGAATTCCATGGACGGAGGAGCCTAGCAGGCTGTAGTCCATAGGGTTGCCAAGAGTTGGACATGACTGAAGAGACTTAGCACAGCACACATGGGCTGCAGAGTCAGAAGGATCTGAGTTCAAATCCTATCTGGACCACTAGAACTGTAGGACCTTGGGCAAGTGAATTGTCCTCATTGACCCTCAGGTAAAATATGTCAAAGGATTGATGTTTCAATGAAATAAGTTAAAGTATGCACAGTGCCTGTGATATCTACATGCACAGAGTCTATGAAGAAAGAGTTCAGTGATCAGAGAACTTTGGAGAACACTTCTTTCTCTCTTTTAGACTTTCTCAATGAAAGTCTAATAACATTCTGGATGGGTATCAAGAAAGTAGCCTTGACTTTATGCAGGCTGCTATGTCAATTTACTTGGAGCACCAAACTCATCTCTTAGGTGTGTGATTCCACGGAACACATCAGGCCTGATACTGTGGAAGGGCCCTTCCCTCCTGACTCCTTCAGTGACTCACTAAGCAGCCCGGCAGCACCATGGACTCACCTTCCCCAGGTCTGAGGGGTCCTGGCAGCTACTGGAGAAACATATCCACAAGTCAAAGTCCCCCAACCTTTTCCCAACTACTTGTAACACCTTTCTTCTCCTAACAACTTGACAGCCAGTATTACAGAAGAATAATACAGACCATTCTTAAGAAAAAGTGGGGAATTTGAAAGGGGAAAAAAATGAGAACAGAGGATAGGGAGAACATTTTCTTCCTAAAATTAATGGGACAACATTGGTCCAAAACTTGGGAACACAAGTCGGACCAGTCAGATATCTGTCCTTGTAATATCTATGCATTGTTTTTCTGTTTAGTGCCCTTGATCTGCCCAGCTTTTAATACAGTTCTGATCATAGGAGAAGGAAGAAAGCCTCCAGGCATCTTGTCTGTTGCAAAACATAAAAAATGGCGAAGTGTTAAGCTTCAATTCCTCTGTCCAGATATTTAGTTTATTTTTAACAAAAAGCCAGATTTAGATCCTGGGTCTGCTAGTTTCTAGCTCTGTGATTTAGATGAGTCACTTAATCTCCCCACACCTTACTTTTCCTGTTTTTAGTAAGAAGAAAATAATTTTTATCTTTCATAGCTAACATGAGGATTAAACAAAACGGTTAGTGGTGGGGTAGGGGCAGAGTGATAATTCCTGGCCATGTTCAGTTTTAACAGATGTTTATGGAACGAGTGACTGACTGGTCACTGCTTACCATTCTACATAATGAAAACACCTTCCCTCTTGGTTTTCATGACTCCATGCAATATTGTTTTTAAGGATATTGTTGAGAACATCAATTTCACAGTCAGTGAACTCTTAACTGCATCCCATTACTCTCTAATAAAACATTACAAAAAAAAAAAAAATAAAGCACTCTAATTTCATAGCATTAAAATTGCCAAAAAAAAATAAAATTGCCAAGTCATGTTATAAGAAAATGATACTTTGTCTATTAATTTTCATTATTGATATAAAATAAATGATTCATTGTCTTTTTGAGAGAAAAGACAGAATAAAACCTGAGTCACATAGGTGGCATTCCCAGTCTTAAACTCTGAAAGAAACTGAATACCTATTTAATGGATCTGAAAATGATTCACAGTCCATCAGATCTAAGATGTCCCATTACTTTAAAAAAAAAAATAGGAACAAACATGAGGCACAAATAATTGAGGTTTGATATAAAAATGAAAATGAATGGTTGAGGAACTCCAAAGCTTTTAATAATTAATACATAAGCCTTCTGGTAATTTAAATTATGGGCAAGGTAACTTAGATCCAGTATATTAATTCACCTTGAGAGTGGGTTGACTTAAAGTTTCCTTTTTAGATATGCATGGTTTACTCAGTAATAATAATAAAAGACAACCACAAAATTCCACATACACAGCATCACTCCCTCTGAACCAGCCCTAGCATGCCAGGTTGCAGAGCTCTTAAACCCACACACCAAGAGTTTAACTTGAGCTTGGCTGGGGGACTTGGACAAGACTTTCACTATTCAGACACAGAAAATATTAATTATCATCAAATCTGTCATTATCTTCCCATCCCCCGCTCCACATCCTCACCTCACCTATCTGATACTTTTTCCCTCCAGCCAGCAAAATGAAAAGCAGTGATTTGCTGAGTGGATTGTGGTTTCACTCAAAAAGAAAAGGGGCCAGCTGTGTATACCTATTCAAAGTAATCAAAACAAGGAGATGGGAAAGATATCCTTGAAGAGCCCTAAGGCAATTTTTGTTGAAAATCCAGAAAGTATGATTTCTTTAGAGCAGCTACAAAAGAAAGAAAGAGAGAAAAAGGGTAAAAAGCGGGGGTGGGGGGGGTGACAGGGACTGAAACAGAAAGAGGGAGGAAAGGAGAGAGAGAGAGCAGAAAACAGAGAGGAAATGATGGACGGGGGGCAGAAAACAGACAAGGGAGAACTAGAGAAACAGAATAAGAGAGAAGAAAGAAATCGAAGGAGAAAGGAAGCAAAAGCAAAATGAGGCTCAAAACCACGTGTCTGATGCCCTCTCCCCTACTCTCTGTGACTTCTGAACTGCGTGTCCAGGCAGATAAAAGTGTGCAGAAGCAACAGTCAGAGTTGGCCTGGCATCCTAAAAGAATACACAAACGCCTACAAGATATGATTTCAGGAGTGCCTGGGTGACCCACTGCCCAAAATAACACCATTCATCCACTGGCTGATGCCTAAAATTCCACTGTTCATGCTTCATTTATTTTGGAAAGCACTATGATGCACACTGACATTGCCCTGGGTTAGGGAACTCTTTCAGCCTATTTGCAATCCTTTCTAATCTTCTTGTGGGTGACTTTCAGAACCTTTCCTGGGTGCTGGTTTGGACCCAGGGATAAGAGGAAAAAATATGAAGCTAATAGATACATGAATAGGTAAAAGAGTCAAACCAGAAAGCTGAAGTCATAGAGGACAAAAATTTGCCTACTCAACTAGTGCTCAATCCTTGTGAAGCCTATACAGTAATCATTTAGTTGTATAGCCATTCCCTTCTCCAGGGGACATTCCTGACTCAGGGATGAAACCTAGGTCTCATGCACTGCAGGCAGATTCTTTACCATCTGAGCCACCAGGGAAGCCCATTTAGAAATTAACGAAGATGAAAAAAATACCAATTAAATTTTGATTTTATATTTATAAAGTTATATATGGTCCTTACAGGTTTTTATTAGGTTAAAAGCAGTATTGCTTAGTGTTTAGGAATAAAGACTTTGGGGCCAGACTCCTAGGTTTGAACCCAGATCTACCACTTATTAACTGGGTTGCCTTGGACCAGTTACTTAACCTCTCTGTTCATCAGTTTCCTTATTCATAAAATGAAATTAATTAACAGTATTTACCTCATAGGATATATGTAAATGTACGTGAGGACTTTGTAACAGCATCTGGTTCATAGAAAGTTCTACTACTTGTTGGGTATTGGGTCTGAATTGGGTCATACACTGATCCCTAAAGACTTGACTGACAAGAGGAGCTTACTCATTACTCATCTCAAGGGCTGGAAATCACTTTCTCTAAATCACATGACTTCTCAGAAGAAAATGGATACTTAATAAAACTGGTTCTGGCTAGAATGGAAGAAGTGGATAAGTGGTTGTTGAATGGGGAATAACAGTGGCTGCTACATGTGTTATATCCATTCATCCTTATTATAACCCTATAATGCTGATTGCATCATCCGCATATTACAGAGCAGCTATGGCTCAGAGGGGTTAACTGACCAAAGATAATGGAAAGAGCAATGATAGGCTTAGTACTTTAAACCAGGCTGCTTGCCAGTCCTATATTCTCTCCATCATGACCATCAGCTCCTCTTTAGTGGAATATCCAAGGCTTCTTCAAGTCTCCACTGGTGTAACTTTTCCTTAGCCCTAAGGAGGTACATGAGGGAAGTTTTTATGTCCTTGTTTCTAGGCTGCAACTTGAAGTGAAGTCAAGTCACTCAGTCATGTCCGACTCTTTGCGACCCCATGGACTGTAGCCCACCAGGCTCCTTGGTCCATGGGATTTTCCAGGCATGAATACTGGGGTGGGTTGCCATTTCCTTCTCCAGGGGATCTTCGTGACCCAGGGATTGAACCCAGGTCTCCTTCATTGTAGGCAGACGCTTTACAGTCTGAGCCACTAGGGAAGCCCAAGGAGAGTGCAAAAATGGAAGAAGTGGATATGCAGGACACAAAATGGAGGAAGTGGATACGCAGGACACAAAATGGAGGAAGTGGATACGCAGGACATAAAATGGAGGAAGTGGATATGCAGGACATAAAATGGAGCCACAAGTTCTTCAGTTCTTATTACTAATATATTTACTCAATAAATTGAGCCTCATCTCACTAAAGGCATTCATATTCATTTTTCTAATAGTTTAAAAAGCAGTATAGGTATCTTAAGTGCTTATGAACAAGGAAGAAATGATATAAGTTTTGATGCACATTTGATAGCCCTTGACTCATTTTTCTAATGTTTTCCATGAAAATAGGTGTTACTGAGTTTTCTTCTTCCTGAATTAATTTTACATTTTACCAAGAAATCATCAGTTTCCTTTCATATGTCAAATATTTCCCATGGAGTTGTTTGTAGTGTTCCCTTACGATTATCTTAACCTTTTCCCCAGAAGTGCTTGTACTCTTTTCTCATTCCTAATTTTATCTATTTCTGTCTAACATTAGTGATTTTAGTGCCTAATACTCTGCTTTCATATTAGTGATAGCTTTATCGCCCTTGTTTGACTTAAAATGAATCAGGTTTTAGACAATTTGTATGTTTATTCCACTAACTTCTACTGTTATTTTTTCAATTTCTAGTTTCTCAATCTTTTTCATTTTACTTTAATGTTCTTCCTCTAGTTTCTCTTCTGTAATTAACATATGCAAAGCTTGGCTGAATAGACCCCATTTCCTTTTAGAATTTACCATATCTCATAGGCTATGATGTATTTTTTCCTAACTAATTTTTCATTTAAAGTATGATTCTCATATATATATATATATATATATATATATATATATATATATATATAATATTTTCTCTTATACTCTGCTAGTCTAGAGGGACACAAAACAAAGTAGAACCCAGTTCACCAACTAAAATATCTTCAAGCCCAGCATGGCAATAGTCCTGTAAACTGCTGATACCAATATAGGATTTATATTAAAAGCAAAACCCCTAAGTAGCAAAAGAGAAGGTGTGCTAATATCACTACGCCTTCTTGTCCCCTGCAATTGGAGTCCCACGCAACCATACAGATCACAGAAAATGACTGCAGATTCAGGTCAGAGATTTTCCTAAAAACACACTGTGGTTTAATAGAATATTCAGAATATTCTAACCCCCTGTTTAGAGACCTCCTCTTCTAATTGCTCTGCCTATCTGAAGGACTGGACCCAGTCTACCCTTTTATTCACAAGTTGCCCCCTCTGTAACTTTCCTTAAACACTTGGCTAAAGAGAAATCACTTCTCTGCACTGTTCTTTCAGTCAGGTTGATAATGTCCCTAGACACAAGGTGAAGTAGCAGTCAGGGGATCCTGCCTCGGTGTGATGAATAAGCTTACGTGAGTTCTCCTCCAGACCAGACAGCTTCCTTTGTTTCTGTAACTGATTCAGTGAGGTTACTCATACTACCTTTCATTGAGGGTTTACTATGTGTCAGATGTTGTATTCAACACTTTATATACATCATCTTATTTAATCCTGACAACTACCCTTTAGACAAGTAAAAATATGCCTATTTTATAAATGAGGAAAATAAAACTCAGAGAATAAATAACTTACACAAGTTAGTAGGAATTCCTCTAAATAAAGTACCAGAGCTACAATTTAAATGTAGGTCCACTTAACTCAAAAGGCAGTGCTCTTAGCCACTAAACTATCATTCCTCTCTCTGCACCCTAGTCATGTTGCAAAATACATTAGAGAACATTCTGGATTTCCTGAAATCTGCTGATTAACCAGGTGTGCCCTCTGCCTTGAACTGAATCACCCAGAGGAATGTTGAACAGGACAGAACAGGGCCTTGCTATAAGCTGCCAAGGACTATGGCTCCACTACACTAACTGTCCGCCTTCTGGGTCAGGGATTGACAAATTAGGGCCTGTGGCTAAATATGGCCCAATGCCTGCTATAATTTAAAAAAAGCTTTATTGGAACATGGTCACATCCATTCATTTATATATTGTCTATGGCTCCTTTTATTCCATAGCAGCAAAGTTGAGTAGTGTTATAGACACTGTATGGTCCACAAAGTCTTATATATTTATTATCTCTTCCTTTAAGTAAGAGGACAAGCTTGTTGACTTCTAGCCTAGAACATCTTTGACCTCAGTTACATCCTGAAAGGTTTGACTTATAGAATTCTATTATTTTATATTATGTACACACTTCCTAATACCCTGAACAGTGCTTGGCACTTTTCTCCTTTCACTATGCCATATTCAACCTGATGGAATGAGCACATGGACTATAATGAGATGGAGGGAGACAGGCATTCCTCATAGCATCATTTATCACATTACTGAGATGGGACATCATGGGCCTGGATGAGCCATCTGCTCAGTCTGTAAATCAGTCCACTTCCCAGCATCAGCTTCTGGCACCCCATGCTGGGCTGGAAGACCTAAGACGCCTCCTGACCTCCAGGCCCTTGCTGCCCTCCCCACCTGGAGGAGGGGTGACCACTGCCCAAGTGCTCACCTTGGAAACACTCTGATGACACAGACGATAAGGTGGTTACCCTTTGCTGCTCCTAAGCCTTGGTGTCACAGCATCATTTTAACCTCACAAAGATAGACCATCACAGAAAGAAAAGACATCAAGCCTAAATCAAGCAAGCAGAGGTGTGAGGGAGGGCACAGCGATAGAGGTCTTTGATAGGAGGGAAAGTCCTGTGTCAAACAGCCTGAAGACACAAAACCTGAAAAATAATACGTTCACAAATCAGAAATGTGTTTATGGATATGAAGAACTAAAGGCTTCCATTTGGCTACAGGGGCAAAAGAAGCAATGACAGGGCAAATCTGGCAAAACAAAAGAAGGCTGTCAGAATTATAGCTGATTAAACAATGAGAGAGGCTGCCTGAAGAGGTAATGAGTTCCCCATTTCTGAGCATGTCAGAGCAGATACCAATTTCCCTTTGCCAACTAGCAGCAATTCCCAAACGGGCTATGGAACTGGACTAGGAAAGTTGGAAACTACACTATAATTCATGGATCCATGAGACCCATGCTTCCCAGCACATCTGTTTTGATGTTGCCTATACATAGTTTTCCAACAGTTGGTCTCTCTGATTGGACTGGCTTTCAGCACTTCAGGCTATGCACTTTTATGTCGTCTTCTATATTTTGCCCATTGGTCAAACATGTGCTAACTACAGAGCCCTAGTAAGTGACACACTTTGATTTGGGGAAGCCTGAGTTACAAAACGACTTCCCAGGTGGTGCAGTGGTAAAGAATCTACCTTAATGCAGGAGGAACAAGAGACTTGGGTTCAAACCCACTCAAGTATTCTTGCCTGGAAAATCCCATAGAGAGAGGAGCCTGGAGAGCTACAGTCCATGGGATCACAAAGAGCTGGATAAGACTGAGCTACTAAACACAGCACAAAGTTAACAACAACAATAAAAAAAAAAAATTAAGAAAAAAAGCTTGCTTCTAACAGAATAGAGCTATATTGCACTCTTATTTTTAACTTCATCCTACTCTCTGCATTTTTTCTTCCACCAAACTATCAGACAACCCAAATCAATTTGCCTCCTTACTTTGAAATAACTCTTTCTGAAACATGCATGTGGTTTTGAAATTCCCCTAAGATCTCAGAGTAGGAGGTGTTGTGTGTGCATAGATCTGTGTTTAAGGTGTCCCTTCATAGCCAGATAATGATATTGAGAACAAAAGCAGCAAATGACCTGGCCCCCATCTCACATTCAATGTCTTGAGAGCCCTAAGCAGGCCGGGAACTGTAAGAGAAACTCCCCTGGTTAGGCAGAAAGCCACAAGGCTACATGCTTCACACAGACCTCCTGTTCCATGTTATTTCCTCTCTACCTTTCTGTTGCCAAACCACCACAGTTCAGCTAATTCCTCCTTCAGCAGTGTCTCACCCAGCACTGCAATTACAGTGGAGACAGAAATGGAGTTGGAAATGAAGTAATAAGGAGGCAAAGAGAGGAGGCCACCATGATTCATCCCTAAAGCATCTGGGGTCATTAAATATATGTATGCGGTCCAGGAATCACTAATTTTACCCACTAAGTTTAAAAAAAGGGGTGGGGGGGAGAAAGAAATGAAAATTAGGTGTTTGCAAAAAATCCTGCCTCTGTTGGTCTCCTCCCCAGGAAGCAGTTTGCTTAAGGGGGCAGGTATATGTTCCAAGAAGAATGCCAAACCTGTCATCGTAAATAATCCCAAGGTATTATTTAGAACATCCAAAAGCCAAGCCAAAGAATTGTTAACAATATCTGGTTTTTACGCTTTACAGTGAATACACAAGATCTTTTTCCCTAGACAACCACACTTTAGAATGTGCTTGAAGCAGTATTTTAGCCACTCGTCCTATGGCCTGAAATTTTCTAGGAGGGAAGGAGGAGGAACTATGACATCATAACCCAAGAATTTTGCTCATGGCCCAGTTTTACGGAGTGTGCTTATTCTGCTTTTTAGAAGTTACTCAACACTGAATTCCATGCACCTCCCCTGAAACCAGCTTCTTCTGACTGCTGTATTCCATAACAAAAGTGGCATCACCTTCCTCACCTCTCAGACTTCCAGTCATTGCTATTTTTAACTCCTTTTCTCATTCTCTTCCACTTCTGCAATTTCTACCCCAGCTCCCACTTCCAGCATCAAATCAAGATCCACTGCTGTTGCTTCCTTCATAGCTGTCAGCCTCTCTTCATCCTCACAGCCATCTCAAAGGTCTAGGCTCATCCTTTCTCACCTGTTCTATTGCAGCAGCCTCCTAACTGGCATTCCACGCCCCCCCCCCCAAATCCTTCTCTCCCCATTCATCCCTCCCACTCAATCTCTCTTCCCAGTGTTCCCTGGGTTAACAATCATATAAACTGCTCCAGGGGTCTTACTCGAGCAGCATGTCTTCTTTTTGCCACTTAAATGACTCCCATCCAATCCTTAAGGTTGATTGCCTCTAAGAAACTTTCCATAACCCCTTAGTTATATGAACAAGATACGCCTCTCCATACTGATACCTGCATTAAAATACTTGTATTTGCTTCTCCTTCTCACTGAAGATTTTGAGGTTTGAGATTGTCTCTTTTCTTTCTTTGAATTCTCAGTAGTTTATTATATACTGTCTGACCTATACAGGGCACTTCAGAAAAGTTTTGTTAAACGAATGCACTTCCTCATTTATAATTCAATAGTATCTCCATTGCCACCAAGAAAGCACTCTTTATCCTGGTATTCAGATCCTCCCTCCTTTATCTGGCCCCATCTCTAGCCTTATCATTCCCTATGCCTTCATTATACATAATAAAACTGCATCCACTCACTCTTCTCTGCATTTCCTTGCTCTTTCCTGACCATGTGACTTTATTTTTGTTGTACCTTCCACCTGGACCACCATCTTCCTCTAATCCTCTCTTTAGATCCCAGGTCCCCACCAATATCCTAGCTCCCTCCTTCAAAGTCATGTCATAAACCACTTCCTTTACGCTCCCCAACGTAAGGAAGATAGAGCCACAACTCTGGGAATTCTCGCTGGCATCAGATCTGCTCCAATGGCATAAGCTGACCGCACCTTAAAGCATAGCTGTCCATATGCTCAAATTGTGTGCGTGCGTGCTCAGTCGCTCAGATGTGTCAGACTCTTGTGACCTCATGGACTGTAGCCCGCCAGGTTCCACTGTCCATGGGGTTTTCCAGGCAAGAATACTGGAACGGGTTGCCATTTCCTACTCCAGGGAATCTTTCCAACTAAGGGATCGAAACCCAGCCTCTCATTTCCTGCATTGGCAGGCAGATTCTTTACCACTGCCCCAACTGGGAAGCCCTATACTCAAATTAACTATTGCAAAACACACCCTATATAGCAGGACTGTGTTACTTAGCTCTATGTCACTACACCAGACATATTGATATGCACATATTCATATCCAATGCGTGTTTATTCTATTTGAAGAGATCTCTTGAACCTGGCTCGAAATATTACTTGTGTGCACGCTGTCTGGTGTCTAAGCCAAGTTATCAAGTAGAAGCTTGATTTGGAGGAGTTCAGACAAAAGAGAAAAGGCCTCGGGACTCCTTATAGTTGATGCATTTTCTACTCTCTTCTTAAAGCAATCAAACGGCATAAAATATGTACAGTGCCTTAACTTCAGTAAATTTTTGATAATTAATGGTTTTGTGGGTTAAAATTATTACAGTCAATAATAAACTTCACTTTTATACATATATAAAAATTCACTACATTTTCAAGATATGCTCTTAGGAAAACTTTTAGAAGTTTTTGTTTGTTTTAGAAGAAGTATAGATTAAAATTAAATGGAAGGTATTTGTATTTGTTTTAGAAGAAGTATAGATTAAAATTAAATGGAAGGTAGGAGTTGATAGCTATTCATATGTTCTTAAATATGATGAAAAAAATTAGTCAACTCTCTCCAAATATATTTAAATTGATGAGAAACACTTATTGCCAAGCTGAGGGATGAGACTTACTCCTTAAAAAAAAAAGAGAGAGAGAGAGAGAGGATATAGGAAATCCTGGAGATTCTTTTGAAAAAATTTGGATCAATGGTAAAAGCTTACTGAAATTGCATTAGAAAATCTATACTCTGTTAACACGGTCTTAGAGAATTCTTGGTGCTACTACCTAAGCCCCACACCTTAATTACTGCTCTCCCCACCACAGGAGTGAGAGGCATTCAAATCCAAAATTCAGTGAGTCCACTATCTCTTTGTGTCCATGTTCGAAGTTCTGCATATGAAAAGCTCCAAGAAAGATTGGCATTGACCATGAAATTTACCCAGACAGACCAAACAAACAACAATTATATTTTTTTTCCTATTTCAAAGAAAATAGTATTTTATGTAATGGGATTTAGAGACTGGATTCCACATTCATCGTTAAGACATTTCCTTCTAGTGATTGTGTGATGTCTCATTCACCCAATATTTTCACTTTATGTTAGTTCCAAAAAATTATCAGAGCTTGGCAGAAACAGGTGAAAGTAATGGCTATCTCAGCTCTAAAAGTCTTCTCAGGCTCCTGAGTCTAGTCAACTAGCCCTTTCTTTAAACATCCCTCCAAGGATCAGAAAAAAATTAGAGTGCAAAAATTTTGAAAATAAACGCTTTGAGATATCAAGGCATTTGGGGTACAGAATAACCTGTCATCAGGCCATGTTCTGCTTACTTTTTTTTTTTTTTTTCCATTGGCTTTCAGACAAATGCAACATTATTTCCACATAGGAGTAGGCAGACATTGCCTGAGTCATCTTTTTTGTGCTGGTCAATGGAAAGATCCCAGGGGCAACTTCTAATATGCCTAGGCACGTTTAAAAATTCTGTGGGTGTCTCTAAGTGTGCTTTTAATTTAATGCTTTTTATTTTTTGAAAGATTTTTGGACCATTTTTAAGGTCTTTGTTGAATTTGTTACATTATTGCTTCTGTTTTATGTTTTGGATTTTTGGCCGCCAACCATGTGAGATCTTAACTTCCCAAATGGAGACCAAACCTGAACCCCTTCATTGGAAGGCAAAGTCTTAACCACTGGACCATCAGGGAAGTCCCCAGTGCTTTTTAATTTAATGCTGAGAACAGTTCAGATGCAAGCTAAGGGTCACCCCAATGCAGACACAAGGTGTGGAAGAGGGGGGCTCAGGGAAACTTGATAAGGCTCAGACACAGGGAGAATTAAGTGCTGATTTTCTACTCTAGGCTGACTAGTGAAGAACAGAAATAAAGAGGAGGGAAGTACTGGGAGATTCATCAGATGAGTGTATCAACTGTTCATTTTAAAATGTCCAGGACCTGAAATGGTGCTATTTGCAGCCTCTACTACTGGAAATGTAGCTCAGCTTGTAAAGAATCCTCCTGCAATGCAGGAGACCCTGGTATGATTCCTGGGTCGGTAAGATCCCCTGGAAAAGGGAACGGCTACCCACTCCAATATACTTACCTGGAGAATTCCATGGAGAGAGGAGCCTGGTGAGCTACAATCCATGGGGTCACAAAGAGTCAGACACAACTGAGCGACTTTCACTTTCACTACTGGAAATGGACTGGCATGTTTCATGTCTCACTGGGACAATGCTAGCAAAACTGGGTTTAGAACTCAAGGCTCCCAAGTCTTTCTGTGACTTCCAAGATTATACTGCCTGTTACATCCTAGAAATGCAGTTACCCTGCAGAGAATAGAGATGAAGGAAGATTTAAGAAACACTTGATTTTCAAACTCTTTGGTATATCTTTCCTCATCTAAATAAGATGTACTCCCCCACGGGATCTAAACCCCTTGTTTTCATGTAGCAGCAACTGCTTCATCATACTGCAACTGACATTGTACTTGTCTAGTTCTTCAGCCACACTATAAGCCTCTGGAAAAAAAAATGATATATTTTGCCTATCCAGAGCTCAGCACAGTGTTTAACATATAATAGGAACTCAATAGCTGTTGAATTAATGAACTGATTCTTCATTTTGTACAGCTACAGAGAGGTTCATTTTGTGTAGCTACAGAGAGCTATGACCAACAGGTGACAGCTTCAAGAGGAATTTATTTCAACTCAATACAGGAAAGACCATTTGAACCAGAGCTTCCCAGAGTGGGACAGGCAAAGTGACAAGTAGTGAATTCTCTTTTACCAGAAGCCTGCAAACAGAGACTGGATAACCATCTATCTAGTTTGCTGGAGAAAAGGTATCTGCTTTGGGTGGTCTCCAATTTAATGATTCTGTGATTCTATTCCATTCCAGATCCCAAGCCTCATCATTTTTCTAAGACAAGAATCTCTAGTGCCATCTTCCTGTAACCTGGGGTACTTTGTAAAAGTCCATCCTTGCCTAAGCTGACTAGTGAACTTGCAACTTGCTGATCTTATTTAGTATTGAGGCTCTGCAGTTAATACCAAAACAAAAAACACAAAAGTAACAAACACCCTACTCAATTTAGCAGTAGGGGCATAAGGTTGGGAAGCCACTCAATCTTGCACAATTAATTTGATTTGAGCTAGAAAAATGATACTTGCTCACACCCCATTAGAGGCACAATGCAGGCATGATAAACAGAGCTCTCAGTATATACCAGAGGAAGAAAATATAGACCAATCAGATCTGTAAACTTATCAGAACCTTACAGATCACCTGAACTAAAATCCTCACATATAGGAAAGGAGGCATTTATAATCACACAGCTAGTGCCTGGTAGAATTGGCACAAAATCCCGCTGATTACAAGGCCAGAGTTCTTTTCATTACCCAGTGCTGTGAAGCCCACTATAATATAACACTTAATTATACAGGTTCAGAAATACAAGTCAAAGCAGATCCCAGTGTAATAATAGATGCTAAAACTACATATGGGAAAAGCATGCTATAACATGGTTAACTTATGATGTAAATAAATTATAAAGGGATTGATTGCACTATATTTTTCCCATCAAGGACTGAGCTGTGCTCCTATAACGTGTAGCTCATTTGTGCTGTAAACTCCAAAACACATGATCTCATTAAGAATCCAAACCAAATGAAAGACACGGGCATCAGGGTGGATAAGAAAGAGAGTATCAAAGCACCAGGCTTTTGAATATACTAGCTTATTTAGACTGACCAACTACCCTGCAAAGTAGTTATAATCATTTCTATTTTTAAAGATGAGACTGGGACTCAGAGACATCAACAGTTTAACTTCTGATCTTACTACCAGTCAATGATAGAGTCAGGATTCAATTCACATTGATTTGGTTCTCAAGCCCCTGCAGGCTCCATCCCAAGGGATCAGGACACCCTAGTCACCCATGACTTTGTAAAGGAGTTTGACTTAAATAAATAACTTCCCCACTTTTGGACTTAGATCATCTCTAAGGCTAATTCTAGAAATTCTCTGATACAACCTCCAATATTGAAGATTCAAAATAAGTTCTTATGTATATTCTACCCCAAAATAAATAATGTATCACATAAGCATGCACAATAACCAAGTTATCTAGATTGCTTTCTTTTCTAGTTCCTGCTAGGACACATTTAGCTAAGTTTATCTGAAAGTTGGCACCAATAAAGGGCCTTCAGTAAAGAAGCAACATGTTCACAGTTTCTTTATGTGCATGATGGGCAAGCTTAAGTGAAACATCTACCCTGTGCAGAACTTTGGAAGCAGCTGCAGCTTACACAGGCGTCACCATAAATGCAGGCTGGAGTCAGCTAGTGTTGAAAGACAGAGGCCATCAAATGGATGGAGAACATCTCAATTCTATACATTAAGGCCCAAGACTTAACTTTGGTTGAACTTTTTTTTTTTTTGCATGTATTTATTTATTCATCTATGACTGTGCTGGGTCTTCATTGATGTGCTCAGGCTTTCTCTAGTTGCAATTCACAGGCTTCTCTTTGAGGTAGCTTCTCTTGTTACAGAGAATGGGTTCCAGGGTGAGCAGGCTTCAGTAGTTGTAGCCCATGGGCTCTAGAGTATAGACTCAGTGGTTGTGGAGCACAGGTTAGTTGCCCGAAGCCCTGCTGAATCTTCATGGACCAGGAATTGAACCTGCATACCCTGAATTGGCAGGTGGATGCTTAGCCACTAAGCCACCAGGGAAGTCCTGGTTGAACTGATCTTAGAGGATAGCCCATGTAGAGAAAATAGCCTGTCTCTTCAAGGCAGTGTGGTTTAGTGAAAATATCCCAGCCTAGATTTCAGGAAATCCAATTCTTCTGTTTACTGAGAACTTTACCAAGACGACCTCTCTTTCAAGTGAGCCTCAGTTTCTTTATTTAAAAAATTAAAAATTAACCAACTCTACTGCATTTATTATGGGATTCTGTATGTGTGTGTGTGTGTGTGTGTGTGTACATGTGTGTGTGAATGCAACTAATGAGTATGCAAAGATCTTGCAGATTCCAGGACACTAAAATATTGGAAACAGACATTAATATTCTCTCTAGCCAAAATTTTCCCTGTCTCATTGATTAATTCCAACTCAAAAACAGAGATGAGATTTCTTTTGTTGGCTTTATCTTTATTTCTTCAGCATCCCCTTGATAAGAAAAGTCTAGGTTTTGGTTTCATAGGGATCCTGTGTTTCATCCCAGATAAAGCACTGATTGGCTTTATGGCCTCAAAGATGGTTCAGATAACCTTTCTTTTCTTCAGTTTCCTCATCTGTAAACTGGGAATAATATCACCTTGCTGATGGTGATATTTGAATTCACAATGACATATCTAAAAAGCCTAATGCAGTGCCTGGCCCACAGTGGCTATTTAAGAAACTGTAGCAGCTACCATAATTATTTACCACCCTCTTCAAAGGACTGGTGACAAACAATGAGAAAGGAAGAATTCCTCCCTCCGCTGCCAGTCCCAGCCCTATGAGCCCGTCCAGTTGCGTCGCTCACTGGCCTTGAGGACTAGGGCATACACTCAGCATTCAGTGAGCCTCGACACCCTTCTGCCATTCTTCTTCCTCCATAGGCCACCACTTCAGCACTTCTGCTGCCACCCAGCAACCGCCCAGAGGAACAGCATGGATTTCAGAAAATTAGAATTTAAAGAGATTGTTATGAAAATTTTAGGAAGCAATGAAAGGAAAACTTTGTTAAAGGGCTCTTCCCTAGCAATAACACTAGACAAAGGTAGGAGGGATTAAATGCTGGGATCATGTCAAATTTAAAACTCTTGATATCCAAGCACATTCCCTTCCATATGGTATGCTTTCTATAAAACCACCTGATCCTTTTCTGTTTTTGCTTCAGTATATCACTTTTATTATTATTATTTAAGAATACTCAGATAACAACTTCAAATTACAGAATTTTAGTTTTGAAAGACACATGGAAGATTACAGACTACTCTCTGCTCTACAGATGTTTAAGGAACAGTCCAGAGAAGAGAGAATATATTCAATACTAATGTCAGGGAGCTCATTTATGGGAAGTCAAAGCTCTAATTCTACATCTTCTATCTTCATGGCCAATATGTCAGCCATTCCCTAGATGCTTCTAAAAAGCAGAGTCCCTGTCTTCTGATGACATACAGAGAAGAAAACCTAAAATGCTAGAATTTTACAGGCATACATCAATGAAAGACCTCTTTGGTTATTTCTCCTTCTTTAGGTTCTGCTCTCAGCTTTGCCACTGGGGGTCTGGGATACAGTCTCCTAAGACCACAGTTTACATCTATAAAATGAGGAAGATTGAACCAGATATTCTAAATTACTTTCCAACTCCAAAAACCTATATTTCTTATCACTCATGTATTGAATTATGATAATAGCACATTGAAAGAATTTAAATACATCATAATTAGCAGGTTCTTCTGCATCAGAAGAAATAAATCTTGAACTTTGACTTGGCCAAGCATCCCCCAGTCACCCCCTCAAGTCATTCCTCCAGATGTATTTTCACCAAAACAGACCTTACATAGCGTGGGGGATCAGCCCAATCTTCTGAACAAGCCTCTTCTCACTTGTATTTAAGCTGGTAGACATAAGTAAGGTTTCTTCTTTTTATGGGATCTAGCTCAGTGTATATCCTAATGAAAAATGGCATCCAAAGTGCTAAAAACAAAACAAAAAAACTAATACATTGCTGGTGATTAAGAGATGATTCAGAAAATGATGAGGAGCGTTGCAGCATATGACCTTGATGCCACATGCTGTTAAGAAGAATGTGTGTTTAAGATGGATCTTGATAGGAGGACCAAAAACAGTGACCCTTGACCCGGAACTTTAGAGTGATAGACTTTTTACTTGCGTTTGTGCTTATACCTTGTTTTTTGCCATGTGTTTTCCTTTGTGTTTTGTTCTGAGTGCTTAAAAAAAACTAAGGACAATAATGAAGAATTCCTAAAGACAGATGATTCCCCAAAATAGTCATCAGGTTTAATTGCTGAATCCTAATAGTCTCATTCAGTGAAAATGGAAAGAAAATACATAAAATAAAAGGATTCTCCCCATAGAGAGATCTTAGGAGAAGACCATAGGAAAAGTTAAATTGGTGGGGCCTGAAAAACCAACATTCACACATTGATTATGAGGAGCAAGATCAAAGTCAAGAATGTCTTATGTCTGAAAGATCCAAATTCTCCAGCTTCCCAGACTCTGCAGTTGGATTCCAGAAAGAACCAAGCTCTTTTTCAGAGAACTGATTTTTCTTTTTAAAGCCAAATCCCTAACTCGGATTCTGTTTGTGCTTCAGATTTCTGCCATTATGACACTGAAGACCAGAAGCATGTCCCTCGAAGAAATGCAGTGTATATAACACTGATAGGTTTTCTTGTTCTCTGAGCAACAGAGTTTAGAGAACCTCAGGCTGGATGCCCCACACTAAGTGTATAGTGAGTACAGTGTAAGTTTTGGGGTGGTTCTCAAATATTTCCCAGAAGGGATAGGATCCTGCCCTCTGCAGGAATTCCCGGGCAATAACTTCCTAAGGAGGTAGTTCTCATTTAAATATAACCTCCTGGCAACCAAATATTTATCTAGAAGAAACTGGGAGTGGCCTTGCCCAATCAGCCACCTGGGTTCAGTCCATTTCTCAAAAATAACAGTATTGTGGCATTTGGGGAACGCCTCCTCCCAGAAGTTTGCCAAGAAATAGTTCAGCAAAACCCCACCATCCACCCATCCTGTCAACACGCCTCCCAGGGCATTATGAGTGAGTGGACTGCACCGCACCCAAGATCAAATCCAGGGCATTCTTGGCATAGGTCCCCAAAGGCAAAGTCAAGAGCATGTGTGACAAAATCCTTGTCTGCTGCCCAGTTCATCATAGTATGTGATGTAACTTGATACTTGCTGAGGATAGTAGGTCCAGAAACCCCAAGCAATTCTGCTTTCAGACTTCATCTCCATTTAAGCAAATTTCAAGTGACTTTGCTCCATTGGAGTCTGAGGCCACTAATCAGTGTTGCCTGCAGAGTATGGTACTCAGATTCTCATTTAAGACTTCTCCTTTCCACACCTAGGCCAAGCATCCAACACCTCTCACCAGGATTGAGTCAAAGATCTGATCATGTGTTTTTCAGTGTTCCAATCCACCTCACACACCACCACCTGGTCTGGTCATGTACTCACCATTCACTGAGTACACAGTAATGTGCCTGCCACATACTAATGTTCCACAGGCTATAGGGACACAGGTATGCAGAAAACCTCTCCTGCAATGAAAGCTTTTTGACTCCCACTAGCCAATCAAACGGAGAAGGCAATGGCAACCCACTCCAGTACTCTTGCCTGGGAAATCCCATGGACAGAGGAGCCTGGTGGCCTACAGTCCATGGGGTTTCGAGGGGTCAGACACGACTGAGCGACTTCACTTTTCACTTTCATGCACTGGAGAAGGAAATGGCAACCCACTCCAGTATTCTTGCCTGGAGAATCCCGGGGACGGGGGAGCCTGGTTGGCTGCCATCTATGGAGGTGCACAGAGTCGGACACAATGCAACTTAGCAGCAGCAGCAGCTGCCAATCAAAATATATGCAACCTCCTTGTTCTGCCATTTACCATTCTCTATGAACAGGCTCTCCTTTCTCCTTCCTTCCTCCCACCTCTCTCCCTACCCTCCAGCCACCCAGGAGACCAGTCATGGTTTCTGAAACAATGTCTTAGACTCTTACATCATCATGCCTTTTGATAATACTCTACCGGCAGTCTATAAGGCACTCTTCTCTAACAAGATTAATCTGTTTCTTGAGCAAAAATTACTAACCTTAAAAACAAAAAAGAAAAGCCTCAGAATTGCTTCAATAAAACATTGCTTCTGTCTTTCATTTAGGGTTTATTGTGTCAAGTGTTCTGTGAAAATTAGCTTTGTATATAATTACTCTCCCTGTTCACAGTTAGAGCTCAGGCTATCTGAGGGCAAGACCAATACATAATTCATCTTTCTTACCCTACAGAAACTACTAGGCACTGTCTTTCATTTGTTGAATCATCACATTAAAACTGCTACAGTTAAAGCTTGTTTCCGGAATCTAGGTGCAGCAATATCCAAATTACCATGAAAGAAGGGGGGGAATGCAAGGGAAACACATAAAGTCTGTGTGTGAGTGCTACCTCACTTTAGTCATGTCAGACTTTTTGAGATTCTGTGGACTATAGCCTGCCATGTTCCTCTGTCCATGGGATTTTCCAGGCAAGAATACTGGAGTGGGTTGCCATGCTCTCCTCCAGGGGATTTTCCTCCAAGGACCTCCAGGGGATCTCCTCCAAGGATCGAACCCAAGTCTCTTATGTCCCCTGCATTGGCAGGCGGGTTCTTTACCACTAGTGCCATCTGGAAAGCCCACAAAGTCTGTAACTATGTTCAATAGCTGAAATGACTTTTTAACTAAAAAATCAAAGACTATTAATACTTAATGTTCTTAATTATAATTCAGGTTTTATGTTAAAACCGATTTCCTCTGCCTGCTGTCCCATTACCAAATGGTATTATAAAATATATAATACTAGGAATTTCAGGTGGCCAGGCATTGCATTTAAGGTCACTTCTCTATGCAAACCTGTAGAGTCATCCCTTCTTATACATGCCTCTTGCTTGATTTCAGAGAAGGCAATGGTGACCCACTCCAGTACTCTTGCCTGGAAAATCCCATGGATGGAGTAGCCTGGTAGGCTGCAGTCCATGGGGTCGCGAAGAGTCGGACTCGACTGAGCGACTTCACTTTCACTTTCCACCTTCATGCACTGGAGAAGGAAATGGCAACTCACTCCAGTGTTCTTGCCTGGAGAATCCCAGGGATGGGGGAGTCTGGTGGGCTGCCATCTATGGGGTCTCACAGAGTCGGACACGACTGAAGTGACTTAGCAGCAGCAGCAGCTTGCTTGGTTTGAATTGGGGGCAGGTGGCCAAGGGTGCTACCTTGTTCCTAGGAGCATTATAACATGTGCTTTCCCTGCTCCCAGAAATAAACCCGAATCAATTGTTAACAGGGCTTAGGTGTTTTCAAACTAACTCATCATCAAGTTCCTATTTCCATCAGAAAACAGGTTCCAGGTCTTTGTTAGTTTGCCATGAAGTAAAGTCCTTGAGTAAAGTAAATGACCATCAGTTCTTTGCTGTGGAATTTACAGCATAGACCTGCAGCCCTAACTGTCCCACTCAGTGACTCAGTAGCTTTTCAGGGAGTAGCTATCTATGGGTGTTGTGCTCAGTTGCTCAGATGCATGTGATTATTTGTGTCTCCATGGGTTGTAGCCCACCAGGCTCCTCTGTCCATGGAATTTTCCAGACAAGAATACTGGAGTGAGTTGCTATTCCCTTCTCCAGGGGATCTTCCCAACCCAGGGATTGAACCTGCATGTCTTGCATCTCCTGCATTGGCAGGCAGATTCTTTACCACTGCACCACCTAGGAAGCTCCTATCTAACTATTAGCATTTTGCAGTACTATAAAACATGTATGGAGAGTGTTATCTTCCTAATAGAAAAAAAAAATTGGAAAGCAAAAGGAAACTAATATGTTTGGAGCATCTATAACAGTCACCAGCTTGGCTCTTCTCAATGTTTTCATTTAATCCTCACAACTCTATAGGGTGGATATTATTAACTCCAAAATATGAACTACATGTCTGCATCTCGGGAGTTTGGACTGAGAAGATCAGGGAGGTAAAAAGAAGAGAAAGAAGAAGATGTCAGTCGAAGCTAGAAAAATTGTATCAAACACCAGTTCTTGCCTATTTTCCCTCTGCAGTTTTCATCTTTCCCTAGGGTCTGCAAAATAAATGCACAAAAGTTCAAGTTCTACCACCAACGTTAAACTCTCCCAAAACAAAAACTCATTGGTCACAATATTCCTTCACTGTCAACAAGTTCTTATTGTTCTCATTTTACAGGAGAAACGATGGAAAGATAGTTATAAAATTACTGGCCCACAAGATGGCAGAGACCTTGAAAATCATTTGACTTCACCCGTCATGTTACATGGGGGTTAAATAAGGCTCTGGAAGAGGAAACAACTTTCTTCCAAGGACACACAGAACATTGAAGACAAAATAGGGATAAGAATTCAGACTTTCTCATTCCTAGCCCAGGAAAATCTCCATGTTGCATTTCTAAATAGTCACATTCGTTTGACAGATTGACAAATGGCAAGTGCCCTTTATTTTCAGAGTGAATGAGCTAAAAAGAGCACTCTCCATTCTCCACCCTTCCTCTCCATAGAGAGGTATTCATTCCATCCACCTCTCAATACTCTGCCGCCTCCATTTCTTAACCTAAAACCTTCCTCAAGAACTCATGTGAACATCATAGGCCTCTTAGTTTGGAGTCAAATGCCATAGCATCAAGAGTCACATCTGATCTTATCCCCCAAATCTGTTTCCATCATCACTAATAAATCCTTGTGTTTATATAATACCATTCCCCAAAAAGCCTCGGGTGATTTATGAACATTATCACATTACACAATAAGTAATTATCCTAAGAGATAAGTGGGCAATTTGATTCATTTTATACATTTGAATCAGAACCATTTCCCAGCAGTACCAGAAACAGTCCCACAGTTTAGAGCAAGAGCTTTCAAACTAGTTTTAACTCTGAACCTCTCTAGGGAATGCCTGCCAATGCAAGTGACAGATACCAGTTGAATTACTCTAACTCTTCCAAGTACCATAAGCTCATCAGCATCTAAATTTGAAACTCATCTCCACATTGGTGTCCCTTGGGCCCTCTTGTTAACTTGTTTATAGTTCCACAGAGGTACCAGGCTCTCTCTGTCTCTCTCCTTTACATGAACTATTCTCTCCCTGGACCAATCTCCATAACCTCCTTACCTTATCTCCTGCAGTCCCAGTTTCAGAAACCCTTCCTCAGAGAAGCCTTGCTTCATCTTCACCCTCCAATTTAGATCTAAATCCTCTAATAAAGGTCCTGATCACCTTCACGTGGAAGGTTGCTTGTTCAACAGCCTCCAGTGTCCACCTCTTGACCTGCTTTCTCTCAGGTGACAGCCACCACTTGAGTGTGAGCTGGACTTAGTGACTTGCCTCCAATGAATACAACATGGTGATGACTGTCCCTTCCAAGATGAGGTTACCTAAAGACCGTAGCATCTTGCTCAGTCTTTCATGTTCCTTCTCACTCTGTCCCTTGTTCCCTGTAAGGAAGACCAGCAGCCATGTATGTTGTCAGTAGTCTTAGAGAAAGGCTCACATGGCCGGAACCCATCTCTCTGGCCATCCACCAGTGAGGACTTGAGTCTATGGACAACCACTCGAGTGAGCTGGAGATGCCATGGCCCCAGTGATCTGAACCACAGGACCCAGCTAAGGAACACCCATACTCCTGACCCAGAAGCAGAGAAATAATAAGTGATTTTTATGTAATGCTGCCAGGTTTTGAGCTGAGTTGCTATACAGCAGTCTATAATTCACACAACCCATATATCTCTTCTTCAAAGCACTTTCACTGTTGTAATTTTCTATGTATCAGTATGATGATTTGATTGCCCCCTTGACTGTGAACTCCATGAAGGCAGAAACTCTCTCTTTGGCACAAGGGCATCACAGTGCCCAGCCTAGCAATAGGTAATGCCAAGTGCTAAGTAAATGTCAGTGGTGCAACCAGTTTGTCCTAACTATCGAATTTTCCCTGCTTGAGTAGCCAAGCAGCCACCCTAGATAATAAACATGAAGAGTCTCTTCCAATTGTTTGGCTTTCAGCCTTTCCCCTCTCTCCCCCTCCCATACCAAGAACACCCAACTCATCCATCACATGCCAGAGATTCTACTGCAGCCAAGCCTTTACACCCATGCCCTCCTTTTCACTTCCACTGACCCAATTCAGGTTATTATAATTTCCCAACTGTACCCTCAGATAATCTAAGCATCTCTCCCTTAGCCAGCCCCTTTCTCCAGTTTCTGTCTCAAACCATTTCTTATATCATTGCTCCCCCCTTAACTTCCCAAAGAAAAATGCCAATCATTTTATCTCTTCTCCTAAAAGCTTCATCATCTCAGATCTTAAGACTAAACCCTAAACACCTCATATTAAAAATATCAGATAATATCACTAATGTGGAATCCTTAAAAAAGAGGGGGGTACAAATGAACTTATTTACAAAACAGAATTAGAGTCACAGATGTAGAAAACAAATTTATGATTACCAGGGGTAAGAGGGGGAGGAATAAATTGTTAGACTGGGATTGACATATACATATATATATATATGTATGTATATATACACTGTGCGGTGCTAAATCGCCTCAATCATGTCCAACTCTTTGCAACCCTATGGACTATAGCCCACCAGACTTCTCTGTCCATGGAATTCTTTAGGCAAGAATACTGGAGTAGGTTGCCATTTCCCTCTCCAGGGGATCTTCCTGACCTAGAGATCGAATCTTTGTCTTTTTCATCTCCTTGCATTGGCAGGCAGGTTTTTTACCTGGGAAGACCACCATATATGCACTACTATATATAAAATAGATAACTAATAACACCCCACTGTATGGTAAAGCAGGTAATACTCTGTAATAACCTATAAGGGAAAAGAATTCAAGAAATGAATATATGCATATGTATGACTACTTCATTTTGCTGAATACATGAAACTAATGCAACATTGTAAATCAACTATACTCCAACAAAATTTTTTAAATAAAAATAAACACCTCATATCATTATCCAAAACCATTTGAAAACTGCCACCATACCTTCTTAACAGCTGGGAGCCTGCCCACAGGAGACCTGGCAAGATCCCGCTAGTTGGGCATTTGTCTGCTGATGCCCCAATGACTCCTCACTATCTCTCTGCCCACGTTCTGCTCATCCTATAAAGACCTGCTCAGATCCCACCTTCCCTCTAAGACCTTCCCGTATCTCCCAGGAGAAATTCTCTCCCCCTCTCCTGTGCCCACGGACTATTGGCTTTTCACTGGAGCACTAAGCAAAGCCTGGTTAAAACATTAGCGTGTATGTGTGTCTGCCTTCCCATGAGATCATAGACATCCTGGGGACAGAATCCAGGTCTTGTCACCTTGTCATCATCACGCCTGCCACGTGGCCAGAGCTCAGGAAGGACTCGCTGAATGTAATCGAATTACTACTTGGAAAGAACATACATTTAGGGAGCCACTTTTTATTTTCAAACTGCTACTGGGAGGGCAGATGATTAAATCAGTGACTTTTTTTTTCTTTTTTTTTTTTTTAAGCAAAGAGACCACAAACCACCTTTGAAGCCAAGAAAAAGATGTGATTGGAGGGGAATGAATCGCTATGTTTAATCCTCCACTGAGTTTGGATAAACAACAAAGTGCCAGCTTCCACCAGATCATTTCTTTTTAATTAAAAGTTAACCAGATTCTTTTGGAGCACTCAGTTTTCTGGTCAAGTCAACAAAAAGCTACCAGTGCCATCCACTCCCTCCCTTCCCCTGTCCTTCCACCCCCACTCCTAGAATTAGGCAACCCTTGGGGGCAGCAAACACTTCAGCTGTTTGCTCTGTGCTCATAATTAGATTGTCTAGACAGGAGATGTTGCTGGAGCAATAGGAAACTATTTCACAAGGTGTTCTGCAGAACCACACTTATAACAGTGATTAGGATGCACTGACAGACGCGAAGCCAGCAGAATCGGCCTGGGCCACGAGCCGGCTTCCCCCAGAGCAGAGGAGAGGCCCTTTGAAGCCCTTGTCTGAGAAAGAGATGCCAAATTAGGACCCTGGGGGCATGGAACGGCTCACTGGTCTTTGGGTCCAAAGGAGCAAGACTGAAGTGATGGGGTAACGTCTGGAATGCCCTCCTCTCTCGTGCCTGCTATACTAAGTCAACAGCAGGCAGCTCCCAGCCCTTGTTTACACAGCATCTCTATAGACAGTATGAGGGGTGACCGCATCCAGCAATTCCCAGCACAATGCAAATTTTAAGCAGCACGGAGAGATAAATGTGCAGTGCCTACTCTCGCAAGGAGGCATTTCTTGGCCTGACCGTCCCCCTCAGGTTTTGTTGGCCTGTCATTGTGACAGCAACAATGTTTTCTAGCAGAAAATCTTTTGGAGACATTTTTCATAGGAGTAATTGATTAGGCAAAATCATTCAGCCCTCTAAGATGAATGACTTTGGGAAAATTCCTTCATCGATAGAATGCCACAAAAGCACAGGATTTCAAGACCAAAAAGAACCAAACTTTTTTCAGAGATTTAGAAACAAATTGAGAGCTTGGGATTAACATATACACACTGAGGTGGTGGTTTAGTCGCTAAGTCATGTCCGACTCTTGTGACCACATGGACTGGGGCCTCCAAGGCTCCTCTGTCCATGGGATTCTCCAGGCAAGAATCCTAGAATGGATTGCCATTTCCTTCTCCAGGGGATCTTCCCGACCCAGGGATCAAACTCAGGTCTCCTGCATTGCAGGCAGATTCTCTACTGACTGAGCTATGAGGGAAGCCCTCATATACATACTACTATATATAAAATAGATAAGCAATAAGGACCTACTATATAGCATGGATATATATATATATATATATATATGAATCACTTTGATATATACCTGAAACTAACACAACATTGAAAATCAGCTACACCTCATTAAAAAAAAAAAAAATCTGAAACAGAGTAAGTGAGGAAACTGAAATTTAGCAAGGGGAGGAGACTTTCTTGATCAAGAAAGTAGATCAGGACCCAGATCCCTGAATCCTAAACCAGTGTCTTTCTCCCAAACTTATTACAGAAGCTCACATCCTTCAAGTGCTTATTACACACCACATATTTTTCTAAAATTTTATATGTATTATAACATGTAATCTTTAACATAGACTGAGATAGATGCTACTACCCTCACCAGTTTCCAAGTGAAGAGACTGAGGCACAGATTGTAGTGTGACTTGCTCTAGGCCACCCAGAGCAGACCTAGGTTTGGCTCCCAGGCAGCCTGAGTCCAGAACCCACTCTCTAAGCCCTAGGCTATCTAAACTCTTAACTCCTCATTACAGACTTCAGATAGGAGCAAAGGTCATGACATGGAGGCCATTTCTTCACAAAAAGTACAGTGCATTTGATAGCCAGTAGGAATTACCTGCGTGATAAAGGATTCGAGATAGAGGATCTCATGTTTCAGACCTCTCCATGGGCTTCCCAGGTGGTGCTAGTGGTAAAGAACCTTCTGCCCATGCAGGAAATGTAAGAGATGTGGGTTCGATCCCTGGGTCAGGAAGATCCGCTCTAGGAGGGCATGGCAACTCACTCCAGTATTCCTTCATGGAGAATCCCATGGACAGAGGATTCTGGAGGGCTACAGTCCATAGGGTCCCACCAAGTTGAACATGACTGAAGCAACTCAGCGCATGCACACACACACACACACACGCACACACACATCATGTACCTACATGTTAACATAAAAGTCACTCGACCACTCAGTTTCCTCATCATCTCCTCTTGTGGGCATATTTTTTTAAATGGAAGCGTTATCAAGTAAATGTGGATTTTTAGAACTCTTTTAGTAATGATTATTTTAATACTTTACAATTTACAAAACACTTTCACATCCACCATTTAAATCTATAGTGACCTATGAGTTAGGACTGACGTGGAATTTTATAATTGACATCTTATAGATCAGAAATTGAGAGACCAGGAATTAAAGTGGGTTGTCTAAATTCAGACAGTAAGAAAATTGGTGTGGTTAAGATTGGTCATGGTTTAACCTTATGGTTAATTTCATAGAAATGGAGTCTTCCTCTCCCTCCTTCACTTTTCTAACAGGTTACAGATACAAGACTATACAAATTAAATTTTAATTAAAATCTGGGAATGAGTACAATTATGATAGATATAAGATTTAGTGTTCTCATCTCAGATAAGAGAAAATAACAGAAGCTATGTACTGGCAACTGGTTAAGGCAGTTACCCTGTAGATAAGCCATTTTATCATTTCCTGGTTTTCTGTCTGATGAATGCTCTAGTCTAAAGAATATCTTCCTTCATCTCACACATAAATGATCTTTAGCCTCTAGTTGTCTCTTCCCAACACCCTCTCACTTCACATTAAGCCAAAGGCAAAACAGTGACTAAAACAAAACAACTCTGTTTTGTAAGCACCAGTATAAGGGATATGCTGGCACATGTTCTGCTAAGTTCCAAAAGACCTCCCCGTGGCTTCTTAAGAGAAGAAGCTATGTTAACAAGAGAGGCAGTCCTCACCCAGAGGAATAGACAGGAGGAAAGGAAAGGAGGGAGGATAAAAAATACAAGGCAAGATGAAAGGGAGCAAAACAGGGGTGGAAAGAGAAGGCAGGGGATGGGGAGGGGAGGGGAGGAGTTGGGTGGGGGGGAGAAAAGAAAGAGATCAAGCATTATTTATTAAAAGAAAGGAACACTGGATGGGAAGTTGGAAAAATTGATTTTGAAACCCAACTCTTATATTAAATAGCTGCTGGTGCCTGAATCTCTGCTTACCTCTCCTGGTCTCACTTCTCTCATCTCTAAAATGTAGTCAGTCTGTACTATTTATTCTTGGTGTTGAAGGTCAAATGGCACAGGGGAGGTAAGAGCTCTTGGTAAATAAACAGTGTCAGTATTACCATCTACATCCTTCTCCAGGGGATCTTCCCAACCCAGGGATCAAACCTGGGTCTCCTGCATTGCAGGCAGATTCTTTACTATCTGAGTCACCAGGGAAGCCTGCTAAGTCATTTGCATTTTCTTATAACAAAACAATTTGCTCACCCTATTCAGGCTTTCCTCGAGCTAGTTTAAGATTAATTAGCAGCTGATTTTCTCTTGCCTCTTCCTCCTTTTCCTGCCAGCTACTGTCTGACCTCTGACTTAAATTAGTGACAATGTCCAATCAAGAAGGGCCAACTGACTTGGAAATAAAGGTAACAATCAAATTAAACTACTTAGTTCCATTCTAACAAAAACATGTATCTGGGAAAAAAATCAGAACTTGTTAACACCTGATATCTCTGAGACATATTGTAAAGTATCTCCAAACCATCTCATCAGAACTTTGCAATAAAGCTCTTAATGAAGCAAAGTGACATATGAGTGTCTTTGTGATAGATGAGGAAACAAAGTTAATCATTGTAAAATTAGATCTGAAATCCAGGACTCTACCCCTAGTCCAGAACTCTACCATGGATATTTGCTAAAAAACTGAGCAGAACTTTAAAAACCATCCCTTCATCACACTATTTCTACCCCAGGGTCCCAGAGAAAGACCTTTAACTTTTAACAACATGCCAGCTGCCAGCACAAGCTTTCTTACTCTAACCCCAGAATGAAAATCTGAATAAAACTGCACAAGTTAATTAGGAAGGCTGGAATTACACCAACTTTCTATGGTAATAATTGGATGCCTCATAGGAAATGAAATAAAACATGCCATAAAAAATGAAATTTTTCTGAGAAGACTAATGAAAGAAGAGAGGTAAAGGATGAGAGGATGTGAGGAGAGTATGAATATGTAGATTTCTTATGTTTCACAATGGAGATTTAGTGTACACTGATGAAGATGGCATATCAAGTGGAAACACACTTTTTACATGAACATAACTAATAATGGTACTCTTAAGCAACTTTAAAAATGAATGATAGATATTGAAATCATACACAGCCTGTTCTCTTGTCACTGTGGAATTATGTTAGCGATCAATATCAAAAGATATTTTAAAATGACCATCAACTCCTTGCACCTGGTCTTATGAACTGGATACACTTCAGTGTCTCCTAGTTTATAGTCTATGGGAACTTGAATAGAATTTTTATCCTACTGAGGTGTGAAAATTATATAAATCTTAATTATATTGAATTGGTTCATAGTGTTTTTCAGGTACTATATCCTTTGACTTTTCTGTATATTTATTCTATTAATTTTTGAGAGTTTGATATTGAAACTTCAACTAAAAATCTTAATTTTTCTACTTAAAAAAGTAATTGTAATATATAGTGGAACTACATGTGCCTTGTTCTGTATTTTCCAGGTCTCTTGTAAATGTGTTAGCATATTTTAATAATTTTAAAGCATTTGTAAAAAAATGATAAGGAAATATAAAAAATGAAAAGTAGATTGCTAATGTAAATGAGTTTATTACTGAGAAACAAACAGATAATATTCAAAAAAGATAGAATTAAGAATGCTATAACTTATAGTCACTAGTAGAAAAAGCCACTTATAGTCACTAGTAGAAAAAAGCTATAAACTTTCTTGCTTAGAGAAAAATATACTCAATGGAAAGAAAAGGAAATACAGAAAATATGGTAATATATTTAGAAAAATACAATAATACAAAAATCAAGATGGCAGAACTAAGACTGTAATGGTCATATTAATATGTATAAATGGGTTAATCTTACCAATTAAAAGAAAAGACCCTCAGGTTGGATCATGAAGTAAAATTCAATTATATGTTGCATACAAACACACATCAAGGAGGAGGAGCCAAGATGGCGGAGGAACAGGACGGGAGACCACTTTCTCCCCTACAAATTCATCAAAAGAGTAACTGAATGCAGAGCAAACTTCACAAAACAACTTCTGATCGCTAGCTGAGGTCATCAGGCGCCCAGAAAAGCAACCCATTGTTTTCGAAAGGAGGTAGGACAAAATATAAAAGATAAAAAGAGAAGCAAAAGAGCTAAGGACGGAGATCCATCCCGGGAAGGGAGTCTTAATAGAGGAAGTTTCCAAACACCAGGAAACCCTCGCACTGGCGGGTCTGGGGGAAGTTTTTAAATCTCGGAGGGCAACCTGACTGGGAGGGGAACAATAAATAAAACCCACAGATTACGTGCCTAAAAGCAACTCCCAGCAGAAAAGTACTCCAGACGCCCACATCCACCACCAGCAAGTGGGGGCGGAACGGAGAGGAGCGGGCGGCATTGCCCGGGCCTGAGTGCCCTGAGGGCAATCGGAGGGAGCTTTTGTGAGTTACCAACTTAATCTGCGGGACAGCAAAAGAGAGAGAGAAAATTAACCAGCCCGAACACACTGCTGGCCGTTCGCAGAACAAAGGATCTGAACAAGTCCAGAGAAGAGCTGGTGGGCTGCAGCCCCGCCGGAGGCAGGAGGCAGGGGGGAGGGGAAAGGGGCAGGCTCAGCCCCAAGGACCACACTGCAAACAGGCCTCCAGTTTCTAATCAAAGACCTCCTGAGATTCTGGATGGTTGACATCCGCCAGGAGGGTCGCAGGGAGACAGGGAACAGGCACCCGACTGGCGTGGGCGGGGACTGGGGCTGGGACCACGGAGGGGAGAAGGCGCGCCACACCCGGGGAGAGTGCACCCGTCAAGCTCCTGGCTACCTGAGCCACACTGACGGGGAAGGCACAAAAAGCAGGTGCAGCTTTTTGTTCAGGCTTTTGTGGAACACCCGAGGGCTGGAACCGCGCACAGCGCAGGGCACACTCCATATAGAGCAGCCGGGAGCCTGAGCAGCGTAGAGGGGAAAGCAGCGCCAGGCCCTCCGTGCAGCGCGAGGGAACTAGCAACCCGAATAAGAGTCCGCCTCCGCCCGCCTGTGTCAGGACGGAAATTAGACACTGAAGAGACCGGCAAACAGAAGCCAAATAAGCAAAGGGAACCGCTTCAGAAGTGACTGGTGCAACAGACTAAAATCCCTGTAGATAACACCGACTACACCGGAAGGGGCCTGTAGATATCAAGAAGTGTAAGCTGGAACGAGGAGCTATCTGAAACTGAACTAAACCCACACTGACCACAACAGCTCCAGAGAAATTCCTAGATATATTTTTACTTTTTTTTAAGTAAAAAAAAAAAAAAAATTTTTTTCTTTTATCTTTTATTATTTTTTCTCTTTTATTTTCTTTTAAAATTCCCTATTACTCCCCCATTACTCCTTAACTTTCATTTTCATAGATTTTTATGATTTTTTTTAATTAGGAAAAATTTTTTTTCTTGTTTTTCTTTTCTTTTTTTTCCTTTTTCTCTTCTACTTTCTATTTCTCTTTTTCTCTTATTTCCTTTTAAAGTCCTCTATGACTCCTATACTCCTTAATTTTCATTTTCATTACACTATAACCTTACAAAAAAAAAAAAAGAAGCCCTTTTTTTAAACCGAACTTCATATATATTTCTAAAAAATTTTTTGTGTGTTTTTGTTTTTGTTTTTAATATAGTATTTTTAAGAGTCTAACCTCTACTCTAGATTTTTAATCTTTGTTTTTCAGTATATGATATAAATTGTGGACATTTAAAAAGCCAATATTCAGTTCTCATTTTTATTCAGGAGTGTGTTGATTATTCTCTCCCAATCTTGACTCTCCGTTTTCTACCTCAGAACACCTCTATTTCCTCCTTTCCCCTTCTCTTCCCAATCCAATTCTGTGAATCTTTGTGGGTGTCTGGGCTACAGAGAACACTTTGAGAACAGACAACTGCATAGATCTGTCTCTCTCCTCTTGAGTCCCCTTTTTCTCTTCCTGCTCATCTCTATCTCCCTCCTCCCTCTCCTCTTCTTCATGTAACTCTGTGAACCTCTCTGGGTATCCCTAACGGGGGAGAATCTTTTCACCATTAACCTAGAAGTTTTATTATCAGTGCTGTATGGATGGACAAGTCTTGAGACTACTGGAAGAATAAAACTGAAATCCAGAGGCAGGAGACTTAAGCCCAAAACCTGAGAACACCAGAAAACTCCTGACTACATGGAACTTTAAGTAATAAAAGACCTTCCAAAAGCCTCCATACCTACACTGAAACCAACCAGCACCCAAGAGCCAATAAGTTTTAGAGCAAGACATACCACGCAAATTCTTTAGCGACGCAGGAACATAGCCCTGAACGTCAACATACAGGCTGCCCAAGGTCACACCTAACACATAAACCCATCTCAAAACTCATTACTGGGCACTCCATTGCACTCCAGAGAGAAGAAATCAAGTTCCATGCACCAGAACACCGACACAAGCTTCCCTAACCAGGAAACCTTGACAAGCCAATCGTCCAACCCCACCCACTAGGTAAAACCTCCACAATAAAAAGGAACCACAGACCTCTAGAATACAGAAAGCCCACTCCAGACACAACAATATAAACAAGATGAAAAGGCAGAGAAATACCCAACAGGTAAAGGAACATGAAAAATGCCCACCAAGTCAAACAAAAGAGGAGGAGATAGGGAATCTTCCTGAAAAAGAATTTAGTATAATGATAGTAAAAATGATCCAAAATCTTGAAAACAAAATGGAGTTACAGATAAATAGCCTGGAGACAAAGATTGAAAAGATACAATAAATGTTTAATAAAGACCTGGAAGAAATAAAAGAGTCAATCAAAAATGAATAATGCAATAAATGAGATCAAAAACACTCTGGAGGGAACCAAGAGTAGAATAACGGAGAGAGGAGATAGGGTAAGTGAGGTAGAAGATAAAATGGTGGAAATAAATGAAGCAGAGAGGAAAAAAGAAAAAAGAATCAAAAGAAATGAGGACAGCCTCAGGGACCTCTGGGACAATGTGAAACACCCCAACATTAGAATCATAGGAGTCCCAGAAGAAGAAGACAAAAAGAAAGGCCATGAGAAGTTACTCGAGGAGATAATAGCTGAAAACTTCCCTAAAATGGGGAAGGAAATAGCCACCCAAGTCCAAGAAACCCAGAGAGTCCCAAACAGGATAAACCCAAGGCAAAACACCCCAAGACACATATTAATCAAATTAACAAAGATCAAACACAAAAAACAAATATTAAAAGCAGCAAGGGAAGAAACAACAAATAACACACAAAGGGATTCCCATAAGGATAACAGCTGATCTATCAATAGAAACCCTTCAGGCCAGAAGGGAATGGAAGGACATACTTAAAGTAATGAAAGAGAATAACCTACAACCTAGATTACTCTACCCAGCAAGGATCTCATTCAGATATGAAGGAGAATTCAAAAGCTTTACAGACAAGCAAAAGCTGAGAGAATTCAGCACCACCAAAAGAGCTCTTCAACAAATGCTAAAGGATCTTCTCTAGACAGGAAATGCAGAAAGGTTGTATAAACCTGGACCCAAAACAACAAAGTAAATGACAATGGGACCATACCAATCAATAATTACCTTAAATGTAAATGGGTTGAATGCCCCAACCAAAAGACAAAGACTGGCTGAATGGATACAAAAACAAGACCACTATATATGCTGTCTACAAGAGACCCACCTCAAAACAAGAGACACATACAGACCAAAAGTGAAGGGCTGAAAAAAAATATTTCACGCAAACGGAGACCAAAAGAAAGCAGGAGTCACAATACTCATATCAAATAAAATAGACTTTCAAATAAAGGATGTGAAAAGAGACAAAGAAGGACACTATGTAATGATCAAAGGATCAATCCAAGAAGAAGATATAACAATTATAAATATATATGCACCCAACAGAGGAGCACCACAATATTTACGGCAAACGCTAACGAGTATGAAAGAGGAAATTAATAGTAACACAATAATAGTGGGAGACTTTAATACCCCACTCACAACTATGGATAGATCAACTAAACAGAAAATTAACAAGGAAACACAAACCTTAAATGACACAGTGGACCAGCTAGACCTAATTGATATCTATGGGACATTTCACCCCCAAACAATCAACTTCACCTTTTTCTCAAGTGCACATGGAACCTTCTCCAGAATAGATCACATCCTGGGCCATAAATCTGGTCTTAGAAAATGCAAAAAAATTGAAATCATTCCAGTCATCTTTTCTGAACACAGGGACAGTAAGATTAGATCTCAATTACAGGAAAAAAATTGTTAAAAATTCAAACATATGGAGGCTAAATAACACGCTTCTGAATAACCAACAAATCATAGAAGAAATCAAAATATGCATAGAAATGAATGAAAATGAAAACACAACAACCCAAAACCTATGGGACACTGTAAAAGCAGTGCTAAGGGGAAGGTTCATAGCATTACAGGCTTACATCAAGAAAAAAGAAAAAAAAAACAAGAAAAAAGCCAAATAAATAACCTAACTCTACACCTAAAGCAATTAGAGAAGGAAGAAATAAAGAACCCAGGGTTAGTAGAAGGAAAGAAATCTTAAAAATTAGGGCAGAAATAAATGCAAAGGAAACGAAAGAGACCATAGCAAAAATCAACAAAGCTAAAAGCTGGTTTTTTGAAAAAATAAACAAAATTGACAAACCATTAGCAAGACATTAAGAAACAAAGGGAGAAGAACCAAATTAACAAAATTAGAAATGAAAATGGAGAGATCACAACAGACAACACTGAAATATAAAGGATCATAAGAGACTTCTACCAGCAGCTCTATGCCAATAAAATGGACAACTTGGATGAAATGGACAAGTTCTTAGAAAAGTATAACTTTCAAAAACTGAACCAGGAAAAAATAGAAGATCTTAACAGAGCCATTACGAGCAAGGAAATCGAAACTGTAATTAGAAATCTCCCAACAAACAAAAGCCCAGGACCAGATGGCTTCACAGCTGAATTCTACCAAAAATTTAGAGAAGAGCTAACACCTATCTTACTCAAAATCTTCCAGAAAATTCCAGAAGAAGGTAAACTTCCAAACTCATTCTATGAGGCCACCATCACCCTAATTCCAAAACCAGACAAAGATGCCACAAAAAAAGAAAACTACAGGCCAATATACTGATGAACATAGATGCAAAAATCCTTAACAAAATTCTAGCAAACAGAATCCAACAACATATTAAAAAAATCATACACCATGACCAAGTGGGCTTTATCCCAGGAATGCAAGGATTCTTTAATATCCGCAAGTCAATCAATGTAATACACCACATTAACAAATTGAAAGATAAAAACCATATGATTATCTCAATAGATGCAGAAAAAGCCTTTGACAAAATTCAACACTCATTTATGATTAAAACTCTCCAGAAAGCAGGAATAGAAGGAACATACCTCAACATAATAAAAGCTATATATGACAAACCCACAGCAAGCATCACCCTCAATGGTGAAAAATTGAAAGCATTTCCCCTGAAATCAGGAACAAGACAAGGGTGCCCACTCTCACCACTACTATTCAACATAGTGTTGGAAGTTTTGGCCACAGCAATCAGAGCAGAAAAAGAAGTAAAAGGAATCCAGATAGGAAAAGAAGAAGTGAAACTCTCGCTGTTTGTAGATGACATGATCCTTTACATAGAAAACCCTAAAGACTCTACCAGAAAATTACTAGAGCTAATCAATGAATATAGTAAAGTTGCAGGATATAAAATTAACACACAGAAATCCCTTGCATTCCTATACACTAACAATGAAAAAACAGAAAGAGAAATTAAGGAAACAATACCATTCACCATTGCAACAAAAAGAATAAAATACTTAGGAGTATATCTACCTAAAGAAACAAAAGACCTATACATAGAAAACTATAAAACACTGATGAAAGAAATCAAAGAGGACACAAACAGATGGAGAAACATACCGTGTTCATGGATTGGAAGAATCAATATTGTCAAAATGGCTATACTACCCAAAGCAATCTATAGATTCAATGCAATCCCTATCAAACTACCAATGGTATTTTTCACAGAACTAGAACAAATAATTTCACAATTTGTATAGAAATACAAAAAACCTCGAATAGCCAAAGTAATCCTGAGAAAGAAGAATGGAACTGGAGGAATCAACCTGCCTGACTTCAGACTCTACTACAAAGCCACAGTCATCAAGACAGTATGGTACTGGCACAAAGACAGAAATATAGATCAATGGAACAGAATAGAAAGCCCAGAGATAAATCCATGAACCTACGGACACCTTATCTTCGACAAAGGAGGCAAGGATATACAATGGAAAAAAGACAACCTCTTTAACAAGTGGTGCTGGGAAAACTGGTCAACCACTTCTAAAAGAATGAAACTAGAACACTTTCTAACACCATACACAAAAATAAACTCAAAATGGATTAAAGATCTAAATGTAAGACCAGAAACTATAAAACTCCTAGAGGAGAACATAGGCAAAACACTCTCTGACATAAATCACAGCAGGATCCTCTATGACCCACATCCCAGAATATTGGAAATAAAAGCAAAATAAACAAATGGGACCTAATGAAACTTAAAAGCTTTTGCGCGACAAAGGAAACTGTAAGTGAGGTGAAAAGACAGCCCTCAGGTTGGGAGAAAATAATAGCAAATGAAGCAACAGACAGAGGATTAGTCTCAAAAATATACAAGCAACTCCTGAAGCTCAATTCCAGAAAAATAAATGACCCAATCAAAAAATGGGCCAAAGAACTAAACAGACATTTCTCCAAAGAAGACATACAGATGGCTAACAAACACATGAAAAGATGTTCAACATCACTCATTTTCAGAGAAATGCAAATCAAAACCACAATGAGGTACCATTACACACCAGTCAGGATGGCTGCTATCCAAAAGTCTACAAGCAATAAATGCTGGAGAGGGTGTGGAGAAAAGGGAACCCTCTTACACTGTTGGTGGGAATGCAAACTAGTACAGCCACTATGGAAAACAGTGTGGAGATTTCTTAAAAAACTGGAAATAGAACTGCCATATGACCGAGCAATACCACTTCTGGGCATACACACTGAGGAAACCAGATATGCAAGAGACACGTACACCCCAATGTTCATCGCAGCACTGTTTATAATAGCCAGGATATGGAAGCAACCTAGATGCCCATCAGCAGACGAATGGATAAGGAAGCTGTGGTACATATACACCATGGAATATTACTCAGCTGTTAAAAAGAATTCATTGGAATCAGTTCTAATGAGATGGATGAAACTGGAGCCCATTATACAGAGTGAAGTAAGCCAGAAAGATAAAGAACATTACGGCATACTAACACATACATATGGAATTTAGAAAGATGGTAATGATAACCCTATATGCAAAACAGAAAAAGAAACACAGATGTACAGAACAGACTTTTGGACTCTGTGGGAGAAGGCGAGGGTGGGATGTTTCGAAAGAACAGTATGTATATTATCTATAGTGAAACAGATCACCAGCCCAGGTGGGATGCATGAGACAAGTGCTTGGGCCTGGTGCACTGGGAAGACCCAGAGGAATCGGGTGGAGAGGGAGGTGGGAGGGGGGATTGGGATGGGAATACATGTAACTCCATGGCTGATTCATTTCAATGTATGACAAAACCCACTGAAATGTTGTGAAGTAATTAGCCTCCAACTAATAAAAATAAATGAAAAAAAAAAAAAAAACCACACATCGAAAAATAAACCCCAAAAATTTTAAGTAAAAAATCAGACAGAAATATATGAAGAAAATTCAAACAAAATGTTCATAAGCTTCACTATACTCAGCAGACAAGATCATATACAAGGAAAAAATTAAAGAAAATAAACTTTATAATGAAAAGATTGTAATCTAAAATAAGGATTCAACATCTATAAATGGTCGTACATCAAACAAGACAAGACAAACATTCATAATATAAAGACACAAAAGAAAAACACAAAAAAGAAGAAGACTTGTAATCAAGGAAAATTTAATTCCTCCTCAGTCTATGATAGATCAAGTGGCCAAAAAATTTGACCAATAAATAATAGGCAAAGACAGACAAAACACAAATAGTATAATGATAATGTATATATAAGAGCAATTTATCAAATTCTACACACAAAAAAGGAGAGACTGCACACTCAAGTGTTTATGAAATGTTGATATAAATTAAGTATTGAAATGTAAAAATATTTAGTAAATCCCAAAGAGTAGAAATAATAGAGAAGACATTTTCTAAACAGTGTAATGAAACTGGGAATTTATAGCATAACTCAAGGGAGTAGGCACATGATAATAAAACTTCTGAAAGTTAAAGATCAAGGGAACATTTGAAAGCATTTAGAGAATATACAGAGCAATAGTAGTTCAAATGATAGTGGATTTCTCTTCAGAAATTATGGAGGCCAGAAGACAGTGGAACATCTTAAGAAAGCTGAAAGAAAAAAATGTCAAATCAGAATCCTCTAACTAAAGAAAATACTCCTGAAGAATAAAGGCTAAAAAAGATTCTCCCCACCCCTTAAAAAATAAGAAATTTTTTCATAGTAAATTACATTACAAAGAAATGCTAAAAATTAATTTTTCATGTATAAGTAAAATGACATCAAAGAGAAACTTGAATCTTCTGGAACAAATTAAGAGCATAAGAACTGAAAACATGCATAAATATAAAAGATAATTTTGTTTTCTAATTTCTTTGAAATACACATGATTTCTTAAAGCAAAATTTATAGTATTATCCTTTGGGGTTTGAAATGCAATAAAAGTAACATGCATGAGAACTGCAACATAAAAGGCAGTGAGGAAGGGATAAAGAAGTAAAAAATAGAAGAGGGAAACTGAAAACAAGTTAAGGTAGCCTTAGCTTCAATCATGTCAAAATTACATAAAATGTGAAGGGACTAAACACTCCAGTTAAAAGGCAGAGACCATCAGAACAGATTAAAAGTATGATACAACTTTGTGGTCTCAAAAAGAAAAGCATTCTAAATATGTAGAGAAAGAAAATAAATGCAAAAATATATACTAAGAAAAAATAAGTATAAAGTTATAGTGCCTATAATAATAAGAGATATAAAGTAGAGTACTAGAGAGAATATTGCCAGAGATAGAAAATAACATTTCATAATTAAAACAGGCTCAATTCATCAAAAAGACATACCAATCATTAATATGTATTAATCTAACACAGACTCTTAAAATACATGAAGCAAAAACAAATTAAATTAAATTAAAGAAACAAGAGACAATCCCACAATAAGAGCAGATTTTAACGCTCTTCTTTCAGTTCAGTTCAGTCACTCAGTTGTGTCCAACCCAGTGCGACCCCATGAATTGCAGCATGTCAGGCCTCCCTGTCCATCACCAACTCCCAGAGTTTACTCAAACTCATGTTCAATGAGTGGTGAAGCCATCCAACCATTTCTTCCTCTGTCATCCCCTTCTCCTCCCACCTTCAATCTTTCCCAGCATCAGGGTCTTTTCAAATGAGTCAACTCTTCGCATGAGGTGGCCAAAGAATTGGAGTTTCAGCTTCAACATCAGTTCTTCCAAAGAACACCCAGGACTGATCTCCTTTAAGATGGACTGGTTGGATCTCCTTGCAGAGAGTCCAAGAGACTCTCAAGAGTCTTTTCCAACACCACAGTTCAAAAGCATCAATTCTTCGGTGCTCAGCTTTCTTTATAGTCCAACTCTCACATCCATACATGACTGCTGGAAAAACCATAGCCTTGACTAGATGGACCTTTGTTGGCAAAGTAATATCTCTGCTTTTTAATATGCTGTCTAGGTGGGTCATAGCTTTTCTTCCAAGGAGTAAGTGTCTTTTAATTTCATGGCTGTAGTCACCATCTGCAGTGATTTCGGAGACCAAAAAAATAAAGTCTGCCAGTGTTTCTACTGTTTCCCCATCTATTTTCCATGAAGTGATGGGACCAGATGCCATGATCTTAGTTTTCTGAACATTGAGCTTTAAGCCAACTTTTTCACTCTCCTCTTTCACTTTCAAGAGGTTCTTTAGTTCTTGTTCGCTTTCTGCCATAAGAGGTGGTGTCATCTGCATATCTGAGGTTATTGGTATTTCTCTTGGCAACCTTGATTCCAGTTTGTGCTTCATCCAGCCCAGTGTCTCTCATGATGTACTCTGCATATAAGTCAAATAACCAGGGTGACAATATACAGCCTTGATGTACTCCTTTCCCTATTTGGAACCAGTCTGTTGTTCCATGTCCAGTTCTAACTGTTGCTTCCCGACCTGCATACAGGTTTCTCAAGAGGCAGGTCAGGTGGTCTGGTTTTCCCATTTCTTGAAGAATTTTCCAGTTTGTGGTGATCCACATAGTCAAAGGCATTGGCATAGTCAATGAATCAGAGAGAGATGTTTTTCTGGAACTCTCTTGCTTTTTCCAGCAGATGTTGGCAATTTGATCTCTGGTTCCTCTGCCTTTTCTAAAACCACCTTGAACATCTGGAAGTTCATGGTTCACGTATATTTGAAGCCTGGCTTGAAGAATTTTGAGCATTACTTTGTGAGTGTGTGAGATCAGTGCAATTGTGCAGTAATTTGGCATTGCCTTTCTTAGGGATTTGAATGAGAACTGATCTTTTCCCGTCCTGGGCCACTGCTGAGTTCTCCAAATTTGCTGGCATATTGAGTGTAGCACTTTCACAGCATCATCTTTTAGGACTTAAATAGCTCAACTTGAATTCCATCACCTCCACTAACTTTGATGCTTCCTAAGGTCCACCTGACTTCACATTCCAGGATGTCTGGTTATGATTATCTGTGTCATGAAGATTTTTATTGTACAGTTCTTCTGTGTATTATTGCTTCCTCTTCTTAATATCTTCTACTTCTGCTAGGTTCATACCATTTCTGTCCTTTATTGAGCCCATCTTTGCATGAAATGTTCCCTTGGTATCTCTAATTTTCTTGATGAGATCTCTAGTCTTTCCCATTCTACTGTTTTCTTCTATTTCTTTGCACTGATCACTGAGGAAGGCTTTCTTATCTCTCCTTGCTATTCTTTGGACTCTGCTTTCAAATGGATATATCTTTCCTTTTCTCCTCTGCTTTTCACTTCTCTTCTTTTCACAGCTATTTGTAACGCCTCCTCAAACAGCCATTTAGCTTTTTTGCATTTCTTTTTCTTGGGGATGGTCTTGATCCCTGTACAGTTGTCTCCTGTACAATGTCACAAACCTTTGTCTATAGTTCATCATGCACTCTGTCTAGCAGATCTAGTCTGTTAAATCTATTTATCGCATCCACTGTATAATCATAAGGAATTTGATTTAGATCATACCTGAATGGTCTAGTCATTTTCCCTACTTTCTTCAGTTTAAGTCTGAATTTGGCAATAACACACTACAATGCATTTAAAAGGATTAAAGTCAAAGATACTGTGTTCTCTAAATTAAAATTCAATAATATTAAAATATCAATAAAAACTCAAAATATTTGGAAATTTGTCAATATGACTTCTAAAGTATCTGTGGGTCAAAGAAGAAATCACAAGAAAAATTAGAAAATATTTCTAACTGAATGATAGTATAAGCACAATATACCCAAATCTGTGAGCTGTAGTAAAAGCAGCTATTAGAAGGAAATTTATAGATTTAAATGCTCACATTATAAAAGAAGAAAAGCCTAAAATCAATGTTTCAGGGTTTCAAATTAAAAAGTTAAAAAATAAAGTAAACTGAAAGTAAGTAGAGGAAAAAATAAAATAGTAAAAATCAATTAGAAATCAAGCAGTCATAATTGGCAAAGTGAAAAGCATATTTTTATTAAAAGCAACAAAATCAATAGATTCTTTCACAGAAAGAAAACAGACACTGCAGATCACTGATATCAGGAAAGAAGACATTAAAGGGATAAGAATGGAATAGTAACAACTTTTTGCCTTTAAATGAAACACCTTAAACAACAAATTCCTGGAAAAATACAATTTGCCAAAATTACCAGAGAAGGAAAAATATGAGTAACTCAGTATTTATAAAACAAAGTCATTTAGTATCTAAAACTGTCCCACAGAGAAATCTCAGGCCCAGAAAACTTCCCTTGTAAATTTCAACAAACATTCAGGGAAGAGATAATACCACTTATACATAAAGTCTTATAGAAAATAGAAGAGAAGAGAACACTTTCCAACTTCTTTTATGGGACCAGCATAACCGAAATACTCTGCAAAGACATTACAAAAGAATGAAAATAATAGACTAATATCCTCATGAACATAGACACAAAACTCCTTAATAAAATATTAGCAAACTGAATTCAACAACATATAGAAAGGATCACACACTATAACTAAATGTGTTTATCTTATGACTAAATTGTTGATATAATATTTGAAAATACTATTAACAACAGAATTTTTTAAATTAAGTAAGCTCATGGAGAAATAAATATGCCTAAATAAACAAATTATTTAAAAAAGAAGACTAATAAGATGGGAGTAACTCTAGCAGATATTAAAATGGCAATAAATTCCTTTAATAATTAAAAAGCATTTTGCACTCTAATAAAGAAATAAGTGAAATGGGTAACTCAGAATAAACACAAATACACATGGTAAAATACAATATTTATTGATAAAGGGGAGAATTGAATAAATGATATTGAGAAATCTAGTCTGCCATCTGGATAAAGAAATAAAGTTGATGGCTTATCTTTTTCCATACTTAAGATAAATTCCAGATGAAACATAAATTTAAGTATTTTTAAAAGTAAAATTCCTTGGTGGTCCAGTAGCTAAGATTCCATGTTCTCAATACAGGGAGCCCAAGTCTGAACCCTGGTAATGGAAATAGATCCTATATGCCACAACTAGAGATCTCACATGCCACAGTGAAGATCGAAGATCCTGCATGCCTCAACTAAATAAATAAACAAATAAATATTTTCAAAAAAATTTATAAAAACACTAGAAGAAAACTTGGAAATATATTTTGTAATTTCGTTGGTAGAGAAAACCTTTCTCAGAAAGAAACTTAGAAACTTACCTAAAACTCAAAGACAGTAAATACGGCATTAGAAAGTTAAAAGAAATATGATAAATGGGAAAAAATGTTGCAATAATATATGGCATAAACAGGACCAAGTTCCTTCATATATTAAGATCTCTTATAAATCAATTTAAAAAGATCAATGTTTCAATAGAAAAAAAAATACATAGTATGGCCAAAAATAGGCAGTTCACAGAAATATAGATAAGAATACTTTCTAACATAAGAAAAACACCCTCAACTTCCTTCAAATTCTAGTGATGGAAATTAAAATAAAAATATTTTTCTTCATCTCACTGACTAAGAAAGAGTTTCATAAAACACAATCTTGTTGAGGGTACATGAGAAAGGATTAATACTTATGGGAGCATAACCAGCTGCCATCTGTTTAGAAGGCAATTCAGCAGCATCTATCATTAAAATTCACAGGACTTTTGTCCTCATATTTCCACTTGTGGAAATTTACATTGCAAATATATTTGCATACTTATGCAAAGTCCTATTGTTGTTGTTGTTATCAGACTCTTTGAGATCACACAGACTGTAACCCACCAGGCTCCTTTGTCCATGAGTACTGGAGTGGGTTGCCACTTTCTTCTTCAGGAGATCTTCCCAACCCAGGGATCAAAACCTTGTTTCCTGCATTGGCAGGCAGGTTCTTTACTACTGAGCCACTAGCGAAGCCCATTGCTTTGCTTTTAGTAGAAAAGATTAAATGCCCATTAATATGGGGCTCGGTAAATAGATTAGATTTGAATATTCTGCAATATTAAAAAGACTGAAGTTAATCTTTCCATGATTATATAATAGTGTCTCCAAGGTATATTTTTGGGTGAAATAGCTTGAAGCAAAGCATTTTATGGTATGTGTACCCACTGTAAAATAATTTGTGATAAATATTTGCATTGATAAATATTATAAATATATAAAAACATACATATGTTCACAAAAGACAATTTTATCCTTATATATTTACAGTCTATTTTTCAAAGGGAAAAAAAACATGAAACTGTTGATTATCTCCTATGGAGATAATTCTGGAAAACTTAAGGTTTGGGATAGGAGAGAGATGCTGACAGTAACTAATTTTTGTGATATTAAATATATGTTTACAATGTGCATATGATATTGAAAAACCCACCAGTTCAAAAAGTTAGTGAACTGAATCAATTGTTTCTAGCATCCATGAAAAGAAGAAATAAAAAATAGGTCTTTAGTATGGTATGCTTTATGAAAAGAAAACCAATCACTTGATCAACCTATGCTTTTTTTCAGAATTTTAGATTTTTCAGTTCTTACTATATACTATGCCCAATACCAGGTACTAAAAGAACAACAACAACAATAATCAAAGATACCTGCCCTCAATGAGCTTACAGTTCAGAGGAAGATGGCTATCCTCTGGCTCAGACTTAAAATGTCGAAGAAACTTCTGAGCCCATCTCAAGAATTTACTCAGTTCAGCAATCCTCTGCCATAAAACTCATCAGGTGTCCTGGTAATTGTCAATATCTCCAAGATAGCTGGCGTCCCCTCCACTAAATCTCTAAAGAGACTTCTTTCAAGAAGTGCTATTAGCTCTCATGGGTTCTGTCCATTACACTTTAGAGAATAATTTAATTTCCTAGAGGCATTTCACTTTTTCCCACCTTCATTTCTTTGACTTCTCTCTTCCTTCTGCTTGACATACTCTTAAGCTTTTGTTCTTCTGTGACTGACTCCTACCCCAAGTCAAACATTGCCTCAAGTGCTTCTCCAGGAAAGCTTCTCTGATCTCTGTCATATGAATTAGGTTAGTAACATTTCTTCCATGTTCCCGCAGCTCTTTCCACTTTACATTCAACCATTCACTTGTCAGGTACTCATATTAAAGTACTATGTAAATTGTGAAATGTTAAAAATTGTATCTATGAATATCTGACATAGAGTAGGAACTCAGGATTGTTTGATAAATTCAACTACAGCTTCCCCGTTCTCCCCTGATTTCTCCCAGGTTACAGTACTGAACTGAACTTTGTGATTGCTTTCCCTGCATGCCCCAGCCCCACTGCACCATTTTCCCAAGTCTAGGACCTCACACTCACTTGTCCAGTGACATCGCAGGGAAGGAAAACTTGCCCAGGCAAATGCGATAGACAGCACTCAGGGGAATCCATTTCAACTGCACACAGCAAAGCATGATGAAGTCATATTTGCAAATTAAGAGAGTCTTGTCTGTGATCAGCAAAATCCTCTCCTTCTCATTGTTCCAGTGGTCTATCCTGTAAAAATGACCACAGAGAAGAAAAGTCGATGGCATAATCTTTCCAAATTAATCGTCTTCACTGAAACATCTCTACCAACACAAAAAAATGATGAGGTTTATCACCTTGGAAGAAAGAGGAGCTGAAGAAAGTCATCCTCTTTCTCGTTCTGGCCTCATGACCAAGGAAGGAGGGAGGGAGAGGATCACAGGAAAATGTTTTATGCCCACAGAGCTCAGAGATGATTATCATTGACAGGTTCCATCAGGGCAATAGCAAGATGGTATCACATTGGCAATCAACTGATTCATGCTCCTCCACATCTTCCCAGTTCTCTAGAAAACCTTCATGGAGCCCATCTTTCTCAAAGGACATGAAAAATATCTCGTAATTTCAACTTAATCTGGACAACTAAGTGTTGGTTTATGCTAATCTTCAAAGGTCAAATTGCTGAATGAAGATAAAATGGAGACTTGAATATAGGTTCACTGACCCCAGCCCAAGTTATTCTATTATACTGAGCTCATTTTCTCATTTTCCTGTGTGAAATGAGTGAAATATGATTCTTAACCAAAGACAAAGCAGACACTAGGTAAGTGTTTACTGAGTTGATTTGCTTCAGATTTCAGAGTCTTTCAGGGTATGCAACGAAATTTTCTGAGAGTTAAGAATCTATTCAACAGAGAGAACAGGAAAAAGTGAAAGCCATGGCTTCTGATTTTAAAAAAGTGAGCATGGTCTGAAAGTCCTCTCATCCACAGTATTTGCTGTCTGTCTGCTGCAGCCTTTGTATATATCACTGCATGATGACTTGTATTATAACTTTTTCAGTGCATATTTTGTCTCCCTCAGAAACTGGAAAGGATGATTGGGCTTCCTTGGTGGCTCAGATGTTAAAGAATCTGCCTGAAATGCAAGAGACCCAGGTTCAATCCCTACGTCGGGAAGGTCCCCTGGAGAATGGAATGGCTACTCACTCCAGTATTTTTGCTTGGAGAATTCCACAGAGAAGCCTGGCAAGCTACAGGTCATGGGGTCACAAAGAGTCAGACACAGATGAGCAACTGACACTTTCATTTTACTTTCAAGAGTCTGAAAAGAATGATTTGTGGCTGATACATATCTGAATTCCCACTACAAATCATCAATCTAATGTAAAGATTAAGACTGGTCACCCTGTTCCCATCCATTCTCACACTGAACCTCAGTGCTATTCTTAAAATACAAAAGGACTGATGTTACTTCCCTGTTGACTTTATTAAATGGCACCCTTTCAGTTTCAGGATCAAATCCAATGGTCTGGCATCTGCCCAGCACCATCTCACAGCAGGCTGAGAAAACTCGGTGTCCAAGTCATGGCTTGAATGCCTCATTCAAAGATTTCTTCAACTCCTGTGTGAACTTGTATCCCCATTACATTTTTCAAAGCATTCTGATCCATTTCCGTTTTCAGCTCTTACCATCATTTGTAAGAAGGAATGATACGTAAGAGGTTTAGTAACTGATACCGTGTGAGCCTTGATAAGTCAGAATGGACATCGAAGTACAGAGGCTAGGGCAATTCCAGTGATTCTGGTCTAAGAATCATCCCTACGTGTGTGTGTGTGCACGCACGCATGCACACACACACACACACACACTCCATGAGGGTAGAGCCTGTACAAGGCTATTTAATCTGTTCCTGTCAAATAGCCTACAATAAATAAATATCTGTTTTGATAACTGATTGCCAATCGTAAGTCTTTTGGAGGCCTTTAGGTTGGCTGAGTGTGGGTGTGAAAACAACCAGCTCTGCTAGTGACAGACCTTGTAAGATTGGACATTGAGCCTGTCTGTAGTTTGCATTCCTTGTCTGTGAAATGGAGACAGTACCAGTACTCATCTTATAAGTTTGGGGAGAGGATTCAGGGACAAACTTCTCAATCAGTGGTTTGTAAAGGAGCTGTTACTATCTTTGGCAGGGAAACAGCAAACCACTGCAGTATTCTTGCCTGGGGAATTTCATGAACAGAGGAGGCTGGCAGGCTACAGTCCATGGGGTCACAAAGAGTTGGACACAACTGAACGACTTACACACTTAAGTGACTAGGTGACCTTGGGTAACCCAATATATGCCCTTCCTCAATATAGTTCAAAGACAGGCAAGACAAAGTTAGGATTTAAATCAATGGGAGGAGGAGCAGAAGAATACATGAAGAAGAGAAAAGGGGAACTGAAGGAGGAAGAAATATTGAGAAACAGACATAGAAAAAGAACCATGAGGCTGTGGCCTTATTATATTCTGGTCATTATGCACGTACAAGTGTTAGCTTTGCAACTCCCTACCTCCCTTGGAAGAAGGTCACACCTACAGTCATTCAACTAGAATATGGAGATAGAGTTAGCACTGGAGAGTCAAGAGATCTGGTTTAAATCTTGGTCCTATGGCTTCCATCCACTCCAACGATGTTGCAAGACTCTACTCCACCAAATGAAGAGAGAATTCTCGATAATCTGTTTAACACTCTGTCTTAGGCAGAAAAAGATGAGGATTCTGAAACGTTTTATCAGCTATCTACATAAATTTCTCTAAATAGATTGTATCTACTTAGCAGCAAGTTATAAGCTGTGCCTAATAAACCAGGCTTGTTTTTAGTCTAAAATATCCTCAGATTTTGGTTGAAGGTTTTACTGAAAATGTCAGCACTCCATAATGAGGTTTATTTTAAAAGGTAAAGGATGGATTCAGGGGGGAAAAAAGAGTTCTTTTTAGGAACATGGAGTGCTCTGCTGTGACACAGACTCTGCATAATTTTCATGTCGGGAAAGTCGGAATCCAAGTAAACACACAGGCTTATAAATAGTTTGGGGCCACCATCTCTAGCTTCTGGGTGGTATATTTACTTATTTAGACTTCAATCACACCTTTTCTTCCCAAAGAACTCTTGGAGAAAACACTGAATTTTATATTACTAGTATTAATGTAATTTAAGTTTGGTGGTAATATTCAAAACAAATATAGGCATAAGAATATCAATAATGATTCTGTGCAACTTGTGGAGGATCACAAAGCCCTTGAATATCAATGCTTTTGTTTAATCTTCCCAACAATCCTTTGGACTAGATGCTATTAGCTTCATTTTAAAGATAAAAATACGAAGGTCCAGAGACCATTACAATAAATGACTTGCCCAATGCTTTACACAGAGCAAACAGTAGTCCAAGGACCTGAAATAAGTATGGAGACAGCAAATCCAGGCATAGTGTTAGCTTTCTCCCTGGGACCACAAACACTTAAATAAAAGACTTTTCAGCATGGTGTACAAGTGTGGTAAAAGCCACCTCTGGAAGGAGCTGATGTGATGGTCTATGCCCATCCTGGAATCATTGTCTCTGTGAAACAGCATCCATGACCATCCTCTCCAAAGCTTGACCTCTTTCAGCATTCTCTATCTTAGAGGGAAATCCTCCTTAAAGACTCCTAAGAAAGACTTAGGAGTCTTTTTTCTCTCATTTCTTCTCCTCACATGCTAAGTCCTAAACATTCTACTTCTCAAATAGCTCTCAAAACTGCTCACTTCTCTCCATCCTGACTTTCAACAATCTAATCCAGTCTTCCCACATCTCCTGCCTGGACCACTGCAGTCACCTTCTCACTGGGCTTGGGCTATGAGCCACCTGGACGTGGTTTATCTACACATTTTAGTTCCTTCCCAGCCTCATCATGATACTGCAATGAAGTAGACCAGTTTGAGAATAAATTTGGTCCCTACCTCCCAACTCTGGGTTCAAGTACTTCAATATCTCTCCATGGTTCTTAGGAGAAATGACACACACACACACAAAAAAAAAATCACCTAGTCTGAGGTTCTGCAGAGTTGGATGTTACCTATTTCTTCAATGCTATTTCAGGCCAAGTCTCTGCACTCTTTTCTCCGGGATCTTTTTTTAGTTTCTAGGACTCACCATGCCTAGCCCTACTGAAGGGACTTGGCCTGTGTTATTACCTCTGCCAGCCACGTTGTTCCTGATCTTCTTTACCTACTTAAGTCCTACAGTGCTGAGCTCAATTACTCCTTACTCTGGCAAGCTTTCCCACCTCCACGACCACTTCTCCTGTTTCTAATACGTACTTTCATAAACTTCACGTCTCTCCTCCACAGTACTTACCCCAGATGCAATTTTATAGTTATTTCTGTGATTATGTAATTAATGTCAGTCTCCTCTCCTATCCTGTAAACATCATAAAGTCAGGTCTTATCATTATGTCTCCAAGGTAGTAGGTTCCCCCAAAATAGTTCTGAAATGAATTAGTAAAGAAGTAGCAATTCCTTGAGAGGGGAGCATTGAAACATATACATTCCCCTGTGTAAAACAGATAACCACTGGGAATTTGCTGTATGACACAGCAGCTCAACCGAGTGTCCTGTGACAACCTAGAGGGGTAGGATGGAGTGGGAGGTGGGAGGGAGGTTCAAGAGGGGGCACACATGTATATACCTATGTCTTATTCATGTTGATGTATGGCAGAAACCAACACACTATTGTAAAGCAATTATCCTCCAATAAAAAATAAATAATTATTTTGAAAGAATTATTAGTTCTTATGTAGTGCAACCTACAAGCTTTGCCTCATGCTTCTTGAAGAATCTTATCCTTTGGTTTGCACATTGAAATAATCCCCCATAAAATAGCACATTGCCAAAAAATAAATAAATAAACCAGTAACATTGGGAAAATGTTCATACCAAAAGAATGAGGAAGGGCAGGATACAAAATAGTACCTTCAGTGTACTTCCAATTTTGTAACAATGATGACAAAAAAATTTGTACATCAGAATGTGAACACTGATCATTTCTGAGTGGTAGGATTTCAAGTGACTTTTGTTTCTTCTCATGCTTTCATTGATGATAATGATGAAAATCACTCAGTTGTGTCCAACTCTTTGCAACCCCTTGGACTATAGCCTGCCAGGCTCCTTTGTCCACGGAATTCTCTAGGCAAGAATACTGGAGTGGGTAGCCATTCCCTTCTCCAGAGGATCTTCCTGACCCAAGGATTGAACCTGGGTCCCCTGCATTGCAGGTGGATTTTTTTACTGCCTGAGCCGCCAGGGAGGCCCCATGCTTTCATTAATCAAAGTTAAATTTTTATGATAAACATTCTACTCATATGATAAAAGAGATATATGCTTCCAATTTTCACTGAAATATAGTTGATTTGCAATGTTGTGTTAGTTTCAGGTATACAGCAAAGTGATTCAGCCATACACACACACACACACACACACATATATATATATATATATTTTTTTTTTTTTTACATTCTCCTCCATCATAAGTTACCACAAGATATTGAGTGTAGTTCCCTGAGCTACACAGCAGGTCTCTGTTGACTATTCATTTTGTATACAGTAGTATGCGTATTTTAATCCCAAACTCTTAACTTATCCCCTTGCCACTATCCTCTTTTGTAACCGTAAGTTTGTTTTTTATGTCTGTGACCCTATTTCTGTTTTGTAAGTAAGTTCATTTTTATCACCTTTTTAGATTCCACATATAAGTGATATCATCTGATATTTGTCTTTCTCTGTCTGATTTGCTTCACTTACTGACATCTCTAGGTCTCATGACAATTTCTAGGTCCATCCATGTGCTAGAAATGGCATTATCTCATTTGTGTGTGTGTGTGGCTGAGTATTTTTAAGATATTTTTTAAAAATAAGTAAAAATCACCTATCCTTCAAGTTTCCATATTAAATTCTGCTGTTTAATGGTGCTTTCCCCTCAGTTTCCTCACCTTCAGTAGATGTCATCTCTCTCGTGGTGCTAGTGGTAAAGAACACACCTGTCAATGCAGGAGACATAAGAAATGAGGGTTCAATCCCTGGGTTGGGAAGATCCCCAGGAGAAGGAAAAGGCAACCTACATCAGTATTCTCGCCTGGAGAATCCCCTGGACAGAGAAGCCTGGCAGGCTACAGTCCATAGGGTCGCAAAGAGTCACACACACACTCTTTAAATACACACAAGCATTTAGCAGCGTCTCAGTTGTGGCCTTAGTCACAGTTTTCTGTACTTGTCTTTCCGTTTTCCCCAGACTTGATGGGAGACCCTTGGTGTAGACACAGTGACTGAGCCCTGTCTGGGTTCCCTCACTGGGCCCAGCACAGAGCCAAGGAGAGAGCAAAGTCTTAGCAAATGAGCAGAATGTGGAATAAAAAGCTAGAATCATAAGATCCCTCCCATCGGTGATGGGAGCCTGTCTCTGCTGGCAGTGGATTGGCCACATCCTCCCACCACCGCTGTTCCTCGGCACTAGCTGCATTTTCCTTCTGCCGGGGAAGGGGCCCAGGCTTCACGGAAACAGATCCTAGCTGCTCCGGGAGATTTGCCGTTTCCTGGGACTACAACAGTTTGGCCAGAAGAGGGCAACAGCGAGCCAGCAATGAGAGGCAGGACCTCCTGAGCAAGCTTCTGGGACACCCACCCCGTTACTCAACCCATCCCAGATGCCTTGCCGCTGGCTCCAGCCCTGTGCCTAACAATACCCTCAGCAGCTCTTTCAGGGCTGTCAGATCAATTTGTTATTTGGAAAAGAGCTTTCTCCCTAAAATATTTTTTTATATTATTCCCTCAAACACATATAATATGCACACACACTCTTATACACACACACACACACACACACACACACACACACACACACCCCACTCATTAGAGACATCTTCCCAGATATTGAATAGAGTGATTGTACCTGATTTATAAATCAATCTTTCCTGTGTAACTTCCAGCCTCTTAGCATAACCAGCCCTTGAAAGAGGAAGACAGCATCTTGGCTAGTCAGGGATCAGCAACTCAGAAGGAAAACACTAAATCATTCATTCTACACATATTCCCTAGCACCCACTGGGGTTCCAGGCCCTGAAGAGAATCCAATTTGGGTTTGCTATTCAAACACAAACAGTTGAAAAATGCATGGCATTGAAGCAAAGCAATTTCCCTCCCCCTGAGTTAAGTGAAGTCTTATAAAACCTTTAGCTAAATAACCCACATGCAATTCTTTCAATCATTTGGTTACTCTCTCCCCAGGCCTCTCCAATTTGTTTAAAATAGGGGACCCTCCAAGTAAACACAGTATTCTAATAAAAACCCGATGTCCACAAACCTTCTCTGTTCCCTTCCCCTGACTTGACTTCCTGTGGTTCATTTTTTCCCACTATCCCATGCAGCCAGTCATGAACCAGGCCCTGTGCTTAGCTACGGGGAATACTGAGAAAAGCATTCAGCTCTTAAAGAATACACAGTTCTCCACAATGTCGGGGGAGACGGGGAAATTGCCTAAGGAAGAGTTCATATGCTGTGAGGAGACTGGACAATGAGAAGACAAGTCCACAGACTCAGGTGTCTGGATTTTCAGCCCATTGTCCATGGGGATGAGGAGAAGGAGCCTCAGGCATCTATTTGATGCCCTGAAGGAAGACTCTCTTATCAACTTTTCATTCCCTGCTTTTTAGTGAAGGTCTCAGTGCTGTAAAAACCACAGGTTGCAAGGTAGGGATGATTTTCTGAAGGTGCACAGAAAAGGGTCTCAGGAATATTTAGTCATTTCTCCAATACATCTTTAACATGTGTCCACAATTTTTTTTCCCCCTGAGTAAGAAAAGTCCTACCATGAAATTTCATATTGCTCCAACTGATTTCTTCCCTGGTGGCTTCGTGGTAAAGACTCCGCCTGCCAATGCAGGAGGCTTGGGTTCAATCCCTGGTTCGGGAAGATCCCCTGGAGAAGGAAATGACAGCCACTCCAGTATTATTGCTTGGGAAATCCATGGACAGAGAAGCCTGGAGGGCTCTAGTCCGTGGGGTCGCAAAAGAGTCAGACACAACTTAGCAACTACAGAACAACAACCACACCAGTTGATTGCAGAAAAAGAGCAATGGTCAATGATTTTCCCAGAAAACAGAGTCCTAAAGATGGGATCCATCATGTTTTATGAAAAAATGAGGAAGCCAACATGACCAAGGCAAGGGGAACATGGAGGAGAGTGGAAGATTTAAGCAGAGGCCACATCACGTGCAGAAATGACCACAATTTCTTTGCAATTTGTGAATACTTCGCATTTCACCAGGTTTCCCTGGTAGCTCAGACAGTAAAGACTCTGCCTGCAATGCGGGAGACCTGGGTTCTATCTCTGGATTGGGAAGATCCTCTGGAGAAGAAAATGGCAACTCACTCCAATATTCTTGCCTGGAGAATCCCCACGGACAGAGGAGCCTGGCAGGCTACAGTCTGTGGGGTCACAAAGAGTCGGACATGATTGATTGACTAACCCTTTCACATTTAAATGGTTATTATCACCACTTTCCAGGTGGAGGAACCAAGCCCCAATAAAGTAATGTGCATCTAGTACCCATGATAGAGCCATCTGGTCCCAGCCCAGGCCACGTACATTTCATCTAGCTGCTTCTCCCACTTACGTTCCCTATAGCACGGGCAAATGTGCCCTCCCTAGCACAGGACAGTCAATAGGAGGATATTTTAAAAGTCACACAAAAGAGAAGACTCTGGGCACACCCCATCCTTCTCTCTTTCCCACACAAGGACTGAATAGCTGTTGAATAGCTCCGTCCTCCAGGGCACACCAGAGGCTAACAAGAGGCCCACCCCCTGGGGGGATTCTCTCCTCCCCTCCTCCCCTGAATCTACTTCAGGGGATTCACTTGATCCAAAGCCAAAGAAGCTGGCAGGAGAACAAGGACTAATTCTGAGGAGGCGGCAGAAAGGGAAAAACAGAGGGACAAGATACAACAGATGCTCACATTTTGCCACCTCCATTGTTTTATTCTTTTAAACGGGAGAGATATTTGCTTACTGTATGTATTATTATAGTTACATCTCCTTGGGTGCAGGAGACACAGCCCACATCAGGCAAGTCCAGGAAGAAGAGATGTGTTATAAAAATACTCTGAGGAATCCCACAGAAATTCAAGAACAGGAACCAGAGCACAGTTGGGCTTTAGGAAACCTGGAAAGTCACGAGGAATGAAATTTACTCCCTGGGGAGCTGTCTCATGATGTCTGTGTATCCTTCTACACACCTCATCTGTTTCCTCCTGATTAATGTGTTCCTGCTGCTCACTGTCAATGTTTTTTTATTTTTTTTCCTTTTTAGTTCTCCCTTGCCTGTGACCTTTAATTCTATCCTAAGTCCTGACTATACATGAATTTTCAGATCTGCTCTCATAACTAACTAGCTTCTGTAGCCCTAACTCTCCCAGTTCAGACTCTCAAGGCAAGGAGTTCTTTAGTTCAGGTCGTTCCTTTGGGTCCCACATCAGCTAACCAGTTTAGCTTCTATTTCTCCAATCAGCTCTGGCCGGGGGCTGAAGTTACGTAGGAGAAAATAGGAATTGCCAATGAGAAACATTTTATCCTTCTTTTCTAGAATTGGTTTAACTATTCTATTTCCTTTGTCTTTCCATAAAAACTTAAAATAGTTTTATTTATATTTACAAAAATCTTGCTAAGATTGAAAGGAATTATGCTGAACGTGTATGTCAAGTTTGTGGAGAACTGACATATTTACTATGTTGATCCTTTCAATCTATGGATATGGTATTTAGATCTTTGTTTCTTTCATCAGCATTTTGTAGCTTTCAGCATGTAAGTCTTATATATATTTTATTAGATTTACACTTAAATATTTTCCCTTTTTTTGAGTCATTATTAATGTTATTGTATTTTTATTTGTTTTTGCTCTAGTACATAGAAATAAAATTGATTTTTAATTTTTATAGAAATGGTTTTTATATGTTGACTGTATATCTTGCAAACTTACTAAACTCATCCATTAGTACTGGAAAATTTTTGGTAATTCTTTGGAATTTTCTTCATAGATTATTATGCCTTCTACAAAGAGGGACAATTTTTATTCCTTCCTATTGGACCTGTATGCTTTTTATTTCCTGTCTTGCTTTATTATGCTGGCTAGAACTTCCAGAACTATGTTAAATATTGGTAGTAAGAGTGGACACACCCATTTTGTTTCCAGTCTTAGGGAGGAAACATCTCTTTCCCAAAAGTGTGGTGTTAATTATAGATTTTATGCAGACTCTCTTTATCAAATTGAAAAGATTTCCCTCTGTTATTTATTTTTTACTGTTTTTGTCATGAATGAATGTGCTGAATTTTGTCAAATGCTTTTTTTGCATCAATTGATCTGATCATATGATATTTCTTCTTTAGCCTTTTAATATCATGGAGCACACTGATTAATTTTCTAATACAAAGCAACCTTGCATCCCTGGAATAACCCCACTTGATCATGGTATATGCTTATATTTTTTATATTGCTGATTTCTGTTTGCTAATGTTTTGTTAAGAATTTTTACATCTATATTCATGAGGGGTATTGGTCTGCAGTTTTATTTTTGTACTGTATCTGAATTTAGTATCAGGTTAAAACTGGCATCATAGAATGAACTGGGAAGTGTTCCTTTCTCTTCTATTTTCTTTAAAAGAAAGAAAAGTGAAAGTCACTCAGTCCTGTCCGACTCTTTGCAACCCCATGGACTATACAGTCCATGGAATTCTCCAGTCCAGAATACTGGAGTGGGTAGCCTTTCCCTTCTCCAGGGGATTATCCCAACCCAGGGATCAAACCCAGGTCTCCCAAATTGCAGACAGATTCTTCACCAGCTAAGCCGCCAGGGAAGCCCAAGAATACTGGAATGGGTAGCCTATCCCTTATCCATTGGATCTTGCCGACCCAGGAATCGAACTGGGGTCTCCTGTATTGCAGGGGGATTCTTTACCAACTGAGCTATGAGGAACACCCATTTTCTAGAAAAGATTATGTAAACTGGTGTTCATTCTTCTGTAAACATTTAATACAATTCTCCAGTGAGAATTAAACTACCTAGGCCTAGATATTTCTTTGGGGGAAGGTTTCAATTACAAATTTAGTTCCCTAATTGTTAAATTAAACATATATTTTGTCTTGGGTGAGTCATGGTGGTTTGTGTGTATTGAAGAAATGGTTCATTTCATCCAAGATGTCAAATTTATATGTGCAGAATTGTTAGCCATAATTCTTTATTATATCTCTGTTTTTTATCAGGTCTGTAGTGATACACCCTGTTTTATTCCAAATATTGATAATTTGTGTCTCCTTGTCTCCTTTTTAAAAATTTTCTTTGTCATTCTTGCTAGCAGTTTGTGAATTTTTTTAAACTTTCCAGAGAACCAGATTTTTGTTGATTGGGTCCTAGTATTATTCTAAATCTATGCTGAATTTCTGCTCATTTTTATATCAGTTATTGAAAAAGTGATCTCAAAGTCTCATGGATAATCATGGATTTTTCTATTTCTCCTTTCAGTTCTATCAGTTTTATTTCACATATTTTCCAGCTCTATTATTTGGTGCATACACATTTAAGATTGTTCTGTCTTCCTGGATGAAAGGATTGACCCTTTCATCATTATACAATTTTTCTCAATTTCCCTAGTAATTTGATTTGCTTGGAGGTCTTCATTTTTATAATTCACATAGCACATTTCAGAAGCCACAGTAATTCTTAAACTTGGTATTTCTTTCTATTGAACATATAGTGGAAGTAGAAGCTTTTTTCTTTTCGCATTGATTACTCTTCCTAGACCCAACCTACTTTCCCTACATCAGGGAATTTTGGGATAACCTAGGGGCCCCAGAGAGTGAAAACAATTTCCTCTTTGTGAATCAGGCAGCATTTTTATTCATAAAAGACTATAATAGTTGTTTGTATAACAGCTGTAAATGGATTGATATGTATGGACTGTAAATGGACTAAATGGATTGATAGCCTCCATATTAAGGTTGAGGTCTTATTTGTTTTCTTTACTAAAACACATATTGGCAGTCCCCTAAATAATTGAGACCAAGTTTAAAAAGAACCTCTTGATGAGGGTGAAAGAGGAGCATGAAAAAGCCAGCTTAAAACTCAACATTCAAAAAACAAAGATCACGGCATCTGGTCCCATCACTTCATGGCAAACAGATGGGAAAAAATTGGAAAAAGTGGTAGATTTTATTTTCTTGAGCTCCAAAATCACTGTGGAGGCTGACTGTAGCCACAAAACTAAAAGACATTTGTTCCTTGAAAGAAAAGCTATGACAAACCTAGACAGCATATTAAAAAGCAGCAACATCACTTTGCCAACAAATGTCTGTATAGTCAAAGTTATGGGTTTTTTCTGTAGTTGTATACAGATGTGAGAGTTGGACCATAAAGAAGGCTGAGCACCAAAGAACTGATGCTTTTGAATTCCAGTGGTGAAGACTCATGAGAGTCCCTTGGATAGCCAGGTCAAACCAGTCAATCCTAAAGGAAATCAACCCTGAATATTCACTGGAAGGACTGATGCTGAAGCTGAAGCTCCACCTGATGCGAAGAGGTGACTCATTGAAAAAGACCCCGAGGCTGGGAAAGATTGAGGGCAGGAGCAGAAGGGGATGGCAGAGGATGAGATGGTTGGATGGCATCACTGACTGAATGGATATGAATTTGATCAAATTCTCGGAGACAGTGAAGGACAGGGAAGCCTGGTGTGCTGCAGTCCATGGAGTTGCAAAGAGATGGACTCAACTTAGCGACTGAACAGCAACAAGTTTAAGTTACTGGGCAATTGTTTCCAGAATCTATTGCCTTTCTAATAATGTGATATCTTTCAATAAGATAGAAATGCTTATATAGTGGTCTTGAAGGAAACATAAACGCAGTGGTGTGTTTTAAATGGTAAGCATATTCTAAAACAATAATATTAATAATGATAATGCCCTGATGTTGTTTCCTTGGTATGAATTGTTCTGTCATGACTGATTTCAAGATACCAAGGTGAGGTCACAGGAGCTGGGATTGGAAGAGATGCATACAGTTGGTCATCTTGAGTGTGAGAGCTGAGCACGCAGCACTGCATCAGGGGATGAAGAGGAGCCAGTGGAAGGCAATGGGAAGTGACAAGGCGTTGGCAAACTGGGAGAATATGCTCTAACAGAACACATCCAAATTCAAGTTTTTTAAAAACTGAGCAGGGTGGAAACGGCTTATGGCTCTCTAATTTGTGACTCCAGAACGAAATATATGATCCAGACTCCTTAGTCTGGCCTTTGAAGTTTTTTTCTTTCTAGTTCCTTTCAAGCCTTTCTAGCTTGTTTTTAGTCCTCTGACTCTTATTCACTGTAATCTGGCCACATTGAGTTGCTTATGGTTCCCTGAGCCTGCCTCAGTTATCGAACAGATTCCCCTCTTTCCTGGGATGTTCTTTCCCGTCCTATCTTTTTGGAAATTTCTCTTCCTCCCTTAATCCTGGTTATCCTCCTGACCTATGTCAACCATACAGACACAGTGAGTTCTGCGCTCCCACAAAATTATTTGCCGGATTGTGTATCAGTAAGTATCATACTGTGCTGCATTTCATTTATACATTCTCCTTCCCAAGACTGAGACTTTCTTGAAGATGGAAATTTTGTCTTACTTATTTTTTTATTTTCATCATTTAGGGTAGAGTTTGACTTATGTAAGGAGCTCAGTAAACACATAAGTGCATATATACATGAGTGACTATTAATAATAATTATTATTATCAAAGAAAACTCTTGGGTGGCACATACTATATGGCAAAAAATTAGTGTAAGCATTGTATATATATTAAATGATTGAATTCTTAAATTAATATCCTCCTTTACATACCCACTTTAGAAGTGGTAAAATTGAAGCTCAGAGGATATAAGAGACTTACATATCTCTTACTTACAAAGTCACATCAATAATAAGTGTTGGAGCTGGGCATTTAGCTACATCAGACTTTATCCCACCTCTTGGCCTTTCTTGACTCCTCCTTAATTGTTTAGCAGTCTTGGAAAAACAAAAACACTTGCAAGTATGTTTGTGACTGCAGTAACTAAATGCCTTCACTGTCCTGTAATTCAGGTTACTCAGGACCATTAGCTTTCTGAATGAGGCTGCTGCCATGGAGGAATTTAGAGAGAAAAGCAACATGTTTAATTAGGTGGTTGTTGATAACCCTGACCCAGGATAAATGGATTCTGGCGACAGAGGTGTTTTTGTGGCTGCCAGAGTCCTGCCACAGGTCATTACCATCTTCATAGATTTGAGGCCCTTTTCAGCCTGAGTGCTTTCACTCAAGGATGAGTGTCACTGGGCTTTGAGCTGCTTGGAGGTCCAGGGTAATGGAGGCAGGACTCGATGGAGGGACCCCACTAGTGTCAGTGGAGAGTTTCAAGCAGTGGATGTCTCTACCTGAATTCGATTCAAGTCAAGTCCATGGTGGATTCTGAGCCCTACCACGTGTCAGACACTGGACTAAGTACTGAGAGGTGGGCAGAGATGGGTGTGGACAAAGGTGAGTCAGAATTAGGCCCTGACTTAAGCAGTGCTTTCCTCAAAATGAACTATATTATGTTGTAGAAGGTGAGCACAGAGAAGGAAGAGAAAATTATTCTCACTGAATCACTGTGGAAAGGTTTTATGGGCATAGTATCCCTGCAGGACAGAAAAGGTCTGCAAGAACAGGAGGGAGAGAGCATACCAGATAGAGCGAAGTAAGCGAGTCCAATCATGAGGCCAAGGCACAGTGTCAGGAGCTTTGGGGGATCAGCAGGCAGTTCCATTTGGCTGATAGAATTTACTAAGGGGCATAATGATAAATAAAGCTGGAAGGGGAAATGCAGTCCAGGACATGACCTAAGTGAGAGAGCAGAGCACACAGCACCATATCAGGGGATGAAGAGGACCTAGTGTAAGGCTCTTAGCCAGTGTAAATCTTAAAGATGCAGCAGACAGGCATGTAGGCAGTGAGAATCCACTGATGTCCTCAGAGCATGAGCATGAAAGTGATCCAGACTGATGCTTCCCAGAGGTTAATTACAGGAATCAACTGGGAACCCTGTGAAAATGCAGACTCAGGTTCTGCATGACTAGGGCGGCCTGAGTGTCAGCATTGCTAACAAACTCCTAAGTACCGCTGCTGCTGTTGGGGTGATTCTAAGACCACACTTTGAAAGTCTAGAAGAGCTGGAAGTATGCAAAAATGAGTGGGGTGGGGTAGGAGATACATTTCAGATTGTGAATTTGCATTTCACATTTATTATTCATGAATGAAATGTTCAGCAGTACCTAGTTTCACAGTTTGTTTTTTGTTTTGTTTTGTTTGGCTTTTTTTTTTTTAATTATTAGCAGCTATGCTTTTCATTACAAAAGTAGTTCAGTGCTCTTAATTAGACTGTGACAAGATGAAGCACAACTGACTTAGGCCCAACAGCAGCAGCAACCATTCCCTACAGGTATCTGACTTTTTAGTTGATTCTGGGGAAAATACTAAATAAGATCAAATGGACAGCACAAGGCCAGGAAGATCTGGAGACGAAAAGAGGAAAAGGTCTCAGTCCTGCCCAGCAAATCTCAGTCCTCCTGCCTGCTTGCAACAGACAATCAATAAAGAAACAAGACACAGGCCCAAAGATCATTTAACCAATTTAAACCATGGTGATGACTGTGTCAGGAGATGAAAAATCACAAAAGGCAGCAAGAGCAGAGCAAGAAGACAGCCTGGCTGGGAGAGCGGTCCCGTGAAGCCGGGTCCTCCTGTGACCCTTAATAAGTGCTTGCCTTTAAATAGGTCATTTAATCTCTGGGTTTCTTCATCCATAAAATAAAGCCAGTAGTTCCTCCTTGCTTTCTCCTGCAGGTCTATTTGAGGATCAAATATGAACTCAGGTGTGAAAGTGAACATAGGCACTGCTTTGGGGATCACTGAACTCAGTGGCACCCTAAACCTAAGCAATGGTTCCCGATCTCCTGGGCCTCTACGTTGCTTTGCTCCCAGGACGCCTCACCTTTTATATAAACATACAGCATGATTATTGCTTCTGGGAAATCATCCTGAATTAAGCAGAAATGCCCTGCACACTTCCACTCACCCCACCAAGCCCACGAAATAGAGTTGAGTTTATCCATCGAGTTACAATCTGATAAGGGGCACACATGGAATCTGAGCACAAAAGCAAAAAATAAAAATAAAAAATATTTTTGCAAATGTCAGAACAGCATAATGCATTGGAGCCCTATTTCTGCTACTTTAGAGCTGTGCTATTCTTCTTTTTTAAATTTTTTTATTAAATATAGTTGATATATAATGCTATGTTAGTTTCAGGTATACAGTAATTAGTTATGTATACACGTGTGTGTGTAATAACATCTAATGGAAAGAGTATAAAAAATTTTATATATATATTCCATTATAAGTTATTACAAGATATTGAGTATAGTCCCTGTGCTATCCAGTAGTCTTTGTTGCTTAAATATTTTATATGTATTACTCTTCTGAACTTTGATTTCTTCATCTGCAAACTGGAAGTGATGTTTCTACCTAAGACAATTGCTATGAAGATTGAATTAAATGAAGAGTAATTTTTAAGCTATAATTTATTATTTAACTATTACTTACTATTTTTTGTCAAAAACAAATGGAGAATGTCATATATATTTTCATTTCTCTTTCCAACTGTGAAATATTACTCTGGCCTACTGGTAAATATCCCTTCCTTGGCACTTCAATTTTAAAAGAAAAATATAAACCTCTACACTTGTGTAGCCATTCACAGTTTAAAAGTAACTGTCCGGTACTTTACAAAAATTACATGATAACTGAGAAGAATATGAGGAAAAGCCTAAGAAAAATTCCATTTAGAGATCATCAAAATTATATAAATTATAGCAATATAATGGCAAGCACATAGAAAGCACTTATCACAAAGTAAAATTTAAGTGCTCGATAAATGTTATCTATTAATATTATAGCAATCATTGACAAAAATGCATGGAGAAGAGCTGGAATGATATATACCAGAAATTAACAGTGGCTGTACTTCTTTCAAGAGCAGAGGATTTCTAATTGATTACAGACTGTACTAAAACAATTCACTAATTAAAAAAATAATGGAAAGCCCATTCAAGTTCACCCAGCTACACTGACCATAAGCAGCAGAGTCAGGAATCAAGCCCAAGTTTTCTGATTTCAAATTCAGTACTCTTTTTATGACACTAGGCTGCTTCCTTGACTTTACCTCATTTTACTGTCTATCTGTCCAACTTGGGGAGCTGGATTTGACTAAAGCCATGGATAAAAACCTACATGGGTTTCAGGAGAGATAGGCTATGAAACATGCTGAAAGTACTTTCCATGAAGACGAAGAGCAAGAGTTACTTGATCCAGCCACTAGAGGCAAGTCCTCTCATTCAGGAATAAGAGGAATAAGAACAACAACCCCACCGCTACTTTACACTAATGTGTGTGGAGTGAAGATCCCATCTCTTCCCACCTTCCTAACCACCGCAGTCAAAGACATCTTGAGTACTTTTGACTCAAGAGCCACTTCACTGCCATTGTATCATGCTTTTTGAGACTCCATAGAGTGTCAAGTTGTTCTCTTGGGGCTGGCTTAATGGATCACTTCTAAAAGGATACATGCTGTTTAAAAAGTCCTTTCCCAGAAGGACCAAGAAAGACAGTGCAAGGAGGAAGATAAAGTTAAGACAAACATCATCCTGTCTTCGTAGCTATAGAGGCTTATAAAGTTCCTAAACCGGCTGGGCTGAAAACTTGAGTCTCACTTGGAGTCTCCTTGCTTCATGCTGTGCTAAGTCACTTCAGTTGTGTTCAACTCTTTGTGATTCTATGCACTGTAACCCACCAGGCTCCTCTGTCCATGGATTCTCCAGGCAAGAATACTGGAGTGGGTTGTCATGCCCTCCTACAGGGGATCTTCCCAAGCCAGGGGTCGAACCTATGTCTCTTATGTCTCCTGCACTGGCAGGCGGGTCCTTTATCACTAGCGCCACCTGGAAAGCCCTTCTTAGGGCGTTCTTAATGGTCAGCTAACTGGGATCTCTCTGGAGTTGACTGCATCTCTCATTTTCCTTTTGGTCTCCTTTTGGTCTCTCATCCGCCTTATAGTCTCTACTCAAGTGCCTTCAAACTTTTGTTTTTCCAATTCCACTGAATGATCCATTTGTATCAATTTAGAACATCACAAAGAAGCTCAGCTGAACTAGATTGAGTGATATCCCCCAGAAAATGCCTTGACTGGCTTAATGTTATTTCATGCCCTTATTTCATACATACATAGACCTTCTGCAACCTTGCAGCCTCTGTCTGGCATTCATCTTTCCTCAGTCACCTGTCCAGACTTCATACATTCATCACTGAAAAGATGACTCTTTTGCTGAATTGGATAACAGTTTTTAAATACTGGAAGAATATTTTCTGAGCCTTTTTTGTGTTATGGCATTATCATAGCCACACACACACTTTTAAACTTAATCTGCATTATTAGCATATCCTCCACTACTTTCTTAAGTTTAGACAATTAACAAAACAATAAAATCAAACTCTGATCTCTAGAGTTTCCTTCTTTCCATGCTATAATTGCTGCCACCAATTCCAAGCTACCAGCATGACATCACTGAACATGCAGCTGGTGAAAGTTGAGCACACTATCATATATTATTTCCACCACACAAATAGAATAGGTAAAAAATAACCTCAGGTTTCCCAGGTGCCACCAGTACTAAAGAATCCACCTGCCAATGTAGGAGATGTTAGAGATGTGGGTTTGATCCCTGGGTCAGGAAGATCCCCTGGAGGAGGGCATGGCAAACCGCTTCAGGATTCTTGCCTGGGAAATCCCATGGACAGAGGAGCCTGGTGGGCTACAGTCCATGGGGTCACACAGAGTCAGACTCGACTTAACAACTAAAACTACCACCACCTATACTACTTGGACAGCAAGAAGATCAAACAAGTCCATCCTAAAGGAAATCAACTCTGAATATTCATTGGAAGGACTGATGCTGAAACTGAAGCTCCAATACTTTGGCCACCTGATTGGAAGAGCCAACTCATTGGAAAAGACCCTAATACTAAGACTGAGGGCAGGAGGAGAAGGGGGAGGCAGAGGATGAGATGGTTGAATGGCATCACCAACCCAATGGACATGAAATTGAGCAAACTTAGGGATATAGTGAAGGACAGGGAAGCTTGGTGTGCTGTAGCCCATCAGGTCACAAAGAGTTGGACACAACTTAGCTACTGAACAACAACAACCAACCTACACTACATTAAAAGGGTTTTTACTATTCATAATTCTGAAGATGGAATACTGATTTGAAAGCAGACATTCTTTAAACCACTGATGAGCAACCAAGGATTTCTCATCTCCCCAGAAGAAACTGAAAGTTGATGTACACAAAGCCCAGTCATTTTTGTCACATACGAAAAGGTGTTATGCTTGAAAAGAGTCTTGTGTGGTTGGTAAGGTTGGGGAAATTGGTCTATATTACAGCCGCCGAAACTTATGAGAATGGATGGTCTTTTTCCACTAGAAAAACAAGTAAAGGGGACAAGAGTAGCCCCGGGCTCTCACCTTTCCAGGCCCGTGTATTTATACATTTGTTTTGTTTAGTCTTACTGTTGTTATTTTGGAGGTTTGGTTTTAGTTTGATTATTTTTGCTGTTTGTTTTTTGGGGTTTTTTTTGTTTTTTTGTTTTTTTGTTTTTGCTGCACTACAAATGAATAGAAGAGTTAAGTGTGATAAGTCATTCAAAACCTGTATGCATGGCTTTCTTTTGACAAACAGTCTCCTATCTTCTGCTTGAACAGTCACAGTGTCTGGGACCTCATTCATTTAGTCCAGATGCCTGAACTTCTTTACAACTAGCACCTCTTTCCATTACAAGTAGGCAGTCTGATCAAGCTGTAAGGATTAACAGGCAAAGGAAAGTAACTGGCAATGTCTTACTCTGGTAGAAATGACTGAAATCAGATCTTCTCTTGAAACTTGCTTTTGATGGAGGGTCATGGGAGAAGTAAAAGAATTTTAACAGAGAGGATGACCAAAAAAGAACACAAAATCACTACCATTTAAAAAGGAGAAATGGGTTTCAATGCACACAGGAAGAAAGCCTGACAGCAAATAAGCAAATGTGACTGCTTGAAATTCTACATGCATGGAATACACACATTACTGTTGTCCTTAATATAAATGAATACCACAAAATGAAAGCAAAACAGAAAACCAGTTGCTGGAAAGTACTTACCAACTCTTTGAGTTTCCTATTAGGTTCAGAGCTAGGTACAAAACTTGAGTCTTGGGGGTGAAACTGTTCATATTTATCTGAACACTGCTTGGTTCAGCATCCTAGTTGATATTAAAGCAAGCACACAATTATGGAGTTAAGCCTCAACACAGATCACACAATCAGATTTATCTTTGGTCAGTTGACATCTATAGGCTATTGTAATCACTAACCAAAAGCATTCAAACAACTAATACACCAGGTCAAATAAAATCAAACAAAATAGGCACTATTAAAGAAATGAGAGAAATGAGAAAGTCGCTCAGTCATGTCCGTCTCTTTGTGATCGCATGGACAATAGAGTCCATGGAATTCTCTAGGCCAGAATACTGGAGTGGGTAGCCTTTCCCTTCTCCAGGGAATCTTCCCAACCCAGGGATCGAACCCAGGTCTCCCACATTGCAGGTGGATTCTTTACTTGCTGAGCCACAAGGGAAGCACATTAAAGAAATAACTGATACTATTATTAATATGTGAGTTCACACAAACATCCACCACTGAATTTGGAAGACCACGTTTGTGCATCCTTTCTTATAAATGAGATACTTTGTAAAAATGAATTAGTTAAGTGTTTATCTCTGATGTAACCTTCAGAATTTAAGTAGACATCTATCCTAATCAAGGCAGGCTTTTCATTTGCACAAGTCATATTCTACCCTGCGAATGAGAGGTGGAGAGTGGAAAATAATGATGATAGAAATGGAAATGGATAGATAGAAATAAAAGTAGAGGCTACAAACAACAACAAAAACTAACTATTGGCTTACCAATAGTACTTGTGAACAGAGAAAAGACACTGATATTCATTGAAAAGTCATATGTGTTGGGAACTTTGCTAAGAATTTAATGTTCTCTCATTTAGTCATCCTAACACCTCATCAAGTATATATCATTATCTCTAATTTATATATTAAGACACAAATGCTCAGAAATTGTCAGGTTGGTTTTCAAAATTCATTTTAACTCAAATATTGGAACCCATTTGAAACAATGATATCATGTGGTGGTCAGACAGATGGAAACAAGTTATTTGGTTCTGCATTTCATTGATTAAGGGATTTATTCTGCTTGCCTGGATGATTAAACATTCCAGAGTTGCCCTCCTAAAACTTAATCAAAGAATATGCCCCACTCAGAGGTGAAAGACTAAATGATTCTTTACTCAAGGTATAGAAGTTACTGAACTTTTCTGCTGAAACCTCTGGAGACTAGAGGTTACCAAGAAATCTTACTGAACCAATTAGGTATCTGAAATGGAGTTCTAACTGCATTCTCCTCTTAATATTATGGATTCTGCAGAAGAAACGACATGCCTCTTACCCTTATTATGTGTATATTTTACCTATTATTATAAAGACCATGACATTCTTAATATTTGCCTGGTGGGTAAAGTAAAGGTCACATAGACACTAGAATTTTGGGGAGGACAGAAAGGTAACCATCTCCATGGTGTCTTTTGCAATGAAAACCCCTGTAGCTAAGATTAAAACTTGAGAGTGAATAGAGTAGTCAATAAAGTGACAAGGACTTAAGTGTTAGATTTGGTTTTTATCCTAACTCTGAACAAGTGGCCTGTCTTTTTTTGGCAGTGGTGAGGAAGGGGTTATATTTGTTTATTTTTAAATTTTTATTTTATGTTGGAGTATAGCTGATTAACAATGTTGTGCTAGTTTCAGATGTACAGCAGATCGACTCAGTTACATATATACATGTATGTTCTTTCTCAGCTTCTTTTTTCCTCATTTAGGTTATTATAGAGTGTTGAGCAGAATTCCCTATGCTATGCAGTAGGTCCTTGTTGGTTATCTATTTTAATATAGTAGTGTGTACACATCAATCCCAATCTCCCAGTCTACCCCTTTCTACCAGGTGGCCTGTCTTTATCCTACATGATTTTTCCTAGTTTTTTGCTCAAAATTCACATTGTATATGTTGACCTCACCCATCCTCTTTCCCAACCCTCCTTTCCGCTGTATCGAGTGGGATGGTTAGTAGCCTGGTATGATTGGTGAAAGAGTGCTTACAAGAGACAGAAATTTTTGGAATGAGAGAGCTCAGTTAGGAGGCTAACGCAATGGTCCTTGTGAGAAATGGTCATGCCCCGAGTTAAGGTGATTGCAGTGACGGTTGAGAGAAGCAGCTAGTCTGGAAAACAGTTTTAGGAGGCAAACTTGGTCATAACATCAGCCATGGGGCCCCACAAGACTTTACTCTCCAACAGGAGAGTAATTGATGATCTCTCTGTAACCAGAAGAAATTCTTCCAGAAATTCTGGCCATCTTCTATTCTATTATGGTGTTGTCAAACAAAAGGCTAGATTTCCATTGTCCTTCACTTAGTCATAATTACTCACTCTGTCAAGAGCCAGAAGCCTTGAATTGTCTCTCCGGAAGTCTTGGTAATATGGCCTTTCAAGTCTTCCATGGCAGTCTCAATGACCCCTGGCTGAGTAGGAAGAAGAAAATACCTAGTTTAGAGAAGACTGAGTCCCCTTCATTCTTACAATTAGTTACTATATCCCAGCAACTCCTCCAGAAAGTTGACCAGAAAAGATAGTTCTTGGAGTAACCTGTTGGTTGTTGGCACTGCCTGCCAGAGAGCTTAGTCTTGAATGCTGGTTTACTAAGCTGCTCTCCTTGCACGGGACAAAAGTGATTCAGGTCCTATAAACCTTTCATAATCTTACTCTCACTTGTTCAAAGAAATTAGGATCACTGTTTACAGAGGGCCAGTTTTTCTGATAAACAAATATGTTTAGAATGAAATTCAATGCATTTAGCAATATGTACTTTTTTTAAAAATCAAACTTTTCTCAACCCATTGCAGTACCTTTGCCTGGAAAATCCCATGGACAGAGAAGCCTGGTAGGCTATAGTCCATGGGGTCACAAAGAGCTGGACATGACTGAGCGACTTCACTTTCTTTCTTTCACTTTTCTTTCTTCAAACAGTACATGGCAGTAAAACATAAAGGAAAAACCTTTCAATGTTCTGACTATAGTTCTGGTTCTGGGAAATGAACTTTTTTGTCTCCTTACCTCTCTTTCTTCACCATTCTCCAAGCAGGTATTCCTACTATCAGCCTTCCTCTAGTTTAAAAACCGATTGACATTCCTTAACAAGAAATTCACTTTCCTAGTGGCTGAGCAGTAAAGAAGCTTCATGCTAATGCAGGAGATGTAGATTGAGTCCCTGGGTCTGGAAGATCCCCTGGAGAAGGAAATGGCAACCCACTGGAGTATTCTTGCCTGGGAAATCCCATGGACAGAGGACCTTTGGTTGGGGAGGGGGTGGGGGCAGGGGAGGCACTGTAGTCCATGGAGTCATAAAGAGTTGGACACAACTTAGTGACTAAAGAACAATAAATTCATAGACACTCGAGCTTAGTGATTCTTAAACTTCAGTGCACATGCGAATCACCTAAAATGTGTTTTTAAAACACAGATTTCTGGGCACTGTCCCCAGAGTTTCTGATTCAGTAGTTCTGAGGTGGGCCTGAGAATTTTCATTCCTATCAAGTTCCTGGGTGATGATATCGGTGTGGGACTCTACTGTAAGAACCATTGTTCTCTAGGCAGGCACTCTCAGCCTTGTTACTCATCAGAATCACCAGGGGAGCTTTGGGAAATTCTAATGCCGAAGCTGTACACAAAGCCAATTATGTCAGATACTCAGTGGGTAGGATTCGCATAACAGTACATCAGGATTTTTAAAAGCATCTTGGGTAACTCCAGTGTATAGTACCACTACAGCTCAGGGCTCATCAATTATAAGCCATTTCATTTTATAGGTGTGGAAACAGGGGTCTGCATATGGAAGTAACTTGTCAAGTTCCCTCAGCTAAGATGTGACTGACACAAGACAGGAAACCTAGACATTCCACCTCCAGGCATATAACACAGTGCTGATCTCATGCCCAACCCTGGAACAGGTATGTTACAAGCTCTCATATCGTCTCTATGTAATAGGGATTTATACTAAACACCTAATCTTCCATAAATATTAGCATTCCTAATCCTCTAGTTTGAGACCTTTCCTAAAAGGAAACAGGGACACTAGCCTGGCCAAGACCCATTCAAATATATTTTTTCTCCCAGAGGTGAGTGGGTTGTAGGATTTGGGGTTGCTTATTTTCTCAGTCTTTGATAAAAGGCTTTGAAAAATGTTGATCATAGAGTCCATTGGTTAAGAAAAATCTTACATGAGTCCACATGTAAAATATAGGAAAAGAAGTAAAGAATCCGCCTGCAATATGGGAGACCTGGGTTCAATCCCTGGATTGGGAAGATCCCCTGGAGAAGGGAAAGGCTACCCACTCCAGTATTCTGGCCTGGAAAATTCCATGGACTGTATAGTCCATGGGGTCGCAAAGAGTCAGACACAACTGAGTGACTTTCACTTTCACACTTTCACTTTTCCCCCTCCCAATTCATTCCACACAGTCCAAGTCATCCTGGAAATGGACAGGACAACTACTCAGAGTTGGGTGACCTGGGTTCATATTCCAGATCTGTCATGAATAAGTTCTTTGACCTCTAGACAATGATTTACTGTCCTTGGCCTCCATTTCTTTATCTATAAGACAAATGAGTAGACTGAACCAAAGCTTTCCAAGCCAAGCTGATGATCAAAACCTCCTGGAAATCTTTAAGAAAATATAATCACAGCCTTTACACTGAGAGATTCTGATTTCTCAATTTTAACAAGTTTCCTGTTGAATTGGACAGTCAGCCAGTAGACTGAATGATTTCTGACTCTTTTGTTATCCTCTACCACTGGTTGAAGGGCTGTCAGAAAGCTAATACAGCACCCCAGACCTGCTGAACCTGATGTGTTATGAAATCAATAAGTTCTGAGACGTTCATTAAATATGCTTTGTGCTCCCATTGACACAGGAGGTTGTATCAACATCACTGATCCAGTCCCTGTTGGCTCAGATGGTAAAGAATCTGCCTGCAACAAGGGAGACCTGGGTTCAATCCCTGGGTTGGGAAGATCCCCTGGAGGAGGGTATGGCAACCCACTCCAGTCTTCTTGCCTGGAGAATCTCCATGGACAGAGGAGCCTGGCGGGCTACAGTCCATGGGGTTGCAAAGAATCGGACATGACAGAGTGACTCAGCATAGCACAGCAGGTAAGACTGGTCTATGCTTCATGGAAATCTCCTGGGATTCTGTGACAATTCTCTCATCACTCATCCTCAGCTCTCCATGATGCAGCCTGACTCTACTAGGCTCAATGGTCAAAGTTCTCTGAAAAATGATATTTTCTTTCATGATTCATCATCGCTATTTTTCCTGTCTCTCTTCCTGTATCCGTGTAATTTCTTCCTCGAGCTAATATAACTTGGTAGTGAAACTAATACCTTTCAGAAGAAAAAAAAAATTAGAAGTAGAGTTGGAGAATAATGAAAGAATCCTGAAATAAGCATTTTGTTGAATGCTTTTATACCAGGCACTTTGCCAAAAATATGTAAAGACAAATAAAAGAATGTAGAATTTTTCAAAACTTTACTTGTCTTTTCTATGAAAGGCAATCAGCAAAATCTATCAAAGTGATCTATCCTTTGATCCACATGTTCCATTTCTGTGAAGTTATACTACTGACGCTCTTGCATATGTACAGAATGACATATGCATAGTTTCATCTGCAGCCTGGTTTGTGGATAGCAAAAACTTGGAAACCATGCAAAAGTCTGTCAATAGAAGACTTGTTAGGTATATCATAGGACACACACATGCAATGAAATATGATAAATATGTAAAAAATGAATAAACATACTATGAAGCAAGGGCAAATATGTCATCATTTGTGTATAAAGGAGAATGGATAAGAATAAGTATTTTTGTTTGTTCGTACACACCTGAAGTCACTCTAGAAGGATACATAGAAAATGTTAACAGGTAGTCCCTACGGGTAGGGAAGGAATTTGATGGTGGACACAGTGTATACAGGTGTTGTTTTACTGTGCATCCTTGTGTGGATGCTCAACTCTATTCTACCCCATAGACTGTAGTCCACCAGGCTCCTCTGTCCATGAGATTTCCCAGGCAAGAATACTGGAGTGTGTTGCCATTTCCTACTCCAGAGGATATTCCCAACCCAGGGATTGAATCTGCATGCTCCTGTACTGAGCCTCCTGCATTGTGGCTGGATTCTTTACTGCTGAGCCACTGCGGAAGCCCATTGTTTTACTATACACCTTTGCAAAAGTTAAAGGTTAAAAGTAAAGTGTATTCTTTAGAGAACAGTTTGGGAATCTCTCAAGTCCTATCCGGGTACTCATTGCCTGAGTTCTCACCTTCAGTAGAAACATCGATCACGCCTTTATGGAACAGTTATGCATCATGTCCTGATAAAGTATTTTACTCTTCTCCATTTGTTACTATTGGTTACTATGATACATTAACTTCAGCCATTTACTGTCAAAAATACAATAAAGTGTGTGAACCTTTTGACTTGTGTCCAGGACAAGGTTTTTAAATCTCAGCCTTTCTGGTTGCTATGAGACCCTCCTCAAGTCACCCTGTCATTCCACAAATCTACATGCATTTGTTAGATAGATGAGATACCATTAACTGTAACAGAGCTGTTTGGAAATGACAAAAACATTGATAACACTGTGGAATAAAAGACTCTATTACCATTCTTCTTGTTCATACTATGTAGAAGGGAAACCTTTGTACCAGAATCAGGGGATCAGATGATTACTGCAGGAGAACAATTAGCTCTGAGACTCCTTGAAGCCTGAGACTCAAAGGAAAGTTTGTTAGAATGATATGTACTCATCATCCAATCAAAGAAAGTTTAGCTAGAGAGTACACATGCATTCCTAATTCTAAATTTTAAGAAAAAAATCATTAGGGGCTCCTTATTTTTAAGTCACTACATGACATAATGAGCAATAGCTTCTTTGATGTCTAGCCCTAAATAGTTTCAGTCAAAACACACGTACTGAGGCAAGTTCAAGGACATAAATATTTGTTATGGTTGAACTTATTTTATTTTGGAGTATAGCTGATTAACAATGTTGCGAGAGTTTCAGGTACACAGCAGAGTGACTCAACCATACATATAAAAGACATATGTATTTGCCTCCTTGCATTTCCTTGAGCTAGACTAGCCTGGGAGCCAATTGTCACACAAACAATATTTATGTCTGCTATTAACATTTTCCCTTGTAATGGATTCTTTAGCCAGACAGTGAGAAGAAAGAACAGAGTAGAAAAGAGTGCTCCTAGGGACTTCGACACAGTCAGCTGTCTCTTGCCGGTATCAACATCCTCAGAAAGGGTTTGCTTTGTGGTAAATTCATAAGGTAAGAAAATCAGTTCTGAATAGGACCTGATTCATAAAGCCCAGGCAAATTTGTCTCTCTCTGAAAATGAAAGAAATACTTCTTATTTCATAATTGTTAAGGATCTATGCTCAGATAGAAACATCAACTTTTATTACCATCTTCAAAGCATTTCAGTGTAAGGAGGGAAATCCAGAAACCTTCTGCCCAGTGAGATATATAATTTCTAAGCCAGAAGGAAGCTCACACAGACAATAACAATACAACTAATATATTTAGTTGTTCCCAGTACAAGAGCAAGACACGGGGAAGCCTATAGTAAGAGAAGAGGGAAAAGGAGAGTATGAAAGCCAAATTAGTGTCATGAAGGCAATGACATCTTGCCACACAATGGGAAGTCCCAAACCTGCTTATTAAAGACTCGTTGCTCACAATAGAACACAGACTATAAAAAGGCCATGGGGAACCATTAATTAAATATTAAAAGATCAAATAGTTTTAGTCCCATTAGTTTGTATGTAATTTACATTCTCAAGTATAAATTTAGAGATAATTCCCCATCTCGAATCGCTTTCAACTTTCTGATAAGGTATCTGCAAATATAGAGTCCTACAGGGAGTTTAAATATATCTTTCCCCATGCAGATCAAGTATTGTTCCTTTCATAAGAAGTTGCTTTTGAATATCACTCTCCACAACTAAAGTGATTATCATAATATACCTCAAGTTATTAGCCTTGAGGGGTACTTTTGTTGAGAGAAGGCAGTAGGCCATTTTTAGACATGTCTAAGCAATAATAGCAAATGAACAAAAAAAGGAGGAAAAGGTTATCCAAGCAGACTGATAGCAACTGGTTCAGGCCCTCATTACATGACTCCTCATTCATTGTCCAAGGTCAGAGGCAGTGGATAGGTGGCATGAAGTGCCAGGAATCCTGGGTTCCAGGCCTGCCATGGCCCCTAAGTTGCCAAAGAAGAGAAGTCACATCAGATCTGTGTGTCCTAGGGGGTAGGATTAGATATTCTCTGAGGCCCTTCCTGGCTCGAAGCAAGAATGTTGCTAAGACATATCGGAAGGGCAAAGTTGCAGTAAATAAACACTTGTCTGGAAGATTGAGGAAAGACAGCAACAACACAGAGTGACCCATAAAATAACATAAGAGGTTTAAGGGACCAGAATAACTTGTTTTATGACCAGATAGTCAGAGATGTGATCTAATGAACAATGTTATGATGCTCAAAATGTCTCCTGTTTGCCCTGCTGCTGCTGCTGCTGCTGCTAAGTCGCTTCATTCGTGTCCGACTCTGTGCGACCCCATAGACGGCAGCCCACCAGGCTCCCCTGTCCCTGGGATTCTCCAGGCAAGAACACTGGAGTGGATCACCATTTCCTTCTCTAATGCATGAAAGTGAAAAGTGAAAATGAAGTCGCTCAGTCATGTCTGACTCTTCGCATCCCCATGGACTGTAGCCTACCAGGCTCCTCTGTCCATGGGATTCTCCAGGCAAGATCACTGGAGTGGGGTGCCATTGCCTTCTCTACTTGTTTGCCCTAAATTGTCTTTTATTTCCATATCCAACTTGAAACTCATATAATTGATCCTCTCTCTTCTTATAGCATTAGGTGTCCATACCTGGCAGCTAAGAAACTGAGTCCATCTGCCTCAGTGAGCCAAGGAATAACTTTCCCTTCCAAGTTAAAAGATATGAACAAAAAGCAGCCTAAGTATGCAGCAAAACTTAAATAAATTGTACTACATTTCCATGATACTTCCCTGGTAGCTCAAATGGTAAAGGATTTGCCTGCAGTGCAGGCTATCTGGGTTCAATCCCTGGGTTGGGAAGATCCCCTCGAGAAGGGAATGACTACCCATGCTAGCATTCTTGCCTAGAGAATCCCCAGGAGAGGGGAGCCTGGTAGGCTACACGTCATGGGGCTGCAGGGAGTAGGACATAACTGAGCAACTGAGCACACACAACAGATGTAACCCTATGTTTCACACAATGAAACGTGCATGTAAGACAAAAGTAAGAAAGGATATTCACCAAAATGTATAAAAGCACGTTTATATATTTTGGTTAACTTTGAGCCGTGGAATTATAAACCACTTCCAGTGAAATTACTTTAAAACTTTATGATAAAATGCAAGGCCAAGAAATTTTTCTACTCAGTCTTACTGCTCTTTTGCGTTTGCAACATAGCCTTAAAATTCTTACACTGTAATAAATTGATTTCTTTTAAATCACTGCATGGGATCAAGAAGTATGAATGGGAATTGGGAAACATCAACTCTAAACCCAACTTTGGTACTTAGCTTCTTAGGCAGGTCAGTGTGTACTAAGTGTTAGGGCTTCAGGTGAGCCACTGCCCTTCTCTGGGTCTTAGCTGCCACTAAAAATGAGAGTGTTGACTAGCAACTTGGTGTTCAAAGTGTGATCTGTGGACAGAAAGCATGAGTATTTCCATAGAATGCACATAAATGCAGAATCTAAGGCCTCATCCCAGACCTACTGAATCAGACCAAGCTTTCCAGGTAATCTGTTTGCATGGTAAAGCTGAGAAGCACTGCACCAGATCATCGCTGGACTAGATCTCTTTTCAGCTCCAAGAAGTGATACCTTGTGATGTGATGAATGTTTCATAGGTCTGAGTCATTCACAGTCCTGGTCTGATTTAATTATCACTTGAAGAAAATGAGTTAGCTTCCTTCATTTACATCTCTTTGTTGCTACAGACACTATATGTCTACAATTATATCTTACTTTAGAGGTCATGGTGAGGTCATGGGCATCTTAATGCCATTCCTTATTACCACTTACAGAAATGTGAATGCCAAATTAACCAAAAAAAAACAAAAAAAAGAGGAAGAAAGTGTTTAGAATAGCAAGAGATGCTGTTTCTGAAATGTTAATAGATGTGTCTCACACTGTACTAAGAACACTTTAAGAAATAGCTTATTTAAACTCTAGGATAAAACTGACATTTTATCCATACTTTGAAGAGAAGAAATTTATATATACATATACACCACACACACACACATCTCCTCCCATTTCCTCAGCTACCACCACATCAGCAGATCTGTGGTTTATAAGGTAGTAAAACCAGATCATTCCTTTATTTATTTGAACTAATATTTATCATTGTTTCAGTCTAACCAACAATCTCATTTTCATTATCCTAGAATGCATTAAAGCACATTCATTATACTCATGTGCTGGAAAAAAAGAAAAAAAAAAAACCTCTTCATATTTTGTCTCTTAGTCTGAAGGAAAGTAAATGCTGACCGCCTTGGGAATGTAGCCCTCACCGTCACCTCCTAAAGAGTCCTCGTGTCTACTTCAGACTCACTGACAGAATTAGAAGGTTTTCCTTTCCAAGCTCTTGAGAACTTCAAGTTGTTTTCTATACACCTGGTGGAAAAGATGTTCTTCGCAAGAATCAGAGTCAGTGATAGAAAACCTTTACTAATACATCCTAAGTTCAACTGTACTTTATGGTAGAAAGACCACCGGACTTAGAAGATAAAGAGAGTTTAGCTGCAGCTCTTACACTAATATCATATTTCTTAGTCACTTAACTCCTCTGAAGCTTCAATGCATTTACTCCTAAAACAAGGCTGGTAAGCCTTGCTCTGCCTGCCTCACAGTGCTGCCCCAGGGGACTGTCTCTCAGAAGCTACACAGAGCCACACAAATCAAAGCACCATGTAAACAAATAAATAAAAGCTCAGTTGTAACTACGAGAATTTACAGAATCCTTGTAAACCACAGATCTGTGTCAATTTAGCTAAGCCGTAACTACATATTCTAGAATTCCCTTTCTTGTCTGCTTCCAAATTAGTGTTGGCCACAACAGACATTTGTGTCAGACTTGAAAGGCAGAAGTGAAACATCGGTCGAGTTCTTTCTGAAGATCAGACCCCATTGTTCAGAGTTGCTGATCTCTTGTTTTCCTGATGGCATGAAAGTGGGTGGGGGGAGCCCCTGGACCTATAGCTCCTTTTGTTTCAGTCAGACTTCCTCCCTCAGATCCCCCTTCCCTGAGCTGAGTAAGTGTGCAGCGGTGGAGAACACTGGCTTTTCCGGAAAATGACTCACACCTTCAAGTCCAAACTTGGTGGGAGACCAACACAGGTTCCATTTTTCTGTGGTGAGTGCTGCTGGATCAAAAGGAATTCTACTTCGTCCATGGAGCTTCCCCTGTTCCCTAGTTCTACTACACAATGGCCAGTTGGTTGATGTATAACACCTCCAGACCCATCAACAGATGCAAAGACAACAGCTTTGCATAGATTTCTCAGGCAGCTCTCTTAATTGTACTAGCTTCCAATGATACATCTCTTATTCTGTATCATTCATCACTGCTCTTCTCTCATCTAATCCTGATAGATACATCATCACTATCAGAGAAATGGACATTCTAAGGGATGCTTTAATTTTTACCCCAGATATATCTTACAGCTAAACTTTGCATATTCAAAAAAGTTAACAGGCTTTGGAAAACAAGCCATTTGCTTTACATATGCAAAAACACACAAACACACACATAATAAGGAACATGCCAGCACTTTGCACATATGAGTCACTGGATATAGCTAAGACTCACTGAATATAGGTAATGTGGATATATGTTTTCAAACACACACACACAGAGTCTCTTTAGTTACAACTTTATCTTAACCAAAGATTAATTTTAAAAGCTAGAAAATCCAAGTTCATTAATTAAAACATTATAAATAGCCTTAAACTCTTAGCCACCACTTATTTAGGAGGTTGAGTTGAAAAAAAAAGTCAGTAAAGAGATGCTCCGTGTAAACATGAAAATTCAGGTGGTCTCTGCCACCACTGTGTACAATCCGCAGTTTAGCTTCTAATTGTTTATAGCCTATGAGCTCACTGCTAGTGTGTTGACAAAAAAGTTAAAGGATTGGTAAAGCAGATCTGCAGATGGTGATAGCAGCCATGAAATTAAAAGACGCTTGCTCCTTGGAAGGAAAGTTATGAGCAACCTAGACAGCATATTAAACAGCAGAGACATTACTTTGCCAACAAAGGTCCATCTGGGCAAGGCTATGGTTTTTCCAGTGGTCATGTATGGATGTGAGAGTTGGACTGTGAAGAAAGCAGAGCGCTGAATGATTGATGCTTTTGAACTGTGGTGTTGGAGAAGACTCTTGAAAGTCCCTTGGACTACAAGGAGATCCAACCAGTCCATCCTAAAGGAGATCAGTCCTGGCATTGGAAGGACTGATGTTGAAGCTGCAACTCCAATACTTTGGCCACCTCATGCAAAGAGTTGACTCATTGGAAAAGACCCTGATGCTGGGAGGGATTGGGGGCAGGAGGAGAACGGGATGACAGAGGATGAGATGGCTGGATGGCATCACCAACTCGATGGACATGAGTTTGGGTAAACTCTGGGAGTTGGTGATGGACAGGCAGGCCTGGCATGCTGCGATTCATGGGGTCACAAAGAGTCAGAAACGACTGAGTGACTGAACTGAACTGAACTGAAAGCATATCTATAAACAGGAAGAATTCAAGACAGAGGAAGGTACTAGAAACCAAGGATGTTTCTACTTGATCCAAATGTGAGAAGTCTGAAATATTTTTAAGATTTGGATATATAAACACCACCCTCATTATGCACCCATCTATTTACTCCCCAGCTTTGATGCACAGAGAAGAACTGAGTTCCAGACTGCAACTCTAGATTTGGAATGAAGTGCCTGCCCCTACACTGTACTACCAGCGTGCCCTGTATACCCTGGAGGTTCAGGTATTCTCAGTAAAGCTTTCTCTTCCATCACTCATATCTCTTCCTAACACAGAGCAAATACTCCCTCTGGGCTCCCAACTTTATATTCTTCTAGCAAGTCTGGTTTTCTCTTCATGGAGCATTAACTTACTGAGGTCAGGTTTAGCAGGAATACAAAACTGAGGGGCCAAAGACCCATGGGAGCTGGAGGACCTGCTTCTCTCGTGGTCACAAATAGACCCATAACTTTTCTGAAATTCAGCTCCTTCACCTGTAACATTGAGATAAAGATGCCTACTTCACAGTTACTGTAGCTATTACATGAGATAACAAATGTGAAAACAATTGATAAAATGTGGTATATGGAAGAATATTCGGATTTTAAAGAGAAGGCTTATGCAGTATTTAAGAACACTAAAGGTTTTATGATTTTACCCGAGTGACAAAGTACTTCCGTGAGAGATAAGGCTTGTGATAGGGATTCGGGTAGAGAGCGGATTCAATCACACTTGGCAGCCTTGAAATCTGCTTTGGCGCTGGGACCTCTGTGTCTGGCTCCCTCTCCTCCACGGACAGCTGATCTGTCTCAGAAGGTTGGTCATCTTCCTCTCGCTTCAGAGACACAGGCTGGAATCCCTCAAAGCTCCCAGTTGTTGACATTTCTTTAGCCTAAAACAAAGAAACAAAATTCTCAGGAAAAAAAAAAGTCTTAACTATGTGTCTTAACTATGGCAAAAAAAAAGCCCATGATGAACAACCAACGCTCCTGAAACTGACAAACCCACCTCATGTTAACTGAGCAGATGCACTGATGGATGGAGTTCAGTAATACAGATTCTATGATCATCAGGGGACATTTACCAGAGGACAGAGGCAGAGATTCTCTGGACAGAAAAAAAGAAGCTACAAGTAGTTCCATTTTCCCCATCTTTAATTCCATGGAACAAGAAGGTGAACAAGGAAAGAACAATATGAAATTATTATCACTAGACAATTTTTCTTCAAGTTTTTGTAGTATTTTTTCTTGAAAGTCTATCAGCCTGTGAGCTTATTTAGGAGTTAAAAGCAATGATAATGCTTTTTCTTATGTACTTCTTACTAATAGGGCACAGAAGCACTTAGAACTGAGTGCTTCTTTTTAACTGAAAAATTGCAATTCTAAAAATGTACCCTCAAGGACATATTGTACAACACAGGGATTATGACCAATATTTTATAATAGCTATAAATGAAATATAATCTTTAAAAATTGTGAATAACTACATTGTATGCCTGCTACATATAACACTGTACATCAACTATACTTCAAAAAGAAATTTGTTAAGTAAAAAATAAATTAAAAAATAAAAATGTATCCTAAAGAAATAATTTAGACAAATGCCTAAAGATGTAAATATAGAAAGCCATGCATTACAACATTGTATCTAATAGCAAAAAAGAAAACATAACTTCATGTCTAACAGCAAAACATTGTATGTAATAGCAACACTAGACACTCACACAACATTGTGTCTAATACTAAAAATATATATAGTGAAACTAAGTATCCATCAGCAGATAATTGGCTAAGACAAGTTATACCACACAAATATAATTTGATCATCAGAAATGTGAAAATATATTTTTACTACAGAATGATGTCCAAAATGTAATGCTAATGGAAAAAATAAGTTATAAAATATTATGAAAAATGTTATTCAAATTTGTTACAATAATTCAGAAAGAAGGAAGGAAGAGAGGGTGGGAGGGAATGAGAGAGGCAGGAAGGAAGGAAGAAGACATCATACCTAAACTTGCATATGTGTATACATGTATGGTAGGACAGAGGTTAGAAAAAAACTCTGAAAAGGAGTAAAATAAAATATTAACAATGATCATCTCTGAAAATCTAGTGGTTACCAATGGGGAGAGGGAAAGTGAAAAGGACCTGATGGGGTAAGGAATTATGAGGTGTCAATTACTTTTTCTGGGCTCCAAAATCAATTACTTTTTCTGGGCTCCAAAATCACTGCAGATGGTGACTGCAGCCATGAAATTAAAAGACACTTACTCCTTCGGTTCAGTTCAGTTCAGTCTCTCAGTCATGTCCGACTCTTTGCAACCCCATGAATTGCAGCATGCCAGGCCTCCCTATCCATCACCAACTCCCGGAGTTTACTCAGACTCATGCCCATCGAGGCGATGATGCCATCCAGCCATCTCATCCTCTGTCGTCCCCTTCTCCTCCTGCTCCCAATCCCTCCTTTTGAACTGTGGTGTTGGAGAAGACTCTTGAGGGTCCCTTGGACTGCAAGGAGATCCAACCAGCCCATCCTAAAGGAGATCAGTCCTGGGTGTTCATTGGAAGGACTGATGCTGAAGCTGAAACTCCAATACTTTGGCCACCAGATGCGAAGAGCTGACTCATTTGAAAAGACCCTGATGCTGGGAAAGATTGAGGGCAGGAGGAGAAGGGGGCAGCAGAGGATGAGATGGTTGGATGGCATCACCAACTCAATGGACATGGGTTTGGGTGGACTCCAGGAGTTGGTGATGGACAGGGATGCCTGGCGTGCTGTGGTCCATGGGGTCGCAAAGGGTCAGACACAACTGAGCAACTGAACTGAACTGAACTGAACAACTATGTATGGGCTTCTCTGGTAGCTCAGTTGGTAAAGAATCCGCCTGCAATGCAGGAGACGCCAGTTCGATTCCTGGGTTGGGAGGATCTGCTGGAGAAGGGATAGGCTACCCACTCCAGTATTCTTGGGCTTCCCTGTGTCTCAGCTGGTAAAGAATCCACCTGCAGTGCAGGAGACCTGGGTTCAATCTCTGAGTTGGGAAGATCGCCTGGAGAAGGGAAAGGCACCCACTCTAGTATTCTGGCCTGGAGAATTCCATGGACTGTATAGCCCAAGGGGTCACAAAGAGTTGGACACCACTAAGCAACTTTCACTTTCACCTACTATGTATAAAATAAAGAAGCTATGAGGACATATTGTATAGCACAGGAAATAAAGCTGATATTTTATAACTATAACTGGGGTAACCTTTAAAAATTGTGGATCACTATGTTGTACACCTGAAATGCATATAGTATTGTATATCAAGTAGACCTCAATTTAAAAAAGACAATGATTGTCTCTGGGTGATAGAGTTATAGGTGATTTTTATTTTTGTTTTCATACGTTTCTGGATGCTTACAATGACTACCTCTGTCTTAACATAAACAGAAACTCAGTAGATTCACTAATATTTTGTAAATTAAAAGAAGGATCGCAAAGCAAAACAAAATAGAAGCTACATGCTAGGCTAGCAAAAGGTGTCCTCAATCAAGTGGCCTTTCTCAAGCTGAGGCCACATAGTTATGGCTACTGTGCACACATGCCCAACACTATGACGTAGGAAGCTCTCATGCCCACCGTCACCATGGGACTGGGAATGCCATCTTAGTCTTAGGGCTCCCTCCCACAAATTCCATTTCCTTCCTCCTTGTGAAACAACAGAAGGTGAGAAGTGGTGCCTACCCACAGCAAACTTACATTATTGAAACTGGGAATAATTAGAGGAGTCAAGGGTGGTAAAATAGTACTACATATAATTTATTGCCTAACCCTGGATACTTCTGAGCATGAAAAACGTGCTATTAACACTTATGCTAGGATGATAGGTGTAAACAAGCATAGTCTCAGGCAAAGGTGGACATACACAGTCACCTTGAGGGGCTTGAGTGGAGGGAACACATGGCTGGGCAGAGACTCACAAGCAAAAAGCCCTCTGCTGATCACATTACAGGTTATTTCCTCTGATTCTCCCAGCAACCCAAGAGTGATGGATTTGTTTCCATCTGTCTGAGGATCCCAGAGTTGGTGGGATGCCACCCTCCAACCCCTGGCCTGTCCACGGCACAGGTGGTGCTAGCAGTAAAGAACCTGCCTGCCTATGCAGGAGACATGAGACACAGATTTCAATCCCTGGGTCAGGAAGATCCCCTGGACTGTATAGGAAATGGCAACTCACTCCAGTATTCTTGCCTGGAGAATCCCATGGACAGAGAAGCCTGGTGTTCCATAGAATCCATAGGGTTGCAGAGAGTCAGACATGACAGAAGTGCCTTAGAAAGCATACACACGTGCACACATGCATCCCGGAGCACCCTTGGAGAGTTGAGAAAGCACGTGGACTCCCACTCAGGACTCCCAACCACACTCGAGGTCGACAAGCCTGCCATGATGCATGCTGTCTCACAACAGGAAGGGCTTCGCTGAGTTTTCAGATCAGTTTTTCAAGTTATTGGCCTATGAGAAATACAAGGACACGCATGGAGAAGCAGGAGAATTTGTGTGTGTGTGTGTGTGTGTGTGTGTGTGTTTGCGTGCGCCTGAGAAAGAGAGCACGGAGGCATTGTAGCCTCCCTGCTAGCTGCATGCTCTATTTTTGCAGGTCTGCCACCTCTTAGAGGCTTTTGGAAGGAAGTGTGTTTCTAGAGTTCCCTGTAACCTGTGAAGGAAGATTTGTGCCTTTGGGAAAGGAAAGCCTGCTTCTGTATTTGCCGCACTGTGTGAACTGGAGCCTAACAACAGACATCTGTGAAAAGCTCCAGTGCCTGGAAAACAGAGGGAGGATTTAATTAGCACCACTTCCTCTCCCTCAGGCTGTCTTTCTGGAAACACTAGGGGATGAGAAGTGAAGCACTTAGAGACTGAGCTTTTGAGGTCCAGGAAAGAAGGAAACTCTCCTCCTCTGCCGTTAAATTCTGACAGCCGTGAATAGTGGAAAAGCTAAGCCCAGCGACCTCAGTCCAGAGGATTCCAGCTCTGTTTCTGGGGACATCTTCGCAAGGACAATGAACTTACCTCCCTTTAACAACTTCCAGGATATAAGAGGACTGCCATGCATTGAAGCAGCCCCCTCCGTGCCACCTGCCCAGACACTGTTTATTCCCAGTTCAATAAGACATTCCATCCTATCTCTGCTTAACCATACTATATACATTGAAATAGAAGAAGCTTTGTGCAAGGATAAATTAGGCTGCCTCACAGCAGACCCATCCAGAGCCATTTAGAGTTGAATAGGATCATTGTTCCCTAAGACTGCCTAGTAAATTGATCTTAGCTTGTGGTGCCCAAGAGAGTCAAGGCAGAATAATTTCTGAGGGAAGCAAAGGGTCAAGGTTTAGAAAAGAATTTCATACATATTTTTTGACCTGATTTTCTCATTTTAGGGAATTCATACCAAAGGAGGAAACAGACAGAACAAGCTCCATCTTGAAAGCAGGACTCCATCGTGGGCCGGACTGTGGACTTCGAGCTATATGCCCAGTATCTATAGAGACAAGATGCCAACTGGAAAACCAGACTCCCCGCCTCCCTCTTCTCCATGGAAGAGCCCCAGGGCTGGTACCTAGACTCCCCTTCTCCTGAGCAAATACCCTAATTATCTGTGTAGCCAAATAGAATCATAAATTCTATTATGCTTATTGGGGTGTGACCACAGGCCTATTGATAATTGTCCGCTGTTAACTACCTAGGCTTAAGGCATACAAATCTCAGGTTGACTTTGACTGTATCTTTCTTTTCCTTTGTTCAGACTAGTTTCAGAGAATTTGGGGAGGTGGGTTTGAGGACGTACATTTAAGGTATATAAGTTTTTCACAAAAACTGGTCGGGGCCCTAGGCTAAGAGAAGACTCTGCCTTGGGCCCAACGGTGTAATAAACTGCACTCCACTATCTGCATTGCCCTTCTGAGTGAGTTTGTTCCTGGAACGCGTGGCTACAACAATATAATGAGGCATCACCAACTCAATGGACATGGGTTTGGGTGGTCTCCAGGAGCTGGTGATGGACAGAGAGACCTGGCGTGCTGCAGTTCATGGGGTCAAAGAGTCGGACATGACTGAGTGACTGAACTGAACTGAACTGTACCCTAAAAAAAAAAAGAAAGAAAGTAAAGCCCTATAATACTAATTGCATGTTCTAGGCAGTAATGAAAAATTGGAAACCCACTAAACATGTAATGGTCAAGGAATTTCCTAGCTACCTAAATGATGCTGAGCAGACCCTTAAATAACAGCCCTTAAAATAATTTGTACAAGCATACAGCAGCATGGAATAAAGAATGTATCTTCTTGGGGCAAGAAAAGCAAAGAGATTTTCTGTGCTAATGGTTGAATTATTTTTATGTCGGTGAAGACTAGAGGGAAAATATTTGTATTTATTGAGGTAGAGGGATCATAAGTGAATTTTTGTTTTTTAAAAAAAAATTAAATCACGTTAGCACTCCTTTTGTAATAAACTATATGAATAAATCTGTTGGTTCACAAAGTCAGGAGCTTCTGGCCCCTGTACAGAAAGGGCAAGAAGAGACCAAACGAAGAAGCAGACCACTCCAAACTGATCGGTGGCAGAATTCATAAGCAAGAGAACTTACCAACCAGGCTTGTCTTGGGTGGCCACAAGGTGAGTGAATCTCCACGCCTACCTGCCGGAAACTTAAAGGCTTATAGAGAGGCCTTAACTGATCCAGCCACATCTTCAGTCCAGATGGTCTCAGCACCACACTGTTCTCTCAAGGCTACCTCTGGACAAGGGCTCCCACTTCGGGGATGGTGGGTGAAAGGTACATGGTACATTGCAAAGATGTGGTGGGGAGTGGGGGAGATGAGGAGCCATACATTGCTCAGTTCACTTACTGGTCAGCTAGTCACCATGTCCTCTGGAGGACCTCCTCCAACAATGCCAAAGAAATATGTAAAGAAGTGTCACCCTCCCTTTGGTCAGACAACAAGAATTTTATATTATTTCTCAGCTGCCAGAAATTTCAGAGCTAAATTTAATATCATGTTGCAGTAAATAACTTATTTCTGGATCCTGGTCTACATATGCCTGCCTTCTTTGCTACCTGCTATCATATCTGAGACTTTTTCTAAGAATATTTCAGAAGCATATACAGCATAAGTGATAGCTAGAGAATTGTTGTCTAGTCTGGCTCCTTCATTTTGTAAGGTTTGGAACATTGATGTAAAAGACTTGCCCAGGGTCATACAGCTAAAAAGATTCAGAACATGAAATCGGACTCCAGGACTCTAGTTCATTGCTACCCATTATAACATTTAAGAGAAGCAGTTATCATACTTACAAACTGGTAAACTGAAAATGCTTTTGCCAACTGTCTGCAGCCAGTCAGGCTTGTTTTACTCTGGGATGGGAGAAACAACTCCCATGAATCAGGCTTCTCCCAGCTTTTCCCCATCAGCAGCCCACAACTAGCCCTGCGGGTGATACTTCCTCCTTTGCATGGCATCAGACTAACATATCCATAGGCATAAGGGCACAGTGCCTAGGTCCACAAAACTTGGAGGGGCTCAGGAAATGTTTTAATGTATTTTAAAATCATAAGCAGAGACATCACTTTGCCAACAGAGGTGTGTATAGTCAAAGTTACGGTTTTTCCAGTAGTCATTTACATTTGTGAGAGCTGGACCATGAAGAAGGCTGAGAATTGAAGAATTGATGCTTTCGAACTGCGGTGTTGGAGAAGACTCTTGAGAGCCCCTTGGACTGCAAGGAGATCAAACCAGTCCATCCTAAAGGAAATCAACCCTGAATATTCATTGGAAGACTGATGCTAAAGTTGAAGCCTCAATACTTTGGCCACCTGATGCGAAGAGCCAACTCATTGAAAAAGACCTTGATGTTGGAAAAGATTGAGAGCAGGAGGAGAAGGGGACGACAGAGGATGAGATGGTTACATGGCATCACCTACTCAATGGACATGAGTTTGAACAAACTCTGGGAGATGGTGAAGGACAGGGAAGCCTGGTGTACTGCAGTCCATGGGGTCACAAAGAATCAGACATGACTGAGCAACTGAACAACAACAAATATCAGAAGAAAAAAATTAAATTTCATGGTCAAAAATTTGTTTTTATTTTTTCTCATGTCAAAGGAAAAAATGAAATTTGTAGGCTATCCCAAATATGTTACATTTTGCCTAAAGGAAAACTAGATTATCTAAGTCATAAGATGCTGAACTATGTACAGTTATAGAAACATGTTTTAATAGTGATATTATTATGGTAGAGACATTCAAGAAGGCATAAGTTTTAGGCCCACAGAAGTCATAATGCGGACCTGACTTGACTCTATGTCCTACTACTCAGATTTTCTGCTTAATAGGTCATTCTGGGGCTCCATATTGAACTATCAAAGCTAGAAACATCCCCACATTCTAGCACTTTCCAATCTCCTTATGAAATTGTGGGTAATAGGTGGCAAATCCATTTGCCCTGGATTCACTAATCGAGGTTGTTTAAGATTTGCGTGTCCTCTGAACAGCATGTAGCCTATGTAAAAAGTGGTTTGCTGAAATGTTTTCCAGGAACTTAGAGTCAGTTTTGTCCAGTTCAAGTTGAACTGGATGGGACCAGCTAGGACCACTGACCCTCCAACCGGGCCTGTGCAAGTATCCATCCACTTGGGGACCTTTTGACGCCAGATGGCCAAGACTCCACCCTCAGATTTGGGCTAAGTGCCTCCACTGTGAGCATGCAGAGGCCTGTAGTCTAGTTGTCTGTGTGTCTGGGTGATTAGTCACTCAGTTGAGTCTGACTCTTTGCAACCCCATGGACTGTAGCCCGCCAGGCTCCTCTGTCCATGGGATTCTCCAGGCCAGAATACTGGAATGGATAGCCATTCCTTTCTCCAGGGGATCTTCCCGACTGAGGGATTGAGCCTGAGCCTCCCGTATTTCCTGCATTGCAGGCAGATTCTTTACCCCGGAGCCAGTAGTCTAGCTGAATGTGTGCAGAATGCTGCACCTTTTTTCCAATCACCTTTCCTCACACTCCTCATACTCCCACATCACCAACCGCCCCACCTCTTTATTCTTCATCACATAGATACTCAGCCCCTTGACCTGGGGACGCAGAACTGAGTCTGGCTTGGTTGCCTTGTGAATAAACTGTCTCTTTGCTGCAAACCTCGGGGCATCAGCATTTTTACTTGCTTCATGTCATACAAAATGAACCTGGCTCTGTAATACTTATTCTGGAAGATTCTGTTCCACTATCCACTGAAAGATTTCTGTCCTATAGACAAACTGTACAATCTTAAAGTAACTATTTTTGCTTTCTTAAAATCAAAGGGAGATCCAGAATTGATCACCCTCTAATAAATATATGTTTCCCCGAGAAGTAGATGAGTAACCATCCTAAGAACTTATAATCAGCTTGAAAGGAGTCACTAGTTACACTGAGTGGCCACAAGCCAGCCAGAGGTGAAGAAAGGGGGAGCGTGGGGATTCTTTTCCCTCTCACAAGAGTTTAATAAAGAACAGTTTGTATGTGACAAAAAGCAGCATATTTTTCTTAATTTTATTTTTTTTTATTTGACTGCTCTGGGTCTTTGTTGCTATACTCACGCTTTCTCTATTTGCTCTGCATGGGGGTTACTGTCTGGTTGCAGGGTGTGGGTGTCTCATCACTGTGGTTTCACTTGTTGCAAAGCATGGGGTCGAGGGCATGCGGGCTCAACAGTTCTGGCTCATGGGCTTAGTTGCCCCATGGCACATGGAATCTTCCCGGACAAGGGATCGAACCCACGTCCCCTGCATTGGCAGGCAGATTCTTAACCACTGGTGCCTGGGATGTCCAAAAACCATATTTCATATTTCTGATCAAGACAGCAGGACTGACATTATATAGATACTGGTAAAACTCAGGAGTGTTTCATGGTGAACCACTTCCTAAGGTCATGTACCCTCCATCTCCTCAGCATGACTTTTGCTCTTTGTCCATCTAGTTTTCAGAATTTCTTCTTGGCTTCCTGCTCTCTCTGCTACTCTGGAGAACCTGTACAACCAGCCTCCACCTTGCTTCCTTTGCTATCTGTCTCCTAAGATCTCTATTAAGTCTCCATGGGATTTATTTATATTTTTAATTTATTTTCTAATCCTATGCATCTCTAATGCAATACTATTGTATTGTGATTTCCACAAAGTTTTTGAAATATTAATAGCTACTTGAGTGTTCCCAAGACCATCACTCTGGACCCTTTGAAAGATAGATCCCTTGTTAGAGAGCACCAGTCTATTCTCACATCCACATTTTGTAAATAAGGAAACTGAGGCCCCAATGGATTTTGTGTCTCCTGAACCCTCAGTTTAGTTAATTTTTTGAAAATTAAAGACAATAAATAATGAAGTTATGGCCACCACAAGATTAAAAACACAGTATCTCGAGGAGTACTTGTGGACCAACCAGGAGCTTAGAAAAGTCTGTGGTTTGTTAATAAGAGCTGCTTCCCACACACAGGTGAGGTGCTACTGGGCTGGGGAAGAAGTCCACACTTGAGTTCCTGTGGCTTGGGTTGCATTCAAAGATATCAACTGTGTTTTTCTGATGGTGACATTTCTACCCACATGAAGGGGTTAACATTCTCGAGGCACAGCCCCAAAATAAAAATCTGCTTTTAATTCTGACATTTCGTAAAGGTAATTTATGTGAATTTATGTGTGCAGCCTTTCCTGAGTCTCTGTGAACAGCCACGGGATGTGCAGTGGATACACAACAACTAACGCCTCAGAACTCTCCAACAAACCGTCCCCTGTGCCAGTTGAGATAAGAAAATTGGCAAAGAGTTCTTCACAATTTCACATTTTTTACATTAGTGGTAACATGCCAGCAGGGCTGTTCTATGTCCTGGGGGAAAGTGGACTTGATGGAGGGTCTCTTGCCTCCCAGCTCCTCCTCTGCCAGGCAGGGCTCTCTGGTCTGTTACCGGAGATTTCACTCCGTGGAGCGGGGAGGGGAGAATACAGGACCAGGGTAAAGAAACATGGGTCCCCACTCCCTCACTGGTTAGTGATAGTGAAATCACTCAGTCGCATCTGACTCTTTGCGACCCCATGAACTACACAGTCCATGGAATTCTCCAGGCAGAATACTGTAGTGGGTAGCCTTTCCCTTCTCCAGGGTATCTTCCCAACCCAGAGATCAAACCCAGGTCTCCTGCATTGCAGGCAGATTCTTTACCAGCTGAGCCACCAGGCCCTGGGCAATTTCTTCCCCTTCTCTGCATGGCAGTTTCTTCATCTATAAAATGGGGAGCCAGACGTTATGGTTGGCAAATGTGTACTCTTGAAAACGATTAACCGATTTCAATCAAAACAAATTTCATTTATCTGTTTCTGGATTTCTTCTGAAGCTTTCATTTCAGGGGAAAATATATTGAAGTCTGAAAGTTGTAGGACTAAATTATTCCTTCCAGTGCAATCACTCTACAAGATTTAATTTTTCTCCAGTGCCCAGAAGACTCCAGATCTAAGCCTACAAATGTTCCATATGGTTTCCCCTACCCCCTCTTTAGCTGAGCACGTTAGTTCCCTGTGATTCAAATGTGAGGTCAAAGAAGGAGGATTGGGAAGGCAGTCATGAATTTGGGCACCCATTGTGAAGAATCTGGGGTGTTTGGCCTCTGACTTCCTCTAATACAAGTGGGTATGCACAGTGACAGGAGATGCTACGGATACCCACAGTGGAACATTGGACACTCAACCTGTGCCAGGGCCAGAGATAGACTCAAAACTTATTCTTGCGTTTTAGAAGGAACAAATTTAGAGGTTTTCTGAACTTCTCACACAAAATATTAATTTTTAAAGATATTTCCTCAAAAATATATGGAAAATTGATTAGGATAAGGATATTGACTAGAGAACTTGGGAACTTTAGATTCCTTGAAATTAAATTTACTCATTTCCATAAACACTCCACCATTCACCCAGTCCAGGTTACTATGATGCTGGCATTCTTAACTTCTGTAGTGATTGTCATGCTGCTCTATAATCACCATTTACTCTCCTGTCTTCACTCCTGGGCTGTGAACAAGTCTGGAGCAGAGACTGTGCTAGCCTCCTCTTTAGGGACAGCACTTGGCATGGGATAAACGAGTTCTCAGATGGCTGAATGGATGCCCTGCTTATTTCTCTATCAGGTCTGAGATCTGAGGGCAAGTCTTATGTCTGATCCATTGTTATTGGTACATCGTCTCATACATCATCCATGAAAGTGAAAGTGAAGTCACTCAGTCGTGTCCAACTCTTTGTGACCCCGTGGACTGTAGCCCACCAGATTCTTCCATCCATGGGATTCTCCGGGCAAGAATATTGGAGTGGGTTGCCTTTTCCTTCTCCAGGGGATCTTCCTGACCCAGGGATCGAACCCAGGTCTTCTGCATTGCAGCCAGACGCTTTACTGTCTGAGCCGCCAGGGAAGCCTCATCATCCATGAGTGCTCAGTGAATGCTCATGGACTGAGTAACAAAGTTCTTTATGAGGCACGAATGGAAACGGCTCTGTACACTTACAATCAGAATACATCGAAACACATGCCACAGCTCAGAGCCCAGTGGAGGTGATGCAAAGAGAAGTGGAAAACTGCAGACTGACGTGACAGAGCCAGAATAGGAGAATGTGTACAAACACAACGGAAACAGAAGATGGAAGTAACAGGGGTGAGTGGAGAAAGAGGCTGGAGAGGGTGGAAAGTTAGAGCTATGGAGAAAGGTGCCTCTGCATCTTAGGGCTATATGCATCTTAGAGAGTGGGTGAGGACATTCCTGGCAAAGGTGCAAAGGTATGAGGTGTGAAGAGGAGGATGTGTTTGAAGGACAGAGGGTTATATGGTGTGTGAAACTCAGATGTCAACTGCCAGCCTCCAGCCCCTAACCTGGAAGAGCTGGCTAACACTTGATTAAAATTATGGTGCTCTCTGACAGTATGGAAGTCTGAAATCCTCCTCACATATCCTCTGTATTCCCTTCTCTCTGCCATCACGCCTCCATCTGTGCTGGAATAGGTCCCCCACAGTCATCCCAGATGCAATCTGAGCTCAACACTATAAGATTCTACTGGCCTCAAGAACGTCACGAGGTTAACAACTTCCTTAAAGATTTAGAGCCATCATGGAGTGGTGAGTCACATTGTGCATAGTCCAACTTTGCTCCATTCATCTGTTTCTTCTCTCTTATCAGGATAACAATTTTTGCTTTGTGTGTGTGTTTATATTTGAAATATTTATGTATTTTGTTACCATATAATCCTGCAATCCAACTTCTTGGCCTATATCCAGAGAAAACTCTAATTCAAAAAGACGCATGCACCCCAATGTTCATTGCAGCACTATTTACAAGAGTCAAGTCATGGAAGAAGCCTAAATGTCCACTGACAGATGAATGGACAAAGAAGATGCTATATATATATATATATATATATATATATATATATATATATGATGGAATATTGTGTGTTGTGGGCTTAGTCTCTGTCTTGTCTGACTCTTTGTGACCCCATGGACTGTTGCCTGCCAGGCTCCTCCAGGGAAGACTAGTAGAGTGGGTTGCCATGCCCTCCCCCAGGGGATCTTCCCAACCTAGGGATCAAATCCAGGGCTCCCGCATTACAGGCAAATTCTTTACCATCTGAACCACCAGGGACTGGATCAGTGACGTTGATACAACCTCATATATGAAATAGGTAACCAATAAGGACCTATTATATATAGCACAGGGAACTATACTCAGTATTTTGTAATAACCTGTAAGAGAAAAGAATCTAAAAATAATACACACACACACACGTGTGTATAACTGAATCATTGTATTGTATACCTGGAGCTAACACAGCATTGTAAATCAACAATACTCAGTTAAAAAACATGAATGTCTACAATTAGGTCATTTATAAATATGCCTTTTTCATTAAAACATACTTATCTATTTTATTCACATACCCAGGTCTCTCAGGTTTTCTCCTTCAATTTCCCCAAATAAATGGAATTCCCCCACCAAGATGAATTCTGGAGGTAGCTATTAATATAACCTGTACAAGGATTTGTGATTCCAGGAACACCTGACTGGATTTATACGTCTGAAAAAGTAGAAGAAAGCCAAGCAATAAGCCAGCATCAAGGACAGTGACTTATCTCAGGTAGGAGCAGAAGTGTCTGATTTGCCTTTGGCCTGGCTGTGAGGAGCCTGGGGCAGAGAGGGGACAGAAAAGCAGCGGCCTTGTCCTCCTGAGGAGGAGAATGGGTGCGTGAATGCTAAATCACTTCAGTTGTGCCCAACTCCTTGGGACTCCATGGACTGTAGCCTGCCAGGCTCCTCTGTCCATGGATTCTCCAGGCAAGAAAACAGAGTGGGTTGCCATGCCTTCTTCCAGGGGACCATCCCAAACCAGGGACTGAACCCAGGTCTCATGTCTCCAGTATTGCAGGCAGATTCTTTACCACTAGCGCGATCTGGGAAGCCTGAGGAGGAGAATAATAAAGTCCAAATCACCAGCCTCCCCACTCCCTCAAAAGAAAGAAAAAAGAACTCTTCAGGAATTAACCAGGTTAAAGATGCTCCTTGGGGGTCCTAAAGCACTCAAATAGTTTTTTTTTTTTCCCCTCTGTACAAGTGAAAAAGAAAGGAGCACAGAATTGAAAAGAATCAACCAAAGCCAAATCATTCAGCCTGCAACAGCTCTACCTTTTTTCTCTCCAAAGTAATAAGATCCCAGATTTTGAATCTGCTGATTGATAATGCTTAGAATGCTGATGACAATGCTTAGAAGTTAGAGCCAGCCTCTTTCTCAGTTACTGGGACATCCCAGGGGAGTGTGTGGGTTATATCTACCAGGGATTACTACCTATCCAGCACTAATCCTGGTCCAGGGAGAGGCACTAGCCTGCATTCCTCAACCAGCTATTCCTGGCTGGAGCTCTGTTTAAGGAAGTCACCCCAAAACCTGGGTTTACTGCCAAGCCAACTGTGACTGCTGCTCATGAACAGATTTCATGAAATTCAAGTAAAGACATTCAACTAAGTGCTGACAACCGTCTCCCCCACCCTCCCTACTACCCAGCCTTTGTTATTTTAATGGCATTTTTATTATAAACATTTCTATTGAACTAGGACATGCACTCAAAAACTCATAAATGTGCAGCAGGTCAATGAAGTATCATCAAAAGAAACACACCCATAGAACCATCACACAGGTCAAGAAATACCATATTATTGGCACCCTGACAGGTGAGGGAATCTGAGATCACTGCCAGACAGTTTAAATATCATCTAACTCAACACCCTCATTTTACAAATAAGGAAACAGATGCTCCATGGGAGCAGGTAAGTGATTCCTCTACAGGTTTGTAGGAGTTCAATCATGAAGGTCTTGCCTACCATGCTCAGGAGCCAGATTTTATTTAGAAGGCAATGTGGTAAGTGGCCAGCGACATGACCTGATTTATATTTTAGGAAGATAAGCCTTCCCTTTGTGAGCTGCATACAGTTGAGAGAGCAATTCTGAAGAGAAATCAGCTAGTAGACCTTTATCATGATCCTAAAGATTTGAGTTAAGGCTGTGGCAAGGAATGGAACAAAGTAGAAAATTCAGTACCTACTAAGGAATTAAAAACTGTAGGGCTAGGTGCCTAATTGGTCAGTATCAAGAAAGAAGAGGTAATCAAACAGCTCTCTGACCTGGGAAAATGTAGAGCTGTGATTTCCTTCACTGAGGTTGGAATAAAAAGAAGAAACCTATTTATGGTAGAGGTAAAAAGATAATAAGTTAATCTTCAGACAAGAAGAATTAGAAGTACCTGATGGCTAACAAAGAGGACAGATCTAGTAGACAGTTGTGTAGTTAGAACTGGGGCTCAGAAGAGAGATATGACTGTAGGTATAGATATGGGAGTCATAGATTTACAAATTATGATTAAACAATGAAAGCAAAGGAGATTGCTTATTGAGAGCATCCAGAGTGATTTCTGGCAAACATCACCATGTTAATCAATATAACAGAATTTATCATACCTTAGAATAGTACCTGTCAACTTGCCTTAATTTTCACAGTTTCCTCACTTGCACATTAAATCCCTGATGATAAGGACAGGGTGTTTTGTTTTGTTTTTCCCTCCTCTACATTTACCTTAGCACTGCATAGAGCACATGGAAGCGTTAATTATGTACCAACTGAACAAATGGATCCATGATAAATATCCATACTCCAGGGAGTATGCATGGAAGAAAATGGAAGGGAGATTCATCCTAGAGAGTCTCTCTCCTCAGATGTGATGGCACCAGACCTAACAAGGGATGATTTGAAACCCTTTCTTCTAAACCAAGCTTCAAACTCACCAGTTCCTTCAAGCAATCTAGAAATGTAATTTGCCCTATGCTGTCCAGGCACCACGATCTTTTCTTAATCAACCAGTTCTTTAATCATTGCTTGTAACTGGTCTCCAAGAGCAGACTGTGAGCTCCATGAGTGAAGGAACTATGCCCGTCTCTGTCCCCTTGGATGCCCACAGAACGCTGGACCTGTCTGAGTTTGGCACAGTGATCTCAGGCACAAAGGGTGTCACAGAAGATGTTGGCACCATGAGAAACACACAAGGAGAAACTCACTTCACCTGAAAATACCCCATAGGGTAAATGACAAATATGAAACCTTCTCCTAAGAGCTGGATGGAGGGAATAGAGGAAAGCCTATTTGAAAACCAAAGGGCAACATTCTTCCAGGAGCAGACACTTGAAAGGGGTAGAAAAAGACCAGAAAGGAGAGTCTCCAGTGTCAAAAAGACAAGACTGCTACCTTCCCATCTTGTGGGTCACCGTGACTGAGGACAACTTGTGTTTTCAAAGTGAAGTATACACTGAGTTCCTAAAATGTCGAGTGTTAAACAAGACACCTTATTAGACAATAATAAGGGGTATAAGAAAGTGTTAGAGAAATACTCTAAGGCGACTTTGACCCATTTTCAGTTCTCCTAGGTGAGAGTGTAAACACCTGAAATTCAGTCTGTTCTACAAGGTGCCAAAAGATCTACATAGGTCCAGAGAGTTCCACCAGGGGGAGAGAAAAAATAAGAGAACTGGAACAAAGGAATAGCTCTCATGAAAATCATGAGGGCCAGGGAACAAGTATGGAGCAATGAAAGCAGTTCTGTCTCGAGTGACATTCAGATTCACTGTTAATGATTTAAGTGGACAGTTCAGAACACTAAAGGATAAAAACTGTTCATTCTTTAGCATTACAGTATATAGAATATATATACATGTATATATACACACATATATACATATACTTACATATATATATATATACAATATATATACTCTCTATGGGCTTTCTCAATGGTTCAGCAGTAAAGAATCCACCTGCAATGCAGGAGACACAGGAGACACAGGTTTAGTCCCTGGGTTGGGAAGATCCCCTGGAGAAAGAAATCCCCTGGCGCAACCCACTCAAATATTCTTACCTGGGAAATTCCATGGACAGAGGAGCCTGGCAGGTTACAGTCCATGAGGCCACGAAGAGTTGGACACGGCTAAGCACGCATGCATACTCTCTCTATATGCACTGTATACATAATATATATATATACTCACTATAGCATATTATATATATATAGGTTTTATCCTATTCTATTTTATTCTATTATCTTGCTGAAGGTAATTAGATAATAGACACAGATGAAGAACAGTAACATCCATCAAAAAAGCCCTTTTATTTCTGTATTTAAGCAAGTAAACAAAAAATATGTGCCTAAAAAATAGAATTATATTCACATATAAGTGCATTATATTAGAAAGTGAGGATAAATGTATATTTATGTGTGACCTGCTACTATTACAATTAAAGCAATAAGCCAGAATAAGTAGTAAATGCACTGACAAAATTAAAATGCTACCTTGATAATCAGATTTCCTTGGTCCTGTGAATGTGTATCTCAAGGCAGGCTTACTGGTTAGAGATAATGTTTGGTTTTGACCAGCCTTCCTGTATATGGCTTTACTCAGAGCAATCAAGAAAGGAGTAGAGTATGGACCAGGGAAATCATGATTAAATGTGGTCAGTAATGTCATCTTCATATACAAGTGTATACATATGCAGTAATACTTTATTACAACCTCTTTATCTGTGAAAATGTGCATGAGGAGATCTGCCCAACTTACTATCTGAGATTTTTTTGTAACGATCAAATTTTTTAAAAAAGTTGTGAAAGTGTTTTGTAAATGATGCAGTGTCTTAATCTTCCATCTTCTAAAGAGCCATTAGTATATTATCATAGAAAGAGGAGGCAAGAAAATAATACTTAAGCAATGTTGTTGGCAGTCTCTGAAAGATGCCAAAGGGAAAGTAACATTGTCCAAAGGTTTTAGGGAAGGTTAAGTCTATACTGACAAAGTTGAAACCATTGGCAAGATGTAGGGTGATGGTGAGAGGCCATGTATTTAGATGAGGGGTGTTCCAAACTATCTCAAAAGGCCATCTTTCCACTCAACCCTGGGGACCAGATGGAAACCAAAGCCCACAGGGCCAGAATTGGATGTTATCCAAGTTACTTGTACATATACTTCCTTATGTCAGTTCCTTCTCTAGAGTATTCCTTCAGAGTATAAAAGCAGTGAAAAAAACATCTGTGGCTAATATATATCCTGTTTGTAATGGAGAAATTCAACTCAGTGAATAAATTTGACCACTTCTTTGAACTTCTTTGTTGAGATAAGTGTCACCAAAGTAGGTTAGTTCAGAGTATTACTGTTAGGCAGTATCTCTGCATCTAAGAATGTCAACCATGACACTGCATGATATTTAAAGAGATCACTGAAAAGTTTGACATATCTTCTGTTACCTGCAAGGGAAGTTACGTTTTTCTTTCTTTATGAGCTGGGACCAATCTATAACATGCAATACATTCTGAGTTTATGCTATCCATTACTTTTTCTCTTGCATCTCACTGAAAATATTAACAGGTAATGCCAGGTTCCAAACACCATTAATGTCTGATTGTAAAACTCGGTAACTCTCATTCCAATGCCCAGCCAGCCGATAAACTTGCTAGAAAATGCTACAGAGAGGGCTTTCCTGTTGAGAATGAGTGAGAGTAGAACCTTGAATTTAGGAGTGACCTTATGTAGCTCAATGTCACATCCAAGAAGCATCTCTAAATTGGTCACTTTGACTCTTCTATAATGTTACTCATCTATAGACTTAGGTCTCATGACCAAGGAGTGAAATTAGTCAGTACATCATTAGAAACTGCCCTGGTATACTTTAACATATGAATAAAGAGATCATTTAAAATAAGTGATATATCTTGCTATCTTTTTAACTTCTCATCTTCCTGTAGCAACTCTAAGTACATTCTTTATGCCAATCTTTATGCCAATACCCTTTTTAAAATAGTGACATTATTTTATTTATAATTTATTTTAAATCACTAAACTACATAATTGAAGTTTAGATAAAATATTTTGTAACTGTTTTTAAAAGTTATAAAATAGGACATAGCATGATTTTAGTTTTTATCAAAATAAAATGTGGTTATGTATAACTAATACAAATGTATTCAAGAATATCCACAAAAAAATGTTAGCAAAGGTTTTCTGGGTAATTTGGATTATTAGAGGTATTTTCCATTTGTTTTTTTACTTAATTATATTTTCTTATTTTATACAATGAAAATGTTATAAAGAAGAAGAAATAAAAAGAAAATATTGCTACTAGTCTGAACATTTGAAAACACAGAGATTTTTTAAGTACTCGTGTTTTCATCACAAATTACCTATTCTCCAGTATAAGGAAAAACTAAATTATTTCATAGAGTAAATACATCAAAATTTTGCCCTTAGAAATTTTCCAAAAATTAAAGTCAAAAAACTAAAATTCATACCCAAATATTTCCCTGTACATGGATAGCTGCATTTTGGGGCAATGACTTTCACCTGCCTACTAATATGCCAAAGCTACATTCAGGAAATAAAATCAAAGAAGAGAGATGGAGAAAGAGAATGTATCTTGGGCAAGTTTTATCACAAGAAGTTAGGAAACTGGTATGTGGGCTGAGAAATTAAAAACTCTTTATGTAAATTATGTAATGAAACAAGGTGGGAGAAATATTTGTCTTAGAGAGAGAAGTCCAATGCACCTCCAGTGAACAGATCTTCTGAAAACAAAGCCTTCAGTTGCAGAGGGACTGGAAGAATAATTTGGCAGAAGTTCTAGTTTTCCCAGCAAACGGCCATAGCAACTGGCATGGAGTTGGAGAGGGAAGGGGTAGCAGTGACCCTGTTTCAAAGAGTGACCAGGGAGGGCGGTCGCAGAGGGGCGCCAGTCCACAGCACCTTAACCTTGACCTAGGCCCGCTTCAAAAACAGGTCTGAAACAAACTAGAGTAAAACAATTTTCCCTTTTCCTCCTGTGTTATGCCAAAAAAATTATAATCATAAAATAGCCCACCTTCCCTTGAAAAAATGTCAAGAGCAAATGCCTGGCCAAGGAAGTCTGTATCCCAAAATAGAGCCCTAACTTCCTTTTAAGCCTGCTAATCCTTCCATGACTCCTCTGACATGGGTGCTTCTTGAAATACATTCTCTCTCTTAATAGAGATGACACTACTTATGTTGACCAGATTTTCTTTTTCTTTCTTTTCCTTTCATGCCTTTTCCTCAACTTTTGCAAAACTTTGATTATTGTTTGTTTTCCATTAAGCTTCACTCCTGTTTGGGAGTTCAGCCAATCAGTGGGAGCAGCTGAGCCACACAATTTAATTTCTTCCATTGGAACCTCAAAGGTGTCTTCACTTTTGATTTAAACAACTTTGTGGGTGATGTGTCAAGATCACTCACCTACTACTCAAAGATATAATAATGTTTGGAGAATTAATTAAGTCAGCCTTGCCACAAGATAATGGATAAGGAAGAGGAAAGACATAAATTGATTCATTTCATGTAATCAATTCCTGTATTAGGAAATAGACTGGCACAGTAAAGAAAGTTTTGGAGTCAGACAGATCTGGGCTTCAATCCAGACTCCACAACTTACCAGCTGCCTAAGGTTGGGTATCAATTTAAAAATCTTGAGCTTCAGTTTTCTCAAACATGAAACGGATCCAATATTTACCTTATAGGATGATATAAAAATTAGAAGAGCTAATGGATCTAAAGATTTGGCAAAGTACGTAAAGTATAGTAGGTTTAAAAACATAGTTTTAAATGTTTGAGGAAAAGGAATGCTAGAAGGAGTCTAACAATCCACTGAATCTATGATAGAGCAACTTGAACAATTGGAAGAAAACTACATGATAATCATGATGGTGGGAAATGCCTTAAAGTAGTAGGAGTTAGGAACCTGGATTTAGATGCAAGTCATTTGTTCTCTCTGGGCATTGTTTTTCCACCTATACTAGGAGAGTACAGAAACGCTTGGCTCTCACATTTCCTTTAAGTTGTGCTAGTCTAGAACTCCACAGGGACCTGATGGGAAGCCTCCATTCTAAGTCAAGGTGGAGAGCTAGGAGGTTATCTACAAAGCATCTACAAATACCAAAAATAATGAGGCTAGAATATATTTAATTTTATCACATTTATCCCACCGGAAATCAAAACTTTCTAATCCTTTGTTGCATGTTTAAAGAAAAGTGCATCTTTAAGAGCATCCTAGATAAGAAATCAATAACAACAAGACCAAGTTATTAGCTTACTTTTGTTTTTTTGTACTTAACAGGCAAGGAACACTGAATGATAGGAACCTCTTGCTTGGTTTCACACCATTTCCTCTAAGCAATGAGACTGGCACTTCAGAGAGGGCTGGCCTTCCGAGGCTGGGGCATCATCCAGCTACAACTGGTCCACCCAGAGCAAAAATTTCCCTCCCACCCAACCAATCACCACACAGTAAGCAATCTTCTCCAGTCTCTGAAATAACCCAGTCACATCTTCCTAGATCCTTGCATATCATGAAGCCTTCCACTTAGAGTTCATCTCATCTAGAACGAGGGATTTTATCTTTGTCAATTAACTACATGACCACACTTCAAAAAGGATAAAACTAGATCTTCTTGCATGGAGTTTTGAACCTAGAAGAGATTATGATTTAAGCATCAATCTTAAATTAGAGATACTTATTCTATCACACTATGTGCACACACTCAGAGTGGAATATTTTGCAACCCTTACATCACATGTTAAGATATTAAATGACAGATAAAAATTCATAGAATAACACTAAGTGAAAAGTAGGGTCCTAAGTTGCACATACCCTATGGTTTTATTTTCAAAACCAAAATTTTATATAAATGGGCAAAGAAAAACATCAGAATTTAACATATTTAAGTGTTAAAAGAAGTTTATCTTTAGGAATGAGTGGTTGTAAAAGACATAATAGAGTATGGATTCTCCAGGCAAGAATACTGGAGTAGGTTGCCGTGTCCTCCTCCAGGGTATCTTCCCAATCAAGGGATTGAACCCGTGATGCTTATGTCTCCTGCAACGGCAGATGGGTTCTTTATCACTAGTGCCACCTGGGAAGCCCTAGACAAATATTAATTGACATGAAAAGATATATTATTATAAAGCAGAAATGTAGCTTACAAAATGATATTAAAAATCACCCACACATGCATTGGAAGCACATGTACCAAATGTTATAAATGATTAGCTCTGCATGACTAGCTTATGGATGATTTTTACTGTCTTTTTTATATCTTTCTAAATTTTCCAAAATTTTTGGCACTGAGCATACATTATACTTAACGATTGAGGGAAAAATTTTTTCAAGGAAGTCTACCAAGTGAATATAAATCAAAATCATAGGGTTATGGGTACAAAAGAAATTGATTGAAATAGAATAAAAATCAAAGACCCCAAAAAGTGGTGGATAAAGAAGCAATAGTACAAGAAATCTCATTCAAAGGTAATGCGACAGAAGAAATTTTGGAAGGGCTCCATCCTAGTTAGAGATTACTATTCCTGTGGGCTATGGAAACATAGTTGCTTTTAAAGTCTATCTAATAATAGTTCAGCCCTACCTCCTTAAAGAAGTTTTCGCTATCTACCAAAACTCATTTGCAACACAAGGATCTTCTCAGCAAAATGAAGCACCTCCACAAGATGAAGATGAAACGTGCACTGTTAAGGTAAAGGCCCTTTCCCCCCAGGGCACTATAAACTCCTCTTACTAAGAAACCATCCTCTGGCTGCTTTATATCTCACCCTTCTGTCAACACTGAGTGTTCTGAACAAAACAGATGCTTAGCAAATGTTTATGATATACATGAGATAGGGTATGGCAGAAGGACAAGGATAGAGGAGCAAGGGAGACCTGGAGGTAACCAACTTGGTGCTACCAACCATTGGATATATGGCCTTAAAATAGCATGAGAGGTTTTGGTGACTTGACAATGAAGAAACAATGATAACACAGGCAAAGGACTACTGCATTGATAAAGGTTCATTTATCTATGGGGGTTGATGTTAATGATTCTTTGGACCCATTTAACTTTTCTTATTGCATTATAGGCCATACATAAAAGCCAAAGAAAGAAATCTTTCCTTAAACCTACCTTGCAGAGAAAATGAAAGTGAATCGTTTTGATGTATATCCTTTAGGACATTTTCTACATTTTTCTGTAGATAATGTCATTTTTTTCTACTTCAAAAACTGAGTTATGCTGTAAATGTCATTTCAAAAGCTGTCCTTTGCACTTTATCCATCAACAGTGATGCTGACAGTGACAATGGTAGCAATGTTTATTAAGCACTGACTGTGTACTGAAACTGGGTTTTAACAGCATTGGCTCATTTCACACTCACCAAAGACCTGTGGTCCAGGTATTACAATGATTTTCATTTTACAGATTAGTACACTGAAACTTAGGCTTCCTAAATGGCACTCGTGGTAAAGAACTCACCTGCCAATGTAGGAGATGAAAGAGACGTGGGTTCAATCCCTGGGTTGGGAAGATCCCCTGGAGAAGGGCATGGCAACCTATTCCATTATTCTTACTTGGGAAATCCCATGGACAGAGCAGCCTGCTGGGCTGCAGTCCATAGTGTCCCAAAGAGTCAGACTGAAGTGACTTAGCATACAGGCATGCATGCTGAAATTCAGAAAGGTGGAGAAATTTGCTCAAAGTTGCACAGTCAGTGATAAGAGCTTTAAGTTGGTCAAATATCTCTCTGATCTCAAGCCCCTATTTCCCACCATTGTGGTATACTACTTAGTTCATGAACAATTTTCTACAACAGCACATTAGTGATTGTATAGGATTCCGTTATATGATCATCCATATTTATTTAACTCACCCCTTACTAATCACTAATTGCTTCACTGTTGTAGTGACTATGCAATGAAGACCCTTGTAGGTACAATTTTTCATAATCCTTAATTTTTTTTCTCTGTTTAAATTCCTAGAAATGAGAATGCTAGGTCAGAGAATTTGTAGATTTAAGGTTCTTGATATATATGGCTAAATTACCCCTCCCAGAAATGGTGTAACTATTTAAGTCTTAGCAGGCCATGAAGCCTATTTACATGTGGAATCTCTTAAAAAAAAAAAAAAAAACACTCATAGATACAGAGAACAAATTGGTGACTACAGTGGTGGAGGGTGAGGGGTGGGCTAGATGGATAAAAGGAGTCAAAAGGTACAAAAGGTATAGACTTCCAGTTACAAAATGATTAAGCCTTGAGGATGTAATGTATAGTATGATGACTGGTTAATAATACTATACAGCATATTTGTAAGTTTTTGAGAGTAGATCTTAAAAGTTTTCATCACAAGAAAAAAATTCGTAAGTATGTGGGAGAAGAATAGCAACCAGACTTATTGTGGTGATCAATTCCCAATATATACAAATATTAAATCAATATATTATGTACCTGAAACCAATATAATATTAGATGCCAATTTTACCTCAATATTTCAAAAATTACAAAAATTTTTTAAAAGGATATAAAGTCCATTTTTCTGCAGATCAGGAGAGGACTTATAATTTAAAATTTTATACTTAGCAATAAATAGTTTTAATAGTTCAATATTTGTCTTAATTTGCAATATTTTTTTTTTAGTTGTGAGACTGATAGCTTGGGGGTGTGTATTCTAGTCATTTTTATTAGTTTCATCTTCTTTGTCTTATTGATTGTCAAGAATTCTTTATTTGTTAAATATATTAACAATCAAAGGAATGTTTATGGCATTAACAGATGTTAATGATTGTACTTGCACTCCTGAGGCTTATAGGCATGAATAATGATGGTGTTAAATTTTCAACATGGACATATCCATTATACAGGTTTATGTATTCCTAACTATAGAGCAAAGTGAACTGTACCAGCTGGTTTCCAAGTTATAGATCTGAATTGCCTCATTCATACATTAATTTTGTTTACAGGAAGATCTTAATTTGGATACTATACTTTTTTCCTTATACAACTTAGATTAACCTCCAGTATGAAACTACATGGCACAAATTGCTTCATTTAATTTATTAATGCAAACACATTTTGGGGGGAACTTCTCTGTGCCAATAACTGTGCTAAGGGAAAGAGAGAGAGGTGGAAAGTAGAAGAAAACCTACAAATATAATGTCCTTCTGTTTTAAAGAGCAACTATAGGTGAAAGAACTAGATCTGCAAAGAGATAATTATAAGATGGGCAGATAAAGCCTAGTTAATAATCTGTACAAAGTGTAGTAAGAGCCTTCTAGGGGCATCACAGTATCACACTGAGCTGTCTGGATACCTGTAATTTTGGACAAAACAAAGCAGACACCAAGGACCCAGTATGACCTACTGTTGAAGGATTAGTGCTGTATTTTACTCCATGAGTTTTGGTGCCGTCAAGGATGGGACAGAACGCCTGCCACCAGGTATGAAGGTAGGAAGGTGGCGCTGGGAGAGGGGGCAGAACGGTCCCCCTTTGCTTTGTGTAAAGTTTTTATTCTGGGCATTGAGGACAAATTGAAATTATAATAAAATAATCATAGTTTAGACATGTTGTTGTTCAGTAGCCAAATCGTGTCTGACTCTTCACAACACCATGGACTGCAGCATGGCCCAGTCCTCCCTGTCCTCCTCCATTTCCAAGAGCTTGCCCAAGTTCAAGTCCATTGCATTAATGATGCCATCCAACCATCTCATCCTCAGTTGCCTCTTTTCCTTCTGCCTTCAATCTTTTCCAGCATCAAGGTCTTTTCCAGCATCAAGGTCTTTTCCAATGTGTCAGCTGTTCTCATCATGTGGCAAAACTGGAACTTCAGCTTCAGCATCAGGTATACAAAAATGAAATTAGGTGGCCATTGAGAATCTGGTCTCAGACACATCCCTGCACCACTGAGAAACTGAACTTTCTTTACCCAAGGACACCACCAGTTGTATTCAGAACAATAGCCAACAACTACAACTTTATGGACTCAAGGTCCCACTTTGTAACTACTAACCATTTCAGGCCCCAACCAATCCTTGCTTAACAAGCATTCTCCCGTCTCACCAGCTGAAATTGTAATTCTTGACAAACAACTTATGTAACTAACCATGGCCTTGCAGTTTTTGCCTTTATAAGCTTCCTCCATTTTGCAATCCAGCAGAAAACAATTCAGGTGCTTCTTGAATCTTTGCCTTCCAGGTTGCAGTTTTAACAAACCCCAAATAAATGTCTGTTTATTTCAAACAAGTCTCTGCTACTGAAATTTTTGTTAGTAACATGCATTGTTCAGGGCTGTGTCAAAATAACATGTGTTTCACTGTATCCCTGTATATAGAGTAGCAATATCCTGACCCAGAAATGTGTGGCTGGAGCTCCATGTAAGCAAAGAATTTTAACAGTGTATCAGCCTCAAGTGGACAGAAAGCAGCCAGTATTAAGGATGCATCATGGACGTCAATAAGTAGACATAAATTCACTACTAGACGAAGAGATTGATGTGAGAATCAGTCTAGGATTACTGGCATAAGAAAGTACATTCCCATCTTCCAGAAAACAGATGGTTCAACCTGAAGCCCTGAGTTGACCATGTTTGGAAGACTCTTTCTGAATATTTCAAGTTTCCACTGATGCAGATGCTGAGTTCTAGTTCCCTCCCAGGGCCCCAAACATCCTGCATTTGGTATAATACACCTGTACTTTAGGGCACATACCTGAGAAGTGTGAATTCCTGGGATTTAGGAAAGGTCCTTAAACAATAACAAAAATGAAAGTTTTCTAGAGCTTTATAGAGAGTTCTAAAGCTCCAAGTGATCTCCAAAATTATATTTAGTATGAGGCAGTGGCAGTGAAGAAAAAAATGAATTCAACCTTTTGGACCCAGGTGTGAATTTCATCTGGTATTAGTTTGCTGTGTGATTTAGGGCAGATGACTTCAACCCCCTGAAAAAAATGTAAGACAAAAAGTTTACCAGGACTACCTACAGGTGTGTGTGTGTGTGTGTGTGTGTGTGTGTGTGTGTGTGTGTGTGTGTGTGTGTGTTGGTCGCTCATTCGTATCTGACTCTTTGTGACCCTATGGACTGTAGCCCATCAGGCTCCACTGTCCATGGAATTCTCAAGGCAAGAATACTTGGAGTGAGTACTTGGATACTTGGATACTCCAAGTCAAGAATACTTGGAGATTCCCTTCTCCAGGGGATCTTCCCAACTCAGAGATTAAACCTAGGTCCCCTGCATTGCAGGTGAATTCTTTACTGTCTGAACCACCAAGGAAACCCCACTTACAGGAGTAGGAGAGAGAAATACTCTGAAGTTACAATCTCTACAAAAGTATATTTCTATCATCTTTCTCTCATCATAAGAGGGGCAGGGGATAAAAGCCTCTTTCTTTCCCTCCTAGGTTGTACCCAATTTCTCTGGCTGTATTTATAAATGGGATCCTTGAAAGAAATTTACCAGCACCAATTCCCTTTCTCTCTTTCTCTCTTGAATGCAGCTCATCTCTCTGACATCAACTCATCTGCCTCTCAGCAACATATGTGCCATCCAGTCCCTCTCTTCTCCTTGGAAGTCTCCTTCATTTGGATCCCAACACACATCACTATCTCCTAGTGTTCACTCCCCACTTCCACTGCCCCTCCCCCATCTCCTTTCTTGGTTGCCATGGAACCAGAGGGGATAGAGAGTGGTAAGAATGGTAGGAGTGGTCTGCTCCAGAGTGCAGACAATAAAGGGATGATGCGTTGTCTATAGAAAAGGTAACTGAAAAATGTTTTTCATTATTACCATGTGCTGGCAATTCTAAACAACCTCAGTGAAAAAATCCTTCTCTCTGCTGATGGAAGACCACCCCCACCATGCCCTTTCCCCTTTGGTGCACTGTTAACTAGATTCTCCCCACTTCCCTAATCCAAAACTTTATAGCACCTCAAAAGTCAACCCTTAAACCTCTTCTCTCTTATACCTATATTGACTCCTTTGAAGATCTCACTTAAGTGTATTGCTGTAAATATTATGTATCTATTGATGATGACCACTTTTATCTTCAACTCAGATAGCCTCACTGAATCCAAGGTTCATATATTTAGTCACCACTCAATATCTCCAGTGCCTTCCTGGACAAAATAAGCTCCCGATGTTCCTTCAAAAACCTGTTCTTCTCACGGTCTTCTCCATCTCAGATGAAGGCCGCTCCTTCCTACCAGTTGCTCCACAAATACTTGGAGTCATCCTAGTCTCCTTCCTGTCTCATTACTCCCTATGCAATCAATCAAACACAAGGTCTAAACACATGGCAACACCTCCACCATACTCGCTTGTCCAAGCTTCCACAGCAATCATCTGGATGATAGGAAAAGGTGAAAGTAAAATTAAAACTTGTCATTGTAAGGAGTCTCACAGAGCATCTGGGTTTAGTCCCCAACATGACACATGACACAGTTAACACTTCTACTTAGGGCTGCCCAACACAATTCACTACAGATAGTAGTGAAATAGTAACAGATAGTAACCAGTGAAAGAGTTAAAGCCCCAGAGATCACTGGCCACCAGGCCTTGTGCACACTGTGTCCCCTTTCTGAGCCTCAGTTTCTCTATTTTGAATAAGGTAATTGCTTAAGTGATCTCTTCAAGACCCTTACAGGCAGAAAAATACTAAGAATACACGAAAGCGTGCTAAAAATTACATAACATTGCAACCCACTGCATTGTGTTGGGCCCGCAGGGCTGAATTTTAGCACTGTCATAACAAACTCAAACAGACACACACACATGCACACATCCACAAAAGAAACATTTCCTTCCACAACTAAGAAGGATATAACCTTCAGAGCTTGAAGAGGAAAATGATGGCCAAAATTAGCATCTTAAAAAAATAAACTACATAATCACTGAAGATGAGATTTTCTTAAAACTGTAGAACAATGAGATATAATGATAGCTGTCATAAGAGAGGAAATTGCAGGAGTCAATTTGAAAGGATTTGGGAGTGTTCCCTCCTCCCGTTGAGATTTGGTTTTCCACATACCACAGTAAGACAGAAAAGCTAAAATATTTCCCTAGGGCCATTGTGATCAGTGCCTCAGAACACTGCTGTTGACATTAAGAAAGTGTCATTCAGTCCCAAATGAGAGCCAGAGCGCGTGTCAGGCTCCACAAAGTCATCTTCTCCAATTTGCATATCAGTGTTCAGTTAACAAGGCCCCTTTACGTACAAATTCTCATTCGTTCTCTAAAAATAGTTTGATGAAGCCTAGATATCACTATGAAATCTCTCTGTCCCTCAGATGAATTCAAAATATCCCTCCCAATCTCCCTGCAAGAAAGGAGCACCTTTTCTTGGCCATTTGACAGCTTAGGAAACCCTTTCACTTCTCTTGGCTTTTTGAGATAAGGCGTGACCTGCCGGGGCTGGGGGGCTGGGTTGGGGCCTGCAGTAGAGGGAGAGAAAAGGAGACATCAGATCTAATCTTGGCCTCAGTCTGCAGATCAAACTTGAACAAATCACTTCAATTCACTGAGCCTCAGTTCCTAAGCCACTGAATAGAGAAAATTACTCCTATCCCACCGTTCTTACAGTGCAGTTAAGATCAAAATCAATAGAGAGATAAGTAAGTCAGGGGATTTTATAGGCTGAAAAATGCTGGTCTACAAATATCATCAACCCTGAGCGGTTAGGAAAAAATGGAACACTTTTTTCATCGGGTCACAGAGAAGAATATGAGTCTAGATGGAAGTACAAGGCAAGCGTGGAGGGGACCTGAGACACAAGTTGGGGACAAGATAAATCAGCTCATAGAGAGAAGCCCCATCTCTTTGTAGAACCAGTGAAAAGCCACCTGGTCTTACCTGGCTAGACTCTTGCCGGTACTCACGGATGTTTTCTTCTTGGACGAAGTGGGCCAGACCACAGACAGTGGCCAGTGGAGGTGTGGCTGGCTCAGAGGAAGTCAAACAAGAGGGTGTTCTTGTGCTCTTGCCCCACTCAAGCTGAAAAAATCTTGCTCACCGACAGGGCTGAGGGTGATGTGACCAACCTTCAACAAAGGGTCAAATGAAAAGACTGGGGATGTTTACAAGGAGGAACTCCACCTGTCAGAGGCGGGGAACTGGCTTTGTGGGAAGGGCCTTTCTTGTTCTACAATGACACAGCTCTCTCTTCTGTCCTCTGCCTCAAGGAGTCCTGGATCTTTCTGCCTACTCCTTCTTTGATTCAACCCTCCTGATGGGATGGACAGAAGCAGCCTGCCATCCACTCCTCCCCAGCATCTGTATGCGCCCCCTCCACAGTAACCTTAAGCTTCAAGCTTAAGCTTGAAGACTATGTGTCTTTTATTAATGTTAATGATGGATTGATTTCTTGGATATTTATGATTTTGAGCAGCATCATCAGCTCAGGAGAGGAGAAGCATGAAGAGCAGTATGTCTATGAGAACAAACACAAACGCTCTAGTCAGTATTCCTGGTAGAGTACTTGCCACATGACACTGTTTTGCTTTTAAGTGGATGCCCCTTTTACTAGACTGTGAGTTCCTTGAGAGCAAGGGCCACGTCTTATTCTCCTATAGATTCTCCACAATGCCCAACATGTGGCAAGCACTCAATAAATACATATTGAATGATCAGTTAGTGTCTAGTTAGCTAGAGGGGTGGGATGGGGGTGGGAAAGAGGTTCAAGAGAGAGGGTATATAAACTCATGGCTGAATCATACTGTTGTACAGCAGAAACCAACATGACATCGTAAAGCAATTATCCTCCAATTAAAAATAAATTAAAAATAAATATATAAAGAAGGCCTAACGATAGGCAATAGGCTTCCCTGGTGGATCAGATAGTAGAGAAGCTGCCTGCAATGCAGGAGATCCAGGTTCAATCCCTGGGTCAGGAATATCCCCTGGGGAAGGGAATGGCAACCCACTCCAGTATTCCTGCCTGGGAAATCCTATGGACAGAGGAGCCTGGCGGGCTTCAGTCCATGGGGTCCCAAAGAGTCGGACACAGCTGAATGGCTAACACTCAGTGATAGTAAAGAGAGGATCGACATAAAGATTTGCTTTAAGTTTTTATTTGATTTATGAAAATACTTAATTGATGCTGCTTTCATTTGATTCAATAAATGAAAACATTTATCTTCACAACAAATGTGTGTGCATGCTAAGTCACTTCAGTCATTTCTAACTCTTTGCAACCCCATGCCCTGTAGTCCACTAGACTTCTGTCCATGGGATTCTCCAGGAAAGAATACTGGAGTGGGTTGTCATGCCCTCCTCCAGGGGATCTTCCTGACTCAGGGGTCCAATCCATGTCACTCATGTCTCCTGCATTGGGAATTGGGTTCTTTACCACTAGCCACACCTGGAAAGCCCAAAACAAACATTTCTCTTTTAAAAAAAAAGAATTAGTATCTATTTAATGAATTCTGTTCTGCCATTTAATGACTTTGCAACCTGTGGAAAGCCATATATTAACCATTCTAAGCTGATATTTCTGTAAATTGGGGATATCATTCCTCTTTCCAAGATGTGAATGCAATTTGCAAGGCAGCCTATCAAAATGCATATAGGATAAGACTTAACATGGCGACACTTGCTAGAAAATGTAATTGAATATTAATGAATTGATCTGAGGGCTTCCTTGGTAGCTTGGTCTTCCCTGGTGACTCAGATTGTAAAGAACCAGCCTGCAATGAGGGAGACCTGGGTTCGATCCCTGGGTTGGGAAAATCCCCCAGAGGAGGAAATGGCAATCCACTCCAGTATTCCAGCCTGGAGAATTTCATGGACAGGGAGCCTACTGGGCTACAGTCTATGGTGTCACAGAGTTGGACATGACTGAGTGACTTTCACTTCACTGGTAGCTCAGTTGGTAAAGAATCTGCTTGCAATGCAGGAGAGCCAGGTTCAATCCCTGGTCGAGAAGATCCCCTGGAGAAGAAAATGGCAATCCACTGCAGTATTCTTGCCTGGGAAATTCCATGGACAGAGGAGCCTGGCAAACTACAGTCCATGGGGTTGCAAGAGTCAGACACAATGATCTTGAAACCCAAACAAGAGTTTACTACTTAGAGAGTCAGTGTAAAGTAAAATATGAGCTATGAAGAGACTCATAGGTCCACATGTTTTTTTACAAGTCTCCACAATGCCTATGGCTTCCCAGGTGGTTCAGTGATAAGGAATCTACCTGCCAGGGCAGGAGACACAGGAGACATGGGTTCAATCCCTGGGTTGGGAAGATGTGGAGGAGGAAATGGCAACTCACTCCAGTATTCTTGCCTGGAAAGTCCCATGGACAGAGGAGCCCAATGGGCTACAATCCATGAGGTTGCAAAGAGTCGGACACAATGGAACAACCAAGCACCACACATACAATGCCTGTGATGTAATCAGTTTATGCTTTCATTCAATAAGTAGGTAACTGAGCAAGGACCTTGGCCATTGTCAGTTCTCAGAGCAGACAAGGACAGGAAAATGAACCAGACATAGTCTCTGGCATAAGGAGTTCAGGAAGATGAAATATATAGAAAATGATGAGCACCTGAGAGGAGATCAGAACCAGAGCTGTGGGAAGCCACAGGAAAGAGCAATCTCTGGAGGCTTCATAGAGGAAGAAGCAGCCTTAGCTCTAGGGGTTGTAAAGAAGAGCTGGAATTTCAACAAGCGCTGATGGTGGAACTGAATATAAATGTTAACTGTGAGATGGACTTAGCCACTGTTCCCTGACCTCACTGATTTATGTTCTCCTTAATATAGACTCCAGGATGAAAAGCATTTCACATAACTGGTATGTAGGTCACACTACTTACGCGCCACAAAACTACAGGGCAATTAGAAGTAATTGCAAGACAAATACTGTTCCCACTTGGCTCCAAGTGTCTTTATGATGGCTCAGGATGGGGGCAAAAATCGAGAAGGAGCATAAAGATGCTGAATCCCAGCCTGATCATTTAAGAGTGGGACCAACCAATGCATTGTTATCAAAGTTACTGCTGTATCGATTTAGTTTAAAGAGCAAGAGACTATGAAAAGACACCATGGGTCCACGTGGAAGCTATCTAATGATCACTGGGGTTCCAGGGGCTGCCGAACCCTCCTCCCAGCTCCTGCTACAGTCCTGTCACATTGCACCCGGTAGGAACTGAACAGGAAGCGATCCATCCAGAAAGGACATGAGCAGAAGAAAGAGCATCATAGAAAACACGGGCTCTGGTTCCTCGTCTGCCACTCATGGGGATCATCTGCAAGTAGCTTAGTCTTTCCCAAGCCTGGTTTCCTCTTCTGTGCAATGGGAATTATAATACAGATCCTACTGCCATCCCTGGATGAAATTCTGGAGGTGATGCCCGTCCTGTAAATGCCAACATTTAGGCATGAATGGGCAGTGCTATTATGATGGGACATATGATGACACAGGGGATTTGCCTCATGTCTACTGTTTCCAGTTATATCACAAGCTATGTACAGATCTTCTGGTGGATGAGAATATAATCACCAGTTGAGGAGCAGAGAATCACAGAAAACGTGTACTGGGTAGGTACTTAGAGATCATTTCTTTTGGAGCATCATCCCTTCTCCCTCTTCTGCAACAGCCTTTACGACTGATTCCCCTTCCTCCTCTATTTCAATCCTGCGCTCCCTGGGAAGGAATGCAGGTTGTTTCTTGTTTGGGTAAGGGAACACTAGTCTGTTAGACCTCCTCCCCTCCTGCCATTTTTCAGATGGAGATGGAGAAACACCCCATGTACACACAGCTGGCCCTCATCCTGGCCTCCGCAGGGCTGTTCTCTTTCATACGTGCTGGGGGCAGCAGACAGGCAAGAGAAAACCGGAGGAGGCATGGATCCTCACTATGTCTGAACCAGAACCACCTCCACTCTAGGTTGCCCCCCTCCCCCGCCCCGGTGCAGAGAAGGATTGGTACGTAGCCATGCATCACCAGGGTAAATAGATTCTGTCTATAAGAATCCCACATCCCCACTCCCCAGCTATGCGCTCTCCCCAGGAGTCTTTTGGGAAAGAGGAGCACAGCAATGATGAATAGATCCAGGCAGCAGTTGCTGAAGCAAATAGGAACCAGCAGGCCAGTAATCAACAAGAAGTACAATGAATATATTATAGTGAATTTCTCCTTTTCTGGAGTTCCAATAGCACACAGCAGGCATCACTAGTATTATTCTTAATTGTGGTTAGTTTCCTCTCATGACAGTAGTTGTCTACTTTCTGTAAAGGTAGGGGTGATGTTGTAAATATTCTTTTCAGGATTTAGTATAATAGAGGAGCTAGAGGTACCACCCAGTAAGACAACAGAGGTGCCCAAGAGATGCCTGATAGATGGAAGAATGAACAAACGCATGAATATATGATCTACTATCTCCTTTTCTGGTTCCATGAGGTTGATGCCTGAGAGATGACAAGCAGGAGAAAGAGGCAGTAAGCTCCCCTGTGATTTTGACACGGAACTAAACTCAGCCCAGAGCATCTTTTCTTCCTCTCTCTATTTACTCCGGACAATCTGTCCTTTATCAGATGACCTCAAGTCTGGTTGGAAAATATCATCTTCTTCCAGTTTTGTTTTGCTGCACAGACATTTGTCTGCTTTGCTGTATGTTGTACATGCAGTAGGGCTCAGACAAATTTCTTCAGCTTTCTAAACTGTTTTGTTTCCTCCATTCAATTATCATTTATCCCTTTTCCTTCCTGCACCTCACTCTTATTCCCAAGTTCCCATTTAATCCACAATGAGAGGACACAATTGTGCTGTTACTCAGCTTCAGGCTGAGAAAGAACATGGAGGCTGGAAGGTCTGAGATTTAGATCCCATTTGCCACCACCAAGTAGTGTGACCTCCCACCAATCACCTTTGCTATCTGGGTCTGCTTCTTTGCAAAATATTTGCCACAGAATCTCAAAGCCATGGCTTGAAACTCTCAGGGCCCCAAGCTGTAGTCACCCTTGTGCTATCTTCCACATTTAGTGCAGCTTGGGCAGGCTTCTTGTTTTTGGCTTGGGTTGGAGGCAGTGGTCTGGTGTCTATTGGCTGAGTGAAGTCCCTTCCCTCTCTGCCTCAGATCCCCACTCCACAGCTTGAGCCGTCACCACCCAGAGCAGACTCGCAGGACTGCAGTCTGAAAGTGGCACATGCCCTGGCATACAGAAGGGCCCCACGCATGGTTTTGCCCTGCTGCCACCGATTTGAGAGTCTTGATAATTCCAGACCATAGTACCTGTCTCCTGAGAAACCTGTATGCAAGTCAAGAAGCAACCGAACTTCACATGAACAAATGACTGGTTCAAAATTGGGAAAAGAATAAGACAAGGCAGTATACTGTCACCTTGCTTATTTAACTTATGTGCAGAGCGCATCATGAGGAATGCTGGGCTAGATGAATCACAGGCTGGAATCAAGATTGCTGGGAGAAATACCAACAACCTCAGATATGTAGACGATATCACTCTAATGGCAGAAAGTGAAGAGAAACTAAAGAGCCTCTTGATGAAAGTGAAAAGGCTGGCTTGAAACTCAACATTCAAAAAACTAAGATTGTGGCATCCAGTTCCATCACTTCGCAGCATATTGATGGGGAAAAAATGGAAACCTTGGCAGGTTTTATTTTCTTGGGCTCCAAAAATCACTGTGGATGGTGACTCTGGCTGTGAAATTAAAAGACACTTGCCCCTGAAAGAAAAGCTATGACAAACTTAGACAGCATATTAAAAAGCAAAGATATCACTTTGCCAACAAAGGACCAAATAGTTAAAGCTATGGTTTTTCCAGTAGTTATGTATGGATCTGACAGTCTGACCCTAAAGAAGGCTGAGCATCGAAGAACTGATGCTTTTGAACTGTGGTGTTGGAGAAGACTCTTGAGAGTACCTTGAACTGCAAGGAGATCAAACCAGGCAATCATAAAAGAAATCAACCCTTACTATTCATTGGAAGGACTGATAGCTGAAGCTCCAATACTTTGGTTACCTAATGTGAAGAGTCAACTCATTGGGAAAGACTCTGAGGCTGGGAAACTCTGAGGGCAGGAGGAGAAGAGGGCGGTAAAGGATGAGATGGTTAGATAGCATCACTGACTCATAAATTTGAACAAACTCCGGGAGATAGTGAAGGACAGGGAAGTCTGTCATGCTACAGTCCATGGGGTCACAACGAGTTGGACACGACTGAATGACTGAACAACACAATAATTTTTGAATGAAGGGCCTGCATTTTCATCCTGCACTGGGATCTCAAACTATGTCGACATTCCTGCCCCTCCTCTTCTACCCCCACTACCCCAAAGCAAGAGAACTAAGGAGCCTCAGGAAGAAGGAAACAATGGCACAGCTCTGCCAGTTAGGGATGGCTGTGATGGGACCGCCCCAACGAAGAGCCTACCTGTGGAACACCCTTCCTTATACATACACAACCTAAGAAAGGATGATGACATGAAACTTGCCACAGGCCCCACCTCTATCAACATTTTCCTTCTTGAGAGGCTCCTGAGCCTGACTCAGGCCAAGGAGTGGCTCACCATTCCTGCTAAGCACTGGGCTCCTCCCTGCTTTCAGGTGGAAATGCAGGTTGCCTTGGAGTAGAAACCATCCAGTCACCACCCAACATCACAGAGCTGGGCAGGATCTGAGAGCAGAACCCAGGCAGCTATAACAACCCACCTTCCTGCATCAGTGAAACAAACTGCCCCAGGTTAGAGAATGGACTGACCCAAGTTCACACTGAGTCAGTTTCCCAGGCTGCTTTTGGCATTAATTCTCCTTCAGATTTCTTCCTCTTTCTATATATTTGAGATCTACAGAGAAAAACAAACAAATCTGTTCTTCTGTCACACAGATAACACACTCCCACACCCAGTGCAGAGACTTGCAGATTCTGACGCTCAATTTATATTGGCCAGATTAAATGAAAGATGATCCTGGTATCTTAAAACTGCAGCAAGATGAAATGATCACCTTGGCTCTCTTCTTCTATCCCAAATTCTTCTGAGAGCCTCAGTCATTTTACATGTCTCAGGGGAAAAGAAATCTAAGGAGGAGGCAAAGCTTGACAAAATTTAAACATGTCAATAAACAGTGTGTGATAAACTACAATGCAAACAGAGACACACTTTTGAAGCATTGAGACTCGAAGGAAAATAGGAAGAGCACTAGTTAGGATGAAAAGGATTATGCATCTGTGTAGGCACAGAAAGGTACTTCTGGGTCTTAGCTCACTAGCTTTCTGGGTGATCTTAGGCAAGTACATCTCTGGGAGAGTGTCTCTCTGGCCTTTGGCCTACTGGTCAACCACTTGAGGAAGCTTGGACACACACACAGTGAAGTCCTTTCAAGGGCTGGCATTCTGTGGTTCTAAGTATCAACTGGTATCACCTCCATATCAGTGTCAGGACTTTAAGACTGATTTACAGAGGAAGATTACCTTCCAGAACCTAAGTTAGTGCAAAATAATGAAAGCAGCAAAAGAATTCAATTCAGAAAGTTGAGTTCTGACTACAGGGAGTGATTCAAAGAAGAAACTGCTATGGAATTCTGATGCAAAGAGAGAACACACTTCTGAGGGACAAAAGTAAGTTGGGGTGGGTATCTGAGGAGGGACCTTGGGCAAGGAGGCTCCCATTCCCTCGTGACTCAGTTTGGACTGACCAGCCCCTCCCCACCAAGCACAGTCACTTGAACAGTCTAGTCACTCTGCTCGGCTGGAATGTGTGACAATGGAGAGAGCAGTAGACTCTGAGGGTAAGACCTTGTTACTGAGTAGGTTTGAACAGTAGGCCAAGGTGTTCTTAATTTTCATCTTTATTATGTTTTAGGGACCGTGTTTCATGATTGTCATGACATTTGAGGAGTTCCTGTGAGCTGTGTCCAGATGGCAAACAAGACAGCCTCAAATATCCTCCTCCCCAAATCCCATGGGGAAGGAGAAAGAATGTGCCTTTTCATCTGACTTGGTCCCTGACTCAGCCACACTCCTGCCACATGAGCAATGTGGCACATCAGCAATTTTCTGTGACATCTGAACCAAAGCTAGAACCACAGTGTGAGCTTTGTGACCCAAGTCTCAGGCCAGACCTTCAGCCCAGGGCATCCTTCAGGACCAGGGCCAGGAAAGACAGCCCTGAAGATAACATCTGATGTGTGAGCAGAGTCTGTACTACTGGCCTGAGAACTTGCCCTTAAAAATGCATATTAAATAGGAAAAGGAGTACATCAAGGCAGTATATTGTCACCCTGCTTATTTAACTTATATGCAGAGTACATCATGAGAAACGCTGGGCTGGATGAAGCACAAGCTGGAATCAAGATTGCCAGGAGAAATATCAATAACCTCAGATATGTAGATGACACCACCTTTATGGCAGAAAGTGAAGAAGAACTAAAGAGCCTCTTGATGAAAGCAAAAGAGGAGAGCGAAAAAGTTGGCTTGAAGCTCAACATTCAGAAAACTACAATCATGGCATCCGGTCCCATCACTTCATGGCAAATAGATGGGGAAACAGTGGAAACAGTGGCAGACTTTATTTTTGGGGGCTCCAAAATCACTGCAGGCGGTGATTACAGCCATGAAATTAAAATATGCTTACTCCTTGGTAGGAAAGTTATGACCAACCTAGACAGCATACTAAAAAGCAGAGACATTATTTTGCCAACAAAGGTCCATCTAGTCAAGGTTATGATTTTTCCAGTGGTCATGTATGGATGTGAGAGTTGCACTATAAAGAAACCTGAACACTGAAGAATTGATGCTTTTGAACTGTGATGTTGGAGAGGATGCTTGAGAGTCCCTTGGACTGCAAGGAGATCCAACCAGTCCATCCTAAAGGAGATCAGTCCTGGGTGTTCACTGGAAGGACTGATGTTGAAGCTGAAATTCCAATAGTTTGGCCACCTGATGCAAAGAGTTGACTCATTGGAACAGACCCTGATGCTGAGAAAGATTGAGGGCAGGAGGAGAAGGAGACGACAGAGGATGAGGTGGTTAGATGGTATCACTGACTCAATGGACATGAGTTTGGGTGGACTCCAGGAGTTGGTGATGGACAGGGAGGCCTGGCGTTCTGCAATTCATGGGGTCGCAAAGAGTCGGACACGACTGAATGACTGAACTGAACTGATTCCTGATTTATTAGATGAGAACCCCTGGGTGGGCCCAGGAATCTCTGTGTTAGGAAGTTCTGCCCGATAGCTGTACTGCACAGAAAAGCTTGAGAAGTAGAGTGTTTCATTTCCTCAATCTACTGTTAGAAATCTCCAACAGGGAACAGACTATGAAGAACTCAAGGACAAGAGCTTAGAAGCGGAATCATTTCCTGCTGCAAGGAGGCAGTGGTGAAACACACACATCTGGATGATAGGCAGAGGGGAGTGTGTGATAAAGTTAGAAGACAGGTAATTTGTACATAGGTGACCCAGAGCCCTTTAATTTCTGTCTTGCTCCTGATTGTAGGATGCAAGAGCTCCTAGGTGAACTTTGAGTTTCAACACCTACATCCCAAATCCTTAGCTGGGTTTCTGTTCTCTTACTGCCTGATTAAACACAAGAGAAGTTTTTGCTTAGCAACAATAATAAGAAAAAAAGATGCAAGGGACAGGGGCCAGAGCCACCTGCATGATGTGAAGGTTCACAGAAGAGAAAGCCTGAAGGCTCTTGTGAAGGGAAGGAGCCTGGCCATCCATGCCTCTAAAGAGGCCCCCCCACATCTTCAGGGTGTGGGGCCAGTGAGGACAAGCTTCCTCTCCCTGAAGTTTTCGTAAAGCACCCAGGTGACGTGGAGACTGCAAAGGGAACCTGCCACACAACATGCCATATCCGTTTTCAGAGGGTGTCAACACCCTCCTTCCCACACCTGCTATTCCCAAATATCACAACCTGATTTTTTTCTCCAACCTCCTGTCTTGATGATGATGATTAAATATTCATGGGATGCTGTGATGCCAGCATACTTTGTGAAATTTCAGAAACCTTTTTTTTTTTAAACGGAAGCTTTTCTTTTTTATTTCAGATGATCCCAATTTTGAAGAGAGGTAGAAAGAAAGACAAATGCCAGTAACTCAAAAACTAGAAACTGTACCAAAAAAGCTAGCATCCTAAGTTTTCACGATTGTGTCTCAAGTTCACAGTGCCCCACTTTAAGAAGAAGAGGAAAGCACAGGATCTAGAAATCAGAGATCCAGGAGTTGTTCCTATTACAAAAGAATTTTTCATTTTACCATGGGGTTCATTTAAATAGCAAACTTCCCAACTCTAGGTAAAATATTATATAGGCAAATTTATTTATGTATGTATTTATCATTTAATTATTATGCAAAAATATGTTCACCTTATTTGAGGAAAAAAATGTATATATTTTGAAATCAGAGTCTGCTAGCTAAAGGCATCATCTTACCCAGCTGTTTTCAAAATGAGTTTCAGGGAGCCCTGAGGTTCCTGCCAAGATGCCTCTGGGGCCACCCTGAGACACAGGCTGAGCCCGCAAGGCGGAGCTAGGCAGTGCCCACCTCAGATCGCCCAGCACAGTTCTACTCCCCCCAGATATGTATCAGAGGTACATGTAATGTTTAGCTTTTAAGAAGTTGAGGGAAGGTATCCAAAGCACTCACAGAAGACTAATTCCTTAATTTTACATTTTGGAAAATGAATAGAGAAGTGATTTTCCCAAAGTCATATTACATTTTAGCTTCACTCCAGTGTTTCCTCTTACACTGTAACTTGTTGCCCCACAGAACTCTCAAAATTTGATTAAGGAAACTTGTTTGTCTCCTAGAAACATTAGCACCTAAGTCTGAAACTAGTCAATCATTAAAATAACCAGAAGAACCAGCTCAGAAATAATCAGAAACTGAAGGTAAATTGCAAAACATTTTCTTGTTGAACAAGCCTGACATTCTCAAAGGTCTCCAGATGAGCTGGATAATGTCAGTGTTGATCACAGCTCTGTCTTGAATCACAACACAGATAACTTGAGCTAGCACCTTCTAAAATGTTATTCAAAATACCAGCTAAACAAAGTGCCTCCATCAGGTTGAATCAATGCCTCAGTGAGAAGCAGTCACTCAGAGGAAAAAGTAGTAATGAGAACCTTATGTTGGATCAACTTGTGCCCTATATTTATTTATTTCTAATTATTTAACAGATACCTATATGCTGCTTGCTCTGTGCTGGGAACTGTCAAAAGCACCTTACAAATATTAATCATTTCATTCCTATAAAAATGCTGTAAGGAAGGTACTATATATCATTGCCATTTCAGAGGTGAGAAAACTGCTTACAAAGAGGCTGTGTGTTGTGCTTAATCGCTCAGTCATATCTGACTCTTTGCAACCTCATGGATTTTAGCCCGCTAGGCTCCTCTGTCCATGGGGATTCTCCAGGCAAGAATACTGGAGTGGGTTGCCATGCCCTCATCCAGAGGATCTTCCCAACCCAGGGATCAAACCCACATCTCCTGCATTGCAGGCAGATTCTTTACCTTGTAGCTGAGCTACAAGGGGAGCCCCACAAAGAGACTAAGTGACCCTTAGTTACAACTAGTACACAGCTGTTCAGAGTGATAAGTCCCAAAGACACACCCTAGGTCACATGCAACACAAAAGGTGCTATATCATCACTTGTGATATAGCAAGCTTCCCCAAATTTACTCCAAGACCTCTAAAAGCAAAGCCTATTAGAATCTGTGCCATTAATATCATTATTGGGCTTCCCAGGTAGCGCTAGTGGTAAAGAACCTGCCTGCCAATGCAGGATACATGAGACCCAGGTTTGATCCCTGGGTTGGGAAGATCCCCTAGAGAAGGAAATGGCAACCCACTCCAGAATTCATCCCTGGAGAATCCCATGGACAGAGGAGCCTGGCAGGCTACAGTTCATAGGATCGCAAAGAGTCAGACATGACTACAATGACTGAGCACTATAATTATTAACAATCAGCTGATAATATCATCTAATATAAATAGCTTTTACTCTGCCAGCACTGCTTTAATATTAATACTTACAGACATCACAAGCCTATTAGGGAGAAATCTTCATTAGACCCATTTTGCTGCTGAGGGAAGAAACACAGAAACGTTATGAAATATGCCAGAAATCATGGGAACCTAAAAAGGTAGAATTGGAATTCAAAAGCAGATTTATCTCACTACATGATGTGTATTCTAGCAGAGTTCTTTAATTGACTCCTGCAGATTTGTTTGTTTTGCCCACAGTGTTTTTTACAATTTTTTTGAATGAGATGCTAAAATCTACTAATTGAGAAGTTTCAATGAAAAATCCAGAATTGCTAGATGCTTCCGTCTTTAGAGGAGGCTTCCACTTCTCCATCATCACATATCCAGCCAGCTTCCTGCCTTTATGCTATTAGCCTGCCTCCTCGAAGCACTTGAGCTTGAGCCATTGAGCAGGATATTCCAGGAGGCTCCAGAGTACCTCCTAGGAGGCACTCTGCAAGTGATCCCTGGCACAACCCTCAGATTTTTTCAAACTTGAGAAATGTATGGACCCATTTACAAGGGAAAAAAAAAAAACAAATAGTGGCATAAAACTCTGAAATACACCAAAAACCTTTGAGAGTCAGCAGAGTTCTATTCAAATGTCACTATATTAAAATGTAATCACTGTGACCTACACAGATATTCTCAACTGCACACCATAAAAAGTGATACAACTTGTCATTTCTATTAACACTGAAACAACACAAAATTGTAAAGCTTCTATAGCATAATGCTTTCAAGGGTAATCATCCATGATGTAACATGTATCAATCTTTTCTTTTTAGGGCTAAATAATTATTCCACTGTTTGACTAGACCAGATTTTGTTTATCCATTCATCCATCTAGGTTTGCCTGGGGCTGGGTGAAAGGGGGAGTGAGAGTGATGCTTAATAATTATGGATTTCCTTTTGGGATGATGGAGAAGTTCTGAAACCAGATAGACAATGGTGGCACAACACGTAAATACATTTGATAGTTAAATGGTAATTTTATGTTATGTGAATTTACCTGCAATTAAAAAAAAACTCTAATAGCACATGAAACTTCCAAAAAAACTGACTTCAAAGAAACAGAAATCAAAGTTAATTTATTTACGTTCCTTATTTGATAGACTTACATGTACTCTGGTCTTTTTTAACCTAGAAACTAGCATCACTGATATGAACCGTTAGAATCTCATTGTGTTTACTTTAAATCCATCTGCTCAGTTCTCCTAGTTGTATCTTATATTCATAGCAGTCTGGATTAAACTGTCTTCAAATGATTTCTGAGGCTTTCTCACCTCTGTGTCCTGACACATCTGCTTGACTTAGAATTTGGAATGCTGCCATACCAACCATCAAAGACCCAGGTAAATACCATTACCTGGTCATTACTAGAGTCAGATGTAAACATCATTTCTGATACAACTTATTGTATCATTCTTGCCCTGCTCAGAAAAACTCTCAGTGTTTCCTCACTACAAACTAAACTGAGTACAAAATTATTATCCTGTCATTTAAAATGATCAACAATCATGCCTCACATTTATTCCCCATTATGTCCCTTCATATACCATATATTCCATCCAAACCAAACTGTCACCATTCCCCAAATGTGTCTCATGCACTTCCACACCCAAACCTTTTCTCAGGATGTTCCCTCTACCTGGAGCCCCTCCCTCTAGAGGAAGTCTTCCCAGCTCTAGGAGTATTCCCAGCTGACTTCTCCACTGAACTTCCTCCAGTCGTCACCATCCTGCCACAGCTCAGGTGCTACCTGCCTTGATTTTGAACCTTTACATTCTCTCACCTCTTTTCCAGCATGAACAGTTTGTCTCATCGTGAAATTATTTCCAGACTGTGGAAATATATATTTCAATCTGGAAACTCTTTGAGAGAAGAACTGTCACATTAATCACGGTAAGTACCATCATCCCTGGCATATAATAGGTGCTCAATTAACATTTATTTCATGGAAAGGAATGCCATAATATGGAACAAATAAAAGGTAAAAAAAAAAAAAAAAAAAAAAACAGATAAAGAACCTAGGCTCAATCATTGCATTTAGCCCTACTGTCAGGATTTTGGCTTCCCAGATGGCTTAGTGGTAAAAGAATCTGCCTGCCATGCAGGAGACACCAGTTTGATCCCTCCGTTGGGAAGAGGAATCCTGGAGGAGGAAATAGCAACCCAATCCAGCATTCTTGCCTGGAGAATCCATGGACAGAGGAGCCTAGCGGACTACAGTCCATGGGGTCATCACAAAGAGTCGGACATGACTTAGCAGCTGAGCACACATGCAAGTCAGGATTTTGAGCCTAGAAAATAAAATCTTTTGCACAGTCATGACACCTGAAGAAAAAATTGGGTTGGCCAAAAAGTCCATCTGGGTTTTCCATAAGATGTTATGGAAAAACTCAAATGAAATTTTTGGCCAACCTAACAGTTGGTGTGGAGAGACAGGCAGATGTGGATAAGAAGAACAGAAGGATGAACTTACTATTTTTTAAGCTGAGAGGGCAAGCACTCTGCTGGGCAGTTGATGTATTTGTATCATTGGGTTCTCACAAGATCCCTCCATGTGATGGCTGAAGAAACTGAGGAGAAACAAGAGGGAATGCATAAGTTGCCCAAGGTCACACGCCTGTTAGACAGTCTAACGCCTGTCTCCCCATACTGTGCTGTCTCCCCATACCACACTGTTTCTCATAACAAAAGAAAGGGCAGAGAGGCCATGCCAATTCCCTCTAATCTTGCCCTCTATGGTGATCTACCTCAGCAGTTACATGCAATTTAAAAAAGTAATAATAAAGGCTGACACCATTTATATATCCACCATGTACTCAATGAATAGGTACTTTACACACACTGTCCTAAATTTTCCAACCATCCCATGAGGTTGGTATTATGCATATCAATATGAGGAAGGAAACTGAAGTTTTTTATGTGTTCAGGGTCATGCAACAGTACAAAGCCAAAAATCCTACCCAGATCTCTATGGGGTGCCTCTTCTCCATAGATTCTAGCCATAAGGGATTCTCAAAAAAAAAAAAAGAAAAAATTACCCTAGACGGAATCAGTGTTTTGAATATGAAAGACACAAAAATTTTCCATTTGGTAATCTGTATTTTTATCCCCCAGAGAAGAACATACATGGAAACAGGTCTGGCAGGTGAAGAAGTTGGGACAACACCAGCATCCCAACGCTTCCTCTGAGCTTTAATCTTTCCCTGGAGTTCTTTTATTTTGATTCCCGTTGCTACCACCAAGTTAAGTCCCCATCTCCTAGGGCTGGGGAGGCAGAGAGGATGAGAGAGAAATACTTTCCCTCTTTTCCTCTCAGCTCAAGGTAAACATAATCTTTCTCCTTGTTTTTCTTCACACAACTGAGACAGGCTGACATATTCAAGATGAAATTTATCAAACACTAAGAAAAACCTAAATGTAAATAAAGAAAATAAAAACAGCACAAAATAGATGACTGGTCCTAAGACTTTTAATGAAAGAAGGAGTTTACTGAGCACCAAAGTCTATTGCATTCCCAAACATTATCATAAATAATAAACCAGCATCAGCACATTGCATGGGGTCCCACCCACTTGATGGCCAAGTGGCATTGTCTTCCCACTTTGAAGAAGAAATCACCCAATCAAATACCCAGAATCAACTCACAGACTGCCTAGGGGCCTCCCACTCAGTTTTATTCTTCCTTCAGAAAAATCAGCTCATAGATCATTTGTCAAGAGGAACTAACTGACATTCTGGACATTTGTAAGTCCCAACGAGGTCTGCAGCCCTTCTCAGTTGGGGCTGACAACTCTACCCACTTCCTTCTCAGCCTTCAGTCAACCCCTCCACCCACCAGCCCACCCATCCACCAGAGACGTGTTCCTTTGAAATTTGAATTTTAGAGTTTATTATGACATGAAGCAGAGAGTAGCAGTATTTGAGAAGGCCACCTCCTACACTCCTTTGCAATGCTCACAAGATTTTTGACAGTGGATCTTCACAGCTCACAAATTCCATGAAAAAACATTCTATCAAAGCATCACCTACCACAACAGTTTATCCCCAGGACTGTGGGTATGAATCTGCAGGTCCTGAGAGAAACAGAAGCCCTGCTTCTCATTTCCCAACCCACAGTGCACTCCTAAGACCAAGAACAACAAGAGGACTGGAAAACACCAGCCACTGAATCAAATCATTCCTGTTGGGAACTCATGGCTGACTTCCGGTTGTTGGTAATAACAATGACAAGAACATGCAAATAACAGTATTGGCATGAGCAAACACTGCTGCCTTATATTAGCCTATGAAAGCTTCCCATCTCTCAACTCAGTTGGGCTTCCTGTCAGTCCTAAGAAAACACCAGAGCCGGGTCCTTCGTCTCGCCAGCCTGCTCTTCCAGAGTTCTCTCTCGCTTTCTCCCATCTTTCCCCTCTCTGTGACCCTGACCCACCATGCTTGCTTATGTTTCTCTGATTTTGTCCATCTGATTCCTTCTACCTGAAACACCGCCTCGATCTCTTCTTTACCTGATGAAATATGCCATCTGTGGCGACCTATTCCCTGAAAACCTTTTGTAATTCTCAGAATTGGTTCTTCCCTTGCCGTCTCTTTATCTAAAAAGCTGGATAGAAGCTTTATTATCTTTTTTTAAGTGCATTTCTCAGATGAAGTGCCACTTTAAATATTTTTGAAGCGTGAACTTTAACATTGAAGCAAAACGTTGTGAGCACAGAATGGCACAGACCCAGGCAGTAGGGTGTAAATGTGGTGTGAGCGGAGTACATGTTCATCATTAAAAGAAGAACTGCCAGCTACTCTGAAGGAAACTTTGGAGACAATAAATTGTTATTATCCTAACAACTTTCACAATAATTCTGTTTAAGAAGAAAATTGCCTTTGTCTAGGGCAAAAGGAAAAAAACACCTTGATAAGCTCTTAGTATAGAAAATGTGCCTTTGAGGACAGCTTCAGAGAAGTGGGCAAACATCTACAGTGAAAATGAGAGTAATTTGGCTTTATTCTTGAGGAGAGGGAGAGAGAAAAGAAGACAATAGAGCTGTGAAAAGATGAGGAAAAGACAGAACCCAACAAGACGGAGACAAACTTTTGATTTTAGTAATTAGCTATTACTAAATAAAAAAGGCCAGTGTAATTCCATATTGTTGGGAATGATGGTTTGAGAAAGGTAATGCCTGTTCTTCTCATTTGGTAGTATTAAAAGACTTAGGTCCACTTGATTTCTAGGAGCATCAGTTTCCATAGTTGTGCAAGGGAAATAACAATCAAATCCAGTTCACAAGGGCTATTTGGGAGACTGAGTGATACACATTAGTAAGAACAGTTTGAAAACCAGGAAATAATGATATTTACTATTTTCAGTATGAGATGGTTTGAGGGATCCTCCGATGGTGATGGTGAATGACTATGACATGACCACACGATTTCCCTTCCATCATAAAAGTTTTGGGCAGAGTCTTTGTCTTATAAATGGAGTCCCTGAGAACTAAAAGAGTGATGTCACATTAATAAAGTCCTGCAGTAATTAGATCATTTCCTTTTTGTTCATTTTTTTGCCATGACCCACGGTATGTGGGATCTTAGATCCTTAATCAGGGATCAAACCTGAGGTCCCTGCAGTGGAAGCACAGAGTCTTAACCACTGGATGGCCAGGGAAATCCCTGAATAATATACTTTTAATCCATTTGCTTATTTATTCAAGCTTTATTAGTCTATATAATATGCATTGCATAATACACAGCACTAGTAACTCAGTCTTTGGTGCTATTAGACAGATCAGGTTCCCCAGAACCAGAAAGGAGAGAGGATGGAAGAATTTAAGAGATCTTCTGTCATGGAGACCCAGCAGGCTCCAACTCATTAACCTGGCCCAGGGAGGAAATGGAGAGTACTTTCACAAAGCAGATCTGCCCATCCTCCTGGGATGCCGCAGTGAGGCGCTTTGTTTGTGCTTTATTTTCATGGAAACGTTTTTCCAAAGGGTAAAGGATTTCTGCCATACTCCCTAAGCAGTATAATCATGTCCTTCTTTGTTTTTTCACCAAAAGCAGCAACAAGCAGCCAGGACAGAAGGTGGCCGGAACCTGCTCTGTGTCTGCCTCACAGAGCCGCAGGCCAGAAGGAGGGCGCCCCTCACCGAGTTCCTGGCATTTGATGTCCCGTCTGGAAAGGAAGCGTAGCCATCTGCCCTGGACTCTATTGAATAGATAGAGCTCATGGACCATTTGCAACAGAAATAAGCCCTCTAATGCAGCCTCAGAAATGATCGCTCCAGGGTCAGAATAAAGCCCCATAGGATGGCAGAGAAGAGAGGATGAGAAAAGCAGGTCAGTGCCTGCTCCTCAGGACCCAAGACAGAACCATGGCTGGCTGAAGCCGTGTTCAAGTTTCTCTCTGACACACCTCTGATACTGGTGAGAACCGGAGAACCAGGTTCAAGGGGCCTCGTGGAAAACAGTGGCTCCAGTGCCTTTGATTTACAGATGAGGAAACCAAGGCTGGAAATGAGAGAGTGACAGCAGGTGAGTCCCAGAGCCAGATTCAGAGGACCCTGTCTCTCCTCTCACTACTCTAATAGGAGTCTCGTCACTGGGGAAGGATAGTCAGAGAAGGTGGTGGCAAGTGACCATCTCAGTGATGTTCTGTGTAAGCAATCATTCCCACAGCCTGAGAACCCCATCAGCAGACCATCAGCAGGCCTCTAGATAATACAGTTTACGTCAAAACAACTTTTATTTCCCGTGTGTTTTCTTAGCTGTGCCTTAAAATAAAATCTATGTGTCTAATCTCATCCAGCTCTATGCTGCCTGCTGCCATCAGAGAACCGTGAGGAAGTGCTGTTAGAAAGAGGCAGCAAGAGTGTGAAACTGCTGGGAAACTAGGGGAAGGGTGACAGCCGCGGAGAAACCCAGTGGACAAGCTGAGCTGGATGCATCTCCCGCGAATGTCAGCCTGGCTCAGCTCCTGGGCATGGCAGAACGGAAAGGGTGTGGCCAGACAGACCTAGTCTCATTGTCACACAGAGTAAGTGTTCCCCACCACTATAAAAGACATCCATTCAGTGGCTCTATCACAGACTTTTAAAGGTACCCCTAACTCACTTTTTCTCCCACTTTTCATCCACTCCATCACTAAACACTGTTGGTTCTGACTCCATAATAGACCCTATGTTGGTTTCCTGGTGGTGCTGTAACAAATCACCACAAAGGTAGTGGCTTAAAATACAACTCGATTTCTTTTATCTTACAGCTCTGGAGGTCAGATTCCTGCAAGGATGCATTCTGTCTGTGAGCTCTAAAGGAAAATCTTTTGACTTTTCAAGTAAGCTTCTAGAAGTCAATTCCATTCCTTCTTTCATGGCCCCTTCCTCCATCATCCAAGCCAGCAGCAGACCATCTTCTCTTCCATTCTCATGTTGTCTCTTCTCTTTCTTATTCTGCTATAGCCATCTTTAAAGACCCTTTGATTACACTGGGTTCATCACATGACCCGAAATAAGCTCCCCACCTCAGGATCTTTAACGATACCTGTAAAATCCTGTTTGTCATAAGGTTTTAGGGAATGGGACCAGGACGTGTTTTGGGGCCAGTATTTAGCCTCCCACATAGCCCAATTCTGATTATATTCTCAGCATCTCTATAGCTACTAGCCTAATCTCATCCTCCATGATCTCTCACCTAGTTTATTGCAGTGTCTTCCTAATGTTTCTCTGCTTTTGCCATCCTTCAACCAACACTACTCTTCCCCAACACACATGAGCTCTTCTAGAAACAGCAGTCAGACTGATTTATTTGAAATGCAAGTCAGATCATGCCAAACCTCAGCTCTGTGTACTTTCTGATCTCCAAGGCCCCCGAGATCCAGCCCAGTGACCTCCTCTGGCCACTCCCTTCCTTTGCTCACTCTGGCCCAAACACACTGGCCTCCATTGGGTCCTTGAGATTCCCAGGTGCACCTATGCCTCATAGAAGCTTGCACTCACTGTCCAATGCCTAGCACATGCCTCTCCAGATCCTCCCCTTATGTCCTTCAGGTCTTTGATGAAATGTCACTGTCTTAGTGGGACCTACCTTGACCACCCAACTTAAAATGGCAAAATCTTCATAATACAACCACTTCTTTCCTCTCCTTCCCTGATTTATTTTTCTATTATTTGTCTCAATCTGATACACTGCAGGATTTACTTATCTGTTATTTTCTGCCTTGATCTGTCCCCACCACACAGAGATATACACCGCATGAGGGCAGAGATTCCTGCCAATTTTGCTCATTGATGAAGCACGAGCCCCTAGAAAGGTACCTAACACACAGTAGGCACTCCACAAACATTTGATGAATAAATGAATGAAGATTCTTAACCTCTCTAAGTCAATGAATGAAGTTACCTCCAAGCCAGTCTTCATACTTAGAAAATGGGAATAACAATATCCATTTTGCACATGTTTCAGGAGGTGTTTGCACATGCCTTCTGTTTTCTGTCCAGCCTCCAACCCTTCTTTCTATTTCTAAAGAATATCTCATGATATGAGTTATGGATGAGATGAAGTGCCTTTTTCCCATCCAAGAAAAAAAGTCTCCTTCTCTTTATGTCCAGGCATTTGTAATGGACATGTGACCAAGATTTGGCCAACAGATGCTTCCAACCAGAGACCCAGCTTTGGAGGGATAATGGGCTTTACTCACAGTCGCTCCAGTGTGGTCCAGGGTTATCTAGACATGGCGCTGTCTTAGTCAGTTATGGCTGAAAGACCCTCCTTGCACTGAGGGTTTTCTAATACATGATCCTCTTGGCCCTCTAAGACTGCCTTGGCTTCTGCCAATGGTCCAAATCCGGTGCTCCTATATCTCAAGTCAGTCAGCCCTCTCTGGCTTCCAATCGGTTCTTCATTCACCTATGCTAAATGGAGATTTTGTTGCCTGCAGCCAAGCCCCTGTAGCAGACTCAAGGGGGAGATCTGGAATGGTGCTAATGGCACCCAACCCAGATTCAACCTGCTGACTGGAGCACCCAGCTTGCAGGTCCTGAAGGTATGTAGCTAACAGCTTACACACAATGGGACTCAAAGAACTGGCCTGGGCTGATGGGAGCTGACTCCCCAGAGACACTTGAGAGGTTATCCCATCCCTCACCCCTTACATCCAATGACTGACTGATCTAAGGGTCAAGAAGCCTAGATCTTTTGCTTCAATGTGGAACCACTCTCCTGGGTCAAGTACCCTGAATCAGACTGATGCTTGATGTCACCTGAGATCACATGGTGCTCGGCTTTCCTCTTCCCTATCTTCTCTCCTCATTCCTTTGGAGAGTTGTTTTTGTTTTTTCCCTGAGGAGCATGCCTTCAGTTCACCACGTGCACCCAAATCCCTTCTCAGTTTCTGATTCCAGAGAACTTGAATCAAGACAGATCTCGACTAATAGCCAGATGAAGAGAAATAAAATATTTATTTGGAGCAATCCTAGCCAGTACCTGGCACAGAAAGGCCCAATCAGTGCTAATGACAAAAGTCAAAGTCTGGCGATGGTAAACTCACTACCCGATATAACCTCACACCCCATCTATATTGTGCTCTGGCCATCAGAACAAATAGTTTCCTTAAAAGATGTTTCCCTATATACATCACGGTCCTTTGCTCTATGTCTCTCCTCTAGAGTCATCTGAACCACACCTGATACCACTTTCATAAGAGAGCTGTGCAAATAACAGAGCAGCAATCCTGCTCCTTCCAAGATGTTCTCGTCACTGAAGGAACATTCCCAGTCAAGCAGACACAACTGTCCCACCATCACACAGTCCTTTGTAAAGAAAACTGCCCTTGTGCTATCTTCATTGAGTGATGAGGGTTCCCTCTGGGTTTAGGAGTAGTTATATTTATAGGCTAGAACCTGCTTCTGGCCAAAGGTGCTAGATCAGATAGTGCCCACAGCCTAAGAATTGCCAAAATATAGGCTAATAAGCAACTATGGAATGACTTAAAGAGCACAATCTACCCAACCAGGGATTACGGTAATTAGCCACAGTAATCAGATTATGTCTTTCCAGGTTATATAACATGGAACAAATGATGCAGCTTATAGAATGCAAAGAATAGACTCTAAGAGAAACAGAAACTGATAGAGTAGCTGGGTTGCATTGAAGATAAAGCACAAATCAAGGCAAGTGTGTCCTGGCTCCCACAGTCCTTAGAGCAGATCCAAGTCACTCTGTTGGATGCAGACCACCTTCCCATTCCAGGAGCTGTGTGGGCTAATGGTCAAGGTTTGCCTGGGTTCCTGTAAACCCAGAGGACCATATCCATGTGTGTATATGCCCTTAAAAATGTTCTTCAGTGATCTGATCTAACTGGAGTTGAGTTTCCTTTTTTTTTTTTTATTTTTACAGCAAAGAGAGTTTAACACCCTCAGTTGTTGTTCAGTTGCTAAGTGGTGTCTGACTCTTTGTGACCCCATGAACTGCAGCACACCAGCCTTCCCTGTCCTTCATTATCTTTTGAGTTTGCTCAAACTCAGGTCCATTGAGTCGGTGATGCCATCCAATCATCTTATCCTCTGTTACCCCCTTCTTCTATACCCTTAGTAATTAAATACAAAGTAATACCCTATTGTAAGGCCCTTTGCAATGCTGTGGTTTTAGCTATATTTAGGGTGAGTTTTGACTTCATAATACACCTCCAACATACTTACATTATATAGTGAGAAGACTGCTGCTCGATATCAACTCTACCTCTTAAGTCAGCTTCTTCTGCATGGGTGAGTGCTTAGTAACACAGTGTCCGGGAACTGGGAAACCCACCTGCTCTTCTGAATGCCTGAACTTATTGAACCCCAAGGACAAGCAGCACTAAGGGACTCCTTTTGGAGGCATGCTTGCCATTTGAATCATCTGTGCTGATCTTTGCCCAGACATCTTGAGAAATGAATGAGAGCCAACATTGGACTTTTACTAATTGAAAATTGCTCAGCAGTTCCCATCAAAAGATTGGGGCTTTTTTTGTTGTTGTTCCTGAGACAAAATAGAAGAAATCTAAGGCACTGTCAGAGATGGAAGGTCCTAGAGAGTCAGTGTCCTCATTTTGCAGGTGGAAAACTGAGATTCTAAGATGAATGACTTAGCCAGGCTCACCTGTGTGGGAGCTGGAGAGCCAGAGCTCTAATAAAGGTGTTATAACCTCTAGCCTTGTTCTCTCCATCAACATCCACTCCTTCCTGCCCCCAGGGATCTGTGGAGGATACTGAACAACCCCAGATTGTATGTGAGTACCACTGCCCTGTGTCTGGGCTTCCCAGGTGGTGCTAGTGGTAAAAGACCCACCTGCCAATGCAGGAGACATAACAGACATGGGTTGGATCCCTGGATTGGGAAGATCCCCTGGAGGAGGGCATGGCAATCCACTCCAGTATTCCTGCCTGGAGAATCCCATAGATTTTCATTTGAAATTAGCCTGGAGGGAAAAAAAAAAAGTTGCATCTTGTCTTAAGGAAACTTTACTGAGGGCCCATATGTCCTCTATATCTGTATGGGTTCTTATAAATATATTGCAAATCCATTGAGAAAAGTAATGATTGATCATGTACTGTGAGTCAGGTTCCATGCCAACACAGAAGGCTCGTTCTCCCCTTGACAAAGGGAGACAAGCATCAAAACCAAGTTACATCCCAGGGATGTAAGTGAGCAGTGGACAGTCATTCATAGAAATCCACGTAGTGTGCAAAGACCCTCCCACCTCACTGCTTTTCATCAAGGACTATAGGATAAGTAACATTTCCTCTCTCTCCAATAAGACATGGAACAGCCAGCCCCATTCACTCTAAAGTGTGATGTTCACTCAGCTAAGGTTCATTGAATTTGGCACTAAATACATAAAAGGACACTGGCCAGTGTGTCCTCAGGAAAATAACAATTTAACTTGAGCAATGCAGGCGAGAGTCGGGGCTGAAGTAGTTGTCCACCCATGTGTAAAATTCTGTGTACATAATCAAGTCCTGGGGAAAGTCTGCGTGGAAGTTAACATCTTCTTGTGAAAACCTCCAAGAAAAGGTGGGGGCCTGAGTTGGAAAGATGTGGCAGATGTCAGCTGCCAGATGGCAAGAAGGAGGCAGTTCCGGACACAAGCTTGAAACAGAGAAGCTAGTGTGGGAAGGTGAGAGCAAACTGACCCCATCATGCAGAACGAGTGGGCAAGGCGCGAGGAAAGACAAGGAGCAGGAGAAGGAGGGAGAGGAAGCACTGTGGAGTGGGTGGCATTCGGGTTTTGCATCTGAAAGTGTAGATCTGAAAGGGCAAGAAGATAACCACTTGGGGGGAACAAAGCGGCTTTTGGCTACGCGGGGGGTCCGTCACTCTTGATCAATTCTCCCTCTGAAACCCCTCTTCTTACAGCAAATGCCATCCAGAGGCTATAAGGCTGTACAGAGCAGCAAGACAAGCAGCTCTCCGTAATTCAGCCACTCATTACAAGGTTTTAACTGCTTTCCCAGAGTGCAGTTCTCAGAATGAAGGCAACAAATGACATGCCATTAGTAAGAGCCAAAAAAGCCCCTCTCAAAACTCCATCATAGATGGTCTGTGGGCCAAGGATGGCATGTATGCTCTACATGCTGAATGTGAATTAGTATATTGGGCAGCAGATAAATGATGCTTAATAGACACTGCAGAGACGACTGGTCTCTAGTCACCTTCCTACATGTACCCTCTTGCAACGAGAGCCAGGGACCAGATGAAATAGGTTTTGTGTTTAAGAAAGTTAACTTACAAATATAATGGGGGTTAGCATAAAATAAAGTTTAATGTAAGCAGCTCTAACAAAAAGCATAGGAAAGAAGTCAGTCTGAAAAGGCTACATACTATCTATGATTTCAGCTGTATGACATTCTCAAAAGGCAAAACTTGGAAGACAATAAAGAGGTCAATGGTTACCAGGGAGTGGGGAAAGGGATGAACACAGAATGTTTTTAGGGCAGTAAAACTCTAATGCAAACTCTGTGCTTTGGTTGACTATGATATGTCATTGGAGGTTCATGGGTAATTGGTGGTAACAAACACACTCCTCTGGGGACAGCTGTTAGTAAATGGGGGAAGCTACACGTGGAATGGCAAGGAATACAGAGGAAGCCTCTCTATCTTCCTCTTAATTTTGCTGTGACCCTAAAACTGCTCTAAAAAATAGTATCTTTAAAAACATCAAGAATAAGTAACATAATTTTTGTCATTAATTTAAATATAGGAAAATATCTAGGACCTAATATATGAGACCCATATCATAGGAAGGACAGGACATAGTTAGCTCTAGAATCAGAACAGGGAAGGTCATGTTAGTGAAGGGACCGTCCATAGTGGTAGGTATTAAACTATGTTTCGCTGGGCTTTAATATTGCCCCAAAGCATCTACATGTACCAAGGAAGGGGGATGGAGGGTGGGGGACGATTTTTCAGGCTCTCGACTGTCACTTCTGTTTCACCCTGAATATCTACGGCTTCAGCTAGTTTACATATGGGTTCTGTAGGAGATTTCAGGTAACTAAAGGGTCTAGAAGCTTGAAAGCATATGTACAGACACTTGTCCAGATTACTTTACCACTGAAACCTGATCCCATATTTTCCTGTTAACTCATCTTATATGGACTCATTGCCTTACTCAGACATTCAGTCTTTCATGGCCTGACCTCAACCTTCTTCCAGCTTTTGTCTATAACTTCTTTCCCACATTCCTTACTTACCAACCAGACTGCCTAACAGTTTACACTCCTAAAATGGTGCTTTTTAAGCTACAATTACTTGCTACCATATCAGGTTCTTCCATTAGACTGGGAGCTCTTCAAGTTGTTGTTCAGTCACTCAGATGTGTCTGACTCTCTGTGACCCCATGGATTGCAGCATGCCAGGGAAAGGCAGGCTTCCCTGTCCTTCACTATCTCCCAGAGTTTGCTCAGACCCATGTCCATTGCGTCAATGATGCCATCTGACCATCTCATCCCGTCGCCCCCTTCTCCTCTTGCCTTCAATCTTTCCCAGCATCAGGGTCTTTTCCAATGAGTCGGCTCTTCACACCAGGTGGCCAAAGTATTGGAGCTTCAGCTTCAGCATGAGTCCTTCTAATGAATATTCAGGACTGATTTCCTTTAGGATTGGCTAGTTTGATCTTGCTGTCTGAGGGACTCTCAAGAGTGTTAGCAAGCATCACAGTGCAAAAGCAACAATTCTTTGATGCTCAGTCTTCTTTATGGTCCTTCTTAAAGCTCTTCAAGGGCAGGAACCATATTTTGTTCATTATAGGGAGAAAAGTGGGCCCCTTCTCCAAGTGTTGGTTGAGCAAACGTTCTCACTCGGACTGCAGTGACGAGTAGTGCCCACCAGATGGCAGTGTGCGGACGCTTTTCCCTCACCAGCCAGAAGGGAGGGGGAAGGTTAGGGCAAGTTGCCTTTCATCTCTGTCCTTGCAGACTGACAAATCTCCGCAGACATCAGAGCTTGTGACTGGGCAGGAGACGTCACATCGTGAATCAGAACCTCAGGCGGCTGCTGTATTCCCTCGACACCGCCTCTCTCTGAAAACTTTCCTTCTGGAGGCTGAGAAAGGATTATTCTAGTCTGTGTTCTAGGACAGAGGAACTTGGAGTTGAGTTTGATTGGCACAGGCACATGATGACCATCTTTTCAGCACTTAGGAGAAATGGTCACCAACACCCACTGATTGCCGCCATCTGTTGAGGTTTCTTAACCTACTGCCCAGCCCCACCTACGAGGCCCAGGCAGCAAGCAGAAGTCAGCCAAACATGCTGGCTAACTTCTGAAGACAGCGGCTTCCCCACGTTCCTGCCTCCTTCGGCACTGGAGAATCCTGGATGATCAGCTCAGGAGACCTTCCGGAGCTCTAAGCCTGCAGCCCCTCACCTCTTTACCTGGGGACCCTGTGCTCTGC